>NC_141697.1:409568681-410999515 GCF_964263255.1 Lissotriton vulgaris | reverse complement strand
AAGTTGAGATAGCCAAATTCTTTGACCTCAGGAGCCATATTGCAAGGCTCAACTGTTGCGGATCTGGGTGCTGAATGTCTCCACGGCTCTGAGTGAGGAGACTGGGCTTGAGGCGCAGCCGTTGGTGAGGCACCACTGAAAGTTCTAGGAACGTGGTGTACCACGCCTACCTTGCCCACGTTGGAGCAACTAAAATGAGCGTCATGGAGTGCTGCCGCAGTTTGTGTGCCACTAGCGGTATGAGCGGTGCTGGAGGAAAAGCGTACGCAAATCTGCCTGACCAATTCATCCATATCGCATTGCCCTGAGACTGCGGGTGTGGGAACCTGGCGGCGAAGGTTTGGCATTTTGCGTTTTCCTTTGTGGCGAATAGGTCTATCTCTGGATGATCCCACTGCTGGAAATATGGTTGGAGCACTGAGGGGTGAATCTCCCACTCGTGCATCTGATGGCTGTGCCTGCTGAGCAGGTCCGCCATCTGGTTGTCCTTGCCTAAGAGATGTTCCGCCATGAGGAACATGCTTCTTTGAATGGCCCATTTCCACATGCTTTGGGCTAGATGAGACAATTGTGGAGAGTGTGTGCCCCCCTGCTTCTGGCAGTCATGTTGTCCGTCCGGATCAGCACGACTTTGTTGCACAAATGCAGTCTGAAAGCCTTCATTGCCATGAAGATCGCCATCAGCTCCAACAGGTTGATATGCATCTTTTGCTGCTGCTGCGTCCATAGTCCCTGCACTGTATAATGGAGGACATGCGCTCCCCAATCTTGGAGAGATGCGTCCGTCGTCAGCACTATCTGTGGTACAGGCTCTTGGAACGGTCGTCCCCTGCAAAGGTTTTGTGTGTTCCACCAATGCAGAGAGTCGTATGCACGACCGGTCACCAACACTAGGTCTTTCAGATGCCCTTGAGCCAGGTTCCACTGTCGTGCCAAGGACTCCCGAAGCGGACGCATGTGTAGCCTTGCGTGAGGGACTATGAAGATGCAGGAGGCAATCATACATGTCAGCTTCATGAATACCTGCACTGGGAGTGAGTGTTGGGGCCTGAATTTCTGAATTATTATTATTATTATTAAACAGTTTTGTATAGCGCGTGGTTACCCTGGAACATCCCAGCGCTTCACCAAACAAATTAACAATAAAGACAGAAAAAAAAGGCACAGCAGTTTAGCAGAAGAGAAAAGTTTTCAGTTGTTTACGAAAAAGTAAAAGAAATGGCTTCGAACGTAGACCTAGGGGGAGTGAGTTCCAAAGGGTTGCAACATTTACGGAGAATCTCCTCCCTCCTGATCGGGCTTTTTTGACCCTGGGGACCACAATTAAATGTTGTTTGTCAGAGCATAGAGTTCTACTTGCTTTATACGGGGTCACCATCTTTTGGAGGGCAGGAGGGCCTTTGCCTTGCAAGATTTTGCGTGCAAGGCAGAGAGATTTATATTTAACCCTTTCTCGCACTGGCAACCAATGCAGCGCCCTCAATGCTGGTTTGGCCGATCGTGACATAGGGATGTTATAAAGCATTCGTGCTGCCGCATTCTGAACTTGTTGAAGTTTGTTCAGAGTGATCTCAGGGACACCCAGATAGATTGCATTAGTGAAATCTAATCTGGATATGATCAGTCCCTGGATTAAAAGCTTCCGAGATAGAAATGGAATCAGCGGCAGCACTTTACGCACCGATCGGAGGAGGCCAAAGCAGACACCGGCTAGTTTGGAAGCCTGGGTCCTAAAAGAGAGATCTTGCTCCAGCCAAATACCCAGGCTCTTAATCTCGGTCTTGGGTTTGGGAGGGGATCCCAGGCAGCTGGGCCAAGCCGAGCAGGGGAGTGAGGGATTTTTCATTCCCATCAGCATTATCTCCGTTTTTGAGCCGTTCAGCTTTAGTGCTGAATCCCCCAACCAAGAGTGGACTTTGGATAGGCAGGAATGTAGCACCTGGGAATTATCTGTGGCCTGTGAGAGGGCGAACAACAACTGGGTGTCGTCGGCTTAGCTCACGATCTTGATGTTAAATGGAGCCACCACATCCTCCAGGGGGGCCATGTACACATTAAATAATGTGCGACTCAGAGAGGAGCCCTGAGGCACACCACAATGGAGGTGGGTGGATGCCGATCGTGCGCCCCCTTCCCAGACCTGGAAGGTCCGTTCGCTGAGGAATGACCTCAGCCATTTCAACGCTGTCCCCCTCACTCCGGCATCTGACAGTCGCTGAAGTAACACTCGATGGTTGACAGTGTCGAACGCTGCACTAAGGTCCAGGAGGATCACTGCCACTGATCCTCCTGAATCCAAGATGCAGCGTACCTCCTCCGTGACTGCCAGCAAGGCGATGTCAGTGCCTTGGCCCGGGCGAAAGCCTGTTTGGGAGTTTCTCAGCAAATGAATTAGCAATTGCATGCTGTTGACTCTGGCAGAGTTTGGTTGCGCTGTTGCCGTTAAAGTGTTTATTGTCGCACCGAGGTACTGTTGTACAGGTGCGGGTTGAAGGTGTGATTTTGGGTAATTCCGTGAAAATCCTAGACTGTGTAGGAGGTGAATTGTGCGGGACATGTGGCTGGCACATTGCTGGGCTAACTTTGCCTGGACAAGCCAGTCGTCCAGATAAGGATAGACATGGATGTGTTGTCTCCGAAGGTGCACAGCCACTGTCGCCAAGCACTTGGTGAACACTCTGGGGGCAGTAGTGACCCCGAAAGGCAGGACCTTGAACTGGTAATGCGGATTGTTGATGGTGAACCTGAGATATTTCCGGTGTCCTGAGTGAATGGGAATGTGGAAATATGCGTCCTTTAGGTCTAGGGTTGCTAGGAAGTCCCCCTGACTGAGCAATGGTAGAACTTGCTGTAAAGTCAGCATGTGAAAATGTTCTGACAAGATGTACTGGTTTAGGGGTCTGAGGTCTAGAATGGGCCGGAGAGACCGGTCCTTTTTGGGATTAAGAAGTACAGTGAGTACACCCCTGTACCTTTCTGTTTTAAAGGCACTCGAGTTCTATGGCCCCTTTTTGCAGCATGCAGATTACTTCTTACTGCAATAAGTGCATGTGCTCTGCGGACATAGGCCGGTGCCTTGGGGTATGTTGGGTGGAGTGGAGGTTAGTTCCAGACAATAGCCGTATTGGATAAGTTGTCTCACCCACCTGTCTGTGGTAATGCTTTCCCAGACCGGCAGGAACTGCTGCAGTCTTCCTCCGACCGGTGTTATATGGTCTGGGGCAGTGACAAGACGTCACTGCTTATTGGTGGCGGAGGATCTGGCATTATTATTTCCACGTCCTCTGCCTTTGATGCTGTTCCCACGATATCCACCCCTATTGGTCTTGTGATAGGTGGCCTGCGTGCTCCCCTTGTTGTATTGGGCTTGCTGTGATGCTTAACCCCTAGAGGCTCCCCTGTTACCGGAGCGACGAAAGGAACCGCTCCTGAAATGTTGTGACTGCAGAGCCCTCATGGATTTTGCGGTCTCAGTGTCTTTTTTAATCTTTTCAAGGGTTGTTTCTACATCAGGACCAAAGAGAAAGTCAGGGTTAACTGGCTGATTGAGTAAAGTTGTTTGGATCTCTGGCTTAAAGCCAGAGATGCGTAGCCAGGCATGCCTTCTAAGCATCACACTCGTGTTGATGGCCCTAGCTGCTGTCTGCTGCATCGAGCGCACACTTGATGGATGCATTTGAAATTAACTTTCCCTCCTGTATCAGCATTTCTGCTCCCTCCTTATAAGCATCAGGCAGGTGTCGTAGTAGCTACTCTAACGTGTCGTAATGAGCCCTATCATATCTGGCTAATAGGGCCTGTGTATTTGAGATCCTCCAAATATTAGCCGCTTGAGCCGCTACTCGCTTGCCAGAAGCTTCTAAGATTTTGGATTCTTTTTCCGGAGGAGCATCACCACTTGTCTGAGAGTTCGCCTCTTACGAGCATTAGCCACCACTAGGGAGTCCAACAGGAGCTGTCCCTTGATGTACGTAGGGTCCCCAGGCGCAGGCCGGTCCTTCCTTTCAATCCTGGGGTTTACAACCCTTGCCCTTGTGGTCTCCTTGAAAATGTCAGTAGCATGTTTGAGGACACCCTTTAGCATAGGCAATGTCTTCACTGATCTTTCTGATGTCGAGAAAGTATCAAACAAAAAGTCTTCCTCCACTGGGTCAGCGTGCATTTCCACGTCATGGTTATTGGCTGCCTTTTCAATTAGTGCGGTAAACGCATCAGTATCTTCAGTAGGCGAGGTCTTGACGGTATAGGACTGAGTGTCCGGCGTGGTGTGTGGCTCACCAGGGTCAACAGGGTCAGTCCAGGGTTGAGGTTCCTCTTGATCTGTGTCAGCAGGATAAGTAAATTCATCCTCATCATATCCCTCCCCCACATCCTCATTGGTGCGTGTGGGAGAATAGGCATATTCTTGACCATAGGACTCCACAGGTTCAAAAAGAACAGGTGAGGTGGCAGAATCCCTTTTCCTTTTGAGAGGGATTTTGTATGACTCCAACTGAGTTTCTGGGACGATTTTCCATGTGTAAATAGTGAGCCTGCCAGAATCTGAGTCTATGAACAGTTTTGACTGATTGTCATATGAGGGTGCTTGAAACACCACATCCTCCTCAATGGGCTGAGTCCTGGAAACAAGCGACACCTTTGTGGCCGTGTTGGTGCTTTTTTGCGGCTCGAACATTTTGGGTCGAGCGGTTGGGCGCAGTCCGTACTTAATTGGTGGCGTAAGCATTGGAGACGAATCGACCTTCTTCGAGGGTGGCGCTGTCTTCGGTCCGACCGACTTCGTCTGATCGCTAGTTTGCTTGCGGCCTTGCACCGACTCGAGCTCTCGGTGCGCAGCAGGCCCGCTCTTTTGCTTCGACGCGACATGCTCTTTCGGGTCGAGTTTGCTCTTCGACTCGGCGGCCTTGCCCACTATCGGCTTGGAGGCTGAAAGCTTCGGTTCGAGAGGCTTTTTTGCCTTGTGTCCTATGCCCGAGTCGCCATCTTTGGACGTCGACAGCGTCAATGCGACGTTCTTGACTGTAGAGACAGACGTCGGCACCCCGGTCTTCGGGACGATGCACCTTTGTGACCCCGAAGGGTCGATGACACTCTTAGATTTGATTAGAGCCGACGAGGCCGAGGCCCTCGATCCGAGGACTGTTTTTAGCATTTTCGATTTAGCATCTGTCGGTTTCGATTTCGATTTCACCTGTGGTTGATCGACCGATGGCTCCTTAGAAGTATTCTTAGCCGGGCCTTGATGCGGGGCTATAGAATGTGGATTGAGATCTCGGCTAAGGCCTTCCGGCGATGCCTCGACCTGAGCCTTAGAGAGTACAGTGTCAGTATTGGGTCCCGCGACTGCGGGTGGGCCTTGATCATCGCTTGAGTCGTCACCGACGGCTCCGATGGCCTCTGCGTCGTCTCCTACCTCGACAACGTCTTCCTCATGGACGTAGTCTTCTTCTTCGTCTACATCATAGTTAGAGTCGTGCTCCGACGCAGGGTCCGACTGCTGGTCAGGATCCTCTTCATCGACGCCCTCGTCGTCATCAGCCTCGAAGATGTTTTCCGGGTCTGGCGCCGTCTTTTGCGCCGACTGTCTTGCGGCGCGCCTTAGCCGAAGTGTCTTCTTTGACCGGAACTTGAAACAGGCCATGCAGCTGGCCTCGTCGTGGTCCGGGGATGGGCATTTATTGCACACAGGGTGCACGTCAATGTGAGGGTATTTGGAGTTGCAGACGGGGCATCGCTTGAACGGGCTCCGGGGCATCGCTTGAACGGGCTCCGTTCCATCGTCTATTGTCGTCGGGGCCTTCGGTGTCGAAAGGCAAACTGCCTTCGACGTCCTGTTCGAAGAACTGGATTAAGTACTAGGCACCGAACGAACACAATACAGATGCCCCGAAGGCCTTTTGGCCTTGCGAAAACTGTTTTATATCGATTCCGAACTTGAGTCAAGAAAGTACATCCGAACCCAATGGCGGAAAAAAACAATCTAAAGATGGAGAGGATGCCCATGCGCACTGTAGTCCAGGGGAGGAGCCACCTATCTCGTGATACTTCGAAGACTCTTCCAGGACAACAATGTGCAATCATCCGGACCAAACACTAGGCGACGATCAATGCACAGATATGAATTCAGCAGCCCACATGCCTCGAACACAATGTTACATACCTTTGGCAATAGTTCTTGGTGGGCATTTTGCATTGATTAACAAACCCAATTAGGATCACATCATCATAAGTGTGAGAAAGTGCCATCTTTCTTGTATTGGTATGCCCCCACTTTTTGCTGAACTGCTGATGTGCTTTGACTGAGTGCGCCCTGGGCTCCTGCCAACCAGGTGTCCAGGGACGGTGTTCCTTCCCTAAAACTGTGTAGAAACTAAAACCCAATTGGCATCTCTGGCCACTTGTCAGCCCCTAGTAAAATGTACCCTAGGTACCCAGGGCATGGTGACCAGAGAAGACCCCTAAGGGCTGCAGCACTTATTGTGCCACCCTTAGGGGCCCTGTACCCTGACACCCACACACTGCCTCTGCAGGCTGAGAGTCTAAGTACTGAACTAACAGAGAGTCGACATGGCACACATTCCTGTGTGCCATGCCCAAAAAAACACTTCCCTTGCATACCTCAGCCACACCTCTAGCTGGGTGCCCTATGCCAGTAGTGTGGACACAGGTGCATGAGCCCTGTGCCCCTACAGTACCCAGGGCCATTCCTGGTAACTAAGTGCAGTGATGCCATTAAGAGTATATGGTGCTGGGAGGTTGTCATTAAGAACTCCACAGCACCATAATGGCTACACTGAAGACTGACAAATTTGATATCAAACTTCTCAGCACATTAAACCCACACTGATGCCAGTGTGGGATTTAATGTAAAATGCACTACAGAGGGCATCTTAGAGATGCCTCCTGAAACCTAACCTGCAATCCACGTCTTGTCTGAGGGGTTGCCTAGGCTGCCACATAGCAGACATGTTGCTGGACCCCTGGGTGGAGAGCCCTCGCTCTCCTGGGCCTGCAACAATGCACATACTGGGAAGAGGTGCCAAGCCTCCTCCCCCAGGATGGGCAGGGGAAGCTTCAAAGGCATTCCGCCCTTGTGAGCTTCTCCAGACCATTTGCTGTACTCAGCAACTGGTCCCCACCGGTTCTGACTCCCACTCTGGCGGGAAGACTGGCGGGAAACCCTATGTCAGGAAGGGGGGTGTGCCAACTCCACGCCTCAGGTGGGAGAGGCGAGGTGAAACACGACCCTGGGCTCCGGCCATCTTGAAGATGTGGAGACCTGCCTAATCACAGCTAGGCTCCTGCCCCCCTCCCACAGGAGAGGAGCAGGCTAGGGGGAATACCCACCCCAGGACAGGGACCCATTGGTCACTGCCCTTGCCCTACCTGTAGCTCCCCTAAATTTAGTATTTAGGGGCACCCTGAAATTTCCTTCCTCAGATCCCAAACTACTAAGATGGTCCATCTCCCTACAGGGAATGGACTTTGAACTGGAACATCGACCAGGACTGCCCATGCCAATGCAGATGGACTTTCCAGGTTCTTTCACTTACACAATGAAGACTCCCTAGGGCAAGGTTAGTCTCATCACCTTTCGTTTGGGGGCGGGGTTGTGTGAGAAAGCGCCATCTTTCTTGCATTGGTATGCCCCAGCAAAAGAGAAAACAGCTTTCTCCACACCTGATGGGCACTATCAGTTTACTGTAATGCCTTTTGGGTTAAAGAATGCCCTAGCCACCTTCCAGAGGTTGGTGAATTAAGTCCTGATTGGATTGGAGTCCTTTAGCGCAGCTTATCTTGATGATATTGCTGCCTTTAGCTCCACCTGGCAGGATCATCTGATCCACCTTGGGAAGATTTTCCACGCCCTGCAATCTGCAGGACTGACTATCAAGGCATTCAAATGCCAGATAGGGCAGGGCACTGTGGTGTACTTGGGCCACCTTGTTGGAGGAGGCCAGGTACAACCCTTTCAGCCCAAGATCCAAGTCAGTCAGGCATTCCTTGGCTAGACTGGGTACTACAGGAGGTTTGTGAAGGGATATGGGTCCATTGTGACCCCCCTCACAGTACTCACTTCCAAGAAAATGCCCAAGAAAGTAAACTGGACTGTTAGCTGCCAAAAGGCTTTTGACACCCTGAAAGAAGAAAACAAGTTACTTACCTGTAACTTTGGTTCCCCAGTATTGGTAACTTTCATAGATTTCCATGCTTTTGTATCATTCCCCGTCGTCGGTAACAAAAATACCATAGCTGTAGGTACCAAAGAGAAAGGAAAAGGCCTAGGCCTCATTCCCTTTTGTAGCATATCACCCTCTTTTTGTAAAAGAGACCAAACTTAGGCATCAGCCAATCAGAGGTGCCTCACCCCTTAGAACCCTCCTGAAGGAACCTCAGAGCCTCAGATTTTCATAGCCGTTGTGTACCAGACACCATATCTGTTGTAGGCTGAGCTTTCCTCGGGGAGGTGGGTGGGCGCATGGGAATCTATGAAAGTTACCAATACTGGGGAACCAAAGTTACAGGTAAGTAACTTGTTTTCTTGCCCCAGTATTGGAACTTTCATAGATTCCCATGCTTTTGTATCAGAGTAGCAAGCAGTTAGCAGTAAAACCACATTTTGTGTCATAAAAATATTGCAATAGCCAACATGACATAAAGATACAAAATGTGTAATACGGAAGGTGGGATAGAAAGGAAATCTCACCAATTGTCGGAAGAGGTTCCTCAGGACAGCCTGTCCTACTGCCGCATCATCTTGTTGTAAGGACTCCAAGAAGTAATGCTTGGTAAATGTGTGAACGCTGCTCCAGGTAGCAGCTCTGCAAATATCTTTAATCTGTACCCCCGCAAAGAGGGCCGTTGAAGATGCCACAGATCTTGTGGAATGTGCCCGAACCCTACCAGTCAGAGGTTTTCCTGCTGCAGTGTGGCAATGCAGAATGGTACATGTGATCCATCTTGAAATACCCTGTTTGGATAGCGGAAGGCCCTTGCTTGGACCCCCAAAGGCAACAAATAACTGAGGATTTCCGAAATCCCTTAGTACGTTCCAAATTGAATTTCAAGCATCGTTGTACATCGAAGGAATGCAATGTTCTTTCTGCTGGTGTAGCCGTTTGAGGAAAGAACGCCTTCAGAATGACCGGCTCATTCAAGAGGAAGTCCGGATGTACCTTAGGCATAAACCTAGGGTTAGGGTTAGTTCTCAAGATTACAGTGTTTCTTTTGAATTGCAGGAAAGGTTCTTGGATAGTCAAGGCCTGCAATTCTCCAACACGCCTAGCCGACGTGAGAGCGAGAAGGAGAGACAATTTCCATGAAAGGTACTTCATGTCAGAACAATCGATTGGTTTAAATGGGCCTTTCATGAGCGGAGAAAGGACTAGATTTAAATGCCAAGTAGGAGGCGGCGGCCTCACTGGTGGATAGACTTTGAACAAGCCTTTAAGAAACTGCTTAACAATCCTGGAACACCACAAGGAAGGCCCAGACCCAGACCTTCTGAATCTCAAAATGGCCGCCAAATGGACCTTAATCGATGAATGGGCTAGTCCCGACTTAGCCAAGGACAGCAGATAAGGTAGGAGCTGATGAGGCTTGGAAGCAAAGGAATCAATCTTTTCTCTTCTACACCAGCAACAAAATCTTTTCCGTTGAAGATGTTAAGTCCTGTTCGTTGTAGGAGCCCTTGCCGGGAAAAGGACCTCCTTAATTTCGCTTGATATGGGGAGATTCATAAACTCTCCCTGCTCAGGAGCCATGCTGTCAGGTGTAATGACTGTGAATCTGGGTGCCAAACTTGTCCTTCGGACATTGTGAGGAGATCTGGTATAACCCTCAAAGGAAGAGGAAGAGCTAGCGATAACAGATGGAGTTCCGTGTACCAGTACTGTCTCGGCCAAGCAGGGGCTATCAGGATCATCCTGCACGGCTCCACTTTGATCTTCCTGATGAGCCACAGGATCAGAGGTATGGGGGGAAAGGCGTAGACAAATGTCCTTGACCAGGCTATAGAAAGCGCATTCCCCAGAGACCCTCGATGGTGAAATCTGCTTGCGTTAGACCGACATTTCTTGTTGGTCGATGTGGCAAAGAGATCCACCTCCGGTCTGACCCACTGGCTGAAGACCTCCTCCAGAACTTGCTGGTTCAATTCCCACTCGTGGCTGACTGAGGATGACCTGCTCAGTCTGTTGGTGTTCTCGTTTAGAAACCCTGGCAAGTTTTCTGCCTTTAGCGATATTCCCTGAAGGATGGCCCATTCACAGATCTGTTGAGCTTCTTGCGACAATGGACGAGAACTGGTTACTGCTTCCTTGTTCACATAGTGCATGGCCGTAGTGTTTTCCGTCCTGATAAGCACTTGCGAACCTCCCAGGCGAGGAAGAAAGGCTTGCAGAGCCAGTCTTATCGCCCTTAGCTCCAAAAGGTTGATGTGGAGTCGTTGCTCCTGGGTCGACCAATGACCGCTGACATGCAGGTCTTGCATCACTGCTCCCCAACCCTGCAATGACGCGCCCGTTGTTCCTACTTGAGGAGACGGGTCGTTTACGAAGGATAGACCTTGGGACAAGTTGTTTTGATCTGCCCACCATAAGGCCGCTTCACTCATCTTTGGAGTGACGGTCACCTTGTCCTCGATGATCCGTGGACCTCTTTCCACTGGTTGTCTAGTTGCTCCTGTAGAGGACGCATTCTTAGTCTGCAATGAGGATTTAGGGAAATACATGATGAAATTACCCCCAGCAGAGATTTGTAGCGGCATACTGAAAGACACCTTCTTTCTTGTAAGTCCGAGCCAAGGTCTGTAATTTCTCCCTCCTTTACGGAGTTGGGAAGGCTCTTGAGAGCTTTGAATCCAGGATGGCTCCCAGGAAACAAGCCTTTCTGGACGGGACCAGGGATGACTTTTCGTTGTTTAGAGCGAGTCCCAGATGCTGAAACAAATTTGTACAAGCCTGAACAGCGTCCAGCGCTGCCTCCCTGGCAGAAGCTTTCAGCAACCAGTCGTCCAGGTAGGGGAAGACGTGGAAATGGTTCCTTCGCAGAAATGCTGCTACTGGCGCCAGCACCTTTGTAAAAATCCTCGGGGCTGAGCAGAGTCCAAAGGGTAAACCCTGCACTGAAAGTGGCTCTTGGCTACTGTGAATCGTAGAAACCTTCTGTGTGCTGGGTGAATCGGGACATGGCAGTACGCATCCTCGAGATCGAGGATGGCCATAAAATCCCCCGGGCTGATGAGCTTTAAGATGTCCTGGAGAGAGACTATCCGGAAGGACAGGGAGATGAGATAGGTGTTGAGCTCCCTGAGGTCTAAAATGGGGCGCCATTTCTCTAGCGTCTTCCTTACCAGGAAGAACCTGGAATAGAATCCTTTTCCCTTTTGATTTGAGGGGACCTGCTCTATCGCTCCTTTCCGGAGTATCTGTTGGATCTCGAGCCGCAGGAGACGCTGGTGTTTCGATTGAATGGCTGCCAAAGGCTTGGGTGGAGGGACTTGCGTAAATTCCAAGGTATGCCCTTTCCGAATGATGTTGAGCACCCAACGGTCCGATGTTATCCTGGACCAGTTTTGAAGGTATTTGGTTACCCTGCCTCCAACTGATGATTTCTTGGAGGAGGGTCCAGTATGAAGAGCCAGTAGGCCGTTATTGGCACTTGGACGAATCTCGTCCTCGTCCAGCCTGTTTCCCCTTCTTTAAAGGCCTGGAGTAGCTTGAAGACTGGCCTTGTCTCTGCTGATAAGGCTGACGGTATTGCTGGGAACCTGAGCCCGTGGAGGAATAGCGCTGCTGTTGATAGGAACCTCTGCCTCCGTAACCCTTAAAAGGAGACTTGCGGTATTGTAGGGTACCCAATGACCTGGCAGTCTCGGTGTCTTTTTTTATTTCCCGAAGAGTGTCATCAATCAGTTTTCCGAATAATGCCTCCCCATCAAAGGGAAGATCCAGGACCTTGTTTTGGATCTCAGGCCGAAACCAAGTAGCTTTCAGCCACCCCTGGCGACGGAGGACTGCAGCCCCAGCCAAGGAACGAAACGCTGTTGTTGCAATGTCCATTGCACAGTCAATGATCTCCATTGACGTCGCTTCTCCCTCCGGCAAGATCTTTTTCGCCTCTGATGTTGACTCCGGAGGTAGCTGGTCTAGGAACGGGCAACATCACACCAAAGCTGGTGGTCGTATCTACCCAAGATCGCCAAGGCATTTGCAGCTCTCACTAAAAGACTCTCCATCAACGAGAATCTTTTCCCTGCATTATCCAATCTCCGCCCTTCCTAGTCCGGAGGAGTTGTTAAGGGGGCAGAGGGGTTAAGAGATTTTCTCTGCGCTGCCTGTGAGATATCGGAGTCTGGTTTTGGATGACCCGTCGAGGCCGCCGGTCCATCGTCTGGTGCCCTGTATTTCTTATCCAGACGTGGTAGCACAGGGACCACCGTCGCTGGGTTCTTCATAGTGTTCAGGCCCTCCTTCCACAGATCTACAACAGGAATTGACCTAGTTGTCTTTCTAAAGGGTTCCTTGAAATCATATAGGAAACAATCCGTAGCCACAGCAGGCATGGCCAATTTGAACCTGCCAGCTGCTCTTTCCATCAGCTGATGGAAACTTCCAATGTCCGCTGGTGGGGAATCAACTGGATCTGGAACTGGTGATGAGGGATCCGGAATGATATATTCATCCCATTCAGTTGTATGAACCGAGTCATGATCCGACTGTTGATCCTCATCCGAGGAATCATCATGGGCATCTGCCAGCCTGGAGGGATCCTGTGGAAAAGATGTCTGAGGTTGAGGGGATACCTGAGCAGATAATCCTGGCATCACCGTTGAGGCAGAAATCAATGCAGGCGCCGCCTGGACCAGAATTGGCCTATTCGCCTTAGATTTGTAGTCCTGCAGCATCTTATGCAGTTCCTGAAGAAAAGAAGATGGCACTGTAACCATATCCTGCCCAGAATGATGATGTGACTGGGCCGCCTGACGATGACCACCATCCTCCTGGTCATATTCTCCTTCAGAGTCCGTCTCCTGGAATTTGACTAGAAGTTGAGAGGGACTATTGGCATAGCCATAAGAGTCCTGGCCATCCTCATCAGACTCCCCTTCCTCAAAGAGCAAAGCTGGTGGCAGGGGGGTCACTATTCTAGGAGAAGTCATCTCCGGCGTAATTCTTATAACAGAAATTGTAATTCTCTTTTCAGAGGACAATACCGTCGACGACGCTTGTACACACGTCGACGAGATTGGAGTCGTCGATGATGAAACTGCAGACGATCCAGCTGCCGTCATTGTCAAAGTAGTCGTCGTCGATGCCCTTGCCGACGAGACCGTCGTCGACATAGTCGTCGTCATCATCATCATTATTGTTGGCGATGCTGTAACCCTCGTCGTAGAGGCTGTGGTACTAGTCGACGCTTTCGTCGTCGACGCCTTCGCCGTCGGCAAACCTCCCGCCGACGTTGATGAACCTGCCATCAACGCTTCCTTCTTCGACGACGATTCCTCCGTCGACGAATCCCCCGCTCGTCGACTAAACCAATTTCAATTTCGACTTCGATTTCTTCGTCGACGGAAACTCCGCCGTCGAAGCCTTTGTCGTCGAGGACTTAGAACTCCTCTAAGAAGACTGGGAAGAGGGTTTCTTGAAGGCTGAGGCAGTCTTCTAACCCTTGGAAGGCGTAGCTGGTCCTACCCTCTCCTTTTAACCTCGGTGAGGAGATTTGCTGGGACCTTGGCTCTCAGACTAACTGGGGTCTTTTTTGAGGCCTTAGTAGAACGCTTCACAGAAGGAGAAGGGGAACCCCTACCCCTCTTCACTGACCTTCTTGAGGAAGACATTGAGGCTCCATCCTCACTGTCACTAGAGACAGTATCCTTCCTGGATTTCAGCTTCTGGAGCCATGTCAGAAGCAAACCCTCACGGTACCGGAGGGTCCTGGTAGAAAAGGTGAGCCAGATCTTACAGTCCGCAGCCTTGTGGTCAGGATAGAGGCAATAGATGCAGTCTGTGTGCTTATCCTCCACAAAAAGCCTTTTCATGCCACAGGTGAAACATGGCTTGAAAAGGGCCTTTTTCTTCTCCTTGTCAGACTTCCTGGAAGGCAGCTAACAATCCTCAAGTGAATCTGAAAAGCATCTAAAGAAAAAATCTTGAAGAAACTCCTTGAAGAGTAGAAGTTGAGCAGAGCTCATAGGAGACTCCATAAGCACAACGTGCGGTAGAAAATCTGAGGTTCCTTCAGCAGTGTTCTAAGGGGTGAGGCACTTCTGATTGGCTGATGCCTAAGTTGGGTCCCTTTTACAAAAAGAGGGTGATATGCTACAAAAGGGAATGAGTCCTAGGCCTTTTCCTTTCTCTTTTGTACCTACAGCTATGGTATTCTTGTTACCGAGACTCCCATTTCGACGACGGGGAATGATACAAAAGCATGGGAATCTATGAAAGTTCCAATACTGGGGCAAGCAATGTGCTCAGCACCAATTCTAAAAGCACCAGCTATGGATAGGAGCGGTCTTATCAAAAGCAACAGGTCAAGACCAACCTGTTGCTTTTATCAGCAGGAGGCTACTCCCTAGAGAGCAGCGTTGGAGTGCCATTGAGAGGGAGGCCTTTGCTGTGGTTTGGTCCCTGAAGAAGTTGGGGCCCTACTTGTTTGGAACTCAATTCCTGGTTCAAACTGACCACAGACCTCTCAGATGGCTAATGCAAATGAAAGGGGAAAATCAAAAACTACTTAGATGGTCCATCTCCCTACAGGGAATGGACTTTGAAGTGGAAATGTAAATGTAAATGTATAGGCATTTATATAGCGCACTACTTACCCGTAGGGTCCCAAGGCGCTTCGACCGCTGCGAAACCCTTCCTGGCTTCCCTGAGAGATGGTCCCTTAATGGGTATCTCCAGGGTGAGACCAGGCATCCCCGGCGGTCTGGTGGGGCCGTTAGTGAAGATGAGGCAAGCTAATGCCCAGAGTTGCCGAGTGTGATCGCTGGTCAAAGTGGGCACCGAGGCGAGAGAATTATCGAGTCCGCTGACCCTGGTCCAGAAACCTGCCGCGCCGGGATTCGAACCCTGGTCCCGGGCCGTCCTCTGCTCTCGGGTCTGCCGCCTCTAACCAGTGAGCCACACTACACCGACCAGGGACTGCCCATGCCAATGCAGATGGACTTTCCAGGTTCTTCCACTTAGACAATGATGACTCCCTAGGGCAAGGTTAATCTCATCACCTTTCGTTTGGGGGCGGGGTTGTGTGAGAAAGCGCCATCTTTCTTGCAACGGTATGCCTCCACCTTTTGCTGAACTGCTGATGTGCTTTGACTGAGTGCGCCCTGGGCTCCTGCCAACCAGGTGCCCAGGGCCTGTGTTCCTTCCCTAAAACTGTGTTGAAACTAAAACCCAATTGGCATTTCTGGCCACCTGTCAGCCTCTAGTAAAAGGTACCCTAGGCACCCAGGGCATGGTGACCAGCCGAGGGTAAGATTTCCCAACAATAAAAGACACCCCTGCACCTGGCGCCCTGCGGCCCCCTGTGCCCTCCTTTGGGGTACCTACCTCTTCTCCAAGATCCCAACTTACCTCTCGAAGTGGTGGTCGCACCTGAAAAATCTGGGCCTAGGAGCCTGCAGCCTTTGTAACTTTCCCATTGGATAACATTGAGCGCCCAACGGCTCAAAAGCATCCTGCACCCAGAGTGGCACTGAAGTGCAACCACTACCCCACTTGTCCGGAGTACGTGGACCAGGAGCCCAGCTCCCACAGCCACGTGGCCTGCCTGCTTGCATCCACCAACCAAAGGCCCCCTACCCTCCATTGGATTGAATTGGGCCTACTCTCTCTGCACCCGCTGCCTCTGTGCCGCTGGGGGTGTAACAACTGTACCTTTCCGACCCTGGGAGACCCCTGAGTCTATGCCCAGAACCTCAACTCTACCTGTCGAGTACTCACCTGAAAGCCGATAACTCACTTTCCTTCCATAGGCTAACATTGACTGGTTTTCACTGAAATTTCTTCTAATTGTGGAGTTTTGAAACTTCAAAATATTAATCCAAAATCAGCCGAATAGCTAATTCCGAAATACTCACCTGTGATCAGGAGAGAAGCCAGTACTGTACCTTTTAGCCCAGTGCTGAACCGCAAAAGTAATCCCAACTGTACTTACCAGTAATTGAATTTTCTTCCATAGGAAACCATTGACTGTTTTTCTCTGAAATTTCTTGTCGTTTTTTGCAAACTAGAAATATTCCTTAAAATTCGTACCAATTACTAAAACGTAATTACTTACCGGTCTTAGGTAGAGGTCCCAGTGCTGAACCTAGGAGTCCAGTACTGCATTACAAAACCTACTTTACCTGCCAATTGAATTTCCTTCCATAGGATAACATTGCAGGTTTTTCACTGAAAACTTTCCAGTGTCAACTTTGAAAATACATTTAAGTTCTTTAAAAATCGGAACTGAAGCCAATACGCTTAAAGTAACTAGAACCTACTTTACCTGCCACTTGAATTTCCTTCCATAGGATAACATTGCAAGTTTTTCACTGAAAAGTTTCCAGTGTCAACTTTGAAAATACATTTAAGTTCTTTAAAAATCGGAACTGAAGCCTATATGCTTAACTGTGTACAGCTTAGGTCCCGGGACTGAATCCAGGACCCAGTCCTGTGGTTAGAAAAGTAATCCCTAACGTAATCAACTGCATTTATGTAGAAAATCCCATTGAGCTCAATGTTAAATTGTGTTTAGAATTGTGTTGCCTATTGCAACCACTGTAGCTATTGTACTTACAAAGTCTATTGCCTTTCTGCAAAGTATCTACCTAAAGTCACTTATATGGAGAAAAGTATATTTTGATACCTGTTGGTTCAAAAAATAAAACAACTATATCTTTTGATATAAAAACAATTGACCTAGAGTTCAGTTCTTGAGTGTGTGAAACCTTTTGCTGAGTGTGTACAACATAAATGCTTTACACGGTCCTCTGATACTGCCTTACTGCTCGACCAAGCTACCACTTTAGAGAGTAAGGTCATATCTGACTTTAGCCCCCGTTATACCTCTGGAGATTGGGGAATATATATATATAGAGAATATCCAATAACCAAAGTTCCACTCGTGCAAACTAACTCGCAGTTTATACACAGGTAAACAATGCACGGACCAGATTTTCGCAGTGCTTTCAAGCTTCTTTTATTCACATGCCGGCATCATAACGTTTCGGCACACAGGTGATATATATATATATATCTGACTATGGTTGCCCACAACTTTTTGCCTGGTGTTTTGCTGGTTTTCCGACTTAGTTGGCCTGGGACCCTGCCAATCAGGACCCCAGGCCTACTGCTCTCTCTCTAAAATGGATTCCATGTACCTTAGGTACATTTCCAATTGGTACTGGGCCACCTTATCAGACCCTGTAACTCAGGGCATAGGTGTACCCAGGGCCTACCAGGGGCTGAAGCATGTATTATGCCACCCCTGGATGGCCATCTAAATCTGACACAACTGGCTGCACGACAGCTGGGGCAAGGTGGTGTAATCACCCTTTGCTTTAGATATAGTATACCTATATCTAACCCTAAAAATGGACACACAGATTCCTATCAGTCACTCCTATGGCAGGCCTTGACAATCCTGAAGGCAGAGTGCTTGGAATCGTGTGAGATGGTGCTCTGGCATGAGCTGAGCCCGTTTGCAGCTTGCGGAACCAAGTCCTAATAGCTGTTCCATGATAACGCATACCATATACTCTTAAGTGCATTATAATCCTCGCGGTTAAATGCTATCTTTGGTATCGCTTTATCAAAACATGTCGAGTAAGGTGTCATACGAATTCTGGCGACGGGGTTAGCATTCCACCCTTCTAGAGGGACACGACATGTATGTAACTGAACTCCGGTTAAAGTTAACTGAAGCCTCAGCTCCACAAAATGGATGCTGCCACCACAGACACGAGTCTGACCTCCTGCTGCTGGGAGTTCTTGCAGCGAGGAGAGCTTGGACAAAGGGTTTCCTGTCAGGGGCGGTGCTAGCACCATCCCAGACAGGGTTTTGTGTATCCTGGGTAGGCAGGGCTTTACAGGAAGGTGACTGCAGAGTGGCACCCTGGTGCTCACTACGCATCTGCCGGCTAGAACCAGTTCCAGGGGCACACCAGCCCCTGGCCTGGGGAAAGTCCGGCATGGGAGAGGGGTGTAACCACTCCCCTTCCTGGTCCCACCCCTAGGGCAGGACCTAGTCGCGTACCCACCCCTTTCTTTAGGATAAAGGCAGGAGCGGGGGCCCTTCCAAATTAGATCATCTTTGAATCAAGAAACTACTTTCTACGAAAGGAACTCTCGACTTCTTCTCAAGATTTCTCCCTTGTGGCTAAGGAGTAGTCACCCTGCATCCGCAGGCACCATCTAAGAACTCTGTGGTTTGCTGCACGTCCGTCCTCAGTAATCCGACCGACCAGCACGACGAGACCCGGCTTCCCTGGCACCTCTGACCTCTACCTACCTCTACAGCTAAGCTGAGAACCGTAGGTGCGACGAGACCTCGAGGGACCGGCCATCATCAGAACTGCACGACTTCTATCCAGCACAACCGCCGAGGGATCCTCTGGTGAGTGCTTTGGGGTCCGAGAAGCCCCGACCCTGAGCAGCTCCAGCACCGAAGTCCAGCCTCCCAGCATCTCCACGATCTGCGTGGGGCCCTTCTGCTTTTTGCTGCTCACCGCGTTGTTTGGCTACTAGCCCGCTGGCTTGTGGCCTTCCTAACCACGCCCGACGACATCACCACTGCAGGTCTGGTTGCTCCAGACTGGCCCTTGCTCCCTTCCAAAAGAGGAGCACCCCGGACCCTCCTGGTCCACTCCAGACGCCATTTTAGGTCCACCGCGTGGGCTTGAATTTGCCAAGACTTGTTGCCCCAATCCTGGGTCCAGCGACGTCGACAGCATCAACCATCGTGGGACAGCTCGCACCTCCATCCTGGTCACCGACAACGCCTCCTGGTCCGTGAGACTGCAGAGCCCAGCGTTGCCCACTCACCTGGTCGAGGTGACTTCGCCCGGTGCCATCCTGGTGCCCACACAATCACTGGCTAGTGATTAAGAACTTGGTCCCCTCTGCTTTCAGGTGTCATCCATCTTCGATCCAGGCTTGGATCCATCGAACAATCTTCACTGGTCGCCTGCCAGCAACTTCTTTCTTCAGGCTCCATAGACTGCAACGAGGATTCCCGATGTCTTTTCAGACCTATGCAGCTGCAGCCCCTGGGCTAGGTAACTTCGGCATTTCGGTGCCCCAGCATAGCCTCACTATCCAAGGGTCCAGATCCTTTTCATTTTTCAGCCTATCTAGTCGGGTTCGCCCGAGAACACTAACTTTGCTTTTACTAGCTCCCATAGACTTTGTCCCGCATCCTGCGTGAGAGTGCACACTCTGCACCCGAGTCCCCTAGGCCTCCTACTAGTAATCTGAAGGTTCAGTAACGTAGTCCTAGCGATTCCAAAGCCTATTAGTACAGTACTTACCTGCTAGTAATTTCGCATTCCACTTTTAGAGTATATGGTTTTTCGTGCCCCTCGGGCATTTGTGTAAATTGTGCAACTTGAAGTATTTTCGTAAGAGTTTTGTTGTGTGCTTAGTACCCTGTCCTCATAAAGAGTACAGGGCTGTTGTGATCTAAATAAATACACTGTTTATTTTCATAACACTTGTGTGGTGTCCTTTCACTTGGTGTTCAAGGGGTATATGTGATGGTATAACAGCTGGCTTAACACGCCCTCTAGAGTTTAGCCCGAAGAATGCTCGTATCCACGCTACTAGGATAGCTGGTCTATAAGGTTGACTTACAACCAATCACCATAAGGGTTGTTTGGACTGATACAAAGTGCTCACTAGAATAGTGAACATTATATATCAGGCCAACTTCTCACAATATATATAACCACTTTCGTACAATAAGGCATCCAATTGTTTGGACCTTATGATGTTGAAAACTCTTGAGTCTCAAGCTGCAGTACATAAGGTTTACAAGATTGCACACAGAGTGCTGCAGCAATAGCTGTGTCTGCTGAAAATCGAGACCACAGCACAGGAAAAGAAGGATTGGGAACACAAAGCTATCTATGGAAGTCACTAGCCATCTGGAGATACTTTGCTTAAAAGCTTTCCCTTTCAATGCGAGCTATTAAGTACAAAGCATTGTCTTGTCAGTCTAAATGCTTCTGTCAAAGTGAAATGTCCCTTTAGTATCAATGTTAAGCACACCTGTTTGCAGAGGGGGCAATGGAATTTCTTAAATAAACAAATCAGAAGAAGGTGGGTTACTATGAAAGCACACACCTCCTAAGGCAGAGCACAGAGGACTACCACGTGTGGAAAAACACCAACTCATTAACTCAACAAGCATTAAAAATGCAATAGGTCTCGCCTTTGATTAAGTGAAAGCCATTTGCTTTGCTAATGGTATTGTATAGCAAAGTAAATGGCTTTAACTTAATGAAAGGCGAGACCTATTGAATTTTTAATGCTTGTTCCTATTGGCCACAGTTACAGTGTCCAGGTCCTGAATGCAGATTCTACACGATATATGGGTCACAATTTAGTTTTCAAATAGAAGTCAGGAACGTGAGACGCGAACAACGAGGTGGAAAAGAGAAGCAATGAATAAAAATAAGTTTATGCGCATCAACTTGGGGAGGCTAAGTTGCGCGCTGATGATCTAAAGCGGTGGCATGAAGGTCCCAAGTCCCATGCTGATCACGTCTGAGAATTAGAGGGAATTCCACTGTCATGAAGAAGGTCTGGACATGAGGTCTCCAAAGGAGTTCAGGGCGGCACCATACATAAAAAAAGAAATCGCGCCAGCCTGCCGCAAGCACTCCTCCCAAGCAGCCCTGTCTGCCAATCACATAATCTTCCTCTGTGCCTGAATGTGCCCTTGTGTAACATAACTGGAGTTCATGTAAAGCAATCCAATACCTTCGAGTATTGTATTGTATTTGCATTTATATAGCACTTACTACCCCTGACGGGGTCGAATCGCTTTTTAGGCGAATAGCACGCTACTCCGGAACCCATAAAGGATTAGTGTTGAGTCAATATATTAAAATATGAAAGTAATTTGAGTGGAGGATAGGTTAGTCAGTTATTTGGATTCAGAAGGATAGCAGAGGGATAAAAAGGGGAAAAAAGGCTAGCATTTATATAGGGCTTGTTACCCCTAATGGGGTGTTGAAGCACTTTCTTGGAGAGTAGCAAGCTACTCCGGAACCCATAAGGATTAGTGGTGAATTAGTGTAGTGAAATATGAAAGTAATTTGAGTTGTGGATAGTAGTCCGTTATTTGGATTGAGAAGGACAGCGGAAGGATAGAAGAGGGAAAAAAGGTTTGCATTTATGTAGCGTTTGTTACCCCAGCAAGATTGTCATGTAGGTCACTCACATTTTACAGTAAGATAAATGAAAATAAACACCATTTAAAAGAATAAGCAGTCATGTGTCCGAATACTAGACTGAATGACAAGATACAACTCAAAATTCCCTGTCATCTTTAATGCTCATTCACCTTTGGAACTTCAGCAGCACCTGCGCCTCTATCCCAAAGTATATGCATGCTTTGCTACTTTTTACTGAAAGCACAGTTCTGCAGCCCTCAGCTTTGCTACCCCTGTCTGCACCTCTCAGTTCCACAGCCTCAGGGATCACCGACTATCATCCCAGAAGGAACCCTCAGCTCTTCTGCCTAAGTACGAGCGGCTGCCCCTCGCACCTATACCAATGCCACAGGTGCAGACCCAATTTTACAAATTAAGACTCATGCCTCATCCCCTTTGTAGAGTCTCACGCCTCATCCCCTTTGCAAACCGATGACCATTTTCTCTGCTATCCAAATGCCTTAGGTATACAGGCTACACCATCCTTCACAAGCACGCCAGCCCTACAACACCTGAACCATTACCCCTGATGGTCAGATTTGGCCCAGGCCGATACCTGCTCTGCTGTCCGTTTTCACTGCAGCGTGTCAGTGCATTAAACATGGAGCTGCCACCCACCTCAAACACCCCTTCTTCGTCAAACTCCGCAGTCATTGCTCTCCACCATGCCAATCCGCTGCACCCCGGGAAATGTCCAAATGTTGCCTATATGTTGTCGGCCTGGAGCGCGCCTTGGAAGAGACGTGGTAGGGCAGGAGCGTGATGCTGTGAGCGTGCACGTTCCCTGCGGCTCACGCGTTCACAGACCGGTGTTTGCTCGTGCACCGGTGTGTGCCACTTGGGGAGGGAAGACAACGACAATAAGGCTCGCTGGTGGCAGCGCTTCGCGCTGCAACGCCACGCGAGCCCTAAAAATACAGAATATTGCTGAATACACATAAGAGAGGGACATGGCACTGTTCTGACTTGCCGCAGTAAATGTTATGGTATGTTATTGGCATTTTTAAAGCGCGACTTATGAGCCTAGGGGCTAGGATGACCAACTGGCATGGGTGCAAATTCAGGACAGTGAGTGCAAAAATTCAGGACAAAGGGGCAAAATTCAGGACAAAAATTCAGGACCGAAGGCCAGAATTCAGGACAAAAATTCGGGACAAAAGTTACGTTTTGCTTAGTGCATACATACGTAAATAGATCACAAGCACAAGTCAAAATACGTTTATTTTAGGTTGAGAGAACCTTGCACTCACTGCATCTGTTGTGTATGCAATTGAAACACACCTGCGTTTGCATAGTCAAAAAAAAAGAAAAAGATCAAAGCTGAAGGCTTCTCAGACTCCCTTTTGGAAGATATCGCAGCAATCTGGGAGTTCAGCCAAATGGCACGTTCCTGCATTCCTGAAAATGGCCGATATGTGTTTGCCAGGCATTCCTCTCTGCTACTTAAACGTGTGAATTAGTAACCAGGTGCATTGCTGATAGGCAGGTTTGTGAAACCAACTTTGTAAGCGTAGTATAAGTGCAAGGCCAATGGATTGCTTCAAATATTTGGGGAATGTGATAGTATTGGTGATGTTTTGTTAATGTGTCGTCCCACTTCCAGAATGTCTGCCATTCCAATATCCTGAGACTTCGGCCGCAGTATAGTGCGATTAGTTCACACATGTGCAAGTAGACCTGTGAAGCGCAGACCTAGTTACATAATAGAGGCGTGCTGGCTATGGGCAGGGCCCTGGGAGTGACCTTCACAATTAACTTGGGCACTGGGTGTTAGTGGGCTGAGAGATTAAGTGCACTGGTGAGAATTGAGCAAAATGAGCCCGCACGCATCAATGTGCATGCTTTGATTGCAGTCCGCAAAGCCATAAAACAGAGCCTGATAAGTACCCGTTTCGAGGTCCCCCTTTAAAAACTGCTGTTCCTTAGCACCGGCGGGACCCGACCCACTTAAAGCCCAGGATTCATACATAAAACAACAATTCTTAGGGTCGCTAACTCCGAACTGGCATATGTGCGGCCATATTAAGGCTTTGCACATCTCACCACAAATTCTAACTACCAGAGGTTAAAAGGGGAGTTTCCGTGGAGTTCAGTGCAGTTCCCCCCTTCCTGGGTACTACGAGTGCCTCTCCCCCCTCGCACTCTCAAACACACACACCCTCGCTCTATATCTCAGAAGGGCTTTCCCATCTCATATCTCACTCGTGCATTTTCTTTTACTTTCTGTCACTCACTCTCTCTTTGCCTCTTTCTATCTCACTCCCTGGGTCACCTTGCCTCTTTCACAATCTATCGTATTTTTCCCCCCATCTGTTTTTTATGCGTCTCTGTATTCCTCCCAGAAGCGGCAGTGAAAAGTTGTCCGGCATGTCTTACCGGAGCGGGGCAAGGCTTTAGGTGGAATGGAAACAAGTCAGCCTGGAGCATGCCTTGGAAGAGACGCGGGAGGGCAGGAGCGTGACGCCGTGAGCGTGCACGTTGGCGTCCCTGCTTCTCGCGCGATCACAGACCTGTGCCTGCTCGTGCACCGGTCTGTATCACTTGGGGAGGCAACACGATGACAATATGGCTCGCTAGCGGCAGCGCTTTGCGCTGCAACGCCAGGCGAGCCCTAAAAAGGAGGAATAGTTTATTTCTTTTAACTCATGTTCTATCGTAGGGGAATTTCCATTATAGTCATAAGAGCTTAACAGTCCCGCTCACATGCGGGGACACCAGAGCAGTTGCTTTATATATATATATCTTCTTAAGTGTAAAGGTTTGCCTTCCTCAGGAACGCCTGCAAAGATATTTAAAGACCGATATTAGACTCTATCCACCTAAGCAAAAATGGCCATATTCTTCATCATGAAGACAAAAAAGGGCCAGAATAAAGCATTTGAGGATAATTTGAGATTTGCAAACAGCATAAATATCACTCACAACCCCTTTTTTATGATAGAGATGAAGGGGAGCAGGACAGAGTAGCCTTATAGACTTTAATTATATGTCTAAAAAGACAAAAGACACTGTGCATTTAAGAACCCAGATACCACCAGCGTCCCATCATGCATACTAGTTGGCAGCTACTTCAGTTCTTTTTGAAGGCTTTGTGAACAGAATTAGATTACAGGCATAGATTCTTCTGTCCATTCCACCAGGGAGGGTAGAGGGTCGCTTAGGACTATAATGGAAAGTCCCGTACAAGAGAACAGTAGTTACAGGAAAGAAACTATTCCTGGTGCCGTAGGAGATTTCGATTTATAGTCATAAGTGTCCTTCCCCATATAGTGCGGTGCAGTAGACAAAGGATATTCTGAAGAAGTCTAGCAAAGAGATTTCTAAGGGAAGCAAGTCCTCCTTGAGCATATGCTCTAGCGTACAAATCTAGGCAGTATTGCTCAGTAAATGTATGTACTGATTTCCAGGTAGCTGCTTTACAGATTTCTGAAATAGGGATAATAGGAAAGTAGGATCCTTCTAGCATGGTTACCCACACTTCTTGCCTGGTTTCAATGTGTTTTTGACTTAGTCTGACTGGGATCCTGCTAATTTGGACCCCAGTCACTGAGCGGTCTTTCTAAATTGACAATGGTAAGTACTCTTGTACTTTCTACATCTTGCGCGCTAATGCTGCCAATCAGTTGACAGACGCGGCGATTGAGGCTGCAGATGTGTTGCTTTATTTTATCTCTTTGTAAAAACGCTGATAGCTGAGTAAATGCTGATTTTTAAAATGGTTCCGCATATTATTGAATGTGTGTCATTTTAACTGCTAATGCTGGCACTTTATCGTGAGAGCTTCTCACCTGCATAATTACCACTCCAGGCCCTGTTCCGCCCCGGCTGAGTGCCGTTTGTGCGGAGGGTCGAACTGCAGAGCGCCATTCTCCGCCTTCTCTCCACCACTTCCGCCCTGCCTTACCCAGCGCAGGTTAGCGGTCTAGTGGTTCACTTCAGATTTCCATAAAATGACGATATGGCGGAAGCGCAGCGGACGAGCACAGCGGGAGCGCCAACTTCGCGCCGAAGTCGCGCCTAAGTCCAGCCCGTCTGCGCCCGTCCGCGGCCGACGCGACCAGCGGCCACATACGCTGCCCAAACTCTCACTTACTCGTCTGCCGATTTACTCGCTTTACGACAGGCAGCTCCACTACCGCCTTGTGCCATAAGGATGGCCCAGGAGTGCGTAATCTTGACTATTCCAATCTCAGGGACCCCCAATCCGCCTTGTCCCACTCCCACTTCCGCACCCCCGCTCTCCACCTCCCTAGAGCCAGAGACGCGTCCCCTCACCATTCTATACCTAAACACCCGCTCTATGGTGAAACACCAGCTGGAAATCCATCGCCTGCTCGAAGATAGCGCCGTGGATATTCTTCTCCTCTCCGAGACCTGGCTTACAGAGGATTCTGTCCCCGATATTCTGGCCGCCATTCCCAATGGTTACTACATCATGCAAGCTAACCGCCCAGGGGGACAAGCTGGTGGTGGAGTTGCAGCCATTATTCGCAAAGAGCATATCTTTTCCACCTTAGATTGCACTCCCATCCCCAATACTCAAACCCTTGCCATTAAACTTCGCTCGACCAGGTCCTCCCTTATTTGCGGTCTTATGTATAGACCCCCTACTTATATGCCCTCTTTACCACAACAAGTTGGGGACCTTGTCTCTCAAATTCTTATCAATCATGCTAAAGTCATCATCATAGGCGACTTTAATTACTGGCCTTCTGACCCTCTGGAAAGTCGACTGTCTGAGCAGTTTTCAGATATCCTAATTAGCATGAATTGTCGACAATTGATTTCCACGCCTACTCACTGTAAGGGCCACATACTAGATCAGGTCTGGACGGCAAATTTAGAAATCCTGCCCCCACTGGTAACCCCCTGCTCATGGTCAGACCATTATTTTATTTCCTTTTCAGTAGACCTCTCTATCCCCCACCGCCCCCCTCTCCCTATCAACATCTCAGCCCGTAATTGGAAGAAAGCCAATTTAGTTGAATTACACTCTTTTGGCAGCCTCAGTCCCTTCGCCTTTAGGCTCAGCCTCCCACCAAGCTTCTACCCTTGAACAATGGCTGACGGCGGCCTCCAATTCAGTAGCACCTCTAAAAACTATAAAAGCTATGCGCCCCCACGACGCCCAGCGATGGTTCACTGACCAGTTAAAACTGGATAAATTGGCCCTCCGCCAAGCCGAACGCCGATGGCGCCACAACTATGATCCCCTGCTCAAAATCGAATTCACGACCCTCTTGAAAAAATATAAATATTCTATCCTAGAGGCAAAAACATCTTACTTTTCTCGTAAAATCTTGGAGTTGGCCTCCAAAGCAAAAGACATCTTCTCGATTGTCAATGAGCTCTCCCTTCCCGATCGTGTCACTCTTCCCCCCATGCCTACTCAGGCTCTGTGTGACAAGCTTAATGCCTTCTTCCAGGATAAAATCTCTACTATCAAAAACAATATTCCTTCACCCTTCTAGTCCCACTCATTTCTACCACCCCCCAAAAACTCCCAGCAATTCGACGCATTCCCTCCTATTTCTATTACCGAGTTCCACAGCCTCCTGCACAAAGTCAGTTCCGGGTCTCCCAACGACTGCTGCCCCCCTCACATCCTTAAAGAAATTTTTCTGACCTGCCCTGACCCAGCTTTGGCTCTTCTTAACACCTCTTTAGCCACTGGAGTTGTCCCAGATTCCTTCAAGCAGGCTGTAGTGCTACCAATTCTAAAAAAAGCCAATGCAGACCCCTTTGTCCTGAGTAACTATAGACCTATTTCTCTTCTTCCCTACTTGGGAAAGATCTTAGAGACTTATGTGACTCGGTGTCTGAGTACCTTCATCGAGAGCTATTCCTTTTTGGACCCCCAACAGGCTGGCTTCCGCCCTCTCCATTCCATTGAGGCGGTCATTGCGGCCGTCATGGGACACCCTAAGAACAGGAGCGGACAATAACATCCCTCAAGCCCTCGTCCTGTTAGACCTGTCGGCGGCTTTTGACACTGTCGATCACTCTATATTGATCGACCGTGTCACCAATGCCGGCATTCAGGGCGTTGCCCTTGACTGGGTCCGATCTTTCCTTGACAGCCGCTCTCAAGCAGTTCACCTCTCCACCTTTTCTGCTCCCCTTTCCTCCCTTTCCTGTGGTGTCCCTCAGGGCTCAGCTTTATCTCCCCTCCATTTTAATTTATATATGCAACCCCTTATGGTTTCTCTCCGTCACTCCCCTGCTACGATCTATAACTATGCAGACGATCTGCAGCTGATCTTTCCTCTGGATACCTCTCCCGTTTCTTGCACCAATTTTCAAACCACCATGCTATATATCTCTGATTGGATGGCCCACAGCCAGCTCAAGTTAAATCCATCCAAGACGGAACTTGTCCTGGTGGGTGGACCGGCCAATCCGTGGAATGACAACTACTGGCCCTCCTCTCTTGGTGCCCCCCTTGCCCTGTCAGCATTGTGAAAAGCCTTGGAGTAGTCATCTCTGGTGATCTATCTATGAAATTGCAGATCTCGGCAGTAACATCATCCTGCTTTTTCCATCTGCGCAGGATCCGCAAGATCTGTCGATTCCTCAGCAGAGAGGCACTCATTTTAGTCATCTTGGCTCTAGTCATCTCCAGGGTTGACTTTGCAAACATCTTATATGTGGGGATTCCCGCTTACCAGCTCCAGAGACTCCAACTGATACAGAATCAGGCCGCCCGCTTGGTGTTCCACCGGCCCAAACACCAGCATGTCTCCCCACTGCTGAGGAGCCTCCACTGGCTTCCAGTGGCCAAACGGTGCACCTTTAAACTCGGCTGCACTATTTTTAAAGCCCTTTACAATCTGGCGCCCGCTTTTATTTCTTCCAAGTTAAAGCGGTATCTACCAACTCGTAACTTACGCTCCTCCGCCGACAATCTCTTGTGCATCCCCCACAATCACCGTAAGAAACATGGTGGTCTACGCTTCTCCTTTCTAGGCCCTTCTTTTTGGAATTCCCTCCCCTCTTCCTTTCGTCACTGCCCTTCTTATGAGCTCTTCCGTAAGACATTAAAAACGTACCTTTTCAAAGCTGCCTTCGAGTAACCCTTGACCCTTGTCCGCTGTGTCTGTTATGAGCGCCAAGAAACCGCTTCGGTGAACGTGCGCGTTATAAGAATTTTAACATCACATAACATCCACAACTGGCTACTGGTGTACCCTTGTAACTCCCAAGTATATGGTACTAAAGTACCCAGGGCATAGGTACACCGGGAGTCCACTTAAACTATGACTACAGGCCTGCCAAAGCAAGCTGTGAGAGCAGGTGCTCGCACCTCGCACAACAGATACTTTCCTTATATCAGAGGCCACTGCACTTAAAACCTATAAGGCACCTCTATGGCATGCTCTTCAGTACCGAGGGCAGGGTGCTTGGGTATAATTATGAGGGTTCCCCTGCATGAGCAGGACACCCCTAAAAACTCAGGCGCCGATTCTCCAAGCTTTGTAAGTGCGGTCAGCCATTTTAAGAAATATAGTGGACATCAGTCATTACTGGAGATCTTACAAGTGGTTGAACTGAACCCGGTCACGTTTGGTATCAAACATGTTAGAATCATACCCCAACACTGATTTCAGTGTTTAAAGTATGACCCCATGTACTGGCGGGTTTCCTTGGGGTAACCCACTGTACTCCCGGTAACTGCCTGCCAGGGTCTGACAGCAAGCTAGTGCTACTGCCGACCACAGACAATTCTGCCCTCCTGCTGCTTAGCCAAGCTCAAGCTGGGGAAGGTAGAACAATAGGTTTTCTTTCACAGGGAGGTGTGACCACCTCCCAGACAGGACTTAATGTATTGAGCTGGAGTAGGGGAGCTTGCCAGTGTCAAAAGACTGCTTTGAAGGGCACATTTGGTGCCCTCCTTGCATACTCCAGTTTGAGATAGTTAAGGGAGCCCTTGGCTCTCACTCTTGCCTGAAATTGGACAAAGGACATGGAAGTATCATCCCCACCTCTGGGAGGGACACCTGAGTCGTTACAACCCCGTCCCTAGGGCTTACCTGTGAGTAATTCCATAGATTCGTAGTGGGACAAGACTAAAGCCTGCAACCACGTCACTCTTCAACTGTTTGAACTCTGCGACTTTGCCTGGAACCAAGACTGCACCAAGGAAGACTCTTGCTGCTCCTGGTCTTGCTGTTTTCCGAGTCTTCTTCACTATCTATGTCTGTACGGTTTGACAGACCTGTTGGCATCGACACCCGAAGTAATCTCCCTTGGATGAATTAGTCACTCCCCCTGAATCTGCAGGCATCGCAACAAAGCTGACCTGTCCGCTGCTCCTGTGGTCCTACAGACTTCCGCAGGCCCAGCAAAACAGGTGGCGGTTCTGCAACTCCCTCAACGCCTGACCTGTCCTATCAGCAACTTTGAGGCCAGTATCCCTCGTCTGAATCGTTAGGACCGAACCCCTGCGCACTGCTTCAACGTGCCGTTGCCTAGGCTTCTTTGCTCTGCATTCCAGAGATTCTCAGGCTACAAGAATCTCCAGACTCCCTTCCTGCCAAGTACAGCCTCCAACATTGTGCCATACGCAGACAACACCCAACTCATCCTCTCCCTATCCAAAGAACCCAACATCGCCAGACACAACTTTAGAGAAGGCATGGAAGCCGTCACCAAATGGATGTTAAACAACTGCCTACAACTACACACCAACAAAACAGAAGTACTCATCATGGGCCCAAACCCCGATGCCTGGAGCGACACCTGGTGGCCCCCCGCCCTCGGAAACCCACCAACCACCACGGACCATGCACGCAACCTGGGAATTATATTGGACTCCGAGCTCAAATTGACCGCCTGATCAACTCACTAATGTCTTCTTGCTTCCACACCCACTGCCTTCTTCGTAAGACCTTTAAATAGATCCCCCTCGAACACCGATAAGACTGCCACTCACGCCTTAGTCACCAGGAGACTCTACTACGACAACGCACTCTACCTGCCAAAACACTGCCACATCTCCCAGCACCTGTGCACACTCCACTGGCTCCCCTTCAAGACACTCACCCACGCACACAAAGCCCTCCACGGCACCGGACCAGCATACCTGAACAGCCGAATCAAATTCTACGCACCCCAAAGGACTCTACATTCAGCCCAGCTCTCCTAAGCCGTGGTCCCCAGCACCAGGAAGACCAGATCGGGAAGCCGCTCCTTCTTCCTCGGGGCAAATGGAACGCCCTTCCGCTCCACCTCAGACAGACAACATCGCTCCCCAACTTCGCAAGAAACCTCAAAACCTGGCTCTTCGACAGATCCCTTCCTTGATGGAATGGAACCCACAACCCGCCAGCGCCTTGAGGCCCTTACGGGTAAGTAGTCGCGCTTAACAAACCCCTGATTGACTGCATCCTCTGCACTGGGCCGGTCTTCTTAGTGAGCTGCTCAAAGTCCTCTTGCGACTCCTGTGCCCTCGTCCTGTGGGTCCTCGTGAGGGTCTTTCACCGTTCTGACTCTCCTGCTGTTGGTGAGTCCCTTGCATCTTGCTGGCTCCTTCGTTCTCCATGTCAGTTGCAGCTACTAAGGCTTGTTGGTGCTCCCACTGGACACCGACCACCTAATAACCAACATATTATGTAGGACAGCTCGTGCAAGGCTCCTAGTCTTCTTCAGCATTGCCTGGTCCTCACAGCAGCAGCGACAAGGTCACAGTTGACTCCCCTGAACCTCCCGACATCGGTGAGCATTGTGTCTTCGTGTCTCCTGGTCATTCCTGAGTGGCATAGACTATGTCCCCTCTGCTTGCAGGTTCTTCATTTCCAGATTCCACCCTTACATACTATTGGACTTCTTCACCTTCTTCTCCAGAGGCATTTTCTTCCAAGTCTTTCACTGCAGTCTACGGAGGTTTCCGATGTCTTTTAACCCCTATGCACTTGGCTTCCCTGGTGTAGATAATTCTTCGGAGTCCTCTGGAAAGGGTGGTTCTTCTGCAAAAGTGCAACCACGACTTCTCCATTGACTTCCATTGGGCACATGGCTGTGTTCCCACTCTGCATACAGCCTCCGTGGGGTTCCTAGGTACTTAACTTTTGTCCACCGGCATCTCTGGGTCTTCTGGTCGAAGTCCCATTCTCCTTTGCAGTTCGCATTTCACTTTCAGTATTTACATAGTGTAAGGTTTGAACTGGGCCAGAGGTCGACCTGCTGTGGTTGATCTGAAGGCTTAACCTCTGTAGGAGATTGCAAGTCTAACTGTAATGAAGCTGTGCTTCCGGGATGCGAATGCCTTAATTAGACAATGGTCTAGGTATGGGTAGACTAATATCTTGTGTCTCCTGAGATGGGCAGCAAATACTGCCATGCACTTGGAGAATGTCCTGAGGGCTGATCTCAGGCCAAATGGAAGAACTTGGTACTGAAAATGGTCCTGCCCTACTATAAACCTCAATAACTTTCTATGCTTTCTGGCGACTGGTATATGAAAATATGCGTCTTGAAGGTTGATGGAGCAGAGGCAATCCCCTTGTTAAAATTGGGGATAAATTTGGTGTAATGCCAGCATCCGGAACTTTTCTTGCCAAATCCACCTGTTGGCTGCTTTCAGGTTGAGAATAGTTCTGAATGAGTCCTTATCTTTCTTCTGGACAAGAAAGTACATGAATAAATGCCAGTTCCTTGTTGTTGGCGAGGAACCAGTTTAACCGCCAGATTCTATAAGAGGATATTGACCTCTGCTTCAAACAGTGGGAGTTGGAAACTGGATGGTTTTGGAGGTATGGAGAGTGGAGGACCGCAGACAATATCCATTGCGAACAATATTCAGTACCAGGCATCTTGCGTTATGTTTTACCACTCTACCAGATAATGTCGGAGGCTTCCCCCCATCGGAGTAGGTAACAGAAGAGGGGAAAGTAATGATTCAGGGTTTTGACCCGGAAGGTTGCTTGCCCTCTTGAGCAGGCTGTTGGGTGGATCTCCTTGTAGGCTGTAGATATCAATAAGGACTAGCTAAGTCTGCCACCGCACCCTAGTGCAGCGCCTCAGCAACGTCGGAATCCAGGAGAGGGCACTGGAATGGATCATCTCCTTCCTCGACGGAAGAACACAGAGAGTCCGTCTACCACCGTACAAATCAGAGGCCACCAAAGTCATCTGCGGCGTCCCTCAAGGATCCTCGCTGAGCCCCATCCTCTTCAACGTCTACATGAGCCCCCTCGTGGCCAACGCACGCCAACACAACCTCAACATCATCTCCTACGCAGACGACACCCAGCTGATCCTCTCCCTGACCAACGACCCCGCCGCCGCCAGAGCCAACCTTCACGAAGGGATGAAAGACGTAGCCGAATGGATGACGACCAGCCGCCTGAAACTGAACTCCGACAAGACGGAAGACCTCATCCTGGGCTCCTCGCCCTCCGCCTGGGACGACTCCTGGTGGCCCCCCGCCCTGGGCACCGCACCCAAACCGACGGACCACGCACGCAACCTGGGCTTCATCCTGGACTCCTCCCTCTCCATGACCAGACAAGTCAACGCCGTCTCCTCGTCGTGCTTCAACATCCTGCGCATGCTACGGAAGATCTTCCGGTGGATCCCCACCGAGACCAGGAAGATGGTCACCCAGGCCCTCGTCACCAGCCGACTGGACTACGGCAACGCCCTCTACGCCGGAACCACCGCCAAGCTCCAGAAGAGACTCCAGCGGATCCAGAACACCTCAGCCAGACTCATCCTCGACATCCCACGACACAGCCACATCTCCGGACATCTGAGAGACCTGCATTGGCTCCCCGTCAACAAAAGAATCACCTTCCGTCTCCTCACCCACGCACACAAAGCCCTACACGATCAAGGCCCGAGCTACCTCAACAACCGCATCAACTTCTACGCTCCCAAACGCCACCTCCGATCAGCCAGCCACGCCCTCGCCGCCGTCCCCCGCATCCGAACGACTACAGGAGGAAGGTCCTTCTCCTACCTGGCCGCCAAGACCTGGAACTCCCTCCCGACCGACCTGCGCCTGACCCAAGACCACCTCTCCTTCAGGAAGAAGCTCAAGACCTGGCTGTTCGAGCAGTAGCAGCAGCAGCAGCAGCCCCCCCCCTCCCCCAAGCGCCTTGAGACCCTCCGGGTAAGTAGTGCGCTCTATAAATGTCTTGATTGAAGTAGTGAGAGGAAGACTCAATTAGGTACGTGTGCTAGTAAACCATTTGGTTTGTTCATGAAACCCTCACCCACCAACCTGGTTGGTGGCATGCTTCATCATCGGGGCCCACCACAGTGACACCGAATGTGTCCCAGGTGTGCTTCAACGCCTAGAAATACTGCAGAGCTGGTATGATTGCTGAATGTGCGGTGTAATGCGTGAGTAAGTGAAGGTTTAAAAGCTATACAGTGGGTCCCAGTACCCGAGGGTAAATAGATACGCTTTAATCACTGGGCCCCTGTTAGCAACTAAAAGGCAGTCGGACGTGCTGGAGTGCGGATTATGACCTCCTGCGTCCTGTGTGGTCTAGATGTTTCAGCCAGGCCTTTTGAAACTGGCTTTCCTCAGTACCATGGAGTATGTGAAAAAAGTGCAAGTAAATAATAAAATACTAAATTATAGTGATTGTGTTGTTTTTTTATAATAAATGTGTCGAACTCCCTAAGGTGTGTTATATGTTAGAGGGGGGTTCCCTCTTGCTTCCCTCTTATTGATATCTACATATAATCCTGGGGATCCAGACTAGCTTACCTAGTCCTCTCTCTACTTTGATTTGGTGGGCTCTCCTGGTAGGCTGCCTTTGTTGGTATGATTGGTAGGGACGTTGGTGCTATTGTGCACCTCTTTTCTGGCAGCCCTGATACCAAGGAGGGATTTGAACCCCTGGGAACACAGCAGCATTGATACGGTCGGAAATATTTTCCTGGGTTCCCTGGGTCTCTCCAAGCCGATTGCCTTCGAGTGCCCATTTCAATATTCATCTGTGCCATCTTCTCGGCATTGGGTTCCAAATAGAGTGGAACCAGAGAGTGGCAGATTCAATATTTGTTACTGTGATTATGGTTTGAGGGATGTTAGGAGAAGCAAAGTGTGTCTTCGAAGAGCGACTCCATGGCAGTACTTCTGAGGAGCTAATTTGGAAGTCTGCCGCAGCACTAATAACCTGATTTGAAATGTCAACCCCTTATTCAGAATTTCCATGAAGTCTTCCCTCTTATCTCTAGGTAGATGTTCAGCAAGCTGGTTCATGGATTCCCACAGTGCCCTGTCGTGTCTGGCTAGTAGAGCAGTGGCGCTGGCTGCTTTAATGGTAGTTGCTGCTGTGCCGCACACTTTTCGGCCCACCGATCCAACTTCAGACTCTCCTGATCAGGAAGTATTGTAGAAGTGGGGGTAGTGGAGTGTTGTTTCTTTGCCGCTACCACGATCATTGAGTTTGATGATGGATCTGTGCAGAGGAAAACTGGATCCTGCTACTGAAGGCGGTATTTCTTTTAGAGCCAGGATGGTGCGGTCTTAACATAGGCTGGTGTTTGGTGGAGACCCATACCAGGTTCAAGGAGACCAGTACTAGAGGTAGCAAAGGCTGAAGTCATTGGTATTGGAGTCGATTGACACAAAAGTCCATGTCCAAAGTTAGACTTACCGATACTAAATTGTTGTATTCGAAGTCCATTCTAGACAAATTGCCTGTAGAGGGCTACGAGCTACGGAAGGAAACCATTGACCTTAAATCAGTTTGGGGTTCTAAAAGTTGGCAGGTACAAGGCATTGAGGCTTTGCACCGTGCATGTCTCATCCCAAATCATATGTTGTTTTTAAATTCTACCATTTTCCAGACAACGTGCTTTGGATTGGCTACTTCTAAAAAATGAAATACACCTACTATCCCCGATTTGGAAGAAAATTCAGGTTGGAATAATATAACATAGTTTTCCATTCGCGAATTGCAGACACTTTTGCACAATTCCTTCTTTTAATGTATCCAGTTTGGATCCGAAGGGTTGGCTGATGTGGCACAGAAGCTCTGATTCTTGCCAACGTTGCTTTTTGGGTTTAGCTGAAGGTTTTACACAAGTCAGGCCTGATCCCCGTTTTGACTCTGACCATTCTGTCACCACTTACTCAGTAGGCAAATTGTGTCAGAATTGGCTTCACCATTCTACATTAGCGGCAGTTAAATTACATCTATCCAAGCTGACTGATAATGTGGATTTAAATGATTTCATAAAAGGCCCGGCTAGTGGTAGATCTAAAAGATGGATTTATGCGATTTACAATGAAATCTGGAAAACTTCACAAATTGAGGCTGCTAAGCGCTTTAGAGCAATTGATCAAGCTAATTTGGAAAAGGTGCTTGCTGTTGTGGATAATAGTATTAACATGCTTTCTTCACGCATTTACACGATGAATAATATTGTATCTTCAGTTGTTGATATTGTACATGATGAAGTGTCTGTGTTGTACCATGGTCAAAATCAATTGCGTTCCATTATGCAATTTGCATGGACCCTGCAGACGCTTAAGGCTGGTAGGGTGCCTTGGAATTACATGAACGTGTCCTCCCTATTTGCCCCTTTTAATTTGACAGACAAGCAACGCATGCTTTCAATGCGTGATGCATCCTTTTCCATGTTACACATTGAGAGGTTGGAATCTTTACCGTTCTCTGTAGCTGAGGCCACTGCCGCAACGTGGCTTATCCACAGATTAATCATATGAACCATTAGGTAGCTCGTTTCTCCATGAGGCATGGTCGCTTCCATTCACTTATAGGTGCCTGAAGGACGAGAAAGAAGTTTATCTTAAGGGGGAGGAATGCATAGAGACACCTGATCATTCATTGATATGCAGACACATCCAGTTGCACGGTTCTTGTAATCAGGACCGGCCGAATTTAGCCTGTGTTTTGAAAGGTACTCCAGTTCCCGCAATCGTTCCAACTTTCACATTACTGGCGAACTGTAGTTATTTACTGTTGCATAACGAAGAAAGTTGTGGGTTAATTAAAGGTATCGCTTATGTGGTAACAGTACCAGAACGTGTGGTCTGTTGTAAAAACATTCTGTATCCTCCTACACATGGGAATTCAGATGTTTCCATCTGGCCGTGCATCCCAACCTTGAAGGCAGAGTTCAATGGTATGAGTAGAATAAGAGCCCTTTTGTCTCAAAAAGAGGTGGCCCCGACACATTTGTCCTTCACATAGCTAACACGCGCACAGATGTGCAGGCGCTTTTAAATACTGATTTGTCATTACATTTCAGCGAGCTGGTTCATCAAATCTTTAATGCCTCCTCCACTTCTGGCCTCTCTCACTTTTTTAAAATAGTTAGCAGTGGTCTCGTGACTTCCTTCAAGAAAATATTTGGAGTCATCCCATGCCTTTTTTCATTCTACATTTTCAAGCCTGTTTGGTGGCTTCCCTGTTTTGCTAGCGTTGGCTGCAGGCGGTTTGGTGATATTTTGTTTTATTAAACATGGATGCCGGTCCTGCGTTAGAAGCCGCACAGCCCCTCCTGCCACTGTTCCGCAACCGGATGCTTGATTACTATGGCACACTGCCGCTTGCGACTTTGAGCACGGCATTTGGATTATCTTTTCGGTTTTCCTATTTCACACGTGTCCAGCCTGTGTTTCATTGCCTGAGCTGCGATTTCGACTGGGCCCTTGATTTGTGTCTCTGCAAGACGGTGTCTCCTGACGTCGATTTTAATCATCTGATGAGTCCCGAAGTTGCTCACGAGTTGATTTGTTCTGGCGAAAAGATTATGGCCTTGGCAGCGATGCATGGACTAATGGGTCATTGGGACATACTCGCAGCAGCACATGAGTTCTTAGCACAGAGCTTTCTTGAGAACCCACCGAGTTGTCCTCTGATGGTGCTGGAGGAGCACGTATGTTCTTTGCCACTACTTAATTGGATGGATGAACTGTTTTCGGATGCTGACAGTGATTTCATGCTGGAGGCTGTAGCTGCATACTTTGCATATTCTGTCATATCCTGAGAAGCCTTCGGAACTTTTGCTAATAGCACGTTCCTGATTGCATTTTTTTTAGGGGGTGCTTTTTGCGTACAATCAGTTTTTCTACACCCCAGGCCTATTGACTTGAATGAAAGTGGGCCTTGTGCTGAAAAAGTTTAGAACTTTTTACTTTGGCCGCTGTAAGGCCATCGCATCGGATTTTGAAATTTACCTTAGCTCATTGTTATTGAACTCTGCTTTCATGTTATGCCCCTATTCTGGTCTTACCTTACCTTATTTTTGACCGTGCTCGGATCATTGGGGGGGTCATCTAGCTACTTCTTTTCTATATACTGTGTTAAGTTAGCATGAGCTTATTAAATGTTTAAACACCATTTTTCCTTTTGCTTCATTTTGGACACGACACATAATTGTTATTTTAGCTTTCAACCTAGAAGAGCGTTGTGATTTACTTGAGAAATAATATGTTATTGCTCTGGTATCAGCTTTGCTTGGTACACTGTCTGAACAGTGAGTGCTGAAGCCTCCAAGGATAACTCGACACAGTGTTGTTGTGAGGTCTGATCTTCACACCTTCCTAGACATAACACGAATGCAGCTGCTGCCAAAATCTGGCTCTAAGCGGGTTTTATATTGCTTTGCTGAAAACACACGGAACACACTTGATGGTGCTTCGCATGCAGAGAGCTGGTGGAAGATGATGTGATCCTCTGCCACTGAGATTTTGAGGTATGGGCCCGCCCTGCTAAAACCCAAAAGAGACCTTCATAGATATAATATACTATGCCAATTACGGAGGGTGAGAAATAGGTGTTGTTAATTCCTATTCATTTCAGCATCTTAGTTTGCTGTCACCGTTCACTTTTTATGGACTAGTAACTATGCTGATAACTTTGCTTCTTATAATATGTTTGCTTGTATTATATAAGCTACTGCGTTTGAGAACCCTGCATTAGTAAATAAATATTTCAAATATGCACGTGTCCTCATTTACTCCACGTTCTGGTTTGAAATGATTATAAAGCGAAAGAGTGTTCATGTGTTCCACGATACCTGAGGTATTCTAAGTTCATGTTCTGGTTTGTCTGAACATTGGGAGTTTGTTATGACCAATGAGACACTGTAGCTAGCTCGGTAAGGGGATTTTGGGTACTGAGGTGAGTTTTGGGCCATCCTAACTCACTGAGGTTCCAAATCTCTATGCACAGTTCTGTAGGAGAACGGAATTCCACCTACAGAGGCTAGTTTGTCGACTATTGGGCCGTATCCACAGCTTGGTTCCTTATCTTGAGTGTTGCCCCATTTGCTCTGAAGGAAGGTGTTTAGAGATCCTAGTTTGCCATCAATCACTACTAGAAAGACAGCAAAGGTGTTTAATAAAGTTAACTGAGTGTCGAGCTTGTCATATTGATACTGGAGTGCTTCTACCAAGAGTTGCACTGTTTTATGTAGGCTTCCCCATGCACTATCAGAGTTAAGTTTTTTTCTGGAACTTTGTAGGACTTTCCAGTTCATTCCTTGGTTCTGGGACTTCGGTCCCCTGGTTCCCACTTGCCTCAGTATGCCCCAGAGCTTCGGAGCTTTGAGAACTGATCGTGTATTCAGAGTGATGGCTCTTGTGTGTAGGTAGCTAGCAGTTCCTCTCATTCCTTCGCATTGAGATCAGTGCTGTTAATAGTCTCCAGTCTCATGTCCTAATTCGAATTCTAAATTTGGCTCTAATCTGGTTGATGTTTGAGTTGATGGCATGTGAAGCTTGGCATAGGATTCTTCTGATGCCAGGAACAGATCAGGCTTTGCTTCGTTGATAGAAGACCAGGTCGGCTTCTGCATCCTTGGGCTGCCTAGCTCTATTATTGACAGATCCTTGTGTATAACACACTTACTTTGCAGCTTTTTGTTGCGGGCCCCCTCTGCCAGCGGCTCTGTAACTCCTCTCCCGACCTTCTCCATGTTTGGCCTGTGTTCGCTAGTTGTATTTACTTCTACTGCCACTATTGCCGTAGTCATCTTAGCAGGCCACTTGAGATCCTATAGGGTACGTGCGATTTGATTTTGTGAGCCTGTTCTTAAAATGTTTGCACTAGGTAGGGTGACCTCAGGCGCAGGTTGGATTTCTGGTGCGGGTGTTGTACTTGACCCGAGAGCCGGGCCATTCCCTCTGCTTCCGATGTCTGGCGGGTCAAGTGGGACAAGCAGCGTAAGTAAGCGCTGGGCTGCAATTGTACTCTAGGGGAGAGAATCCCCCGCGTTTTTCAAAAACTGAAATTTGGTGTAAATCTTAAGAGTGTGACAGTGTGGGGGAGCTCTGGAAGGCTTTCACCTCCTGTTGTTGCTGCCCCCGTGACGATTCCCTTCCTGATGTGGTGTTGCCTAATTCGGAGCCTGGTCTGTTTTTAGGATGCTGTTCGGCAGTGCTGCCCTGCAGCGACAGATCTTCTTTTACAACGTCTATAGCGAAGGATTTTTGAAGGCCAGGGACTATAGGCGCTCAGCTGTGTAACGCAACTCGTTGCTTCGAAGAGGTATTTAGAGGTACTGGGAGAGGGGATAAGCCCTATAACCCCTCAAAAGGGTGTGGGAAAAGGTTCTCACACTAACAAAATGTACATCTCAGTCCAGGCACACATCAGAGTAAATAAAAAGTATGTTAAGTTTCTACACCACTGTTGCAAATTGAATTCAACGATCAATGGACAATAAAGAGAATGTTGCTCGTGATCGTGAGGCAGTTCTTAGTAGTATCGCTACTGATACTTGCTGAGCGCAGCAAACCTTCTGACGCTCTGCAACCTCACGGCACCCACTACAAATTTTGAATTAAAAGCAGCCATTCATACATTGATCATTACCACTGTTAATGGATACAGCCCAGCCAGGTTGGAATTATCACCGGCAGCGCGATTAAGAAGACCTTTTTCTCCACACTCAGGCCTGAGGAATTCGCGTAAGTAATTCCAAATGCGATGAAACACGTGTCGGCTGGTTTTGTTTGGTCGAATTGAACACTGAATTAAAGACAGAGCACCATTCTCTTTATTGTTTATTTATTCACTCTGATGTGTGCCTGGTCTGAGATGTAGATTTTTTTTATGTTTCTTGCTTTTTGTCTTGAGCAGGGGACCCCCTCTCACCCTGCCTGATCTCATTTCCCCTTTTCCATTGATTTCTCTTCTCTATAGCCTTTAGTTCCTTGTTTTCCTCGGCCTCTGCGACGTCCTTGGGCGCTAATGTCTCCTCTGGGACCCCACTCTCTTCTGTGCGATCTTATCCTGTCCTGAACACTAGTCGCAAGTAGCGTGCTCCGGTTAAGGATGTAGGTGAGTGGCGTTTCTGTAGCCGACAACCTGCCAGGAGCAATCTGGAGCACTCTTGGAGGGGGGGGGGGGGGGGGGGGGGGGGGTGATTTGGTTCCCCCTACAGTTTCTTTAGCCGGCTCAGATATCCTGTGTCCCATTCCAGCTGGAATACATCTATAGTGAGCGATCTAGCTGAAATTTCAACGTGCATAGCCTTTGACACTACATGTTCAATGATGGCAAAAAGATTTCGCCAGGGTGTTCCCCACTGTCGGAAGATGCACATTGCCACCTTGGGTTGTAGCAGACATTCATGATTTGCCAAATGCCTCCTGTTTAGCTTGTCTGATGTGGCATTTCAACTTCCCGCAAGGAGGTTCCCGACAAGGGGAATGCCACAACGTTCCAAACAACTCACGAGGCGCAGAGCCATCTGGTACAGGACTGAGGCATCCGATACATTTCCTCAGAGCAGGGCCTTTTGGAAATTCAGATTCCATTGCAGAGCCCGTATGCGCCACCTGAAGTCAAAAAGGAAAATTCAAGAAGTAAAGAGGCCTAGAACTGCTCTCACCGAGATCCAGGACCAAGGTTGAAACATTGGGATCTTAACCTGAATGTCCTGAAGTCACTGCAGCAGAGGCATCGGCTTTTAACCCAGGATAGGTCCAATGAATGGCAGCCTTGGTAAAGGAGTCAGGTGTGATTTGGGCTTGTTGATCATGAACCCCCAAAGGGCATATATATGAGAGAGGCCTGTGCATCTCCAGATAATCCTGTGGAATGCATCCATACATTGCAGTGGAGCACAACGCTGGTGCCAACCACCATTTTAAGGCAATCAGTAGAATGGTGGCCAGCACAAATCATGAATTTAGCCACATCCTGAACAACCTGAATTGTGTCCCAAAGAGCTTGCGTGTAGCGACTTAACAGACTATCTAAATGCCAGGCTAGCCAGGTGAACATTTGTTTTCTAAATTCCTCACTCCTCTAGGGATTCCATACCTGGAAGAGTCGTGTGGAATGAATGGAGGTTTATATTGCTGGATGAAGCTTGAACCACTAGGATCTGTGGTGTGTTTAGTGAGAAAATCAATATTGACAGGCACAGGTCTAGAATGTCTAGCCAACTATCTATTCACTAGTGGTCAAGAACAGGGTTTTTAACAGAGTGCTTATCAAAGTATCAGTGAGGGTCTCAATAAAGGGAAGCAAGGGCTCTCTGCAAATGATGCACTGCTCATAATATTACCGCAAATTATGCACTCTTCCATTGGAGGTGTAAGTGGTGAGTTCAAGCCTGTTTCAGGAGAGGTATCAAGCCCACTAGCCTCTTATAAGTTAACTTACAAATTATCATAATGAGGAGGAGATAACCACACCCCTCTCCAATATTAATCTCTCCCACTGGTGGCAAACATATTGGCGCCTCTGCTGATGTGTTTGCCCTCGAAGAAATAAGTTACTTACCTTCGGTAACACTTTTTCTGGTGGATACAGTATTTGCCTGTGGATTCCTCACTTTTTGAATTACCCTCATACACAGCATTTCACTGAAACTTTTCTTCTCAGATCTTCCACATTGACGAGGACGTCACAATGGAATGGCTAAGCACCAGACTCTGGGTGATGTCATTGAAGCCGTAGTACCTCGTTGACATGCTGACGTAAGTTCCACCCATTTGTTCCATGCCTTTGAGGCGAATGGGTGAACCGACATTTTCACAAGTATACATAACACAACTAAATCTGGAAATTCCAAATCATAGACATTTCCAAGAGTCAAGTATCACATTATTTCAACAATCAAATACACAATTGTTTTTCAGCATAAACGGGCAGGCAACAGGGAGGTGGGTGGGTCAGGGAGTAATCTACAGGCAGATACTGTTTCCACCAGAAAAAGTGTTACCAAGGTAAGTAACTTGTTCTTCAGGTAAGTAACATGTTCTTCTGATGGACACATCTGCCTGTGGATTCCTCATCTTTTGAATTGAATCCCCAAGCAGTCCCACTCTTGGCGAAGGGTGCCTGACTACCTATCCCAAAAGATCCTGCAGCACAGACTGTGCAAAATGGTGGTTCTTCCTCACCTCTGAATCTATGCAACAGTGCTTTGCAAAAGTGTGGAGGGAGGTCCAAGTTGCTGCCCTGCAGATGTCTACCACAGGGATACCTTGAACTAAAGCCGAAGAGGAAGACTTAGCACTGGTAGAATGAGCTCGAATACCTTTAGGCGGCTCCTTCTTGGCCAAGGCGTAGCAGATCTTGATACAGAAGATGATCCACCTGGACAGTGTTCTCTTGTGGAGTGCTTTGCCCTTCATTTTGCCCAAATATCCGATGAAGAGTTGGTCGTCCAACCTAAGTCCTTGGTTCTGCCCAGGTAGAAGCAGACCGCTCTATTAGGGTCCAGGCGATGAAATCCCTCCTCCTCCTTAGAAGGGTGAGAGGGGGGAGAAAGCGGCTAAAGTAATGGATTGCCCTGGGAGGAAAGGAAAGGCGTGAACACCTTAGGCAGGAAAGCAGCTCTGGTACTAAGAACCATCTAATCCACATGGAATAATGTGAAAGGAGGTTTGGAGCTAAGAGCTTGCAACTCACTCACCCTCCTAGAGGAAGTGATCGCAACCAGAAATATTGCCACAAACCATAAGGGACAGAGTTATGTAGAGACTTAAAGGGAGAACCAATCCAGAAAGTGAGAACCAAATTTAAATCTCACCGATGCATGATAAAGGGAGTGGGAGGAAACTTATTTGTGAGACCCTCAATAAATCTCATAACTATGGGAGATTTAAATAAAAAGGGTTGATCTGGCAGACAGAGAAAGGCCAACAAGGCAGACAAGTAGCCCTTAACAGTAGCTACTGCACAACTCTGTTGTGCTAGGGAAAGAGAGATTCAAGGGTATTGGCGTGAACGCATACAGAAGCTGTGAGCCATAATCTAATTGAAATGTGTCTTTCAATGCTCCCTGCATCGGATACTGAGACTGAAAGACGGGTAGTGTGCATTCTCGTTAGTAGCAAACAGGTCGGACCAAGGAAACCCCTGCATCCTGAATATGTGAAGGACTACCTCTGGATGGAGACGCCACTCGTGATCAGCCGACTACTGCCGACAGAGACTCTGCACGCCATTCAGTTCCCTGGCCAGATGATTTGTGATCATGCAAATCTGATGGTCCTGAGCCCAGGACCAGAGTCGCAGTGCTTCTCTTCTAAGAAGATGCACCCTACTCCTCCCTGTTTGTTGATGTACCATGTCGCAGTAGTGTTATTCATCAGGACCTGAACCAACTGACAGCGAAGGGGGGGAAGGAAGTCCTTGAGAGCCAAACGTATTGCCCGCAATTCCAGTAGATTGATGTGAAACAATCTTTCCTCTGGAGACCAAAGACCTTTGACCTCCAGATGAGCTCCCCACCGAGAGAGGACGCATCCGTTATTTTTTTTTTGGCCACTGGAGAAGGAGGTTGAAACGGCTTCGCTTGAGACAGGTTGCCTGGAACACTCCACCAGAACAGATCCGCTGCAGTGTCTGGAGATCCTGACCACAGCTCCGAGATTCCCGTTGTGTTGAAACCACTGCCTAGAGGTACCACTGGAGGGCCCTCATAAGCCAATGTGCATGGTTGACCGACAGTATGCAAGAAGCGAACAGACCGAGCAGGCGCAGGACCTTCAGGAATGGAACATCTGCTCCATTCTGAAAAATGTGGAAACATAGCCTGGATGTCTCGAATCCTCTGATAAGGTGGAAAGGCATTACTCCAATACTGGAAGGGCAAACTTTCGGAAGGGTAGGGCAAACCCATTCTCTAGGATGTTCAATATCCAGAGATCTGTAGAAACAGACCACCAATGTTGTTGAAAATGGGACACCCGTCCTCCCATGGGACAAGCGTACTCTAGGGTGGAGGCACTAGAGCTGCTTCCCTGCCGTACCAGCTGGAGGCCAAGTAACTAAACGGGTCCGGCGTAAAGCACAGTAAGGCTGCGCCGAATCAATAGTAAACAAAACAACTTGCCAGTACTGTGCAGCAGTTTTCAGAACAGTAGGTGAAAGAGCTACCAATCGCTCCTTCCCAAATGACCACTCTTTCAGTCAAAGTTTGTAGTAGAAAAATTTGTAAATCTTTAATTTTTATTTTTAGAATTTGGTATTTTTTGTTTAATATTTTGTTTTTTATTTTTCTTATTTACATCTATGAACAATAAACATTATTGAACAATACGGAGGAGTGAAACATATTCATGGACAAGGAAGGTGGTCGTGGGAGTGAATTGGACGAACATTTACACAAGACTCAACAGAAAACATATACACCAGACAACAAGTGGACACTGATCGATAACTGGGGGGACGGGGGCGGTGGTAGTTGGTGGTGTAATTTTTTCAAAATTATTAAGGGAATTGAATTGGTATATTCCAATGTAAGGTTGAACCCAAGTCCTATTTGCAATCATAGGAATGGTATAATGCAATTAGTGAGCTCAAAACATCAGATTAATAACAAAGACCAAAACACGTTTTGCAATACTTTTTCAGTTTCCAGTTGTTAAACAAAGATTGGCCTAAAAACCACAAAAGTGGCACCACAATCAACTAACACCTTGGTCGACGCGTTTCGAATCCTAGTTTATTCAATTTATTTTATACCAGCTGGAGGGGCAGAAGAGGAGGAGAAGGCTTGTTGCCGTGCTGCACCCGCAGACTACCTCTGCCCTTTCCCCTGTAAGATCTGTACAGAGGATTTGCCTGCTGTTGTGGGTGCTGTCTGGCACGAAAGGAAAGGGTACTGCCGAAACCACGACACTTACACTATACAAAGCCCATGGACTGAGACTGGAGACCCAAAGATCTTGCCACAGCTCTACTGTCTTTAGAGCGCTGCAGCGCTGAGTCAACTTTGGCCCCAAATAGATGAGATCAGTCGAAAGGCAGGTCTAAATGAGTAGCTTGGACATCCGGTGAGAACACCAACACCCGCAAACAAGCATGCCTCCTGGTCCCCACAGAAAAACCCATTACCCTGGCAACCAAGTCAACCGTGTCCAGATTGTATGACCTGGCATGCTGCAGCTTGAGCGTCCGAAAGAACCTCCGAAAAATGGCCCTGAACGTCATCTGGTAATTTTGGAAGCACTTTCCTTGTAGAGTTCATAAGTGCATGTTTATAGCGAACCAAAAGGCAAGTAGCATTAGATGACTTGAGAGCCATTCTACCCAAAGAGAACATCTTTGCTGATTGCTTGATGCGTTTGGATTCTCTGTCTACCGGAGTAGAAAGGAATGACCTTCCAAGACTGCTTTGAGGAGCACGAAACTTGGGCTACCAGACTTTCCGGAGAAGGACGAGTACACAGGAAAGCAGGACCCCCAGGAGTAACATTATACCTTCTCGCCACAGATGAGCAAGTTAGTGATAGATTCCTTACCGCCACACCCATCCTCCCCGTTCTGCGAACTGATTTGTAGGGTTAATGTCCTCCCTTTCAGGGCCCTAATTTCAATGCACCAGTGGTCAGTATCTTGCATGGCTCTGCTTTCCTGGCGCAGAAAGTTGTACACAGAACTGACGTCCATGTGCGCGTCTAAGTAGCTCCAGTGACGTCATCTAGGCGACTACAACGCCATCAACGTACGCGGAGCTGGACGACGAAGCCTACCGACGCGCAGGGGTACTGCTGACAAAAACTTTCAGGATCCAGTCTGACGCCTGGAGGTAATTCTAAGCTAAGAAATCTATCACTAACTAATGTTTCTTACAGATATATTGTTACCGAAGGCAGTTAACTTGTTCAACTGAAAGAAACACGTTAGTGATGGAAAATGCTACTTACCAGTATGCATCTGTTCTTGGCATGTAGAGCTGCAGAGTTGTACACTTAGCATTAGATCACCACCTGGTGTTGGGCTCGGATGATTGCATGCTGTTGTCGTCTTGGAAGAAGTCTTTGTAGTCACAAGATAGGCGACTCCTCCCTTGGACGATAGTGTGCATGGGCATCGGCCCCATCCTTAGATTGTTTTTCGCCATTGTAGGAGAGTAGGGTCTGCAATCCTATGATCACCCAGATTTTTTGCTTTTGTTTCACTGGTTTACGACTTTCTCTGGCTGTGGGCCTGCCAATCAGACCCACAGCCTGGCTGTTCTCTTTCTAAATTACCTCATGTACCCTAGGTGCATCTACCAATTGGTATTGGGCCACCTTATCAGACCCTGTAACTCAGGGCATAGGTGTACCCAGGGCTGCCAGGGGCTGCAGCATGTATTATGCCACCCCTGGCTGGCCTCCTAAATTTGACACAACTGGCTGCATGACAGCTGGGGCAAAGTCGTGTAATCACCCTTTGCTGTAGGTGTAGTATACCTATACCTAACCCTAAAATGGACACACAGATTCCTATCAGTCACTCCTATGGCAGGCCTTGACAATCCTGAAGGCAGAGTGCTTGGAATCGTGTGAGATGGTGCTCTGGCATGAGCTGAGCCTGTCTTCAGCTTGCGGAACCAAGTCCTAATAGCTGTTCCATGATATCGCATACCATATACTCTTAAGTGCATTATAATCCTCGCGGTTAAATGCTAACTTTGGTATTGCTTTATCAAAACATGTCGAGTAAGGTGTCATACGAATTGGAATACTAACCCCTCGCCAATTCTGGCGACGGGGTTAGCATTCCACCCTTCTAGAGGGACACGACATGTATGTAACTGTGAACCCCGGTTAAAGTTAACTGAAGCCTCAGCTCCACAAAATGGATGCTGCCACCACAGACACGAGTCTGACCTCCTGCTGCTGGGAGTCCTTCCAGCGAGGGAGGCCTGGACAAAGGGTTTCCTGTCCGGGGCGGTGCTAGCACCGTCCCAGACATGGTTTTGTGTATCCTGGGTAGGCAGGGCTTTTCAGGAAGGTGACTGCTGAGTGGCACCCCGGTGCTCACTACGCATAGGCCAGTCAGAACCAGTTCCAGGGGCACACCAGCCCCTGGCCTGGGGAAGTCCGGCAGGGGAGAGGGGTGTAACCACCCCCCTCCTGGTCCCACCCATAGGCAGGACCTAGTCACCGGGTCAGCCCCCTTTTTTAGTATAAAGATAGGAGCGGGCCCCCTGTTCAAATTAGATCATCTTTGGAATCAAGATACCACTTTCTTCGAAAGGACTTCACGATTTCTTCTTCAAGATTCTCCCTTGTGGCTAAGGAGTAGTCACCCTGCATCAAGCGGGCACCATCCTAAAGAACACTGCGGTCTGCTGCAAGTCCTTCTTCACGAATCCGACGACCCAGCTCGACGAGACCCGGCTTCCCTGGCACCTCTGACCTCTACTCACCTCTACAGCCAAGCTGAGAACCGTGAGTGCGACGAGACCTCGAGGGACCGACGATCGCCAAGACTGCACGACATCTTTACTGCAAGCCCACCGTGTCCTCCACTGGTGAGTGCTTTGGGGTCCGAGAAGCCCCGACCCTGCGCAGCTCCAGCACCCAAGATCAGCCTCCCTGCATCTCCACGATCTGCGTGGGGCCCTTCTGCTGTTTGCTGTGCACCGCGTTGTTTGGCTACTAGCCGGCTGGCTTGTGGCCTTCTGAACGACGCCCGACGACAACTCTTCTGCTGGTCTGGTTGCTCCAGGCTGGCCCTTGCTTCCTTTTTCAAGAGAGGCACCCCGGACCCTCCTGGTCCACTCCAGACGCCATTTTAGGTCCACCGCGTGGGCTTGAATTTGCCAAGGCTTTGTTGCCCAATCCTGGGTCCAGCGACGCCGACAGCTTCTATCTTCGTGGGACAGCTCGATCCTCCATCCTGGTCGCCGACAACGCCTCCTGGTCCGTGAGATCTTCGAGTCAAGCGTCACCCACTCACCTTGTCGAGGTGGCTACCATCCGGTGCCCTCCTGGTGCCCACTGACTACTGGCTAGTAGTCTCGAACTTGGTCCCCTCTGCTTTCAGGTGTCATCTATCTTCGAGATCCAGGCTTGGATCCAACTGAACTTTCTTCACTGGTCACCGGCCAGCATCTTTTCTTCCGGCTCCTGGTCCGTCTACGAGGATTCCCGACGTCTTTTCAGACCTATGCAGCTGCAGCCCCTGGGCTAGGTAACTTCGGCATTTCGGTGCCCCAGCATAGCCTCACTATCCAAGGGTCAGAATCTACTTTCGTTTTCTCCCTACCAGGTCGGGTTCGCCCGAGAACACTAACTTTCTATTTCCTAGCTACCATAGACTTTTGTCCGCATCTCGCGTGAGAGTGCACACACTGCACCCGAGTCCCCTAGGCCTCCTAGTCGTAATCTAACGATTCCCTAGTCAAGTCCTAGCGATTCCAAAAGCTATTAGTACTGTACTTACCTGCTAGGAATTTCACATTCCACTTTCAGAGTATATGGTTTTCCGTGCCCCTCGGGCATTTGTATATACTGTGCTAACTTAAGTATTTTTGTAAGAGTTTTGGTTTGTGCTTAGTACCCTGTCCTCATAAAGAGTACAGGGCTGTTGTGATCTTTAATAAATAACTGCTTATTTTCATAACACTTGTGTGGTGTCCTTTCACTTGGTATTCAAGGGGTATATGTGTGGTAAACAGCTGGCTTAACACGCCCTCTCGAGTCTTTAGCCTTAGACTGCTCGTATCCATGCTACTAGGATAGCTGGTCTATAAGGTTGACTTACAACCAATCATCAATAAGGGTTGCTGGACTGATACATAGTGTGCACTAGAATAGTGACCACTGCATATCAGGCCACCTTCTCACAGCCATGATGGGAAATTATGGAGTTAGTAGAAGTAAAGAAAAGGATGTCCATGCGTGTGCATCTAAGTAAGATAAAACGGGAACGGACACAGGTCCCGGGGAGGCGGGAGGGCGTGTACAACTCTGCAGCTCTACACGCCAAGAACAGATGCATACTGGTAAGTAGCATTTTCCGTTCGAGGCATATGAGCTGCAGATTGTAAACTTAGCATCGATTGTGCAGCAGTGTCTCCCCTAGCGGTGGTCACCTGTATCCGTTGCAGTAGTTTGAAAGAGAGTTTTAAGGACAGCTTGGCCTACTGCAGCTTGCTGCTTGGCTTGCACATCAACACAGTAGTGTTTAGTGAAGGTGTGTGTTGTAGACCATGTTGCCGCCTTGCATATGTCCTCTAGGGGTATGTTTCCTAAGAAAGCCATAGATGCTCCTAGATTGCGCTCTAGGAGAACTGTTTATGTACGTTTTGCTTTTTGATAGCATATTTGTATAAATTTTACAATCCACCTTGCAATCCACCTTTAGAGATGGAGTTGCCTTTATGAGGTGGAGAGAAAAACACAAACAGTTGTTTTGTTTTTCGAAAAGGCTTAGCTCTATCTATATAGTGGAGAAGAGCTCTTTTAACATCTAGTGTGTGTAAAGCCCTTTCTGCTACAGAGTCTAGGATTTGGAAAAACACAGGTAACTACAGATTGATTTAAATGAAAAGCAGTAATGACTTTTGGAAGGAATTTTTGATTCGTTCTTAGAACCACTTTATTACGATGTATTTGTAAAAATGGTTCTTGTATTGTGAAAGCTTGTATCTCACTTACTCTTCTAAGAGAGGTAACAGCAATAAGGAAAGCTGTTTTCCACGTGAGGAATTGCAGTACACATTTATGTAAAGGCTCAAAAGGGTGTCCCATGAGTCTTGTAAGAACAACGTTTAGGTTCCACACCGGAGAAGGTGGCAACCTGGGTGGGATGATTCTTTTTAATCCTTCCATAAATGCTTTAATTGCAGGTACTCTGAAGAGAGACATGTTGTCTGTTTTGTAAATATGCTGCAATTGCTGCAAGGTGCAGGGGTATGGATGACTAGGCCAAGTTACACCTTTGTAAATGTAAAAGGTAGCAAATGATATTCTGGATGGAAGCATCCAGAGGATCAGTTTGGTTATTGTTGCAGTAAATGGCAAATCTCTTCCATTTAGCCGCATGGCACGCTCTGGTAGTAGTTCTCCTAGCTTCTTTAATGATGTTCATACAGTCTGGTGGTAGGTTAAGATAACAAAACTAAGATTTCAGGAGCCAGATCGCTAAATGCAGTTGACTTGGGTCTGGATGTCTGATGTCTCCATGGTTCTGCGTTAGCAGGGATGGAGTCAGTCGTAACTTTTGGTGTCGGACTAGAGAGAGTTCTAGCAGTGTGGTGTACCACGGTTGGCGTGCCCATGTGGGAGCTACTAGGATTAGTTTGAGAGACTGTTGTCTGAGCTTGCGTACTACTAATGCTATTAGTGGTACTGGCGGAAAAACGTGCGCAAATCTGCCTGACCAGTTCATCCATATCGCTTTGCCCTTGGACAGCAGGTGTGGAAACCTGGCGGCGAAGGTTGGGCATTTTGCGTTTTTGTGTGTGGCGAACAGATCTATGTCTGGATGACCCCACTTGTGAAAGAATGGTTGAAGAACCTGCGGATGTAGTTCGCATTCGTGAATTTGTTGCGTCTGCCGACTCAACAGATCTGCTATCTGATTGTGAACTCCTGGAAGGTGCTCTGCCAACAGATATATGTTTTGTGGAACGGCCCATCTCCAAATATTCTGTGCGAGCTGGGACAGTTGTAGAGAGTGTATCCCTTTCTGTTTTTGTATATAATACATGGTTGTCATGTTGTCCGTCCGGATTAAGACCGCTTTGTTTTGTACTTGTACTTGAAATGTTTTGAGTGCTAAGAATATTGCTAGCAGCTCAAGATGGTGGATATGGAACAATTTTTGTTGACTGTTCCATTCTCCTTGAGTTGTATGATGAAGGAGATGGGCTCCCCATCCTGTGAGAGATGAGTCTGCTGTAAGCACTAGTTGTGGAACAGGTTTGAGGAACGGCCGCCCTTTTGTCAAGTTTTGGTGTTCCACCACTGCAGAGAGCGATGTGCGCGGCGGTCTACCAACACCAGGTCTGTTAGTTGACCGTGAGCCTGGTTCCACTGTTGTGCTAGACATTCCTGTAATAGACACATTTGCAGTCTTGCATATGGTACTATGAAGATGCAAGATGCCATCATGCCTATTAGTCTCATGAACACTCTGGCTTGCAGAGAGTGCTGGTGTTGAAAGGCTGTGACTAAGGCTTGAATGCTTTGTATCCTTGCTGGACTGGGATACGCTAGAGCTGTAGATGTGTTTACTTTAGCCCCTAGATCCTGATGTATATGAGAGGGTTGCAGGTGCGACTTGGTGTCGTTTATTGTGAACCCTAAGTCGTGCAATGTTTGAATTGTCTGTGTGTGTGTTGAACACACTGATTGAATGACTTGGCTTTAATGAGCCAATCGTCTAGAAAAGGAAATACATGTATTTGTTGTCTCCTGAGATGTGCTGCTACGCACTTTGTGAATACTCGTGGTGCCGTTGTCACTCCGAATGGAAGGACTTTGAACTGATAGTGTTGTCCTTCCAGTACAAACCTTAGATACTTTCTGTGAGCAGGATGTATAGGAATGTGGAAGTAGCAGTCCTTTAGGTCTAGTGTTGTAAGGAAATCGCCTTGTTGCAGCAGTGGGAGCACTTGTTGTAAAGTGATCATATGAAAATGATCTGATTGAGGGGCCTGAGGTCGATAATTGGTCTTAGTGTCCCGTCCTTCTTGGGAATTAGAAAATACAGCGAGTAAACCCCTGGTCCTTGCTCTTGTAAAGGAACTATTTGTATTGCGCCTTTTTGTAGAAGTGACAGAACTTCTTGTTTGAGCAGAGTATGGTGTTCTGTAGACATTGGACGCTGCCTGGGCGTTATGTGTGGAGGGGTTGCTGTAAGTTCTAGGCAGTAGCCATACTGGATAATGCAAATGCTACTTACCAGTATGCATCTGTTCTTGGCATGTAGGGCTGCTGACATTCATATCTGTGCATAGATCGCCGCCTAGTGTTGGGTCCGGATGATTGCACATTGTTGTCCTGGAAGAGTCTTCGAAGTATCACGAGATAGGTGGCTCCTCCCCTGGACTACAGTGCGCATGGGCATCGCCTCCATCCCCAGATTGTTTTTAGCCATTGGTAGAGATGGAGTGAAGTATGTGAGTGATGACCATGCTATGAGCATATATATACATACATATGAATGAATACTGCAGCTGCTACAGGCGCCGGGGAGGAGGGTGGGCGATATGAATGTCAGCAGCCCTACATGCCAAGAACGGATGCATACTGGTAAGTAGCATTTGCAGTTCGAGGCATGTGGGCTGCTGAATTCATATCTGTGCATAGAATACATAGCAGTCCCTCCATTAGCGGCGGCTGCCCGTGCCAGCTGCAGCAGTCTGGAAAAAGTGTCTTGAGAACAGCCTGACCAACAGCTGCCTGCTGTTTGGAGTGCACGTCTACACAGTAGTGTTTAGTGAAAGTATGTGTGGTAGACCATGTGGCTGCTCTACAGATATCTTCTAAGGGAATGTTACCTAGGAAAGCCATAGAGGCCCCCAACTTCCTGGTGGAGTGGGCCCTTGGTGGGATAGTGAGAGTGCGCTTAGCTTTAGCGTAACAGATTTGAATGCATTTCACGATCCACCTAGCGATCCCAGCTTTGGAGATAGCGTTTCCCTTGTGGTGTGTGGCAAAAGCAACGAAAAGCTGCTTGGTTTTGCGAAAATCTTTTGTCCTGTCTACATAGTACATCAAGGCTCTCTTAACGTCAAGGGTGTGGAGCATCCGCTCCGCCAGCGTCTCTGGGTTTTGGAAAAACACCGGCAACTCAATTGTTTGGTTTATATGGAATTGAGATACAACCTTGGGTAAGAATTTAGGGTTAGTGCGGAGCACAACCCTGTTAGCATGTACCTGGAAGAAAGGTTCTTGGATGGTGAGCGCCTGCAGCTCGCTAACCCTCCGTAGCGATGTAATTGCTACTAAGAACGCAACCTTCCAAGTTAGAAACTGAAGCTCACAAGAGTGCAGTGGCTCGAAGGGAGGACCCATCAGTCTTGTAAGAACCACATTGAGGTTCCATTCTGGAGCTGGTGGTGTCCTTGGTGGGATGACTCTCTTGAGTCCTTCCAAAAAAGCCTTGATAGCAGGGACCTTAAAGAGTGACAGGTGTTGCCTATTCTGGAGGTATGCTGCCATAGCAGACAGGTGAATGCGGATGGAAGAGTACGCCAAATTGCATTGATACAGGTGGAACAGGTAACAAATGATGTTTTGAATGGAAGCATCTAGCGGGTCAATATTGTAGTTAACACAGTAGATGACAAACCTCTTCCATTTAGCCGCATAACAAGCTCTAGTAGTGGGCTTCCTTGCCTCCCGAATGATGTTCATGCAATCGGGAGGAAGATTGAGGTAGCCAAACTCTAGGACTTCAGGAGCCAGATCGCCAGGTTGAGCTGTTGCGGGTCTGGGTGCTGAATGTCGCCATGGCTCTGCGTCAGAAGGCTGGGAGTGAGATGAAGCCTTTGATGCGGTACCACGGAGAGTTCCAGAAACGTGGTGTACCATGGTTGGCGAGCCCACGTTGGAGCAACCAGGATGAGAGTCATCGAGTGCTGCCTGAGCTTGCGTGCCACCAGCGGTATCAGAGGTGCTGGGGGAAAAGCGTACGCAAATCTGCCTGACCAGTTCATCCACATCGCATTGCCCTGTGATTGCGGGTGTGGGAACCTGGCGGCGAAGCTTTGGCATTTTGCGTTCTCCTTTGTGGCGAACAGGTCTATCTCTGGATGACCCCACCTTTGGAAGTACGGTTGGAGTACTGATGGATGTATCTCCCACTCGTGCATTTGATGGCTGTGCCTGCTGAGCAGATCCGCCATCTGATTGTCCTTGCCCGGGAGATGCTCTGCCATGAGGAAGATGTTCCTCTGAATGGCCCACTTCCACATGCTCTGAGCCAGATGAGACAGCTGTGGAGAGTGTGTGCCTCCCTGCTTCTGAATGTAGTACATGGCCGTCATGTTGTCCGTCCGGATCAACACGACTTTGTTGCACAGATGTACTTTGAACGCCTTTAAGGCCATGAAGATTGCCATCAGTTCCAACACATTGATGTGCATCTTCCTTTGCTGTAGTGTCCATAGTCCCTGCACTGTGTACTGGAGTACATGCGCTCCCCATCCTTGGAGAGAGGCGTCCGTTGTCAGGATAATCTGTGACACAGGCTCTTGGAATGGTCGGCCCTTGCAAAGGTTTTGTGGATTCCACCAATGCAGAGAGTTGTATGCCCGACCGCTCACCAACACTAGGTCTGTCAGTTGCCCATGAGCCTGAGTCCACTGACGTGCTAGGCACTCCTGAAGCTGACGCATATGTAGTCTCGCGTGCGGGACAATGGAGATGCAGGAGGCCATCATGCCTATCAACTGCATGAACACCTTCGCTGGAAGCGAGTGCTGAGGTCTGAATCGTTGGATCAGCGTCTGGATACTGGCGATTCTCACTGAATTTGGCTGCGCAGTGGCTGCCAGAGTGTTGATTGTCGCGCCCAGATACTGTCGCACGTGGGCGGGCTGGAGATGGGACTTTGGGTAGTTCAGAGAGAATCCCAGATCGTGCAGGAGATGAATGGTGCGGGACACGTGGTTGTTGTTCTGTTCTTGCTTGAATGAGCCAGTCGTCCAGGTAAGGGTAGACGTGGACGTTCTGGCGACGGAGATGCGCCGCCACAGTCGCTAGGCACTTTGTAAATACCCTTGGCGCCGTGGTGACCCCGAACGGCAGAACCCTGAACTGGTAATGCTGGTCTTGAATCGTGAATCTGAGATACTTCCTGTGGGAAGGATGCAGGGGGATATGAAAATATGCATCTTTCAGATCCAGCGTAGCCAGGAAGTCCCCCTGCTGAAGCAGAGGGAGTACTTGCTGTAACGTGAGCATATGGAAGTGCTCCGAGAGAATGTACCAGTTGAGGGGCCTGAGGTCCAGGATGGGCCTGAGGGATCCGTCCTTTTTGGGGATTAGAAAATACAGGGAGTAAACCCCTGTTCCCCTTTCTTGCAATGGAACGAGCTCTATTGCCCCTTTTTGCAGCATGACTAGAACTTCCTGCTGCAACAAGTGCAAGTGCTCGCCGGACATAGGACGGCTCCTTGGGGGTATGTTTGGTGGAATGGAAGTAAGTTCCAGACAGTAACCGTACTGGATAAGAGACTTGACCCACCTGTCCGTGGTGATGGATTTCCACGCGGGCAGGAACTGCTGGAGTCTCCCCCCGACCGGTGTTGTATGGTCGGGGGGCAGTGACAAGACGTCACTGCTTGTTGGCGGTGATGGACCTGGAGCTGTTGTATCCACGTCCCCTGCCCTTGACGTTATTGCCTCTGTAGCCACCTCTACCCTTGTTGGTGTATGAGGTTTGGTTGTTACTTTTATAATACTGTGTGGACTGCGATGCCTGACCCCTTGAGGTGCCTCTGGAATTGGAGCGGCGAAAGGAACCACTCCGAAACTGCTGAGACTGGAGGGCCCCCATAGACTTGGCAGTGTCTGTATCTTTTTTCATTTTTTCCAGTGTCGCATCCACCTCTGGGCCGAACAGGTGGTCAGGATTAACTGTTTGGTTCAGTATTGTTGTTTGAATATCGGGCTTGAACCCTGAAATTCTAAGCCAAGCATGCCGTCTAAGCAACACACTAGTGTTGATTGCCCTGGAGGCTGTATCGGCCACATCTAGCGCACATTTTATGGATGCGTTCGTGATGAGCTTTCCCTCCTGAATCAGCATTTCTCCTGCCTCCTTGTACTGGTCAGGCAAGTGTTGCAGTAGTGATTCTAAGGTGTCATAATGAGCCCTATCATAGCGTGCAAGTAGGGCCTGTGTGTTTGAGATTCTCCAAAAATTAGCTGCCTGTGCAGCAATCCGTTTCCCTGAGGCCTCGAAGATTTTGGACTCTTTGTCTGGGGGAGGAGCGTCACCAGTGGTCTGCGAGTTCGCCCTCTTCCGAGCGTTGTCCAGTGGCAAGTGTCCCTTGATGTATGTTGGATCCGAGGGCGCTGCCTTATATTTCTTGTCAATGCGAGGGTTGATGACACGCGCCCGGGTGGGCTCCTTGAAGACCTCCGTTGCGTGTTTTAGCACCCCCTTAAGCATTGGCAACTTTTTGACTGACTTTTCAGCCACTGAGAAAGTGTCAAATAAAAAGTCTACATCCACAGGGTCTGAGTGCAGCTCGACATCGTGGTTAGCCGCAGCTCTCTCGATTAGAGCGTTGAAGGCCGCCGAGTCCTCCGTCGGTGATGTCTTGGCCGCAAAAAGCTGCGTGTCCTGGCCCGACTGCGGGTCCTCTGGGTCGCCTCCGGCCGACCAAGGTTCGTGCTCCTCCTCCGGATCAGAGTACGCCGGATAGTTGTACTCGACGTCCTCATCGTCAGCATCGCCTGCGGTGGAACGCGTTGGCGAGTGTTCTAGGGCTTGTGGAGACATAGGCTCTATCGGGGCCGAAGTCCCCGCAGAGTCCCTCTTATTTTTGAGAGGGATCCGAAAATGTTCCAACACTCGCTCCGTGGTGATTTTTCTTTTGAGGAGAGACAGTTTCCCAGTATTGGCGTCGATGATGACCTCTCGACGCTCCTCTTCAGCAAGTGGCTGGAGCCGAAGCTTCGACACCACCAAGGCTGCTTTTGGTGTCAAGACCTCCTTCGAGGGCCCGCCATGTTTCGGCGCGAAAGCCTTCGGCGTCGACTTTGGCGGCAGGGTAAAGCGGATAGGCGTTTGCGCCTTCGCAGGCTTAGGCGTGTGCTTAGGCGCCAAGGTGTCCGAATCGGGAACCACATCGTCCTTCCGTATCCGCTGCAGGGATTCCGCTACCTTCTTCGTTAAGGCTGGAGAGGGCTTGACCGGCTCGAGCGATCTCCCCGAGTCGGGAGTCGGTTCGATGAAAGGCACCTGCTTCGGGGCTGACACCTCACGCGCCTTGTCTCCAAGGGCCGGCGCCGGCTGAGCCCGGGTCGCGGCGTCGCCCTGACGCTTCTTCAGAGCCGTCTTCGGGTCCTCGACCCCGACCATCTTCGGCGCTGACGCAGCCGCGTCAGCCAACTTCGCCTTTGGCGTCGACCCCGAGGGCTTCGGGTCGGCCATTTTGGCGTGGCTCTTCAAGTCGGCCATTTTGAATTGTTTGGAAGTGGACGCCTCCAGAACCTTCTGCACCAGCGCAACTTTCACTTTTGGTTTTGAAACCGAGGAAGCGTGACCCGATGGCTTCAATTTCGTTTTCTTGAACGGGAGTGGCGCCTCAGAAATGTCCGTGACCGGGCCCGGAGGCGGGGCTGCTGGACTTATAACGAGGTCTTGGGTAAGGCCCGAAGGCGATCCCTCGACCTGGGCCGCATGAAGGGGATTGACCTCTGAGTCTGGTTGGGGATGCTCCTCCTCTGAGCTATCCCCCACGGTGGCAATAGCCCGATCGTCGTCCCCTACCTCGTCGCCGGCTTCGTAAAAGTCCTCATCACCCGCGTCGTATGCATCCCCCTCGGACGCGGGACTAGAGTCCGAAACTTGTACGGCGTCGTCGTCTCCAACAGATTCTTCGAATATGTTGTCTGGTGGGGGCGCCGGGGTAGCCGATAACTGGGCCTGGAGTCTAGCGGCCCGACGAATCTTGAGAGTTTTCTTGCACCGGAATTTCGAACACGCCATGCAGCTGTCTTCGTCATGGTCCGGTGACAAGCATTTGTTGCACACAGGGTGCACGTCGAGGTGTGGATATTTGGAGTTACACACCGGACACCACTTGAACGGAGTCCGCTCCATAGCTGTAGCGTAGTGTAGGCCCGTCCGCGCCGAGAGCACGCGGAAGGGTAGCAAGAGTTCGGAGCTGAGAGTCAGACAAGAAACCCGAACAAAACTATACCGACGCTCAGCCTAAAGACCTTTTGGTCTCGAGTAGAAAAGTTGAACAACTATCGATTCCGACAGAGGGAACCGAAACACATCCGAACCCAATGGCGGAAAAAAACAATCTGGGGATGGAGGCGATGCCCATGCGCACTGTAGTCCAGGGGAGGAGCCACCTATCTCGTGATACTTCGAAGACTCTTCCAGGACAACAATGTGCAATCATCCGGACCCAACACTAGGCGGCGATCTATGCACAGATATGAATTCAGCAGCCCACATGCCTCGAACTCTGTCTTACTTACTTGTCTGTTATTGAGTTCCAGACAGGCAGGAATTGTGTTAATCTGCCCCCCACAGGGGTGGAATGCTGTTGGGGGAGCAGAGGGAAGTCAGTTTTGTAGTGGAAGAGGTTCGAATATTGTTGTTACCCCGACCTCTTCCCTTGTTTTATATCCTCCTCTAAAATATCCCTTGTTAGAGGATGTTTGTTTGCTAGATTTGAAGGATGTTGTATTGACTGCCACCGTTTTTTTGGAGCCTCCTCTGTAGAAGGAGCGACGAAAAGAACTCAGCCTGTGTGGACTGTAAAGCCCCATAAATTTGTCAGTGTCTGTATCCTTCTTCAACTTTTCAAGCGCTGTGTCTACTTCTGGTCCAAACAGTTGGTTTTGATTAAATGGTTGATTTAAAATGGTAGTTTGTACTTCCTGTTTAAGCCCTGAAATGCGTAGCCACGCATGTCTCTTAAGTACGACACTAATATTTACAGCTCTAGACGCACTGTCTGCTACATCTAGTGCGCACTTGATTGAGGCGTTAGAAATTAGCTTGCCTTCTTGTATAAGGTTGTTTGCTTGTGCCTTATATTGATCAGGTAGATGGTTAATAGTTTTTCTAACTGATCATAATGTGCCCTATCATATCGTGAGAGGAGGGCTTGTGTATTAGCTATATGCCATATGTTAGTAGCTGGCGCAGCTATTCTTTTGCCTGAAGAATCTATTACCTTGGATTCTTTGTCAGGTGGGGGTGCCTCACCTGAAGTTTGTGAGTTTGCCCTTTTCCTAGCATTTGACACAACTAGTGAATCTAATGGTAGTTGTCCTTTCATGTAGGCTGCAGGTGCAGGCCTATATTTTGTCTCAATTCTAGGGTTTAGGATCCTAGTACGTAGAGCTTCTTTAAATATCTCAGGAGCATGTTTAATGACCCCTTTAATCATGGGAAGAATTTTTAGGCCTAAGCCGGGGGCAAACCCATGCCCTATGATAGCCAGAGTCCTTAATTTTCGGGACAGAGACGTGATCCTTCAGGCGGCCCAGGCGGCGGCTCCGTTGGCATTTTAGAACGCCTCCCTCTTGTTCTTCCCGGACTACACCCAACTGGTGCAAAGGCAGCTGCAGGTTTTTCTGGCGGTCAAAAATAGGTTTAGAGACAAGGGCATCAAATACGCCATGATGTATCCAGCCCGCCTTCGTGTGGAGTTTGATGGCAAGACCTGGTTCTTCGATAATACTGCAGTGGCTGCGGACTGGCAGGACCATGTTCAGGGGCGGGGCTCAGAGGCCCACCACCACAATGACAGTAATTATGAGGCCGTTGGGGGCGACAATCAGTATTGAGTAGCAGTAGGTTAGAGGGGGGCAAATATTTTCATCACCTGCCTAAAAGAACTTAGCTAGTTTTGTTTTGGTTTGAATATGCAGGGGTGGCTGCGGCGAGTTGGGAGGGGGGAGGGGGTGGCGGACCTGTTAGTTGGTCCTCCTCTGTTTTCTACTTTTAGTTATTTGTAGAGTAGATTAGGGGCGACAGGCACACTGCGAGTTGGGGATGAGCGTAAGCTTCGTGCAGGGGTGAAGGAAGGGGGGTAGGGGGACATACGTAATGAAGAGTTGTTGGAAATTTATTGTTGTTGATGTTTGTTTTTTCCATTGCATCGGGTGTGACAGATTGCTTCAGTTTTGATGTATTATCATAATGTCTTCTGGTAGACGGGCATTGGGGATTTCCACACTCAGTTGGAACGTGAATGGGCTTGGAGATAAGATAAAGAGAGGAATGGTAGGTCAGCTGATCAGAAGACACTCGCCTGAAGTGGTATTGTTGCAGGAGACGCATCTCATGGGTAAGCGTTGTATGGCGTTGCAGAGAGGAGGATACAAGTTAGTGGCACACGCGGGGTTCACCACTGTCTCGAGGGGGGGGGATATTGGTGAAGAACTCCTTTCCGCTAACTATCCAGGCCACATGGGCTGACAATAGAGGCAGATACATTGCGATCTCGGGATTGTGGGAGGGAAGAACTGTTACATTTTTGTCTGTATATGTCCCACCAGCCCGCCCTGCAGTCCGACACATTTCAAGACCTGTGTAAAATCTTTTTAACATTGCATGTTGGGATCTTGATTGTGTGGGGAGGGGTTTAATGCAGTGATGGATGGTGAAGTGGATTAACATCCTGCCCGGGCTTTGTTGCCGGCCCGTAGATGATTGTCAGATTTTACGGAAACTATGGGACTGGTGGATGGGTGGAGAATGAAAAACCCAGGTGAAATTCAATATACTCACGCCTCGGCGGCACATAATTCCCTCTCGAGGATAGATTACATATTGATGCCAGCGTCGCAAGCAGCATGAATCCATGAGGTGCGACATTTGGCTAGAGGAGTATCTGATCACTCTCCGGTCTGGCTTGGAGTTGAGATGGGGCAGTGGGATGTAGCTAGAGTCGCCCCAATCAGCGCTTGGCGATTGACAGACCCTGACACTAAGAAGGAGATCGTACAAATTACGGATGGATATTTCCATGATAATGTCGGCACAGTTGACTCAAATCGCTCCCTATGGGAAGAATATAAGACTGTTATTCATGGGGAAGTACTGTCAATTATCTCCGGGAAAATGAGGAAGAGTAGGGCCGAGGTTGATAAGGCGGAAGAAGAGCTGCTCACCTTGGAGAGAGAGGTGTCGGTTGACGCCACCCAGGAGGGACTACACCGCCTCTGACTCCTTAGGGATGAGTACAGGAGTCTAGCTAGAGACAGGGCTAAGATCCAAAATGCAAATACTCAAGAGTAGGATATATGAGCACGGTGACAAGGCTGGGAAATTGATTGGATGGCTGGAAAAGGGGGTCTGGGTGTCACGACTTGTGCTGGAGTTAGTGTCGGAAAGTTCAGGTAGAATAACAGACCCACAACAAATAGCTGAGGAATTCGCCAGCTATTATAAGGCAGTGTACACAGCGGAAGGGGGCTACTCTGAGATTGAAAATGCAGATATGATGCATGATATACCGATGCCCATTCTATCAGATGATAATAGGAAATACATGGACTCCCCTTTCACGAACGATGAGGTGGCGCAGGCTATCAGAGGGGTTCATTCTGGGAAGGCCTCTGGTCCGAATGGGATCCCCATTGAGCTATGTAAAGTGCACACTAACAAATTGGCTCAATTTCTCCGAGAAATTTTATTGAGAGTAGAGAGAAGGGCCAGCTCCTGTATGATCAGAGAGTAGCTGATATAATTGTAATTCATAAGGACGGCAAGCCGAGGGTAGAGTGTTCTTCTTAACGGCCGATCTCACTCTTGAATGCTGAACCCAAGGTGTTAGCCAAGCTACTGGCGACCCACCTGGTAAAAGTCATCATGACACTGATGCAACCGGATCAGTTTGGCTTTATGCCGCGCAGCAACACCGCTCTTAATATATGCTGATTGCATGGGATCCTGAGTGGGGTGTCAAAAATACATGAGCCCGCGGTTCTGCTATCATTGGATGCCACCATGGCATTCGATACAGTTGAGTGGCCCTATCTCTTCGCGGTCCTGGGCAAGATGAGTGTGGGACCGGAATTTATCAATTGGGTCCGCCTCCTGTATTTCGGTCCCCTGGCCAGAGTGGTGGTGAATAACCATAGGTCTGCAAACTTTCCTTTGAGAAGGGGCACCAGACAGGGATGTCCTCTGTCACCGCTGTTGTTTGCGCTGGAGCCACTCCCTGCGTGAGTCCGTTGGGGCAGGTCGATTAGGGGGTCAGATGGACGCCAGAGTGGGAAGATAAAATATCGTTGTATACGGATGACATCCTTTTGTACTTGACCACCCCCCGGAATTCTTTGATGGTGTTTCTGGATGTCCTGGCCATATTCGTGAGGTACTCTGGCTTTGCCATTAACTGGTCGAAGTGAGTCCTTTTTGTTTTGAGCGGTGCTATCTCAGATATCCCCGCTAACTGCCCGGTGAGGTTCGAGTCGGTGGGGTTCCGGTACCTGGGCATATTTGTTTCAATGGATCCCAAGGCTCCATATGACACAAACCTGGTGCCCCCGCTAGCTAGGTTCCGGAGGGACGTGGCGAGATGGAGGTCGCTGCCACTTTCTCTACTGGGACGTGCAGTCCTGTTTAAAATGATGGCCCTATCCCACTTCCTGTATGCACTCCAAAACACCTTGGACCCGGTGCCCCCCTCATATTTCAGGGAAATTGAGTCGCTTCAGAGGCAGCCACTCTGGGATGGCAGGCCACAGATTGCATTTGCCAAACTCGTCTTGCCTTGTTATGATGGGGGGATTGGCCTGCCTAATGTCCAGAAGTATTATTGGGCCTCACAACTAGCGGCTATCAATCAGGCAATTTATGGATCGCCACTTGACCCTGGCTACGCGATGGACCATGGACAGATACCGGGCAGCGACTATACTAGGGCTCTTTACGCCAGAAGGGGGCGGTTTCCACTGGTGGGGCAGGCGGCAGTGCGGTTCGGGTGTGGCATGAAACTAACAGGTCTCTTAAATGGGATGGGAAAATAACTCTGGCTACGCCGCTGTGGAGCTCGGACCGTTTGGGCGGTTTGTGGAAGACAAAAGGTTTTGACAAGTGGGATCTCATTGGGATCTCACAGGTCAGAGATGTGTGGGGGAAAGACGGGATCCTCACATTTGAGGCTTTGCAGGAGAGACATCAATTGCAGGAAAGCCAGAGGTATCGGTATCTGCAGATCCGACATGCGTTGCTGGCTAATATACCCCATGGAATAACACCCCCGGAGGGCTCACCGTTGGAGGACCATTTGTAAGACGGACACAATCCGGTTAAAACAATTTCCTTGATTTATAAAAAGCTTATCAACCACACTGAGGATCCCCTCGTCGCCCTTAGGGAACAGTGGGAGGCGGATGGACTCGTTTTGGATGAAGAGGACTGGAGAGAGGCTGTGTCCTCCCCCGAGAGTGGTTGCAGTACAAATGAGACTGAGGTTAGTGCAGTTGAAAATCCTACATCGCTCTTATGTGACTGGGTTGAGATTGGTGTGAATGGATTTGGCGGTGAATGGTGAGTGTCGAAGAGGATGCGGAGAGGCCGCAACATTCCTACATATCTTGCTCAGACGTACTGAATTATTGGGAGAAGTGAGGGGAGTGGCACTGGAGTTAGAGGCACGCCGATCTCTCCTGAATGTTTGGGAGCCGACTGATTTTACTTCACACGGGAAGACGTGTGTCACATTGGCATGTGCAGTGGTCAAGCGTAATATCGCCCAGCTGTGGGGAGCCTGCCAGGCCCCCCAGATAGGAAAATGGATGGAGGATTTAGATTGGTGTATGTTCAGAGAAAGATAGGTGTATGTTCCTAGGGGGCGGCCCAGGAAATGGGGGAAAATATGGGGTGCCTGGAATGGGTACAGAGGAGATATTTGTGCTCCCCCAGTTGCACAGGAAGTCAATCTGGTGTTGATATCGCAATGATCCCTATTAAATTCTTTTGTTAAGTATTTTGTAAAAGGTAGATGAATCATCAGATGTTTTGTGATTGTGTGTCACCCGATGTATTTAAGTTTATTGTTATATGTGTCAATAAAAATAAAATAAAAAATAAAAAATCATGGGAAGAATTTGAATAGACCTTTGCGATTGTTCAAATGTGTCTAAGAGAAAGTCTTCCTCTGCCTCATCAGAATGCATAGTGACCCCATGGTAAATGGCAGCTCTGTTCAACAGGTGACCAAACACAATGTTATCTTCTGGGGGAGAAGGTTTTGATGGGTATGACCGTGGGTCAGGAATATCTGGCACATCCTGTGGGTTTGGGTACTCCCAGTCTGTATCATTTACAGGGTATGGGAAAGGCTCATCTGGGTCTATCCCTCTACCTAAACTATACTCATCAACATCTTGAGGTGAGTGTGAGGATAAAAGAGAATGTGAAAGAGATACCAGTGGTGAGTTGTTAAGAGGAACAGGTGATTAAGGAAAAGGAAGTACAGGAGAAGAAGGGTGCATAGGAGATTTGGCAGAGTTCTTCTTGGCAGGAACTACAGGTGTGGGTGTTGCATCTGCCTTCCTCTTCTTGTGTGGTGTAGTGGATACATGACCTGTCTTTGGGTCAATGTAGATCTTCTTTTGTAGACGATCTGGTTGGAAAAGGTCTTCTCCTTGTGTGACCTTTGTCGGCGCCGATTTTTTCGGTTCCGGACGAGGTTGCTGTTTGTCTTTAGCCTTAGGAGATGTTACAGTGTCCTTTGGCGTAGATTTTGCACCAAAGGTGTTGTTTTCAGTGTAGTAGGCTGTTTTGAAGGTTTGGGCGCATCGGAATCAGGCCTTGTCGGTTCCGAAGACGATGGCTTCATACCTTTGTCTTTAGAAGTTGACGGTTTTGGAGTCAAGACTTCTTTCGGTTTCGGTGCCGAGGGAGCTTGTGGGATCGGCACGAGCGGCTTGCTCGGCACCGAGCTACCGGAAGGCTTAGTTATTTTCTTCTGAGCTGGGCTCGATGGCGGGGCTTTCAAAGTGTTTTTTCGGTCGCGACTGTCCCCGGAGGCGGAGTGTTGACCTTTGCCTTCGATCTGGGTGCTGTGTGTGGTGCAGGGGCAGTAGTACTCACGCGCTGACCAGATGGTACGGAGTCATCTGAGTCGTCTGCCTCTGATATGCACTGCAGATCATCTGAATCTTCTTCGGGAACGAGCGGAAACTCCTCGTCTAAGATATCCACCGGTTCCGGAGCTGATCTCTGCATGCCGTGTCGACGGGCCCTTCAATCTAGGATGGTTTTCTTGGACCGAAAGGACGCACAGGCTGTACAGTTGGATTCGTCGTGTTCTGGCGATAAGCACAGGTTGCAGACCTCGTGGTGGTCACTGTGTGGAAACTTTGCTCCACACTCGGGGCATCTCTTGAATGGCGTCCTTTCCATGAGGTGTAGGCCTCACGGCGTGGATAGGCCCAACGGCCCGCGTCGACGACCGGAATCAAGCTGATGGAGTTGAAACGATGTTAGTCTATATCGAAAGTAGTTTGATACATTTTTAGGAATTTTTTTGCGCTTCGAAGTGCTTGAAAAGTCTATTTCTAGCCGGAGCGGAAAACTTGCTTCTGAACCCAGTGGTGGAAAAAAACAATCTAAGGATGGAGCCGATGCCCATGCGCACTATCGTCCAAGGGAGGAGTCACCTATCGCGTGACTAAAAAGACTTCTTCCAAGACGACAACAACATGCAATCATCCGAGCCCAACACCAGGTGGCGATCTAATGCTAAGTGTACAATCTGCAGCTCATATGCCTCGAACAGATTCCCTACCTTAGAATAGATACCCCAGCAATACCAACCCCGGTGGTGGGTCTGCGAACCAAGATCAGAACAGAAAGTCACGGAGAACAGAACGGCCAAAGAAGCCGTCTCTTCGCACTTGACTGTCAAGGCAATAATTAGTAAAAGTGTGCAGCGAGGCCCATGTGGTTGCCTGACAGATGTCTTGCAGGGGGACACCACGTTCCAATGCAGTAGTAGCTGCTGTCACCCTGGTAGAATGGGCGTGCAACCCCACCAGAGGTTCCTTTTTAGCTAGAGAATAACAGGCCTTCATACACAAGACTACCAAGCAGGAGATAGTCCTCTTGTGTACAGCCCGGCCTAACTTGGCGCCTATGTAGCCAACAAAGAGCTGGTCATCCACCGGGAACTATTGTGTGCGATTCAGATGAATGAGAGCGCAAGTTTTGTGTCCAGACGGTGGAACCTCTCTTCCTCTCTGGAAGGGTGCGGAGGAGGAGAGAAAGTGGGCAAGGTGATAGTCTGCCCGATGTGGAAGGCAGTGACAACCTTTGGCAATAAGGAAGGACGAGTGAAAAGCACAACCTCATCCGGATGAACCGACAGAAAGGGGGGCTTACATTTAAGAGCCTGGAGCTCACTCACGCGCCTAGCAGAGGTGATGGCAACCAGGAAAGCAGTCTTCAAAGTCAATAAACGAAGAGGACAGTTGTGAAGCGGCTCAAAGGGAGCGCACATCAAATAAGTAAGAACCAGATTCAAGTCCCACTGCAGCATTACAAACGGAATAGGAGGGAAAAGGTGTGTAATGCCCTTGAGAAATCTATTTACAAATGGGGACGTGAAAAGAGAGGGCTGATCAGGGAGCCTGAGCAAGGCCGAAATTGCAGAAAGGTAGCCCTTAATAGTGCCCAGAGCAGCGCCCTGCTGGGCCAGAGAAAGAAGAAACAAAAGTACTTCTGAAAAAGGGCAAGAAAGGGGATCCACAGCCTTTTGCTGTGCACCATGCCACAAATTTGTTCCACCTGCAGGCGTATACAGATTTAGTGGAGGGACGCCTGGCTGACAATATCAAAGACTGCAAAAGGCAAGTCAAATGGAATCAACTGTCGTTGCTTAATCTCCATGCATGTAGGTGGAGGCTGGACAAGTTCAGGCGGAGGACAGTCCCCTGCTGCTGCGACAGAAGATCCTCCCGAAGAGGCAGTCGGATCCATGCTCATACAGAGTAGCTCGGGATACCAAACTCCAAGAGAGTGCCGCCTTGGAAATTCCAACGCGTAGAAGAGATGAATTGCGCGTTTTCTTCAGTGGCAAATGGATCTACCCAAGGCTCTCCCCACTGTTGAAAGAGACCTCGCGCCACCTCCTAGTGAAGACGCCATTCGTGATCAATTGTGCACCTGCAGCGCAGTTCGTCCGCCCTGGCGTTCAAAGAACCTGCCAAGTGTTAAACTGTCAAGGAAATGCCTTGATGTTCCAGCCATGTCCAGCGACGCAGAGCCTCCTGACATAGGGTCCTCGACCCCACCCCGCCTTGCTTTTTGCAATACCATATGGCGGTGTTGTTGTCTGTGAACATCTGCACTACTCTCCCCTTGACAGAGGGAAGGAATGCCTTCAGTGCAAGTAGGATCGCCCAGAGCTCCAGAGGGTTGATAGGGAGCCTGGACTCCGCCAAAGGCCTCTGATCTCCGCCTCTCACATATGGCTGCCCCATCCCAGGAGGGACGCATCTGTCACCACTGTGTGCTCCGGTTTAAAAGGATGCAGGAGGCCATGAGGCCCAGCAGCCTCAAGGTCATCCTGACCGAAACCCCGTACAAGGGCCGAAAGAGCGGAATCATAGCCCGAATGTCCCGGACTCCCTGCTCGGGAGGATAAACCCGAAACTGTGCCGTGTCCAGAACCACTCCGGTAAAGAGGAGCTTCTGAGAGGGAATCAGATGTGACTTCGGCACGTTTATGGAGAACCCCAGCAAATGCAGGAGGTCGGCGTAGTCTGGGAGACTACTGCCTGGGGCGAACCCGCCTTCAACAACCAGTCGTCTAGATAGGGGAAGACAAACACCTGATCTGTGCAGATGAGCTGCGACCACCGCCATCACTTTCGTGAACATCGGAGGGGTGCTGGTAAGGCCAAAGGGGAGCACGGTGAACTGAAAGGGCTTGTGGCCTACCGTGAACTGTAGGCAACATCGGTGGACCGGGATATGAAAATAAGCATTTTGCAAGTCCAACGCCACCATCCAGTTTTGCGGGTCTAGGGCAGACAAGACCTGAGCAAGTCTGAGCATCTTTAATTTCTCCCTCTGGAGGAAGCGATTGATGTTCCGAAGGTCTAAGATGGGACGCAGGCCCTTGTCCATCTTTGGAACCAATTAGTAATGGGAGTAATAACCACAACTTACTTTTGGTATCGGAACGCTCTTGCCGGCTCCCTTGGCCAAGAGGGCCGCAACTTCCTGCTGGATAAGTGTCAAGTGATCTCCCAACATGCAGTGGCACTGCGGCGGCATGGCTGCAGGGGTAGTCTCGATGGGGAGGGAGTAACCCCTTCGGACTATCTGCAAAACCCACCTGTCCGAGGTGATGGTGCGCTAGTGGGGGAGGTGATGGAGAATCCTGCCACTCACTGGCGTTTGGTGGGCCTGAAACACCGGACTAGGAAGGATTGATGGCAGTGGCGGGCAGGGGAGGTGGTGGACTGACTCGCCTGCTGGCCAGTGACCCGCCTGCTGGCCAGTGACCCGCCTCTGCCGGTCCCACGTCCACGGCTATACTGAAACTGTTGCTGCGCAGGCCTGTGGCTCTGAAACGAACGTGTTTGGGCACCCTTCCTTGGCCACAAAAGGAGCGTAAAGCAGAAGGAGTGCGCATGGCTGAAAGGCCTAAGGAGTTGGCCGCAGCCCGTGAGTCCTTAAAACGCTTCAACACACTATCTGCCTGGTCACCAAAAAGGCGAGTGCCATCAAAGGTTATGTCCATCTGAGTGTGCTGGACATCCCCGGAAAAGCCAGTTGCCCTCAGCCAGGCGTGGTGGCACAGCACCACTGTCATGGAAATCGCCCTGCCCAGCGAGTCGGCGGTGTCAAGACCACAACAAATTGTGAACTTGGCTGCATCTCTCCCCTCAGCAATAGCTTGGGAGAGCACCCTTTGGGCCTCCTCTGGACACTGAGGCAGCACCTGCGCAACTGTGCCCCACATAGAATGGGAATAACGGCCCAAGAGGCATGCAGTGTTCACAGACACCAGCCCTGAACAGGCAGAAGTAAAAATGTTCTTTCCAAACTGTTCCATTTTCTTGGATTGCCTGTCGAGAGGTGCGGAAGGGAATGTGCTTGGGGACGCAGAGACTTGGACAAACAAGCTCAAAAAGGTAGGGTGTTTGGAGAGGAAAATGGGGTCGCCCGGGGCCGGGCGATTGAGTTGGGCGATGTTCTTATCCACAGGAGCCCCTGTGTTGGGCCCGGACTAGGTGCCCAAAAGAAAGTCCGAAAGTGCGTCATTAAAGGGCAGCAGTGGCTCCGTAGAGGAAGACGCCGGCTGAAGCACTTCTGTCAGGAGGTGAGACATGACGGCCACTGTAGGGAGCTCAAGGTGGAGAGCCTCAGAGTGCGAAGACTTCATCGAACCTCGACCTTCCACGGGACCGGGACCTTGAATGGCGCTAAGCAGACTCCCAGGCATCCAGCAACTTTCGGGACCGCTCCCGCAAAGTTTTCGGAGCCATGGCCCAGCATTCGGGGCATGACTCGGAGACGTGGTCGCGCCCCAGGCAGTAGACACTCTCACGGTGCAGGTCCGTCACCGACATCGTGCGAGGACAAGTCGTGCAAGACTTAAAACAGGGCATCCCTATGCAACCAGGAGTCAGAGACTCGAAAAACAGACAAAAGTTCCAAAAATAACTCAGTCAAAAAGTGACTGGGGGTACCGCTCTCTCCGGATCTGCGCTTGGTGGCGCGGAAAAATAAAGAACTGACGTCAGCACGCATGGGCGCACCTAAGTAGCTCCAGCAAAGTCATCTCAGCGACTAAGACGCCAACGACATACGTGGAGCCACGCAACAACGCCTAGCGTGGCGCAGGGGTACTGCTGACGAAAACTTTCCGGATCCAGTCTGACACCTGGGGGTAATTCTAAGGTAAGGAATCTCCTTTCAGATCTGGAAAACAGCAGGATCAGTCAAGGGTGGGCTCAGTCAAAGCCTAGTTGAAAGTAAGCAAAGGCTCTGAGACAGAAGGGAAATAGAGCACCGCTGTCAAAATGTTAAACTTCAACTCTGCTGTGGGCAGAGTATACTCCAGCAAATCAGCTGGCTTCCTGATCACAGAGTCATAAGAAGTCACTTCTTTGAGTTGGAAGATCCCTTGAGACGAGAACTCCCATTCACTGGCTGTATCCAGGCCACTAGCTTCCTGCAGACCTTCGAACCCCTAATCAGGGTCGTCAATTTCCCCTTCCTCAGCCTTCTCATGCTGTTCCTGGTACACCTCCTCTACCATCAACCTCTGTGCCTGTCTTCTAAACCTCAATCTTGGGACCAACGTCCGAGGCGCCATTGACTTTGGGATCGGCGTCGAAGGAATGTCTACCGGGACAGTAGTCTACGCCGGGTGGGAACCAGATGGCGCCAGGGAAGATCCACCCAGGGGTACACGTCCCTCCAGAGACTGTACCTGAGTTGAGAATCTCAGTGTCGGGAGAGGCCAAATCCCTGGAGCAATCAGCATAAAAGGCAAGAGGTGTCTGCGGGAAATTAGGTGGCAAACCTCCAAGGAAGAATGCCAGCGGACCCATGGGCCAACCGGCACACCAGTAGGGTTTGCCGCTCTTGCGAACAAGCTGAACATTGCATTCAGGAAATTCGACGGATCCGTACCCGGAGTCTGGAAGGCAGGATAGCCTGGATCTGGTACAGCAGGCTCCAAGACCGCTCAAGAAGGTGGCACATTCGGCAGCCGGGGCTGGCGAGACCTTAGGAGAAGGAGCCAGACAGGCTTTGTCCTTCAGATGACGCCAGGGAGCAGGAGACACCAACGTCAGCGACTCCTCTTTCGACAAACAACGCCGCGGCCCAAGGCACGCTTTTTCTTATGCTTCCTCAATGACCTCTAGGTATGCGGAGTCAGTGACTTGGATCTGGACCTTGACCTCTGACCCCTTTTTTGCTTTTTGGCTTTGGCCATGAACAATTTGGCCTCCCTCTCCTTTTTGGGAGGGGAGGAGGGGAGGAGGGGAAGGGAGGGGGGGGGAGGGGAGAGAACTCGATGATACAAATCTCTGCAGCCAGGGAGGCCAGTGGCCTTTAAAGAGGAATCCAGGCACAGGTCAGTATCTTTAACCTATTAATTTTGTTTTTGCAGCTTGTTCTTACTTGAAAGTTGAAGATTCTAACCAGCCATTCCATAATTAGAACCCATGAGGGCAAACACATGCTTAATTTCTACCATACTGTTTTTGACAGAAAAGGAGTATGATCAGCTTCCATCGCAGGCAGCATTCACTCTACAAATAAAGGTCATAAGCAAAAATATTTTTTGCCTCATTTTTGTCAGGGTTTAAACAGATTAAAACATCTGCCGAATTGGCACTTGAAAAATCGTATTAGTATTATTGTAACGGGTGGGGCCTGGATCTGACTAACAAAACAAATAAGTAACAAAATCTGCGCCTGTGTGCGAGGAGCAGCAGAATGGTAGCTTTCAACAACTTTCGTCAAGTGAGGCTCTAAAGTGTTCTGCCAGAGCGTTTTCAGCATAGAATTCAAATATTATGGTCTTGTAAACGTATTTTTTTTCCATAAAACGGTAAAATATAATGGACATTGTAACTTCTTCAGCAGTGTGAAAACGTCGGCATGGTTATTAGCTGCATTTAGGTGGTGTTTTGCTTTTGTGGATTACAATGCTAAAAGTGTAACATTTTCACTAAAAGTAAAGTTTGACCTGTACAGGTTACCTCTCAGAAAGCAAAATGGTAATCTCTGTTTGTATCCTTTCCTCTCAATATCCCTCTGGATCGGTCTTTAATTCCAGTCGCCGGAGTAATTTAATGGGTGACTGATAGCATTCTGTTTGTAATTTAATTATATTTATGGTAAGCTAACTAAGCAGTCTTTACAGTCAAAAACTGTCCATAATCCGAGTATCGCAGGTTCCTGGCTGGATCTGCCTTTCAACCCTCTGAGATGAAGAACATGAGTATTATCGATAAGTTGTCCGACCAAGTCCTGACCAGCATATTAACTACATAATTCATTCAAGAAATTACAGTTTTGGTTCACTTCTAATGCGCTATAGTGGTTTTCATAATAAAAAAAACGATGTTTACAGTACCTGTATTTTTAAAGAGTAAACGGAAAGTTTGCAATATTTGAAATTCTGTGTGAGTATTAGTGTGCAAGTGTGTTTGGTTTGTGTTCTCATGCATAAAGGAGCATGATGGGAAAATGACAAGCCATGACACATGACAGCTGACAAGTCATCCTTTTCCTTGGAAGACTGAAGTAAGAGTTACTTACCTTCGGTAATGATGTATCTGGTAGAGACGATTCCTGCCGCTGATTCCTTCAGGTAGAATTATCCCCAGGCGCGAGTCTGGATCCGGAACTTTTTGCCACAGCATCCCTGCACGCCGGGGGTAGGGCGGCATCACGCGACTCCGCCCAGGCGTCGTCCGCATATGTGACGTCAGCGAGGTCACATAAGTCCCACCCTGGCGCGCCTACGTCCGTTTTCTTTGGAGAACTTTTTGCGCCGCAACGTGGAGCCACCAGACAAAACTGTGGGTGTATGGGAACAGTGTACGAAAGAGTAGAAAAAAGGAATGGAGACAAGCGCCACCATAAGGAGCAGTGCAACACTGCAGTATCCAAAAGCAGGGGCAGAAGAAAGAACAGAGCAGAGCCCTGAGCAGCAACCCTGGTAGTATGTAGACAGTCTTTACCCCCCTTCCCCTGGAGACAAGGAACATACTGAAAATGTCATGACACATGTAGCAGGCCTACAACCCCCATCCAGAAACAAGGAACGGGAGCGAGTCCGAAACCCGAAGAAACAAACCTCCAAGCAACCCCAGCACAGAGGGCAACCATCCCCCAAGGAACAAGGGCAAGGCATGGTCAGATGATCCTAACTCAGGGGATAGCAGAGGGGCCAGGACCCTTAGCAGCAAGGGAACGGAGGGCAGAGATTGTAGGCAAACCCCCCCCCCCCCAAACCTGGAGCAACCAGAGCAGAGGGGCACAGGAGTACTGTAAACCCTTCCTCTAATGAACCAACAAGGAGGAAGGAACAGCAACAAGACGGGGCAGCCCATCAGCAGTGAAAGAATGCACTCACAGGAGACACAGCCCCCCCCACCAGGAGGCAAGTGCCGAAGACCAACCCAAGGGTCCTCGCCGAACGAGGAGGAAGGGCGGGCCGTGTAGGAATCTGAGGCTAGAATAGTCTCTACCAGATACATGGTTACCAAAGGTAAGTAACTCGTACATCTGATAGAGACTACTAGACGCATATTCCTTCACGTAGAATAGATACCCTAGCAATACCCATGGGGAAGGAGGGACTGCAAAAGGATCCCACTAGCCTGGACAGGACAGGGGGTCCCACAGGGGACCAGACCTGCGGACAAGGTAAGTAACCTAGTCTCTCCCAGGCAAGAAGAACCCCCACATGAAGAACACCACGACCCCAAGAGGGATGTAGGAAGAAGAAAGAAGTCTGAAGAGGCCTGTACACTCACAACAGAGGAACCAAGGGCAAGGCCAGAGAGGCCGAAGCACCCTACTCCCCTACAAGGCAACAGAGCTTCCATCCAAGGCCAGAACAGGAAGATGAAGAAGAAAGCCTAGAGGGTGCCCTAGGAAACGAGGGAAAAGAAGGCAAGCCCACCCCAGATGGAAAGCAACAGGCTACCCAGAGCGGCGCCAACAGTAATAAGCCGCCAGAAGCAAGAAGAACAGCCCAGGGCCCCAGGAAGAACAGGCAGGTGACGCCTGACAAGGGAGAAACACAGAATCGTCCCAGCCTTTAGGACAGGAGCATGAAGGCGAGGAAATGCCCGGACCCAATACTACGAGGGTTCCGCACACACAACCTCAAGAAGCAATAGCAACATACATAAACGCCATAGATAACAGGCACCCAAAGGCGACCAGAAATCCCTAGCAGAGCGCAAGCTATATAACAGCTACGACTACCCCACATAGGGTACGTTAAGTCCAATGACATCGGAACCCTCTTTGGAAGAACTTCCGCAGCAGAGAAAAAACTAAAGAGCCACGGGGAAAAAAACCCTCTGAAGGCTTGTCAAGCAGCCCTAAAGAAAACCAGGAGGCCTAATCTCAGGGCTAAGTCTGTGCAGATAACTCCAGCAAAAAACATACAATCAAAAAAGGGGCCGTCCAGCAGCCAACAACGCCATAGTCCCAGCAAGGAGGACGCGAATGGCTATAAAACACACTTCACAGCAAGGGCAACCAGCCCAAAAGAAGGTCCAGAACCAGCTCAACTCAGCAGTCACTGAGGAGGGGAAGGAGGAGGATAGAAGGACGGAGCCCTTCCTGGAACCTTTGGATGGCGGAGTCAGCCCGGGCATGGAATAACAGGCTGCCATCGAATGGAAGATCAATCAACCGCTCCCGCACATTCTCAGGAACACGCCGTCCTGAAGCCAGGCATGGCAACGGAGGGCGACTGAGGAAGCCATAGCCTGGCCAAGCACCTCAGAGATGTCCAGAGCAGAGCGGAGAATAAGCGCCGCTAGCTCCCGACCATCCAACGCATGATGCCGTAAGTCCACCTGATCTGTCTCTGGGGAAGCTGCGGATCCCAAGGACTCCGCAGAGTCCCACAAACAAGAGGAGGCCCTAGCCAACACACATAAGGTGTTAAGGGCCTGCAGGGCAGCGCTTGTCGAGGCGAACATGTTGCTCCCCCAAGAGTCCAGACAGCAGGCCTCCCAGGACGGCGGAGTCAACAATGGCAGCAGCGAAGGAAAAGCGGTCCGTTAAAGGTGACTTGAGGCAGAGGGGTGGAGGGAAAGACACACTGGGTTACGAAGCGCTGGAAGGTGCCGGTACAGAAGGTGTGGAGGCACCGGATCCCCTGAAGCAGGGAGCCTCCAAGCCCCCGTCAGTGAAGAAAGGAGCGAACCCTCAAAGGGAAGCCAAGCTCCCTCCCACCAGAGCCCTGGTGGAAACCTCAAAGAGATGGGCCCCCAGGAAATGAGCAACCGGGTCACCCATGCGCAGAATGCCCACAGCCATGGACACTGCGTGCGCGAAGGCCTCACCCGCATCCGTAGGGCCCTGCGGTGGAGAAAGCAGATCCTCCGTAGACGACAGCTGTAAACTAAGGCGGCCGTCCCCGAAGTCAAGCGGGCAAAGGCCAGACCTGGAAGTCAGAAGGAACCAAAGAATGGGGCTAACACCTCAGAAATGGCAAGGAGCCGCCCTTCGATGACACCGGCGAAAAAGACACCACGCGGCGGCCTGTCTCCGGGGAGGATGACACCAGTAGGCATCCAACCTCCGGAGAAGAGATAGCATCCAGAGACGAATCCGCCGCTCGACGCCTGTGTCCGACGCCTGAGGCAGGACGTCAACACCCCACACGACGAAGGAGACGCCGGATAGGGCTGCTCCAAGCCACACCACGCCGGGGACCAGAGTGGAGCCGAAGTGGCCAAGGGCAGGCACTGGAACGACGCCAAACTCAACCTCTTCCGAGGCAGCCGCCTGCGTAGAGAAATGAGAGGGACCGGGGAGTGACACTAAGCCCTCCGCCAGCCTCGGCCCAGCGTGTGACGAGGTTATCCCGACGGACCCATGTGGCGGCGCCAGGGCCGATTCAACCGCCAACTCACCCTCCGACGAGGCAGCAGCCAGCGTGGAGGGGCGGAAGGGGCCCGGAGGGAGACGAGTGGTCCCCACCCACCCTCGACCCAGAGCTTGACGAGGAGGGTCCACCGACCCCTGTGGCACCACCGGGTCCAGCAGGTGCCGGCGTCGTCCGCTCAGCCGTGGACAAGGCCTCCGTCTGTCCAGAAGGCCGAGCGGGGCTCGGGGAGGCAACCCAAGCCCCGGCGACCTCCAGCGACACCACAGGGACTCTCGCTGGAGTTTGCGGCGAGGCAGAGGTGCAGTGGACTGAAGGAGGGACCCCGAGGGGCCGCACCCCAACAGCACCACATCCTCCAAGTCAGGAGCCGAACCAGTTGGCCCCAGAACCGCTGACGGCGCCAGGGAGGGCCTGCAAAGCCGCCGCATATGTCTCCATCTGGACTCTCGATGCCCCTTCACCGGGAAACAGTGGATAGGAGGACGACACGTGGGGTAGCATCACCCACAGAGAGCCCACGCCCCCGGTATGCCGAACACCAGCCCCCAGGGACAACATGCGACACTTACCCACCGGGGAGTGATGCTCTTGTGACGTCGGAGAGGGGCGAGGGCGACGACAACAATTGTTTCTGAAACAATCTGCTGAGGCTGATCGAGGGGATAAAGCCGACCTTGAGAGACGTGCCAAGAGTAGTTTCATCCTGCGCTCCCGCTGCGACTTCAGCTTCAACTGATGGCACGCCTCACAATCAGTGGGGCAGTGATCTTCCCCTAAACACCACATACAAATCAGGTGAGGGTCCATCTCAGACATAAGATGCCCACACGATGTGCAAGTCCTGAAGCCCAAAGGCATTCGCACACTGTTCCACCAAAAAATAGCACAATGAGGAGGAAAAAAAGGGGCCCCAAACATGCCCGAGCAGAGACCGGATCGGCGTTGCACGCGGAAAAAGAAAAAACTGACGTAGGCGCACCGGGGTGGGACGTATGTGACCTCGCTGACGTCACGTACGCGGACAACGCCTGGGCGGAGTCGCGTGATGCCGCCCCAACCCCGGCGCGCAGGGATGCTGTGGCAAAAAGTTGCCGGATCCAGTCTCACGCCTGGGGAGAAATCTACGTGAAGGAATATGCAGATAGTAGTCTCCATCACATATCTTTCTTTTTATAGAAGATCAGTGTGCTTTAGAGTTTAAGGCAATTTTTAAACCATTTTACTGAGAAAAGTGAGAGTTTTCCAATATTTATCCAAATTCACGGTTACGTCTTTTATTTAATCACGATAAAGTGTTACTTAAAGTGTGTCACATATTGCCTTAAAGTGTCAAATATGCAAACCGAAAACATGGTAGCTATGTTCAGAGCCAATTATTTAAGTGATACATCATGCTAAAAAAACTCATCAAATGAATTCAGCATGAAATATAAACCAGTATGCACAGGCAATCAAAATTAAATAAACATGCCAATGGGATATAAACAAATCTTACTATGTCAGAAGAATGGATTGGGACATTTTAAAATTAACTTACTGGTTCTGTAAGTGTGCTGTCCTTCTCTAAAAACTGAACTACGCAATACGCCAGCTAGATGAATAAAGAAAAGCAAAGAAAATTTACATTTATAACCTATTTTTTTTTTTAACAAAAACAGTTGTTCGGTATATCAGGAATTACATTTCAGAACACGTGGAACTACAGAAAAAAAGAGTTCTACCATGATAAAATGAAGTACTGTTGACGATAAACAGCACTTATACAAAAAATGAGAGCTCTTTAGTGAAACATTTGCTGTTATTCATGGAATAACCCCTTTAATACGCTCCCAAATCAAAGCTAATGTATAGTAGTCAGAACAAGCAGTTGTTACAACTTTGCTGCTGTCTTCATTGATGCTGCTTTCATCCTTATCTGACTGTCTGAAATGGTCTTTTAATCAATCAGAGGTAAAACCGCTACTACAGTAAGAACAGCTGTGGCTATGCCATATTGAAGCAGTAACATCCCTAATGCATCAGTGAATATGGTTTCAACTTCTGAGCAACAACGTTTTAAGTCAATAAATCTTTAGAAAACAAGGATTGATTACATTTGTTTCATACGTAAATTTTAAAGAAAATAACATCATCATTAAAGAACTGATATCATGGGTATAGCATGAAAACTAAGTCTGAATATGGTGCATTGTCTAAGACTAAGAACAAAACGGGCAGTGACAAAGCCAAAAGAATCTGACTTTTGTTGAACACTGGTCAATCAATCGGGGATTTGTTAAGCATGCTACTCAACCGTGAGGGTATCAAGGCGCCGGTGGGGGCTTCTTTTGTGCAGCTCCGAGTCAACTGAAGAGCCAGGTCTTGAGGCTCTTCCTGAAGGTGTGCAGAGTGGGGGAGCGTCTGATTTTGATAGGGAGCTCGTTCCAGGTGTTTGCCGCGATGTAGGAGTAGGCTCTTCCACTCGCTCTGCAGATGCGCAGGCTTTCGGCGGTGTCGGAGGAGCGGAGGTTTCTCTTGGGTAAGTGGAAGGAGACTTTCGTTGAGGTATTGGGGTCTGGTGTTGTGGAGGGATTTGTAGGCGTGGGTGAATAGCTTGAAGGTTATTCTCTTCTTGACGGGGAGCCAGTGGAGGTCTCAAAGCCGTTGGGTGATGTGTTCTTGTCGTGGGATGCAGAAGATGAGTCTGGCCATGGTGTTCTGTATAGTCGGGAGCTTGTGAAGCAGGGATTTGTTGATTCTGGTGTTTCCGTAGTCCAGTCTGCTTGTTATGAGTGCATGGGTGACAGTCTTTCTGTATTTGGGGGGGGGGGGGGGGGGGGGGCATCTGAAGGTCTTCCAAAGGATGTGGAGGGTGTTAAAGCAGGTGGAGGCGACAGAGTTGATCTGTTGGGTCATGGTGAGGGAGGAGTGGAGTATGATGCTGAGGTTTAGGGTGTGGTCCGTGGGAATATGGGGCTTACCGAGGGTGGTGAGCCACCACGTGCTGTCCCATGCTGAGGGGGTGGGTCCGAGCACAAGGACTTCGGTCTTCTTAGAGTTGAGCTTCAGGCAGCTGCTGCTCATCTAGGATGCAACGTCTTTCATTCCTTCTTGGAAGCTGGGTTTGGTGGTGTGGAGGTCCTTTTTGAGGGAGACGACGAGCTGGGTGTCGTCGACGTAGGATACTTTGCTGAGTCCAACGCTGTCGGACGATGGCGGTAAGGGGGTCCATGTAGATGTTGAAGAGTGTGGGGCTTAGAGATGATCCTTGGGGTACTCTGCAGCTGAACTCTGTAGGTTCGGAGAGGAAGGGCGGGAAGTCTGATTCTATGGGTTCTGCCAGTGAGGAAGGAGCTGAGATAGTCGAGGGCGGTTCCCTGTACGCCGGCGTTGTGGAGTCTGGCGGTGAGAGTGCAATGTCGAAGGGTGCTGAGAGATCTAGTAGGATGAGGGCCGTGGTGTGGCCTTGGTCGAGGAGTGTGAGAATGTCTGTGGCGGTGAGGAGGGCGATGTCGGTGCAAAGGTTGCTGGGGAATCCGGACTGGAAAGCGTCAAGGATGGAGTTCTCTTCAATGAAGTTAGTTAGCTGGACATTGACGATCTTCAGTGACTTTGGCCGCAAAGGTGATGAGAGAGATGGGTCGGTAGTTTTAGAGGTCCTTCGGGTTTGCAGAGGGCTTCTTGAGGAGGTTCTTGACTTCTGCGCATTTCTAGTCGTTGGGGAATGTGCCAAATCCGAAGGTGGTGTTGATGGTGCGTCGTAGCTCGGGTGCTATGGAGGAGTTGGCTCTGTGGGAGAAGTGCGGCGGGCAGGGGTCCCTGGGGGCTCCTGAGTGAATGCTTTTCATGGTCGTGGCGGTGTCTTCGTTGGTGACCGGGGTCCAGGCGGAGCTGGTAGGCTGGTTGTCGGTGATGGAGGAAGGAGTAGTTTCAGTGTCTGTTCGTTGAAGTTGTCATATAGGGACTAGATTTTCAGATGGAAATAGGAGCAGAGTTTGTTGCAAAGGTCCTGGGAGGGTGTGACGTGTGTAGCTTAGCTAGGTTTTGTCAATTTCTGAATGATGCATAAATAGTCCCCTTGAGTTGCTAGAGTTAGCAAGGATTTTTTTCTAGATGAAGGTTTTGGTGAATCTGATGAGTTTGGTGGTATTCTGTCATGGCGTTCTTGTAGTTGGTCCGATCTTCCACATTTTTTTTGTTTCTCCATAGCCTCTCGAAATGTCTGCAGGTGCGTCTGGATTCTTGGGAGGTCAGTGGTGAACCAGGTGGCCTTCATAGGGCGCTGTCTGTCTGAGTTGCAGAGGGGGGCGAGATGGTCTGCGCAGTCGGTGAACCATATGTTTAGTTCTTTGGTTGCAGAGTTGGCGTTGGTCGAGGTGGGAGGGGTATTGTGGTTGCGAGTGGAGTTGAGGTGCTCCTCGGTGACCTTGCTCCAGTTCTTTTGCGAAGGGGTTGGTGTAGGTTTGGGAGCGGTGGCTTTTTTCGAGTGTACACAGTGGTGGTCCGTCCATGGGGGTTGCGTAGTGTGGCTGAAGTGGATGTTGTTACCGCCTGCAAAGATGGGGTCGAGGTTGTGTTGTGTCCTGCCTTGTGGGTAGGGGGTGATGAGATATTACAATCCAATGTTGGCAAGGTTGTCCAGAAGGGCAAAGGAGTTGGGGTCACTGAGTAAGTGGAGGTGGAAGTTGAGTCTGGCCGAGCGGATCAGCAGAAGAGCAAGGCTCACCCACTGGACCACCAGGGATGTGGCGCTGGCATGAGCCTGCGGGTGGAGGAGGGCCTCGAACACCTACCTGGACAGAGAGGTGAAGGGGGCAACAACGGAGCTGCTGGGACGGAGAGCAGAGTTCCCTGACCAGGAGGTCAGAGATCTTACTCTGGTCCGTGATCAACAATGAAATTGTGATGGTAAAGCAAAGACTGTGGTAACCACTGTGCAGTGCAGCATCTCATCTCTGATTCGGAATCAGCAGATACTTTAATAAATAAAGAGACAGATGGAGATAGGATATCATTTAGCGATGCCGGTTAGTTAAGGGTTGGGGGGGGGGATTCCATTTCATAGAGTTCTTAAGTTCATTAAACACTGTATTTTGATTCAAAATGGATATCACTCAAAATAGGAGAGAACAGGGGATGAAAAAAGAGAAAACAAAAGGAAAAGGAAAATGGAAAATGTTGTCGTTAGTCATCTCATCATATGTTAGTAGATCCATGTAGTGATACAATGTATAACTGCTGTAACATGTATACGGTTTGTTATAATGGACATTGATGCCAATAAAATAAAATAGAATAAAATAAAAAAAGTTGATTCTGGCGTTGGCACTGATAAATAAAACGAAGGCACTGTACCCTGAGTAACTCCCTGTGTGTTTAAAGACACCATGGCTATAGCAACATTGGGTGCAGCCTAACTTCCTTCTGGGTAACCTCCGGCAAAAAAAGTATTAAAAAAAAACACTGCAAGGAAGAGACCGTCTGTCAATGCGTCAAAAGGCAAAATATGTTTCAAACACATAGCCCATTAATCTGTGGTAGGGCCCGTTACTCTGAAACAGAAAAAACAGATACGACAGCAAATGTTCGAACAATTTTCCATGCACATCAAATCCAGAGGAAGTCATTAGAAGTGCCTGCGACTCTTTGGGGGACAAATTTAATCAGCTGGGCGGTGGGTTGTATAATTTCATTGAGACTGTTATATGCACGAACGGTGCATGTATTACTATGCTGGAATATTATGCCATTACAGATAATACAGGGACACAGTGAGCTTGTAAAATCTAAGCAGAATAAGTCTAGTTTTAGTAGCCACTGGTGTGATCATGTGCTTCCTTGTATTCAGTCTAATGTAGAAGATCAATAATGTTAATAAAATTTGTACAGCGCACGAATACCCACAGGGAAAGTTGCTATGAATAGTGAAGAGCATATGACAAGGACTGGCAAAGTCAATAGGTCTTGTCTATTGTAGCGGTATTTGCTTGGCAAGGTGTTTAAGCCATTATGTACGCCACAGTGGCTGTTCAACATGGCGAAAAGGTAGTGGAAGGGAGTAGAGTAGATTGGAGTAGGGTCGACTGGAATGGGGTAGATTAGTGTAGAGTTGAGTGGGGGTAGAGTGATGTAGATTGGTGTGGATTAGATTGGAGGTGGGGTAGATTGAAGTGACTGGGGTCGATTAAGTTGAGTAAAAAAGAGTGAATAGATTGGGGTACACTAGGGTGGTATGGGGTAGAGTAGTGTGGGGTAGTTTGAGCGGGATATAGTGGGGTAGACTGGGGAAGAGTAGGGTGGATTGGAGTGGGGTAGATTGGAGTGGGGTAGAGTGGTGTGGGGTAGACTGGAGTGTGGTAGAGTGGAGTGGGGTACATTGTAGTGGGGTAGATTGGGATGGGGTGGAGGGGAGTAGGGTAGAGAGGAGTGGGGTAGATAGGAGGTGGAGTGGGCTAAAGTGGGGTGGGGCAGATTAAATAGAAGTGGGATAGATTAGAGTGGGATATATTGGGAGACTGGGGCAGATTGGAGTGGGATATATAGGGGGAGATGGGGTAGATTCGAGTGGGATATATTGGGGTAGACTGGGGAAGAATCGAGTAGACTAGGGAAGAGGAGTGAGATAGATTGGGGAAGAGTGGTGTGAGAGTGGGGTAGATTGTAGTGGGGTTGGGTAGATTGTAGTGGAGTTGGATAGAGTAGTGTGGGCTAGATTGGGGTGGGGTGGGGTGGGGTGGGGTAGATTGGGACGGGGTGTGGTAGATTGAGTTGGATATAGTGGGGGAGATTGGGGAAGAGTGTACTGGGGTAGACTGGGGAAGAGTGGGGTGGGGTATATTGGGGAAGCGTGAAGTGGGGTAGACTCGGGAAGAGTGGAATAGACCGGGGTTGAGTGGGGTAGATTGGGGAAGGGTGGAGTGGGGTAGATTTGGGAAGAACAGGGTCGATTGATGGGGTAGGTTGGAGTGAAGCTGGATAGAATGGTGTAGGGTAGATTGGGATGGGGTAGGTAGATTGGAGTGGGGTTTGATAGACTGATGTGGAGTAGATTGGAGTAGATTGGAGTGTGGTAGATCGGAGAGCAGCAGATTAGATGGGGTAAACTGGAGTAGCGTGGGGTATGGTAGATTGAAGTGGGTTGGTGTGTGTTAAATTGGACTCGACTTGGGTAGATCTGGGTGGCATGTGAAGTTGAGTGGGGTAGGTTGGGGACAGTGGGTAGATTGGAGTGGAGTTGATTAGCATGGAGTGGGGTAGATTGGTGGATTAGAGTAGAATGTAATCGAGTGGGGTGGATTGGAATGGGGTAGAGTGAAGAGGGATGACTGGGGTAGATTGGGGTGGGGTAGAATAGGGTGAGGTAGATTCTGGCAAGGCCAACTGGAGTGTAGTAAATTCGGGTAGACTGAGGGGGTAGATTTGGGATGGGTATATTGGGGTACAGTAGATTGGGGTGGGTAGACTGGAGTTGAGTGGATTGGGTTAGATTGTAGTGGAATGGGGTAAATCTGAGTGGAGTGTGGTAGATTGAAGAGAATTGGGGTAGAGTGGAGAGGGGTAGACTGGAGTGAGAGAGAGAAGTGGGGTAAATTGGAGTGGAATGGGGTAGATTAGAGTGAAGAGAAGTTGGATAGATTGTAGTGGAATTTGAAGTGGGGCAAATTGGAATGGAGCAGTGTCAATTGGGACAGGGGTAGATTGGAGTGAATTAGAGTGGAGTGCATTGGGGTAAAATGGAGTGGAGTGGAGTAAGCTAGTGAGGAGTGAGGTAGGCTGGTAAGGAGTGAGGTAGGCTGGTGAGGAGTGGGGTAGACTGGGGTGGGGTTGCTTGGGTTAGATTGAGTGTAGTGGTGTAGAAGTAATGGGGTAGAGTGCAGTGTGGTTTATTGTAGTGGGGTAAACTGAAGTGGGTAGATTGTAGCGAAGTGGGGTGGGGTAGATTGGAGTGGAGTAGATTGTGGTAGACTGTTGTGGGGTGAGAAGATTGGGGATACTGGAGCGGAGCGGGATGGAGTGGAGTGGGCTAGATTGGAGTGGGGTAAATTGGAGTAGTGTAAGTGGTGTGGAGGGGCGTGCAGTACAGTGGGATGTGTCGTGGAGCGATTGGCATAGACTGGAATGGCGTGGAGTCGACCGTGGCGTAGAGTGTCTCAAAGTGGAGAGGAGTGGACTGGCGTGTCGTAGAGTGTCTCAAAGTGGAGAGGAGTGGACTGGCGTGTCGTAGAGTGTCTCAAAGTGGAGAGGAGTGGAGAGGGGCGTGGCATAGAGTGAAATGGCGTAGAGTGGAGGGGCGTGGCATAGAGTGAAATGGCGTAGAGTGGAGGGGCGTGGCATAGAGTGAAATGGCTTAGAGTGGAGGGGCGTGGCATAGCGTGGAGGGGCGTAGAGTGAAATGGCATAGAGTGGAGGGGCGTAGGGTGAAAGGGCGTGGCATAGAGTGAAATGGCGTGGAGGAGCCTAGGGTGAAAGGGCGTGGCATAGGGCGAAAGGGCGTGGCATAGGGCGAAAGGGCGTGGCATAGGTGAATTTACTATCAGAGGAAGATCTGACCTGCGTAGAGCGGTCACACCGCATTGCTAGCTAAAGTGGTGCATTTTGCTTGATTTGCAAGCCTTTTTAAATCTCGTTTTTTATTTAATTTTCGTTTTTATTTTCTCTTTCCCCTGTTTTTAAGGGCTGCTCCCCCACACTTGCACTATAATTGGCATTTTCACTGCATTTTGCGGGTCCCGGATCCTTTTGTTTCTGCCTCTCGGCAGCTGGGCAGTTTGGCGGCCATCTTGGGTGAGGGAAGGACGCCGGGCGTGTAGTGCACGCTCTAGCGCCCAAGGACGCTCGACCTCTTCTTAAGGAGGGCAAATCCAGGGCTCGGTCTTGCTGAATTTACTATCAGAGGAAGATCTGACCTGCGTAGAGTGGTCACACCGCATTGCTCGCTAAAGTGGTGCATTTTGCTTGATTTGCAAGCATTTTTAAATCTCCTCATTTTTTATTTAATTTTTCTTTTTATTTTCTCTTTCCCCTGTTTTTAAGGGCTGCTCCCCCACACTTGCACTATAATTGGCATTTTCACTGCGTTTTGCGGGTTCCCGGATCCTTTTGTTTCTGCCTCTCGGCAGCTGGGCAGTTTGGCGGCCATCTTAGGTTAGAGAAGGACGCCGGGCGTGTAGTGCACGCTCTTGCGCCCAAGGACGCTCGACCTCCTCTTAAGGAGGGCAAATCCAGGGCTCTGTCTTGCTGAATTTACTATCAGAGGAAGATCTGACCTGTGTAAAGCGGTCACACCGCATTGCTCGCTAAAGTGGTGCATTTTGCTTGAATTGCAAGCATTTTTAAATCTCCTTGTTTATTTAATTTTCGTTTTTATTTTCTCTTTCCCCTGTTTTTAAGGGCTGCTCCCCCACACTTGCACTATAATTGGCATTTTCACCACGTTCTGCGGGTCCCGGATCCTTTTGTTTCTGCCTCTCGGCAGCTGGGCAGTTTGGCGGCCATCTTAGGTGAGGGAAGGACGCCGGGCGTGTAGTGCACGCTCTAGCGCCCAAGGACGCTCGACCTCCTCTTGAGGAGGGCAAATCCAGGGCTCTGTCTTGCTGAATTTACTATCAGAGGAAGATCTGACTTGCGTAGAGTGGTCACACCGCATTGCTCGCTAAAGTGGTGGATTTTGCTTGATTTGCAAGCATTTTTAAATCTCCTCGTTTTTTATTTAATTTTTGTTTTTATTTTCTCTTTCCCCTGTTTTTAAGGGCTGCTCCCCCACGCTTGCACTATAATTGGCATTTTCACCGCGTTTTGCGGGTCCCAGATCCTTTTGTTTCTGCCTCTCAGTAGCTGGGAAGTTTGGCGGCCATCTTAGGTGAGGGAAGGACGCCGGGCGTGTAGTGCACGCTCTAGCGCCCAAGGACGCTCGACCTCTTCTTAAGGAGGGCAAATCCAGGGCTCTGTCTTGCTGAATTTACTATCAGAGGAAGATCTGACCTGTGTAAAGCGGTCACACCGCATTGCTCGCTAAAGTGGTGCATTTTGCTTGAATTGCAAGCATTTTTAAATCTCCTTGTTTATTTAATTTTCGTTTTTATTTTCTCTTTCCCCTGTTTTTAAGGGCTGCTCCCCCACACTTGCACTATAATTGGCATTTTCACCGCGTTCTGCGGTCCCGGATCCTTTTGTTTCTGCCTCTCGGCAGCTGGGCAGTTTGGCGCCCTTCTTAGGTGAGGGAAGGACGCCGGGAGTGTAGTGCACGCTCTAGCGCCCAAGGACGCTCGACCTCCTCTTAAGGAAGCCATGCTGACGCGCAGCGGTCACGCGCAGCAGGAACGCCGGATCACCGCCGGAGTCACGCCATAGTCCAGCCCGTCTGCGCCCGTCAGCGTCCCGGAGGCGAGCGGGGCTCTTTCTCTGAGATTACCTTCTCCTGCTGCTACTAGGATTTCCTACACGTCGTTTGAGCTTCGGTCTCTGTTAAAGATACCCTGTGGCTGTCAAAGTTTTTCCGGGTCGATATAGGGGTAAGAGACGATGCCCTGGCTGTGGGTGGGTACCAGATAATGCCCCGGCCACTTTACCATATAGGGAGCCGGATAGTGTGAAGCATCTCTGCTTGCTTCTAAATACTAGGTCAGCACGTAGGCATGCGTAGGATATCTATGATCTCCTGACTGTTGAAAAGCCGTTATGTCTAATGTTAACAGAGACTTGGTTTGAGGACTCTTCTAATCCCGATATATCCATAGCAATCCCCCCAGAATATAATATATTCAGGCAAGATAGGTTGGATGGGAGGGGCGGGGGGTAGCACTTGTGGTGAATAAATGGGCCACTTGCTCCATTATTCCCATGGATGCTATTACTGGATCTGAAGCCCTTGCTTTCTCTATAGCTCTGGCGCCGCATCAATCTTTTAAAGGGCTCTTGGTTTATAGGCCCCCTGGACCGGCTGGCTCTTTCTTCGACGAGCTGCAGTCAGCTATCTCGGCGCTGGCTTTAAGAGCTGAGCACTGCATCCTGGCTGGGGATTTCAATTTCCATATGGATGAGGGATCGGACCCAGATACGATCAAGCTGATTGAGATCACGGCCCACTTAGGCTTGGCGCCTTACTTGTTCGGACCAACGCATGATAAGGGTCATACTCTGGATCAGGTTTTTTCAACGTCTCCTATTGAGATCATGTCACTTCTGCCGGTGCTCTGGTCAGACCACAGGATGGCCAAATTCTATGTTCTAGGCACAAAGAAACCAACTAGCACCGCCTCTAGGCAGCTTGGGCGAGCCCCTAGGGCGTTTCATCGGGTGACTCCTGAGATTCTGGCTCAAGCATCTCTCGATCATCCCTGCCCTTTCACAGGAGTTTTAGAGAAAGATCTAGAGTCCTTGCAGGCATGGCTAACAGATAGGCTGAACGATCTAGCCCCTGAGACGGCCCCCTGATTAACATCGAAACGGGTTTCTGCCCCCTGGTTCACCGAAGCACTGTCGGCCTCTCGTAGGCAATGCAAGGTGGCTGAAAGGGCGTGGCGTGCTCAGTATGACCCAGCAGCCAGGCTTGTCTACAGGACAGCGGTCAAGGCCTATCATCGGGACATCCTCTTGGAGAAAAAAGGCTATTTTGCTAGGAGGATAGAGGCTGCCTCCAACTCAAGCAAGGAGATCGTCACGATCGTCAGGGAATTCACGGCCCCTCGAACTAATTCTACCCTGGCCGCTCCCTCTGATTCGTGGGCCTCCGCTCTCGCCAACTTTTTCACTACCAAGATCAAATCGATCCAGGATTCTTTTCCTTTGAGGGTAGTTGAAGTACCTCTGAGCCTTGAAGATGGGACAGGCCCAGGGGCCCTCCCGGGTTCAGTCTTGGCAGATTTCCCGCCTATTTCAGCTCCTTCGTCACTGGCACTTATGGCCAATCTTAAATCTGGGTCGCCTCTGGACCCATGCCCTGCCAAATTCCTGGCGAAAATGGCCGACGTTGTAAATCGCTGGCGAATCCACTCCTGAATCTCTCCTTGACTCGGGGAATGGTCCCGCAGGCCTGGAAGCAGGCAATGGTCATTCCCCTTCTTAAGAAGCCGGGTCTTGACCCGGAGGCCTTGGTCAACTACAGGCCAATCTCTCTTCTCCCCGCGCTGGCTAAGATCCTGGAGAAGCATGTTCATATCGTGCTTTCCAATTTTTTGGAATCTCACAATCTGCTGCACTCCACTCAATCTGGCTTCCGCCCCAATTTAAGCACCGAGACATGGCTTTTGGAGGTGTCTGAGGCCATAAAAGAGGCGCTAGATTCGGGCGGCAAAGCTATGCTCGTAATGCTGGACTTTTCGGCGGCCTTTGACACCGTCCCCCTTGAGGGTCGCCTCACCAGACTTCATGAGATCGGTCTGAGGGGGACGGTGCTCAGCTGGTTTACATCATTCCTGGCAGGCCGTCGGCAAACGGTCTGGGCCTCACCCAGCTCCGCCGTGATGCCGCCTTTGGGAGTCGGAGTTCCGCAGGGATCTGTGTTGAGCCCGACTCTTTTTAACATCTTACTGACCCCTTTGGCGGCATTGGCGGAGTCTTATGGGGCCCAGATTGTATCCTATGCAGACGATATCCAGCTCCTCTTTACCTGCAGGAAAGGAGAAGATTTTAAGTGCCTTGGGGCTGTTTTTAAATGGTTCCAGCTCAACAGCCTCAAGTGCAACTCAGACAAGTCGGAGGTACTCTTCTTCGGCTGCCCACACGACCCAGACTGGCAGGAATGGTGGCCTGTCAGCATGTTTCCTCCAGCGCACTCTTCCAAGCTAGCTAAGAATCTGGGGATCAAGATGGATAATAGCCTGGCGTTAAGATCTCAGATCCTTGGTCTCACGGGGACATGCTTCGGCCTCCTGAGGATGCTCCATAAGTTTCTTCCTCTGCTCTCAGAAGATCATAGGAAGACGACGGTGCAGACCTTAATCGGCTCATGATTGGACTATTCCAACGTTCTGTATCTTGGCCTGCCGGAATATCTTTTACAACGTCTGCAGGTCGTCCAGAACTCGGCCGCGCGGGCCATTTTTGGCCTTTATAGACGTTCCAGAGTTTCACGCCTTTTGCAGTCGCTCCATTGGCTGCCTATCCGGAAGCGGATAGTGTTTAAGGCCTTGACCCTAGCCCATAAGGCTCTTCATGCCTCGGGAGCTAAATATCTCCAAAGGAGGATTGCCTTCTATCAGCCGACCCGATCGTTGAGATCTGAATCACTGTTCCTTGCGGTGGTACCTCGAGTAAAGAGGGCCCGCATTGGGGGTCGCTCCTTTAGGCTGCTGGCACCACAGATTTGGAATATGTTGCCTCTGGCACTACGCAGCACCTCTAATCTGTTGAATTTTAGGAAGGGCCTTGAAACTTGGCTTTTCGCCCAGTAATTCTTTTCTCTGTGTTGTGTTACTCTACGACTGGTTTTAATAAAAGCGCCGGGACACTCTTTGGAGTAGCCGTGCGCTATAAAAGACAAAACATAACATAACATAGGACGAAAGGGCGTGGCATAGGGAAAAAGGGCGGGCATAGAGTGGAGTGTCGCAGTGTGGTGTATGCATGGTATGGTAGCGCACTGCCAATACAAACATCACATTTTCAATTGAAATGAACATTACACTTGCACCGAAGTACGGTTTTACTGATCACAAACGATATTGCGTGCAAATGTAATCACATAGAGTACTGATATGATCTCATTCATATATTTGTTTCTACCACACTTCAAAATAATTTTTTTTTCAAATGTGCTTAATTTTGCACTAATTCTGATATATTCGGAAACACCAGCACAGTTAATTTTTTCTTTTGTCTGTTGTGTGCTAGGCGAAAAGAGAGGGAAAAAAATGCACCCTCTCCTCTAACACGGATACTCAGCAGGATTGTCAAAAACATTTTTATCAATCTGATGTCTGAGAACGAAAAGTAAACACCAAGTTCCTGGAGAGCTTGACATTTGACTTCGGTCTTTGAATGCACAGCAAATATAACAAGATTTAAAGGTCTGTTTACAGAAAGAGAGTTTGTGGAAGAATACAGTAAACAAGGCTTTGGGCATAGGGAGGGATTAACTCAACCTGGACTGCCAAAAGCAAATAAAGCCAGCAAATCGAAAGCCCGAAAATGTGAGTTAGAAACCACAAAGTCAATGGTAATCAACAGGCAGAATGCATTTCTAGGAAATCTTTCTGAATGTCCTTAAGATGTCTTCAGCAAACCAGACAGCAAAGCTGTCTGGAAGGCCATGAACTAAAAAACGAACACACCCATCAATATGTGAAAACCCAACGTTGTTTTACAATTGCCAGCTGAGGCCATCCCTCATGTGGTTGGCCTTATGGATGCGAACACTTCGTACATTGACTAAATAGAGGAGTGAAGACATTTAAAAACATAAGGTGGTTGTCTATGTGAACTGGATGAAGTCAACACCTGATGAAATGCTTAGGGTGAGAAGAGTATAATGGGTGGGCAACTAGTGTAAATCACGTACAGGAGACTTATTGTAAATTTTAGAAATCCCCCCCATGGCCAGCAAGGTATTATATAGGTTGAATTGTATGAGTGTAGTAGCATTAGGGTATTACCTCCTGGATTTTTCTACAGACCGATCAATTGTCTCTGCTACAGGGAAATAGTAGATCTAATAATAATCAAAGTTAGGGTAGTTCCTCATATGCCACGTGGTCACCAAGGGTTGAACCAAGTGGCTTCTACTAGTGTCACAGGAAGACCTGAAAGTCATATCTTGGTGCCCTCACACACCTGTTAGAGTGTCAAGCGTCAACATTGGGCGCTCTTCGTCAGGCCGGCGTTGCAATGCCCAACAGCTCTTTGTCAGAGATCTTTTGATCTCGAACACGCCATATAGATGAGTGAAAGTGAGAGGGCTAGACAAAAGTGTAACAAGTGAGAGAAGTGAGTCATACAATGTTCACGGGTCTGCGCCTCAGTCGTTGTAGGCTAACGATTCCACCTCGAGGAGAGGGAGACACAAGGTGGAAAAGTATATGCAACAGATAGTAAAAAATAAGGGTCAGAGTCCACTGTATTGGTACAAAGAGGATTTCACTAGTGCATCTGAAATTTGTGATGTGAGCCTGCTAGGCTGTACAAAGAGGTGACAGTTTCTCTCAGCACAAAAGCTCAACAGAAACGCACTAAAAATTTTAATTCGCAAAGCATAGAGGTATCATATGGATGATGGTACGCATGCATGCATCAAATCCAATCATGTAATCTGGTTGACAACAGGCTTACGCACGTGATATAGTATGATGTACATTCCGGTATAGTAGTAACGTACCCCGAGATAAGCAGAATAATGCTCCTTAGGCAAGATGAAGGGTCTTGGTCAAACTGTGGGACACCTTCATTGGAAAGAAAAAGAAGCATCCAAGCTCATTGTTTAAAAACAAAGTGCCCTCTAACGCCGTGAACTAGACACTAACGCTCTCAGTGTTAGGGACAAGATGCAAAGTACACATCTTGCCACAGGGAGTAAATAACGTGTGCAGTATAATATCATTATAGTGAATAATGCCCACAATGCCGCTTGTGCTTCGCTCTGTAAAAGCAGTTGTAAATTGCAGATTCATAATTCACTATTGTCCTCTAATCGATTCATCATATACTCATTACCACACAACACTGAATGTCAAAATACCCAGCCCTGTGGTCACTAGAACCGTGAGGTTACACTGGCCATGAGATGATGATCGGAAAGGAGGCAAACTGATCAATAACAGTAGACAAGTGGCAAAAATTCTCCAAGCGCTCCGTTTCTTAAACGGAGATCAAACACACTTGCATTCAGGAAAGTGAAGGACCCCACTCTGAAAGACTTACTTGTTAGGCGATCTGGACATTGCCTTCAGACCTACTCGCCTCCATGCAATGAGGCGGCGTCCCTCTAATAGTGATGCCGGTCACGTGATCGCGTCACTGGCGAGGTGTATGTGATGCAGTCTGGCTAGATGGCAAACACTGGCCACATTGGAGTAGGGAGTTCCGTTAGGGATTGTAGTCTCTAAAAATAGTTCTATAGTCGGTTTTGGGGCGAAACTTCAATTGTGTGGGAAAAATGCATTCAAATTAGTCTTCCTTTTCCATTTAGCCATAATCAGTATGAGAAATGTCTCATATAGGATATTAGAAAAAGTATTGTTAAATGACTATTTAAATATCGGTTCACTTAGCAGACATCTTAAGACTCTTAGATGTATTGGTAGCAACCGAGATAACAAGGACGAGTGAAGTGTGTCACATTCCACAAAGACACAGTCTGGTAGGATGGGATGAATAAAGAATTTTGATGAAGGTAGGAACGTCGTGGACCGGTAGGGAAACCCAATGTAGTCCCTATTATAAAGCCCAGCTGGTAGAAGAGATTAGCCCCTAGGAAAGAGTTTGATCAGCTAGGGACCAAGTAGGATTATGCTTCGCTTGCGCTCAACCATGGTAGTGAGCACTGGCATATGTACGAGATAAATGATTGTGTTCATCATTCAAGCCTTCTTTTGACATTCCGTGTTGTGTGGTAATGAATATATGAAAAAATCGATTAGAGGACAATAGTGCATTATGAATCTACACATTACAACTGCTTTTACGGAGCGGAGCACACGCAGCATTGTGTGCATTTTTCACTATAATGCTATTATACTGCACACTATATTTACTTCGCCCTGTGGCAAAACGCGTACTTCGCATCTTGTCCCTAACACGGAGTTCACGGCGTTAGAGGGCACTTGGCACTTTGTTTTAAACAATGACTTTGAATGCTTCTTTTTCTTTCCAATGAAGGTGTCCTACAGTTTGACTGGGACCCTCCATTTTGCCTAAGGAGCATTATTCAGCTTTTCTCGGGTAGGTTACTACTATGCCAGAATGTACATCCTGCTACATCACATGCGTAAGCCTGTTGTCAACCATATCACATGATTGGATTTGATGCATGCATGCATACCATCATCCATGTGGTACATCTACGTGGTGCGAATTAGAATTTTTAATGAGTGCCTGTTGAGCTTTTGTGTCGTGAGAAACTGTCACCTCACTGTACAGCCTAGCAGGCTCACATCACCAGTTTCAGATGCACTAGTGAAATCCTCTTTGCACCAATACGGTGGACTCTGACCCGTATTTTTAACTATCTGTTGCATATTCTTTTCCAACTTGTGTCTCCCTCTCCTCTAGGTGGAATTGTTGGCTTAAAACCACTGAGATGCAGGCCAGTGAACATTGTATGGTCATCCTTTACTAGAAAGGAGACCTTAAGCCCCTGACGGGCACAAAGTTGCCATGTTTTTGAGGTACTGACGAAGTGCCGCTCGAGCCTTGGGCACACAGGGCACAAAACATAATGACCACACTTTATTAGCTGCTGTCCTGGTACTTGAAGACCACACAATAGCACCATTGTTTTTACTTAGTCCTGGTACCCTTCTCCTATAAATCTTTGTTTTTGAGATACCAGAGCCTATTTTAGTCACCACTCACTCCTCTCACTTTTTACTCTTCTCTAGCCCTCTCACTTGCACTCATCTATACGGCGTATTTGGAGCAAAAGATCTCTGACGAAGAGCCCCGACAGGACATTGCAGTGCCGGCCAGACGAGGAGTGCCCAATAATGAAGCATGACACCTTAACAAGTATGTGAGGGCACCAAGATCTGACTTTCAGGTCTTCCTGTGACAGTAGTAGCAGACAACTGGTTCAACCCTTGGTGACCAGATAGCATATGAGGAACTAACTCAACTTGGATAACTATTGAACTGTTCTTTGGGAGGAGCATGAGTGTAGGGCCTCAGTAAAATAATTAACTCTGCCTTCCCTCCTTTGATCTAGAAATAGCAGATATAGCCAGGGGGCAGAAGACTCGTTTTACAGCTTATAATTTTGCCATTTATTTCTTTGAGCCCCTTCGCCTCGTTGGATGGAAATGATCTACTGCTTTCCAGTTAATTGGCCAACCACTCTGCCCTACAGTTGGGCTGTACAAATTCATGCTTCAACACAATTGGTTTTAATGTGAATTCTATTAACAACAGAGGGTGTGCTCCTTCATTGTCCAGTATCGTTAATCTCGTTTCTTGGAATGTAGCCAGAGCTCGAAGAAAAATGGTACCTAAGAAACTGGAGCTCAACATAAGTTGCAGGTCGATGTGTGCTAATCCTTCAATGCTTTAGCTGCCCCCTCTCGAGCAGGCAGGGTCAAAGGTAGATTCATTATTTTGGACTCTGTCCAGGGTCAGTAATATGGTTTTGCCCCGATTCAAAGTTCTATTAGTTACTACACATTCAATTGTCTGCTTCAAATTTTGGTCTTCCATTTCTACAATAATACTTCTGACCATAAAACACAGACATTATTAAGTACTTGGAACATGATTTGATCTCTGTGAAAGGATATAACATTTCTATAATATGGGCAGGGGACTTTAACATTCACCTGTGCAAACTCTCTTCCAACTTTGTTTTTGGTACATCTAACACAAGAAGGGATGACTTATTATATTTTGCACACAACCCTTATGGAGATGCTCTTAATACTCTGTTGAAGTACAATTTATTCATTCATGTTAAAGTTGTTCCTCTGCCTCTCCACTAGTTCCTATGTACAAAGGCCTGGGCTCCGACAGTGTTATTAATGATTTTGCTTCTGGATGACTAGTTCCAATTTATGTCAGTTTATTAATGTTTTTAAGTATGCCAGTGACCATAACCCTTAATCTATGACTCTATGCATTGGACAATTTTTCAACATTTTGAATGATCGAATGCCTGAGGTTAAGTTAGCTAAAAACAAATGTTTAATGGTAAAATGGACTAAGGTTAACTCTGTCTGTCTGCTTATAGATCTGTATGATGGGAATGTAGGGAATTGTTGGCTGTGTTTGGATTAGAATGCTCAAGGAGCAATGATTTTGAGTTCTTTTAACTCAATTTACGAGTCTTTATTGTCTGCCCCTTTTGGAAGTACAGGGGACAAACCATATGGATGGTTTGATGAGGTAACTTATTCTGCCCATAATCTTAAGCTAGTTCTGAAGACGTTAGACTACTGTCAGACAGAAGTACAAACTTAGAGGTTAAAATGCAAAGATCAGTAAAAAAATGTAAGAGTGTTGGGATTTTCTTTTGAACCTAGCCCCTTAAACCTATTTCATTGAAATTAATTAAGGTTTAGGAGTTTATTTTAAACACACCCTCAACCCCTGCCTACACTCAAGGTTACCATAGTACTCCGCTTACAAACGTGTTGGTCGAGGTGGCGGAGGCCATTCGGGAGTGTTTAGACGCTGGCAGGAGGGCTGCTTTAATTCTACTTGACCTCTCGGCGGTGTTTGTCACTGGATGATGTCATCAGTGATGTCATCAGTGATGTCACTGACCATGCCATGAATTATTTAATATGCGACGTCATGAGTAGTGCATTGTGGGGGCGCGAGTTATAGTTAGCTGAACTAACTATAACGGTGGAATTTCTATGGTTTTGTACGAGTGAAATGTCCAGCTAACTATAACGTCTGCAAAACCTATGGTTTTTTCAGTGAATTTCAAATGTTTTATAAATGCTAATTTCTAACTACAATGTCCCAAAAACCTATATTGTTTTTAAGCAAATTTTAGAAAGACGTGCATACTTTTTGTAATGAAAAACTAACTGTAACAGTAGTCTGTTATAAGTTATAATTTAACAATGTTTAAAACTTAATTAGCAGTAATTAACATATAAGTGTGGAAAAAGTGTGAGGCAGCAGCTATGATACCAGACTTCAAACAACCTTCACAGTTCGATTCAAGGCTCCAGCAGCATGTTAGCCCACCACTACGTCACTGTGGGCAACACCTTGCTTAATCTTCCTGACACCCAGGAGCGCCGGCACACCTTTCCGGGGGTAGCTGTACGCTTTACAAATGCTGGCATTTTTTAAATTTAAAACCATAGTGGTGAGAAACATTAGCACATTTTTTTTCTTCTATTCTGAACGATATTTTTTTAATGTTTTCTAATTCGAATTACGGCAATTAATAGAAGTTTTTAGTCATGAGAATGGAAACGACAAGGTCTGCCGGGTAACAGTTTTTAAGCTCTCCAAAGTATGTACATATTAAGGACCTTATGCCTGTTAGGATCGAAATCGAAACCTTTCACCGCTTTACATTTTGTAACTTTTCCCAACACGTGCACAAGTTAAACAGTTAAAACGTGAGCACTTGTGAACTGTAAAACGTGTCATCTAAATGGGCGAAGCCGCATCTTCCTTCCATAGACTACTTAATAACGAAAAAGTATATAAACCACACCCGTTGTTCGATTAGTTTTGTATTTGCGAGTTATTCATGCGTGTCCATTCTGTGATGCAGGTTCCCTTTTCTAGCGTTGGATTCTTGTTTTGTGGCAACAGAACATATTCCAGAGTTGTAAGTTGTTTGATTATGGCATAGTTGACTTTTATAATACGTAGCTATTTGTCATTATTTAAACATTTGTATTAAGAAAAAAGTGTTGTTGGTTGTTTTTCGCTTTTTCCTGTAACGTCAGCAGCTTGTTTTCAGAAACAGACAGAATACAGCAAACCTTGCTCCTTTGAGCTCATATACTGTGACTTTGTATATTATAATATTGACACTGTACTTGACCTCAGAGGTGTTGGTGACCTGTCGCCGTGAAGACTGAAGATTTATACGTAACGTCACCAGCTTCTGGTTGTTACTCAGTTTCCCCCTAGGGAATATATACTGTGAATATGTATATTATAATATTAACAGTCATTGTGATCTCAGAGGAGTACATGACCCATCGGCACGAAGACTAAAGATTTATACGTAACAACACCAGCTTCTGGTTGTTACTCTGTTTCACCCTTGGGATCACATAGTGTGAATATATATATTATAAGACTCACAGTCATTATGATCTTACAGGAGTTTATGACCTGTCACTGCGAAGATGAAAGATTTTGAAGTGCCGGAGAAAAGAAGCTCTGAACATATTCACCGCTGGAAAGTATTTCGCTATTGATCTTGTTTTGTATTCAAAACCTTATCTTCCTTTTCCTTTTTGTGTGGCATCAGTGCCACTCTTTATATTGTAACTAGCAGCCCGTCCCGACGTTGTCCGGGAGCAATTAGGCTTCAGGGCCCCCGTCCGCCCCGACGTTATCCGTGGGTCCCCCGGAGCCTTCCTCCATATATTGCAGTATTATACCTCTATGTTTACTTTGTATGCTTTTGTAACCTGCACACGTAACTTTTTCCTCCTGTAATGCACCGTTTGGCTCACTTTTTTAATGCTCCGTTTGCTTCCTCTTGCTACCTGCACACGTCACTTTTTCCTCCTATACCTCTATGTTTACTTTCTACGCTTTTGTAACCTGCACACGTAACTTTTTCCTACTGTAATACACCGTTTGGCTCACTTTTTTAATGCCCCGTTTGCTTCCTCTTGCTACCTGGACACATCACTTTTTCCTCCTACACCTCTATGTTTACTTTCTATGCTTTTGTAACCTGCACACGTAACTTTTTCCTCCTGTAATGCAGTTTGGCTCACTTTTATAATGCTCCGTTTGCTTCCTCTTGCTCACGATGTACGCTTTTGTAACCTGCACACGTAACTTTTTCCTCCTGTAATGCACCGTTTGGCTCACTTTTGTAATGCTCCGTTTGCTTCCTCTTGCTCACGATTTTCATTTTTGCTTCATTTTTCCACCGCTCACAAATAAATAAATAAATAACCTACCTCATCCGCCGCTCACTGCTCCTCCCCGCCTGTCCGCCACTCCTTACCACCTGTCCGCTGCTCCTCACCGCCTCTCCGCCGCTCCTCCCCGCGCCATGTCCGCCGGTCCTCCTTGCGCTCCTGGACGCCGCTCCTCCTTGCGCTCCTGGACGCCGCTCCTCACGTCGCGGCCGGCGCTTCTTCCAAGGGACTACTTTTTTTTTTCGGTACATTTTTTTAATAACGTATATTTATTACGTTTATATAACCTATGTCCATCTGCACACCCTGACGATTACAACAATGTATCGGGTGTGGGGATTGGCGTTGTGGTTCCCGAGTTTACCCGCCTCAAAGGTTCAAAGTTCTTCCTTTATAATAGTAGTATAGATAGGTCATATTGTCGCATGAACAGGAGTTGGAGATTTGTCGGCGCCAGGAGTAAACCATCTGAAATACAGCTTACTGACCTTTATAACTTACTTGATCAGATATTTTTACAGTGAGAATACTTCTCGAAATTGCCTTCTAAAAACAAGATAGTTTGCATAGATACTTTCTTAGTGAATACCTTTGATAAACCCTACATTTCTGAATGATATTTTGTAATTTCTATTTTTCTCAGTTGCGGTTCCTATTCACCTTCTCCCTATAGAATATACAGGACCAGTAGTGTATATTATTATACTACTATCCTATATATTCTTAAAAGAGTACGTGATTTTCTAGTGGAGGAGGGGGGGGGGGGGGAGCGACCTCTAAACACTACGTCAGAATGTTCCCGAATTCTACAGAATAGAAATTGTAAAAAATGATAAAGCGTACATTTCTATGTAATATAAAGTTATTTGTGTTTAACTGTTTTTTATTTGTTATTGTTCTTGTGACCTGAGAGGATGTAGTGTGCGAGAGTTTCTTGTAGCACTTCTTGTCTACTTTATCTAAAAGTAACTCATGCTCTCTTATATTATCAAGAATATGGGGCAACACTTTAACAATCTATAGCAGAAAAAAAGGGAGGGTGTGGCCACACTTACGGGATATTTATGAATTGCGTTTTTATTTGCCACCCTTTTGATATATACAGCGTCAGTTTCCGAAGAAAGTTTATTTGAAATTGCTTAATAAAAACTGTTTCAAACCTAGACGGAAATTTTTGCTGTGCAACCACACCTCCCTGTCAGAAAAGTAAACACCACATTATAAGTAAATAGTGCTCCTGGGAAGTATCCCACCCGCAAACTTCATAAAAAGAAGACGCAACACAGATATTTTTCCGCCGTGATTTGTACACCCCACTCCAATTATATAAATGGCCCTTAAAATATATAAAAAACAATTTTTACCTTCACAATCCCTGTCTACCACCTTGTGACCACTGTACAGAGTTAATAGTGTTCCTACCCTCCCCGCTACTACTTTGTTTCCCCATACTCCATTGAAGTGCATCACAAAATGGTTAACAACAGTGAACCATTCCCAGCCAATAATGAGCAAACTTGCACTCGGAACACTTTAGCCAATAAAATATCCATGGTGTTCCGCAGAGGGGGAATGAATCGCTGCCAAAACTTCTACTTTTAATGCTTCACAGTTAATGAACATTAAGCTTGGGAAGGTACTGCTTGGAACAAGTCAGCCAATCAGATGTCCCTGCTACTTAGCGCAGGGGGAGGGAATGGCTGGAAACACTTCTACTTTTAATTGCTCGCAGCCAATGAACATTAAGCTTGGGAAGGTCCTGCTTGGAACACGTTACTCATCAATGATCCCTGATGCTCTGTGGAGGGGGGAGGGAATGGCTGACACTTCTACTTTCAATGGCTTACAGCCAATAAACATTAAGCTTGGGAAGATCCTGCTTGGAACACGTCAGTCAATCAGAAGTCCTTGCTACTCCGTGCAGGGAGAGGGAATGGCTAGCAACACTTCTACTTTTAATTGTTCGCAGCCAATGAACATTGAGCTCGTTGTTGGAACATCTCAGCCAATTAAACGTTAATTTTGTTCCGCACACAGGAACAGAACACGCCCTCCCACATAACATTACATTTCGTTCAACAAAGTGACACTGCCCGTGATAAAGATGAACACCGCATTATAAGTAAACATTACTGCGCATTATATTAAAGGAAAGCTGCAATACGACGCATTGTTATTTTCCCGATATGATTTCCACAGCCTACTGAACATTGCCGCAGTACAGCATATTGTTGTTTTGCAGACGTGATTTCCACAGCCTACGCAACAGTCACCCTACCTGTGTGTGCACACCCTACACACTGCTTGCCGCAATACAGTGCATTGTTTTCCAGACGGGATTTTTAGAGCCTATGCAACGTTACTGCTTGCCGCAATACGGTGAATTATTTTCCCGATGGGATTTCCAGAGGCTACACAACCTTACTTCTTGCCGCAATATAGAGCATTGTTTTCCCAACGGGATTTGCAAAGCCTATGCATCATTCAAACTCCCTGCCTCTGCACTGTACATACTGCTTAAACTAAGACCACAGTGTTCCTACTATACCCTCTTACACAATTATTCACTCCCCCCCCCCCCCCTATGCCTTTGAACTCCATCACAAAATGGCTGCCAACACTTTCTAGTTTCAACAGTTCACTGCCAATGAGTAATGCCTCAGCCAATCAGATGCTTGAATTCTCAAATATCGATATCTGTAAAATTTGATATTTCTCAAAAACTACTGAACGGATTTACCCCATTTAAACAAAAGTGTGCTTTCTGGACCAAGACCTTTCTCCCTGCCAAATTTGGTGTAATTCCGTTCAGCAGTTTGACCTGTAGCCTTGTCTAAAGTTTGCTAGGGAAATTGCATGGAGTTGCATGACTTATCACCCCCAAACTTTCAACATAGGAGCTGTTTGGAAAAGAGAAGTTTTTGAGAAAATTTTGTAAACATTCGTCAAACTACGCCAAAGTTATAAGCAAATAAAAAAACGATTTTCCTATTGAAACCTGGGCCTAACTATAAACTGGAGACTGCCAGTAGACCACACACACACACACACACACACACACACACACACACACACACACACACACACCCACCCACCCACCCACCCACCCACATATATATTTAAAACAAACTTTCTTCTATATCTAAAAACAGATTGGATTTGACCAATCTGGTCTGAGATAAATCTGAGGTGAGCACCGATTTACCTGGGTGCTGTTACTTAAAGATCGCGGACGTATTACATGCATGCACTTTCTGATAAACACAGGGCATCTCTTCTCTTAGTGTGATTGAGGTAAAGTACAAAGAGGTCATGCAAGCCAGGAAAGGTATCATTAGGGAGGACGACAAGGGGTCCCTGGTTGGGGCAAGCGCAACCTGTGATAGTGGTCTTTATCAAACATCATTAATTTGTCCTCTTTTTAATGATATTTCTGCCACTAAAGTTAAGACTGATACCAGCAAACTGTTGGGAGAAACATTTCACTAATGTTTATTTCTCCCTCTAGTTGCCCTCCTTCTAATGCTGTGGAGGCACAAGGGATAAACAATCCAGTAGTGAGCATAATGTTTGAGGAAGTCATTTGAGGATTCAGAAGAGCCCAAGTGGGAAGGCACCAGGCACAGATTGCATCCTAATGGATGCCAATAGGAACAACATAGAATTATGGGTTCTAATTGTAGCTAATGTTCTTGGTGCTGCACATGTATTACCCATTTCTTGGTCCAAATCAACTATTGTACCTATATTCTTAAATATCTTAACATCGTACTAAAGTGATCCAAGGTGCTACTGCCCTATATTACTTCTGGATTCTACTTTCAATCATCGGGCAGAATAGTGTTGGCACTTACGGAAGCCTGGGCTGAACAAACCTCAGGGAAGCCCTTCCTGGGTGCGCTGAAAGAGACAAAAAGCTGTGAAGACTTGCAAAATTGTTTAGTCTCTTGCAAATAGAATTTGAGACATCACTGGACGTCCAGCGAATGTAGAACTCTTTCCACTGCTGTTGTTGGTTGTGGCTCATTCAAATGAGTCAGTTGGTACTTTTGGGATAAATTTCGGATCAGTTCTGAGAATCATCCTGTCCTCTTTAAATTGCAGAAAAGGGTCTTGAATTGTGAGAGTCTGCAATTCCCCCACTCTTCTGGCCGAAGTTAGATCGATGAGAAGCGCACCTTCGACAATAAGAATTTGAGATCTGCCCTGTGTATAGGTTCGAAGGGTTGCTTCATTATTGTGAAAGGACTATGTTCAAACGCCAAAAAGGTGGAGGAGGCTTATTTTGGAGGAAAAATTCGGAATAATCCCTTCATGAATTGTTTACCAATTCTTGCCGTCCATAAGGATGGTCCCGAAGCAGTCCTTCTGTAGCGGGATATTGCAGCTAAATGTACTTTTATAGATGCGTGAGCCAAACCAGACTTAGCTAAAAGCAAGATGTATGGAATAATCTCATGAGGTGCCGAATTCAAAAGATGAACGTTACTTCTTTGACACCAGAGACAAAATCTCTTAGACTTCATTCTGTAGGTCTTCTTCGTACTATCTGCCCTGGCGAGGATATCTTTACATTCTTCTGAGCTGTTTAGATGCAGAAATTAATAGTGCTCAGGAGATAGGCCACTAAGCGCAAGGATCTCGGGTCCGGATGGAGCACTTGTCCCTGGGACATCGTCAAAAGCGATGGTATTGGTTGGAGGCGAATCGGATGGACCTCTGAAAACAGCAGATGCTCCGTGAACCAGTGTTGTCTGGGCCACCATGGGGCTATTAGGATTAGTCTGCACGGTTCTTTCTTGATCTTCACAAGCACTCATGGTAGAAGGGGAATTGGGGGAAAGGCGTAGGCAAAGACGCCTGACCATGCCATTGAAAACGCATTCCCCCAAGATCCCCGTTGGGGAAGCCAGCTTGTGAAGAACCGGCATTGCGAAGAGGTCTACTGTCGGTTCTCTTCAACTTTGAAAAATGTTGTTCAGGACTCCTTGGTCCAACTTCCACTCGTGGCAGGAAGATTTGAGCCCGCTGAGAGTATCCACCTTGATGTTTTGATTGCCTGGGAGATGTTCTGCTGTTATGGATATCCTGTGCGGTAGCGCCCATTCACACATGTCCTGGGCTTCCGGAGAGAGGAAGAGTGATCTTGTTCCTCCCTGCTTGTTTAAGTAGTGCATTGCAGTTGTGTTGTCCGTTCTTATCAACACAGATGATCCTCGTATCCTTGGCAGGAAAGCTAGCAATGCGAAGCGGACCCCTCTGAGTTCTAGTAAGTTTATGTGTAGTTGTTGCTCGTGCAACTTCCAGCGACCGCTGACTTGAATGAACGCTCCCCATCCTTCTAGGGACGCATCTGTTGTCACTATCAATGGTGCTGGAATTGTGAGGAATGAAAGACCCTGCAAGACATTTCGTTTTCAGGTCCACCATGTTGCTGCTTGAACGATATCCGGCGTGACTTGGACAACATCCTCGAAGGATCCCTCCGCTTTACGCCATTGCTGATCTAGTTGCTCTTGCAATGGACACATTCTTAACCTGCAGTGGGGTACAAGGGGGATGCAAGATGACATTGTTCCTAGTAATGACTTGTACTTGCGTACTGAAAGACACTTTCTTTTTGTAAAGTCTTGGAAGTGAGAAATAATTTTCAGCTGCCTTTCCTTGGAGGGGAACGCCTTGTTTCTCTCTGTATCCAGTATTACCCCCAAAACTTGATGTTTTTCGTTGGTTGAAGGGATGACTTTTCTTCGTGTAGAGTCAGACCTAGCCTGGCAAACAACTCCACGCAAGCCTCTGTTGATGCTCGGGCTAACGCTGCTGATGGTGCCTTGACTAGCCAGTCATGGTAGGGAAATACATGGCTGTCTTCTTAGAATCGCAGCCACTAAAGCCATGCATTTCGTAAAAATTCTCGGGGCTGATATCAGGCCCAAGGGCAGTACCTTGAATTGGTAACGTTCTCCGGCTACCATGGACCGAAGGTACTGCCTGTGTGAAGGATGGATAGGGATATGAAAGTACGCATCCTGTAGGTCTAGGGTGGTCATATAGTCTCCTGGGTTCAACAGTAGAAGGATGGCTTGCAGAGAAACCATCCTGAAAGATTGCTTTTTGAGATCGGTGTTTTGGAATCTGAGGTCCAGAATCGGCCGCCATTGAAGGATGTTTTTCTTGACGAGAAAAAAGAGGGAGTAAAACACCCTTCCCCTCTGGGAGTTCAGTACTGGTTCTATTGCTCCCTTTTGGAGCATTGCACAAATCTCCTCTCGCATTTGATGTAAATGCTTGACCTTCTGATGTATCAGCGGTGTACGAGGGAGTTTCTGTAGAAATTCTAGGGTGTGGCCGAATTGAATAATGTTGAGTACCCATTGGTCCGTAGTTATCTGTTGCCAATTTTGAAAATAATGAGCAATCTTTCCACCCAGGGAAACATGTGATCTCAGAGGGATTGGTGTAGCCGGAATTAAAAGGTTGTCATTGTCGTCGGGTGTTGTCTTTCCCCTTATGACCTCCTTTACCTCTCAGAGTCTATTTTGTGTAGCCTCCTGACTGGCGCTGTGTATACTGCTGACTGTAGGGCTGGGATGAGGTGAAGTAAGAGGAATATCGACCCTGTTGGAATCCTCCCTTGTAAGATGATTGACTTCTACTTATAGTGCCTCGAAAAGGAACTTTCCTGTATTGTAGAGTTCCCAATGACTTAGCCGTATGTTTTTTGATACTCTGTAGTGCATCATCTATATTGCTTGCCAAATAGATCTTCACCGTTGAAAGGAAGGTCCAAGATTTTATTCTGGACTTCCGGTCTAAATGCCGTTGCCCTTAACCATCCTTGCCTGCGTAGTACCGTAGCTCCTCCTAGAGATCTGAAGTACAAGTTACTTACCTTCGGTTAAGTTATATCTGTAAGAAACAGTAGTTTGTGTTAGATTCCTTACCTTAGAATATCCCCAGGCGTCATACTGGATCCGGAAAGTTATGCGTAGCAGTACCCTGCGCGTCGGTAGGCGTCGTCTGCAGCTCCACGTCCGTCGTCGGCGTTGTGATCGCCGGGATGACATCTGAGTACTTAGACGCCGACCTTGCGAGCTAACGTCAGTTCTTGTACGTAGCTTTTTGAGCCTGGAGCGCAGAGCCATGCGAGAGACTGACACTGGTGCCAAGAAACTAGGCCCCTCAAAGGGAGATACCTTAACCCTAGATATCGGTTCGCAGAACGGGGAGGATGGGTGGGGCGGTAAAGAATCTAACACTAACTACGGTTTCTTACAGAAATATCGTTACCGAAGGTAAGTAACTTGTGCATCTGAAAGAAACGGGTTAGTGTGAGATTCCTTACCTTAGAATAGATACCCCAGCAATACCAACCCCGGTGGTGGGTCTGCGAACCAATACTTACACCAGAAAGTCCTGGAGAACGGAACAGCCGAAAAAGCCATCTCTCCAGACTTGGCTGTCCAGGCAGTATTGTCTAGCAAACGTGTGCAGCGAGGCCCACGTAGCTGCGTGACAGATGTCCTGCAAGGGGACTCCCCGACCCAGGGCAGTTGTAGCCGCAGTGGCCCGAGTGGAATGGGCCCTCAGCACAGCAAGGGGCTTCTTATTAACCAAGGAGTAACAGACCTTGATGCACAACACGACCCACAGAGATGGTTCGTTTGTGCACCGCTCGTTCCTTCTTCGCGCCCACGTAACCAACAAAGAGCTGGTCGTCCACCCGGAACTGGCGTGTGCGATCTAGGTAGAAGGAGAGCGCACGATTTGGGTCCAGATGGTGGAGCCTCTCTTCCTCCTTCGAAGGATGCAGAGGCAGAAAGAAGGTGGGCAAGGTGATGGACTGCCCGATGTGAAAGGCCGTAACCACCTTGGGCAGGAAAGAAGGACGAGTTTTTAAAACAACTTTGTCCGGATGGACAGAAAGGAAAGGAGGCTTAGAAGAAAGAGCCTGGAGCTCACTCACCCTCCTGGCAGAGGTGATGGCAACCAGGAATGCAGTCTTACGGGTTAGAAGACAAAGAGGGAAATTGTGAAGTGGCTCGAAAGGAGCGCACATCAGATAAGTCAGAACAAGGTTCAAGTCCCACTGAGGCATCACGAAAGGAACAGGAGAAAACATGTGCGTGATGCCTTTCAAAAATCTATTTACAACAGGGGACTTGAAAAGAGAAGGCTGATCAGGAAGCCTCAAGAAGGCTGAAATGGCAGAGAGGTAGCCCTTGATAGTGCCCAGAGCAGAGCCCTGCTGGGCAAGAGAAAGGAGGAAGAGGAGAACCTCAGAAAGGGGGGCAGAGAGTGGATCCACAGCCTTTGCTGTGCACCATGCCACAAATCTGTTCCACCTGCAGGCGTATACCGATTTCGTGGAGGGATGCCGGGCTTCCGGAATCACATCACATACTTCAGGAGGCAAGTCAAATGGCCTCAACTGCCGTCGCTCAATCTCCACGCATGGAGGTGGAGGCTGGACAGGTTTGGGTGGAGGACCGTCCCCTTCTGCTGCGACAGAAGCTCCTCCTGAAGAGGCAGACTAATCGGGGGATCGACTGACATGCTGAGTAGCTCGGGATACCAATATCTTCGTGCCCAGTCCGGAGCCGCAAGGATGACTTGGGCCCGGTCGCGCATGATCTTCTTCAGCACTGGGCAGAAGTGGTATAGGTGGAAAGGCGTACAACAGACAGCAACTCAAAGTGCGACGAAAGCGTCTCTGAGCGAGTACTGATGACATTGCGCGTTCTCTTCGGTGGTGAACAGATCTAACCAAGGGTCTCCCCACTGCTGAAAGAGGCCTTGCGCCACGTCTGAGTTCAGATCCATCATGCACCGGCGGCTGAGTTTGTCCGCCCTGGCGTTCAGGGAACCTGCCAGGTGTTCAACCACCAGGGAGACTCCCTGGTGTTACGGCCATTGCCAGAGGCGCAGAGCCTCCTGACAAAGGGTCCACAACCCCAGCCTGCCCTGTTTGTAGCAGTACCACATGGCGGTGGTGCTGTCCGTGAAAGCCTGCACAACACTTCCGTGGACAGAGGGAAGGAATGCCTTCAGTGCAAGCCGGATCGCCCGCAGCTCAAGAAGGTTGATGTGGAGCCGAGACTTCGCCGGAGACCAGAGGCCTCTGATCTCCCTCTCTCCCATGTCGCACACATCCAAGAAGGGACGCATCAGTCACCACTACCTGCCGCTGACCCAATTGCGGTTCGTGAGCCACCACTGCAACTGTCTTGCAGTGCCCTCCGAGATCCGGACGTGGTCTGACAGGTTGCCCTGATGCTGTGCCCACTGAAACTTCAGGTCCCACTGCAGAGCCTGCATCCGCCACCGGACGTGATGCACAAGAAGGATGCAGGAGGCCATCAGCCCCAGGAGCCGCAGCATCAACCTGACCGAGACTTGGGATAAAGGCTGAAAGATTGGAATCAGAGCCTGAATATCCCAAACCAGCTGTTCTGGGGGATAAACCCGAAACTGCGCTGATTCCAGAACCGCTCCGATGAAAAGGAGCTTCTGAGAGGGGCACAGGTGTGACTTCGGTACGTTGATGGAGAACCCCAGGGAGTGCAGGAGGTCGGCCGTAGTCTGGAGGTGGGAGACGACTGTCTGGGGCGAGCCCGCCTTCAACAACCAATCGTCGAGAGAGGGGAAGACTGAAACCCCTAACCTGCGCAGATGAGCTGCGACCACCGCCATCACTTTCATGAACACTGGTGGGGCCCTGGTAAGGCCGAAGGGGAGCACGGTGAACTGAAAGTGCTCGTGGCCTACCGTGGACCGCAGGTAACGCCGGTGGACCGGCAGGACGGAGATGTGGAAACACGCGTCCTGCATGTCCAACGCTAACATCCAGTCTTCTGAGTCCAGGGCAGCTAGTACCTGAGCCAAAGTCAGCATCTCGAACTTCTCCTTCCGGAGGAAGCCGTTGACGCTCTGGAGGTCCAAGATAGGGCTTAGGCCTTCTTTGCCCTTCTTGGGTACCAGAAAGTAGTGGGAATAGCAACCATGTCCTACTTCTAGCCCAGGAACGCACTTGACAGCCTCCTTGGCCAAGAGGGCAGTAACTTCCTCCTGTAGAAGTCGCAAGTGATCCCCCGACATGCGGTAGTACTGCGATGGCATGGCTGGAGGGGTCACCTCGAAGGGGAGGGAGTAGCCCCTTAGGACGATTTGCAGCACCCACCTTTCCGATGTGATGGCGTGCCAGTGGAGAAGGTGATGGCGAACCCTGCTCCCCCACTGGCGTCGAATGGGCATGAAGACTAGGAGGATTAGAGGCAGATGCTGCAGGGGCGGGTGTGGACTGACCTTGCCGGTGTCCCCCGGCACCGTCACGGCGGTTACCACGTTCGCGCCCGCGTTGAGGTTGGTTCTGCAGCCTGTGGCTAGCTGGACATGTGGGGGCGCCCCTTCCTTGGCCAAGAAAGGGACGAAGGGTGGAAGTTTGCTGGTGTTGGCCGAGGCCCAAGGACTTGGCCGTAGCCCTGGAGTCCTTGAAATGCTCCAGCGTACTGTCCCCCTTGTCGCCAAAGAGGCGACGCCATCAAAGGGCATGTCCATAAGGGTGGCTAGGACATCCCCCGAAAAGTTGGCGGACCTCAGCCAGGCGTGGCGGTGAACCGCCACCGTAGTCACAATTGCCCTACCCAACGAGTCCGTGGTATTAAGTGCACACCGAATGGAATAGCGTGCTGCATCCCGTCCCTCTGCTAGGGCCTGGGTAAGCTTTGCCTGGACCTCCACCGGGAACTGCGGCAGCACTTCCGCAACCGTATCTCACAAAGAGTGGGTGTAACGGCCCAAAAGGCAGGCAGTGTTGACAGACCGCAACCCCAAACTCAGTGAGGAGAACAGTTTCTTCCCAAACTGATCGTACCTTTTGGATTCCCAATCCGGAGGAGTGGAGGAGAATGCTGTCTGGGAGGTAGAGGCCTGGATCACCAGGCTCTCGGGGTGGCGTGAACGGACAGGAAGCTGGGGTCGTCCGGAGCTGGGCGGTGGCGTCGGGCCACGTTCCGTTCTACAGGGAGGCCTGTAGAGGGCTTGGACCAGGTGCCCACCAGAACGTGAGTGAGGGCTTCGTTAAACGGCAGGAGAGGTTCAGAGGAGCTCCCCTGCGTTTTGAGCAGCTCAGTGAGGAGGTTAGTCCTCACGGCCGCAACCGGGAGCTCAAGAGCCAAGGCCTTGGCTGCCCTAGTCAACACCATGCTGTTAGCAGCCCCCTCCTCCGTAGTCCCGGTAGGAGGGGAGACAAATCAAGTGTCGGGCGAAGTGTCCAGACCACTGGCCTCCACCAGCTCGTCTGCCCAGTCCTAGCTCAACTGGCACTGCAGTGCCAGAGGGTCCTCAGACCCCTCCCAGTCCCCCTCGTAATCCATCTCCTGATAGTCAGGAATAAATGATGGAGCCAGGTCGTCGGTGAAGAGCTCACCGATCGGCGTCGAAGACGGCACCGGTCCGACGCCGGATCCGGAACGGGGCTGGGACCGGGGACGACGTAGGGGTGACAACCTTGGTGACTGCGCCAGCGGAGGGGTCGTAAGGTCGACCGGCATCGTCACGGATCCAGGCCTGGATCCTGAGGAGCCCTGCGGCGACGGGACCGGAAAAGTAGACGACACCGCGGTTGAAGCACCCAACGGCACCAGGTGCGGAGCCGCCGGCCTGCTTGGGTTCCCAGAAGACCCTGTGGGGCCCGAAGGCGCCACCGCGGGTTACGATGGAGGGAAGGGCGACCTCATGGCAATGAGGAAGGTGCTAATCTCCTCCGGCGTCGCGTGCAGCCCAGGGAAAGGGGTGTGTGGAGCTGGACATGGCGCTTGCAGCTCTGGCGGAGCTGCGTGGGCGGTGTCGCTCGAACCCCCGGCCGCGTCGCGGGAGCGTCGGCGATGGGAGGGAGGGGGGGGGGAGTTTGGGGGAGAGTGTGAAGAGTGATGTTGCTTCTTCGACTTCTTGTGCCTCGACTTACCAGAGGACTTGGAGCCCGACTAGTGCTGTTGACTCATCGAGCGGCGACGACTGTGGCGACCGGTCCCTCGACCTCCTCCTGGACCGGGACCTCGAGCGGCGCGGGGCCGAAGCTCGAGACGCTTACGGGACCGCTCCCGCCTAGCCTTCGAGGTCAAGGCCCGGCAGTCGGGGCACAACTGGTCATCCTGGTCAGCCCAGAGACAATAAAGGCACCGACGGTGGGGGTCGGTCACCGACATCAAGCGGTGACTATCGTCGCAGGGTTTGAACCCGGGCATCCCTACCGGCACCGCGAGTCGAGGAATCGACTCGAGAAGGATCCGAATGAGATCAAAATTGACTGGGAGTACTACTTTTCCCGGATCTGCGCTTGCTGGCGCGGAAAAAAGAAGAACATACGTCAGCGTGCGAGGGCAGCGTCTAAGTACTCTGACGACGTCCTCCCGGCAATCACGATGCCGACGACGGACCCGCAGATGACACCTACCGACGCGCAGGGGTACTGCTACGCGAAACGTTCCGGATGCAGTCTGACGCCTGAGGATATTCTAAGGTAAGAAATCTAACACTAACCTGTTTCTTTCAGATTGACCTGGTCGCTATGTCCATAGCGCAATCTATGCCTTCGGCCGAAGTCCTCTCCCCTTCTTGCAGAATTTTTCTGGCTTCTTGTATCTCTGTCTCTGGTATATGGTCTATGTAAGGAGCATGGTCGCACCACATTTGCCTATAGAACCTCCCTAGAATGGCCAGGGCATTGAAAGCTTTCACTAACAGGGCCGTCAGAGGAAAATCTCTTCCCCGCGTTGTCCAGCCTTCTATCCTGTCCGGAGGTGCCGTAATAGGAGCCAACGGATTTCTTGATTTTTGCTGAGCTGCTTGGGTAATAACGGAGTTCGGCTTAGGATGACCTAAAAGACAAGCATCTGAAGGCGCCTTATATTTTTTGTCCAACCTGGCGAGCACTGGAGTAACTGTAGCTGGTGCTTCCATGACCTTCAGGGCTTCCTCCCAAAGATGACTTCCAATCTGTAAGGATCAAACTGTCCTACAATAGGGTTCTTTGAAGTCATACAAGAAACATTACGCCTTATCCTCTGCCATGGTAAGTGCAAATCTTTTAGTGGCTCTCTCCATTAAATTATGAAACCCACCTATGTCCTTCGGTGGAGAATTAACAGGCTTTGGAGACAGAGAAGAAGGTGACGGAATGAGATAATTGTCCCACTCTCTGCTCGGGTCCGTGATCTCTCCTTCTTCCTCTTCATCTGTGGTCCTTGGGTCTTGACCAATCTTGATGGCGGAAACCTTGGGAGGGGTTCCAGTAAGATGTCCTGCCTACACACTGGTGTACTTGGTACAGAGCGTGGTTGAGGCCTGGCCTCTGGAATTTCCCTTGAATCTTGAGGTTCAGGATATCTCCTCCTATAATCCTCTAACATGAATTGTAGATCTTTTAACAAGGAAGATGGTACACTCGTCATCTCTTCCTGCTGTTCCTGGTATTGTTGCTGAGGACGCTCTTGAACTTCATATTCATCTGAATCCTCCTCTTGGTACTTCACCTGCAACTGAGATGGGCTACTAGCATAACCAAAAGGGTTATGCTTTAAAAATACATCATTTTTGTCCCCTTCCTCTTCCTCCAGAAGAGGAGATGGTACCAGAGGCGACACCTTACTTGGAGAGGTAAGTTCTGGCGTCATTGTCCTTTTCCAGGCCAAAAACCTCTTTTCTGGGGGTTTTTCCCTCGTCAACGAGATCTTCGAAAATATCATCGCCGACGCTGCCGTTACCGTCGTCGTTGTTGTTGCAGTCGACGATCCTGTTGTCACTGCTGTGTGGTTGTAGTCGATAAAGTTCTTGAAACAGCTTTTACCTCCGGTTTCTTCGACGACTACGTTATTTTCCTAGTTGACGCTCCCATCGACGACGCAGATTTCTCCACTTTCTCCTCAGGAGGTGTGGAGGATGGTTTCTTGACAACAATCTTGACCTTGGGGGGAGATTTTGAGGGCTCTGACGTAGTTTTCTTGGTATATTTAACCCCCGAAGCATGACCCTTCTTCTCCTTCTCTTTGCCTGAAGGAGATTGAGGGACTGCGCCCTGAAGACCCTGGGGTGGTCTTTTCAAGGGCCTTCTCAGGGCTTTTCCCTGAGGTATGAGCCTGAGGAGATCTGCTCCTTTTCTGAGATCTCCTGGAAGAAGAGGACTCCTCCTCACTGTCACTGGATAAGATCTCCTTTTTAGCTTTCACCTTTTGAAGCCAGAGTAGAATCCTTCCTTCACAGTCCCACAAAGTTTTATTAGAAAAGGTACGACATACCTTGCAATCCTTTGCCTGATGGTCTGGATAAAGGCAGTAGATGCAGTCCTTATGAGGGTCGTCTCTATAGAGCCTTTTCTTAGAGGAGGCGGCACAAGCTCTAAATAATCCTTCTTTCTTCTTGTCAGCCATGATAGAAGTAGAAATAGTCTGAAGTATTCCAAATAATTAAATCTGGAGAAGGAAACACTCTCAGGTCCAATATTAATTGAATATACTGAAGTGTTTTGAGCAGAGCTCAAAGGAGACTCCCTAGCACAACGTGCAGTAGAAAATCTGAGGAGCAGATGGTTCTCTCAGTAGGGTTCTAGAGGGTGAGGAGCTCTGATTGGTTCAGGGAAAAGTTTGGTTTCTTTTACATAACAAGGGCTATGGGTTGCAAAAGGTAAATGGGCCTAGGCCTCTTTTCAGTTTGCTATACCACTAAGAATAGCTTTTTTATGTACCGGAGACTCCCATCTCGACGACGGGGAATGATTCAGGCATGTGAATCTACGAAAGCTCCAATACTGGAGTAAATACAGATTACAGAACTGGGAAAGGTGGATATTTTTTCCCTACTATTGGATCTAATTCATGAGCACCAGGCGGCCTTTGGCCTTGGCTGAAATACCTCCATCAACCGTCGCAAATTGTGGCACATTAAGAATGACTCGACATTCGCCTTTCCCAACGCGGTCTGTATTTAATTTGACTGAGAGAAAGCCTTTGACTTCTTGCCCCGAAATTATATACGTACAGTGCTGCAATTTTTCAGAGTGGGCCCTTGTTAGAGGAAATGAATACAAATTTCATACTCATACACCATTCGGCTCAGGTAAAAACAGGGAAGCGTATCTCCACTCCTTAGCCGGTACATGAATACAACAGACTGGGTAATCCCCTTCACTAATGTTATTCGCAATGGAAATTTTGGCGGCCAATCTACGTCTTCTTGGGGACACCAGGGGAATACCAGTCCAGGACACTACCCACATAGTGTCCTTATATGCTGATGATCCCCTCTTATACGTCCGCGACACAAATAATGATTTATCCACCATCATACAGCTTTTTTCTGAGATTGCAAACCCTATCGGGCCTCAAGGTGAATTAGGCTAAATCCTGTGATAGGAGTAGTTTCTGTCCTGTAACTCCAGTTCTGTAGTAGGGGTATCTCTGTTCTAGTCATAATCTAGTGAATAGTCCCGCCCGTGTGCGTGGACCCCGGCAATCAAAAATAATCTCTTAAGTTGTCAAAACATGCAGAAACTGCAAAGACACTTAAGAGAGAATTTAAAGACAAATAATGCAGCCTATATCCACAGGCTACGCTGTCCAGTACTTCAACTAGAAATTCCACCAAATAACACCACACATAAAAAGCCTACCCAGTTTCTACCATAGAGAAACTTGCCACCCCCAGTAAAAGACACTGGAATGATAGAGAGGAAGGCATGGACAGACAAGCCCCATAGGCTGCCATTATGTGGCTTAAATAGGATACTGTGCCTTTAAGAGAACTTTCCAGAACTTCTCCCAGTGTCCCAGAATGCATGGCAGGTCCCTATACTTTCAGTTCTTTATTAAGGCGAAGCACGCCAGACCTGTCGCATTTCGTACATGAGGAAATATCTCCACCGGGGAGGAGGGCGGGCGCTTATGACTATAACAGAGATACCCCAACTACAGAACTGGAGTTACAGGACAGAAACTACTCGTTCTGTAGTAGGGGATCTCTGTGTATAGTCATAATCTAGTGAATAGAATGGCAAGCCCATCCCCACACCAAAGCGGCGGTGGAGAAGAAAATAACGCCACTACTGTGCGAACAAATTCCGCAGCGAAGCCTGTCCAACCTGAGCGTCTGCCCTGGCGTCCAGGCAGTAATGCTTAGCAAAGGTATGAACCGACTTCCAAGTGGCTGCCTTGCAGATTTCAGCAATCGGCACGTTACGGAGCACAGCCGTCGTGGCAGCTTTGCTCCTGGTGGAATGAGCCTTAGGCTTACCTCCTAAGGTCTTATTAGCCTTATGGTAACATAATTGTATGCAGGACACAATCCACCTAGAGATGGACTGTTTGAAGGTAGCAAGACCCGTCCTGACTGATCCATAATTAATAAACAACTGGTCAGACCTACGAATATCCTTGGTTTTATCCAGATAAAATTTCAACACCCTCCTAACATCCAGGGAATGGAGAGACCGTTCCGCTGGTGACGAAGGGTTCTGAAAAAACATAGGCAAAGTTATGGTCTGGTTGACATGAAAATCAGAAATAACCTTGGGAAGAAATTTAGGGTGAGTGCGCATGACAACCTTAGCAGCATGAAACACAGTATAAGGTTCAGTACAACACAACGCCTGAATTTCACTCACCCTGCGGGCCGATGTAATGGCCACGAGGAACGCCGCCTTCCAGGACAGGTGCTGCAACGAAGCCTTATGAATAGGTTCAAAAGGCTCCTTCATCAATCTGGACAGCACCACATTCAATTCCCATGAAGGCGAAGGAAGCCTGACAGGAGGGAATACTTTCTTCAATCCTTCCAGAAAATCTTTGATCACAGGGATCTGGAAAAAGGAATTCTGTGAAGGGCATTTCCTGTAGGCAGTCAATGCAGCAAGATGAACCTTAATGGAATGAACATTAAGGCCAGACTGCGCCAAATGTAAAAGGTAAGGAAGGATGACATCTTCCTTACAGGTTGTAGGGTCATGGTTCTTAGACTGGCACCAGATACAAAACCTCTTCCACTTGTAAGCATATGAAGTTCAAGTGGAAGGCCTCTTAGACTCCTTCAGTATGTCCATGCAATCCTCAGGCAGATTCAGATGGCCATATTGCACTATCTCAGGAGCCATGCCGCCAAACTCAAAGACGAGAGGTTGGGGTGTAACATCCGTCCCCTGAACTTCGTGAGAAGGTCTGGCCTGCACGGTAACCGAATGTGAGGAAGGAGAGACCGGTGAAGTAGGTCCGTGAACCACCACTGCCTGGGCCACTCCGGGGCAATGAGTATCATCCGAGCCCTGGACCGGGCCAGCTTGATGAGCACTGCCGGAATCAGAGGAATGGGAGGAAAAGCGTACAGAAAGCGGTTCGTCCAGTTGATCCATAACGCATTCCCCAGCGTCCCTTGCTGGTAGTACCTGGAGGCGAAGTCTCTGCACTTGCTGTTTTCGGCGGTGGCGAACAAATCTACGTCTGGAGTTCCTCACCTTGCGAAGACTTCTCCTAGTACTTCGTCGTTTATGACCCATACGTGGTTTTCCTGAACCAGCCCGCTCAGTGCATCTGCCTGAACATTCTGCACACCTGGCAGATGGGAAGCCGTTATCGTCAGTTCTCTGGCTAGGAGCCAGTGCCAGATCGCCTGCGCCTCCTCTGACAGAGTGCGCGATCTCGAGGTACATCGTGGTGGTATTGTCCGTCTGTACAAGCAGAGTTGGTCTGGAAGGACGGAAGAAAGGCCTTCAGTGCCAAGTGAACAGCTCTGAGTTCCAGGAAATGGATGTGATACGTGGCCTCCAACGGTGACCACGTTCCTTGAATCTGTAGAGTCCCGGAGTGCGCTCCCCATCCCAGGAGAGAAGCATCCGTCACGACAGTCTGCGTGGGAATGTCCTTGTGAAAGGGAACCCCTCTGAGGAGATTCTCCGCTGAACACCACCACTTCAGAGACTGAAGAGCATGCAGAGACAGTCGTATCTTGTCGTCCCAAGATCCTTTCCTCTGATCCCACTGGTCCTCCAAGCACTCCTGCAGCGGTCTCATGTGCAGCCGTGCGTGTGGCGTCAGGAAGATACAAGAGGCCATCGATCCTAGTAAAGAAGACACCGTCCTCACTGTTGTAGATGGAGTTGTCATAAGAGCCTGAGCCCTCCAAAGGAGAGATAATAGTCGCTCTTCCGAAGGAGACACGCTTGCTGACAGCGTATTGATTGAGGCTCCCAAGTACTGTATGCATTGGACCGGAGTCCGGACAGACTTGGCCATGTTGATGTGCAGCCCCAGCTTGTTCAAGAGAACGCACGTCTTCTGGAAGTGTGCTCGTGCTTCTGAGAAGGAGGATGCCTTGATCAACCAATCGTCCAGGTACGGGTAGACAGACACCTTGTTCTTCCTCAGGTGTGCTGCTACCACCGCCATGCACTTCGAGAATGTTCTCGGCGCAGACTTCAGTCCAAATGGGAGTACTGTGTATTAATGATTGGTGCCGACTTGGAACCGCAGGAACTTCCTGTGTGTGTGTGCAATGGGCACATGGAAGTAAGCATCCTGTAGGTCTATAGCACATAGCCAGTCTCCCTGTTGCAACTGAGGATAAATCTGATGCAACAACAGCATGCAAAACTTTTCCCTGCGAATTGCCTGTCGCAAGTCCAGAATGGGCCTGAACTCGTTCTTGTCCTTCTTGCGAACCAGAAAGAACCGGGAGTACAGACCTCTTCCTCTCTGAGACAGAGGTACGTCTTCTATCGCCCTTTTCCTTACAGGATATCCGCTTCCGCCTGGAGCTCGCGCAGCTGAAACTGCGAGCTGACCGGTGGAATTGCTGGAGGAGGGCTGGTGAACCGAAGACTGTATCCATTGCAAACAATATTCAGCACCCACTTGTCTTGAGTAATTTTCCTCCACTCTGCCAGAAAAAATTGAATGCTTCCCCCTACCGGAGTGGGTAACAGATCCGGGCGAAGTAGGTTCCTAGGGCCTAGACCCAGCCTGGCCCTTGGGCGCCGGAGCCGACTGCTGGCCTCCTCTGCCCTTCTGGCGCTTCTGGAACGGCTTACGGAACTGTTGTTGATGTTGCGACTGTCCCGCAGCCTGGCCACGTCCTCGGCCTTGCCCACCGAACCGCCGTTGGAAAGGGCGGTACGTCTTCTTCGTCTCTTTAGGCTTCTCCAGGCCCACAGCCGTGAGCGTCTCGGCCTCCGCCTTCATGCGGGCCATCTCATCGTCCGCATGCTTTCCGAAGAGGGTCTCGCCGGAGAATGGCAAGTTGGCTACCCTCTGCTGTGCGTCTGGTTTCAGGGACGTAAGACGGAGCCAGGCGTGACGTCGTTGGTTGACTCCATGGCAAAACCCATGAGCAGCCAACAGGGAAGAGTCCGCTGCAGCGCTGATAATCTGGTTAGCCACCCGCATCCCTTCATTCAGCACTTCCTGGAAGTCCTCACGCTTCTCGCAAGGTAAGTGCTCTGCAAATCGCTCGAGGGAGTCCCAGAGGGCGCGGTCGTATCGGCCCAACAGCGCCTTGGCACTCGCAGCTTTCATGGAGGTAGCGGATGTTCCACAGACTTTCCTCCCTGCCGAATCTATCCATCTGGACTCCTTATCCGAGGGAACCGTGGATGACGGGGTGGTGGCATGTTGTTTGCGGGCCGCCGTCACAATTACCGAGTCCGGAGGGGGTTCCGCTCTCAGAAAAGCCGGATCCGAATCGGGAGCCGGGTACTTTTTCAGCAACCTCGATGGAGCCGCCTTCGTCACCGCAGGGGTTAGAAAAAGGGCCATAGCCGGTTCCTCCAGGCCCGGCACCAGAGGCAGGAGAGGACGAGACAGGTGTTTTTGATGCAATGTCTCAAAAATGACGGAAGTTTTAGGAGTAGGCACCGTTAAGGATATGCCCAACTTCGCAGCGTCCCTTAAAAGGACATCATGGAACGCCACCAGGTCATCAATCGGGGACACCCTCGTGTCCGGTGACTCCGACAAGGTAGGAGAATAGTCCCTGGTACCAGAGGACCTCGTGTGGGAGGGAGATTCGCGCCTCCTATGGCGGCGTCTCGACCTCGTGAACGATCTGCGTAGCGATCTCTCCCTTCTCCCAGAGCGAGAGCGAGACCTGCCAGCCCGCGGCCGCTCCACCGGTTTCCGTGGTGGGGTCTTCCTTGGCTCCTCTCGGGGTTTTAGATTTTGGGGTCCCCTTAGGAGGCACAGGCAAAGACGGCAGCGAAGTGGACCTCAGCGGAGGAACCTTCGGCTGCGGGGCGGGCCCATGCGGAGGAACTGGTGGCGGTGGGTCGCCTGATGGAAGCGGAGGGTTGGGTGGAGGATCCTCTTTAGGAACAGGTGGAGGTGGCGACCGAGGCCGGGATGGCGTGTACACCTCCGAGTACACCGAGCCCGGTGACCGCTTAGGCGAAGGGGGCGGAGATCCAGCCCCTTCAGCAGGAGATCGCTTCCTCTTGCGCCCTCCACTAGAAGCAGTCTGACTTCTGGGACCAGAATCTCTCTTGCGCCGTTTTGGAGAGGCAGAACGACTCCTAGACGCCGACCTCTTTCTCCTAGACGCTGAGAGTCGTTTTTCTGGCGTTGAACGTCGCCTCCACGACTCCGGCGTCGAACGTCGCCTCCGCGACTTCGACCTCCTCTTCCTCGACGTCGAACGCCGCCCCCCTCGACGTCGACCTCTTCCTCCGTGACGTCGTACGCCGCCTCCGCGACGTCGAACGTTCCTTCCTCGACGACGAGCGTCGATTCCTCCGTCTTGACTCTTTCGACGTCGAGGAGCCCCTCGACGTCGACCGGTGCTTCGACGGCGACCGGCGGTGTCGCCTCGACGGCGAGCGCCGATGCTTGTCACTTCGTCTCAGACGTCGATAGGAAGACCTTGACGTCGACGATGACGTCGACGGTGGCTTCGACGGCGACCTCTCCAAGCCCTTCGACGTCGAGCAGTCACGCCGTCTCGACCCGGAGCCCCGGGGAGAAGGGGAGCACAGCGCCGTCATCCCTCTCGACGACGTCATCGATGCAATCGACGTCGACGGAGACCGGGACCGTTTGCTGGACTTCCTGCCTCTGGGGAGCCCCCCAGAGGCCTCAGCAGAGGCAGAGGGAACCTTCCCAGCCTGTCCAGACCCACCTGCAGCCTGCAGACGCCTCTCCTCAAGGCCAGAAAGCCTGATCTTCATCCTGTCCCTCAGAGTCCGAGCAGTAAACTGCTGGCAGATGACACAGTCCTCAGGGACATGATCTTCAGGGAGGCAGACGATGCAGACATCATGGGGATCACTCTTGGCCTTCTTCCTCCCACATGCTGGACACTTATCAAAGTCCAGCAGTGGAGATCGGGGAGACACGAGCTGAACTGGCAAGACTTATCATGGTCTACGGGATTGCTAACTACATGGACATAAAGAATTGATCTCCACACAGTGATTTACGCGACTTTTTTGACAATCTAACTGGGACTTGCACCTGTATCTACTGAGCTGTCAGCATTGGAATTAATAGGATTCTTATTACAACCACATCGTACCTGCTACGCCCAACCAACAAGAACTGTTTGAAAATAAGTGCTTCTTTATCTAGATTGCCTTGAAAAAGCCCCCTGAGGGCGAAACACGTGTCGGCAGAGCCAAGCTGGAAAAAAACGTTTTAATGTGTTCAAAATAAAGACTTTGAAAGTATTACACACGGTTTTGGATCCATGCTTTGAAGCCTCACTACCAATGGACTGACTGTTGAAATTGGTGAAAAAGAACCATAACTTTATTCTCGCATTTGGAAACAAAAAAGAATGTCTGTTTCTTGACTTTGAACTATAAAGAGGGTGCTTAGTGTAACTTGGTCTTCCTTGTTACTTATCAAAAAGGCCAGGCATTTTAGAGCCCTAAAACGCCTGAAACAGCACACAAAAGAGAAAGAGAACACCAAGAAAGTAAACTGAAACACTTTTAAAACACAAAAGTGCCAAAATATCCAATAAACCCTTGAAACAAGGGAGAGCTCAATGCCAGGGTCCTGTAAGCAGGAGCCGGAAAAAAGAACTGAAAGTAGAGGGACCTGCTATGCATTCTGGGATACTGGGAGAAGTTCTGGAAAGTTCTCTTAAAGGCACAGTATCCTATTTAAGCCACATAATGGCAGCCTATGGGGCTTGTCTGTCCATGCCTTCCTCTCTATCATTCCAGAGTCTTTGACTGGGGGAGGCAAGTTTCTCTATGGTAGAAAGTGGGCAGGTTTTTTATGTGTGGTGTTATTTGGTGGAATTTCTAGTTGAAGTACTGGACAGTGTAGCCTGTGGATATAGGCTGCATTATTTGTCTTTAAATTCTCTCTTAAGTGTCTTTGCAGTTTCTGCATGTTTTGACAACTTAAGAGATTATTTTTGATTGCCGGGGTCCACGCATATGGGCGGGACTATTCACTAGATTATGACTATACACAGAGATCCCCTCCTACAGAACCCTGGTTGCTTTATTAATCTTCCCCTGCTTCTCCTACGGTCTCTCTCTTTAAGCAACTAGACTCTTTTTTGGTCACCTTGATCTTGAGGGACTGGACGACAACAGATGTCCTTTGCAATATTCAAACTTCAGGTGAAGTCAGGAGGGCCAGCTCTACCAGATGATTTTGAACGTTACTACTTAGCTGCACAACTGCAGTTGGTGGTTCGCCGGCTGTTCTCTCGACAAGACGGGGGTTTCAATGGCTGATTTCAGGAATGATCTTTTGGATTATCTCCTATTCCCTTCTACACACCTGCATCCTCAGGCCACTGGCCTACTTAGAGTAGCATGGCCTGTTTACCTAGGGCGGGTACAGTTAAACCCTTTGCTCCTGCCATCCCCCCAATTAGATCTGCCCACAACAACTGACCTCTTGAGAAAGGACATTTACAACACTGACATATGGCTGGAGACTACCACTGGGGATTGCTTCCTTAATGGCAAGGTGATACGTATTCATACACTGGAGGCAGATTGTGATACGACGCCTGGGCAATTTCTTACGTATTAAAGAGTCTTCCACCCTTAACGCACAAGTTACTACTTGTATAACAATAGATCTGTAAGAGACATTAGTTAGTGATAGATTCCTTACCTTAGAATATCCCCAGGCGTCAGACTGTTCGAGAAACTTTTGAGTAGCAATACTCCAGCGCGTCGGTAGGTGTCGTCCCAGATTTTTGCTTTTTGCTTCACTGGTTTACGACTTTCCCTGGCTGTGGGCCTGCTAATCAGACCCACAGCCTAGCTGATCTCTCTCTAAATTGACACACATGTACTTTAGGTGCATTTACCAATTGGTATTTGGTCACTCTTGTAAGTCCTTGTACAGTGTACCATAGGTACCCAGGGCATAAGTGCACCCAAGGCCTACCAGGGGCTTCAGCATGTATTATGCCACCAATGGCTGGCCATCTAAACAGACACAACTGGCTGGTAACACAGCTGGGGCAAGGTGGTGTAATCACCCTTTGCTGTAGATATGGTATACCTATATCTAACCCTAAAATGGACACATATCCTCCTATAAGTCACTCCTATGGCAGGCCTTAACAATCCTGGAGGCAGAGTGCTTGGAATTATGTGAGATGGTGCTCTAGCATGAGCTGAGCCTGTCTGCAGCTTTCGGAACCAAGTCCTTAAGCTGTTTCCATGATAACGCTATACCATATACTCTTAAGTGCATTATAATCCTCGTGGTTATTGCTAACTTTGGCATAGTGTGAGAAGTTGGCCTGATATATAGTGCTCACTATTCTAGTGATCACTGTGTATCATACCAAACGACCCTTATTGATGATTGGTTGTAAGTCAACCTTATAGACCAGCTATCCTAGTAGCATGGACAAGAGCAGTCTTTAGGCTAAACTCTAGAGGGCGTGTTAAGCCAGCTGTTATACCATCACATATACCCCTTGAACACCAAGTGAAAGGACACCACACAAGTGTTATGAAAATAAACAGTGTATTTATTTAGATCACAACAGCCCTGTACTCTTTATGAGGACAGGGTACTAAGCACACAACAAAACTCTTACGAAAATACTTCAAGTTGCACAATTTACACAAATGCCCGAGGGGCATGAAAAACCATATACTCTAAAAGTGGAATGAGAAATTACTAGCAGGAAAGTACTGTACTAATAGGCTTTGGAATCGCTAGGACTACGTTACTGAACCTTCAGATTACTAGTAGGAGGCCTAGGGGACTCGGGTGCAGAGTGTGCACTCTCACGCGGGATGCGGGACAAAGTCTATGGGAGCTAGTAAAGACAAAGTTTGTGTTCTCGGGCGAACCCGATAAGGTAGATCGAAAACGACAGTGGATCCTGACCCTTGGATAGTGAGGCTATGCTGGGGCACCGAAATGCCGAAGTTACCTAGCCCAGGGGCTGCAGCTGCATATGTCTCAAAAGACGTCGGGAATCCTCGTAGACGAACCAGGAGCCTGAAGGAAGAAGTTGCTGGCAGGCGACCAGTGAAGATAGTTCGAGTGATCCAAGCCTGGATCGAAGTTGGATGACACCTGAAAGCAGAGGGGACCAAGTTCGTGACCACTAGCCAGTAGTCAGATGGCACCAGGAGGGCACTGGATGGTAGTCACCTCGACTAGGTGAGTGGGCGACGCCGGGCTCTGCAGTCTCACGGACCAGGAGGCGTTGTCGGCGACCAGGATGGAGGTGCGAGCTGTCCCACGATGGATGATGCGGTCGACGTCGCTGGACCCAGGATTGGGGCAACAAGTCTTGGCAAATTCAAGCCCACGCGGTGGACCTAAAATGGTGTCTGGTGTGGACCAGGAGGGTCCGGGGTGCTCCTCTTTTGGAAGGGAGCAAGGGTCAGTCTGGAGCAACCAGACCAGCGGTGAAATCATCGTGGTACGTCGTCAGGGGGGTCACTAGCCAACGGGCAGGTGACCGGACAACGCGGTGAGCAGCAAAGCGCAGAAGGGCCCCACGCAGATTCGTGGATGCTGGGGGGCTGGACTTTGGTGCTGGAGCTGCTCAGGGTTGGGGCTTCTCAAACCCCAGAGCACTCACTCGAGGATCCCTCGGCGGTCGTGCTGGTTAAGCGTCGTGCATTTTCTGAAGATGGCCGGTCCCTCAGGTCTCGTCACACCCACGAATCTCAGCTGGGCTGATGATGCAGGTAGAGGTCAGAGATGCCAGGGAATCCGGGTCTCGTCGAGCTGGGCAGTCTTGATCCGGAGGATGGACGTGCAGCAAAACTGCGATGCTTAGGTGGTGCCTGTGGGTGCAGGGTGGCTACTCCTTAGCCACAAGGGAGAGTCCTCAAAGAAAGTCAAGAGTTCCTTTCATAGAAAGTCGTTCAAGATTCAGGATGATCTCATTTGGGAAGGGGGCCCGGTCCTACCTTTATTCTAGGAAAAGGGGCTGGCACGCGACTAGGTCCTGCCCATGGGTGGGACCAAGAGGGGGGTGGTTACACCCCTCTCCCTTGTCCGGACTTTCCCCAGCTCAGGGGCTGGTGTGCCCCTGGAACTGGTTTGAGCCGGCATATGCACAGTGAGCACCGGGGTGCCACTTGCAGTCACCTTCCTCTCAGCCCTGCCTACCTGGGATACACAAAACCCTGTCTGGGATGGTGCTAGCACCGCCCCTGACAGGAAACCCTTTGTCCAAGCTCTCCTCGCTGGAAGGACTCCCAGCAGCAGGAGGTCAGACTTGTGTCTGTGGTGGCAGCATCCATTTTGTGATGCTGAGGCTCGAGTTAACTTTAACCGGGGTTCACAGTTACATACATGTCGTGTCCCTCTAGAAGGGTGGAATGCTAACCCCGTCGCCAGAATTGGCGAGGGGTTAGTACTCCAATTCGCATGACACCTTACTCGACATGTTTTGATAAAGCGATACCAAAGATAGCAAATAAGCGCAAGGATTATAATGCACTTAAGAGTATATGGTACGCGTTATCATGGAACAGCTATTAGGACTTGGTTCCGCAAGCTGCAAACGAGCTCAGCTCATGCCAGAGCACCATCTCACATAATTCCAAGCACTCTGCCTTCAGGATTGATAAGGCCTGCCATAGGAGTGACTGATAGGAATACATGTGTCCATTTTAGGGTTAGATATAGGGATACTATATCTAAAGCAAAGGGTGATTACACCACCTTGCCCCAGCTGTCGTGCAGCCAGTTGTGTCAGATTTGGATGGCCAGCCAGGGATGGCATAATACATGCTGCAGCCCCTGGTAGGCCCTGGGTGCACCTATGCCCTGGGTACCTAAGGTACACTATACAGGGACTGATAAGGTGACTCAGTATCCAATTAGATATGTACCTAGAGTACATGGAATCCATTTTACAGAGAGAGCAGTAGGCCTGGGGCCCTGAATTGCAGGGTTGAGGTTCCATGACGATTTGAACCCGTGTTTTCAATATTGTCGGAAATACATAATTTTGGTATCAGTGAACCGCAAAGTATCCATTTAGCATATCCTGGTATTTTCGCTATGCTACGAGCAAGAGTACTCCTGTTACAAACACATTTCTGTTCTACCCATGGCATCCATCTTAGATCATGTCAGCCATTTTGTATTTCTTGCCCTCACATAGACAATGGACACGCAATGACCTCTGATTTCTCCATTTCAATTAAGGACACGTAGGCTTAGCCGGAGATTCACCTCTCTAGTGACACGTGCACCTTAGATCAGAATACGCTGTGGCTGCATGACTCGACAAAGGCTGCCTCCTCTGCCCGAGGCCAGTCCTGCTATACTGGTTCTCGTGTCCGTTGGCCTGATCATGATTAGGCGGCCGAAGCCGGTAGCCTTGCCCATTTACGACCCACAAACATCCCTTATCCTACTTTTCTATCTTCCACACCTGGCTCCGTTCCTTTCTTTCTGAATCTTTATTAGGGGGAGGTAACGAAATTTACAATGAGGCGGTCCGGCTCTTGAATGCAATATTGACAAGGGATTGTGATGGACTAGTGGGAACCCCTCTTCGTAATGTTTGACATCAGATATTATCGACGATTCCTGTGCAACGCCAAATATTTATTGTTTAGGACACAAAGGTTTGGGAATGTACTAGTATTGTGAAGAATTCGCCTGAAGGTTAATATTTTGTATATAAGGAGCAACCCTCTTTGTACAAATCGAACAGGCTCCTAGAATCTGCCCGTGTGTAGTTTCTGTGACTTCTGTGTCCCTGCAGTAATAAACCTTTGGTCTTTGACGCCACCATCGAGAAGCCCGTGTTTCTGTTTATTCGTGCACCGAGACAGGTAGAACTCCGGGGTCTTTGGGTGTTGTCCCCTGACACCTCTGGACGGAACCAAAAAGTCCAGAACTCCAATTGGCGCCCAACATGGGGCGACGTCATTCGGTACCGGTCCAAAAGCCTGAAGAGTTCGAGAAGCTTCGTGTGAAGATTCCTGAGGGAGGCGCCCCACTTCATCGATCCCGGCATATCGCAAAAGTGGCCCGAAGTTCTCTTCCACGAGGGTTCCCGTTCAAGACGGCTGCAGTGGGCCGTTGCCTTGACCGTCGCCCTGTCTTGGACCCGAGGTGCAGTCCTTAGTACGGCGAGACAAGACGGGTTTCTCCTTGGTGACGTCTTCAGTACCTCAGTTAAGTATTTAGTGGTTGCTAGTTGGTTACTTCGTGAGGGTTGTTAAAATCCTTTTTGGTTCTTGGTTTGGTTTGGTTTCGTAAGATTATCACTGGTTGTTGTCCTGGTTACGATAATCTATTGGTTTAGTTTGGGTATCGATACATTAGTCCTCTTTTGGTAGGCCTAAGTTCTTGGTTCGAGTGCACATATCTGTTTTTTGTCTTGTTCGATTCTGTGTTCCGGATTGCAAAATGGTAAGTCGGAAAAATTGTATGTGGTCGTGTTTTGGTTGCAGCAGTGATTCACGGTTGGAGGACTCATGTCTGGTTCCTCCGATTGGGACTCCTCTATATGATCTGTATTGTAAGCATGGTGTGGGTCCTATATCTTACAATGAGGTGTGGGTCCGCTATACAGAAAAGGACGGTGTCCTTAGTTGGCCACTGCATGGTAGTTTTGAACCCGAAATCCTTGATAATTTAGAAGCGAAATTGTTTAGGAAGAAAGCCCGGCCGGCAATGTTTGATTCTTTCCGTTACTGGCGAAAAGAATCTAAACAGAGGGAAATTAAAAGGTTAAAGAAAGAACAGAAAGAGCAAGAATTGACTTTAGAACAGGCTGTTAAGCAGCTGCAAGTCAACGAGTCTGAGAAGGCCGTAGAGGTGGCTATTAGAGAGCATAATTTAGCGATCGACAAGTGCTATCCTGTCTTGCCATCGAAAACAACTAAGATAGTAGAAGACCCCGAAAACGATCCTCTGCTGTCTTACTTGTTACAGTCACCTCCACCGTATGCACAGGGTGCTACGGCTCCGCCTGTACCGAATGTTCAATTGCCTGTTGCTAGACAACCTGGTATTCCTGCTCCTGTCCCTCAGAATCAAGCTCCTGTACCTCCTGTAATTAATGTGAATATTCCTTTGGCACCCCCACTTCCTGGGTTGCCGGCTTCTTTGCCTATACCTGTATCGCTTACACCTACTGTTTCACAAGCTGCCTTGCCTGATACTCCTACTATTCCTGTTCTATCTGTTCCTACTGCTACTGTGTTCTCTACATCTGCTAGTATTATGACTCCGCTTTCTGTTCGTCGAAGAATCACTGATTCTGTCTCTAATATTCTGTCTCCTTGCTATAAAACTTTAATTAAAACTCCTGCCTCTGACTCTGTACAGAGACGTAGTCAGCTTCCAAGTACTGAAGAACGGGGAATCTTGGATTCCACGGCTCTCAGATGGATTTCGAAGAGTAGGAGATATAGTACGAGAGATGTACTAGATACATTTATGCAGTGGAATGAACCAACGCAACGATATGCGTTTGACGAGATGTGCTCTCTTTTACGTGAGGAACTAGAAGAAGATGACTCTGAATCGAATTTAGAAGACTTAATTAAAGTTCAGAAAGAGTTTGCTGCAGGAATGATAGTAGGTCCAAATATAAAAGAAGCGATGGAACTGATTTTAAGCTATAGGAATGATCCATCTCTTCGCTCACCGAGAGACTTAGAGAAAAGTAGTACGAAGCAGAATCGCCAATATCCAATGAGGGAGGTTCCTCCAATTTGGCGCGAAGCTGTGCAAGCTGATGCTATTAATGGTATTGCAGCCGCTCCGGCGCAATTCCAGAGAGTGTGGATACACATTCCGTGGAAGCGAGCCGAAGTGTTAGCAGTGAAACAGGCCTTGCCAGATCCACGTAAGAATCCTGCTGGATACTATAAGGAGTTAGCACAGACAGTTGAGGCTTGTGTTATGAATCTAGCGGACATCAATATGTTATTTGGGAATGCAGTTCCACAACCAATTTGGGCTAAGATACGTAAAGAGAATCATCCAGTTGCTCTAAGTGGTGACTGGGCAGCTATCATAGCGGCGGATGGTCAGCAAATAGGTGGTTCCAAACCCGAACCTCTAATTGCTAATCTTCCAGGTAGGATAATTGACTTAATGAAGACTCTGATGCCAGCACTGCGCGTTAACTGGGACAAGTTGTCCGCTTGCAGGCAGAAGAAAGACGAAAGTGTCTCCGACTTCTTCACGAGGTTCGAAGAGACTTTTGTAGATCATAGTGGTCAGGATATGAGCACAGAAGGAGGACAGATTGTTTGTCGATAAATTTGTACACAATTTGCTACCAGAGCTCTGCAACAAATTGAAAGATTCCGAGAGTGCGTGGGCTGTCTCTACTACTGCGCAAATACTTGCAACTGCACAGTATTATGAAAATAGGGATAAAGAGGAGAAAGAGAAATCAGATAAGAAAAAGAAAGACTTAAAGACTAAAGTTCTTTTGCAACAGGCATATCCGCCTCGCATGAATCAGACTAATACGCAGCAAGGGTCATATCAAAGGACAGATTATAGTTCACCGAGGCCTCAATATCAGTGGAACCAGTGTGCGTACTGTAAGAAAGAGGGTCACTACAAAAATGACTGTCCGATCTTAGCGCAAAATAATGCTGCAGCAGCTCAGAGAGGTCGTGGTGGTTCTATGCAAAATTCTAGAGGTCGAGGACGAGGTGCTATGCCTCCACAGACGAATGATCGCCCCTCCAATCACTTTGATCAACGAAATGGACAGTCTGCCCAACAAAATAGATCTCAACAGTATCATGTTGAGGACTATTGTGAAGTGGATGAGGGATTTCAGCAAAATGGGTACTAGGACAGCCATGGACAGAGAGAGGGAGTAGTATCAGTTCCAGTGGATCAGAGTGGGCCTTATGTCGCGGTAGCAACATCAGGTGTAGTCGAACCGTTTCTGTTGGATACTGGTGCAGCGAAAAGTTCTATCATTCATGCGAAACTCCCTGGCGCACCTTTGTCCGGCTTAACAAATGTTTCTGTAGGTTTTTCAGGCGCCCCTGTTTACAACCCCGTATCTGGTCCTTTGTCTATTTCTGTTGGACCGTGTCAATTGAAAGCACCCCTGATTTTGACGACAGGTTGTAATGAAAATCTGCTTGGTTTAGACTTGTTAAAACGCCTATATGCGACATTGTACTGTTCTCCGGAAGGAGTACAGCTTACATTGGGTAAAAGAATCACCTCTCCGATGTACTTGTCTATGGATGCACTCCCGCCAGAGCTGCGTTCACTCCCTGATACTCTTTGGGCGACTGGTCCTAATGATGTAGGCCTTTTGGAAATACCACCATATGTAGTCACTTTGAAAGCAAATGTAAAATTTCCACGAATTCCTCAATACAAAATTTCTAGTGAAGGTGAACGTGCACTTTTACTGTTTGTACAAGATTTGATTAAGAAAGGTGTGGTTGAAGAAACTAGAGGAAATGTCTGTAACAGTCCTGTATTACCGATTTTGAAACGTACTGATCCTACAAAGCCTCCAGTTTATAGGTTTGTTATCGATCTCAGAGAGGTTAATAAAATTGTGGTTCCACAGTTTCCTGTGGTTCCAGACATTACTGCCTTGTTAACGTTGATTCCTGCTACAGCCACATGGTTTTCAGTCATCGACTTGAAGAATGCCTTTTTCAGCATTCCGATAGCCGAAGAAAGTAGAGATATTTTCGGTTTCTGTCTAGGAGGTAGAAGTTTCAGATTTAAACGAGCTCCACAAGGCTATTGTGAGAGTCCGTCCATTTACAGTCAGGCATTAAAAAGTCAGTTAGACTCCTTTGTACTTCCTCCTGGTTCTGCCCTAGTGCAGTATGTAGATGATCTTCTAGTAGCTGCCGATGACAAGGAAACTTGCAAAGCAGCTACAATTTCGTTATTGCATCACTTGTCCAATTTGAATCATAAGGTGTCACCTTCAAAAATGCAATTCTGCTGCCAAGAAGTGACCTACCTAGGTCATCTCTTGTCAAAGGAGGGAAGGAAGTTGACCCCAGAGAGAATAAAAGCAATTACGCAGATGAGTGTTCCCCGCACACAGAGAGAAGTACGTGCCTTTTTAGGTATTACTTCGTACTGTAGGCAGTGGATCCCAAATTTTTCTCTTTTAGCAAAACCATTGGTAGCTTTGACTGGGAAAGGTGTTTCGAGTCCGGTGCCATGGTCTGCTGAATGTCAGGAGAGTTTTTCTGAGTTACGAAAAGCATTGTGTTCAGCTCCTGTATTGGGTACACCCGATTACAGTAAGCCATTCACGCTCTATGTTCACGAAAGAGAAGGTTGCGCGTTGAGTGTTCTGACACAAAGATTTGGTGATAAACAACGCCCTTGTGCGTATTTTTCATCAACATTAGATCCGGTAGCTAGAGCATTACCTAGTTGTTTGAGAGCTACAGCAGCAGCTGCGGCTTCCATTCGACAATCTGCTGGTTTGGTGATGAACAACATGCTAGTAGTCATGGTTCCTCATGCTGTGGATACACTCATGAATAGAACTAAAACGCAACATCTTACCAGCGCTAGATTATCAGGTTATGAGCTGACATTGCTAGCTAGTCATATTCAAATCAAAAGATGCAATGTATTGAATCCAGCAACATTGTTGCCGACTAATCAAGAGTCGAGTGATTCCGAGCCCCATGATTGTTGTTTCAGAACCGAGGAAGAGACAAAAGGACGAATTGATTTAAAAAACACTCCGTTGTCAGATCCAGATGGCACGTTGTATGTGGATGGGTCATGTTTTAAATTGGAGAATGGTGATGTGACCGCTGCCTATGCAGTAACGACTTTAAGGACGATTGTGGAGACTGCAAGAGTGAGTCAGAATTCTGCCCAAGCTGCAGAGTTAATCGCTCTAACAAGAGCGTGTGTTTTAGCTAAGGGAAAGAGAGTGAATGTGTTCACAGATAGTCAGTACGCGTTTGGCGTGGCCCATAGTTTTGGCCGTTTGTGGAAAGAAAGAGGTTTCATTACGTCCCATGGGACTAAGATTCAACATGGTCAGCTAGTTAACGACTTGTTGGAATCTCTAACCTTGCCGACTGAAGTTGCGATTGTGAAATGCACTGCTCATAAAGCAATCACGGATGATGTTGGTCGTGGGAATGCTTTTGCTGATGAGACCGCTAAACAGACAGCTAGAGATATGATGAGTAGAATGTATGTTGCAACGTCTGCAAGATGGATTTCCGAGTCTGGAATGTGTGAGGATACAGTGGAAAGTGTGAAAAATTCAGAAAGAAGCGACTGAGGAGGAAAAGCTTGCATGGAAAGAAAGTACAGGCAAATTGGATTCGAATGGATGTTGGATTGATTTGTCAGAACAACAGCGATGGATGTTGCCTGATGCGTATGTGCTTGCAGTAGTGACAATGGCACATGGAGTAGCACATATAAGTTCTAAAGGGATCTGTAAGATGTTAGCTCCAGTTTGGAAGAATGATGGGATTAGTAAATGTGCTGAGAGAGTGGTGAAAAATTGTATGGTATGCCTGATGCATAATCCTGGCAAGGGAACCCCAACACCTGCTGGTCACTTCGCTCCTCCTTCCTGCCCCTTTGAAGTAATTCAGCTAGATTTTATACACATGGATCGTTGTAATAATCTAAAATACGTCCTGGTGGTAGTCTGTGCATTTTCCAGATGGATCGAAGCATATCCACTGAAGGACAATACTGCCTTATCACTGCCAAAATTCTTCTCAAGGAATATTTCCCTAGATACGGAATGCCACGGATTGTATGGTCAGATAACGGAAGTGAGTTTATAGGGAAAGTTATGCAGAGTGTGTGTGCCGGTTTAGGCATAAAACAAAAGTTCCACAGTGCAAACCATCCCCAGCCTGCTGGTTTAGTTGAGGGTTACAACGGCACCCTCAAACTAAAACTAGCTAAAATACAGGCATCCACGGGTTTATCCTGGCCAGACGCACTACCTTTGGCTTTGTTATCCACCAGAGCGACTGTACATTCTAGAGTAGGGCTTAGTCCGTATGAAATTGTCTTTGGCCGTCCCGCTAATATTTGGGGAGTGCCAAGGCCAAAGGAATTTTGTTCTCTGGAATATCCAATGTTGATTGACTACCTTTACGACTTGACTGCTAAATTGAGTCTTATTCACCAACAGGTTTTCGATGCATTGCCAAAGCCACCGGAGAGTCCAGGTCATCAGCTGAAACCAGGTGACCACGTTGTGGTACGGAATTTTACGAGGACGAAGAACCTTCAGCCCAGATTTGTTGGCCCCTACCAAGTACTGCAAGCAACAAGAACTGCTGTTCGAGTGGCCGGACGCAAGCACTGGATCCATGCGACACACGTCAAACGTGTGCCCCTGCCACTTCCTTATGACAACTGGGTTAAGAAGGGAATTGGTGCCTCTGAATTCGAGCAAACACCCAAGTTTGTCCCTTTTAGCGATGCCGAATTGATAACTGACACTTCGAACTCTGACTCTCCTTCTGAAACTACTCCTTTGAACTCTGAACATTTGTCCTCTGCATCAGAAGAAACTCTGTCATCTGCGAACTTGAACACTGCAACATCTACTAATGATACACTATTTTCCGATCAAACAGTTCCTGCAAAACTAAGATACAATTTACGGTCTCGTAATATGGACAAATAAAGCAGGGAACTGCCTATTGTGATATTTGAATTTTGAACTTTTGCCATCAGCCAGGAAGTTTGCTATTGTTTTATTGTTTTTAAAATTGCCTTGCCGTCTGGGTAGCCGTAGGGTCGTGGCTGTGTGCCTAGTTGAATCTGCGGGGGTCAGACACAAGGTCGATCTTTCTGTTGGTTCTGGGAACTCCCAGGGCTGATAGAGGCATTTTCATCTACGTACACATCATCAGTGGTCGCGAGCGGATTGTAGAAGATGGAGCTTCCTGCGCTGCAACGAGAAAATGTGATCTATGTTCGCAGAAACAGACTTAACAGAATTCTCCACAGCAAATGTTTTCTGATGCAATGTGCTATTACATTTGTAATTGTTTTGATGACGTTGGTGGGTGGAATTGTCTTCGGTGTGAATTTGATTTTTATGCCAGTAACTACAGTACCTCCCCTTGATCCTGCTACTTCTACTGTTTCTTCTATGCACTCTTTTCATCAGTTTCCTGAACATGAGCAAGCTCGACGCTCAGAATTCATCAATAACACTTTCGTACAACTCTTGCACCAACACCAACTGGTAGTTAACACTACAGACTGCTGGGTGTGTGGCTTGATACCCCACACTATGGATAAAGGTATTCCCTATCTGGTGTTGCCTTTTAGCTATAATGGATCATTTCAGGCCCTTCAGACCATTTTTGCTTATGCCCTTGAAACCTATCCTCCGCGTCCACCACGTTCCACTAAATATAACTCTGCCAACAAAGCGTTAGTCCAGGGAATTAGTGACATGATCAAGGATGTCAATAATACTCCATCTTACCCTAGAGATGAATTACGAGTATATTTGAGTTGGAATTCTTCAGAGTATCGCCTTAGTTTGGGAGAAAGCAAGCGTAAAAGCTCAACTCCAATCTGGGTCGTGCCTCACCGAGGTCAGGTCTGTTTGCAAGGAAATGGGAGAAATCCGAGGGCTCAGCTAGGGAGGAGTGAGTGCGTTTAGACTTACGTGTTTCCGTCTAACTCTTCCCCTGCTTTTCTTACTGCTAGGGGTACCTACTTCATCTGTCAAGACAGAGCGTATACATGGTTGCCTGCTGACTTTTCAGGGTCATGTTATATTGCTCGATTGTTGCCTCCGACATACACTGCTTCATCTGATTATCACAAGACCAGAGTAGCAAGAGGTGTCTTCAGCAAGGAAGATACCGCTGGCCAGGAAGCTGGAGACTTGTTCAAAGGTTTCCTTCCGTTCTGGGGGCCTATGGCCAATAGTAGAAACATACGTCAGCTAACACGGGTAGTTGAATCTACTATTACCGAAACTGCTGGTGCCCTTAGCAACTTGACAGCTGAGCTTCAGGCGGATAGACTCAGGACGTTGCAGAACCGTATGGTTCTAGACGTAATACTTGCAGATCGAGGTGGGGTATGCAGAATGATCCAATCAAGCTGCTGTGTTTTTATTCCCAATAATGCTCCAACTGTCTATGAGGCGATCTCCAAGCTACACAAGATTTCCGACTCTATACACGTAGACAAGGGAAACTGGTCCTTCATGGAGTGGTTTTGGACTCTGATATCAGCGTGGGGATGGAAGGTTCTGATGGTCATTGGTGTCATCTTAGTATTCCTGTTCTCGTGTTGCCTGATTATCCAGTGTGGTCCAGCTCTGTGTAGTCTTTGTGCTGCAACCTGTTTTAGAAAACCACCTGCGTTTGGAGAAAAGGCTCGAGAAAGGATGATGATACAACAGCATGTCACTGACCTGATGAGCATAGAACTAGATTCTGACATAGACTGAGTAATTGCCTATGTAAGGGCAAAAGGAGGGTCTGAGGTTCCGTGACGATTTGAACCCGTGTTTTCAATATTGTCGGAAATACATAATTTTGGTATCAGTGAACCGCAAATGATCCATTTAGCATATCCTGGTATTTTCGCTATGCTACGAGCAAGAGTACTCCTGTTACAAACACATTTCTGATCTACCCATGGCATCCATCTTAGATCATGTCAGCCATTTTGTATTTCTTGCCCTCACATAGACAATGGACACGCAATGACCTCTGATTTCTCCATTTCAATTAAGGACACGTAGGCTTAGCCGGAGATTCACCTCTCTAGTGACACGTGCACCTTAGATCAGAATACGCTGTGGCTGCATGACTCGACAAAGGCTGCCTCCTCTGCCCGAGGCCAGTCCTGCTATACTGGTTCTCGTGTCCGTTGGCCTGATCATGATTAGGCGGCCGAAGCCGGTAGCCTTGCCCATTTGCTACCCACAAACATCCCTTATCCTACTTTTCTATCTTCCACACCTGGCTCCGTTCCTTTCTTTCTGAATCTTTATTAGGGGGAGGTAACGAAATTTACAATGAGGTGGTCCGGCTCTTGAATGCAATATTGACAAGGGATTGTGATGGACTAGTGGGAACCCCTCTTCGTAATGTTTGACATCAGATATTATCGACGATTCCTGTGCAACGCCAAATATTTATTGTTTAGGACACAAAGGTTTGGGAATGTACTAGTATTGTGAAGAATTCGCCTGAAGGTTAATATTTTGTATATAAGGAGCAACCCTCGAACAGGCTCCTAGAATCTGCCCGTGTGTAGTTTCTGTGACTTCTGTGTCCCTGCAGTAATAAACCTTTGGTCTTTGACGCCACCATCGAGAAGCCCGTGTTTCTGTTTATTCGTGCACCGAGACAGGTAGAACTCCGGGGTCTTTGGGTGTTGTCCCCTGACACCTCTGGACGGAACCAAAAAGTCCAGAACTCCAGGGTCCCAGGTCAACTAAGTCGAAAAACCAGCAAAACACCAGGCAAAAAGTTGGGGGTAACCATAGTCAGATATCCACCTTCCTACACTACATATTTTGCAGTCCTTGGCTAGATGGTGAGGGTAGAGGCAATACAAGCAGGTTTCATGCTTGTCCTCTGCATGGAGCCTTTTCTTTCCACACGAGGAACAGGCTCTGAAGAGACCCTTTTTCTGGGCATCAGCCATAATGTAATACATTTTGGAAATTCGTTTTTTAAAGTAAGAAGTAGAAATCCTGAGGAGAACTCAGGTGGAGACTCCCCAGCACAACGTGCGGTAGAAAATCTGAGAGACCTAGGCTCCTGGCAGGAAGGTTCTAGAAGGAGGTGGTAGCTGATTGGTTGGTCTTCTTTACTTGGTCCTTTTTACAAAAGGACATAGATAGGCCACTAAGGTGGGACCCTTGGGCCTACTTTAGTTTGGTCCTTTGTACAAAAGGACGTGGATAGGCCACTAAGGTGGGATCCTTAGGCCTATTTTTCTCTATGTATGTCTATAGGACATTACTTTTTTATATAACGGAGGCTCCCGTCTCGACGATGGGGAATGATTCAGGCATGTGAATCTATGAAAGACACCCAAATACTGGATAACATGTAGATCCACTTTTCACATAGATATAGTCAGCCATTGTAACCTTCCCTTATATCTTACACTTCGTTTTTATTATTGTCCAGTACCTTCAGATTAAAGTTTCATTGAAGGTATACTGTGCCAATTTTTAAATCACTTTCATTTTGTTTCTTCACCCCCTCACACACAAAAAACTACCCGCTCCACTGTAATTCAGGTGTCGCAGCACACCCAGATGGCATTCGGCGATCCGGGTGGGCCCCGATGATGAAGCATGTCACCAACCAGGTTGGTGAGTGAGGTGTAACAAACAAAATTACAAACAATATTAAAGCATAAGTCACACAGTCACGTAGTCTTTCAAATACTCAGGAGAATGAGAAACTCTTGCAGACTTGCGAGGAAGTGAAGAAGATTCATCACTAGAAGCTTGAGAATGGCGACCACGAGAAGCCTCCACAATATCATTACTACCCACCACCACCCTGTTCAAATTCCAAACCCGATGGTCTGCAGTTTTGATGGCGTTCCTAAAAACTTTGATGACACGGATAGGCTTTTTAAAGGTAGCAGAGAGGGCCTTATTGTTTTTGCAGGGATTTTTAATAAGTACCCAATCGCCCACTTTGACAGGAGTGACCTTTACAGAATTCCTTGCATCAAAAATTATTTTCCTATTCTCAATCCTAAAAGATTCACGCACCATCCAATCATCACTGACATCATGAGAACATGGTTGTAAATCATTAACCCATGCAGGTGCTACAAGTGTATTAGGGGTACGTGATCTAAAGAGTTCAAAGGGAGTCCCCCCAGTAACAGCATGGGGAGATATCCTGTAAACCTTAACCTTCTTGAAAACATCTGCCCTCCAATCTGTGCCAGCAGACTTAGCCATTCTGATGGTTTCTTTAAGAACACGGTTGAATCTCTCAACAGTACCGTTTGTTTCTGGGTGGTATAGGGATTATTTTTTGTGTTTGATACCATGTTCTAACAGAAATTGTTCCATGTCCTTAGAGACTAACTGAGGACCATTATCTGTGAGAATGGTGTTAGGAATACCTTCCCTTGCAAAAAGTTTGGCCAAGAAGGCCACCACATTTTTAGTCTCAATGCCACGAGTAATGGCAATTTCTGGCCATCTGGAAAAGAAATCAACAAGGACAAGAACATACCACTCACAACCAGCTGAGACAATAGGCCCCAAAATATCTAAACCCACCTCTTTCCAGGGTGCATTCGGTCTGTCTCTAATCACCATAGGCTGGACCTTAGGTTTCGCCACCCTCTCACTAAGAGCACAGTCAATGCAATCTCTAACCTTACGCTCCACTTCCAAATCCATATTTGGCCACGAATATGACCTCCTTAAGATCTCCTTGGTTTTTGAGACTCCTAAATGTCCAATATGTGCTAAAGACATAAGCTCATCCCGAAGAGCTAGAGGTGGAACTAATCTAGTGCCTCTAAAAAGTAAGCCATCTTGTTCTGAGAGCTGATCCTTGACATGCCAAAATTTCTCGACCCCTTCATTAGACTTTGGCTTAACCTTCCACCCTGTCATTAACAGTTTAAGTACTTCCACAAGAATCAAATCTTTTTGAACCATTCTTAACCACCTCTCTTTATCAATGACAGCCTCCTCAACAACACAAACCATTTCATCATCTTCATCAAAATCTTCCTTACTATTAGCCTCAGAAACAGGAACAAGGCGAGATAACGCATCCGCCACCTTGTTTTCCACTCCAGGTAGGTATTTCACATCAAAATCATAATCTTGCAAACCAACAACCCATTTCGTGATCCTACCTGACACAGCATCAATACCCTTTTTCTTCAAAATTTCACACAGCTGCTTGTGGTCCGTCCTAACCTCAAAGGTGGTTCCCCATAATAGGTTTTTAAGCTTCTTGACCGACCAGTAAACAGCGAGAGCTTCACGCTCAATCACCGAGTATCGAGTTTCAGCTCCTTTTAAACTCCTTGACAAAAAGAGGATGACTCTTTCAGTCCCTTCAAACCTCTGTACAAGTACCGCACCCAAACCTTTCAAACTTGCATCAGTTATCAAAATAGACTTTTCAGAAGGATCAAAACTGCTTAATTTCGGGGCAGAAGCTAATCTTTCCTTGATGACCTCAAATTCTTGCTGACATTTTTCTTCCCAAATGAATTCCACTCCTTTCTTTAACAAATACCTCATGTTGGCACACAAAGAGGCAAAATCCTTCACAAACTTGCTATAATATTCAGCAAGCCCAAAAAAACTCAAATTCTTCCTTGTTCTGCGGGGGAGACATCTTAGAGATGGTAGAGATCAAATTCTCTTTGGGTAAAATTCCTCCTTCAGTGATTGTGTGACCTAGGTAGTCAATGGAAGTTTTTCTAAACTTGCATTTCTCAATCTTGACAGTTAAACCTGCATCACACAGTCTTTCTAAGACAGCAAAAAGTCTAAAATCATGTTGGGAATTATCAATGCCAAACACCAGAATATCATCTTGATAGACTCTGACACCTTGTAAACCTTTTAGGACTTTTTCTAATGCCCTCTGAAAAACCGATGCGGCTGACACTAAGCCAAATGGTAGTCTAACGAACCTAAAAGTGCCATAAGGCGTCACAAAAGAGGTCAAATCCTTCGAATCTTCTTCCAACCTAATCTGATGGTATGCGGACCTTAGATCAATGGTGCTGAAGATTTTAGCACCTTTAAGTAGCATAAGCATGTCCGCAATCTTGGGTAAAGGATAATGATCTGTAACTACACATTTGTTAAGCTCTCTTAAATCAACACAGAGACGAAGAGAGTTGTCCGATTTCTTGGCTGCGACAATCGGGGCAACCCACTCCGTTCCCTCTACTGTTTCTATAATGCCTCCCTTGACCAGCTTCTCAAGTTCATCTTTGACTTGTTCTCTGACAGCTACAGGTACATTACGCACCTTGCAGCAAACAGGTACAGCATCCTTTTTCAAAATGATACGATGACAATAATCATTAAGACACCCCAAATCTTCCGAAAAAACTTTAGGAAATTTCGTTTTCAGTTCACTAGTGAAATCATGAGAAACCAGTGAAACAGTTTGAGACATGCAGGGAAAAGGCTCTTTTAAAACAATAGGAGGTGTCGAGTTTGGATCAAGCATTATGCCTAAATCCTTGAGAGCAAACCAGCTTATTATGCTATCTCCTTTTTGAGAAACATAAATTTTTGCTTTGGTCAACCTATTCTTATAATTAATCACTCCTTCAAAAACCCCAAGTAATTTAATGGGTTGCCCAGCATAACCAAAGGGCCTTATATCAGGGCGAGACAGCTCAAGTTTTTGTCCCAATTTACTCAAGAAAAATTATTTTGCTACAATAGTGATTTTTGCTCCAGAATCAAACAAAACTTTTGTGGGAAAACCTTCTACTAGAATTTCATCACAAGGAGAATTCTTTGCTTCTTCAGCACTTACAGTCTGTATACAGATTTGACCACAATCTAGGTGCTCATCTAAATTACTTTCATTTTCAAAATCATAGAATATCTCATTCACTCTACCTTTGTAGTTTCCCCCTTTACAACATGAGGTAAAGTGTCCTTTCCTTTTGCACTTACCACAATAGGCTTTCCAACCTTGACATTGTCTATCCGTAGCAAAATGCCCCATTTTACCACACCGGTAACATTTTACTTGGGAGAAATCAAAACTGTTTTCTTTCTTTTTATAAGGTGTTTTGCTTGAAACGTTTTTATTCCTAGACTCCTTTTGGTGATTATCAGTTACTCTAGGAGTAGATTTTACAACATTTACTATTTCTTTAGTAGTTTTGTTCTCACCATTTTTCTTAATGACTTCAACACACTTGATAGAATGTTCTATCCTCTTTGCAATAGTAAGAACTTCTTCTAGAGAAGGTTCGTCCTTTTGCCACAATTCCTCCCTTACCTTTTCAATATAACATCCAAGCATGAACTGATCCCTTATATGTTCATCAAGACTTGCACCAAATTTACATGAGGAAGCAAGCTTCCTTAAAGCTGTAATATAATTTTCAATTGTCTCTTCTTCCATTTGTGTTCTGCGACCAAAATGATACCTTTCTAAAATTGTACTGACTCTAGGAAGGTAATGCTCATCTAATTTTGCGATACATATCTCATACTCATTTAAACTACCATCATCAAGATCAGGCAAATGATCGAATACCTCTTGTCCTTCTGCCCCCAGACAATGTAAAAGTAATGCTGTCTTTCTTTCAGCACTTAAACTAGATCCACATACCCTTGCATACCTTTCAAATACTTTGCGCCATTTTTTCCATCTAATAGGTGGATCTCCAGGTGAGGACAAGAAGAAAGGGGGGGCAGTTACATTTTGCATGTTGTTAAAATAAGAAAGAAAAAAAAAATGAACAAGAGAAGTAAAACAGCAACACCAAAAGAAAATATGTGAGTTAAATGTGTGTGTGTCACAGTAGGTGGACACACAAGAACAGCTTCCAGTAATAATGCAGTCAGTTCAGTGTGTGTGTATCACAGTAGTGGAACACACAAAAATAGCTTTGAACGAGTGTCAAAGAAGGTAGACAAATTGCTGAAATGCGGAGTGAAAACAGTACCTTCGTATGTTTGTGGTAAAGTTCATGCAAATTGCTGAAATGCGGAGTGAAAACAGTACCTTCGTATGTTTGTGGTAAAGTTCATGTAGATGAAGGACTTAAGAGTAATTTTAAATTTACCAAGGTATTATTGCCGGTCGGAGTCACGAAACGCATTAGAAACGTAATGCGTGTACTCCGAGGTTTAAAGAGTAGAATGACCAATCCAAAATGGCGCCCACGTTAGCGTGACTCCCAAGATGCTTTGCGGCACGCTTTGCGTCCTTCCCAGCAAGCCTTGCGAAGCCTTGCGCCGAGACGCGGAGATGAAGGAAGCTGGTTTGTTTACCAGCGAAGCTTCGAGGTTCTGCGAAGGCTTGGACGATGGCGTTCTGCAGCACGCGAGGACGTTGGGGTAGGACTTTTTCAAAGAATGCAGATCGAAGGCGCTATGTCCAATCGCTGTAAAAATTGAATGCCACGAAGGTCTTTAAATAGTCACGCTGCTAGATACAGGCAAAATAAGAGTTAAAAAACAAAAGGCTCTTTTGTTTCTTACCAAATGAAAAGATGAAGTAGAAATCTTCTTTTCGAAATTGAAGTATCCATTTAAAGTTGAATAAAGTTGGATGCCACGGAGTACCTCAGGAGGGTTAGGTTTCCAGTTAAAGTTTGTAGCAGCAAAGTCAAATTTCCAAGGAAAGTTTGTGGAAACGTTCCTCCTTATTTTTAAAAAAAAAATAATATTAGAGGTAGGTGTTGAGATCTTTTCTTCTTCCAATGAATCCCATCCTCCGTCGCCAAATGTAACATAGGAAGCCACAAACTTGAAGATAAAAGTTCAGGTTTTATTCAGAAGAAAGATCCCATCCACAGGTGAACATCCAGCCAGCATCAATGTAGGATTGTAACTGCCTGGTGAACAAAACATACCATTCCAGGAGATGTGCAGGAGATTCTAGTGCCTCATGACATCAGCGCAGTTATGTCATGAAGCACAGACACACAGAACCAGGATGCCACATGAGGGGTTAATAAAAATAAGGAACATTTTCCTTGAGTCTTCATAAATTTCCACATCTCCAGTAGGGCCACCTCCCGGTCCTGTGGTGATGATACTCCTTTTTGTTTATACATTATTGGTCTAGGGGACCAGGAGTACCACCCTCCACCCTTGTGGAGAAATCCTTACTCTCCTATTGTTTTTTGACTTTTTTCATATACCAAGAAAGTCGGTTAGAGAGTGCGACTTTTGGATTTATAGCCTGGGCCTTGGACTTTCTCCTAGTATTTTGTGCACCACTAGACACTGACTGCAGACACAAGGTAATAAGATTTATTCAATCGGAGTGTCTCGCTGGCAAACAACAAGCCTTTGAAGTGGATTCCTCTGGTAAGCAGAATGAGCCAATGCGGTTCTACGTAAGTGGAAAGGAAAAAGTGTTTGCACTTTCTTGGACTTGTGTCAAAAAGAACTCTGGGAGACAGTGGGTAGTTCATTACCTATGTGAATGTTAGAAATGACAAGGGCCTGCCTGTAATTCACATCAGCTTCAACCTATTGTTTTTCCCCCCAATAACGGGGTAGATTATGATGGCGTTGAAACCACATTCTCCGGGCAGGTGGAAGCCACCGCCGGCCCGGAGGATGCGGATTCACCGCCGCGGTCCTTCAAAACAACCAATACCAATTATGATGGCGGTGGAATCAGCGGCGGACGGCAGGTCCGTCTGCCGCTGATCCGTGGGGTGTGGAACACAATATGGTGGCGGTGTCTGCAAGACACCGCCAGCCATATTATGATGGGTGCGGAGACATGCTTTTCTGCGGCGGATATTCCGCCATGGAAAAGCATGTGGACCTTTGTTTTTGGGGGCCCCTTGCGGGCCCCCAGGATGTTGGGGGTGCACATGGGGGGTACCTATGGTACACCCCTGCATGTGCATGCACAAAGCGGCAGGCACAGAGCGGTACCTACCGCTTTGTGCATGCACATGCAAAGCATGCATTTTTAACTTAGCGGCGGGTGCTGCTTTAAGCAGCACCCGCCGCAATGTTAAATATACCGGATGTGACCGCCAGGGTGGCGGTCACATCCTAATTTCTATGGAGGGAACGCCGCTGCCCCTGCGGACGGTCCCTCCACCTCGGGGGTGGCGGACGGACGCAGGTCCGTCTGCCATCCTAATCGCCACCAACGTTAGGAAGGCATTTCTCCGAAAAAGTTATTCTTCAACCCGAATCAACAAACCATATAAATTCTTGACACTGCCACAGATGCGCACATTTGTAGAACCACACAACTAACCTTCAACCTCCCACTGCATGGTCAACAGTATTGTTATCAGTACCTCACTTTTTAACCCTCATGCATATTCAGTTTTCTTTCAGTGATGCAACATACTCACGGTTATATACTCCCACACATCTGTCTCCAACTGTTGTTGCTGTGCACGAGGGGAGATGGTTACAAATATTTTGTCCTTTTATTCCTCAAAAATGTTTCAAAGCACATGTTTCCTTTTACTCTGAAACCTAAATTTGCTAATAGCATCTAGGCTGAGATTAAAATCCATGAAACATAACTTCCACTGCAACGATAGGCACCATACAGCAACAGTGTGTCTATCGAATCCATAACTATTGCCTCTTCCGCAATTTACCAACTCGCCCTGATATGTAATCGTGGGGCTTCTGTTTGTGCTTTTACTGGTCACACTATAACTGTATCCTATGCCCCTCAGCTACCATACCCCTCCCCAAACTTTGTACATTTCTGCACTTGAGTTTATCTTGCTTTGTTGCTTTGTTTACCGTGTAACTGTGTAAAGCGCTCCGATACCCTCATGGGTCAAGTTTGTGCTCTATTAAACATTAAAATAAATAAATAAATAATATTGTTAATATATCCCAGAAAAACACAAAAACAACCCCTAAACAAACTGAGCAAAACAGGCCTGTTGCAAAGAAACACAGCAAAGTTCAGTCTAAACATTTCAGCAGAAATCCAACTATTCCCATAAATTCACACGTCGTAAGCAAACTATCAGCTAAGAACATCAAACTCATTATGCACTCTCAATGGAAATCCTGTATGGTTTACACCAGCGTTGCACACTACTGAGCAATAAGCACAAAAACACTTGCATGCCGGTGGGCAAGAATAACAAGGCATTTCCGTAAGCATTAAAAGCACATACTGCTAATTGCATAGCACTAAATCCCTTTGCATTAAGTAACCTTTGCTGTGAGTCATGTCGCTTCCTAAATTGACCGCTTGACATTAGTTTAGCAATATGTGAAGTGGAAATCGGATCAGGCAATTGCAGCACAGTCTGCACCACAAACGAATCCCCATCTGAGACAAAGAACCTCTAGGGCTTAACGGATATCTGCAAGTAATCTAACTGTACCTCAAACATTCCAAGCTACAATGCATTATGTGGGCCAATGGAATGCATTGACAACATAATCAACATAAACACTAAACAGGACGAACAAGGTCTATGATTGAAATACAAAGCTGTGGCAGATTCACATCTGGGGTTCAAGTTTACAAAGGAGGAGAGACACTACAAAGCTCCCCACATAAGCCGTTGAAATAAATAGGGCTAATTTAATTTAGTATCGATCCTAAAGAGAGTTTAAAGAAAAACAATCCCTTAATTATTCTCACAAGTTTGCTGTAATTCACGCAATCTTCTAGTAATTCAAATTAATCTTATAATCGGGCAATGTTTTATTCCCACTTCAACATACAAAATTCTCTGACTGTCCGTTAATCACCTTACATTAATTTAGTAGTCTGAAATTTCTCTGTGTGGCTACAATTACCCAAACAAGTAAAACCAATTAGTCCTTGCATAGGGTTAATTTAAAGGTGAACTGCAGTGTTCTAGGGAATATACCATGAATTCACGGACAATGAAAAAATGGAAACGGCATTTGCTCTCTTACTTAACAAGCATTGGCATAGCCAATAGGTCTCGTCTTTGGGACCTTATAAGTGTTTAGCCATGAGGCACATTATCCTGTGTGCTGTGCCACCAGGGGTTGAAGGGACACACAACTGCTGCAGACTGTTTACACTTTATAAGTAGCAGCAATCTGCAAATGGTCTGATTTACTAATGAATTTTGAGGCAGGTGGTACTTGAAGCATCATACACTCAGTGTCAGGAAGGGGCAATTAAATCATCCTAAAACCTCCACTGTGAGAAACTGGCAAACATAACATCTACTATCAATAAGTAGGGAAGGTAATATATCATAGACACTCATTGTCATTCACAGTAAAATAGTACCACTTGTAATAACCCCAAATACTTCATGAGAAATGATAACACCAGAAGAAATCAATTTTTATAAAGTACCATGTAACAACACCCTAACAGAGTAACATCTAAAACCAGGGACATCCAATGATAGTAATGGGCACTGAAAACATAATCAATATCAGATTTTGGAAAATGGCATGCACAGCAGCCCAAGGCACTGAATTCTTAACATACATTAGATTACAGAAAGTTTCATTCATGGCATCTAATCACAAAAAGTGACACTTGTATCACCTCCAAAGCACTCACTGTGAAAAAAGCAAAATGTGAAAAGAAAGCCGTCAGCCAATACATCTGTACTAAGAGAGACCCTGAATAGCGAAGTACGTGGAGCAAATATTGTGCACGACAGCAAGCTTAAATCAATTTATGACTTTGTGCCAGTAGAAACACACTGTTGGAGAGGGTGGGGGGAGCATGGGTACGCATGAAAAAATGCGAATTTATCTATATTTGTATGTCTGTGTTTCCAATTCTGCCCACTAAAATACACCACCGAAAGAAAAACAGCTAAAAAAACAGGACCTTATTAAAAACAAAGATTATAAACAAAAAATGTGCCTTAACAGGAAAATATTTAGGGGGGCTGTATATTAAGGTTTGCCTAGACTAGTTCACAAAAACTCTAACTATTGTAAATACAACCAAAACGATCGGAAATACATATGAAGTGCAGAAAATATAATGTGTTTACTCGGATGTTTGAATGTTAAATGTATCTTTAGGATACACTGACCTGGCTAAATTACTATTTGATATGAAGAGAAACCAAATACATAACAAATGAGAGTTGGTTAGAAATGACCTCACAATCGCAATTTCAATGAAAAATACGCTGACTTGTAAGCACACCATTTTATGGCGCCACACTCCCTCAGCAAAGTTCAGTATTGTTCAACAAGGATGGACAGGCGTCTCTATGCCTAACAGCCATTGTGAAGCCCTTAAATGTTCCATTTTACAGCATAAAGACTACTTCAAGAAGTCTGGGCAACTTCTCTACCTGCATTTCATTTTAAATGGAATTTTCAGAACAAGTGTAATCATTCCGTTTCCATTTTTAGCATGCTGGACAGGTGGCAAGACATTTATACTGCAAAAAATAGGAACAATAAGGATTAAACGGTAACTGTGAGGCACACCACACAGCCTTCCAATTACTTGAACAGTATTTAACCGTGGAATAATGGTGATAATAGTACAGAGACCAGAGCACCTTCTGGAATTCACAGGTGAGCCAAGTAAAGGACAAGTGCTGGAATGCTGGGGGAGTGAGCTGAAAGAAATGTGTTACTTACCTGTAACTGCAGTTATCCAGTATTGGTGTCTTTCATAGATTCACATGCCTGAATCATTCCCTGTCGTCGGAATGGGAGTCCCCGGTACATAAATAAAGTAATGTCCCATAGACATGTAGATAAATAGCCCTAATGGCCTCACATTAGTATCCTATCTCTGTCCTTTTGTAGAAAGGACCAAACTCTAGAAAAGAGGTAATCAGCTGTCACCTCCCTCTAGAACCCTCCTGGAAGGAGCCTCAGTCCCTCAGATTTTCGTACGCACAAAGCTAAGTAGGCGTATTACTAAGAGAAGTAGGTGAGCCCTTCCAGGGGAGGTGGGAGGGTTGCATGTGAATCTATGAAAGACACCAATATTGGATAACTGCAGTTACAGGTAAGTAACGCATTTATATCCAGTATTATGGGTGTCTTTCATAGAGTCACATGCCTGAATCAGAGTAGCAAGCAATGCACAAAGCACATTTCGGATGGCACAGTATCTGCAAGTCATTAGATAATAACATTTCAAGCAACTAGAAAGAGCATATAGCTGCAAACAATAAATACCGTCAAAATACACAATAGAGAAATGTGCGTACATGAAAAGGATGGAGGGATGAAAGAAGGCTCACCTCTAGTGAAATAGATGCCGAAGCACTGCTCGTCCCACCGCAGCATCCTTCATAACTTCTGTGTCAGGCAGTAATGCCTAGTGAAGGTATGCGGCGACTTCCATGTTGCCGCTCTGCAAATGTCAATGACAGGCACACCTGCGAAAAGTGCCATGGATGTGGACATCGCCCTAGTAGAATGAGCTCGTACTTTTGAGTGCAGGGGATGTCCTGCTTGTTCATGACAAAAAGAAATAGCTGCCGAAATCCAGCAGGAAATGCTTTGTTTAGTGAGCGGAAGACCCTTCCTGGGCGTACTGTAAGCCACAAATAGCTGATTTGACTTTCTGAAAGCCTTTGTCTTGTCGATATAAAATTTTAAGCACTGCTTGAGATCCAATGAATGCAACTACCTTTCCGCTGCAGTGCAGGGGTTTGGAAAGAAGGAACGCAAAACCACAGGCTCATTGAGATGGAAAAACGATGGGTTGTTTGGGATAAACTTCGGATTTGTCCGCAAAATCACTCTGTCTTGTTTAAATTGTAGAAAAGGATCCTGAATCGAGAAAGCATGCAGCTCACTCACTTGCGGAGGTGAACGCAATTAGGAGAGCTGTCTTTCAAGAGAGATATTTCAGGTCAGCCCTGTGCACCGGCTCAAAGGGATGTTTCATGAGCTGATTAAGGACTGTATTAGGTGCCAGGTAGGAGGCAACATTTTCACCGAAGGGAAAGTCCTGTATAATCCTTTCGAAAATGGTTTGATCAGTCTGTGAGACCAGAGAGAAGGACCTGCTGAAGATCTCTTGTAACGGGATATTGCAGCTAAGTGGACCCTGATGGAGGAGTGAGAAAGGCCCGACGTTGCCAAGTGGAGAAGATAAGGCAAAACTTGTTCCGGAGAGGAAGAGAAAGGGTGTATTCCTCGATCTTTACACCAGATGCAGAACCTCTTCCATTTCAAAGAGTATGTTTTATTGGTGCTATCCGCTCGTGCTCGAGCTAGGATGGCTCTACAGTCAGGTGGAATATTAAAATTCTGAAGCTCTCTGACCTCAGGAGCCAGGCGGCTAACCTGAGAGATTTCAGATTCGGATGCTGGACTTGCTGGTTGCTCATCGTGAGCAGAGATGGACACTGTTTCAGGCGGATCGGTGGCTCCAGAGATAAGCGGTGGATTTCCGTGAACCAATGTTTGTGTGGCCAAGTTGGAACTATTAAAATGAGAGTACAAGGCTCCGCCTTCAATTTCGGGAGGACTCTGGGAAGTATCAGCGATGGCGGAAAGGCGTACGCAAAGACGTTGCACCATGCGATCAAAAATGCATTCCCTAGAGACACTGACTGGGGATGCAAACTTGCGAAGTGTTGGCATTTGGCGTTGGATCTTGTGGCGAATAGTTCGATCGGTGGAGTGCCCTATCTCAAGAAAATTTGGTTGAGGATCTTCTGATCCAGTTCCCACTCTTGAGAAGTTGTCTTCTGTCTGCTCAATGAGTCGGCGAATACATTGTCCATGCCTGGGACGTACTCCGCCCAGAGGAGATACCTTGTTTGTGATTAGCCAGTTCCAGATTCTCTGCGACTCGCCAGAGCGTGTCCCTACCTGTTTGTTGAGGTAGTGCATCGTCGTAGTGTTGTATGTTCGGACGAGCACCAAGGAATTTTGGATTCTTGGAAGGAAAGCTTGAAGAGCCAGGCAGACTGCCCGCAGTTTGAGGAGATTGATATGGAGCCCTTTCTCCAAGGGAGACCACTTCCTGCTTATCCGCAGCTCTTTCAGAAAAGCTCTCCAACCTTCCAAGGAGGCGTCTGTTGTGATAATATGAAGAGCAGCCGGAAGTAGGAATGGCAATCCTTGAGAAAGGTTCCGAGATGACAATTACCATTGCAGGGCTTTGACTATCTGGGGAGTCACTTTTATGTGGTCGTCGAATGACCCTGTGCATTGGACCCACTGCTTCGAGAGTGCCTCCTGTAGAGGGCGCATACGTAGACAGTGAGGAATCAGGAGGATACACGATGACATCATCCCCAGAAGAGACTTGAAAAGGCGGACCGTCAAGGCCTTCTTTGAGGCCACTAGGCCAGCTAGTGCCAGAAGCTTGTTCTTCCTCTCTTGGGATGGGAAAGCTTTCTTCGAACGCGTGTCCAGGGTTGCTCCTAGAAAAATTAATGCACTGATTGAGTGTAAGACCCAAACAATCGAAAAGCCATAAACAGGCGTTGGAAGACCTGGATGCGTCTTCTAAGGATGGAGCCTTGATCAGTCCAGATACGGAAAGACTTGGTGATGGTGCTGCCTGAAATATGCCGCCACTGGGGAAAGACATTTTGTGAAGATGCGAGGTGCAGACTTGAGCCCGAAGGGCAGGACGCGAAATTGAAAGTGTCTGCTTGCCACAGCAAATCTTGAATATTTTTTGTGATTCCTGTGGATCGGGATATGGAAGTAAGCGTCCTGAAGGTCTAGGGACGTCATAAAATCTTCCTCTTACAGCAATTGTAAGACCTCCTGGATCGTCACCATGTGAAACGACTGCTTCTTCAGTAATTTGTTGAGGGCCCTGAGGTCCAAAATCGGTCTCATCAATCAATTGGAGGAGGGGGGGGGGGTCCTGCTAACCTGGATTTTTCAGGTAAGTGGGATGTCCCTTGGTAAAAAAAACCCTCATGCACGTGAGTAGATGTTTTATGGTAGGGGTATATCTTGATTATCCGCTATATTACTCTCGTGTCTGCATAATCACGGGGTTAGTTGGTATGCAGCCTCCACCTGGAGGTAGTAACCCAAGGTTAAAAGCAGTAGTGTCCAGTGATAAGTGGTGGTGGTGAGATTAAAATAACTGACAGCCAGATTGCAGTATTTATTGTTCTGGATTCGAGTTAGCTATGAAAATCTAGTAGATATGCGTTGCGGGAATTGTTAAGATTCTCACGCTATCTATTTTCGTGAGGTTAAAAGGTCGACATGTTTCAGCCCTAGTCGCCTATATAGGTCATTGGGCTTTCTTCAGGACCATGTGGTATGTGAGCTGTAAAGCGACGTATTAGTCCTTTAACACCTTGGAAGTCAATCTTGTGCCTCAGCACAATGATTAATGTGCTTCCTCAGGTGCCAGGGAGTCTCTAGGGGGGGGCCCTTTACTGTGGCTTATCACCTCCTGCGCTGCTAGTGCTGACTCTGCCGACCTGGATGGCAGAGTCAGCACTAGCAGCGCAGGAGGTGATAAGCCACAAGATTGACCTCCAAGGTGTTAAGGACTAATACGTCGCTTTACAGCTCACTTCTTTGATGTCTTCTTTTTAGGAGGAGCCGTAGGGCTAGGAGAAGTCACCCTTGGTCTCTTCAGAGACAATTTTGAAGATACTGAAGAACCTTCACTTTCCTCAGAGGAATCAAGGTGGTCTGTCTTTCAGCCTCTGGAGCCAAATTAAAAGGTGTCCTTCACGGTCCTTGAGGGTTTTAATAGAAAAGGCCCGACATACCTTGCAGTCCTTAGCAGAATGCTCCGGATACAGGCAATACAGGCAGTCTTTATGCTGGTCATCAATATGTAGCCTTTTTTTCCACAAGAATTACAGGATCTAAAAAGACCCTTTTTTGGTGTGTCAGCCATATTAAATAGCAGTCACAGGAGAAACAGGAGAAAAATATCCCACAACACTGGAAACCAGTGCTCAGAGGAGACTCCCTTAGCACAATGTGCAGTAGAAAATCTGAGGGACTGAGGCCCCTTCCAGAAGGGTTCTAGAGGGAGGTGACAGCTGATTGGCTCTATTCCAGAGTGTGGTCCTTTCTACAAAAGGGCAGAGATAGGTTACTAATGTGAGGCCTTTAGGCCTATTTATCTATATGTCTATGGGACATTACTTTATTTATGTACCGGGGACTCCCATTCTGACGACGGGGAATAATTCAGGCATGTGAATATATGAAAGACACTCATACTACTGGATAATGAAGTATTCTCATTTATAACCAAGTGGGAGTCTTTCACTCATGTTTTCTTAAAGCTTGTATATGAGCACACCGCTCACGGTTTCATTGCAACATCCATTGTGGTTTTGAAGAGGGAAACACAATGCGTTCAAGTGGTTAATCTGGACTTTAAAGAGAAGTTATCTTGGTTGCAAAATCTACACGTTGGCATCGAGACCTCTATGACATTTGAACAAGCGTGCGCGCCTCGCGCTGCAGCAGGAGAGAGAGAGGCCGTGCACTGGAGAGCATTCTGCTCTTTTTCCAAGCACATACTCATGCTTGTCGCGCGCTGCTGCGCACTCCCGCAAGGCGTATGCCGCCACAAGCACGAGTATGTGCTTTGTAAAAAGAGCTGCAAGACGGCTAAAGGTCTCCTATGCTGCGCATGCACACTGCGTAGGCGAGACCTAAAAAGCAGGTGTTGCATCCAGTGAGTCAACACTAGATTACCTTCTTGGGTAGAGTGGGAGTGTGTGACCGTGCTTACATTTCATGGATGTCATGCCATGAATACTTGTTCTCACACAGCATATTAGAGACAAACTTCCAAGTAGAGGCCAATGTCACTATCATACACTAATCATTAGAGATGAGGCTTTTAATATTATGGGTTGCTGAATTATTATTCTAGATGCTGCAATTAAGATACAGTAGAAGCTTCCTCCATGGTCCTATAAAAATTCTGAAAAAAGAGCTAGCGGAAACGCTCTGCCAAATAATTCCTAAAATCAGAAAGGTAAGCAACTCGTTCAGCACAAAACAAAGGGAAGAACCTTTGGGCAGTGCCCCATGTATGGTTACTTACCTGTGGAAGAATGTGAACATACACAAATGTCCTAGCTAATAGATTTGAAAATCCAATGGCAGAACTAAAGTAGCCCAGACAAGCTGGATTAATAGACATTATAAAACAAGATGAGAGCTAGTGAATTTTTAAGAAATAGAATCTCATGCCTTCTGAAATATTTTTTTTCGAATAGTGCCTTCCTCAGTAAAGTTTATGGATCACTACAGAATTTTTATGAAATTGAACTGTGAAAAGAGCTAAGCATAGTCCCGAGAAGATCACAATATAAATCAACTTGCACAGGATGCTATTAATAATATACAATATCATCGAAAAGTTGAAGGGGGAGCGGGGGCTATCAGTCCCAAACACAGCAATACGCCTACTGACATCAAACCTAAAGCCAATACTGAATTGGTCACCTAAAAACGTAGACAGCCTTGCAACAGACATAGAGCAAGTAGTTCTGTTCCATTCTACAGTGGTATAGATATTGGCTTTAAGGCTCCAGAAAGGTTCAGACTGATGCTTTTCCATCAGTCTTACCCTAACAGCCTTGCATTAAAACCTCTGCTCAGTTGTACTTTATTTTGGATAATTTCCAGATTGACCACATTCACCACTGATCTCTAAACTACAAAGTAGAACATGCATTCAAATCACATGCGTATGACTTATGGCTGGCTTGTGCATACATTAAAAATATTTGAAATGGAGCGTTATGAATAATTAAGAGGTGATTTAGACTAGAATGGCATGGCCCTTACGGCTACATGCAGTGGTATTAAGTTTTAGGTGTGATAGATAATTATCTAATTAAGTTTAAAATTAGTAAACTAATCACAAGTTGGAAACTGCCTGGTTGACTATTTTACACAAAGAAATCTGAGGGTTTGTCATTCTCACGATGACCGTTCAAAATAAGAACTTTACAAGCAATAGAAGAAATGACTGCTACTGTGAAAATAAGTAATTGAAATGTATCAATATCAGCATCATAATCGAGGTGAATATTCATGGAAAGGCAACCCAGCAGACCTTCTATTATGGAGAAATTCAAATCATATCAGCCATGACCATAAACTGCCCAACAGAGGTAGTGTGAGAGAGGAAGGAAGGTTGTATACTATATAATAAAGTCATTAGAAGAATGCAGGAAATTAACAGAGCGTAAAAACACCATTATTACTCTAGACACATACCAGACTGTGAAAGCGCTCTTTATAAATTTACACTGACACCTAATTTTACACTATCTGAGCTACTTATTTATCGCCCACCGGGCCCCTTAAAAGCTTAGAGGCAGCCAATTTTAGCATAGGGTACCTTAATTTACACCTGGAACTCCAAGAGTCCCATGATATTGTCAATTTCCTGGGAGACATGGCAGCCTGCCAGCTAACGCAGTTGGTCGTAGGACCAACACACATCGCTGGTCCCCTCCTAGATCCTGTATTCTCGAATCTCCAGATCTTGGAGGCTTCTGGTCTCTGATTCAAGAAAAGAAACAATTTAAGATCCTAGAACGGGCCTGGAGAAGATCCGACAATTCCACAGCTAAGACAGTCTATAGGAACGCCTTTAAAGCATACCATAAACTGGTCCAGAATACCAAGGCGACCTTCTATGCCAATATGATCACTACTAGCAGAAACCCTACCAAAGCCATTTTTGAACTTCTGAAATAAATGCAAAAAACTCCATCAGCTGTCAATAGTATCATATCCTAACAACAATTTGTAGACGAGAGTCAACATACAAAAAACAAATTAAAGGTGCATATTTAAGTCGACAAGATAATTCTTGTGTTGACAGGCTTTCGCTTGCGCTATTTTTTAGAGAAGCCTTCTAGCTTTTCTCTTCGTACTTAACCCGGAAGTGAGTATGATCATACTCAGTGTGTTTTACTGATCAAACCGGAAGCAAAACTCAGCCGGTATTTCAACCGTGTTTACCAGCGCCCGGATGCACTTCCATCCAGCAAATCTGGCAATGTGATGTACACCGGACACGGCTCCTAGGCTCCGACTCCGACAGGGCAACGGGCAGGTATTTACTGATGTGCCTCACTTATGGCTTCACTTGGATGTCATTCCCCGACTGGCGTGCTTTTTAGAGACCGCTTTGTGATGTCGGCACAGTCCCGACTATTTGGGGAGGTTGTCTTAATACTTGCATATGCGCTCTCTAATGTCATGAACTTTCTAAACTTTACGTGCTAGCCAAACCTTTTCGAACACCGCGCGTCAGATTTAATTTTGTCACGCTCACCTCTTACGCAAAAATCTTCATGAGTATTGCTGTGAGCTAGGGATAGTATTAGCATTTAAGAAGTTAAATGTTTTTTCCAAACCCAACCTTATGATTACTGCTGCGAGTTAAATCGCTAACGTCGATGCCTCCTTATGAGTACTCGCTCATACTCTAACCTCACTATTTGTGTCGGCCATAGAAGTTTCTTTAACCGCATGCGCGCTAGCGGAATTCCGCTCGTACGCTGGGTTTTTTAAAAACGCACTTTGCGTGACGAGCTGGGCTCGTCATCAGCGTGCGAGGAGGCTACGCGATGACGAGCCCAGCTCGTCATCAGCGTCGAAGGGGTTAAATACGGTGTCTATTCCAAGTAAAAGTAGGTATCACGCGTTGAACAGAGGAATACTTTGTTAGGTGGTCCGTCTTAAGTACTTTGCAAGTAGTCAGCCGAATTTTCCTTTTCTTACCACGCCAAGAAGTCAGTCTTTGAGCAGCGCTAGTCGATTCTCTCTTTGCTCCACTTTTAGCCACATGTCTGTTCTTTAGCATATTGTTTTATAAAATCGAGCTAAATCGCGTCCTCTGCCACCTTAGATTATATTGACTAGGAAACTACGTACTAAGACTACGCCTATTCTTCTCGTCTATGTCCTTGTATTTTCCTCAACGAGAATTCTCCCTTACATGGGACTCTCTACCCGGGACCGGGTATGTTACGTTGGTTTTGGATCATATTTGACATCTTCTTGAAAATATCAGGTTGCCTTACAGCTTTCCTTATCACCATATTTTTTCAGAAAGAATTAACATTGCGCGTCCTTGGCACTTTTTTCTACAAATGCCTTCTCTACAACCATTACTGGCAAGCTACTTTAGCAGTCGCCAGATGGCTGCTTACCTATTGGCATGGGTTACGTAGCGTTTTAAGACTCCGACACCTTTGTGTCGCCATTTTTAATGGTATCCACGAGCACTATCACTCTTTGTGATCTTTCTCTATTGTGACACATACTAAAGTATATTTGCAATTGTATGCTATTACAGCCCTGAAGAAGCCCGCTCTATGGGCGAAACTCGTTGGCTGTTGCTGATCCTGTGCATACTGAACACATCTGGCAAATAAAAGAAAACTGTCAACACAAGAATTATCTCGTCGACTTAAATGTGCACATTTGATTTGTTTTTTATATGTTGCCTCTCATCCACAAATTGTGGTTTCTATTTTATGATCTACTAGCAGCAGATCATTTGAGGTGGGCAATATAGGTGAAAAAAGTTTGTGACAAAGTCTGGTTGTGCGGTCCCCTAGAACCCAGCTGCTTGCTCTATCCAAATAGCATCATATCCTCCAACTTTCAATGTGAGACACTGGCTAAATTCTTTAATCGCAAGTTGTATCAAATTTACAGCACATTCTGTCCAGAGAAGGCTTCTCCGGCATTCGGCAAAGTCATCCTTTGAAACCTAAACTCTTCAGAAAAGTCCATCATTGTCTCCTACCGGAGGGACGGAGCTGATCAATAGGTCACTATTATTGGCAGTGATCCCCAAGTCCTGGAAACATGCTAAAGTAATTCCCTTGTTAAAACAACGATGCTAGACGCAACTCAGCCGGAAAACCTTTGCCCTACATCTCTGCTCCCGTATTTTGCTAAAATGATGGTGTCCTAAGTCAGCACTATCCTGACTTAATATCTGGAGGCAAATTAGATCCTGGACATGTCACAAAACGATTTCCGCCCCAGACACAGCACCGAATCTGCACTACTAGCGGTCACGGAGCAATTACGGACAATCTTGGATGAGGGCAGAACCTTGGGTCAGATCTTGCTGGATCTGACTGCAGCCTTCGACACGGTCTCCCACAAGATCCTGCTGGAGGAGATCGGTGTCAATGGCAAGGCCCACTCCTTCTTGGGTGATTGATCTTTCCAGGTCTCTGCTCCTCCTTTTACTTCCTATGCCCATCCTCACAGCTGGGGTGTGCCCCAGGAATTGGCCCTGAGCCCCACTCTATTTAATCCTTACATACGCCATCTGGCCCTAATGGCCAAAGCCTGAAACATTGCCCTGGTATCACACGTTGATGATACTCAACTGGTGTGCACCTTCTCTAGCAACTCCAAGCAGGATCAGGTGAAATTCCAAGGAGACCTTACGGCCATCTCTGAATGGATGGCAAACCACTATTTACAACTAAAGTCAGAGGCCCTCTTGGTGGGCTGAGACACTCTTCTGTGGGGAAGCCAATGATGGCCTGCGGCCCTTGGAACCTCCCCTCACCCCCAAATCTGTGGTGTAGAACCTGGGAGTTTTGGTGGACAGTGCCCTCTCATTTGAGGGGCATGCTAAGGCAGTGGCTGGTACCTGCTTTGGCCTACTACGCGCCCTAAAGCCCATCTTGTCCAATCTACATGCTGTCAAGACTTGATTATTGTAATGGGTTGCTATTGGGCGTCAATAAATCTGTGACTAAAATACTTCAACGAGTACAGAACGCAGCTGCCCACACACTCTTTGCACTACCTAAGTACTGCTATGCTTCAGACTTTCTTCATCGGCTTCACTGGCTACCTAGAGAGAAGAGAGTCTATTTTAAAGCCCTATGTATGATTCACAAGATCCTCTGTGGCCTGTGTCCTCAAATCTTGAGCAAGCTGTCTTCTTTATACGTTCCAGCTCGAGCCTTGCACTCTGCGGATTTGCACCTGGCTCGTGTACCGCTGCTGCGCCGGAAAAGAACAGAGGGGCTCTCGTTCCGGGAATTGGCACCTGCTCTCTGGAATTCCATCTGTAGGAAGGTGGCTATCTGACTATGGTTACCCCAGATTTTTTGCCTTGTGTTTAGCTGGTTTTCGACTTAGTTGGTCTGGTTCCCTGCTAATCAGGGCCCAGGCTATCTGCTCTCTCTGTAAAACGGATTCCATGTACCCTAGGTGCATAACTAGATTGGCTTGGGTCACCTTATCAGCCCCTGTACAGAGCACTATAGGTGCCCAGGGCATAGGTGCATCCAAGGCCTACCAGGGGCTGCAGCATATCTTTTGCCACCCCTGGCTGGCTATCTAAAATTGACACAACTGGCTGATCACTCAGCTGGGGCAAGTTGGTGTAATCACCCCTTGCTTAGATATAGTATACCTATATCTAAACCTATATCTGGACACATATAAACCTGTGAACCACTCCTATGGAAGGCCTCATCAATCCTGGAGGCAGAGTGCGTGGTTTAATGTGAGATGGAGCTCTGGCATGAGCTGAGCCTGTCTGCAGCTGTCGGGAACAACTCCCTAAGCTGTTCCGGGATAATGCCAAACCATATACTATTAAGTGCATTATAATCCTTGCGGTTATATAGCAACTTTGGTTTGGCTTTATCAAAACATGTCGTGTAAGATGTCATACGATTTGGAATACTATCCCCTCGACATTTCTGTCGACGGGGATAGCATTCCACCCCTCTAGAGGGAGAAGACATGTCACTTTACTGAAACGCGGTTGATTTTTAAAAGAGCCTCAGATCCACAAAATGGATGCTTCTGCCACAGACACAAGTCTGACCTCCTGCTGCCGACCGAAACTCAGCAGAGGAGGCTTGGACAAAGGCTTTCCTGTCGCAAGCAGGTGTTACACCACCCCAGACAGGAGATAGTGGATTGTAGCAGGGAGGTTTGAAAGAAACCAGACACTGCCTGGGGAGCACAAGGCTGCCCCTTGCATAATCCAGCCAAACCGGTTCTGGGGCACACCAGCCCCTGTCTCAGCACGGCCTGGATCAAAAGAAAGGGGTGTATCCACCCCCTTCCTGGGTCCCACCAATAGGAGGGGACCTAGCAGGTAATCCAGCCCCCTAGATTGGTATAAGAATGGGAGCAGTGCCAACGCACTCAGATTATCCTGATGAAACATTTGAAACGAAACTCTGGAACCTTCGACATCCTACTCAACGTAGAAGACTGAAGAATCTCCCTTGTGGTCAAGGAGTGACCACCCTGTGCAAACAGGCTCCATCCAGCACCTCGACGTGTGCTTTGTTGCAGTTCCCGCCGGAACTCGAGCGACGGAGATAGACGAGATCAAGCTTGCCTGCCTTCTTACAGCCCGATCCACAGTCCCTGCAGAGCTGAGACCCGTGGAGGCGACCGGAAGCGTGGGGCACGCCATCTTGAAAAGAGCACGAGATGCTGACCGTGCAGCCCACGAGTGACCCTCAAAGCTGTACACCAGGGTTTGAGAAGCCCCCACCCTGAGCCACTCATGCACCGAAGATCACCCCTCTACACTCGACGAGTGCTGCGTGGGGCCCTTCTGCTTGCTTTGGCTCGATGCGTTGGCCCGGTCACTTGCCAGCTGGCTTGTGGCCCCTGTGCCGACGAAAACCTAAAACCGACTTGCGATTCTGGTTGCTCCAGACTTGCACCAGCTCCTCTGAAAAGGAGCACCCGCTCTGACCCTCCTGGTCCGAGTGAGAAGCAATCTTCCAGTCCTGCGTGGATTGCTCTTGCCAAGTGTTGTTTGCTCCAATCTTGAAGCCGACAGCGCCGATGGTGAGAGCCTGCGTGGGACAGCTCGTGACCCGCTCCTGGACGTCGCAGATGCCCCAGAGCCCACGTGGCAGCGGAGAGAAGCTCCTCGACAACCACCTGATTGCGCCCGACATTGCCTGTTTCCGTCCTGGTTCCACCATGGTCACTGCTGAGTGACCCAGACTCTGTCCCCTCTGCTTTCAGGTACTTTTCTACTCTGATCCACCCTTGGATCACACGGGACACTTCTTCACATCGCCTGCAGCATCTTTAGCTTCAAGCACCAAGAACCTGCGTGACGAAACCCGACGGCACTTCGACCCTATGCACCCGCTTCCTGTGGGTGAGGTAACATTGCAACGCTGGTGTTCCCACACTGGTACACACCTCTAGGGTCTGTGTCTAAAGTTTTGTCCATCTAGGTTCAGCGGAAGTATCCTAAAACTATTTGTGTAACTTTGACGCACCATTGACTTTGCATTGGTGCATGCGTGTGCTTTAAGCGCTGCACCCGAATCCCGCGGGCTTTTCCCGACTTCAGCATTGCTTGTCCCGACTGCTCCCAGCGATGCCCTAGACCTAACCACTGTTCGATTGGTATCTCTTATACCACTTTCCTAATGTATGGTTTGAGTGGCCACCCGCCCTCATCCATAATTGTGCAACTTTCACATGTTATACTGTGCTTTTGATTTAACGCTTGTGCCCCTTTGCTCATAAAGAGTACTGGGGATTATTTTTAGTAATAAACACATATTTTTAGAATATATACTTGTGTGGTGTCCTTTCATTTGATATTACAAGATTGTGATTGGTAAAACAGATAGCTTAAAACGACCTCTTGAGTTTAGCCTTTAAGGCTGCTTAGTCTATGCTACCACTAAGATAGCTTGTCTATAAGGTTTACTTACAACCAGACACCATAAGGGATTGTTTGGACTGATACAAGGTGGTTCCAGAATTGGAAACATCATATATCAGGCCAACTTCTCACACCATCCCTTTGGCTTTACGTAGCAAGCAAGACCACTGGATCTTTAAGGAAATGATCAAGACGTAGCTATTCTCCAGTCACTAGCTCCCTCGTCCTCTCCCCTTATGCTAGTTATAGCGCTTGGACGCCTTGAAGCTGGGGCAGCCATGCGCTTTATAAATCCGGATAACATAACATAACACATTGCATTTATGAGTTTTCATTTCAGTTTTTGTGTTCCATTGCAATGTAAACAGAATGATGTGTTAATTACGTGATCTAAATGATTATTAAAATGTAAGAATTAAATATGTACACCAGACTGTTGCAATGACTAAGAACATCTCAACTAATTAACTGAAATACATCCAATGTTATTTGCACTGTTATTCATACCACTAATGAAGCAATATGATATCTCCTTTGCAGTAAACGGACTTGGAAGACGGCGTTTCTGGTTCCCTCAGGACCCACCACCCACAACTCGCGGTACCCGCTTCGCGGGTCCCGCTTCGCTGCTCACCTGCCTGACTCGTCGGTGGATTTGACGCCCAGCTGCTCCTGTGGGGTTCTGTAAGACGGTGAGGCGGCAGGGCTGCGAGCGCGACCCGGGACTCACTTTCCCAGGAGTCCCGGTGTCTCTGGCCGTGTCACCTGGCCCCGCTCTCCCTGACCGCCCCGCCCCCAGCAGCCCCAGGTGAAAAGGAGGGAAGGATCTCTCAACAGTGGGACACTCCTTTGCAGTAAACGGACTTGGAAGACGGCGTTTCTGGTTCCCTCAGGACCCACCACCCACAACTCGCGGTACCCGCTTCGCGGGTCCCGCTTCGCTGCTCACCTGCCTGACTCGTCGGTGGATTTGACGCCCAGCTGCTCCTGTGGGGTTCTGTAAGACGGTGAGGCGGCAGGGCTGCGAGCGCGACCCGGGACTCACTTTCCCAGGAGTCCCGGTGTCTCTGGCCGTGTCACCTGGCCCCGCTCTCCCTGACCGCCCCGCCCCCAGCAGCCCCAGGTGAAAAGGAGGGAAGGATCTCTCAACAGTGGGACACTCCTTTGCAGTAAACGGACTTGGAAGACGGCGTTTCTGGTTCCCTCAGGACCCACCACCCACAACTCGCGGTACCCGCTTCGCGGGTCCCGCTTCGCTGCTCACCTGCCTGACTCGTCGGTGGATTTGACGCCCAGCTGCTCCTGTGGGGTTCTGTAAGACGGTGAGGCGGCAGGGCTGCGAGCGCGACCCGGGACTCGCTTTCCCAGGAGTCCCGGTGTCTCTGGCCGTGTCACCTGGCCCCGCTCTCCCTGACCGCCCCGCCCTATAGGTTCCGGACTATAAACTTGGTAGCTACTCGCTGCGCGGGAGCGCGCGGGAGCGCCCGGGGCTAAGCCCGGGCAAAGGGCGGGCCCTCTGTGGCCCTCCGTGGCCTGCAGTGCCTGGCCTGGGCACACCCTCATTAGTCCCTTGTACCATTGGTTCGTTTTGTTTGCTATAGTTGCCTTCCTGCTTGAAGCTATTGGGGTAACTTCTCCTTCGAGTAGTCTATTTGCTTTTCTTGTGTTTATAGTTTTCTTTGGATCTTTTGTTGTGATATTTCATTATAGTTTGTTTTCCTTTTCCAGAGATGTCTACTCGTAAAACTAGGAGCCAGAGAGCTGGTAACGCTAAAACTAAAAAAGTAATTGGCACCCTAGATAATTTCATTTCTCGAACACACTCTCTGATAGATGAGGGCATTTCTATCATGGAAAGGAGAGTATCATTGGATCTTGCCCACGCAAAAAGATCTTCACTGGGCAACATTGCAATGGTGCATTCCCCGCCGCCAAGTTTGATAAACCCTGTTGTTACTTCAGCTGGGAATTCCACTAATGATTCTACTCCCGCCAGCAGTCAATCACTAATTTCTATTAATGCCCCTGTTACGAGCACACTACCCTCTAATATCCCCCATGTTCCCGTGTTAGTCAACCATGATGTTACTGACGCCTCCACTATGGTTGGGTCAGATATCATTACGTTAACTCCAACTGATGTGATTCCAACAAATCCTCCCATGGACAATCCCGCCATTACTTCGCAAGGGTCTATGGGTTCCAACTCCGGGGGGGACAACACAGGTGTGGCGACAGTTAATGATGTGACTCTCCAGGCACATACTGTTCAAACTGAGTCTGACCCCTTAGATTCTACCCCCCATCTGCTAACTTTAGGGGTTCCGGACGATACAATTCCTGATAGCAGTCTGGCTAGTCTTCTGGATGAGAGCGGAAGCATTGACTCACTAACTAATTCAGGAGACGGGCTTGACTCCTTAATGGAATCTATGTCTAGTTTGTTAAAATCTCTGCTTTCACCTCTGGAGAATAGGCTTTCCAACATAGAACATCAATTGGCTACTATTCTTGCGCTACAAGACCCTAGGCTGACTACCCCTGGTCTCTCTATTCCGGTTGTTCCACCGCCTGTTATTAACACTGGGATTGAAGTTACAAATCCATCTATGGGGAGTGCTCCAGCACCTGCAATTACCCTCCCAGCTCCTTCCCTGACAGCAACCAAAACAGTGAATAAAACCAAACCTTCCACTTCCACAGGTCCAAGTGCAGTAAATAGAAAGGCAGCTACCAAAAAGACTCCCGATAACCCAGCCCCTATTATTCCACAGTCTCAGCCCAGAAAAACCACATCGCGGCGCAACATCAATTTACCGCCAGATGCTTGTCCGTATGTGGTTGTTCTGACAGGGATTTCTGAGCTGCCAACATCCACTTCTGAGCCCTTTTGGGCGATTAAAAATAAAATATGCCACTGGCTTGACAAAAATTACCCTCCACCACCCGGCCTAAACAAGAACATACTTATGGTTGAACGGGCTCCTTGGGTAGGTGGGAAGAAGAAAAGTATAAAGGGCGACTGTGTCGTTATCACGTTTGAGGACCCACGACTCGTAGAATTTATATGCTCAACTCCTCCCTGTGATAGTAGGTCAGTGGTAGTAGCTAAACCTCTGTCTTTTTTTTATATGCAGGAGGGCCATGGGGATGTGAGATGGAGTTGGATGAGGCCATCTAGGAAAGGCTTGGGTAGAGGTGGTACATACCAGAATCCACAACAATGGGGAATGCCAGTAGAGGAAGGTTGGAACCTAGTCCATAGGAGGAGGGGGCACCAGTGGAAGGGGATTCACACTTCAATGGAGAAGGGTGGGGCCCACAGCTCAATTACCCTTTATTTCCCTGCTATAATCGATTTGGGGGGTTGGAAGAAGTGGACTGACCATCACCCCAGTGTATTGAAGATGGCGGGGGTGGTGGGGCTCCTTCCACTGTAGATAGTGGTTCTATCGTTCCTACAATGGAAGAAGTACCGGAACAGTGTAGCACTATTCCAGAGCCCTTGTTAGGGGATGTTGACACTCAGGCCGCCACGAATACACCTATGTTGTCCCCTACCCTTGTTAAAATCTTGTCTTGGAACATAGCCGGCCTAAAGAAAAACCTGCCTGACCCGGAATGGAACAATTTTGTTGACGATTTCCATATTTGCATGTTCCAAGAAACTTGGTGTGTAGAGCCACAACACAAACAGGGCTATTCCACGTTTTTTGTTCCTGCAATACAGCTTGGGAGGGGGCGCCCATCGGGAGGATTACTTATTTGGATCAGGATAGATCTGAATTGTAAAATTACTGTGAACTATGTCCCCTGTAATGATATTCTACATATAACTGTTAAAAGGCAGTCTGCCAGGAAGGCTTTTGAACTTTTTTGTATCTATGCCAGGGGGCTCCCAGGGGGCCAATTGTCTCCAACACTGGAGTTGTTAGATAACACGCTTTCTGCACTCCCTTCTAAATCCTCAGTATTAGTGGGAGGCGATTTTAATTGTACATTTGAGCCTCTTGATGAGGATGAATTCTTGGGCTGTTATAATAAACCAGGAAACCAGGTAATTCCATCCTTATCTCTGGCCCCAATTCAGAAATGGTCGGCTCGTTCCATACAGTTGAATGCTCTGGTGTCTGCACATGATCTATGTGCCTTAAATGGCCGCACCACATCCGATCGCATGGGCGCTATGACCTTCAATCGATTAGGTTCCCCGTCACGGATTGACTACATCCTTTTGGATGTAGGGTCATGGGTTAACCTGGTTGATATGGAGGTCAGACAGAGGATTGATAGCGACCATAATCCCCTTTGTATGGGTATGTTCTGGGGAGACAACAGTGGTGAGGAGGTTCACAATGAGCTGATTACCAAAGAACTAGTCCCCTCTAACTGTAATCGCAGGATTAAATGGAATGTGGTTAGGTGCAATGAGGGGACACTTGAGAATATTAGGGTTCTAGTGTTGGCTGCCTCATCTGCCTTGGCCCTAGTGAACCAAACTGCACTTCAGCTTCAGGGGTCGGTGCTGGCAACTAAGTATAAAGACTTAGTAGGGGAGATCGGTACGTTTTTCTCAAAAAAAACAAAGGGTTGTCATCTGTCTAATCGCACGCAAAAAAAGGGGAACCCTTGGTACACTGCCTCCTGTAGAGAGAAAAGGAAAGCAATTTCACTAGCTATTAAAAATAAGGATGCCCCAGCTGCTAGATTAGCTAGAAATGAGTACCGCACTAGTATTGTGAAAGCCAAAAAAGATTGGGAAGAGGAACATTGGCAGGCTCTAAAGGAAGCGGCTCAAGGGAAAAATGCCACTGCATTTTGGAAACTGATCAACGTCATGGATAGACGAGGTGCTGAGCCTATACCAAACCATATTACTGAGTCCCAATGGTATTCCCACTTCTCAAATTTATATGGCGTGGGCTCCTTAGAAGCTGCGCCAGTATCCCCTACACTAGGTACTGATTGTACGGTCCATGGGAATGATGGCTCTATTGATGTACTGTTTTCGCCCCGTGAGGTACAAGAGGCAATCCTTAAAATAAAACCGGGTAAGGCACCTGGCCCGGATGGAATACCGGGTGATTTATTGTTGTCTAACCCACTGGTTTGGGCTGATTTTATTGTAAATGTTTTGAACCTTATCCATTTAGGCCACCAGGTACCGGACTCATGGAAGGGTGCTGAAGTTGTTACCGTTTTTAAAAAGGGTGAGAGAGAGGACCCTGCCAACTACAGACCAATTAGTCTAATCGACGTTATTCAAAAAGTAGTTGGCAGGGTAATTGTAAATAGGATTGAGGGTTGGCTTATGGAAGGAAACATTCTGTCCCACTTCCAGGCTGGATTCAGAAACAATGTTGGGGCCATTGACCAAGTTTTCAGATTCTGTGCAGTTTTCTGGAAAACAGTATCAATAGCCAGAGGGAGCCTCTACTTGGCTTTTATTGACCTCAAAACGGCTTTTGATGTAATACCCCGTGCTAAACTTTGGAATGTCCTACTGGATATGGGTTTCCCATCTTACCTGCTAAATCTTATCATCAAACTCCATGAGGGAACATATGCAAAGATACGCTGGGGGGCGCAGGGGCAACTCACTAAGAGTATACCTGTCAACAGAGGGGTGCGGCAGGGGTGTGTGATGGCCCCTACTTTATTTTCCCTCTTTATAAATGGGGTTGTGAAGCATCTGCAAGGTACACCGGCCGATGCCCCCATTATAGCGGGGGAGAAAATACCATCCCTCCTCTTCGCCGACGATACCCTCCTCTTATCTAAAACCCCCACAGGTCTCCAAACTCTTCTTGATCAGTTTAGTGTTTTTTGTCAGGAACGGGGACTCACAATAAACACGACTAAAACTAAACTAATGGTCATGACCGCTAAGAGAAAATATAGGAATATCCATGTTACCCTGAATGGATCTCCTTTAGAGGTGGTCGATGAGTTTGACTATCTTGGTGTTAAGATCAATAACCACTTGAAATGGGAACCCCATATATGTAAAATGAATTTAAATTTTAAAAGGGTCTCCGGCACTATTTTAAAAAACCAACGCCTCTCTATAAGTAGGCCAGTTGCCCCTGCCTTATCAGTTTACGAGGGGAAGGCAATTGCCTCAGCTGTTTATGGCTCGGAACTGTGGGGCAATGAGAACACCAACGACCTAGTCCGATCAGAGAACAAGTTTATGAGGGACTTGGTGTCGCTCCCATCCTCTACCCCACTCAAACCTTTATTCTTAGACCTGGGAAGAAAGTCTATTCGGGATATCCTCCAACTCCGTCCCCTCTTATATTGGGTTCGCTTGAGGAGGACCCCAGAACTAGCAAATTATGCCCTTGTGCTAGATGAATTACTAAAATCAAACACCTCAGGCAAAATCAGATGGCTAAATGAACTAAAAAAGCTTGTAGCAAGTGTGGGTTTAAGTGATGCGTGGGTATCCCAATCACCTCCACCAAAACAAGTGGTGAAAAAATTATATTGGGACTGGATAGAGACCAATGCGCTACAGAACCCACACTGGGGTCATCTGACTGAGACCTTTTTGACCCATAAATGCACCCTAAAACTGGAACTGTTTTTGGACTTTATTCAGGTTCCTCGGGAAAGGACTTTATACCTTAAACTTAGACATGGAACACTGCCCCTCAAAACTTTTACTTCTAGATGGAACAACAGGAGGGAAGAAGATACAATGTGTCCAGGGTGTACAAACCCCGAGGAATCATTGGGCCACTTTTTCTTTGCCTGTAAGGCATATATCTTACCTAGGAAGAAATGGCTAAAACCAGTACTAAAGATCCTTGGGGTTAGAGATTACAAATCAGCTTTGCGTATTCTTATCTCCGATACCTCTTCGATGGTTACTATTTGTGGGGTTGCAAAGTTCTTATCATGTGCCTGGATCATTAGGACTAAGATTTTAAAAAATGCCCATCAAGTCAATTTTTCCGCATAACTTTTAGATGTCTTTTTTAAAAAATAATGAACTGTTTTGTAATTATGTATGTAATGAACTGTTTTTATAATTATGTATGTATTTCATGTTTGTACTTTTTATGATACATGTGTCGAATAAAAGTATAATGACTGACTGAATTACATTTTCACAGTCAACCACTCGACCAGATATCTTTCATTTTAATTTCTTCCAAATTCTATCACCATCATCATTAGAAAATGTTAATGCTTATTTCTACCTTAATATCCATTTTGTTTCCCCTTCCCATAACAAACCTTTGAACAACTTTGGGTGGGCTAAAACTAAAGACTAATATACACCCATCATAAAAGGCCCAAATTAAACTAGAACAGTCTAGGTCTGTGCTTCGCACCAAAAGAGTAGGCATTTATGAACCAATGTTTTTAACTTTGGATAATGCATTATTTGTTAACTATCTATTTCTTAATATGTAAATAGTATTGGCCAGGTGCTTCACTATTCCATTAATTCTTCTATAACAGAAAAAGCAATAAATAACTTTTCAAACCAAAAAAACTATTCTATGAACCTTTGCTAATCTGGGTTCAAAAGAGAAAATGCTCACTGACCAGTGTCATTTAGGTCATGTGACTAATTAACATAACCAAAGTAAAAAAATGTACAGCCCTTTCCCAATTTGTTTTTACAGCTATTTGCCAATTTCTTGGCTGTACATTTATTACCATACTAGGAAGAACAGTGGTGCTTTACATACCGACCCCTTTCAGCAGACCCTTCTTTATGAAATTTAACCATTTCGGTACATTCAGTTTATAGATAAGGAATGTAACCTAGTTCTCTCTCAGGCGAATCTCCATTAAAATCATAAGCACTGAATAGTCCCACCCACGTGCTAGGATCCCGGAACAGTTCTTATAGAGTCACATCTACTTCGCCAAGGCAATGAAACATGTGTAACAGACAGGTTAAATTTTTGCACCCTTAAAAAACGGTTCTGCTGCCAATGTTCATGGAATTACTTTAAAATTTAGAAGGAAAAAAGGTCATACACTTAAAAATCACTTAAAATTAAAAGTGGCCTTTTAAAAACATCCTTCACAAAAGCTTTTTACTTATTTTTAAAAGTAAGCTAATGAATAATATGTGGCAATGCTGCAGCATTGAAACAATGTAAACAGGAAACCACCTTTAAGGCTTTCTGAACTCCAGTGTCCCATCATGCCCTGTAGGTGGCAGTTTTTCACCGTTTTTTGATTTTCCAATCAGCAGTATAGTGGTATACATGTATTATCTCTTCCGTCAGTGACGAGGGAAGGCTGGTTATGATTTCAATGGTCATTTCCCTGAGAGAGAATTAGGATTACAGGTAAGAAACCATTCCTTTGCTCTCAAGGGATCTCCTTTGATAATCATAAGCACTGAATAGATTCACACGCTTTCGCTTCCAAGATTCCTCAAACGAAGAGAGAAAAAAGTACAATTACACAAACAAATTCTTTAGAGATGCTTGCCCCACTTGGGCATCAGCCTAAGCATCCGAATCAATACAATAGTGTCTCAAAGTGCAAACTGATCTCCAAGTTGCAGCCTTGCGGATCCAAGCAATTGGGATGTTCTTAAGTGAAGCAGCAGTAGCGGATTTACCCGTGTTGGTGTGGCCCTAGGTTTACCAGCTAGGGTTTTCTTTGCTTTTGATAGAGGATTATAAAGGCGACAATTTATCTAGATAAGGATTGCTTGGAAGCGCTATATCCTTTCCGTAGAGGACTGGAGTTGACAGAGTTGTTTTGATTTTTTTAAAGATTTTGTTTTATCTAGATAGAACTTCAAAATGATTCTAACATGGAGAGTGTGGTGAAATTTCTCTGCAGGGGAAGAGGGGTCTTGAAAGAATTTAGGTAAAATAATCATCCGATTGACATGGAAATCTGAGACTACCTTTTAGGAGGAATTTATGATGGCCCATAAAAACTACCCTGTTGCTATTGAATACTGTAAAAAAATTCATGTAAACAAAGAGCCTGTATCTCGCTAAAACTCCGAGCTGAAATTATGGCTACCAAGAAGGAAGCCTTCCAAGGTGTGTTACAGAGCAGCCTTATCAATGGGCTCGTAGTGAGGACCCATCAGGAGAGAGGGGACATATGCAACTCCCATTGAGAAGGGGGGGGGGTGTCTGTGTCTGTGTCTGTGTCTGTGCCACTCTTGCAGGGAGGATGTTATTCTACCCTCTACCAGAGTAGGCAACGAAAAAGAGGGGAAGAGAGGACTCACTGTTTGCCACCAGCTGTTGTAGTGACTAGGGCAGATGATTACGGTCCTCCTATGCCTCTTGACCGAAGGTACTGCTGTTAATGTCTGTGTGGTTCAGATGATTGTTGTTGCTGCTGTCGTGCAGTTCAATGAAGGATTTGAACCCTCTGGTGGAGGAGGTTATAAGGCCGATATGAATGTCTCCTATAGTCTCTTCTTTTTTTCAATTCAACTGCTTTGAGTGTCAAGCTCGAACCTCTTCCTAGACATCTCATAGTCAGCATGAGCATCTAACAAGGTGTTACCACAAAAATGTAGGTGGAGAACTTGAAGTTGGGCTTTGGGTTTCATATCTGTGAGTCTCAGCCAATAAGAGCACTGAAAAGCCAGGCAATGACAGTAGCCATGCACTGCTAGAGTTGAGGAATCTGCTGCAGCACTGATAATCTGGTTTGACACACATGCCTTCAATAAAAATCTCTTGGAAATCATAACACTTATATCTGGTAAAGATTGATGAATTGTTGAATGGAGTCCCAAAGAGATTCGTCAAAGCGTCCTAGGAGAGCAGTTGCACTAGCAGCTTTCGTGGAAACTGCAGAGGATCTGCAGACCTTTCTTCCCACTGAATCCAATTTCTTGCTCCCCATGTCAGGAGGTATTGTTCAAGATGGCGCTTTGACATGAAGTTTTCGACCTACTGAAACAATGACCCAGTCTGGAATTAGATCTGAGAGAAGAAAGGACGGATCCTGATTTCTGCATTTCTTTTGCAGGCGTGATGGAGCAGCATTGACAGCAGCCGGGGTCAGAAACAGTTTAATCGCTGGTTCTAAAAGGCCTGGAACCAAAGGGAGTAGGGGTCTAGCTACAGACCTTTAATGAAGTTTCTCAAAGATTACAAACGTGGTTGGGGCAGTAATCAATATTCAATTTGTTAGCTCCTCTGATAAGTACTTCCTGGTATTAATGGCAATATTTTAGGTGGAGGAGACTCCATTAAGGTAGACAAATAAAATCCTGAAGATGATGTATAAGAAGATTGGGTGGATCTAGATGTAGATTATTTTCTTGAATAAGAGTCTAAGACCATGAACAATGCTGACTATGGATCTCGATCTTGTTCTAGACCTATCGGTGCAAGTCTGATGGGTCAGGAGCGAGATCTAGGTTGACTTGACATATGTGTCACTAGCTCACTAGGCTGTTGGGGCAGAGAGACTGGCAAAATTGGCAATGCTGGAATCGCTGGTTGAGTAAGAGGCAGCGATAGATGAGGAGAGCACTATGTAAGTGGAGCAGATTCCATTGGAAGTCGGGCGGTGTTGGCAAATCCAGAATGGTCAAGAGGGTCGTGCAGTAGCCACACATGATGGGGTCATGAGAGTCTGGCAAATAAAATATACAAATCCTGAGTAAATCTGCTTTTGTAATTTTTCTGCTGCAGTATGGGCAGTTTGCAAAAACGGGACAGTTGTATGTCTCAGCTTCAAATTTCTTGACGTTGCATGGTGTCTTGACTTCAAAGTCCCCATGATTTCTACGGTAATCTCCTCCCAAAAGTAGTATGTGTTCTCGTCCAACCAGCTCTTGACCATGAGCTAGTAGGTGCAGTACCTCTTCTTGAGATGTTCTCTTTGTGGATGTCCCTCTTCTGGAGTCATCAGAGTGAGACTGAGGCACTGGTAGAGTGTGCAGTCTCCCCTCACCCTTTTGAACTCTCAAAAGTCAGAGAATCTTGCCATCTGCAGTGCTCCACTTTTTTGTAAAAAAAAACCTTTAAAAAGGCAGAGCACTGCTCAAGGATCCTGTCAGCAGGAGCCAGAAAATAGAACTGAGTAAGTGGATACCTACCGGGCATGATGAGACACTGAAGTCAGAAAGCCCTTAAAGGCGCAATTTCCTATTTATATTGTTTGAATGCTGCAGCCTATACAGGCTTCATTGCTATGTATTATTCCTTAGCTTACTTTAATAAGTAAAAAGAGTTTGTGAAAGATGTTTTTAAAAGTTCACTTTTAATTTTTGTTTAAGGTGGTTTTTAAGAGTATGACCCTTTTTTCCTTCTACATTTTAAAGTAATTCCATAAACAATGGCAACCTAGCCTGTTTTTAAGGCTGCAAAAATTGTACATGCCAACATGTCTGTCACATATTAAAGTAAGGTGAAGTAGATGCGACCTTGAAAGAACTGCTTCCTGCACATGGGTGGGACGATCTAGTGCTTATGATTACCAATGGAGATCCTGAGAGAGAATTCGTTTTTATCTGTGATTGTTTAGCCCTCAGTGATGCAATTAAATGCATTATAATAAAAAGTGAAACATTTACCCAAACGTGCATGTCAAATAGGCATTACTGGAGGGATAGGGACAGGCAAGACACACTTACTATTATATAAATTAGTCCTTAATAACTCATTTTAAGACAGACTGGGCTGTAGCAACAGAAGGAGACGACACTGGTAGCTTCGACAGACGAGGCACCCTGAAAACTGATGAGTGGCAATCTGGTAGAGCTGCAACGTGACAAGGACTCCGGAGTTGCACAAGAAGAGACCCATTGCAGAGACCTGTTGAAGGTGAAGCCTGTTCCTTGTTGTCAAGAGTAGGGCTTAGCCTGCTGATAGAGAAGCTGCCGATAAGGGGAGTGGGGGTGCACTTCAGAGCGCAAAGCGCCCAGACTGGGTGCACATAAGAGGAGTAAGGGTAGAAGCTAGTCAGCCCCCTGGGTAAAAATTAATTCTGCCCCCCCTACCAGCAGCTCTTGACCTGTGGGAGTGAAAATCAAAGCAGCTTGACTGCATTTGCGAAATATGACAGAAAATTGACTATATAAGGGTTGTTAGATGGGCCATGACAAAGTGGTAGAATTTCTGAAAGTAATACTTGAAAAAGCTTGACACAGTGTTCCAGGAGGAGCTGCGAGAGGAGATCAGTGATTTTTATGTAAGCAATAGGGATTCAGTAGATAGTGTTGAGATGGTCTGGGAAGCCTTTAAGGTGACACTTGGGGGCTATTGCATAGCTAAGGGGGCCGGGGTCCTTCAGGTTATATTACATACCCTACGGACATTAGATACAGACCTAAAAACACTTGAAAGCGAACTTGAAGAGGACCCAAGGTGCACCACACAAGCGGCATTCAGAAAGAAACTCACAGAATACATGGAAGAGGCACGGAGGGGGGTACAATTTCGTGGGAAACATTGGGTTACCCGGCAATATGGAGAAGGGGATAGACCTGGCAAGGTACTAGCGCAGAAGGTAAGGCTACCTCAATGTAATAACTATGTAATGGAAGTGGGAGATCCGGAAGGTGGGATTTGCCAAGGGACGCCTAACATACTTACTGCCTTTATGAGATATTATAAAAAAACTCTACACCACTACAAGAGTACAGACACTTGATTTGGATGGTTTTCTGGGGGATGTGGTGCTGGGTTGGCTTAGCGATGGGCAGAGGGCTTTTCTATGTGCACCGTTTGAGCTTGATGAGGTATGGGAAGCTATCATGAGTCTACAATCTGGAAAGGCCACGGGCACAGACGGCATTCCGGCAGAATTTTACAAAACGTACATAGACCTTATGGACCCTATTCTTAGAGAAGTCTACGAGGATGCACTGGAGGTAGGACATCTACCAGCTTCTATGAGGGAGGCGCTCATATTATCTTTACTTAAGCCAGGGAACGAGCCAGCACAGTGTGACTCCTATAGACCGCTATCACTCCTTAATTGTGATGCAAATATTTTGGCCAAATTAATTGTGACGCACCTGAGCCTTTTAATTGAAAACTTATTACCCGACCAGTCGGGCTTTGTGCTGGGCAGGGCTACTACCCATAACCTTAGGACACTGTTTGCCGTCCTGAACAACGTCTCGTCTGACTTGCCGGTTGTGGCCATTTTTTTGGATGCCACCAAAGCATTCAATTCCATCGAATGGGATTATATTTTTGGAGTCTAGGATCGCTGTTCCTGTCATGGATTAAATTGTTATATTGCAAGCCGGTGGCCAAGATTCTCGTTAACGGACAAACATCTCAGACTTTCAGTATCACTAGAGGGACGAGGCAGGGGTGCACCCTTTTCCCATTGCTTTTTGCAATAGCGACAGACGCTTGCGGCAAAATTAAGACATCATAATGATAAGGGCCTCCATTGTAATCTGCGCCAGGTGCTGGTCTCATTATACGCTGACGATATCACACTTTACGCTCGTGACCCTCAGCAAAACCGTAACCCAATATTGAGGGAATTTCTAGTATTTGGGCAGCTCTCGGGTGTTCAAATCAACTGGGGTAAATCATGCATTTTTCCACTGACCGCAACTACAACACGCTTCTCTCCAGACTTTCCCTGGGAGTGGTGCGAAGAGGAACTGAAGTACTTGGGGATAAGAATCACTAAAAATAAGGAAGAACTTATGAGACTGAATTACGGCACGGCCATAACTAAAAAAACAGACTGTCACGAGTTGGGTGGCACTGCCCCTCTCCATGGCGGGCCATGCGTCCCTGATTAAGATGGTGGTGCTCCCCCGATTGTTATAGCTTTTCTTGAATATCCCCTTTTATCCAGGTAGTTTTTTTTTTAAAAACACTTAAATCGGAGATGATACGACTGGTTTGGGGAGGAAAGCAACCTAGACTACAGTGGGAGGTGATGACCAGACCTTATGAGAAGGGTGGGTTTGGTATACCCAATTTTGAACTCTACTTCCTGTGCACGCAGGCCCATCACGCCTGGTACTGGGTGAAGCGACCGACATATGCCACAAGTAGCAGCTGAACATTGGCTGTCATACCCTACACCGATAGAAGGAGCATTATATGTAGTATTAAAAGATAGAGACAGGACAGCCAATGCTCTCACGGGCACGATAGCAGCATGGCAGCGCATACAGCGCAAGCTGGACGTGCCCCTGGTGAACTCCCCCTATTGCCCCTTGCTTACCACCCCGCCATGCCATTGTTGCAGGAGGGTGTCTTTAGGAAATTCCAGCAGCGGACTCGGGTATATAATTGGGGAGACCTGTACCACGAAGGCCAATTCCCTAGTATTGACTACATGTTCCAAACAACACAGAAGACGCCGCTTGACGTATTTGTAGATCTCAGACTAAAAAATGGGGTTAGATCGATTACTCCTGAGTTCCCAGCAGAACCACAGGTATTGATTCCACTACAGGTCATACTGGAGAAAGTTGCGCCCAAAAGGGCGGTGTCGCTGTTGTATCACACAATACACGCACTTGTAGCAGAAACACCACCACCTTCGCGGAGGAAATGGAATGAGGAACTAGGGCTGGTCATTACTGATGAGCAGTGGGAGAGATGTACCGACACACAGAGCGTGTTTTAGCCACCTTAGGATAATTCATTATAAATTTTTACACAGACTGTATTATACGCCGGCCAGGATGTGCAGGTTTAAGTTACGAGAGGATGATAGATGCGATAGATGTTGTGCAGCAGGGGCGGACTTTCTACATCTAGCATGGGGGTGTCCAGCTGTACAAGAGTACTGGGAACAGGTTTTTCAGGCACTTCGTGAAATGATTGACACATCTGTAGAAGCCACACCATTGCTAGCATTGTTGGGTAATGTCAAACCACTCCGACATGAGCACTGCAGGCCAAGAGAAGGGTAGCGTGTAGATGGGGCAGGGGACGGGCGCCCACATTCAAGGAATGGATCGCCGACTTAGTGATGTGCCAGGAGAGACTCTTGTCTTATGCCGAACTACTACCAGCAGCCTCCAGGCCCAAGGATGTAGGGGCCCCATTACAGTGTTATTTGCTAGCTCATCCAAGAGGTGAGGAATGATGGGATATAATAGAACTGAGAAGGGAGGTGTGTTTACCAAGCGGTCCTAAAACGTGATGTGAACTGTAGACAGACACCTGCACTGGCTGGACAGAGGGCGGGAGTTGGCGGAAAGTTGGTACAAAACATGTAAATAGAAAAGACAAACAGTACAGTCTCCTTATGTACAGCTGTGATAATGCACTAATGTATGTCGATCTCTAAAACGTGATGTTGGATATGTGTAATTGCGGATTGCCTTGCCTCTGCATGAAGCCACCAGTGGCTCGATTAATGTTGTACCACGTTGGAGAGTTGAATAGTTAACTGCACGAGATCTGCAACATTCCAATGTAACCGATCTAAGACAAGAATACATGTAAGATGCTGATTTTGAAATGTACACTTGTATGAAAAAATAAAAAGATGTTTAAAAAAAAAAGTAATACTTGAAAAAGTAGAATTACAATAAAACAGGACATTAAGTCAAAGGAGATGATAAACTCTGCCAGAATCATCAAATCTTTAAAAACAGAAAGCCAGTAACTGGAACTCAGTCACAATAATGAGAAATAAGTATAAGGGTGCTTGGTGCTCCAGAAGTAACAGTGCAGTGATAACATGAAAGCAGTGTGGCTAAAAATGCAGGCGGAGATAGCTATAAAAAGAATTTGATCATATGCAGGTGACTTTAAATGCAATTCATTCAGTGGTCAATTACACCTTTCGTTGATGAACTTTTGATCCCACCAAAAGTAGGATATCATCACTAAGACAAAATATCGAGTCAGAGGTAACAAAATGAAAGAAGTCACCTATGTCTATGTCAAACAAAGGGGAGTCAATCCAACAACTGCTGAGGTTCAAGACTTCAAAAATGTCATCAAGCCAGATGCGGAAGGAAATTACCAGATGGTTACTATAAGCGGATACTTGCAGGCCAAAACTCCTGTCAAAAATAAATCCAAACTAAGAAAACGGCTCCCACTTAGGCTATGCAGTGGACAGCAAACTGGACTAAAGAGACATGCACCAGAAAGCCACAGGAACAAAGGCACCTAAGCTGCGGCTTGTAAGGTATTGCAGCAAACAGGACAGGAGTATTGAGTCAAATCAGATGGATTTCCTTAACATCAGCCTTTCTTCGTGTTGCGTCTCCAGGGAAGCATCCAGGCCAAAGGTGTTCTGTAAATCTAAATATAGGCAAGGGTCAGAATAGTGAGAAGGAGTAAAGTTTTATCCTCCTTATCATCAGAAAGGTTTTGAACATCCTGGTCTGTCTCTGAAGCAAATGCAAATAAGGAGACAAGCCTTCAATGGTTTTGGTTCTCAGGGATTGGTACTGCTTGGGAATCCTTCCACGTTTGGAGCTGTGCCTTGGTTAGATCATAACAGTACACTGCTGGGCATGACCCGATGTCTACTCCAGACTGGGTCGCGCCCAATGACATCAGTCGGCAAAGGAAACAGGTCCTGCCTACAAAACATCTGACTGGAATCATTAAGGTTCCATGGTGAGCAAAATTACTGCAGAGGGAGCAGTTATCATCTGGAAAAGTGTAGCAAGTTGTGAACATGTCTCCTAGTGACTCAAGAGGTAAAATATCTAGTGCACTAAATGCTAGTCACTGGGTGTTTTCTGTGGGGGCCAAACAAGTTTATTATAGTCATGTCCAATTGAATGGAGATGTCATGTATAACTCCAGTAGCTATTACCACTGGTCTACAATATGATACCTTTCATTGTGTCTGGAAGCAAGATGAAGTCATAGCTGAGGCTTTTGTCGCCACCTACCGTCGTAAGCTGCAGTGACGTTCTGTGCCTTAGAATTTCTTCAATTTCATAATCGATTGTGTCTTGGTCACAATGTAGGAGGACAGGAAAGGGGAAGTTGCTAAAGGAGTGGAAGGAAACCTCAATAGGTAGAGTGAAGATAACAGCACCATCAGCCCGTGATCATCAGTGTACACTATATTTCGCATCAGTGTTTAGTTAACCAAAGTCCAGATATTACCATAACTCTGCATTTTGTTGCTCTTTAATGTACTGGCTTCCTTTACGGAGGTTAAAACAAAAGTTTAATTTTCCTACGCAAACCTAAGGTTGGTAGGATCCCATTCTGTAACATCCATATTTAATTCGAAAAATTATTTTCAGATCAACAATTGCTCTAAACTCTATAATGAAGGTCCGCTATTTTTCAAAGCGGTTATCTTCAGAATGCACTATTTTACAGGTCCTTATAGACTAAAGTGACTGTTCCTCGGCCCTCACTTTCAGACTTTGAGGTGTCCAGAGAGGCAGCACGACTTGTTGTTAAGGAATGTGTCTTGCTGACAACAAGCAATCAAATGGTCCCCCCCCCCCCCCCCCCCCCCGAAAAAAAAACAATTCTTCTGCAGGCACCTTTACAATTTGAGTAGCAAGATGACAAAGACCCTTGAAACCTGGCGCCACATACCTCCTCTGTGCCTTTATTATTTTGAAAATGTTCCTCAGATCCCTTGAGCTGAATCGACCATTGTATTTTCCACATCCAAAACATTTGTCTTCATGGTCCCCAACCATATTTCTGCTGCTGCACATGTTTTTTAAAACACCAAGATTTTTTGTTTTGAGGCCTTTAGTATTACCATTTTTACCTTAGGTAAATCCGCCAGTCTATCAACATCGACAAGTCTCAGGGACTCCCAACATCTTTCTTTGGCACACATTCGGTCTCTCCCTTGAAGAGCTTGTGTGAGGTTCTAGGCCATAATGCCCACCATTGTGGAAAAAGGATAAGCTTAACACCCCTCAGTTATCTGTTCCACACCAAGACCTATTTTAAGGGCAGCATTCTGCTGAAAAGTGTTTATGGAAATACTACTTACTCAATGAATATTCTAGAAATGGCCTTAATTCCCACGAATAAAACAAAAATTAACAACATTAAAAAAAAAATCCATGTGTGCAGCAAAATGTGTTTTCTTTATCTTTATTAATACAGAGAAAATGTACATCATGGACAGACATAACGGTAGGATAAAATGCTTACCTGTAATCCTAGTTCTCTTCCAGAGGAATCCTCATAAGCATGAAATAGTTCAGCCTACGAGCGGTGATCCCGGAGCACATATTAAAACATATATAAATATGTGAAAAAAATGGTGTACCTAGTACTTTTTATACATATATATATATATATATATATATATATATACATATATATATATATATACATATATACATATATCTATATATATCTATATCTATATCTATATATATATATCTATCTATCTATCTATATCTATATATATCTATCTATCTATATCTATATCTATATATATATATATATATATATATATTTACACACACACACACACACACACATAAATATACATATCTGCAGCCTACAATAAAGGCTAAAAATGTCAAAATTCCATAGTTTTCATATTAAATCACCATACAATAGCCAAGGTATTTCGGTCATAAACTGAAAAAGAAACCATAAGGGAATATAAACATTCTTAGCCCAGAGGCTGGATTCAAAAAACAACCAAACAAAAACTGACACACTGTGTTTAATACCTCACAGGACCCCCTATATCCCATCATGCCTCACAGGTGACAATCAGGTCAGGCCTTTTTTATGCAGATATGGAATCCAGCGCACAAAAGATATATATGAGGCTGCTTTAAAAATTCATCTGGGAGGTGGAAGGGTTGCTTAGGACTATGATGAGCATTCCCTTGGAAGAGAACTATGATTACAGGTAAGAAATGTATCCTCATCAGTAGTCAAACACCAAGTAAAATAGCTAGCCCATCACAGAACATGCGGATGAAGGAATAGAAACTGTCACAATTATCCAAAAAGATTCCTTAAAGAAGCCTGCCCTACTTGAGTCTTTGAGTCCAGATAGTAATACCCGGTAAAAGTATGTAACACTTTCCATGTTGCAGCTTTACATATTTCGGAAATGGGAACATGTCTCAATTGAGCAGCCTTTTCCAACTTAACCCTGGTAGAATGAGCCTTAGGTCTGGCAGGTAAGTGTTCGTTGGCCAGCTGGTAAGAAAACAAATACAGGACGCCGAAATCACCTTACTTTGCTGCTGTTCACGGAGGAAGGAGGAAGGACCGCTACAACTCGCGGAACCCGCTTCCCGGGTCCCGCATCGCCGCTGCTGTCACCGGAATCTCAGGTAGCTGCTGGGTGTGTGAGCGTGAGACAGGGCTGCGAGTGTAGGAACCGGGACTCCCTTTCCCAGGAGTCCCGGCAATCCTCAGGCCGAGTCACCTGGCCCGCTCTCCCTGACCGCCCCGCCCAGCTGAAGCACCTTAAGAGACCCTGCCTCCCATAGCTTGTGGGGACGCCGAAATCACCTTACTTTGCTGCTGTTCACGGAGGAAGGAGGAAGGACCGCTACAACTCGCGGAACCCGCTTCGCGGGTCCCGCATCGCCGCTGCTGTCACCGGAATCTCAGGTAGCTGCTGGGTGTGTGAGCGTGAGACAGGGCTGCGAGTGTAGGAACCGGGACTCGCTTTCCCAGGAGTCCCGGCAATCCTCAGGCCGAGTCACCTGGCCCGCTCTCCCTGACCGCCCCACCCACCCAAAACCTGACCATCGCTCATAAAAAGCAGTGACCTACGCTGCGCGGGAGCACGCGGGAGTGCCCGAGGCTAAGCCCGGGCAAAGGGCGGGCCCTCTGTGTCCCTCAGAGGCCCGAGGAGACTGGACTGGGCCAGAAATTCTGGTCGAGTACATATAGCACCCAACCCATCTTTCATTCATTTTGAATACACGGGTTATGTCCTGCCGTGAAACTAGAAGTATGGCCGCCGCAGGAGCTAAAAAACTCACAGGGACCCTGGACGACTTCATCACCCGCACACACGCACTCATCGACGAAGGGATAATTCTCATGGATAGGAGAGTTTCCCAAGACCTGGCTATGGCCAAGCGTTCTTCCCTTGGCCTCATTGCTGAGGCTCAGACACCGAAAACGGATTCCCGTCGAGAAGCACAGGTCTTAGTACATCATCCCGGACCTAATGAGGACTTGGACGCCCTAAATATTGCCCAGGACCTGGAGGCTTCACCTAACCTTAACATATTGACTGAAAGTGGAACGCAATGTGGTGAGACAAATATTAGTAACCCTATAGTCAACCTAATAGAAAGAGCCCGGGTAGAAGGGGCAATCCCTAAACAAAAACGTAAAACCAACACCTCAACGGTTGCGAAAGGGAAGGATGCTATTACCTTACCTAACTCTCGTAATGTTGAAAAACCTTCAGTCAGTCTACCCATCCCCACAGAGGGCTTACCTCCCAACAACCCGGGTTTACTGCTGAGTCTCCCAGACGATACCATAATTGATCAAAGTCTGGAAGAAATCTTGCAACTTAGTGGTCCTACAGGTAACTCAATAATAACACCTCCACTGGAGGAGCCCGGTTCTAGTTCAAATAACACAGTAATCTTTAACATGTTAAAAGCTTTACTAGAACCCATAGAGGTAAGACTACGCTGTTTGGAAACGGTCTTAAAAAATATACACAAGGACATAAGTGCCCCTAGCTTCACTTTAAATAAAAAGCCCACTCAGGTTACTAATTTACCTAAACCCACAAAGACCATAACGGTTCCTAATAAAGCGTTGGAGACTAATAATACGACGGCTAAGAAACCCAGCAACACTTCAAAACAAGCAGGTTCTAAACCTAAATCCCCTGCTGTAGAGCAAATTAAGAAAACAGACACTACTCTGACCTCTTCTAAAAACACAATTTCCCAGTCCACACCCGGCGATGGCCTATCCCAGGCCCCCAATCCTGACACACAGGATAAGGGTAAGGTTAGGTCACGTAGAAATATTCACCTCCCCCCGGATGCCGCACCCTATGGGTTATCCTTACCGGAGTTACAGAACTTCGTTCGCCAGAAGAAGAATCTTATCAGGCTCTCAAAAACAAAGTCTGTCACTGGCTAGCGAATAATTATCCCCTCCCACCAAACATACCCACTGACATCCTAATGATAGAGAGGGCGCCCTGGGTAGGAGGCAATAGGAAAAATTTGCAAGGGGACTGCGTGGTGGTTACTTTTGAAAATCCGGAGGTAGTAGATTTCATTTGTAACAGCAGGGCCCCAAGATACCAGGCGAGCAAGGTGACTGCCAGACCCCTTTCGTATTTCTATCTTCCCCACAATCAAGCGGATAATCGTTGGAGCTGGCTCAAAGGTTCACACGATCGCATTCCTAGACAAAGGCTTAATTTTCCCTGGGACATACATCCCCCAGTCAGGGAGGAGGGATGGGATGGGGGGTGGAATTTGGTGGGGACCAGAGGAGGTAGACCACGTCAAGGTGGCCCCTTGCATGGCTCCCAACTCATCCATCCCTATTATTACCAGCAGCCACTAAATGGCCCATCTAACCACTTGCATTTCCCTATAGCAAAACGCTTTGACTGTCTGTCAACTACAGATTGGGTGGATTGACATACCCAGGGCTCGCCAAGGGAATGTGGGGTTTGTGCAAATCCAACGCGTCCCCGCAAGGATGCTGGCATAGCGGACCCGATAATAGCTAATTTATCCCCTACACCCGGAACTAGCCCGATGATGAGAGAGAGCCGGGGCGCGGGTTCATCGATTGCCCCTAACACAGACTTAGCTCTCTGTAAAGTCCTCACTTGGAATGTGGCAGGTCTACACGCTAAGGCTTTAGACCCAACATGGCAAAGATTCATTAAACAACATCACATCCTAGGACTTCAAGAAACGTGGGATACAACACACAGTTTTTCCCTGGATGGTTTCTGCAGCTTTTCTACACCGGCAGTTCCAGGTGTAAGAGGGCGAGCAAAGGGTGGACTACTCACCTTGTGTTCCCTGGATCTAGTAGGGGTCTTCAAAAAACTAGATACCGCATTAACAAATGCCCTTGCGGTGGAGTGGACCCTCCCTAACTCAAAGATTTTTTTGTTGATTAATTTTTATAATTCAAAGGAGTCCGCCATCGTAAATGAACATTTGATCTCTCTGTTAAATTTTTTGGCAGCCTATAGGCGTGATTGCACTACCCTCCCGGAACTGGTTATTCTGGGGGATTTTAACATTCACCCTTGTGAGGGAGGTTGTTTTAATGATAGATATGGGGGTATACCATCCGAAGCCATTCCTCATTTTGAGCACACAACTGAAGGCGAGTACCTAGAGTCCCTTCTAGCCAACCTAAACCTCTTCGAATTCGACCAAGGCATTAGCGAGCCTAGAGCCCCAACTTTTGTTGGGAGAGATGCCAACACTGTCCTAGATTATATCTTTGTTTCAAATGGGGCCTTGGCAAAGGTGGTTGACCTTATTTCATCGGATCATTACCCTGTCCTCCTGACCTTGGACCTAGACTGCTTCCGTACTGGCAGCCCCAAAGAACTTGAAATCTAAAGAACAGGGAAGGCGCCTGAAATGGGAGATGATTGCTCCAGATGAATTCTTTCATTCAATCGCCCAAGAGTCGGGGGCCAGTATGGCAGTGTGTTTGGACCCAACTGCTGAGGGCCCCAAGGTCTTGACCGCTTATGAGGAGATCTGCTCCAGGATCAGTAAGAATTTGGAAAGAAGGTCAGCTGGGCAAGGGAATACAAAGACCCATAAATGGTTCAACAAGGAATGTTCGAGGATACATAGTGCTCTGCTGAAAGCCATTAAACAAAAACCCAGAGACACGTCATTAGTGGCCAAGCTAAGGAGGGAATACAAAACCATAATCCATAAGCGCAAAACCCAAATTAAGGAGGAAGCTTGGAATAGCCTTTTATCTGTGGATGTGCTGAGAGACAGTAAAAAGTTTTGGGCCATTGTAAATCAGCCCTTTTTTTCTGACAATGGGCCAACGGATTTAGACTGTGTCATAGAGGATAACAGATGGCTAGCCCATTTTGGCAAAATTTATGAGTCTACAGTCCCCGCCTCAACTGCCAAAACCCATGACCACTCCAACTTGGTTATGGATTTTAACACTATGGAAGTCGAAAGGGCGATTAGAGACACCAGTAAACACAAGGCCCCGGGACCCGATGGGGTACCAGCAGATCTCTATATACAGTACCCACAATTCTGGTCAAAAATTTTAACCAACGTTTTTAATGCTATTCCAACAGCTGGCTTCCCACCCTCTTGGTCCACCTCTATAATTGTGCCTATATTCAAGAAAGGGAATAGGGCGGACCCGGCCTGCTATAGACCAATCTCCCTGTTGGACTCTGCCGTCAAGATCTTAGGCAGAGTCATCCTGCATAGAATGGAGGATTGGCTGGAGGAGAGCGGGATCCTCTCAGATTTGCAGTACGGGTTCAGGGCACACAGAGGGACAATTGACCAATGTTTGAACCTTCATCTAATTATTAGCAAATACACTGTGGTGAAGGGGGGGCTTCTTTATTTGGGGTTTATGGACCTATCCTCCGCTTTTGATTTGGTTAATCGCTCAAAATGATGGACCATTTTACGAAATTTGGGTTTGGACACTACCTTGGTTAGCTTTTTACATGACCTTCATTCTAATTTGTTTGCGTCTGTTAGGGCATCAAGGGATGGTAGGTGTACAGCAAAGTTTAGATCAGGGAGAGGGGTCAGACAAGGGTGCATCCTGGCCCCTCTTCTCTTTACACTGTACATCAACGCCTTGGGGAAATTTTTGAACCCAGCCACCCCGGACATTCCGCGTATGGGGGGGGGCTACCTATCCCGGTCCTCCTATACGCGGATGACGCTGTTCTTATAGCGCGGACTGGCATAGGTCTTCAAAGACTTTTGGACCATTTCGGCCTTTTCATGGAAGCTCTTGATCTAAAAATTAACACCGTCAAGTCCCATGTCATGGTCGTTGGCTCCCGAAAGAAAAATATGAAGATTAGAACCTTCAGCTCTAACAATTCACCAATTTCGAGAGTGCCCTCCTTTTGTTACCTGGGCGTCACTTTTGACGAGAGAGGAACTTGGAAGCCACAAATGAAACTCAAGGAAAACGGAGTCATTAGATCCACAACAGCACTCCTGAGCTTCTCCAAAAGATTGGGCTCGAAACCTATGGAAGCTATGACCAGGATCTACAGAGCCAAATGTATGGCAATCGCTTCCTATGGGGCAGACATTTGGGGCTATGTTCCAACTCCAGGCATACAAATTGCTGAAAGCAACTTCATACGGGCCCTGCTGACTCTCCCGAAATCTTCTCCCACACATTCAACCCATAATGAAATAGGCATGGGTTATGTCTCTGATCTTCTAAAAATGTCCCCAGTACTTTGCTGGATTAAAACCTGGACAAATGAAGAAATCAGCTTGAATCACTGCATCCTTAAAGACTGTATATCTCTGGACAAAGCTCATACTATTCCGTGGCTGGCATATGTTAGAGCGACATGTGCGAGGCTAGGGCGTCCGGAAATGTACTCTCTACCGCAACATCTCAAAAAAGAGGACACGAAGTGGGTGAAGCAGCACTTTCGGACTTTGTTGGAATGCGAAAGAGAATCGGCTGAACTTAGTAAACCTACGGTCAGATTACTTTTTCAACTTTCCACAACCACAGCTATGGAACCCTATTTAAAATATGTCACAAAGCCCTACCATCGCTTTCTGCTCATAAGGTTTAGATTTAATTTGATCCACCTTATTCTTGGCACGCACACAGAATGGGGTACACCAGAAAATTTTCCCCCTTGCACATGTGACTGTTTTTCAACACAGGACACTTTGCACTTGGTTATGTTCTGTGAGCACTATCTGGTGCCGCGAAAAAAATTCCTTGTTCCCATCTTGAAACCTCTGAATTTCGTTCAGGTACGGCCAGCATTACTATACCTCCAGATGCTGAACTCAGTGCCGGTTGCATATGGCGTAGCTTGTTTTTTAGTAGCAGCCGCCAGACAGAATAAACTAAGAGCTGCCGCACCACTTAATCATCAAATTTGACTTCTTGTATACACTCTGGCGAGAACGTCTTTTATATGCTGATATAGGTGTTCCCCATATCTATCAAATCCCTTTTTCTTAATGAATGTGCCCTTTTTCGTTTTTAGACGAAGTAGCAATCAATTCTTTTCATCTGTTTAATTGTTTTTTAAATCTGATTCTATGTAATATGTACTGCTTTTATGGTTTTAATTAACCGAATAAAGTTTTTTGACTGACTGACTAACAAATACAGGAAACTATCCACCTAGAAATTATTTGCTTGGAGAAAGCTATGCCTCTGCTCATTGGACCATACCTCACCAAGCGATGATCATGCTATCTGATGTCTTTTTTCTTATCTAGGTAAAACTTTAGGAAACTTTTAATGTATAAAGAATGCAAAGCCCTCTACGCTGGGGTGGAGGTGTCAGGAAAGAAAGTTGGCAGTGAGATTGTTTGGTTAATGTGAAAATCATATGATAACAAGAGGAGCTTAGAGGGAAAATAAAGGGTACTGTTAGGGAAAGCCCTCCACTCAATGAAATGCAATCCAAAAATTCCCTGTACCCAGGATTTGAGTTAGCAATTGTCTTGCGGGCATGAGAATAGTCTCCACTGGAATTTTCTATAATAAAATTCTGGATATACCTCTTCGTAATTCTCTAAGTAGATATTTTATTGTCTCTAGTGCCCCGCTATCCTAAGCAAACACATTACTTGTAAATACTAGTGAGAAAAGAGGGGGGATCACTATGTATTCAACTCGGCGCGACCAATATAGTCAGCCCTAGATAGGACTATACCAACATCCACACTTACACAATTCGTACCAGAAAAACATGGTGTGGCGGAGAGGAAGGCACCTCACGGGCGAACACCCTCGGGGCAAATTGGTCAGATGTTTACCAAGTATTGTGCCCCTTTCTCATCATAGGTGGCCATTCCTATTTCCAGAATTTGTGAATCAAGTGAAAAAAAGAGACGGTAAAGAAAAAGTGCAGAGAAAGGAGCTTTAGAGCATAGCTCCTGACAGAGTGATAGTAAAATCAACAGTCAGACCTCTTGAACTACTTTATTACTAACGGAGGTCTAGGCTGCTGAGTTAAAAAAGCTGGTAGCTTATTGTCGCATACCACTACCTGCAACCGACATGTTTCACTGCCCGTAAGAAATTATGGCAGATTCTTCAGGGTTAACACTCTGTTGCTGCACCCACATCAAACATCTTTAAAATTGGAAGCCTGGATCAGCTATGCTCAATCGTACCAGCTGAAGAGGCAGATCTCCGCCTTACTGTTGGTTGTCGTATCAACCGTACAGGTTATGAAATCGCGCCGTAAATCATCCCAGGAACACCACAGTGGTGTGAACACTAGGATGGTCCTCATGACCACCCTATTACAGTGAAACATTGTATAATGTTCTTTAGCACAGGGGAGAAGTTGGCCATAACGGGAGGGAATACCTTTTTGAGCTCTTCTAAGAAGAAATTTAAAAAGTCCTTGACCACTGCCATTTGAAAGAAAGAGGTCTATGTAGGGGACTTTCTCCAACCTGTAATGGCTGCGAGATCTACCTTTATGGAGGACAACTGCAGACCTGATTTAACCAAATGGAGAAGGTAAGGTAGAATTTGATCTTCATGACCCAAAATTGGATGAAGATTATTTTGGACACACCACAAATAAAATCTTTTCCATTGGAAGGAATACATTTTTCAGGTGGGAGGTTTTTTGGCCTCTGAGAAAGTGAATAAAATTCTGCGACAAGCCTAAGTGTCCATCTTAGAGGAAGTCAGGAGCCATGCTGTCAAGCTCAGCGAGAGAAGGATGGCATGGGAAATCTGCCCTCTGAGCTTGTACAGGAGATCTTGCCGCCATGTTAGTGACTGGATGGCAGTTTGTGACAACATCAGTTTGTCTTCCCAATGATCCGAAAACTGATTCCACTGATCCTCTAAACATTGCTGCAGAGGTCTCATATGCAGTCTTGGGTGGGGGACTATGAAAATGCAAGAGGCCATGCTTCCTAGCAGAGATGCTAGTTGTCTGGCAGATGGATGAGGAGTGTGCAGGAGACTGCAACACTTCAGACTGATTGTGGATAGTCTCTCCTCCGAAGGATACACTCTTGCGGCAATTGTGTCTAGAGTAGCTCCCAAGTAATTAATGATCTGGAATGGATGTTGTATGGATGTTTTGAATTGATCTGGAGACCTGTTTTTTGCAGCACCTCAACACAAATTTGGTAATGCTCTTTTGCTTGTGACAGAAAGGAATTCTTTATGAGCCAATCATCTAGGTAAGGGTCGACAAATATTATTTCACCTTAAGGATGCTGTGACCACAGTCATACCTTTTGAAAATGTTCGTGGAGCAGATTTCAGACCAGATGCTAGAACTTTGTACTGATAGTGCTACCCTGCCATTTTGAAGCATAGGAGCGTCCAGTGTTTTGTGGCAATCAGGATGTAGAAATATATGCATCCTGGATATCTATAGAGCACAATCAGTCCCCCTGATGTAGTTGTGAGCTGATCTAGTGGAGAACAAGCATCCAGATCTTTTCCTTTTGTATACATTTGTTGAGTACTCTTAAGTCCAAAATGGGTCTGAACTCTTGCTTCAGGCCCTTTTTATCCACTAGGAAATAGCAAGAGTAGATTCCAACCCCTCAGAGTGCAAAGGACTTCCTCTATGACCTTTTTTGGAGCAGACTGATGACTTCCTTTTGCAAGACCCTTGCTGATGACATGATTTTTGCAAAGGTGGAACAGAGGGAGGAGGAGATCTGAAAAAAAGTGAGTAACCGTTTTGCACAATGTCGAATACCCATTTTCTCTTGTGGTACTCTTCCAGGTACTTGGTAATTAACCCGTATACGTACCAGCCAATTGACTGACGCCGCTTTTCTTGGACGAAGCCAGAGACAGTGATTGCCCGTCTACGGCCATCCGCTGGAGGATTTTCCTCGTGACTTACTGGGGAACACGTGGACTCGCATTGCCGTCTTCGCCGAATTTGGCACAGATTTGTGATTACGATGATTTGTCTACCAGATTTCTCGAGCCCGTTTGACTCCATGTTTATACCGTCAACTTTGATTTGTTTGTGGAATCCCATTCCCTGAAGTGACCCAGGAGCTGCTGTATTTCTTTTCTGATTCGGCCCGGGATCGCTGAATTTCTAGTTGTTTGAATCTTTAACTTCTGGATTGGTATTCGGCTTGAGCTCTCTGCTTCAATTATTTGAGCTACTGCCCCTTTTTGCTTGTCTAAACCTCGCATTTGCTGTTTGCTATTCCCGCTTCATTTGGACTATATCTTAGGCATTGTCTTTGCCGGATTTACTTGTGGATGGAACGTCCTGATTTGGAACGAATATGCTACTTACCAGTATGCATCTGTTCTTGGCATGTAGGGCTGCTGACATTCATATCTGTGCATAGATCGCCGCCTAGTGTTGGGTCCGGATGGTCGCACATTGTTGTCCTGAAAGAGTCTTCGAAGTATCACAAGATGGGTGGCTCCTCCCCTGGACTACAGTGCGCATGGGCATAGACTCCATCCTCAGATTGTTTTTAGCCATTGTGGCCAAGATGGAGTGAAACTACGTGAATGATGACCATGCTAGAAGTATGTGTGAATGCTGCAGCCACTACAGGCGCCGGGGAGGAGGGCGGGTGATATGAATGTCAGCAGCCCTACATGCCAAGAACAGATGCATACTGGTAAGTAGCATATTCGGTTTGAGGCATGTGGGCTGCTGAATTCATATCTGTGCATAGAATACATAGCAGTCCCTCAATTAACGGCGGCCGCCCGTGCCAGCTGCAGCAGTTTGGAAAAGTGTTTTTAGAACAGCCTGCCCTACAGCTGCCTGCAGTTTGGAGTGCACATCAACACAGTAATGTTTTGTAAATGTGTGTGTGGTAGACCATGTGGCTGCTCTACATATGTCTTCCAAAGGAATATTCCCAAGGAAAGCCATGGAGGCCCCCAACTTTCGGGTGGATTGGGCCCGCGGTGGAATGGTGAGAGTGCGCTTGGCTTTCTGAAAGCAGATCTGAATACATTTAACGATCCACCTGGCTATACCAGCCTTGGAAATGGGGTTACCTTTGTGTTGTGGAGCAAAGGCAACAAATAGTTGTTTAGTCTTCCGAAAATCTTTGGTCCTAACAATGTAGTACATTAGGGCCCTTTTGACGTCAAGTGTGTGGGGCATTCTCTCCGCAAGTGACTCTGGATTTTGGAAGAACACAGGTAGTTCTATAGTCTGGTTGATATGGCACTGAGAAACTACCTTAGGAAGGAATTTAGGGTTAGTGTGAAGCACCACCCTGTTGGAATGAATCTGAATAAATGGCTCTTGGATAGTTAGTGCCTGGAGTTCACTAACTCGTCGTAGCAACGTAATCGCTATAAGGAAAGCCACTTTCCATGTCAAGAACTGAATCTCGCAGGAATGCAGTGGTTCAAAAGGGGGACCCATCAGCCTGGTGAGGACCACATTGAGGTTCCACTCGGGAGCTGGTGGCGTCCGCGGAGGAATGACTCGTTTGAGTCCCTCCAGAAAGGCTTTAATGGCAGGCACCCTGAAAAGTGAGAGGTGCTGTCTGTTTTGGAGGTAAGCAGCCATTGCGGATAGATGTATACGAATGGAAGCATAGGCCAGATTACATTTGTACAGATGTAAGAGATAACAAATGATGTTTTGAATAGACACATCCAGCGGGTTAATGTTGTGGTTTGCACAATAAATGACAAACCGCTTCCACTTCGCCGCATAGCATGCTCTGGTGGTGGGCTTCCTTGCCTCCCGGATGATGTCCATACAGTCAGGAGGTAAGTTGAGGTAGCCAAACTCTAAGACCTCAGGAGCCAGATCGCCAGGTTGAGCTGTTGCGGATCTGGATGCTGAATGTCGCCATGGCTCTGCGTCAAAAGTCTGGGTGTGAGATGCAGCCTTTGATGCGGTACCACGGACAGTTCCAGAAACGTGGTGTACCATGGTTGGCAGGCCCACGTCGGAGCAACCAGTATGAGAGTCATCGAGTGCTGCTTCAGCATGCGCGCCACCAGCGGTATTAGAGGTGCTGGGGGGAAAGCGTACGCAAATTTGCCTGACCAGTTCATCCACATCACATTGCCTTGCGACCGTGGGTGTGGAAACCTGGCAGCAAAGCTTCGGCATTTTGCGTTCTCCTTTGTGGCGAACAGGTCTATCTCTGGATGACCCCACCTTTGGAAGTACGGGATAAGTACTGATGGATGTATCTCCCACTCGTGCATTTGGTGGCTGTACCTGCTGAGCAGGTCCGCCATCTGATTGTCCTTGCCTGGGAGGTGTTCTGCCATGAGGAAGATGTTTCTCTGAATGGCCCACTTCCACATGCTCTGAGCCAGATGAGACAACTGTGGAGAGTGTGTTCCTCCCTGTTTCTGAATGTAGTACATGGCCGTCATGTTGTCCGTCCGTATTAACACGACCTTGTTGCACAGATGTACTTTGAAGGCTTTCATTGACATGAAGATCGCCATCAGTTCTAGAACATTGATGTGCATCTTCCTTTGCTGTGGTGTCCATAGTCCCTGCACAGTGTAGTGGAGTACATGAGCTCCCCATCCCTGGAGAGAAGCGTCCATCATCAGAATGATCTGTGGCACAGGCTCCTGGAACGGTCGTCCCTTGAAAAGGTTTTGTGGATTCCACCAATGCAGAGAGTTGTATGCACGACCGGTCACCAACACTAGGTCTTTCAACTGTCCGTGAGCCTGAGTCCACTGACGTGCTAAGCACTCCTGAAGCGGACGCATATGTAGTCTCGCGTGCAGGACTATGGAGATGCAGGAGGCCATCATGCCTATCAACTGCATGAACACTCGCGCTGGAAGCGAGTGTTGAGGTCTGAATTTTTTTTATCAGCGATTGAATGCTGCTGACCCTCACTGAATTTGGCTGTGCTGAGGCTGCCAGAGTGTTTATCGTCGCACCCAGATACTGCCGTATGTGGGCGGGTTGCAGGTGGGACTTAGGGTAATTCAGTGAGAATCCCAGATCGTGAAGAAGGTGAATGGTGTGGGACATGTGGGCGGCACACTGCTGGGCTGACTTTGCCTGGATGAGCCAGTCGTCCAGATAAGGGTAGATGTGAATGTTTTGTCTCCTTAGGTGTGCCGCCACCGTCGCCAGGCATTTTGTAAACACCCTGGGTGCCGTAGTGACCCCGAAAGGTAGAACCTTGAACTGGTAATGTTGGTTTTGAATGGTGAACCAGAGGTATTTTTTGTGTGACGGGTGTAGTGGAATATGTAAATACGCATCCTTCAGATCTAAAGTTGCGAGAAAATCCCCCTGACTGAGCAACGGTAGGACTTGCTGCAGGGTCAGCATGTGAAAGTGCTCCGATAGAATATACTGATTGAGGGGTCTGAGGTCCAGTATGGGTCTGAGGGACCCGTCCTTTTTTGGTATTAAGAAGTACAGTGAGTAAACTCCTGTGCCTCTTTCTTTCACAGGCACAAGCTTGATTGCCCCTAGTTACAGCATGACGAGGACCTCCTGCTGCAATAAGTGCAAATGCTCGGCGGACATAGGACGGTGCCTTAGGGGTATGTTGGGTGGAGAGGATGTTAACTCCAGACAATAACCGTACTGTATAAGCTGTGTGGCCCACCTGTCTGTGGTAATGGACTCCCAGACTGGCAGGAACTGTTGAAGTCTCCCCCCGACAGGTGTTGCGTGGTCGGGGGGCAGTGACAAGGCGTCACTGTTTGTTAGTGGCGGAGGATCTGGAGTTGTTGTTTCCACGACCTCTGCCTTTGGCGCTGTTTGGTGTATGTGGTCTGCGTGCCGCCTTTATAGTACTGTGTGGTTTGGGAGAGCTGGCCTCTGGAAACACCTCTCGTGCTTGAGCGACGAAAAGAACCTCCCCGGAACTGCTGGGACTGCAGAGCCCCCATGGACTTAGCAGTTTCAGTGTCCTTTTTTATTTTCTCCAAGGTGGTGTCCACCTCTGGGCCAAATAGATTATCAGGGTTTACTGTCTGATTGAGAATGGTGGTCTGTATCTCTGGCTTGAACCCTGAGATTCTGAGCCAGGCATGTCGTCTCAGCATGACACTAGTGTTAATAGATCTGGCCGCGGTGTCTGCCGCGTCCAGTGCACATTTAATAGAAGCATTTGATATGAGCTTCCCCTCTTGGATGAGCATCTCAGCTGCCTCTTTGTATTCATCTGGCAGGTGCTGTAACAGGGTCTCCAGTGTGTCGTAATGTGCCCTGTCATACCTGGCTAGAAGTGCTTGTGTGTTTGAAATGGGCAAGATATTGGCCGCTTGAGCTGCCACCCTTTTCCCGGATGCCTCAAACACCTTAGATTCCTTATCTGGGGGAGGAGCATCACCCGTAGTTTGTGAATTAGCCCTCTTCCGGGCATTAGAAACAACAAGAGAGTCCAACGGCAACTGTCCCTTGATGTAAGTAGGGTCACCAGGCGCCGGTTTATACTTCTTTTCAATTCTAGGGTTTATCACCCTGGCTCTCGTAGGCTCCTTAAAGATCTCCCCAGCATGCTTCAAGACACCCTTCAACATAGGCAGAGTCTTGACAGTCCTCTCTGAGACAGAAAAGGTGTCAAAAAGAAAGTCCACTTCAATGGGGTCAGCATGGAGCTGGACGTCATGATTTTTTGCTGCCCTTTCAATGAGGGCATTAAACGCAGCTGAATCCTCTGTAGGCAACGTTTTCACAGCATACATCTGAGTGTCTGGGGTAGAGTGAGGATCACCTGGGTCAGCAGCAGCTGCCCAGGGTTTATTGGTACCATCTGGCTCAGTGTAGACAGGATAGCTGTATTAATCATCATCACCTTCCCCAGTGTCCACATCTGAATAGGTGGGTGAGACATCATGGCCATGTGGAGAAACCGGTTCCACAAGAACAGGGGACGAAGTGGAATCTTTTTTCTTCTTTAGTGGAATTTTATAGGACTCCATTGGCTGTTCCGGGACAGTTTTCCGCTTATGAAGGGAAAGTCTGCCTGTTTCGGCATCAATAAATTGTTTTTGTTGTTCTTCCAACGAGGCTTGTCGATGCTTTAAGGCCGGGACCACTGTCGTCGACTTCGGCACCGAGGACACCTTCTCGGGCACGTTGGAGGCCATTCTAGGGGCGAACGCCTTTGGCGTCACTTTCGGCGGCAACGTGAAGTGAATGGGCGTCGACGTCTTCTGAGGTTTATCGACAGGCTTCGAAGGGGGAGGATCTTTTGGCCCGACACTCGAGGCCTTGTCCTTGATGCACTTGAGGGAGTCTGCCACTTGCTTGGAGAAAGCGGCGGACGGCTGCGTCGACTCGACGGAATCCTTTGAGGCACCACTAGACGTGGACTCGTGGGTCGGTCCGCTCTTGGCCTTGTCTTGTCGACGCGGAGTCTTGAGAACCATCGGATCACTGAGCCCTTTGTCGGTGTCGACCGTCTTCGGCGCCGATTTGTTCGGCTCGACTGCCTTGATCTTTGTCTTCGGCGTGCCAGACTTCGTATCGACGCCCTTGAGCTGTTTCTTCGAGTCGATAACGCCCTTTTGCTTTGTCGGTGCCGACAGGTCCGAGGGCTTTGAGCCGACCAAAGCAAAACGCACTTTTGGTTTCGATGGGGGCACCAGTGCTTTCACTTGCTTCGAGACAAGTGTCTTTACTTTCGGTTTTGATTTCGCAGGGTGCGGCTCCTTAGCAATGTCCGTAGCCGAGCCCGAAGGCGGGCCGTAGAACTCACTGGAAGATCTTGGGTAAGGCCTAGAGGCGATCCCTCGACCTGAGCCTTCTGAAGCGTTTCGGCCCCAATGTCAGTTTGAGTTAGCTCCTCGCTCGAGCTATCTTCCATGGCCCCAAAGGCCCCGTCGTCGTCTCCTACCTCGTCGACTACTTCTTCTGCGTCGAGCATTTCAACATCCGCGTCGTAGTTGGAGTCTACCTCCGACGCGGGATTCGACAGGTTCTCGCGAACTTCCCGGTCATCTCCTTCATCATCCCCGTCATCGAATATGTCCACAGGCGCGGTGCAGTCTGCTGGGCCTCCTGGCGCGCAGCGCGACGATGCAGAAGAGTCTTCTTGGATCGAAAACGGGAACAAGCCATGCAGCTGGTTTCATCATGATCCGGCGACAGACACTTGTTGCACACCGGGTGGACATCGATGTGGGGATACTTAGAGTTGCACACTGGACATCTCTTGAACGGACTCCATTCCATGTTGGTCCGTCGATAGGGTCTCTGGCGTCGACTGGGCCTTTAGCGTCGAAAGCACGCGGCTCTCTGGAATCCGGCTCGGAACTGAGATGGAAGAATCGGGCACTGAACGCAAGACTTTACCGACGAGAAGCGGAAGGCCTTTTGGACTTAAGAAAGTTTTATATCGATTCCGACTAGAGTGAGCCAATATACATCCAAACCCAATGGTGGAAAAAAACAATCTGAGGATGGAGTCGATGCCCATGCGCACTGTAGTCCAGGGGAGGAGCCACCCATCTTGTGATACTTCGAAGATGTGCGATCATCCGGACCCAACACTAGGCGGCGATCTATGCACAGATATGAATTCAGCAGCCCACATGCCTCGAACGCTACCAAATTTGGGATCCGTGCCCATTTCTGAAATATTGGCACTTTCGAAATATTGCTTTTTTTTGTGCTGTTTGTTTATATTTTTTTTGTTCTCCACACTTTTGGTCCTGAACTACAGAGACGGATAAGTTACTTACCTGTAATCCTAGTTGTCTTCCAGGGGTATCCTCATCAAAGTCATAAGCACTGAATATTACCGCCCACGTGCGGGGACCCCGGAAAGAACATAAAATTATATATGTAAATCACATTTAAATAGCTCCACATGTATGTATGCACATATATCATTTTTTCTCACACAATGGAGCCCCAAAACAGAGGCTAAACAATGTAAATACTCATACATACACTGTAATTAGCAAGGAAACAAAAAAAAAACATTCGGTCAAATAGCCCTTTAACTATGTGTTTTAATGAGCAAAACACTCAAAGCCTGAAAATTGCTGATAAATATACATTGTTAGCCACAGGCTGCATTGAACAGCAATAGCATAGAAAATGAAACTATTTTCAACAAAAACTGGCACCATGCCTTTAAGGCAGCCATGACCCCTGGCTTCCCATCATGCCTCAGGGGTGACCGTTAGGTCAGTTCTTTGCATAATCCTGAAGTCAGGGCTCAACCACAAGTCACAGAACAGACAAAAATCTCATTTACCTGGGGAGGCAGGTGGGTTGCTTAGGACTTTGATGAGGATACCCCTGGAAGAGAACTAGGATTACAGGTAAGTAACTTATCCTTCTCTTCCAGGGGATCTTCATCATTAGTCATAAGCACTGAATAGAATAGCAAGCCTAAACACCACTTGGAGGTAAATGAGACATACATGACCCAACCGAAACATTTGTAGCAGCCGAGTACTCAGCTGCTAAACAGATTCCACAGGGAGGCCTGGCCTACCTTGGTATCTGCTCTAGTGTCAGAATTAAGACAGTAATGTCTGGTAAATGTATGTACGGACTTCCAGGTCGCCGCCTTACAGATCTCAGACATGGGCACATTCTGGAGAAAAGCTGCCGTCGCAGCTCTACCCCTGGTGGAATGCACTGTGGGAGAAAACCCGAGAGATTTCTGCGCCAACTGGTAAGCAAGCTTGATACACGAAACGATCCATCTCGAAATAGACCGTTTCGAGGCTGCATGACCTGTTCTGATCGATCCATAGTTAAACAGTTGATCAGAAGGACGTATAGCCTTGGACCTATCCAGATAGAATTTTAAAACTCTTCATTTCCAAAGAGTGCAAAGCCCTCTCAGCTGGAGAAGAGGGATTGGGAAAGAAAGTGGGCAGAGAAATGGTCTGATTGACATGGAAGTCTGACACCACTTTAGGAAGAAAAGACGGATGTGTCCTTAGTACCACTCTATTCAAATGAAATACAGTATAGGGTTCCTTGGCACAGAGAGCTTGGATCTCGCTCACTCTACGAGCTGACGTGATTGCTACCAAAAAAGCCACCTTCCAGGAAAGGTGTTGCAAGGTAGCTTTATGAATGGGTTCAAAGGGCGGACCCATTAACTTCGATACCACCAGGTTCAGCTCCCAGGGAGGAGAAGGTTGACGCACTGGAGGGTACACTTTTTTCAACCCTTGCAGGAAGTCCTTTACAGCTGGTAACTGGAAAAAAGAAGGCTGTGACGGTGTCTGCCTATACGTTGTAATAGTGGTTAGATGCACCTTAATGGAATTAAACTTTAAACCTGCTTTTGCCAGATATAACAAATAAGGAAGAACAACTTCTTCCTGACACTTAATAGGATGATGATCATTTTGCATGCACCACAGATAGAAGAGCTTCCATTTAAGGCATAAGAATGTCTTGTGGAACGTCGTCTCGCTTCCTTCAGGATGGACATGCAGTCCTGTGGCAATCCTAGATGGCCGTATTGTATGCCCTCAGGAGCCATGCTGTCAAGCTCAGTGACGGAAGGTTGGGCTGATGAATCCTCCTGTTCATTTTGGATAACAGGTCCGGCCTGCATGGCAGTCTCTTGTGAGGAGCCACTGATAGATGAAGCAGGTCCGTTTACCACCATTGTCTCGGCCAGTCGGGGGCAATGAGGATCTTTGTTGTGCACGAGTGTGTCAGCTTGCTCACCACCTTCGGGCTCAGCGGAAGTGGTGGAAAGGCGTACACAAATTCTCCTGATCAGTCTATCAAAAGGGCATTCCCTCTTGTTCCTGGACGGTAAAACCGCGAGGTGAAGTCTTGGCATTTGGTATTTTCGTCGTCCGCGAACAGATCTAAGGAGGGACGACCCCAAGACTGGAAGATTCCTTCGAGAAGCTAGTCTTTTAGAACCCAGTCCTCTCGGTCTTCAAAATGCAGACTCAGCGCGTCCGCCCTCACATTCTGTTCTCCTGGGAGGTGGATCGCTGTGACCGACAATTTGCGAGCCAAAAGCCAATGCCAGATGCGCTGGGCCTCCATTGACAGAGTCCGAGAGCACGTTCCCCCCCTGCTTGTTTAAATAGTACATTGTGGTGGTTTTGTCCGTTTGTACTAGTATTGATGTTTCCTGAAGCGAGGGGAGGAACGCTTTGAGAGCCAGGTGGAGTGCTCTCAACTCCAGCATGCTGATGTGATAAGTACTTTCTTTGGGAGATCACAAACCTTGCACTTGGAGGTGACCCATGTGTGCCCCCCACCTTTAAGAGAAGCATCGGTGGTCAAGATCTGAGCAGGAGGAGGTTGATGGAGCAGAATTCCCACCTGCATGTTCTGTTTCTTTGTCCACCATGGAATGGAAGCTCGAGCTGTTTCTGACAGAGTAATCCGATCGTCCCAGCGAGCTGACTGTTGGTCCCACTTGTCCTCCAGATCCTGTTGAAGACGACAACCGCAGCCTGGCATTCAGGACTAGAAAGATGCATGAAGCCATCAAACCTAGCAGGGAGGCAATCTTTCGCACTTTCTTAACCTTGTGTCTAAGTACCAGCTGACACTTTTGGGTTATAGATAACTGTCTCTCCTCCGAAGGAAACACTTTTCCTACCTCGGAGTCTACAAGAGCTCCTAGGAAGTGAATCTTCTGGGTGGGTTGTGAGACTGATTTGCTGTAATTGACTTGTAAACCCAATCGGTGACAGAGCTGGATGCATGTTTGGAATTGATTCCTTGCAGCGTCTGAGAAGGACCTTTCAGTAGCCAGTCCTCCAGATCCAGGTACACAAAGACTCCCCTTCGGCGTAGAGCAGCCGCTACTGCTGCAACACACTTCGTGAATACCCGGAGAGCTGACTTCAACCCGAAAGGCAGGACCTTGAATTGGTAGTGAGAGGTCCCCACCTGGAACCGCAGGAATCTTTTGTGTTTAAGGTGCATCGGGACATGGAAGTAGGCATCTTGGGGGTCCATCGAACACAACCAATCTCCCTTCCTGAGATTCGGATATATTTGGTGAAGTGCCAACAAGCGGAACTTTTCTTTTTTGATGTGCAGGTTGAGCGTTCAAGTCCAGAATGGGCCTGAATTCTGCTTTTTGTCCCTTTTTTCTGACCAAGAAATATCGGGAGTACACTCCCTTTCCCCTCTGAGCGATCGGAACCCTCTCGATGGCTGATTTTGCAAGAAGTATCGCTACTTCTTTTTTCAAAAGAATGAGCTGATGACTTAAGGTTGGCCTTGAGGGGACCGGTGGAGGCAGGTGTTTGAAACAAAGACAGTACCCATTCCGAAGTGTAGTCAACACTCATCTGTCCTGAGTAATGCTTTCCCCTCTGACAAATGATGCGCAGTGCTTCCCCCCCCACTGGAGTGGTCAACGGCACTGGGGGAAGGAAGAACTCATTGCTTCTGCTGGGACTTGTTGGAATTATTGCCCTGGCGTTGATTTCCACCTCCTCTGGAATTTAGCTTGCCTCTGAACTGGGACTTCTGTTGCCCCTGTTGGTCCTGACCCTTCTGCCATTGAGGGGTTTGAACCCTCTGCTTGGAAGGGACCTTGTTGTAGGAGCGGTACTTCCTCCGAAAATTCCTTCTTCTTTTCAAGCCCTACGGCCTTAAGAGTATCCAACTCTGACTTCATGCGCTGCATTTCCTCATCAGAGCTTGCCCCAAATAATGATGTACCCAAAAAAAGGCAAGTACACGATCCTAGCCTGAGCCTCAGGTTTCAAGGCGGTCAGGCGCAACCATGACTACCTTCTCGCCGTCACTCCATGCGCATAGCCATGCGCTGCAAGGGTAGCTCAATCCGCCTTAGCGCTTATGATCTGATTGGAGACCTGGCTGCCCTCCAAAAGAATCGCTTCAAAATCTTTACGGTCCTCTTGAGGGAGCTTCTCAATGAACCTTTGAAGAGAATCCCAGAGGGATCTGTCATACCTCCCCAGAAGGGCTTCTGCATTAGAGACCTTGAGAAAAGAGGCTGAAGTGTTGCAGACTCTTCTCCCCCACAAATCTTGTATTTTGCTTTCCTTATCCGGTGGCACTGTGGATGAGGAAGCTACAGCACTGGATTTCATCGCCGCAGCAATGATCAGAGTCTGGTGGTGGGCAGACCTGAGGAAGAGTGGATCCTCCTCTAGCGAGCGATACTTTAAGAATCCTTGCTGGGGCGGACTTTATAGTCGCTGGAGTAAGGAAGACCTCATTCACTGGATCATGATTCCAGGTACCGACTGCAGCAGTGGCTTGGGCGCTGTTCTGTGATGCAAGGTTTCAAAAATCACAGAAGTCTTGACCTGTGGAGTAGTCATGGGCACTCCCAGTTTCAAAGCACCCCTGCCCACAATGTCTTGAAATGTGAAAATGTCTATAGGGGATACTCTTGATGGAGGACTGTCCGCCAGAGTCTGAGAATAATCCCTGTGAGAACGGGTCGTAGATGAAATAGTCGGAGATCTGCGAGCCCGTATCCTAGACGTTGATCTCCGCCTACTGGAGCGCACTCGGGAGCGCGATCTCTCCCTGGGTCGGGAGACTTTTTGATCTCGATGAGCTTGCATCCAGGCTGTTGTCTCCTTGTCTGTAGCCCATTGATGCAGAGGCCTACACCATCTTGGTGATAGCCTGATGGAAGGAGACTTCTGGGTGCGCTCTGGGGGGCAAATCCGCTTGCCCATGCTGCGAACGAGCAGGAGAATGTCTGGACCTCTCACGATCCGAGGAGTAGATGATCATATCTGAAGATCATCCACGGTGAGACCGGGAGCCCGAAGAGGATGATGACAAACTCACCGGAGACCCCCCTCTGCGTCTAGAGTTAGACCTTGTGCGACTTCTGGAAGCACGTCCGATACTCTTTTCCTCTTGGCCGGAGGACTCCTATGCACTGAGGAATGTTCCACCTCCGCAGCTGAAGCCGATCTTGGGGACCTCTGCTGTGGTGTGAAGGCATGAGCCTGATCTGAGGGCTGACTAGCTGTTTCCTGAGCAGTCTGCCCCGAAAGTGACCTCCCCTTGGAGGAGAGACTTGCCTCGAAGATACATCTTTTGACGTCAACCCACGCTGCTGCGACAACGACCGGGACCCTCTCGACGTCGAATGCCGTTGACCAGGCGTCGACGGAGGCGATGTCGAACGTTGATGCTGTGACAACGGGGATCTCCTCAACGTCGACCATTGATGGTTTGACGGCGACTGAGGATGCCTCGACGTCTAGCGTCGCTGGCCAGACGCTGGAGGGTGCCTGGACGTCGAACGCCGATGACCTGACGTCGACGGAGGAAGCAGCGACGCCAAAAATTTGTGATGATGCTTCGACGCCAGCTGTCTCAATGTCTAGCTCCTATGCTCCAACGGAGACCTTTCTCTCGACGCTGCACGCCCCGTGGACTGCAGCGGAGGTACCTTCTTCTCGACGCTGTAGTCTTCATCGTCTTCGACGCCGAAGGAGAGCAAATTGGGACTTCTCTTGACGTCGATAGCGTCCTGCGCTTCTTCTGCCTCTTAGGAGACCTACCTCTCTCAGAGAGACCATGAATACGAATTCTCTCCCTATCCTTGAGAGTTCTCTTTGATAAATTCTTGCAGTGTTCACAAGAACTCGCAGAATGAGAATCAGGGAGGCAGAGGATACACATAAGATGTGTCAGTCTTGGCCTTCTTCCCACAGGAAGGGTAGTTGTCAAAGAGAGAAGGCATTTTTGACGGAAAAATTCATTTTTTCAGATGCAAAAAAGTAGCACTAACACTCTATGCCCAAAAGACGTCGAGTGAAAGTAAAAATTGTAGAAATTCTCTAGTATTTTTTGACAGAAAGTCAAAAAGAAAGGGAGCTGTTGAACCAGGGTCCTGACTGAAGGAGCCGGAAAGAACAACTTACCTAACTGTCACCCCTGAGGCATGATGGGAAGCCAGAGGTCATGGCTCCCTTAAAGGCACGGTGTCAGTTTTTGTTGAAAATGGTTTCATTTTCTATGCTATTGCTGTTCAATGCAGCCTGTGGCTAACAATGTATATTTTAGTAGCAATGTTTTAGGATTTATGAGTGTTTTGCTCATTAAAACACAAAGTTCAAGGGCTATTTGACCTAATGTGTTTTTTGTTTCCTTGCTAATTACAGTGTATGTATGAGTATTTACATTGTTTAGCCTCTGTTTTGGGGCTGCATTGGTGTGAGAAAAAAATATATATGTGCATACATATATGTGGAGCTATTTATATGTGATTTACATATATAATTTTATATTATTTCCGGGGTCCCCGCACGTGGGCAGGAATATTTAGTGCTTATGACTATTGATGAGGATCCCCTGGAAGAGAACTGTATCTAAAGTGCCCTGAGGAAGGTGTTGGCTACGAGGTAGCCTTGGCACCGAAACGCGCATCAGCACCGTGCAGGACAGAGACTTTTGGACAAGGACTTCCAGTAAATGCTCAGACTTTATTGCCCACTCATATTACTCGGTTGTGGTCTCGGTCCTTGCTTTGTTGTATATATGTATATATATTTATTGTGTAAATGCTGGATGTGAGTTGGTTTGACTGAGTGAGTAGCTTGATGAATGGGAGTTTCTTCATGTATGTGTCTGAAATTTGCTTTCTATTGTCTGTTATCTCTGTTTGTGGGGACGAAATATTTTGATTTGTTTACATAAAAAAATAATCAAAAAATTGTGTGGTTGTTTTAGGATTCCTTCTGTTCAGCACATTATATGGTTTTGATATGCATCCTTATTTGATCTGTTGATACATTTTGTTATTTATTCATCTTAGTATATTTACTGTATTACTAATAATTTTTGCTTTATTTGTTTCTTTTTGTTAATTTTGTATCATATTCTCCCTTTGGTCATATGTAGTCTTGTTGTTTTTTAACATTCCTTAGACGTTTTCATGCTCTATTACTATCATTTGGCAGGTGACACCCGTTCCCATCTTTTGAGAGGTAGAGCTTTATTTGGTAATTAACCGCCACGAAACTCAATGCGGGCACGCCACCCACGAATCCAGGAGCTGCGGGCTGTGTGGTGCCAGCGGGAATATGGCGCGGACATTGCAAGGAACGGCAGTGTCGCAGTGGGACGGGACTTGGTATCCCCCGGGGCACTGCGAGGTGGGACGAAGGGAGGCCCGAGGCACAGTGAAGGCCAGCGGGGCTCAGGTGGCTCCTGGAGAAACCTACAGATACGGGGGAGCTCCCCTCCCTGACATTTGGAGATCTGGTGCCCCGCTTTGGTGTCCCCTGTGCCTACCGCTGGTGTGCTGAGGCGGGGGGACGAAAAGAGAAGGCTTGGGTTCGCCGGTGATGAATGCGGCGTGAAGGCCCGGTGTTGAAGTTTGAAACGCCCAAGGATACGGGCGCAGTGGCTGTGGTATTCCATCTCGGTTTGCGCCCATCTCCAGCACGAGACAGAAAATGCTACAGGCACCCCATCTGTGGACCACAGTACTGTGGCTAATGTGAGGCAGGTGGCAGTGCAGCGAGAAAATTGCCCAGTACTTGGGCGGCCGCTGAGAGTGGGGGTTTGGAATCGCTAGGGGCCCCACAGGGTGGTGAGGAACATGACAAGTAACGCTGCACTGACCCTATGAGGATTACCCTGGAGACAGTCTTATAAAGGGATATAGGCGACCTCACTGGAGCCTGTGGGAGCACCGAAGAGCAGAGACAAGTGGCGGGCGGAGCAGTCGGTACTGGTGAGGACACCTGAGGAGCCGCTGACCTTAAAGTAGTGCGGCAGCGCGACAAAAGTGGTTGAGGCTCCTATGACCTGACCAGTGAGACCGGAAGTCCCCGAAGTTGGACGGCTATGACTCCACTTCGCTTCACGCAGATCATCAGAAGCTCGCTAATAGAGTGGCTACACACGACCAAACCCTGAAGGAGCTCCAGCCTAGGACGCAAAATCATGCGGCCGCACTGCAGGACTTGATAGACCGTGTCCACATACTGGAAGATTGGGCAGAGGATGAGGAAGGGAAAACGTAACGTCCCAGATCAAAAACACATTGTCGATGTAACGTTTCCATAACTGTAGGTGTTTGATGTGTGGGTTTGAGTTAAGTATTTTTTTGTTTCTCAACGTGATGGACATAGAGTTGTGCCACACTCTGCATGTGGAGCACTTTCGCGCCGATGTGTTTTTGATCTGGGGCGATAAGGAGTCAGAAGTCACGGATTTCATCAACTGGCTGAACCTCAAAGACCCATTCCTAAAATTTACCTGCACAATGAGAAGGTCTCAATTGGTCTTCCTGGACTTACACATCATGGCTAACAATGGAATATTGACAACAACTACCCATTTCAAACCAACAGCTAGGAACTATCTCTTAATCTACGACAGCTTTCATCCCAGGCAACTGAAAGACAACCTACCATTCAGACAATTCTTGTGACTAAGACGAAATTGCACTGAGAGGGAAGACTAACACTCAAGCAAAAGACCTGTCAGAAAAACGGAAAGCAAGACACTATCCAAAACATCTAATATGAACAGCTAGGAAAAGAGCCGCAAACAACCATAGAGAAGCGCTCCTTGAACCCAGACAAAAAGAAATGACTGCACAGGACAAAAGTCCAGTTTGCATAACCACTTTCAACATCGCATCAGACAAAGGGACTAAGATAATCAAAAAACACTGGAGGACACTGAACAGTGGCAACCTAGATATAACTAAGCCTATGTTCAGCCACAGAAAAGGCAAATACCTTTGAAAGTATTTTGTACATACATGCCCGAAAAACACAGCCAAAACAGAAGGGCCACAAAAATCCTTACACACACTACTGGGTGGACACTATCCGTGCAGCAATTGCAGTGTATACCTCATCCACCAAGAAGGTGGAATTCAATAACAAAATGACCTGGGAACTACGAAATTGCAATACTGCAGGTGTTGTATATCTAATTACATGTACCTGCAACCTCCACTATGTAGGGAAAGTAGGAGAGTAGGGTCTGCAATCCTATGATCACCCCAGATTTTTGCTTTTTGCTTCACTGGTTTACGACTTTCCCTGGCTGTGGGCCTGCTAATCAGACCCACAGCCTAGCTGTTCTCTCTCTAAATTGACACGTGTACCTTAGGTGCATTTACCAATTGGTACTGGGCCACCTTATCAGTCCCTGTAACTCAGGGCATAGGTGTACCCAGGGCCTACCAGGGGCTGCAGCATGTATTATGCCACCCCTGGCTGGCCATCTAAATCTGACACAACTGGCTGCACGACAGCTGGGGCAAGGTGGCGTAATCACCCTTTGCTTTACATATAGTATTCCTATATCTAACCCTAAAATGGACACATATATTCCTATCAGTCACTCCTACGGCAGGCCTTAACAATCCTGAAGGCAGAGTGCTTGGAATTATGTGAGATGGTGCTCTGGCATGAGCTGAGCCCGTCTGCAGCTTGCGGAACCAAGTCCTAATAGCTGTTCTATGATAACGCGTACCATATACTCTTAAGTGCATTATAATCCTCGCGGTTATTTGCTATCTTTGGTATCGCTTTATCAAAACATGTCGAGTAAGGTGTCATACGAATTGGAATACTAACACCTCGCCAATTCTGGCAACGGGGTTAGCATTCCACCCTTCTAGAGGGACACGACATGCATGTAACTGTGAACCCCGGTTAAAGTTAACTCGAGCCTCAGCATCACAAAATGGATGCTGCCACCACAGACACAAGTCTGACCTCCTGCTGCTGGGAGTCCTTCCAGCGAGGAGAGCTTGGACAAAGGGTTTCCTGTCAGGGGTGGTGCTAGCACCATCCCAGACAGGGTTTTGTGTATCCTAGGTAGGCAGGGCTGAATAGGAAGGTGACTGCAAGTGGCACCCCGGTGCTCACTATGCATCTGCCGGCATGAACCAGTTCCAGGGGCACACCAGCCCCTGAGCTGGAGAAAGTCCGGACAGGGGAGAGGGGTGTAACGACCCCCCTTCCTGGTCCCACCCATGGGCAGGACCTAGTCGCGTGCCAGCCCCTTTCTTTAGAATAAAGGTAGGAGCGGGGACCCTTCCAAATTAGATCATCTTTGAATCCTGAAACTACTTTCTACGAAAGGAACTCAAGACTTCTTCTCAAGATTTCTCCCTTGTGACTAAGGAGTAGTCACCCTGCAGCAGCAGGCACCAACTAAGTATCTTGCGGTTTGCTGAAACGTCTTTCCTCCGGAACCAGACCGACCAGCACTACGAGACCCGGACTCCCTGCCCTCTCTGACCTCTACCTGCCTCTACAGCACAGCTGAGAACCGTGGGTGCGACGAGACCAGACGACCCGGTGACCATCAGAACCAGCACGACACTGACCTAGCACGACCGCCGAGGGACACTCGAGTGGGTGCATTGGGGTAAGAGAAGCCCCAACCCCAAGCAGCACGAGCACCGAAGACCAGCCCCCCAGCATCCACCAGATCTGCGTGGGGCCCTTTTTGCTCTGTGTCGCTTGCCACGTTGTCCGGTCACTTGCCCGTTGGCTAGTGACCCTCCTGACGAAGTCCTACGTTTGTTTCACCGCTGGTCTAGCTCCTCTAGACTGGCCCTAGTCTCCTCCTGAAGGGGTCCTTCCTCGGACCCTCCTGGTCCACTCCAGACGCCATTTTGTGTCGCCACGTGGGCTTGCCGTAGCCAAGGCTTGTTGCCTCCTTCACCGGATCCAGCATCGCCAGCAGCAGACATCCGACGTGGGACAGCTCGCAGACCTCCAGCCTGGTCGACATCAGCGCCCCTGGTCCGTGCAGCAGCAGAATCCAGTGTCACCTCTTCACCTGGCTGAGTGACCTTGTCCAGTGCCATCCTGGTGCCCACCTAATCACTGGCTAGTGATTCAGAACTCGGTCCCCTCGGCTTACAGGTACTCTTCTTCACTGATCCAGTCCTTGGATCAGCCCGGAATATCTTCACTGGTCGCCTGCCAGCAACTTCCACTTCAGGCTCCTAGTTCGTCAACGAGGATTCCCGACGACACTTGAACCCTTATGCAGCCGCAGCCCCTGGGCTAGGTAAACCGAGTACCACGGTGCTCCAGCGTAGATCCCCTCTCTAAGTGTCTAGATCCACTTTCGTTTTTGACCTACCTAGTCGGATTCGCCCGAGAACACCGACTTTGCATTTGCTAGCATCCATAGACTTTGTCCCGCATTGTGCGTGAGAGTTCCCACTCTGCACACGGCACCCCTTGGCCTCCTGCTTCTAATCTAAGGGTTCAGCATTGTAGGCCTAGCGATTCTAAAGTCTCTGAGAACTGTTACTTACCTGCTAGTGATTCGCATTCCACTTCCATAGTATATGGTTTTTCGTGAACTCGGGCATTTGTGTAAATTGTGCGACTTTCAGTATTTCTTTAAGAGCTTTGTATTGTGCCTAGCACCCTGTCCTCATAAAGAGTCCAGGGTTGTTGTGTTATAAATAAATATCCTTTTATTTTCATAACAACTTGTGTGGTGTCCTTTCACTTGGCGTTCAAGGGGTATATGTGATGGTATAACAGCTGGCTTAACACGCCCTCTAGAGTTTAGCCTAAAGACTGCTCTTGTCCATGCTACTAGGATAGCTGGTCTATAAGGTTGACTTACAACCAATCATCAATAAGGGTCGTTTGGACTGAAACATAGTGATCACTAGAATAGTGAGCACTGCATATCAGGCCAACTTCTCACAGGAATGACCACCAGAAAAGTCAGCACTAGAATAGTGGAATACCGCAGTAACATCAGTTGCAAGCGGGCCACCACAAAAATGACGTCACACTTCATAGAAAAACACATCCCCAACGATATAAAATGGATTGCCTTGGAACACATCAAAAGCAATGACAATCTAGAACACAGACTCCATGAAAAGGAGCAACGCTGGGTGTTCAAGTTACGCTCTGACAACCAAGGTCTAAATGATAACATCCTGGGGGGCAAATTCACTAAATGACACTAAACATGAATCTAAGTTTACTGATTTCAAGAAATACTGTACAACACGCTTTACCTAGGACACAGCAAGGAGGGAACACTAGCTAATCTACATCTGACATTTATTCTGCACAGTCTTTTTCAATAACATACAGATTGAAACTTTAACCCAGGCTATGCGTAAACACGTTTACCCAATACACCCCGTGGAAGTCACACTAACTAGGAAACCAATAATCAGTCAACCACTGGAGACTACTTCAGGGTGTTATTAGACCTTTAAACACTAACAAAATATGAGGTCACTCAATTAATTAACTTTTCTTTAAGACCTATTGAGGAGGTATCATCAGCCCTCTAGAGCTCAAAATCGGAGTCTTATGGAGATCAACTCAATAACCCAGTTTTAAAAAGAAACATTTAAATTATTAGCAAAAAATCACAAGTCTCTCTGTGTGTGAATATCCCTCTATTCACCTCTCTCTACTGCACTGATGTGCATTTGTATTCTTTTCCCTACTCACTATATCGTATGTATAATCGTCATCCTTTTCTTTAATCTGTCCCAGCACTAAGAGGGCCGTCTCAACAAAGCCAAGTCCGGCGGCCATTTTGAGAAGGTTTCCGCTCTAGACTTCACAGCATGACAGCACGGAAACACTTTCTACTTGAACCGGCACCGGTAGGAGACTCGCCAAGATGCGGTCTCGAGGGACACAAATAGGTATTTGGCCTGAGAGGAATTTTTTCACAAGTCCTTTCCTTTTCAGGAGCAGATCTCAAAACTGGGCAAACTGCCGTACCGTCCACAGCTCACCTGTTTTTCCTCCTCTAAGCATTACGGAGTTTCACGGCAATTAATCACGCTTTGTTCTCAGTTTCTAGCGTTAAAGTCCGAACCCTCTCCCCCCTCAAGACCATAAAGCACAGTGTTGCTTCCTAACAAGTCTTTCTTGTCTTTTCTTTTATGTAATGCTCGTCTTGTTTGTTATACTGTCGCGAGGTGCAACTTTTCTTAAATATACCTAATACCACGCACCAGATAGCAGCGCTAAGGTTGTCGATATTGGTATAAAAAGAAAGCAGTGTGTACGAGAATACCATGAGTAGAGACACACGACATTAAGGAATAACATATGTTTTGCGGTTTAAACATACCTACCCCATTAGGGAGAGGCTGTCTCTGAGAACATTGTTTTTATTTCTTTTCTCACAGATACTACGGGACTAATATTTATAGTATGCATTATTAACGCATGCTTATTAGTTGCAGCGTGTTTATATTCACTTTACCTCACTTTAGGTGTGGTACACACAGGGCTTGACCCTGTGTTTGTCCAGAAGAAGAGCATTCGGGAAGCTCGAAACATGTTTATGTTCACTAGGGAACCCTGACTCATTAAAGCTAGGCCCCCTAGAGACTCACCCAGGTTTTAACATACCAACTAGGAGCCAGAATAAAGTGATTTCTCCCACTAGTTAGGTATTTTAACCCACTCCACAACACCACTGCACTACACATAGTTCCACACAATATAGTGCTCCTACGTAATATCGCAAGTCGTAGCACGCCTCAATCCGCAGGGGGTGGAGATGGCCCCTATGATGAAGTATGTCACCATGGGGAAAACCTGGTTAGTGATGGGACTTTAGAAAGGAAATCTTTCCGTTCTAAGCAGATTTTATGACTCAGACTGAGCAAGAAAACGTCCCTTTTTCCGCTAGCTTCCTTATCCAAGATTTCGAATGTTGTAGATTTACTCTTTAGAAAAGCAATATTCTGTGATCCTAAAGTATGGGCAGAAAATGTCTTAATAAAAAATGGTCCAAGATTGTCTGAGATCCGGTAAGCAAGACTGACTGACAAATTAGTTTCCTGACTGGTAGTCAGTGAAGTAAATTAAAACAAAAGGAAATATACTATTTCCTGCACAGTGAAAAGGAGATTCACAGTAGGATGCTGGATAGACTGTAATTGTAGACTACTCTTCGGTAACCCTAGGCAAAATGAACTCTAACCATGACCGTATAAGCGCATTTGCAACTGTAATAGTGCGCGAAGGTAAGAAAATAAATATAAGATAGGATTATCGAACAAAAAACATAACAGCCTTTAATCAATAAAGCAATCTGCTGATTGAAATCCAAATCTACATTCATCAACTTCCAAGATTTCTTCCATCCTACACCAGTGCAGAGAGAATATGTGGATTCAGCTTGTTACAAACTTGAACTATTACAATTCACTAACCACTCAAATAAGAACCTTGAGTGAAACTAGTCCATGGACTTAGGGCGAACGTTACCACAATGCATCAAAACAGCAAACTCTAGAACACTTGAGAAGATTAAAAGAGAAAACAGGCATTATGTTTAATAAAAGTACTTACCTGCGGGTGGTAGACGCTCAGTGATTTAACTTTGTGCAAAGGTAATAACACCTTTAACAAAAATATTTTGTGCTCTTCTTTGAGTGGTAAGGCAAATCCATTTATTATGCTGTAAGATCAAACAGTTTGATTAATAAAGATCCACATAAAGAACAGTAATTACAACTCTTAACACAAGCTAATAAACATGTATCTCAGCCCTTTATTTTCCATGCATCTACAATAGTTTTTATGACAAGCCCTTAGGCACAGTGTAAGGGCTCCACATTAAGGTCACCTTTTCAACCTCTATAGAGCACCACTTTCATACATTTGTAAAAATATGTTTGAATGCATCCACTGTGACTCAAATGTAGTACCATTTACCCAAAGATGAAGGTACCTTTGCGATTCTCTCTCATGTGAAGCGCAAAATATGAATTTTTAGATATTGACTGACTGCGTGTTTTCTTTGTTCAATACATGTATTAACTCCAAAGCAGTCTACTATCACACAGAAATCAATCCTACTTGAACACTGAATGCATATATTGATATTTAAGTAGCACAAAAAAAGTTGAGTAGGAACAGTTCTCTGTACAGGTGTACATCACATGGGGATTTACACAACTGTATTACACAGACACTGTATTTCACAAATGCATTACATTTTAAAGAGAACAAGTTACTTACCTACCTTCTGGTTTTTTCTGCTGGAAACTTCTAACCACAAATTCCTGACATTCTGGAATCCCACAAGAGCTAGACTAGATCTGGAAACTTATAACAGCAATTGCGCGTCCAGTGTCGACAGATGGAGCCACTGGACTTCACTATGGCCTCGCCCGACCCCAAAGCAACAGTGCAGAGCAGACTTCAGGCTGCACCCCTCCGTGGGTAGGTCATTTGACAACAAAGTATACTGCACTCTTCCTTATACATAGTGTGCAGAATCCAACACAGAATATAAGACCGAAAATTCAACTCCAAAGAGGGGCAGGCCATAAGTAGCCTGAGGTTATATAAGAGCCTCCCACAGAAAGTATTGCCACAGGTGAGTAACTGGGTCTGATGATTAATAGTTTTAATGCTTAGAAATCAGCAGAATTTCTCATAACTCACTGAAAGCATAGACAGCTCCCAGGCTGCATTGCAAACACAGTCTAAAAAGACTGAAATGCTAAGCTGAGGTGCATAGCAATAAACTGACACCGTGCCTTTAAGGCACTGTTCGACATGTCTGGCCTTTTGCGTAGTCCCTCCAATGTACTATTTATTTTGTCCCCTTTTTGCCCCTCATGCCTTTATTTATTTTTGTGTCCACTAGATTTTTATGGTGTTGGTCTGGGGGATAGGTGCTCTTTCGCCCTCATAGTTTTTCACCTCAGCCCTAGATACCTTTCCTGACAGGAATTCCCTTGGAGTCACAAAATGGTGGCTTCTAACTGTCACAACTGACACACCTGAAGCCTGTCCCATAGAATAGAGTAGGGCATTCCAGAACCTTCTGGTCCCTTCTGGACCTCTGAGGGTCAGCCTATATAAGGCGGAATGCTGGTCAGCCATTTTGTCTTGCAGTGTAGGCTGGCTGGAGTATAAGGCGTGGGTAGGATCATCAGAGGGTTGACCTCCCATTGTAGGGACGCTCCTTACTGGTTCACCACCCTTCTTCCCTTATAGTTGTTTACCTGACCCTGCCTGTAGGAAATCCTGAAGACCCTGGGCACCTGTTCTCATCTGGTCCCAGTGAAAAGCGTGGGTGAGGGAGGTTGTACCTGAGGGAAGCCCCCTGCCCAGTGAGGAAAGAGGCTCTAGTGCAGAATTTGAGGAAAGGGACTCCTGGATATTCCCATCTGAAGCCAAGGGGTCTGTGAGCAAAAGAGGAGTCATCAGACATTTCAATCGAGCTTTTCTTCCCCCACCTCCCCGTTACCTGGGGTAGCCCCTGCTTTATCGGGAGTAATCGGATTGACTGGATTGGGGCTAAAATAGAGAGCCTGGCGAGGCGTTGCCGAGTGAACTGGCCGCCTGGTGAAGCCTGCCCCCATCGCCCTGTGCCCGGTGATTGTGGCGGTGTCTTCGAGTGGGGGGAATCGCCCTTTACTTCCCCGTCTCTAATCTGCGCCGGCCCTGCTGACTGAACGCGTCAGTCGGTTTGTGGGCGGGACCGGAGGAGGTAGTCCTGCGTAGCCGTTCAGGCTCTGGCCTGAGCCGCTACTCTCCCGAGCATGCCCGGTCAAGCCGCTTCCCTCAAGGAAGGCGGAGGCGGGACCGGACAGGGAAGCGCCTGGAGTGTAGCAGCGGCTCGTGTTTGTTGTTGTGCCTTCTTCCCCCCGCTTGAGCGCCACACGTAGGAGCTGGCTTGAGCGGGAGGGGAGAGCCGAGGAGCCCCAAAGGCTGTTGAGCCACGGAGTGGTTCGGTTCCTTTTCCTTGCCGCCCCCCTCCCCCCGGCGATCAAAGACTCCGGACAGGCGAATCCACCACAAGTAAGGAGGAGGATAAAAGGGGGAAGTTGTCGACTGTAAATTAACAAAAACGAGGGCAGAGGAGCAAGACCTAGTATTTACTTAGACAAGGTTCAAGCCCAGATCGTGCAGCGCCCTTAAAGACTTCCATAAGGGTCTACATAGATTGTTGTTACCTACTGGATATATAAAGGTTGGTTTATTGCCTGCATCGTGACATTTCCTCAGAAGAGCAAGTGCTTAACTAAGGGAAGTGAGAAGAGTTAGCCAGTACATCCTGGTGTTAAAGGTGGAGAGGGAGTAAATGTGTTAAACAGTTTCCGAGGAGACCAGTTTAGTAAAGTTTAGAGGAGTGTCGTCACTGCTCCCTGGGAACTACTGTAATGCGATGTAAAGCTAGAAAGCAAAATAGTGAGAAAGTTTTGGCAACTTTGAGGAACTTGATAATCTCATGATTTAAATGTAATTTACTGAACTGTAATTTCTGAACTCAAGAAAGCAAAGAATATTTTTATAAAGAAGCTCGTATTTTTCCAAACATTGGTGTAGTGTCATTTTTGGGTGATATTGCATTGAATTACTGCTGGGTGGTTTGCAACCTTTACACATGTGCCTCTGTTGATATTGTCTTACCCTAGGCCAGGCTACCCTAGGTGACCTGACATCATTAGGTTCCAACAGGCACCCACGACCCCCTGTATCCCATCATGCTTCAGGGGTGACAGTTAGGTCAGTTGTTCTTTTCGGAGACTGAAAAACCCAAGTAACAAATAGGTTAACAATATCTCCTTATTAAAGAATGTCCTTTGCCCAGGGAGGCGGGAGGGTTGCTTATGACTTTGATGAGGATACCCCTGGAAGATAACTAGGATTACAGGTAAGTAACTAATCCTTCTCTTACAGGGGATCCTCATCAATAGTCATAAGCATTAGAATAGAATAGCGAGCCTCTCCTCATCCCTGCGGGCAAAGGAATAACAAGACAGTAATCTCATCAACAAGCCTGAGCAGGCGATAGGCTACCCAAACAGATTCCTCAAGGAGGCTAGTCCTACTTGAATATCGGCCCTGGAATCAGATTCTAGACAGTAATGCCTCGTAAAGGTATGAACTGATTTCCAGTTTGCAGCCTTGCATATTTCTGACATTGGAATGTCGGGCAAGAAAGCCACTGTGGCCGCTTTCCCTCTGGTAGAATGTGCTTTGGGTGACACCAATAAAAGCTTGCCTGCAAGCTGATAGGCTAATTTAATACAGGAGACAATCCATCTAGAGATGGACCTCTTGGCCGCTGGAAAGCCCGTTCTCATTGAACCATAGTTCACAAACAGCTGATCCGACTTCCTGATTCCCTTGGTTTTTTCCAAATAGAACTTGAGCACTCTCTTTAAATCCAAAGAGTGCAATGACCGCTCTGCTGGGGTCGCTGGATTTGGAAAAAAAGAAGGGAGGGAGATGGACTGATTTATATGAAAATCAGAAACCACCTTAGGCATGAAGGATGGATGAGCCCTCAGGACCACCCTATTGTGATGGAAAACAGTATATGGTTCCTTCGCTTGTATCTCACTTACTCTGCGCGCTGACGTGATTGCCACTAAAAAGGCTGCTTTCCAAGATAGATGTTGCAAAGAGGCCTTGTGGATAGGTTCAAAGGAGGTGACATTAACCTGGATAGAACCAGGTTCAATTCCCAAGGAGGAGTAGGATTTCGCACAGGGGGATAGATTTTTTTCAACCCCTGAAGGAAGTCCTTAACCACCGGAACCTGAAAGAAAGAAATCTGATTAGGCGATTTCCTGTATGCTACTATAGCTGACAGATGCACTCTAATGGAAGCATATTTCAATCCGGAAGTTGCCAAGGAAAGGAGGTATGGCAGAATTACCTCCTCCTGCCCTTTTGTAGGATCCAGGTGATGATCCCTACACCATATGTAAAACCTTTTCCACTTGAACGCATAGGACGCTCTCGTGGAAGGCCTCTTAGCCTCCTTTAAAATATGCATACATTTGGGAGGCAAGTTCAGATGTCCATATTGCAGGACCTCAGGTGCCATGCTGTTAGATTCAGTGATGGGAGGTTGGGATGCAGTATCCTCCTGTTCATTTTGCTCAAAAGGTTCGGCCTGCAAGGAAGTCGTCTGTGTGGACACAGACAGATGCAGAAGGTCCGGGTACCACCACTGCCGAGGCCAATCCGGAGCTATCAAGATCATCTCCATTTCTGATCTGAGGAGCTTGGATACTACCTTCGGAATCAGAGCCAGGGGAGGAAAAGCATAAGCGAATGTTCCCGACCAATCCATCAGGAGAGCATTCCCCTGCGTCCCTGGCTGGTGGAACCTGGACGCGAAGGCGTGGCATTTTGAGTTTTCGTCGTCCGCAAACAAGTCTATGGCCGGACGACCCCAGCAACGAAAAAGCTCTTCTACCACTTTGTCGTTTAGCACCCAGCCTGGCTGATCTTCGAAGTGCCTGCTGAGTGAGTCTGCTTTGACGTTCAATTCACCTGGAAGGTGCACCGCCACTACTGAGAGACCTCGAGAGAGAGAAGCCAGTGCCAGATGGTTTGAGCCTCTCGGGAGAGTGGGCGTGACCGCGTGCCTCCTTGTTTGTTCAGATAGAACATGGTGGTCGTATTGTCCGTCTGAACTAGGACTGAGTTGGACTCGATTGCTGGAAAGAAAGCTTTGAGAGCTAGAAACACCGCTCTGAGTTCCAGCATGTTGATGTGGTATGTCTGCTCCTGCACAGACCACTGACCCTGAAGCGGACCCATATGCGCTCCCCAACCTTGCAGAGAGGCATCCGTCACTATAGACTGGGAAGGAAGAGGTTGGTGAAAAGGCACTCCCACCAGCACATTCCTCGTGAGAGTCCACCATTTGATGGCATCCTTCGTTGCTTGGTAAAGAGTGATACGATCTTCCCAACGCCCTGTCGCTTGGTCTGTCTCATGGAAAAAAGTCTCTCCTCCGAAGGAAACGCTTTTCCCAATTTTGTGTCCAGAACGGAGCCTAGGTAGTGGATGGACTGTGTCGGCCGCTGGACTGATTTTTCCAGATATTCATGGAGACCGAGCCTGTGCAACTGGTGCAGGCAAAGTTGCAGATCGTGTGTTACCCGTACCGGAGATGGACCCTTTAGGAGCCAGTCGTCCAGGTACGGATAGATGAAGAGTCCCTTTTTGTGAAGAAAAGCAGCCACCACTGCCATGCATTTGGTGCGGACTTGAGTCCGAAGAGTAGCACTTTGTACTGGTAGTGTTTGCTTCCTACGACAAACCTCAAGTACTTGCGATGCCGCAGTGCAATCGGAATGTGAAAGTAGGCATCTTGCAGATCCACCAAACACATCCAATCTCCGGTTTGAAGATGTGGTCATATTTGGTGAAGAGCTAACATGCAGAACTTTTCTTTGACGATGACTTTGTTCAGGAGACGAAGATCGAGTATGGGCCTGAACTTGTCCTCCTGATCTCTTTTGGGGACAAGAAAGTATCTGGAGTAAACTCCCTTTCCCCTTTGAAAGGGGGGAACTTCCTCTATAGGCCTTTTTTGTAGCAGGATTTTCTACTCCATCCTGAGCAAGCTTAGCTGGTGAGGGCAAGAGTTCTTTGGAGGAATGTTCTTTGGAAGCGCACGGAAACGTAGCATGTATCCATTGCGCAGTATATTCAGCACCCACAGATCTTTTGTGATGCTGACCCACTCTGCCAGGTGTTGTGAAGCCCTATTCCCACTGGAGTGGGCAACGGCGCCAGAGGAAGCCACTGCTAAGGCCTTTCCTCCTCTCGTGGTGGTAGAGGACTGCTGGTGACCTCCTCTACCTCTGTTGGATTTGCCTCGAAACTGGGATTTCCCCTGGTTCTTATTTTGGGACCACTGAGGGGTTTGAACCCTCTGTTGAGCCTCTCTTCCCTTGCTGGTCTCAAAACGGCATTTGAACTCTTTTTTTCTTCTCCAAACCCACCGCTTTTACTGTATCCAGCTCTGTCTTCATACGAGTCGTCTCTTCGTCAGCATGTTCTCCGAAGAGAGAGGACCCCGAAAAAGGAAGATTTAGGATGCGATGTTGAGCATCTGGCTTCAGCCCTGTGAGACGCAACCAAGCTGACCTCCTGGCACAAACCCCATGTGAGTAGGAGTGTGCTGCAAGAACTGCACCGTCCGCTGCAGTGCTTATCAACTGGTTCGTCACTAGACATCCTTCTGCCATTGTTTCTTCGAAGTCCTTCTGGTCTTCTTCTGGAAGCTTGGACTTAAACCTCTCCATGGAGTCCCATAAGGCTCTACCATATCTACCCAACAGTGCGGCCGCACTTGAGACCTTCAGTGTGGAAGCAGCTGAATTGCACACCTTGCGACCCCATGAGTCCTGTAATTTGCTGTCCTTATCTGGTGGTACTGAAGAGGAAGCAGAGACTGCATGCGTCTTCCTTGCAGCTGCCAGTATCACAGAGTCCGCTGGAGGGTCAGATTTTCCAAAAACTGGGTCAGAGGAAGCTGGTTTGTACTTCTTCTGTATGCAGCCGGCACCGCTCTGATGGTTGCTGGAGTAAGGAAAACGTCCTTGACCGGCTCCATAATCCCCGGGACCAAAGGCAGCAGCGGGCGAGAGGCAGATTTTTTGTGCAAAGTTTCAAAAATTACTGTCGTAGCCCCCTGGGGGACAGACATCTCAAAGCTCAGTTTCTGAGCTCCTCTTTGTAGGACATCTAGGTCATCCACTGGAGAGGATCTAGAAACAGGACTATCCGTTAGCGTAGGAGAGTAATCCCTCTTGGAAGACCTGGTAGAAGAGGTAGATGAAGTAGACTGAGTTCTTCAACGTCTACGGTGCGCACCGTGCTTCCTCTCCCGTGATCTTCTTGGGTAGTCTTCCCTTCTAGGAGAGCGAGATCTGACCAGATCTTTTCTTCTGGGTGAACGAGATCTGACCGGATCTTCCCTTCTGGGAGAGCGGGATCTGGTTGGCCTTCTCACAGGCGATTTGCTTGCTTGGCGCCTGGGAGGACTGCGTCTGTCCACTTCCTCCACCAGCCTCTGGAGAGGAGATCTGGGCTGAGGACTGACATACTCTTGCATACGTCTGGCAGCCCCTGACTCTCGCCAATGATCCAAAGACTTGTACCATCTAGGTGACAGTCTGACCTCCGCAGCCAAAGCATCTGGCTGCCGTACAGGCGATCTGCGGACAAGACTTCTGGATCTTGAGGATGTTGTCGAAGAGCCAGAAGACTGACGTGTAATGGCGAGAAGCTGACTCCGTCACCATGATTACAGATTTCCTCGACGACGAACGAGCTCTTTCTGAATGCCTCGATGTCGAGCGTTCCGGCGTCGAATGTCTTTCTCTCTACGCCGAATGCCTCTGGGGGATTCGGCAGGGCCATCAATCTCGAAGTCTAATGCTTCAACGGCGATCGATGCGAGGATCTACGATCTCTCGATGCCGAACGGCGATGAGCAGCCGACGGCGGAGCCTCCCTCGACGCCGAACGGTGATGACCAGCCGTCGACGGAGCCCTCTCTCTCGACGTCGAATGTCTGTGCGACGAGGCAGAGGGGAATTGGTCACCCTTGACGCCGAGCGTCGATGAGACTGCGACGGAGACTGCCTCCTTGACACCGAACGATGTTTTGTTGTCGACGGCGGAGGGGTCTTGGTCCACGACGCCGAACGTCGTTTCTTAGACGACGGCGGAAGGGTCACACTTCTCGACGCCGGTCGTCGCCTGGATGACGACGGCGGAGGAGTGACCTCCCTCGACGCCGATCGTCGCCGGGTTGACGACGGCCGAGGGGCCTTGGATCTCGACGCCGACCGTCGCCTGGTTGACGGCGGCGGAGTCACATTTCTCGACGCCGGACGTCGCCCGGTTGACGACGGAGGAGGAGGTGTGACCTCCCTCGACGCCGAACGTCGCCGGGTTGACGACGGCGGAGGGGATTTCGACGACGGAGCTGGATTCTTCGACGTCGACGTACCTGGTCTTTTTGACCGAACACCTCCGTTTCATGCACACTGGATGCGTGGCGTCGCATTGCCAAGAGTTTGTCTTGCCGTCTGCCGTATTAGCCCGAGTTACCGCTAACATTTCATCCTGATCTCGCCCTGATACAGGAACAGGGCTTTCGCAACCTTTGTGCGATGGTACGAGTTGCTTGCTGGGGCGAGCTGTTCTCGAACGGTCAGTTTAAGACTGCAGAGATGTCCTTTGCGTCTCATAGCCACACCCCGCTTGAGGTCTTCTATTATATACGCCTACGTGCGGGGATGAGGGACATCCTACCCAACTTCCCTGAAGAACCTGAAATCCTGCCCCCACTCCATTTCCTGTTATGCTCACAGGATGGGACACATCTAGTCTCTGGCCTATACCGTCAGCTCAGGGCTGCAGCTCCAATGCCCGAGACTAATGCACGGGCACACTGGACTGCTGAGCTGGCTACTGACCTCACTGACGAGCAATGGCAATACTGCTGTACCCTCACGTCTCGCATATCCGCAAGCAGTAGACTGAAAATCATACATTACAAATTCCTGCAACGGGTGTATTATACGCCAGTGCGGAAACAGAGATTCGGCTTGGCGGTCGATGATCAATGCGGGCGATGCCGTACTGAACACGCTGACTTCCTACACCAGGCGTAGAGATGCCCTCAAGTTTGACGGACGCCCTCACAGTGATGACAAAGTGCGCCGTGTCCATAGACCCCTTGTTCACACTCCTCGGACATACTCCACATATCCCTAAATCTTGTCGAAAATTCGCCGATACTGCACTTCTCTTGGCTAAGAGGCGTGTGTGGCGCGTCGATGGGGTCGAGGCAGAGCGCCTAAATTTAAGGACTGGCTGGCAGACTTGACCTACTGTCAGGAGCAGCACACCACCTTTGCTGAATTGTTACCGATTTAGAGTCTGCCTAAAGACATTTGGGGTCCCCTAGTGAGCTATTTACTCACGCAATCGGATGACGACGATACACCTGAGGGAAACCATACTGCTGATTAGCGACACTGTATGGGCTTAGAGTGGGGCCATCGTCCTCGCCAATACATACACATCCCCTCTTTGTACTACTGGGGAGTGTCACCCCGATCTTGGGCCTTGGGGCACCGCCCTGACCACCTCACCCCACATGTCACTCTTCACTGTGGACCCCCCACCTGGGATCGCCTATTTTCCTTACCCTATCCGGGGTCTTCCTGTGCCATTCATGACATATACTCACACCCCTCATGCTCAATGACAATCCATGACACCATACACGTTGCTTACCATAGCATTGATACTATGCCGCCAGGACTCCTGTTCGACTATTGCGATGAGCACGAACTTGCCTGTCTATGCTACCGTACTGGCTGGAACCCTTATTTCCAAGCAAGTATGTAATGCCTCTTAGTTTCTTGAATGTTGGGAAGTTCTTTCAATCTTAACGGAAAATGAACAATAACTGAAAACACTGTTCTGCTGCAGTCTATCCTCAGATGCTTAGCAACGCCGGTTGTACCACTGCTATTACCTGATCCTAAGACATGCCGCCGGGCCTCCGGGATGCCGGCCACAAGGCTGTGTTCTATTTGCTTGCTACGCTGCCGGCCTCTGGGTTGTAGGCGCAAGAAGCTGTGTAATGTATTTCCTCCTATGCAATAAAGCAGTTTTGAACACCAAAAAAAAAAAAAAAAAAAAAGGAGCCGGAAAGAACAACTGACCTAACTGTCACACCTGGGGCATGATGGGATACAGGGGGTCATGGGTGCCTTAAAGGCACGGTGTCAGTTTATTGCTATGCAGCTACAGGTTAGCTTTTCAGTCTTTTTAGACTGTGTTTGCAATGCAGCCTGGGAGCGGTCTATACTTTCAGTGAGTTATGAGAATTTCTGCTGATTTCTAAGCATTAAAACAGTTTCTAAACAATCTTTGGTGTTGTTTCGCATGTTTCTAATGCATATTATTCATGTATGGTGGAAATTCTTCACAGCATATTTCAGCTCTGATGTTATTTGGCTGCTATTGTGTATATATATATATATATATATATATATATATATATATATATATATATATATATCACCGCTCCACTCGCACCAGCCTGTCGCACTCAGAGGCGGGTGCCTGCCAGTCGGGGGTGCTCCCGACGTCAATGTCTGCTACAATAATCCCTCCCCGCAATCTTCGGGAAATAGGAGGCAGCACTCCAAAGATAGATGCACAAAAATTCTTTAATCTCACAAGTAGCGCTTTCGGCACTCGGCCTTCGTCAGCAATGAGACGCGCATAACAAGCATTAGATTGTTTTTAAACTCCCGCGTTGCTCGGGTGTAAACATAAAGAGAGGACTACCATCAAAGAACTCAAATGTAAGAATAGCGGTTGCCATCTTGTAATGGTAGTTGTCGCACTGTGTTTAAACACTATGTTTGTCTAGTTACACGAGTAATATCCTCTTATATTTTCACATAATGCGACGTACAACTAAAACTCAAATTAAAATTAAAATTACAACATCACGCCCATGATGAACTGAAACCCAAACCTAAAATTGAACCTATGAGAGGTTTCTTTCCCTGCAGACGTTGCAAGGCGTGCAAGGGAAGCAAACGAATAACTCAGTACAGCATTCCAGGTGTCAAGGAGCCTAAAAGAATACAGAAATTCCTCACATGTTCCACGCCATATGCGGTGTACTGTCTTACATGTCCTTGTGGCAGAAGGTATGTGGGCAGTACAACCAATCCAGTGAAATTAAGGATATTGGAACACCAGAGAGCGATCCAGAATGCAGATGTTACTTACCCAGTTGCGAGACATTTTGATAAGGAGCATGCGCGCAACAGGGAATTACTGACTTTTTTCTGCTTGGATTCTGTCCCGGTGAATGTAAGGGGTGGTGACAGACTCTTAAAATTAAGGCGTTTGGAATCACGATATATCATCGACCTGTTAAGTAAAATGCCTACTGGATTGAACATGCATGAGAACCTAGCTGTGCACCTGGGATGACTTGATTTGAATTGACTGTAATTTAGCTTCACGTTTTCTAACTGTTTCCTAATGAAAGATGGAATGAATTATTCTGTGTATATATTATTTACTTTTCCTTAAGGGTTGAAATACGTTGCAGAGATCACTATGGATGTACGCCCATCCAGGGCGGTAATACAAATTAGAGGAGGACTCTAAGTTTGGTGTTAATATTGTGGCCATATGGCGGTGAGAATTAATTTCGATTCATTCATAACCTTAACACTGTTGCATTCATTGATTATTGGCACATTGCATTTATTTATAATTGTCAGATGCCATCTAAAAATGGCCCATCCAGGGCGTGATGTTGTAATTTTAATTTTAATTTGAGTTTTAGTTGTACGTCGCATTATGTGAAAATATAAGAGGATATTACTCGTGTAACTAGACAAACATAGTGTTTAAACACAGTGCGACAACTACCATTACAAGATGGCAACCGCTATTCTTACATTTGAGTTCTTTGATGGTAGTCCTCTCTTTATGTTTACACCCGAGCAACGCGGGAGTTTAAAAACAATCTAATGCTTGTTATGCGCGTCTCATTGCTGACGAAGGCCGAGTGCCGAAAGCGCTACTTGTGAGATTAAAGAATTTTTGTGCATCTATCTTTGGAGTGCTGCCTCCTATTTCCCGAAGATTGCGGGGAGGGATTATTGTAGCAGACATATATATATATATATGAGTATATATATGTTGGGCACATATAATATAGTGTTTCCGGGGTCCCGCGCATGGGCGGGAATATTCTAATGCTTATGACTATTGATGAGGATCCCCTGGAAGAGAACCTTGGTAACATGAAAACCAGGAAGTAAAGTAGCCCAAAGCTACCAAGAAAAAAGTTCCACATCTATGACTATCATAGTCATTACACATAGTCCAAACTGCAGCCAATCAGGCACAGTCATTACACATAGTCCAAACTGCAGCCAATCAGGCGACAGCACCCACCAGAATGTTCTCCTCAGAGGCTCAGGCTCTCAGATTTTCTCGCGCAATAGTGTAACCAAGAGATAAGAGCATAAACCAGCCTCTGAAGGGAGGTGGGCGGGTTGCATGTGAATTAATGAAAGACACCAATACTGGAGAACCACAGATTTCAGGTAAGGAAAATACTACTTACCAGTATGCATCTGTTCTTGGCATGTAGAGCTGTAGAGTCTCAAACTGTGCATTAGATCGGCACCTGGTGTTGGGCTCGGATGATTGCATGTTGTCGTCGTCCTGGAAGAAGTCATTGTAGTCACAAGATAGGTGAATCCTCCCTTGGACGATAGTGCGCATGGGCATCGACTCCATCATTACATTGTTTTTCGCCATGATGGGAAATGGAGTTAGTAGAAATAGAAAAAGGGATGTCCATGTGTGTGTATCTAATTAAGATAGAACTGGAACAGATACAGGCCCCAGGGAGACGGGTGGGATTGTGAGACTCAGCAGCTCTACATGCCAAGAACAGATGCATACTGGTAAGTAGCATTTTCCATTCCAGGCAGATGAGCTGCAGATCTCACACTGTGCATCGATTGTACAGCAGTGTCTCCCCTAGCGGTGGTCACCTGTATCTGTTTCAGTAGTATGAAATAGAGCTTTAAGGACAGCTTGGCCTGCTGCAACTTGCTGCTTGGCTTGCACATCAACACAGTAGTGTTTAGTTAAGGTGTGTGTTGTAGACCATTTTGTTGCCTTGCAGATGTCTTCTAGGGGAATGGTCCCTAAGAAAGCCATGGAGGCTCCTAGTTTGCGTGTGGAGTGCTCTCTAGGAGGAACTGTTAATGTACGTTTTGCTTTGTGATAGCATATTTGAATATATTTTACAATCCACCTTCAATTCCAGCTTTAGAGATGGGGTTGCCTTTATGTGGTGGCGAGAAATCTACAAACAGTTGCTTTGTTTTACGAAAGGATTTGGTCCTATCAATGTAATAGAGAAGAGATCTTACATCTAGTGTGTGTAGAGCTCTTTCTGCTACAGAGTCTGGGTTTTGAAAAAACACTGGCAACTCTACTGATTGATTTAGATGAAAAGGAGTAATTACTTTAGAAAGGAATTTGGTATTAGTCCGTAGAACCACCTTATTACGGTGTAATGGTAAAAATGGTTCTTGTGTAGTTAAAGCTTGAATCTCACTAACTCTCCTAAGAGAGGTAATAGCAATAAGGAAATATGTTTTCCATGTAAGGAATTGCAGTTCACACTTGTGTAAAGGTTCAAAGGGGGGCCACATGAGCCTGGTAAGAACAATGTTTAGGTTCCACCCTGGAAAGGGTGGTAACCTAGGAGGAATGATTAGTTTTAATCCTTCCATAAAAGCTTTGATTACAGGTACTCTAAATAACGACATGTGTTGTCTATTTTGTAGATATGCTGCAAGATGTAAACGTATAGATAAATATGCTAGATTACTTCTTTGTAAATGGAGAAGGTAACAGATGATATTCTGGATGATAGCATCTAGAGGATCAATTTGCTTATTAGTGCAGTAAATGGCAAATCTCTTCCATTTTGCAGCATAGCAAGCTCTAGTAGTAGGTCTTCTGGCTTCTTTAATGATATTCATACAGTCTGGTGACAGGTTAAGGTAACCAAACTCTAGGACTTCAGGAGCCAGATCGCCAGATTCAGTTAACTTGGATCTGGATGTCTGATGTCTCCATGGTCCTGAGCTAGCATGGATGGTGTCAGGCACAGTCTTTGGTGTGGAACTAGAGAGAGTTCTAGCAGCGTGGTGAACCATGGTTGGCGTGCCCATGTGGGAGCTACCAGTATAGATTTGAGAGATTGTGGTCTCAGCTTGCGTACTACTAGCGGTATTTGTGGGATTGGTGGAAAAGCGTACGCAAATCTGCCTGACCAGTTCATCCATATCGCATTGCCCCTGGACAGCGGGTGTGGAAACCTGGCGGCAAAGGTTGGGCATTTTGCGTTTTCGTGTGTCACAAACAGATCTATGTCTGGATGACCCCACTTGTGAAAGAATGGTAGAAGAACTTGCAGTTGTAGTTCCCATTCGTGAATCTGTTGTGTCTGTCGACTTAACAGATCTGCTATCTGATTGTGAACTCCTGGAAGGTGCTCTGTCAACAGATATATCTTTTGTGGAATGTCCCATCTCCAAATGTTCTGTGCGAGCTCAGACAGTTGCAGGGAATGTGTGCCTCCTTTTTTTTGAATATAGTACATGGCTGTCATGTTGCCCGTCCGGATCAAGACAGCTTTGTTCTGTACATGTACTTGGAAGGATTTTAGTGCTAGGAATAATGCTAGCAGCTCTAGGTGATTGATGTGAAGCACCTTTTGTTGAGCGGTCCATTTTCCCCGAGTTGTATGGTGGAGCAGATGGGCTCCCCATCCTGTGAGGGATGCGTCTGTTGTCAGTACAATCTGTGGCGCAGGTTTGAGGAACGGCCGCCCTCTGTACACGTTTTTGGTGTTCCACCACTGCAGAGAGCGATGTGTGCGGCTGTCCACCAACACCAGGTCTGTAAGATGTCCTTGAGCCTGATTCCACTGATGTGCTAGACATTTCTGCAATGGGCGCATTTGCAGTCTTGCATATGGAACAATAAAAATGCAAGATGCCATCATGCCTATTAGTTGCATGACACTCTGGCTGGGACACAGTGTTGGTTTTGAAACTTTGTGAATAAGGCTTGAATGCTCTGTATCCTGGCTGGACTGCGATATGTTAGAGCTGTATCGGTGTTTATGGTAGCCCCTAGGTACTGATGTATATGAGAGGGCTGGAGATGTGACTTGGTGTAGTTGATTGTAAACCCCAAGTTGTGCAGTGTTTGATTCGTTTGAGATGTGTGTTGGACACACTGATTGAATGACTTGGCTTTTATGAGGTATGTGAAGACGTGGATATGCTGTCTTCTGAGATGTGCTGCTACTACTGCAAGGCACTTTGTAAACACTCGTGGTGCAGTTGTGACACCGAATGGAAGGACTTTGAACTGATAGTGTTGTCCTTCTAGTACAAATCCGAGATACTTCCGGTGAGAAGGATGTATGGGAATGTGGAAGTAGGCATCCTTGAGGTCTAGTGTGGTTAGGAAATCGCCTTGTTGCAACAATGGGAGCACTTGTTGTAAAGTGATCACTTGAAAATGATCTGAGTGTATATACAGATTGAGAGGCCTTAGGTCTAGAATTGATCTTAGTGTTCCGTCCTTTTTGAGTATTAGGAAATAGAGTGAGTAAACCCCTGTTCCTTGATGTTACAACGAAACTAGCTGTATTGTATCTTTTTGCAGCAATGAGAACTTTTTGTTGGAGAAGCGTTAGATGTTCTGTGGACATTGGACGCTGTCTGGGTGGTATGTGTGGAGGGGTAGCCGTAAGCTCTAGGCAGTAACCATACTGGATAGTTTGTCTTACCCACTTGTCTGTTGTGATGGAATTCCAGACAGGTAGGAACTGTGTTAGTCTGCCCCTACAGGAGTGGAATGCTGTTGGGGAAGCAAAAGGAAGTCACTGTTTTGTGTTGGGAGAGGTTCGATTATTGTTGATTCCTCGACCTCTTCCCTTGTTGTTGTTGCCTCTGTAGCCTCCTCTAAAGTATCCTTTATTGGAGGATTTTTGTGTATTTGTTTTAAAGGAAGCTGAATTGTCTGCTCCAGCTTGTTTGGAATCTCCTCCAATGACACCCGACCAAATAGGATTTATTCACTGTGTAGGGGAGAAGAAACAGGGGCGGGCGGGGGGAGAAGAAACAGGGGCGGGGGGGGGGAGAAGAAACAGGGACGGGCAGGGGGGAGAAGACACAGGGGCGGGTGGGGGGAGAAGACACAGGGGCGGGTGGGGGGAGAAGACACAGGGGCGGGTGGGGGGAGAAGACACGGGCGGGCGGGGAGGGGAGAAGAAACAGGTGCAAACGGGAAGGGGGAGAAGAAACAGGGGTGGGCGGGAGAGGGGGAGAAGAAACAGGGGCGGGCGGGAGGGGAAGAAGAAACAGGGGCGGTGGGAGGGGGAGAATAAAAAGGGGCGGGCGGGAGGGGGTGAGAAGAAACAGGGGCGGGAGGGAGACGGTGAGAAGAAACAGGGGCGGGCGGAGGGGGTGAGAAGAAACAGGGGCGGGCGGGGGGGAAGAAGAAACAGATGCGGGCGGAAGAAGAAACAGGGGCGGGAGGGGAAGAGAAGAAACGGGGGCAGGGGGAGAAGAAACAGGGGCGGGCGGGGGGAGAAGAAACCGGGGCGGGCAGGGGTGAGAAGTAACAGGGGCGGGAGGGGGTGAGAAGAAATAGGGGCGGGAGGGGGTGAGAAGAAACAGGGGCGGGCGGGGGTGAGAAGAAACCGGGGCGGGCGGGGGTGAGAAGAAACAGGGGCGGGCGGGAGGGGGTGAGAAGAAACAGGGGGGGCAGGGGGAGAAGAAACAGGGGCGGGCGGGGGGAGAAGAAACAGGGGCAGGCAGGGGTGAGAAGAAACAGGGGTGGGAGGTGGTGAAAAGAAACAGGGGCGGGCGGGAGGGGGTGAAAAGAAACAGGGGCGGGCGGGAGGGGGTGAGAAGAAACAGGGGCGGGCGGGAGGGGGTGAGAAGAAACAGGAGCGGGCGGGAGGGGGTGAAAAGTAACAGGGGCGGGCGGGGGGGAAGAAGAAACAGGGGCGGGCGGGGGGAAGAAGAAACAGGGGCGGGAGCGTAAGAGAAGAAACGGGGGCAGGGGGAGAAGAAACCGGGGCGGGCGGGGGGGAAGAAACAGGGGCGGGCAGGGGTGAGAAGTAACAGGGGCGGGAGGGGGTGAGAAGAAACAGGGGCGGGCGGGAGGGGGTGAGAAGAAACAGGGGCGGGCGGGGGGAGAAGAAACAGGGGCGGGCGGGGGTGAGAAGAAACAGGGGCGGGCGGGGGTGAGAAGAAACAGGGGCAGGCAGGGGTGAGAAGAAACAGGGGCAGGCAGGGGTGAGAAGAAACAGGGGCGGGCGGGAGGGGGTGAGAAGAAACAGGGGCGGGCGGGAGGGGGTGAGAAGAAACAGGAGCGGGCGGGAGGGGGTGAAAAGTAACAGGGGCGGGCGGGGGGAAGAAGAAACAGGGGCGGGAGGGGAAGAGAAGAAACGGGGGCAGGGGGAGAAGAAACAGGGGCGGGCGGGGGAGAAGAAACAGGGGCGGGCAGGGGTGAGAAGTAACAGGGGCGGGAGGGGGTGAGAAGAAACAGGGGCGGGCGGGAGGGGGTGAGAAGAAACAGGGGCGGGCGGGAGGGGGTGAGAAGAAACAGGGGCGGGCGGGAGGGGGTGAGAAGAAACAGGGGCGGGCGGGAGGGGGTGAGAAGAAACAGGGGCGGGCGGGAGGGGGTGAGAAGAAACAGGGGCGGGCGGGAGGGGGTGAGAAGAAACAGGGGCGGGCGGGGGGAGAAGAAACAGGGACGGGCGGGGGGAGAAGAAACAGGGACGGGCAGGGGGGAGAAGACACAGGGGCGGTGGGGGGAGAAGACACAGGGGCGGTGGGGGGAGAAGACACAGGGGCGGGTGGGGGGTGCACGGGGCGGGCGGGGAGGGGAGAAGAAACAGGTGCAAACGGGAAGGGGGAGAAGAAACAGGGGTGGGCGGGAGAGGGGGAGAAGAAACAGGGGCGGGCGGGAGGGGAAGAAGAAACAGGGGCGGTGGGAGGGGGAGAATAAAAAGGGGCGGGAGGGGGTGAGAAGAAACAGGGGCGGGCGGGAGGGGGTGAGAAGAAACAGGGGCGGGCGGGAGGGGGTGAGAAGAAACAGGGGCGGGCGGGAGGGGGTGAGAAGAAACAGGGGCGGGCGGGAGGGGGTGAGAAGAAACAGGGGCGGGCGGGAGGGGGTGAGAAGAAACAGGGGCGGGGGGGAAGAAGAAACAGATGCGGGCGGAAGAAGAAACAGGGGCGGGAGGGGAAGAGAAGAAACGGGGGCAGGGGGAGAAGAAACAGGGGCGGGCGGGGGGAGAAGAAACCGGGGCGGGCAGGGGTGAGAAGTAACAGGGGCGGGAGGGGGTGAGAAGAAACAGGGGCGGGAGGGGGTGAGAAGAAACAGGGGCGGGCGGGGGTGAGAAGAAACAGGGGCGGGCGGGAGGGGGTGAGAAGAAACAGGGGGGGCAGGGGGAGAAGAAACAGGGGCGGGCGGGGGGAGAAGAAACAGGGGCAGACAGGGGTGAGAAGAAACAGGGGCGGGAGGGGGTGAAAAGAAACAGGGGCGGGCGGGAGGGGGTGAGAAGAAACAGGGGCGGGCGGGAGGGGGTGAGAAGAAACAGGAGCGGGCGGGAGGGGGTGAAAAGTAACAGGGGCGGGCGGGGGGAAGAAGAAACAGGGGCGGGCGGGGGGAAGAAGAAACAGGGGCGGGAGCGGAAGAGAAGAAACGGGGGCAGGGGGAGAAGAAACCGGGGCGGACGGGGGGGAAGAAACAGGGGCGGGCAGGGGTGAGAAGTAACAGGGGCGGGAGGGGGTGAGAAGAAACAGGGGCGGGCGCGAGGGGGTGAGAAGAAACAGGGGCGGGCGGGAGGGGGTGAGAAGAAACAGGGGCGGGCGGGGGGAGAAGAAACAGGGGCGGGCGGGGGTGAGAAGAAACAGGGGCGGGCGGGGGTGAGAAGAAACAGGGGCAGGCAGGGGTGAGAAGAAACAGGGGCGGGAGGGGGTGAGAAGAAACAGGGGCGGGCGGGAGGGGGTGAGAAGAAACAGGGGCGGGCGGGAGGGGGTGAGAAGAAACAGGAGCGGGCGGGAGGGGGTGAAAAGTAACAGGGGCGGGCGGGGGGAAGAAGAAACAGGGGCGGGAGGGGAAGAGAAGAAACGGGGGCAGGGGGAGAAGAAACAGGGGCGGGCGGGGGAGAAGAAACAGGGGCGGGCAGGGGTGAGAAGTAACAGGGGCGGGAGGGGGTGAGAAGAAACAGGGGCGGGCGGGAGGGGGTGAGAAGAAACAGGGGCGGGCGGGAGGGGGTGAGAAGAAACAGGGGCGGGCGGGAGGGGGTGAGAAGAAACAGGGGCGGGCGGGAGGGGGTGAGAAGAAACAGGAGCGGGCGGGAGGGGGTGAAAAGTAACAGGGGCGGGAGGGGAAGAGAAGAAACGGGGGCAGGGGGAGAAGAAACAGGGGCGGGCGGGGGAGAAGAAACAGGGGCGGGCAGGGGTGAGAAGTAACAGGGGCGGGAGGGGGTGAGAAGAAACAGGGGCGGGTGGGAGGGGGTGAGAAGAAACAGGGGCGGGTGGGAGGGGGTGAGAAGAAACAGGGGCGGGTGGGAGGGGGTGAGAAGAAACAGGGGCGGGCGGGAGGGGGTGAGAAGAAACCGGGGCGGGCGGGGGTGAGAAGAAACAGGGGCAGGCGGGGGTGAGAAGAAACAGGGGCGGGCGGGGGTGAGAAGAAACAGGGGCGGGGCTGAGAAGAAACAGGGGCGGGCGGGGGTGAGAAGAAACAGGGGCGGGCGGGAGGGGGTGAGAAGAAACAGGGGCGGGCGGGAGGGGGTGAGAAGAAACAAGGGCGGGCGGGAGAAGAAACAGGGGCGGGAGGGGAAGAGAAGAAACGGGGCAGGGGGAGAAGAAACAGGGGCGGGCGGGGGGAGAAGAAACAGGGGCGGGCAGGGGTGAGAAGTAACAGGGGCGGGAGGGGGTGAGAAGAAACAGGGGCGGGCGGGAGGGGCTGAGAAGAAACAGGGGCGGGCGGGAGGGGCTGAGAAGAAACAGGGGCGGGCGGGAGAAGAAATAGGGGCAGACGGGAGAAGAAACAAGGGCGGGCGAAGAAACAAGGGCGGGCGGGAGAAGAAACAAGAGCGGGCGGGAGGGGGTGAGAAGAAACGTGCGGGAGGGGGTGAGAAAAAACCAAGCCGGGTGGCAGGGGGGAGAATAAACATTTGGATAAGAAACTATCTTGACCCAGCTATCTCCTTCAACATATATAAACACTGCAGGCATCTCACCTACCATTCCCCTAACATGCCATTCCATATATTTATTAAAGATATTGAGTTGAGTATGGCTAAATAAAATAGTCATTTTGGGCTCAGATGCTATTTTAAAGGGGCATGTCCTCTTCTGTTTTTCTTTCTTTGTTGTATTTTTCAGTTGCCCTTTAGAGAGTTCGCACTGCCCAGAAGGCTGTGCTGCAAGGAACACAGTTTTGGGTAGCTGTAGCCCGAACAGTTTCCAGCTGCTGTGATTAATGAATCATAGTAAGTTACACCGTGATGGCCACAGTGATTGCTGGCTCACAGGAGATTCCACATTACCTAAGACTGCTCTATAAATATGACCGTGCCCTATCTTCATTGCTTGTCATCATCAGGGCCAGTCGAAGCCGTAGAAGAACAAGAACAGCGTGTGATCAGGAAGCTGTAGCTGCAGAAGTGGTAGAGAACTTCGATCAGTCTCCAAGATTCGACCAAGAACGTCAATTCAGTTGGCACAGTCGACAGTCTACCCCGGTTGAGCCTGCACATTTGGTGGCAGTTCGAAAAGCGGGAACATACCCTAGCACAGCAAACAAACAGTTTGGAATCTTGTTGGCAAGAGAGCGGTTGGGCTCCACTCAAAACTTGCTTAGATATTTTTGTTCGAATAAACAAAGTATTAGTGCGCAGTGAGGGAACTTCGCTTTAGTCAGGGATTGAAAAATTCTGTAGATTGTGCAAATAATAGTGATATCGAGAGCTCCACTATTAGCATACAGGAATAAAGACCAATACTTGTCAGATCACCTGCCTTTTGTCGCTAAACAGAAGAGTTTCCTGTGCCCTTTCAGTGACGAAGCATCAAGAGGAGAATCCATCCCATTAAAGGCTCCTAGAACAGGTTCGCCGAAATCATTTTCTTTTCAGGTAAGGTGTTACTGATCGGAAGCCAGGATACTCGGGTAGTACTTCTGTGGTAATTGCAGTGATTTATAGTGACTCTAGTGTCTTCCGTATCTCCCTCCCAGCTGACCCCTTCCTTTCCCACCCTCGCTTGATTGTTCCAAATGTCTGTGCTTAAACAGCAAGCAGCAGTTGCGAAGATCAGGAGGAGGACCCACTTGAGCATCACCCTGGTCCTGAGGAGTTCATATGGCTGACCGAAAGAGGGGCAGGATGGAGGCCGGAGAAGAAACCGAAGCAGGATGGAGGACGGAGAAGAAACCGGAGCAAGATGGAGGACGGAGAAGAAACCAGAGCAGGATGGAGGCCAGAGAAGAAACCGGAGCAGGATGGAGGCCGGAGAAGAAACAGGAAGTGAGGGGGGGAGGCTTCAGAAGAAACAGGGTGCGGGTGGGAGGCCGGAGAATAAACGAGGGTGGAATGGGATTAAGATTTAAAAAAATAAAAGGCTTTAACGGAGCCACTCCTTGGGGTCCTAGTGATGTGCTATCCATGTCTATTACTAAGATGAAAATGTTTAAGAGGAGTTTAGCCAATACACGACCCAATATTATGAGACTTATGGCAATTTTCACTTCTATTCATTCATACTCTTTATTACAGCACGAGGGCAATAACGTTAGATCACATCCATGGTCTACTTGAAGGCTGTTACAACAAACCACCAACCCAAAAAATGAATGATGGTCACAGGATGGATGAATGGACCAGGCAGAGACATGATAATCATTATTCACTCTATCTGCTACTTTACGCACACAGCTGTCATCCACAAAATAAGTCTATGAATGCTGAATCATTCACAAAGTCAAAGCCTTAGAGGTCAGGAAGATGGTGCTACATATCCAATTTCAAGTAAAATTGTCAACCATGACACTAAAAAGGCAACCTCCTGGGTAATGTAGTCAAGTAAAGTTTGCATGCAGTGGTCTGCAATTATATTGTCAGCAGTCCATTAAACTTTATGGTGAGCAATAGGTCAATTAAATTTAAAAAATGGAGGATGAACAGCAAGCATGAAGCTAACTCCTCCGGATTGCAACGTCCCAGGAAAATAAATCCTACAATCAACTCGAACTCTCTGCTGCCCAGTTCCCAAACACAGGACTCCTTCTATCCTGAATATCAATATTGACTCAAAACAGACCCGATTTTAGGAGTAAGCAGGGCAAGATGGAGGACGATAGAGGAACCAAAATGTAACGCTCTTTACCAAACATTATACAACACTCTCTAATCAAATGGCCAGACAAATGACAATATGGCAGAAGGGGCAGTGTTTAATAAAAGCTCCCTTTGAGTTTAAATGAAAAAAACTGAACAAGATTAGTCAATTCTGGTGTACAGATGCAGTTAATGGATTAATTTCCAGACAATCTTTTTTAAATATAGATTACCATCATCATATAGTCACAAGAGATCCTAGAGTCCTTTTTTTACAATTCTATATCTAAAAATCAGTCAGAAACGGTTTCACACTAAAATGTAGTCAACACCTTAAAGAGGCCATCTAGTACGAAGAAAAGCTATCCTCCTTACCAGCCCTGTATCTCTAAAAGTCGTCAACAATAGGCATTCCTGAATAATTATAACTTAGCTTAATAGTGTCTGCTTGGCATTGGAGATCTACCGCAACACCATTCCTCCGAAAGCCCCCTTTAAGAGATATCCACCACCTGCTCGGTACCCCTTCATGATGCTATATGATGGACGGGGCTATAGAGTCAGACACATGTTCCCAAAGCGCTGGCTTCTTAAAATGAGTTGCTATGCAGATGATGCAGTTTTGGAAATCTATTCTCAACCACATCTGTACTGAAGGAAAACAGCCCTGGAAATGATTAAGAATAGTAACGGCAAACAAAAAAAACACATCAGTAAAAATACAATTATACAAAAAAAAAAACTTTAAAAACAGATTGGTTTACGAAGCACTGTACAGTTCAATTGTACTATTTCTTACTAGCCCAGACATTAACAAATGACATTTTCTAAAATATTTCACACTTAACCTCGTTATTTTCCTGTCTCAATAGGAAAAATCTATTTTTACCTTCCCACTTGTAACCTAAAGATATTTCCGGTTGCCTTGGAAACGATAGTGGGATGCAGAAAAAAAGTTAATGCTGCAAACACACAAGAGAAACTCACCTTCCCAAGATCTCCAGTAATTCTGCAATACCATTGTGATGTTCAGTTTCATAAATAAACCTAAAGACAGAACCCGAAACAAGTACAGTGTTAGCTAATATTTGAAATACAGGGTTAGACAGATACAAATTTAGCACAGCTTGCCAATTATGAATATGCAGTTTAAGCATTGGGCAAGCAGCACATACAAGAGCTAGCAACAATTACTCCCGAAATACATGTTGTCTCTCACACATACACACTTCCTCTCCCAACCATAAACAAGCAGAGCTATAATTATTTTCTTTAATTCGTATACTGCACTTTTGTTTTTGGCCAAATTTCTGCATTTGTAACTTCAAACTCTATAAATCTCAACCATTGCACTCACTGTGGCCGAAGATCACAAGGCTTTAGAAAGACAAAATTAACACTCTTGGCTTTTTCAATTTTACAAACCACTTCACATGTTTGCCCCACAGACAAATGCTTTTATTATACAGACTTGTTTGACATTGCCAGGCCGGATATTTTTGTATACTTGTGCCATGCACTATACTGAAAGATCAACACATTAACCATTGTTCTAGTTCACATAACAAGACGTTACTGCATCCAGCCCCCGGATGTGAGAGTCAAACATGTTGAAAAAGAGTGGAAGAACATGTAAGTTACCTTTGGTAAACTCGTTCTGTTATTGATTCTAACCACAGATTCCTCATCCTTTGAATATTCCCCTAGGTGTCCGGACTAGACCGGAAACTTCAGCAGTCCCTTTGTGCGCCTTAAGGTGGCGCCTTGCAGCTCCACACTGACACCATTCCACTCTGGAAATGACGCGCAGGCCCACACAGGAGCCACTCCAATCCGATGTTGGTTGCTTTCGAGACTGTCTACCCCCCAGATGTAGAGCCGAAAAAGCATGTTGGTAAACTGTCAGGATGAGAGGGTCGGTGAGGAATCTGAAGGTACTTTCTCAGGACGAGAGTTACCGAAGGTCAAACTTATTTTCTGACAGAGACGTCTAGCGACAGATTCCTCAATTTTCAATAGATACCCCTATTCCGAATTAGGCTTAAGACTGAACTGAAACCAGAAAATCCTGTAGTACAAATGTAGTAGTGTACCATTCCACATAATCACTCTCCATAACACATAATCCCACTCTACATAATTCCTATACACTTAATACCACATACTTTCTATCTATAGAATTTCACTGCACAACATACCACATAATTTCACTACACACAACATACATCCACTCCAAAAAAAAATTGTAAAAAGCTTTTACATTTACGCCAATAGCTCTAACTCCCGCAAATGTGAGACCTATTACATTGTAAATGCTTCTTTAACTGGTAGTAGCTTTTGCAGAGTGGTGCAGAAAGGGGGCTGGGCCTTCGACCAGCTATCAGGAATTACGCTGTGTAGGACTTACAGGAGGGCTTCTTGGCCCCCAAAGTCCCTCAGAAGTAAAGTGGACTTTATCCCCAACCCGTAGTGTGGCAGGAGGAGCATTTGAGGAGTGTTAGAGAAAGGGGGGCATGGCCTCCGAAGACCTCTTAGCAATCCCACTGTGAGGGACTTACTGGAGGTAACAGGAGGGGTAGTTGGACCCCAAAAAACAACCTTGGGGGCCAACTGCTCCTCATATTTGCTTCAGTAAGCCCCACACAGCAGCATTGTTAAGTTCTCATAGCAGGTCACGCCCTATTTTTCCACCAGTCTGCAAATGTGCCTCCTGGCGTGCTCTTGGTTGGGAATGAAGTCCCCTTGCCTCCTGAGGGTCTCTAAGGGCCAACAAGCCCTCCTGTTCTCTAGTAAGCCCTACACAGCTGGATTGCTGAGAGAGGTCCGAGGCCTCACCCCCTTTGTACACCACTCTGCAAACGCTTAGTCTGACGCACTGCTGCTCGGGGGATGAAGTCCACTTCAATCTGGAGGTCCTCAGGATACAAGAGGACCTAATCGCCCCACCAGCAGTGCGCCAAAAGGTGCGATTGCAGAGGGGTGTACAAAAGGGGCATGGCCTCGGACCACCTCTGTGTGGGGCTTACTGGGATAGTTAGCCCCAAAGGAACCTCAAGGATCATGGGGACTTAATCCCCCAACCCAGAACACGCCAGGAGGCGCGTTTGCAGAGTGGTGCAGGGAGGGGGCGGGGCCTCTGGCAAGATGCCAGCTTTTTTTTCTCTTTTATCTTTACAATTAGATGGGGGGTAGTCTGTGTGGCTTCCCTTCCCTCATATTTAAGGGCCCCATGCCCAGCCACATTTCTTTAAAAAAAAAAAAAAAAACACTGAAAGAAAAAAAACGGGAATGGGGTCAAGTAGCCCCCCTCCAGAGGAGGATTTCGGCCCCAGAGTCCCCATCCCCAGGGACATGGCCACAATTTGTATTTTCATTAAAAATATATATTTTTAGGGAGGGGGGCCATGTGGCCCCCTTTCCCTTTGCCACCTTTGGCCCCGGGGACCCCATCCCCCAGGGCCTGGCCTCAACAATGGGGGCCACAGAGGAGCCTAGTGCTGCCCTGAGTCAATGCAAGTGTGGCACTGCGGCAGTCACCCTTGAGGAAGGTAGGCGGGAGCCAGTGTTGCCCGGTGATGCTTCGAATCAGCACGCAGCGTTTCTTGGCTGCAGCAGGCACAGGCTCGGGAAGGCACCCGTTCACAACAAGGTGCACGTTTGGAGCACAGCACAAGCAGGCAATTGGGCACAATCTGACGCGAGCCAATTGCAGCTGCTGGACTCCCGATTACCAAAATCCCGCGGCAGTGGTGAAGCCCTTAGCGGTCCCGAGGTTTTGAAACAGGGGGCAAGCCATCAAGTCCTTGGAGAGTACATTCTAGATAGCACTAACGAAGGTAGCAGGGCAGCACAACAAGCGGGTAACAGAGTGGCAGTCCCTCCTGCAACTAGCACTCAGCAAGCCAACACAGTACATCAGTTAGAATGGCAGTCCCTCCATGCAGTACAGCAGTCCTTCTGGAAATATGCATATGTAGAGCTAGCGTTGTCTGTTTACAAGTCCAAAGAAGTGTCTCATTAGATGGGGTCAGAGACCCAGTACTTATACCCGAAAGATCCTTTGATGCGGTCGGTTACTTCAAAAAAACTCTCTAAAGTGCACAGTTCCCCTATCAGTCCTGTCAGACAGCCTAGCTATTAGGGGGGAGGGGGTAAATCAACCCTTTGTGAGGAGACTAGACACTACCTACTCAAGTGAAGTGCTACCTCCTCTCCTCCCTCCTGCCCAAGAGTATCCTGTGCTGTGGCTGTCTAGAAGGAATGCAGAAATTTAGCTGTCCCTCAGCTGAAATAAGTATTGAGGGACAAGCTGTCAGGCACACAGAGCAGAAGTGCAGAGCTATGTCTACTTTCTAAAAGGGGCGTTTCTAAAATAGTCAAGTTCAATACTATCTCACCAGTAAGTAGGATTGATCAATACCAGTGTTAACATATGAAATATCAAGAAGCACTCCTCTCTGATCAGGAATTACAGTTTAAAAGACTATTAAGGAATTCCTAATGTTACACAATGAGAGGGGTAGTCTTCACAGTAGTGAAACACGAAATAGGCTGTTTGTCACTGTAGGAGGCTTAATTGGTACATGGTAGACAATTATTTAAGTGATTCACCCTGCACCAATCCAGGCAACCATTATGGTGATTTAAGTTGTTGTTGACCACCATAGAAATTTCTCAAAGTGGTTGCTGATGAGAACAGCCATCATGCTCATCTTGGACTGTTAAGCAGCTTGTTGCACAAGTTACTTACATTCGGTAACGATGCACAAGTTACTACTTGTGTAACGATATATCTGTAAGAGACATTAGTTAGTGATAGATTCCTTACCTTAGAATATCCCCAGGCGTCAGACTGGATCCGGACACTTTTGCGTAGCAGTACCCTTGCGCGTCGGTAGGCGTCGCCTGCGGCTCCGCGTCCATCGTCGGCGCCGTGATGACGTCGTCTGAGTACTTAGACGCCGCCTCCGTGTGCTGACGTCAGTTCTTAGCCACAGCTTTTCCGCGCCAGAAGCGCAGAGCCATGACTAAAACCAACACTGGTGCCAAGAAACTAGGGCCCTGAAGAACAAGTTACTTACCTTCGGTAACGCTTTTTCTGGTAGATACTATATCTGCCTGTGGATTCCTCACCTTGTGAATATCCCCCTTGCGTCAGCAACGTTCGGAAATTTTCTTCGTAGCACGCCGTCGTGGGCGACGTCACAGAAGCACGGCATCGCGCGCGACTCCGTCTGACGTCACCGACCCCATATCAGGCGCACGCCGGCGTGATGACGTCAGTTCCGCCCTTTTTTCCGTGCCTTCGAGGCACACGGACGGACCAACGATAGCAAATATGCAAATATACAATGTACACAGTACATATAGAACTAAATCAATACAAATGCATAAACCATATATACAGAAAGACCAGGTATAGCAGAGTGGACAACGGGGAGGCGGGTGGGTGAGTGAGGAATCCACAGGCAGATATAGTATCTACCAGAAAAAGCGTTACCGAAGGTAAGTAACTTGTTCTTCTGATAGATACATCTGCCGTGTGGATTCCTCACCTTGTGAATAGATTCCCACAGCAGTCCCCACTCCCGGAGGAGGGTGTCCACTCTGCTACACCAGGAAGTCTTGGAGGACAGAGCGCGCGAAGTGGCCATCCCTCCTCACCTCGGTATCCAAGCAGTAATGCTTCGCGAAAGTGTGGAGGGAGGCCCAAGTCGCGGCCCTGCAAATATCCTCAACAGGTACACCCCTAGACAAAGCAGATGTTGCAGACTTTGCTCTAGTTGAATGAGCTCTAATACCCTCAGGAGGGTCCTTACCCGCAAGGGAGTAGCAGATCTTGATGCACAGGATTATCCACCTGGAAAGAGTGCGCTTGTGCACCGCTCTGCCCTTCTTGCAGCCAGCAAAGCCAACAAACAGCTGGTCGTCCATCCGGAAGTCCTTAGTCCTGTCCAGATAGAAGGACACCGCCCTCTTAGGGTCCAGGCGATGCAGTCTCTCTTCCTCCTTAGACGGGTGAGGGGGAGGATAGAAGGTAGGAAGGGTAATGGACTGCCCAAGATGAAAAGGAGTAACCACCTTAGGCAGAAAAGCAGCCCTGGTCCTAAGAACCATCCTTTCTGCATGAATGGTCAGGAATGGGGGTTTGGAACTTAGAGCTTGAAGCTCACTAACCCTCCTTGCCGAGGTGATTGCAACGAGGAAGATAGTTTTAAAAGAGAGAAGCCTCAATGGACACTTGTGCAAGGGTTCGAAGGGAGAACCCATTAAAAAGGTCAGCACAAGATTCAAATCCCATTGAGGAACCACAAAAGGGGTAGGAGGGAACATATTCATGAGACCCCTCAAGAATCTCAAAACCACCGGAGATTTAAAGAGAGAAGGCTGATCCGGCAAACAAAGAAACGCCGATAAGGCCGAAAGATAACCCTTGACCGTGGCCACAGCCAAACCTTGCTGTGCTAGATAAAGGGCAAATTGTAAAATATTAGACAAATGAGCCTTCAAAGGGTCAATATCCCTCTCCCTGCACCAAGAAACACATTTTGACCACCTATAGGAGTAAATGGACTTAGTGGTGTCACGCCTGGCAGAGAGAATGACATCCACCACCTCGTGAGGGAGAGAAAAAGAACTCAAGTTGCCCCGTTCAATCTCCAGGCATGAAGGTGTAATGTCTGGAGGTGGGGGTGTAGAACCTGCCCCTCCAACTGAGAGAGGAGGTCTGCCCTGTGAGGGAGACGGAGCGGCGGGTGAGAGGATAGGTGGAGTAGGTCCGAATACCACACCCTTCTTGGCCAATCCGGAGCAACCAATATGACTTGGGCCCGGTCTTGACGAATCTTCCTCAGAACCCGAGGAATCAAAGGTATGGGGGGAAACGCGTAAAGGAGTCGATCTCCCCAACTCAACTGAAACGCGTCCCCCAATGCTCCTTGCATCGGATACTGGAGACTGCAGAATGAAAGGCAGTGAGCATTCTCGCGAGTGGCAAATAGATCCACCCGAGGAGTCCCCCACATCCGAAAGATGTCGTGAACAACCTCCGGGTGAAGCCTCCACTCGTGGTCGGCAGAGAACTGCCGACTGAGACTGTCTGCACGCACGTTCAGAACTCCGGCCAGATGATTTGCCACCAGACAAATCTGATGGTCCTGAACCCAGGACCAGAGACGCAGAGCCTCTCTGCAGAGACACTGCGACCCTACTCCTCCCTGCTTGTTGATGTACCACATCGCAGTCGTGTTGTCCGTTAGGACCTGGACCGAACGACCGCGAAGGGAAGGGAGGAAGGCCTTGAGCGCCAAACGTATCGCCCTCAATTCCAGAAGGTTGATGTGAAACAACCTTTCTTCCGGAGACCAAAGACCCTTGACCTCCAGGTCTCCCAGATGAGCACCCCACCCGAGAGTGGATGCATCCGATATCACTGTGGCCACTGATGGGGGTAGCTGAAAAGGCTTTCCTTGTGACAGATTGCCTTCCACGCCCCACCAAGACAGATCCGCCGCAGCTTCCCTGGAGATCCTCACTGACTCCCTGAGATCTCCGTTGTGCTGATACCACTGCCTGCGGAGGCACCACTGGAGCGCTCTCATGTGCCAGCGGGCATGACTGACCAACAGAATGCAAGAAGCCATCAGACCGAGCAGGCGAAGGACCTTCAGGACTGGAACAACCGCTCCATTGAAGAATAAAGGAATCATTTCCTGAATGTCGCGAATCCTTTGAGGTGGAGGGAATGCACGACATACAGAAGTGTCCAGTACGGCACCTATGAACAGGTTGCGCTGGGAGGGCACCAGGTGAGATTTGGGTACGTTTATCGAAAAACCCAACCTGTGTAACAACTGAGTTGTCTCATGCAGATGACGGAGCACCATCTCCGGCGACTCTGCTTTGATCAGCCAGTCGTCTAGATAAGGGAATACAGGAATCCCCGACCTTTTGAGATGCGCAGCCACCACTGCCATCACCTTGGTGAAAACTCGAGGCGCAGTAGTAAGTCCAAACGGGAGGACCGCAAACTGGTAGTGCTGCGATCCCACCGTAAAACGGAGATACTTCCTGTGCGACTTCAGGATTGGGATGTGAAAATACGCATCCTGCAAGTCGATCAACACCATCCAGTCTTCTTCCATCAGCGCCAGAAGAACCTGAGCAAGGGTGAGCATTTTGAACTTCTCCTGTTTGAGATGGAGGTTCAAAATCCTGAGATCCAGGATTGGCCGGAGCCTGCCATCCTTCTTGGGAATCAAGAAATACCAGGAGTAGCACCCTTGACCCCTTTCCTGCTCTGGAACCACCTCTATTGCACCCTTTCGAAACAGTGCCAGGACTTCCTCCTGCAGGCGAAGCAGGTGGTCCTCCGAACAATAACCTTGGCAAGGAGGGTAATTGGGAGGGAACTCCTGAAAAGGAAGTGCATACCCATTCTCTACGAGATTGAGAACCCAAAGATCTGATGTAACCGATTCCCAATCTCGTAGAAAGTGAGTAAGCCGACCCCCTACTGGCCCTACATGATCCAGAATGGTGGATCTAGGGCTGCTTTGCTGATGCGGGTGGGGGTTGGGCATTATTGGAGGAAGTGGAGGAAGAGGAGACTTGACGTCCACGTCCCCTCTGTCTACCTCTATAGGACTTATATAGAGGGTTCTGCTGCTGCTGCTGTTGTTGGCCCTGCTTGAAGGGACGAAAAGAAGATTTACCAAATCCCTTGAATTTTCTAGCCGTAGACCCTCTCATCTGCAGACCCAACGATCTCGCAGTGGCACGGCTGTCTTTAAACCTTTCCAAGGCCACATCAGCCTTCTTACCAAAAAGGCCAGTTCCTTCAAAGGGTAAGTCCAGCAAAGTAGATTGTACATCCGCTGAGAAATCAGATGACTTTAACCATGCGGCTCTCCTGGTCGCAATGGATGAGCCCATAATTCTGGCAACAGAATCCACAGTGTCCATGCCGCTTTGAATGACCATGCGGGCCGCAGCCTAAGTGTCAGAGATCACTTCATTAAAGTTTTTCTTATCCTCCTCAGGAAGTTTTGAAGACAATTCCTTCACTGAGTCCATCAGCGCGTGCACATATCTACCTAAAAGACAAGTAGCATTTGATGACTTTAGAGCCATGCTCCCAGAAGAGAAAGTCTTCTTCGCAGCCTGATCCAATTTCTTAGACTCTTTGTCAGCTGGTACTTGAGGGAAAGAGCCTGCAGCCCTATTAGAGCAAGCCGCCTGAACCACAAGACTTTCCGGAGATGGATGCGTAGAAAGAAAAGCAGGGTCATCAGGAGCCACCCTATAGCGCCTTGCAATTACCCTTGAAACTGCAGGAGCAGACAACGGCCTCTTCCAAATCTCCTTTATTGGATCTGACAAGGCATCAGTAAACGGTAGAGTTGGCTCCACGATCGAAGAAGGAGAATGCAGGACCTCTGTGAGAATGTTGGGCTTGTACTCCACTGTGGGCAGCTTTAAGCTAAGAAGGTCAGCAGCCTTCCTAATAACCACGTGATAAGGAGCCACGTCCCTTGATGGTGCATCAGAAGTCGAAGGCAGACCCCACTCGGGGTAGAGTTCCAGACCACTTGCATCCCGAAGCTCATCGAAGTCATCATCATGATCAGGAAGCTCGCCTTCTTCCACATCAGAACTCTCATCATCCTTTTGCTCGAGAAGACGCTGAGCCCTTCGCCTCGACCACTCCATTCGAATCGAAGTCGACGGATCCGGTAACGACTCCGACGGAGCCGGTTCCGACGTCGATCGAGGAACCGGAGCAGGAGGACGAGAGTCATGAACAGGTGTGGTACCTCGATCTCGACTGCGAGGTCGATCTGGAGTCGGCGAAGCCGCATGCGGAGTCGAAGACCTTGGTGGAGCCGTACCGAGCCAAGGTGAAAGAGGCGCCGGCATGAAAGGCATAAATGGAGCAGGGGCATACGACTGAGGAATACCCAGATTGTATGATAACGGACCCATGGGGCCACCAGGCGCTCCAGAGGGGTACATTGCCCTAGAATAAACTCCAAACATCGCATTGAGAAAATGCGAGGGATCCTGTCCAGGACCAGGAAAGGAAGGGTACGGACCTACCGGATGTTGCAATGGAGGCCGACCCGACACATCCTCACCCTGACCTTCTGGAATCACAGGAGTCTCCGCCGAAGCCGGTTCTTGAGTCACCTCCTCTTCTTCATGCTCCGAGGAAACCGGCTCTGGGTCTGGCTCCGGCTCCGGCGCCGGAGAACCTACTCTTGACAAAGCAGGTGAAGGAGAGACAAAGTCCTTACGATGTTTGTGAGACCTCTTCTTCGAGTCAGAGGAATCCTTCCCCGAATGATGTCTCGAACTGTGCTTCCTCCTCTTATGCTTTCTCCTCGAAGAGCTCGAAGCATGTCCGGAAGCCGACTTAGATCTAGACCTAGATCTATCTCTGGACTTTGACTTCGCTTTAGACCTCGAGTCCTCTCCAGACCTCGAACCCGCTCTGGACCTCGAAGCCGATCCCGACCTCGACCGAGACCTTTGCTTCGACTTCGACCTCCGTGACGTAGATCTCGAAAGTCGCCCAGAGTCTTTTTTCACCTTCGCCAAAAGCAACTTTGCTTCACGCTCCCGAAGCGCCTTCGGATTCATCTTAAAACAGGACTCGCAGTTCTTGACGTCGTGACTCGAACCAAGACACCACAAACAATCCTTATGTGGGTCAGTGATAGACATCATGCGGGCACAAGACCTACATGGCTTAAAGCCTGTTTTCCTCGACGACATCTCCGGAGAAGAACAAGGTCGTAAGAGAGAAACAGTGACAATTATCAACAGAAAGATACTAGGTATCGCTGAAGATCCCGAAAACCGTTAGCGTCGGAGACGCAGAAAAAAGGGAACTGACGTCATCACGCCGGCGTGGGCCTGATATGGGGTCGGTGACGTCAGACGGAGTCGCGCGCGATGCCGTGCTCCTGTGACGTCGCCCACGACGGCGTGCTACGAAGAAAATTTCCGAACGTTGCTGACGCAAGGGGGATATTCACAAGGTGAGGAATCCACACGGCAGATGTATCTATCAGAAAGGGGATGACCTTAACCCTAGATATCGGTTCGCAGAACGAGGAGGATGGGTGGGTTGGTAAGGAATCTATCACTAACTAATGTCTCTTACAGATATATCGTTACACAAGTAGTAACTTGTGCATCTGAAAGAGACCCGTTAGTGATAGATTCCTTACCTTAGAATAGATACCCCAGCAATACCATCCCCGTGGTGGTGGGTCTGCGAACCAGTAATCACACCAGAAAGTCCTGGAGGACGGAACGGCCAAAGTAGCCGTCCCTCCGGACTTGAGTGTCCAGGCAATAGTGTCTTGTAAACGTGTGCAGCGAGGCCCACGTAGCCGCCTGGCAAATGTCCTGCAAGGGCACACCTCGGCCCAAGGCAGTTGTAGTGGCCGTGGCCAGAGTGAAATGGTCCCTCAGCCCAACAGGAGGCTCCTTTTTAGCCAAAGAAAAGCACGCCTTGATGCACAAGACGACCCAACAAGAGATAGTTTGTTTGTGCACCGACCGACCTTTCTTAGCACCCGCGTACCAAACAAAAAGTTGGCCATCCACCCAGAACTAGCGTGTGCCATCCAGATAGTATGAGAGCACACGTTTTGGGTCCAGACGGTGGAGCCTCTCTTCCTCTTTCAAAGGATGCGGAGGCGGAAAGAAGGTGGGAAATGTGATGGACTGCCCGATGTGGAAGGCTGTGACTACCTTGGGCAGGAAAGAGGGTGCGTCCGCAACATAACTTTGTCCGGATGGACGGAAAGGAGGTTTAGAGGAAAGAGCCTGGAGCTCACTCACGCTCCTGGCAGAGGTGATGGCAACCAAGAATGCAGTCTTGAGATTAAGGAGACAAGGAGGACAGTTATGAAGTGGCTCAAAAGGAGCGCATATCAGATAAGTCAGAACAAGGTTCAAGTCCCACTCAGGCATCACGAAAGGAACAGAAGGAAACATATGAGTGATGCCCTTCAAAAACCTATTTACAACTGTAGCCTTGAACAAAGAGGGCTGATCAGGGAGCCTTAAGAAGGTGGAAATGGCAGAGAGGTAGCCCTTCAGAGTGCCCAGAGTAGAGCCCTGCTGGGCAAGAAAAAGAAGAAAGAGGAGAACCTCTGAAAGAGGGGTAGAAAGGAGATCCACAGCCTTTGCTGTGACCATGCCACAAATTTGTTCCACCTGCAGGCGTATACCAATTTTGTGGAGGGACGCCTGGCTGCCAGAATCACATTACAGACTTCAGGAGGCAAGTCAAATGGCCTCAACTGCTGCCGCTCAATCTCCACGGATGTAAGTGGAGACTGGACAGGTTCGGGTGGAGGACCGTCCCCTGTTGCTGCGACAGAAGGTCCTCCTGAAGAGGCAGACGAATCGGGGGATCGACAGACATGCTGAGTAGCTCGGGATACCAGTATCTTCGTGCCAAGTCCGGAGCCACAAGGATAACTTGGGCCCGGTCGAGTCTGATCTTCTTCAGCACTCTGGGCAGAAGTGGTATAGGCAGAAAGGCGTACAACAGATCGCAGCTCCACTCGCGACGAAAAGCGTCTCCGAGCGAGTTCCGCCTTGGAAATGCCAACACGCAGAACTGACGACATTGCGCGATCTCTTCTGTGGCGAATAGATCTAACCAAGGCTCTCCCCACTGCTGAAAGAGGCCTTGCGCCACGTCAGAGTTCAGACGCCATTTGTAATCCATCATGCCCCGACGGCTGAGTTCGCCCGCCTTGGCGTTCAGGGAACCTGCCAGGTGTTGAACCACCAGGGTCATGCCTTGATGTTCCAGCCACTGCCAGAGACGCAGAGCCTCATGGCATACGGTCCACGACCCCACCCCGCCCTGCTTGTTGCAGTACCACATGGCGGTGGTGTTGTCCGTGAACACCTGCACTACACTCCCTCGGACAGAGGGGAGGAATGTCAGTGGAAGCCGGATCGCCCGCAGCTCCAGAAGGTTTTTTTTTTCTCCAAAAAACCTTTATTATTCTCATCAATGTGTACACTGCTATTCAGCCAACAACCCGGAGGCAGGCAGCTTATTCACGTAGCATTCCCCAGATTATACGGATCTCCGATGTACACCTGCGCAAATTCTTATCATTTGCACTCCGAGATCAGGACATGGTCGGACAGGTTGCCCTGATGCTGTGCCCAATGAAACTTCAGTTCCCACTGCAGAGCCCGCATCCGCCACCTGGCGTGATGCACCAGAAGGATGCAGGGGGCCATCAGCCCTAGAAGCCGCAGCATCAACCTGACCGAGACTTGGGATAACGGCTGAAAGATCGGAATCAGAGCCTGCATATCCCGAACCCACTGTACGGGAGGATAAACCCGAAACTGCGCCGAGTCTAGAACCGCTCCGATGAAGAGGAGCTTCTGAGAGGGACACAGGTGCGACTTCAGCACATTGATGTCCCCGGAAGCTTGTTTCCTTCCCAGTATAAGAATTGGCTTGGTAGTTTGGTCTGCCCTGTTCCCATGATGCACTGGGCCAGGGTCAGACTAACTTGCATATAGCCAAGTTCTGAGCTGGGATGGTGCAGTGAGCTAAAAAACAGTGATGGATCAAGCCCTGATCTTTGGACTGGGTAAGAGTGGTCTGCTTATTCAGACACTCTGTTCATCACCACCCCCTTTTCTAAAACATCAAAATCACATCACAAGGCACGGTCCACTAGGGAGACCAGGAGCCACGTGGCCGGTTCTAGCCAGCTACACACCACACCCAGACATTGATAAAATGTCGGACCGGGAACTTTTAGCTCAGCTAAAACTTTTAATTAAAATACATAGACAATTGGACCAATATGTCATGCGGACTGCAACAGTCCAACCAGCAACTAACATCCCACAACTGACCCCTCCATCAGGGGAACACAAACAAGATTACACCACAGAACATACAATCGTGTCTTGGTAAAACACCCGCAAAACTGGAACAAATTCCATTCTGGTTAGCTCAAAAAATCACCCAGATAGAGGGAGTATTTCCGGATACTACCCCACACGAAAAACACAGAATTCTGACTATCTGCCTCCCAATGGGGATCGCACCACATGTGGAGGACTGTGACACTTGGGGTACAGTCTTTGCTTCTATCTACACAAAAACACATGGTGTTCCGTCTATGGCGGTTATACCAGATGTCCTAAGAGATTCAAAAAGAATACGGTCCAGAACCTGCTTAGACTCTGGGTATGAAATTACTGAAGGACTTTAAGCAGGTCTCGGCTATATCATTAGCCAACATAAAAAGAGAAGCAGAATATGTGTGGCAATCCGCCAAAAATTGAAGAAGACGGATATAACAGACCAACCATTTGAGCTTGCTAAAATCATTGAAAAATCCTATGAATAATTAGGAAGAGATAGTTTGAGTGGTAAACCAGTAAAACCCCAACTAATCGAAAATCCTGAAAAAAACTATATTAAAAATAATCTAAATACTCCAAAAAAGAGCTGGGATGGTAATAAACAATCCACTCCCAGAGAAAAACAATTCCAGTCCAGAGGAAGGTCTCCCCAATGGAGGAATAAATCACCGGTTGGAAGAGACAAATCTCCCCAAAGGGAACCCTCGGAAAAAAGATATAACTTAAGAGATAGGGATAAAATAAGAAAACCTGACAGATATCAAGACATTGATACACGTCCCTCTCGATCCTTCTCACTCAATCTTTCTTGATCTTCCTCACAGAAATCGGAAAGAAGAGGACGGTCAGAACACAGAGAAGAGCACGTCAACTCCAAAGACAAAGAACCTGCTCATCAAAGTAAGAAAACACAATTTCCCAGAAAGAAGGTAGCAAGTATTAAAATTAAACATGCCGAGGATTCTGAGGACACAACAGAAAAACGGAGAGTGGACCCAGACAATGCTAGACAGTGCAGCAGAAGTGACCATAGCTCGCAAGATCCTGCTGAATCTTCTGGAGACAGTGGACACGAATGAATACATTCAGGTGGAAACTGCAGACGCAGGAGTTAGTGTGCCCCATAAACTATATGAAATAACATTGCGTATAGAGGGAGATAAAACTAGGAAAATTAAAAGTTTCTTTTGGGAAAATCTTTCTAAAGGCTATGAAATCCTGTTAGCTGAAAAAGACTGGCCACCAGATTTTGTCAGGGACTGCCCTCATGGCGAAGAAATGATTATGCCTGTCTTCTCAAATCATATCCCAATTCATAAAAAATACACATTTGCAAGAAAATGGGCGGTGGCCCAAGCCCATGCATTATAAAAAAAATCATGTAGGATGGGATGAGGACTCTCCTCACCACAAAATCCAGTTAAAAAAAATCAACCGACTGCACAAAAACAGTACCCAGTTAAACAAGAAGCTAAAAAGCAAGTCAGGGAGATCTTATATCAACTTGAATACCAAGGGGTGATTGAAACATGCACCTCACAAATGAACAATCGTTTGTTTCTTGTCTCCAAGCCAGACGATTCATTTTGTCTAGTTTTGGACTACAGACATTTAAACTCCTGCTGTAAAACATTTGCAGTACAAAATTCACACAGTGCAGCACTAATGAACAATATTGTGCGCAAAAAATATAAAACGACATTAGACATTTCAAATGGATTCTTATGTCATAACATAGCACCTGAAAGCAGGTAATTGACCGCTTTCTCAATAATGGGGTTGCAAAACAAACTTTGCAGACTCCCACAGGTATTCAAGAATAGCCCAGGATTATTCTCAGCAAGGGTAACAGAATTACTACAAATATATGATGATGAAGCATTATCATATGTCGATGACATCTATCTGACAGACGATGACCTGGAGACTCACTTAAAAAGAGTGAACACAATAATTCTTGGGTTCGCATCAGAGGGTTACAAATTCAACTTTAAAAAGTCAAGAATTGCCCATCTAACAGTCCTATTTTTAGGATATGAATTATCAAGTGAAGGCAAAAGCCTGGCAGACAACCTCTTAGAGAAGTGTGCAGTACTCGAAGCACCAACAACGCTGAGAAATTTACAATCAATACTAGGCTTCCTGAATTTCAGAAGAACATACATTCATACATTCTAAATTTTGCAGAGAGGGTTAAACCTCTCTATGAATTAATAAAACCTGATTTCAAACCCATACATTGGACTAAAAAAAACACAGAAATTTTTAGATCATTACAGTCAGACATGTTAGCTAAAACAAAATTACAAATTTGCGACAACGTACGCAACCTTGTAATCCGAGTAATTCCAGGAAAATGCGGATTCACATACCTGACCTCCAATGAGGGAGAAACAGTACCAATAGCTTACAAATCACACTTGTACACACAGGCTGAAATGAAATTCAGTTCTACAGAAAAAATTCTGACAGCGGTTCAAACTGCTGTAGCAAAAGAAAGAGCCCTAGCCCAAGGCAAAGAATAACTGTTTATACAGCAGAATCAGCCCTTGAGGCATTAACAAGTCCACCGAACTTGAAAACAGTGGCATTAGATCCAAAATGGATACAATGGGAAAATTCTCTTGCTACAGAAGACCTGAAATACTATTTTGACCCGAAAATGAAAAAACTAGATGATCTTGAATATGAACAAGAATATTCTCTGCCAATCGGAATTCTCCCTCTCGAACAATATACATGTGTCATCTATATGGACAGATTTGCACACCATTACGATGTAGAGAAAAAATCCTACAATGCAGCATGCGCGATTGTTAAAGGTCGCTGGCGCTGTGGTAGATTCAAACCGATGATTACCAAGACTGAATCACTCAGAAACTGCTCAGCTAAGCGAGTTGAAATAAGATCTTTAAAGATGGCGCTTGAAAATACTGATCGCGAATTCCCCACACTAATAGTGTGCGATTCACATTACTGCGTCAAGTCATACAACAGCGATATGCAGACATGGAGCAAGAACGGATACAGAGATGACACAGGTGCCACAATAAAGCACAAAAAGCTTTGGGAACCAGTAGTTCTTTTACAAAAAGAACTACAAAAGACTCACGTGATACATACACTGAGTCATCAACGTGATGGCGCTCACGTTGCAGGGAATTCATTGGCTGATAGAGCCACAGCGGCGGCTGGTCAACCGGCTTCCGTAGCCACTAAAAAGCGTTCAGAAAAACAAATAGATGGAGAAACCATGCTGGCGGTAAAAGCCTCATTAAAAGGCGATTATGCAGCATTACCTCTCAACTATCCACTCAATTATACATACATAATTGATGCAAACTCCGTTCCTTTTGCTCGAATCCCTGGAGTGGGGGATAGAGTAATTCCAAACACGAACCGGAGAGTTTTCTTGATTGAAGACGCACACATGGGATTGGGTCTGAGGCACCAAGAGATCCTGAAATCTCTGATAGAATTACAATCAAATTATTGGTGGCCGGGAATGAGCGTAGGTATCTACAATTTTGCAAGAGATTGTGAGGACTGCAACAGAGATCGCAGTTGTGAACCGGACCAGACAACAGCCCAGACACCACTATTAGACAGCATCAGGCTATCAATGCGCAGACGTCCGACCGGACAAATGCAGTCCCATAATTATTAAGATTTGATTCACTAAAAATGTAGGCTCCAGCGCTCGGCTGACGCCAGAACTGTTATACAAGATTTGCGAGTCTTATCGGCACATACGCAATTGGCATGCTACATTCTGACCAGGGTCCTGCGTTTAGCTCTCGAGCTTACAAAGAGGCCATGACCAGCCTGGGCATTGCATTGCGGTACTCTTCTCCCTTACATCCTGAGGGAAATGCGGTAGCTACCAGGGAATGTAGCACGTATTGTGCCACCCCTGGCCTGGCCTGGCCTTACTATTTGACACAACTGGCTGATCACTCAGCTGGGGCAAGGTGGTGTAATCACCCTTTGCTTTAGGTATAGTATCTCTATATCTAACACATACAAGGACACACAGTAACCTATAAGTCACTCCTATGGCAGGCCTTATCAATCCTGGAGGCAGGGTGCTTGGTTATGTGTGAGATGGTGCTCTAGCATGAGCTGAGCCTGTCTGCAGCCTGTCTGCAGCTTTCGGAACCATGTCCTTTAGCTGTTTCCTGATAACGTCATACCATCTGAGCTAGGACCTGTCCCTGTACCAAAACAGACTGTCAAAAACCTGGGAGTGCGCCTAGACCAAGCATTGATATTAAAAGATCATGTCAACCAAGTTACGGGAACTTGTTTCCGAGTAATTGGGCTACTACGACGCATTTTGCCCTTCCTGCCTGACATCCACAGGAAGACGTTGGTACAAGCACTGGTCATCAGACGGATAGATTACTGCAATGGACTCCTCATTTCTGCCAATCAAGAACAACTGTGCAGACTGCAGGTAGTACAGAACACCGCAGCAAGACTCATCTTGAATGCCCTTCCCCGAACTCCTTCACGCCCACTCCTCTCTCATCTTCACTGGCTCCCGGTGAGACAACGCGTCAACTTTAAAGTATGCTGTATAATGCATACGTGTATTTATGGGTCTGGCCCTAAATACCTAAGAGACATATTCATCCCTTACTCTCCTGGACGTGTCTTGCGTTCCAGCAGCACTATGCTACTGCAGGTGCCCAGAGTGACGAGAGCAAGACAGGGAGGACGGGCCCTCTCACTTAAAGGCCCCATGCTATGGAACTCTCTGCCTCCCCAGCTGAGACACACCCCTAATCTCCTCTCCTTCAGAAAGAAATTAACTTACCTTTTTACACAAGATTAATATTTTTTCCTGTTATCATTGCAGTATCATGCCCTAGGCTGTTTCCTAATACCCCTTCAGAAGCTACGCGCGGAGATACCCCTTCGGGGCTGATTCAGGCGCGATACAAATACATAAATAAATAAATATACTCTTAAGTGCATTATGAACCTCGCGGTTAAATGCTAACTCTGGTTTGACATTATCAAAATATGTCGAGTAAGGGGTCATACGAATTAGAATACTACCCACTTGCCAATTCTGGCAACGGGGGTAGCATTCCACCCTTCTAGAGGGACACGACATGTACAGAACCTGAGCCGCGGTTAAAGTTAAACAGAGCCTCAGCATCACAAAATGGATGCTGCCATCACAGATACAAGTCTGACCTCCTGCTGCTGGGAGTCCTTCCAGCGAGGGAGGCTTGGACAAAGGGTTTCCTGCCTTGGGAGGTGCTAGCACCACCCCAGACAAGATTTTGTGTATCTGGTTAGGTAGGGCTGAATAGAATCAGACATGCCCGGGGCACACAAGGTGTCCCAGTGCATTGGCCAATTCAAACCGGTGCTGGGGGACTCTAGCCCTAGCTCTGGCGCGAAACTGGACAAAGGAAAGGGGGTGTAACCACCCCCCTTCCTGGTCCCACCCATAGGAGGGACGTAGTAGGTAGTCCAGCCCCTAGAATTGGTTTAAAAGTAGGAGCTGAGTCCCAAGACGGCAGATTACCCTGAAATTCGACTACAAGAAGAAGAAACTCTGGACCTTCAACGTTCTGCTGCTCAGAAGACTGAAGAATCTCCCTTGTGGCCAAGGAGTGGCCACCCTGTGAACACAGGCACCATCCAGCGATCAACGACTGCTTTGCCGCCGCCTCCCGCCAGAGTCCGAGCCCAGAGCCTGACAAGAACCAGACTCCCAGACATCTAACAGCCCGATCCACAGTCCCTGCTAAGCTGAGACGAGTGGAGGCGACCGGAGAGTGGGACCGGACCTCTTGAAAAGTCCACGAGAAGCTGACTGCGCAGCACCTGAGGCACCCTCATCGCTGTGCTTGGAGTCTTGAGAAGCCCCACCACCAAGCTACATTTGCACCAAGGACCAGCCCTCCAGCTCTCGCGAGATCTGCGTGGGACCCTTATGCTTTGTTCCATTCGACGCGCCTATCCGGTTACTAGTTCGTTGGCTAGTGGCCATTTTGGCGACCAAACAACAACTTTCCACCGCTGGTCTGGTTGCTCCAGACTGGCCCTTGCTGCTCCCAAAAGCAGCAACCCCTCGGACCTTGCTGGTTAGAGTGAGAAGCCTTCTCTGTTTCCTGCGTGGCTTGCATTAGCCAAGGCCTGTTTGCTCTAATCAAGAAGCCGACTCCGCCATCAACTAGAGCCTACGTGGGACAGCTCGTGAATGACTCCTGGTCGTCGTCATCGTCCCTTAGTCCACGCTGCTGAAGAGACAAGCTTCACGACATCACCTGTTGGCACCAGACAACGCCTGGTTCCTTCCTGGTTCCACGCCGGTCACTGGCTAGTGACTGTGAACATTGTCCCCTCTGCTTTCAGGTCTTAACCTCTTCAGATCCACCCTTGGATCTACCGGAACTCTTCACATCAGGTCGCCTGCAGCATCAACACTCCAAGGCTCCATCTGGACTTCTGCAGAATCCCGACACACGGCTCCACTGCACCCGCTTCCTGTGGGTGAGGTAACGCTGGCACTCCGGTGCCCCGAGTAGTTTAACACTCCTAGTGTCCAGATCCCAAAGGGTTACGTTCTAGACTGACCGGAAGACTTCCTACCTTCACCTTTTAAACGTTTACGCATCCATTGACTTCAATGTAAACTGCTTCTAACTTTGCGCACTGCAAACCAGATCCCGTGGGCCTCCTAGTTCCTAACTTGCGTTAGTACAGCATAGCCCAAGCGATTCCCAAGGCCCTAGGCCTTACTTCCTTTCGACTCGTGGTACATATACCACTTCTTTAGTATATAGTTTTAGGGGCTACCCGGGCCTATCCATATTTGTGCCACTTTTGTATACTTATCAATTGAATTGTTTTAACGTGTTTGCTTCTGTGCTTATAAAGAGTTCAGGGGACTATTTGTAGTAATAAGTACATATATATTTTGAATATATATCCTGTGTGGTGTCCTTTCACTTGGTGTTCAAGGGGGTTACATATGGTAATACAGCTGGCTTCACATGCTAAAAGAGTTTAGCCTAAGACTGCTTTGTCCACGTTACCACTAGTATAGCTGGTCTAGAAGGTTGACTTACAACCAATCACCATAAGGGTTGTTTGGACTGATACAAGGTGGTCACTAGAACTAGTGAATATCATATCAGGCCAACTTCTCACAATGACCTGCAGCTATTCCTTTGCCTGCCACACCTCACTGGGCCCTGCCTTCTTGCAACGCTTCAGTTATAGGGTGAGGCTTCCAGGCTCACATTAAACAGTGGTCCCTATCACTATGGTTCCGCTACAAGGAGACCAGGATGGCCGACTGGCAACCTGCCTCCTTATCCATAAACTCTATAAATACCTGCAGTTCCAGCACGCACTAACTGAATACATTTCCGCGCTGATTGATCTACCAGAATATAACTCACTTGAACTTAAGGTCACACTGTCCTCACTGGGCTGCGGTGGCACCTCATGCCTCTATATATCTTTACTAAAATGTAACATAGGATTTCAAGTGCACCCCTGCATTTCTGTGTGCTCCAATATTCACGAGTTTACTCAATTCTAGTGTACTGTACAGTGATCCTAGTTATCAACAAGCATTTGAAATTCAATAGGTCTCGCATTAATTAGGTATTGTAATCGACACATTTTCTATTTTTGTGTTTGTTTTGAAAATAGCAAAATTAATAGCTTTGTCATTTCCAATGCCAATAGTTTTAACTTTCGCAAATGCGACCCCTATAGCATTTGTAATGCAATATGTGTTGGATTTATGTGACTTAGATGTATTAATATTACAAATAACAATGGCTTTTAATTTTTGATAAATTCTTAAATAAAAGTTATTGTAATTTATGACAATAACTTATCGTTTTGTAAATAACTTTTGTGAAGATTATGTTCAGTGTATTTTATTGTGACGAAAATCCAAGAACAGAAGTGGAATATTAATATCTTTTTGTGACATCTGTAATAAAGCTTGCAACATTGAGAGAACATATTTGAACCAGTTGTTGAATGGTTTCACAGATTGATGCTGTAGTGGCGTTCAGTGATGCTGTGGTAGTGCATTGTGATGTTGTGGTGGCGACGAGTGATGCTGTGGTGTTCAGTGATGCTGTGGTAGCGCATAGTGATGTTGTGGTGCCCCTGAGTGATGCTGTGGTGGTGCTGAGTGAGGGCGATCAATAGATAGATAGAGTGAGGGCGATAGACAGAGAGAGTGAGGGCGATAGATAGAGAGTGAGGGCGATAGATAGAGAGTGAGGGCGATAGATAGAGAGTGAGGGCGATAGATAGATAGATAGATAGAGGGCGATAGAGGGAGGGAGGGCGATAGAGGGAGGGAGGGCGATAGATAGAGGGAGGGCGATGGAGGGAGGGCGATAGATAGAGGGAGGGAGGGCGAGGGAGGGAGGGAGGGCGATAGAGGGAGGGAGGGAGGGCGATAGAGGGAGGGAGGGCGATAGATAGAGGGAGGGCGATAGATAGAGGGAGGGAGGGCGATAGAGGGAGGGAGGGCGATAGATAGAGGGAGGGAGGGCGATAGATAGTGGGAGGGAGGGCGATAGATAGAGGGGGGGCGATAGATAGATAGATAGATAGAGTGAGGGCAATAGATAGAGTAAGGGGGATGCGTTGCAGAAACATGAGGTACAGATGCATTTTACAATACAGTAATGACAGGTTTAGAGTCCCCGTTGATAAAACAAATGGCAAATTCCGAGCACAGGGAAAGGAAAGGGAGGTATAAGAATTCACCTATAAAATCATACTTTCAGATTGTACCAAACACCCAGAATGCCCTTCCGCAGGAGATTAAAGAATCCTGTATGCCAATAAACCAACAGCTGGGCCAAGGCCCAACCACCACCCAGACTTCAGGAAGCCAAGTACGAATGGTAGATGACTCCCCAAGGACCTCAATCAACATCTAACACATTTTCTGGATAAAGTGACTTTCAGTATAAAGTCTAGCACAAACGGTGACTCAAAAAGGAATAGACTCCCACTAGTATGTGATACTACCCAACATCAACCCGCAACTGTGCAACTAAATTTAGTAGCAACAACTGAAGCAAATCCAACCCCTCTAACTGATACAGATGGTCAACTACACCACAGGGAGCAAACTTACGGAACCGAAAATAAAATAGAAAAAATCCAAACGAATGTCCAGACCGAAGAACTAGGCCGCAAGCTCCTATGCAGCAGCAACTTAGCAAACCAACGTCAACAAGCAACCTCACAAACAATTGTGTTTGTTCCAGAATACAAGTCCAAAGGCAGAAGGGACATCTTAAATCGTGGCAACATCCTCCAAATTCTAAAAGCAATCAGAAGTCTGGCTGGGATAAAAACCCATGACCTGCTGTCCGTAGAATTTGAAACTTTCAAACATCTCTCGGACCAAGAGGCTACCAAGACCGAATGGGCAACATCGGAGCTAGTAGAAAGAATCTCAGTGAAGACGCATAACTAGAAGCTTGGGGGATCCAAAAGTATCAGCATCAACTAGTTGGGTACCCGACCCCGCTGCTCAAATATCAACTTGACTCCAATAAGAGACCATTAAGTAGTTCGACTGAACAAAATCAAACCAAGACATTTCTCAAGGGAGCCCGCAGCACCTCGGTCACAGGCCCAGATGGACCCAGCCTCACAGCCAGGAGGGGTAAGAGGCTAGGAGAAACCCACCCCCCCAACCGACTGGTTTTGGATATCCAAAACAATTAACTTCAGAACTGATAATCCATGACCGAATCTTGAACAGGGAACCAAGGAAAGAAACTTAAAACTCTGCTCATAAAACATCAACGGCCTTGGGTCCAAAATCAAGACCCCTCACTACTATTATACTTGCTGGCTGGAGGACCCCTCACATCTCCAAGGCTACAAGACCTACCATCTCCCTGCAGCTCGACAATCGAACTATGGCCACCGTGAAGGTGGACTAACCGTTTACGCCTCGATTTCAGCTATAACCGCAGGGAAAGAGTACACAAGCAAAAACACTACATCCCTTGAAATAATGGCAATTCAATATGAAATGCGGGGCCAAACTAACCAACAACGCATAACTCTGGTAAACATTTATATCCACCCCCAGGGTAAGAGGACCGGTGTCAAGCAGTTGGTAATCGAACTTACCCAGTTACTAACGGAGGACGAAAGCTCAAGCTATATCCTAACAGGAGATTTCAACGTGTTCCATGGGGAGGTAACAGGAGACTGCAACCTAGAGGACGATAAACATTAAGCATGGGGGATCGTCTCCCAGGACAAAGCGATCATGCCGAACTAAGACAACTAAGGGGCGATATAAACAGAGCAATCCGCTCTATTCGCCAAAACAGAGCAACTGCCGGCACCGTAGATGCACTAAGGAAACTTCGAACAAGGAAAAAGAAAATAATCTGGCGTGCAAAAAAAGAATACAAGGAATCTCTCTGGGCTAAACTATTTCATGACGCCAAAATGAATAACAGCGCCAGATTATGGCAAACGGTCAAGCGCATCGAAAATCCATCGGCACCCAGGATCAACTCCCATATAACGGAGGATGTTTGGACAACCTACCTGCAATACTACTTTAACACAGGCCCCCAAAGCAACCTGCAAAAACCAGCCGAGCCCTACGCGGCTCCATTTCTGCCCCTTCATAGGAATAACCTACCAACTAGTTCCTCCCTAATAACGATCGAGGCCAGAATACAGCAAAGCCACCAAGAGGGTGCCCCCGGGCCAAACGGCTTGCCTCCTTTGTTATACAAACAAGATCGAAAGTATTGGTCTGGCGCATTACTAAAGCTCTTTGGCAACATCACTAACACAGGAACAATCCCAGAATTCTGGAAAGGCTCAATCCTCTCGCCTATTTATAAAAAAGGCTGTAAAAGTGATCCAAAAAACTACAGGCTCATCGCCCTCATTGACATCGAGGCTAAGTACTACGCAGGACTTATTCTAGCCGACCTCCGGGAATGGGCAAGGGAAAAGTCCCTAATTCCAATTAACCAAACAGGCTTCCAGGAAAACCTGGGAACCACCACAAACATCCTGGCACTTTCCCTTTTAGCTGATTCCACAAAAGCAGCAAGAAAACCATTATTTGTCTGTTTTATCGACTACAAAGCAGCATTTGACAGCATAGATCGAGGAAAGCTATGGTCTAAGCTAGCACGATGGGAAACACCACTCCCACTTCTGAATCAACTCATCCTACTACACTCTGATACATGGGTCCAAATAAAACTGGGGAGTGGTACAATCGTATCCAGGCGGATTCCAACCTCCAGAGGCTTAGAGCAGGGCTGCGTTTTGGCTCCCACTCTATTTAACCTCTTTGTGGCTGATCTTTCAACTGACCTAGATATTTGCAACCATCATGCGCCAAACCTGGGAGGCCTTCCTCCCTCAAACTTACTGTACGCCGACAACCTGATTCTAATCAGCCAAACCCCAGTCGGCCTACAACATCTGCTCAACACCCGAAAAAACCACGCCTCAAAAAGCGGGTTAGAAATTAATCTAGAAAAGTCAAAAATAATGGTGCTAAACCAGCCAATCTAAAAAAGCGAGTGAAATGGAAGCTGGGCGAGAGAGAACTAGAAGTCGTCCATGACTATAAATAGCTAGGACTTATTTTTGATAAGAATGGGACATATGACCAACAAAAAGAGGATTCAGAGACGAGGAACCATCCTAGCAATCACCCTGAAAAATCTCAAAAGCAAATTAGCAGGACCAAACCTGCTTCCGCTCCTTGAAGTGCTTCGCGCAAAGCTGCTGCCCTCGCTCACATACAGCAGTGAGGCCATGCGAGAGACGGATGAAGAAACGCTCAACAAAACTGTTGCTAAAGTTTTAAGAATAATCTTCAATCTTCCTAAATACACCTCTCCAGCCCAACTACGGCTCGAATTTGGAATAGCAAACCAGAAAAAAGAGTGCAGAGGCGGGCTCGCTGAACTCATTCCTATGGAAAGAAATATCAAGGAAAAATACCTCACCGGCCAAAGACTACCTCCAATCAGGGATCAGCTTGTTAGCACTGGAGAACATTTGGGAGTCAGGACTCCCATTCAAAAACGTAAAAGCCCTGATGAACAAGTCTCCACCGAAAACGATAAAGAATGTCTAAACAAGAGGGCCCATAGCTGGTTGGTGATACAAAGCTATCTAAAATGCTCACCAAAACCGTACTTCGGCACCAGCTTCTCCGGCCCCTTAAAGGAAGGCTTCTTGGCACTGAGGATGGGGATCCTTCCTGTCAAAAACCATTTGCCCCCCTGGAAACGTACATTCACATCTATACAATGCCGACTATGCGGCGAAACAAAAGAAGACATGCTGCATCTCCAATGCCTATGTAAACACCTTGACCGGGAGAGGAGAGAACTGTTAAAACCGCATATAAATGAAATGCATATCCGGTCGTACAGACAGGCAGTGAAGGCGTGTTTCAGCGGGGCCAACGTCAAATTAACCTGCAGCTTCGTCCGCTTCTTGAAAACCGCCCAGATTAAGCTTTCTGCTGCAGCCTGAGCAGAGTCCCGCACCCTCAAGTTCTTTTAACCGGACACTCTTTTTGACTCCCACTACGCCCCGACCCCGAGTCAGTCGTCTACGACCACATAATGGACTATTAGATTTACGGACACTGGCGTTACCCCCAGAAGGGGACTCACCTATAGCTCTTACTTAAATTTTATAACTTTTACGCAAACAAACTGGATGTATATTCATTACGTTTTTAAGTTAATATGAAATTATGCTATATATATATATGTATCCTTTTTATAAATTCTATATTGATGTGTGTACTGCAAAGATTTTAATTAATCAAGCAATAAACTTACTTTCTTACTAAATAGCAAATTCCGAGCACAAGTAAACTGACGTGGATAAGATCTGGGATGCACCAGCACCAAATGCAAATAAAGTGTTCTTCACTTTACAATAAAAAATTTTTTTTAAAGGATCACTGAGTAATTGACAAAAGATGCACATCATTGAAAGTAAGAACTGAGAAGGCAAGTACATTAGAAAATAAATCATGGGGAGAAGGCGCAGGATGCACCCAAGTAAAGTGGCCATGTCTTCTGCAGCAGGTGAGAGTTCAAGACCGATAAAGTTCCGGGATGTAGCTGCAGAATAACTGACAGCAGGTGACAGTCCAAGGTACCAAAACCTAAAGATAGAGATGTAGATGCCACAGCAGAATTCATTCGGAGACAAAGCTGCAGGGCACTGACAATTAGCTACAATAAAGCAGCACTGGAAAATGAGAGAGAACATGTGCAGAATACATAGTTTTGGGCGACAGAGTAAGGCACCTGCGGCCTGGAGACCAAGATGCCTAACACTGGCAACGAGCGACAGGAAAACAACAACAAAAAATCCAATATGGGAGAGAAAGGTGAAGAATTCCTGGTCTTGGGTGACAATTTAAAAGGCACTCATGGCCTGGAGACAAAGCTGCAGAAAATTGGCAAAGAGGCGCAAGAAAAAACCAGTGCCAGCTTCGGGGTCTGCCGGGCCTGCTTGTGAGTGATGCCGAGGAGTGACAGACCGGCGTTACCAATACTGATGCGGAGCCAAGGGTCCGGATTTAGGTAGGGCTCGGGGTACTGGCAGCACGGAGCCCTGGCCTGGTATATGCCACCAGTGGAGCACTGCCTGCCTCCAAGCCCCAATAAACCCCTGGTGCCATGTCCCGACTTGCCCCACGCTTGGCAGCAAACCCCCTTGGCAGGGTGGCACTGGGAAGCCCCGGAGCCGGTTCCTGCCCATGCAAGGGAGCTTAAAATGCCACCTGAGGGCAGCCATAGGCGCGCTCACTCTAAAAGGGATAGTGCTGTGTGGAAGACACGAAACGTACCACTGCAGAGAGCAAGTGCACAGAAAGTGCAAAGTGCATGCGCAGAACTCTTCATCACTTCCACAAGAGTTAACGAAAAAAACAAGCCTTTCCATTGTCAAAATACTGCGGAATAACAATCAGCAAAGAGAAACTATGGCTCAACATACATGCTGCTTTCGGCACAAAACACACTGCCGTGACTGAAACGCGATCCCCCCCCCTTTTTTTTTTAAATGTTTTTATTCAAAAGTTTTTACATCGTTTATTCCCCTTAAGAAGAACTATCTAAATCCAAATCCTCTGGTTTCCACAGAGTGCGAGAATTACTAGGTTTACATTTCGCAATCCTACTCAGATTCCAAACCTTCCCATTGCTAAGCTTAACAGAGTTTCTCAAAACCTCCGACACCTGAAAAGGTTCAGAGAAATTAGAATCACCTTTTTTGAACCTTAAAAGGTTTCTTGACTCTGATCCAATCTCCAACCTTTATCTGAACCTGCCTAGAACAATGCTTCAAATCATGATATTTTTTACTTTTGTTATGTACTTGTTCCAAACGTGCCTTAACTAAATCCCTAGACCAAGGTTCAACCTCACTAGAAAATAACCAAGCAAGAATGGTCTTAGAACGTGGATTCCTGCCTTTCATTAAGACAAATGGGGAAATACCAGTAGAGTCATTATTAGTGATACGGTAATTCAAAACAACCTTACCAACTTGAGTAGGCCAATCTAAATTATTACCTATTGACAGCTGAATAGTATTCTTCAAAACCCTATTAAAACGTTCAACAACGCCATTTCCACCAGGATTATAAAGTGATGTTGTCCTATGCTTAATACCTAGTTTATTGAAATACCTTTTCGCTCTTAAAGATAAGAACTGAACTCCATTATCCGTGAGGATGCAAGAAGGAATTCCTTTAGTAATAAAAGTCTCATCAAGGAAAGAAAGAACTGAATCAGTGTCAGCCCTTTCGACAACTTTAACCACAGGCCATTTCGAGAAAAGATCCATAAGGACAATTAAAAAATTATGAGAACCATCCTGCTCCTGAATAGGACCCATAATGTCCACTGCTATACACTCCCAGGGATGTTCAGGAGATGCACACTCTAACATTGGAGGACGAAAGGTACGTAAAGTCTTATCTGCAGAAGCACAAATAACGCAATCTCTAACAACCTTTTCTGTTTGGGAATCACAACCAGGAAACCAAAACAAATGTTTAACCAATGACTTCGATCTCACAATTCGCGGATGACCCTCGTGGCAAAGTTCAATAATCCCTTCACGTAATCCACCAGGAGGGATTATCCTCTCACCTCTTAGCAGTGTTTCATGTGCCACAGAAAGTTCAGACCTAACCTCCCAAAAAGGTCTAATGGCATCATCCAACAAATCCTTTTTACTTGGCCAACCATTAACAGTAAATGAAATCACCTTTTGCAAATTCTCATCTGTAGCATATTCACTATTCCATTCCTCCTTACTGAAAGCTGAAAGACCTTCATCATGAACAAAAGTCACTTGCAATTCATTCCATTCATTATTGTCACACTCTTCTAACATGACAGGCATTCTTGATAAAAAATCAGCATGAACATTACTTTTACCTGGGACATAAACAATCTTGTAAATGAAATTCTTTAACCTAATTGAAATTCTAGCAAGCCGTGCAGAAGCATTGATCACACCTTCTGTTGTTAAAATTTTCACTAAAGGTTTGTGATCACTACGCAATAAACACATTTTCCCCCAAACAAAAGATTTAAAATGATCCAATGCCCAAGCACATGCTAAGGCTTCCCTTTCTATTATTGGGTACTTTTCCTCACAAGGGGACAAAGATCTTGAAGCGTAAGCAATAACTTTCTCCATGCCATTCTTATCCCCTTGAATTAAAACAGCTCCAAGACCTTTGTTGCTAGCATCCGTTGTAATTATGTTCTCTAAAGATGGATCAAAACTATGCAGAGCAGTGGCCTTTGGCAATAGCAAGCTGATACAATTTCATTAATCTTAGGGAGTGGGAACTTGTCAACCACAATGTTGTTATTTAAATATCTTAAATGTACACATAACCTAATTTTCCTGTTGCTGCGTCTCGCGACGACAATTGGAGAAACCCATTCGCTTGCTTCAATTGGCTCAATAATATCAGTAGATACTAACTTGTCCAATTCTTTACTGACTTCATCTCTCACTAAAATGGGAACATTTCTACATTTATGCACTTTGGAGCAAGCATCTTCCTTAATTATGATCTTGTGCTCAAAACCAATTAAATTTCCCAAGGTTTTGCTAAAAACTTTTGGAAATTTATGTAAAATTTCATTGGTGACAGTAGTACTATCATCCAAAACCAACACTTGTTCACGGCTGTTTGGATCCAGAATAATGTGTAATTGCTTTTGGTCGAACCACCCTAACACATGTGGCCCTTTCTTGGCAATGTATAATTTCCCCCTTCATTCTCTGCCCTTAAATTTAAATATAAACCAACGGAAACCAAGAATAGCAATAGGTTCCCCCATATAACCTTCAGGATGAATATCTGATGGCAATAATTTCTCACCCACACGTTGGACAAAAGAAGACCTCCACATTTCCTCATTAATAATTGTATAGGGCGAACCAGAATCAGCATAGATCTTAACATCCACCCCACCAATATTCATTAAACAAATTGGTTTGTTAACTACATCTTCATCACGTATTTTCAAAACTAACTTGTCATGTAAATTCATAACTAAATTGTCCTCTAAATCATTCTCAAAAATTTTCCTTTTGCAAGCTTTTGTCAAATGACCTTTTAACCCGCAACTAGTGCATTTTGCTTTAAGGCCAGGACATCCTTTAAAGTCTGCCAAATGCTCCAAACTACTGCATCTATAACACTTAAGCCTAGAATTTGAAGACGTTTGGGAGTGTTTGGCATAAAATGGTCTGTTACTAGTGCTCATAGTGTTCTTTGAAACTTCTTTCTTTCAACAGCATTCACTTTACTAACAACCTCATTAGTGAGAGAACTATTATCAAGTTTAATTACACTAGCACACCTGCCAGACATTTCCGCTTTGCGTGCAATGGCAAGAATATCATCTAATGGAGAATCTTCATTAATCCATAATCTATCTTGTATGGAAGCATTGTACGAATGCATAACAATTTGGTCTCTAACAAGTTCTTCTTGTAAAACACCAAATTTGCAATCCAAGGACAATTTCTTAAGGTCAGCAAGATAATGGTCAATATTTTCATCTTTAGCTTGTTTTCTTGAAAAAAACTTGTACCTTGTTACACCTATACAAACTTTAGGAGCAAAGTAAGTATCTAAATGCAAAAGTTCTAACATATAAACATTTTAATCTCCCGGAAAGGAAGGTTTAGTCATAGTTTCAAATACTTTTAATCCAACAGGACCTAAAGAGTGTAAAAGTAGTCTTTTCTCTTGAGCATGAGACATTTTTCCATCCTCATCCAAAGCGTCAATATAATTGCAGAAGTAAGGTTTCCACTCCAACCATTTAAGTGGAGGTTCACTGCCAGAAACCCAAAAGGCTTGAGGTGCACTAATATTATAATTAGGTTGAGTCATAGTAACAAAATTAACTTGAGTAAATGTAGTCAATATGTTCTAGACAATAACCTTAAATAATTCAAATTCACTGAACCAATACTGGGCCCATCAATTGTTTAAGTTAACACAAAAAGATGGTAGATTATAATTATCTCACCACTTAAAGTAAGAATTCAGTTTAAAAATTGTTAAAAAATAAATAAATAAAAAGAATCACAATAACAGATGAAAGGTGTGCGAATCACCGATGATGGTAACGCACGATGGATGGTCCATGAAGAATGAAGGATCGTTGACACGAAGAATCGTTGTGCAAGCAGGATCGTTGCTGAAACACGAAGGATCGTCGATGACAACAGTCAAACCAAAGGACTTCACGTTTTACAAAGATGGCCGCCAAATGCGTGTTGCGTCACACGCGACGCACCCACAATGCAGTTCCGGAACGTTGAAAGAAAGAAGAACTCCGATGAAGAAGAATCCAAGGTCCGTCAGATTGAATCAACTAAAAGGCGATTACTTTTGAAAGATCGGTGCGTGCTGGTAACGGAAGAAGGCAAAGTACGGTAACGCTGTTTCCTTTATATAACAGTGAAATGCTGTAAAGTGAAAGTCAAAGACAGCAACCAAAAACGGGATGCTTGTTAAAAATCGCACAAACACGGTCAAATCCAAACAAATCCTTATGGAATCCGTTTAAATATCCATCAGGAGTAAGGAAACAACTTCTTTAATCCTAGCACTGCACAAACAATACCAGTAAATAAGATCGCCTGCGGAGAAACTCTTTCCCTTATAGTAGAATGTTTTAAACTCCTTTATTTCCAAATCTTCTTAATGCATGAAAGAAATTCCGAAAACTCCTATACCAGAAAATCCTGGAGGACAGCACGCGCAAAGTGGCCCTCCCTCCTCACTTCGGCATCTAAGCAGTAATGCTTCGCAAAAATATGGAGGGAGGCCCAAGTCGCCGCTTTACAAATGTCCTCAACTGGTACACCCCTAGACAAAGCAGATGTTGATGACTTTGCTCTAGTAGAGTGAGCTCTTATACCCTCTGGAGGGTGTTTACCCGCCAGGGCGTAGCAAATCTTAATGCAGAGGATGATCCACCTCGAGAGCGTGCACTTGTGCACCGCCTTCCCCTTCTTGCAGCCAGCAAAGCCTGCGAACAGCTGGTCATCCAACCTGAACTCCTGTGTCCTGTCCAGGTAAAAGCTCACCGCCCTCTTAGGGTCCAAGCGGTGCAGTCTTTCCTCTTCCTTGGAAGGGTGAGGGGGAGGATAAAAGGTAGGGAGGGTAACGGCTTGCCCCAGATGGAAAGGAGTAACCACTTTAGGCAGAAAAGCAGCCCTGGTCCTTAGAACCATTCTTTCAGCATGAATGGATAAAAATGGGGGCTTAGAACTAAGAGCTTGCAGCTCACTTACCCTCCTTTACGAGGTAATTGCCACCAGAAAAACAGTCTTGAAAGACAAATGTCTCAAGGGACATGTGTGTAAAGGCTCAACGGGTGAACCTATTAAAAACGTAAGAACAAGGCCCATAATAAAATGCAAAACAATAGGAGATTTAAACGAAGAGGGCTGTTTTTGCAAACAAAGGAAAGCCGACAAAGCCGACAAATAACCTTTGATAGTTGCCACTGCAAAACCCTGCTGGGCCAAAGAAAGTGCAAATTGAAGTATATTGGACAAACGAGCCCTTAAAGGGTCAACAGACTTCTCCCCGCACCAAGCAACAAACTTAGACTATCTATAAGAATAAATAGACTTGGTGGAGTCACGCCTGCCCGACAAGATGACATCTACCACATCGTGCGGAAGAGAAAAGGAAATCAGAATGCCCCATTCAATCTCCAGGCATGAAGGTGTAAGGTCTGGAGGTGGGGGTGTAGAACCTGCCCCTCCATCTGGGAGAGGAGATCCTGTGAGGGAGACGGAGCGGAGGGCACGAGGAGAGGTGGAGAAGATCTGTATACCACACCCTTCTTGGCCAATCCGGGGTGATCAATATTACTTGGGCCCGGTCTTGGCGAACCTTCCTCCGAACCTAAGGAATCAAGGGTATGGGAGAAAACGCGTAAAGGAGTTGCGAGTCCCAACGTAACTGAAACGCGTCCCCCAAGGCTCCCTGCATCGGAAACTGGAGGCTGCAGAATGACGGGCAGTGAGCATTCTCGAGAGTGGCGAACATATCCACCAGAGGAGTTACCCAAGTCCGAAAGACCTGACGAACTACCTCTGGATGGAGCCTCCACTCGTGGTCGGCGGAGAACTGCTGACAAACTCCGGCCAGATGATTTGCAATCAGACAAATCTGATGGACCTGAACTCAGGACCAGAGACGCAGAGCCTCTCTGCAGAGACACTGAGACCCTACTCCTCCCTGCTTGTTGACATACCACATCGCTGTCGTGTTGTCCGTCAGGACTTGGACTGACTGACCGCGAAGGGAAGGGAGGAAGGCCTTGAGTGCCAGACGTATCGCCCGCAACTCGAGAAGGTTGATGTGAAGAAACCATTCCTCTGGAGACCAAAGACCCTTGACCTCCAGATCCCCCAGATGAGCACCCCACCCTAGAGTGGATGCATCCGTTATCACTGTGGCCACTGATGGAGGTAGATAAAAAGGCTTTCCTTGTGACAGGTTGCCTTCCACACCCCATCAAGTCAGATCCGCTGCAGTTTCTCTGGAGATCCTCACTGACTCCCTGAGATCTTCGTTGTGCTGATACCACTGCCTGCGGAGGCACCACTGGAGTGCCCTCATGTGCCGGCGTGCATGGTTGACCAACAGAATGCAAGAAGCCATCAGAACGAGCAAGTGAAGTACCTTCAGGACTGGAACTACCGCTCCATTGAAAAACAAAGGAATCATTTCCTGTATGTCGCGAATCCTTTGAGAAGGAGGGAATGCACGACACACAGTTGTATCCAGTACCGCACCTATGAACAGGTTGCGCTGGGAGGGCACCAGGTGAGATTTGGGTACATCTATCAAAAAACCCAACCTGTGCAACAACTGAGTTGTCTCCTGCAGATGATGCAGCACTATCTCTGGAGATTCTGCTTTGATCAGCCAGTCGTCCAGATACGGGAATACAGTTATCCCCGACCTTCTGAGATGCGCAGCCACAACTGCCATCACCTTGGTGAACACTCGAGGCGCAGTAGTAGGACCAATTGGAAGGACCGCAAACTGGTAGTGTTGCAAACCAACGGTGAAACGGAGATGCTTTCTGTGCGACTTCAGGATTGGGATGTGAAAATACGCATCCTGCAAGTCAATCGACACCATCCAGTATTCTTCCAGCAGCGCTTGAAGAACCTGTGCAAGGGTGAGCATCTTGAACTTCTCCTGCTTCAGGTAAAAGTTCAAGATCCTGAGATCTAGGATTGGACGGAGTCTGCCATCCTTCTTGGGGATCAGAAAATACCTGGAGTAGCACCACGGACCTCTCTCCTGCTCTGGTACCACCTCTCTCGCACCCTTTCTGAACAGAGCCAGGACTTCTTCCTGCAGGAGCAGCAAATGGTCCTCCGAACAAAAATTTGGGGGAAATTCTTGAAAGGGAATAGCATACCCATTCTCCACGAGATTGAGAACCCAAAGATCTGATGTAATCAATTTCCAATCTCGTAGAAAATGGGTAAGCCGGCCCCCAACTGGGCCCACATCTTCCGGAATGGCGGATCTAGGGCTGCTTTACTGCAGTGGAAGAGGGCTGGGAAGAGGAAGAGGAGGAGGAGGCTTGACGACCTCTAGGACGAGCTCGTTGTCTTCATCTATAGGACTTATACAGCGTATTTTGCCGTTGTTGTGGCTGCTGCTGCTATGTTTTATAGGAACAAAAGGAAGATCTGCAAAATCCTCTGAAGCGCCTTCCAGTAGTACCCCTGGTTTGAAGTCCCAAAGATTTTGCTGTGGCCCTACTATCTTTGAAACGTTCCAAGGCAGCGTCAGCTTTCTTGCCAAACAATCCTGAGCCATCAAATGGCAAGTCCATCAAAGCAGACTGAACATCTGCAGAAAACTCCGATGTTTTTAGCCACGCAGCTCTTCTAACGGCCACTGAAGAGCCTATAACTCTCGCCACCGAATTAGCAGTGTCCAGCCCACTTTGTATCACTTGTCACGCAGCAGCCTGAGTGGCTGAAATTATTTCCTGGAAATCCTTTCTGTCCACCTCAGGAATGTTTGGCACTAACTGCTTTACAGAATCCATCAAGGTATGGATGTACCGTCCCATAAGACAAGTTGTGTTGGTAGATTTTAACGCCATACTGGCTGAAGAGAATACCTTCTTGGTCGCCTGGTCTTGCTTTCTGGATTCCTTTTCCCCAGGAACCTGCGGAAAAGCCCCTACAGACTTCTTTGAGCAGGCAGCCTGCACAACCAGACTCTCAGGCAGAGGGTGTGTTGATAAAAAGTCTGGGTCATTAGGTGCAACTCTATACCTCCTCGCCACAGACCTTGAAACAGCTGGAGCTGTCAAAGGCTTCTTCCAGACTTCATAGATGGGTTCAGCCAAAGCATCATTAAATGGCAGCATTGGCTTAATAACTGAAGAAGGTGAGTGTAGGACCTCTGTTAGAAGATTAGACTTATACTCCGTAGTGGGCAGAGTGATATTCAATAAGCTTGCTGCCTTTTTAATAACAACGTGATATGGCATCACATCTTCGGAAGGCACATCTGATACAGAATCCAAATCCCACTCAGGAGACAGTTCAAGCACACTGGCCTCTCTCAGGTCATCAAAAGGATCATCAATCCTGTAGCTCCCTTTCTTCAACATTAGCAAACTGATACCTTTCTTCCTTGAGAAGTCTCTGGGCTTCACGCCTTGATCTTTTCTTAGTAAACAAAGCCAACGGATCCGGAACCGACTCCACCGGAACCGGAGCCGGCGTCGAACCCGAAGTCGGGCGAAGTCGAGGACGAACAGAATCCTGCTTTGGAGTTGTGCACACCGGCGTCCATGGAATCGGCGTCGACTGGTGCGGCGTCGATGGCTTCGGCGTCGAAGGCTTCGCCGGCGTCCGAAAATGCCATTGCGGTGTAAGAGCCGGCATGAAAGGCATGAAGGGCGCAGGAGCATAAGCTTGGGGAACACCCAAGTTAAATGCCAAAGGACCCGTGGGACCAACAGGTGCACCAGAGGGGTAGATCGCCCTGGAGTAAACTCAGAACATTGCATTCAGGAACTGGGATGGATCCTGACCAGGAGCCGGGAAGTCTGGATAAGGTCCACCTGGTTGCTCTCGAGAAGGCGGAGTCGTCACAAGGTCGACCTCCTCCTCGACCTGCGGCACCGGGGTCGACGAACCCGCTGGCACTTGCACCTCATCATCATCAACCTCCTCCACCTCACCTTCATCTTCTCGACCAGAAGGATTAGACGGATTCGGAGAAGGGTTCGCTTGCTGTTTAGGTGACCCTGGCGAATTCGGACGCGAAGCCTCACCATCTGTGTATTGAGCTTCCGACGCAGAAACCTCCACTTCCTTTCGAAGAAGCCTCACTTGCGACTTCAGTCGCAAACTGGAGTCTTTTCCTGAGTGATGACGTGACTCATGACCCCTCTTCTTATGCTTCTTCCTAGAAGACTTTGAAGCATGAGCAGATGACGACTCCGATCGTGACCTCGATCAAGACCTTGACCTCGAACGTCGAGACCGAGACTTTGAAGTATTCTTTTCTTTCTTATTTTTAAGCTTCGCAACAAGGAGCTTTGTCTCTCTCTCCCGAAGGGCCTTCGGAGTCATTTTCTTGCACGATTGGCAATCCTCGACGTCATGGTCGGAGCTTAGACACCAGACGCAGCACTCATGCTGCTCAGTTATGGACATAGTCTTGCCACATTCCCCGCGAGCCTTAAAACCAGTCTTCTTCGAATACATCTCGACAGAAGACGAAGATACAGTGAAAATAATCACAAAACAACAAAGTTACTACAAAGCTACTGTACGATCCCAGAAAACAGTTAGTGTCGACGACGCGGAAAAAAGGGAACTGATGTCATCACGCCGGCGTGGGCCTAATATGGTGTCGGTGACGTCAGCGGAGTCACCTTGGCAAGGATTGTGACTGTAGAAGTTGGGTTCTCACCCCCCTTAACTAATATTCGAAGGCTGAAGAGGTAAAGCACAGATGCATACAGCCACGGTGGGCTGTCGGGCGACAGCTGTTGGGCTGTCGTCTCCTCCTCGAATGATCGCATGCGATCATTCGAGGAGGGGACGACAGCCCAAACACTTGTGTCTCGAAGAGAAAATTTATTAAGAATCAACACGTTCGAAGTAAAGGCTGCGTTTACGTGGGAGCAGCGACGACATACCGAGAAGGAGGCGCCGGCAACTCGTCCCCGGGGCTGATTTGAAAAAATTATTAAGTGCAACATAATAGATCAAGATTTCGTTGGGAGCATAACCCGGTCCAAAGAAGTGTAGTACCGTCTAGAAAGGTTTTTCGAATCATCAGCACGGCCACCTCCGACCCACAGTTGGCCATATTGTATTGACATATTACAAGAATTTAGATAATTGATGCCCGTGGCAAGCCAAGTAACACAACCCCGTGTTCGCAAGGCACCCTGTTTTCACTGACCTCATTTTGAAACTTTATCGATCACTTTTGGATCTACAAAACAGTTTTTGGTGGTCCTGAGAAGAACCCCATGATTGAGGGGGTTCTAAACAAGTCGACCTCTTGTGTCTTTTTTGTTTTAAAACAAATGCATTACTAAGATTCCTAGGGCTGGTTATAAAGTATCAAATAAATAGTTTAGCTTTTCATTATTGTGTATCATTAAGTTGTATATAACCAAGACTGTGTATTTTGTACTGCATTGTTTTTGATGATAGGTCCCTGGCTCCGTTCTACTAAAGGAAAAGTGTGTATTTAGGACTATAAGGGACCTCGAGTAGGAGTTTGATTGTGTAGTGTGTAGCGTGAATGAAGAATTGTGGTTTGAATGTATAAAGATGTTTGAATGGATGTGCTAGTTTGTTTGATAGAGGTGTATATAGATGAAATATTTGACTGATGTTCTTCTTTACTGATTTTTCGTATTGACTGTGGGCGTGTTTTTTTTGTGTAAAATTGTCTATAAAGGAAAAAGAATAACATTTTGAAAGAAATAAAGTTTGATTAAACATGGCACATTTTGACTAGTAGCTGTTGTGCCTTGTTAAGTCATTTCAATGATTATCAGTATTGGCATTTGTGGTTGTTTTGGTTGTTGATGGGCTCAGCCTTACTGATTAGAGCCACACCAATTGTAGTTCCACTGTATTCAGGATATGGGCATAAAGCTCTGCCTACTTTCTGCCCATCTTTTTAATTACCTCCTGCCTTTGTAAATAGTGGCTTCCATTGGTCAATAGGCTTAGTAGTCCCTCCTAAGTACCGCCTTGTCTCTTCTTGTAACCTCCCATGAGGACACCCCCTGCAACATGTGTTGTTACTCCCTAGGTTTTAATGACAGCCTCAAGGCACTATTTTCTTAAAGGCCTTCAGACATAACACTCACTTGGTTCTAAATAAGGTTGGCAGTGGTTACTTTAATCACTAGCACATCTCACTTTTATATTAGACCTTTTATAAATTTCCCTTCATCAGCACGACAGAGAACAACCTAATGAGGAATAAATATAATCATTATTTTGTCACATTTCAAAGCTACTAATTGTATATATGGACTTAGCTATTTGAATGTACTCATCGTACTGTCTTGCATTAAAATGTATAATGGGTAGGGTGGATTTACCATATGTTCTGCAGGGTGCAGTACAAATGTGACCACAAGTTTATGATGCTCATTAGGAACCCTCTAGGAGCAGCTTGAGGTACAGCAGTTAGACTAGCAGTGCTGGTGCTTGCTCACTAGGGATCTCTAGGAGCAGCTTGTAGTACTGCACCTAGACAAGTGGTGCTGGTACCCTGCTCACTAGGGACCTCTAGGAGCAGCTTGCGGTACTGCACCTAGACAAGCAGTGCTGGTGCCTTGCTCATTCGGGACCTCTAGGAGCAGCTTGTGGTATTGCACTGAGACAAACAATGCTGCTTCCTGGCTCACTACCCTAGCATTTGCAAGGCACTAGGTCTCGCATTACTGAAAGTATGAGCTATTGGGGTTGCAGTATTATTTGCAACGCCAATGCCTCAAACTATCAGTAATGCGAGGCATACTGCATTGCAAATGCTTGTTTTTCAAAGCTCATGGGGATGGTAAATGTACTATGATTCCTTCCTTCTGCATAATAACCGTGTAAGAGTAAAAAATCAATATCACATTTTCCTTTTGGGAGATTAGAGTTTAAGCCCAATATGCAGTGTTCATTTGACTCGCTGCTGCTGCTGTCTGTTTCACTATTTACAATTGTTATCACCTGCTCAAATATTGCACCCCCATGAGGACATGGCCAGTATATACCTTATGTGAAAGGTATGCGCTGTCTTGAAGGCACCTCAGGCATTCCCACAATATGGTTGGGAAGGTTTTGTTTAGAACTTTTGGAGTGAGGTATACACAATGTAATATCTTAAGTTCTGTAAGGCTGCATCTTCCATTACTAGATACTGTTTTATGATACCACAGAATCCTTCTCCACTCTATATCTGTAAACGGGGCTCAAGATAATATAGGCAAAAAAAAGGGTAACCCTGTGTCATTAATTCAGTATTGAGAGTGATGTGATTGAACTTCATCCACCCCTTCTTAAGTTGTGCTGCAGCGTGTGGGATGCTTTTCAGAGGTGCTAATGTGGTGTTATCTGGGAGACATCTGATCAAACTGTGGTATCCATCCTAGTGAGAGTATACTAGGGCTTATATTGATGTTTTTAACGGGCTACTGAGATGATTTATTTCTATTATTTCAGAAGAATTGGCACCATGCAGTCTTTTCATGGTGAAATATTCATGAAATCGGAAGTCTGTGTTGAGGGTGAATCCAAGAAGTCCCCTTACATCCACATATTAACATGTCCCTCATTAGTGATCCATTTACCTACATTTCAACATGGTAATCCAACCTTCACTTTCCCGTTTAATCATCCTTTACACAGGTGGGACTTCTCATACTATTCCAAACCTGGTTCAATGACATGTACTCTGAAAGCTCCAAACTCAAACTCATTCAACATCAAGTGTCTTGCATTCACACTAGACACCAAACTCACATTCTTGGAACAAACAGTCAAGATAGTCTGGTACCAGTTCTACCTAATAGAGAAAGAGCAAACATTCCTCTGAGAAAATCTCATAACTGTTGTTCAAGCCTTCATACTCCCGCATTTGATTAGTGGCAAGTTCCAAGACCTCCCTGACTTAAAAGAGCCCCTCCTAAGAGCATCCTACATTGCGCTGCTATACATCTCAACCATGAATTTAAAAAATATGGGCGCACGAGAAGCAAGGAAAGACTTAACACTGCTGGTATACAGCTGAAATGTTAGTATACAATTTTTCAACTTGATGGTTTACAAGATTTAAGCGAAATACAGCTAAGAAGAAAAGGTTATAAGGTAGTTAACTGTAACATAGGTACTAAAGCATATAAATCTTTTCACCTACCTATAAAATATATTATTTATTTGTTTCCTGATGTATGCTCGAAGACCTAAGAATTTTCCATAAATTCTATGAAGCGTAGTTTTAAGGAAATCCCTTTCGCGTGGATCTTCACTGTCGAAGAGCTCTAAAAGCTTTGGGAGAAAATAATTCTTTAAGATTAAGCCAATCCATGCTAATGTATTATGAAAATATATTGTTTTGTATTATTCATCTTTTTTACATTACCTGCAGCACAAATTTCTGATCAATATATTTCTTGGCTACATTAGGTTGAAAGTCTGGCGACTCTAAAAACCGTAGGAAAAATTCATAAACAAGCTGAAACAAAATAAAGTATATTATTTACAGACGGAAAGAAATCAAAGGGGGAAACAAACTACTTGATGTACAAATACTAAAACCATGATTTGTTGAAGTATCAAACTTTCAACTTTTTTTGCATGTCCGAAAAAAAAAAGTGTAATTTGTTCCACTTGTCACTTAATTGCTAATGTACTCTATAATCTATTTTGATCTTTTAACAGTTAATATTTCTGCTGAAATAAAGAGACAGATTGTTTTCTCTTGCAAACGAAGTACAGTCAACTTCTAGCAACCCAGCTCATAACAAGCTTAAGAAAAAAGTAACTTTTAAAGCATTTTTCACCGTGAATCCTGCTAAAAGCCTGGGCTGCTCAATGGCTTTGCCACTCTAAAAAAAACTTACATTATGCCACTCTCTTATACTGACAAATAATTCATATTAGTTTATTATGCAATAGGTAGAAATAGACTATAGAGTAAATATTTGAGAGATCTTGAACTACAAATTAAAACCTTTCAGCCATTTTAATAACTATCTGAATGACTTGCTCAATTTGGCAGTGACTTTGTACTTGAATGGAAGAAGAAAATTACTTACCTTCGGTAATAATATTTTTAGTCGATACTCTATCTGTCCGCAGATTCCTTACCTCTTGAATACCTCCCTAGGTGCCAGACTGATTAGAAAAATATTTCTCCCTTGATGATATGGAGTGCAGGCTTAATTCGACACCAGAAGTGATGACCCATGTGAGGTCGCCGACACCATAAAGCGCCCCAACTATTGTGCCGTCAGTTTCGTATCAATTTTTTCCATTCCGTCGAGGCAGCAAGACAAGATTATCCACCAGAATGACAAGCTACTTGCCTTCTGTAATGCCTTATCGAGTAGAGACATGATCTAGCCCCAGATTCCTTACGTTTGAATTTCCCAAGCATCAGACTGGATCCGGAAGATTTTTCTTCGAGCGATACCCCTGCGCTGGTTGGTTGTGTCGGTCGGCTCCGCGTGAAATCATAGGTATCATCTGCACCGCTGTGATGTCCACATCACTTATATAGGCACCACCTTGGCACACTGACACCAGTTACGTTTCACAACTTTCCATGCCAGAAGCACAGAGCTATGAAGTGCACTGACACTGGTGTGTTTCTGAACAACAAGGGTCCTGAAAGGAATCAGCCATGACCCTAGAAACCTATTAGTGCAGGGAGGTTGCTAAGGAATCCACGGCTAGATCATGTCTCTACAGGATAAGGGATTACCGAAGGCAAGTAACTTGTCCATCTGCTAGAGACATCTAGCCACAGATTCATTACTTTTGAATGGATACTCAAGTAATACCATCCCCAGAGGAGGGACTGCTGACAAGATTAGACCAGAAAGTCCCACAGGACAGAGCGGACAAAAAGAGGCCGTCCCTGCGGACTAGACGGTCCAGGAAGTAGTGCTTTGTAAACGTGTGCAGGGATGTCCACGTTGCTGCCTGACAAATTGTTGAGGACTAGAACCTTATGTTGCAACGCCGTGGTAGCAGCCTTAGGTCTGGTGGAATAAGTACTTAAGCTTCAGGAGGCTGCTTTTTGACCAGATGTAGCCAAGTGCCTCTTTTGCACATCGTTGGCCCCACTTTGTGCCTGTGATGCAATTTCGACAGGAAAAGCACATGGTCCCTGCCAACAAGGCCCACTGTGCCAGAGCTTCTTTCGTAAGCTGCAACTATTGCTTACAAAATTGGTACCACTTTAGCTCAGATAGAAGTCCCTAATAAATGGTACTAAGGGCCTTGTGGTTAAAGAGGGTCTCTAAGAGCTGCAGCACGAATTGTGCTACCTTACGGAACCCCTCACCAAGCCAATGCACAGCCTGCGGGTCTAGGTGCAGACAAGACTGAAGAGTCAACATGGCACATATCCCTGTGTGCCATGCCCACAGAAACTGCATGGTATATAGGTAAGACACCACTCTAGCAGGCCTTATCCCAAAGACAGGGTGCACTATATCTCCTGTGAGGGCATATCTGCATGAGCAGATATGCTCCTGCAATATCCTTGCAGATTCCTGGATATTATAAGTAACCAGGGAATCCATAGTAAGTATAAAAGCTGCACACTCGTCATTACGAGTTCCCCAGCTCCATGATGGCTTCACTGACATGTGGGAAACCAGGATGATTCCAGTGTCAGATTTATTAAAAATTGCACACAAAGGATCCCTTATAGGGGTCCCCTGAAAACTACTAACCCTTAGTATGGTTACACCACACTATTCTGACCTCATAGGGTGAGCACCTTCGCGCACGGAGGTCGAGAACAATGCCTGGCTGAAGGTGTTCACGCTTCTCCCTGATCAAGAAGAGCCATCTGTAGTGAGGAGATTCAAAGAACTTGCTGCCTTTGAAACACAACTCCTGTTAGAAGAAACAGGCCCCCTTCATGTCGTCACTCCCTTCGGAGGGAGAACAGGCAGGAAAACTCAGTAGGAGGTGTACCAACCTTTGCCAACTCCACCCCTCAGGTGCAGGAGGCAAGGATAAGTACACTTTTCAGTACTCACCATCTCTAATTGGTGTGACTTACCCAATCAGGACTAGGACTATAACCTCCTCCCAAAGGAGGTGGGCATAGTAGAGGGTGTACACACCCTAGGTAAGAGGACCATTGGCCACTACCTGTCACTCCCTTAAATGCACAAGTTACTTACTTGTGTAATGATACATTAAGAGACATTAGTTAGTGATAGATTCCGTACCTTAGGATATCCCCAGGCATCAGACTCGATCCAATAAAGTTTTTCTGCCTAGCAGTACCTCCGCGCGCCAGTAGGTGGCGACCTGCGGCTCCACGTCCGTCACTGGCATCGTAGGCGCCGAGATGACGTCACGGAGAGTCCTTAGGCGCCACCCATGCGCGCTGACGTCAGTTCTGTACACAACTATTCCGCGCCGAAATGCAGAGCCATGCAAGATACTGACAATTGGTGCATAAAACTAGGGCCCAAAAAGGTGATTACCTTAACCCTAGTAATCAGTTCGCAGAACAGGGAGGATAAGCGGAGCGGTAAGAAATCTATCAGTAACTAATGTCTCTTACAGATATATCAGTAACTTGTGCATCTGAAAGAGACACGTTAGTGAAAGATTCCTTACTGTAGACTAGATACCCCAGCAATACCAACCCTGGTGGTGGGTCTGCAAACAGGATTACACGAGAAAGTCATGGAGCACAGAACGGCCAAGGAAGCCGTCTCTCCGGACCCGACAGTCAAGGCAGTAGTGCTCGGTAATCATTTGCAGCGAGGCCCACGTAGCTGCCTGACAAATATCCTGCAAGGGGACACCGGGTCCCAAGGCAGTAGTGGCTGCAGTTGCCCTGGTCGAATCAGCACGCAGCCCCACAGGAGGCTCCTTCTTGGCCAAGGAGCAACATGCTTTGATGCACAAAACGACCCAGCGGGAGACGGTCCATTTGTGCACTGCCCGACCTTTTTTGGCGCCCACGCAGCCAACAAAGAGCTGATCATCCACCCGGAACTGCGGAGTACACTGCAGATAGAATGCGAGAGCACCTTTTGGGTCCAGATGGTGGAGCCTCTCCTTTTTCCTTGAAGGATGCGGAGGCGGAAAGAAGGTGGGCAAAGTGATGGTCTGCCCGATGTGGAAGGGCGTCACAACCTTTGGCAAAAAAGAAGGACGGGTCCACAGAACCACCTTGTCCGGATGAACAGAAAGGAAAGGAGGTTTGGAAAAAAGAGCCTGGAGCTCACTCACTCTTCTGGCAGAGGCGATAGCTACAAGGAAAGCCGTCTTGAGAGTAGGAAGATGTAAAGGACAGTTCAAAGGGAGCGCACATCAGAAAACTCAAGACAAGATTCAAGTCCCACTGAGGCATTATGATGGGTACGGGTGGAAACGTATGCGTAAATCCTTTAAGAAAACGGTTAACAACAGACTTAAAAAGAGAAGGCTGATCTGGGAGCCATAAAAAGGCTGAGATGGCCGAACAATAACGTTTGATAGTGCCCAAAGCAGAGCCCTTCTGGGCCAAAGAGAGAAGGAACAGAATAACCTCAGAAAGAGGGGCAGAAAGGGGATCCACAGTCTTCGCTGTGCACCATGCCACAAATCTGTTCCACCTACAGGCGTATACCGTTTTGGTGGAGGGACGCCTGGCTGCCAGAATGACATCACAGACTTCAGGAGGAAGATCGAAAGGTATCAACTGTCGCCACTCAATCTCCAAGCATGGAGGTGGAGGTGGAGGTGGAGGCTGGACAGGTTCGGGTGGAGGACTGTCCCCTGCTGCTGCGACAGAAGATCCTCCCGAAGACGCCGACGGATCAGGGGATTGATGCTCATACTGGGTAGTTCGGGATACCAGACTCTTCGAGCCTAGTCTGGAGCCACAAGAATCACTTGAGCCTGGTCGCACCTGATCTTCTTTAGCACTTTGGGCAGAAGTGGTATACGCCGAAAGGCGTACAACAGATGGCAGCTCCACTCGCGACGTAAAGCGTCTCCGAGCGAGTGCTGCCTTGGAAATTCCAACAAGCAGAACCAATGACATTGCGCGTTCTCTTCTGCATTGGAAATTCCAACGCGCAGAACCAATGAGCTTGCGTGTTCTCTGCGGTGGCAAATAGATCTAACCAAGACTCTCCCCACTGCAGAAAGAGATCTTGTGCTACGTCCGAGTTCAGATGCCATTCATGATCCATCAAGCACCAGTGGCTGAGTTTGTCCGCCCTGGCGTTCCGAGAACCTGCCAGGTGTTGAACCAACAAGGTAATGCTGTGATGTTCCAGCCATGTCCAGAGGCGCAGAGCATCCTGACAAAGGGTCCAGGATCCCACCCCGCCCTGCTTGTTGCAATACCACATGGCGGTGGTGTTGTCCGTGAACACCTGCACCACACTTCCCCGGACAGAGGGAAGGAATGCCTTCAGTTCAAGCCGGATCGCCTGCAGCTCCAAAAGATTGATATAGAGCCGGGAGTCGGACGGAGACCAGAGGCCTCTGATCTCCGCCTCTCCCATGTGGCCTCCCCATCCCAGGAGGGACGCATCTGTCACCACTGTATGTTCCGGTTGGGGAAGGGAGCGGGATCTGCCACTGACCCAATCGCGATTCGCGAGCCACCACTGCAACTCTAGTGCATCGCCCTCTGAGATCTGGACGTGATCGGACAGGTTGTCCTGATGCTGCACCCACTGGAACTTCATGTCCCACTGCAGAGCCCACATATGCCACTTTGCATGTGTCACAAGCAGGATAGCTGCAGAGATCCATCTTGAAATGCTCTGCTTTGTCAATGGTAGGCCCTTCCTGGGCCTGCTGAAGGCAATAAATAATTGGTTGGATCTGCAAAATTGTTCTGTTCTTTGAAGGTAGAATTTTAGACATCTCTTCAGATCTAAAGAATGTAGAGATCTTTCTGCTGTAGAGGATGGATTAGGGAAGAAAGATCTCAGGACAATAGCTTCGTTCAGATGAAAAGCAGACGGAACCTTTGGTATGAATTTGGGGTTAGTCCGTAGAATGACTCTGTCCTGTTTGAACTGAAGGAACGGGTCCAGAATACAGAAAGCCTGTAGCTCGCTCACCCTCCTTACTGACGTGAGAGCCAGCAAGAGAGCTGTTTTCCATGACAAGTATTTGAGATCCGCTTTATGTATCGGCTCGAAGGGGCGCTTCATCAACTGCGCCAGGACAAGATTGAGTTGCCATGTAGGTGGTAAAGGTCTCACTGGAGGATAAGTCCTGAATAAGCCTTTTAGAAACTGCTTGACCAGTCTATTGGACCATAGAGAAGCACCAGGCGAAGAGCGTCTGAATCGAGATATGGCTGCCAGGTGGACTTTGATTGAGGCATGTGCCAGTCCTGAGTTGGCTAGGTGAAGCAGGTAGGGCAGCAGTTGTGCCGGAGATGACGAGAACAGGTGCAGTTTGTTAGCTTTACACCATAAACAGAATCTCTTCCACTTAAGGGAATATGTCTTATTGGTACTGTCAGCCCGGGCCCGGGCTAGGACAACCCTGCAGTCCTGAGGGATATCTAAGTCCTGGAACTCTCTGAACTCAGGAGCCAAGCCGATAATTTGAGAGATGTCAGATCTGGATGCTGGACTTGCCCCTGGTTCATGGTGAGGAGATGCGGGTAAGGTCTGAAAGGAATCGGAGGCTCCAGCAATAGAAGGTGGAGCTCCGTAAACCAGTGTTGGCGTGGCCACGCTGGGGCTACCAGGATCAAAGTGCAATGCTCTGCTTTCAGTTTCCGAACGACCCTGGGGTTCAGGGGAAATGGTGGAAAAGCATAGGCACCATGTCATCGAAAATGCATCCCCAAGAGACCCTTTCTGGGGAAGCCAGTTTGCGTAATGTTGACATTTTGCGTTGATCTTTGTCGCAAACAGATCCAGGTGAGGTCTGCCCCATCTGGAGAACACTGCGTCGAGGGCATGTTGGTCGAGCTCCCAATCGTGGCAGATGGAGCGTTGCCTGCTTAGAGAGTCCGCCAGGGTGTTGTCTACTCCTGGGACGTACTCCACCCTCAGCGAGATGTTGTGTTGGAGTAGCCACTTCCAAATTCGCTGCGATTCTCGAGACAACGTCATGGATCGAGTTCCCCCTTGCTTGTTTAAGTAGTGCATTGTGGTGGTGTTGTCCGTCCTCACAAGCACTGGGGAGTTCCTGATTCTGGGCAGGAAAGCTCGAAGGGCCAGGTATACTGCCCTCAGTTCTAACAGATTGATGTGGAGCAGTTTCTCTGCTGGCAACCACTGACCATGTATCTGAAGTTCCTGCAGGAATGCACCCCATCCTTCCAAAGATGCATCTGTTGTTATCACGTGTGGGGAGACCGGAAGCAGGAATGGAAGGCCCTGGTTCAGGTTTTTTATTTGAAGCCACGAGTGCAGGGCGTTCACCATGAACGGGGTGATCCTGAGTCAATCGTCGAAGGATCCCGTACCTTGAATCCACTAAGCTGATAATGCCTCCTGTAAGGGACGCATACGAAGGCGGCAGTGTGGAATTAGGAGAATGTTGGAGGACATCATTCCTAGCAGTGACTTGGAAAGTCGCACCTTGATGGTCTTTTTGAGCTGAATGTGTGCGGTCAGCGACCTCAGTTTGGCCTGACGTTCCGGAGATGGAAAGGCCTTCTCTTGATGTGTGTCCAGAATTGCTCCCAGGAAAGTGAGGCGTTGAGAGGGCTGTAGTACTGACTTTTCCTGATTGAGTGTAAGTCCAGGACTCTCGAAGAGCTGAAGACAGGCGTTGGAAGACCTGTTCACACCTTCTAGAGTAGGAGACTTGATGAGCCAGTCGTCCAGGTAGGGGAATACCTGGTGATGCTGTTGGCGAAGGTAGGCTGCCACTGGAGATAGGCATTTTGTAACAATGCGTGGCGCCGATTTTAGGCCGAAAGGCAACACTCTAAACTGGTAATGTCTGCCCGCCACAGTGAACCTTAAGAATTGGCGGTGACTTTTGTGGATGAGTATGTGGAAATAGGCATCCTGGAGGTCTAAGGACACCATGAAATCCCTGGAATTGAGTAGTTGTAACACCTCTTGAATGGATACCATCCGGAACAATTGCTTTTTGAGGTATGTGTTGAGGTTCATTAGATCCAGTGTAGGTCTCCATTTCTTCTCCTTTTTCCGTATCACGAAGAACCGCGAGTAGAATCCTTTTCCCCTCTGACCTCTGGGAACTCTCTCTACGGCTCCTTTTTGAAGCATTAGTGAGAGTTTCCGCTTGAAGAAGATGAAGATTCGTGTGTCGCATGGGACATGGAGGGTTCGAAGGAGGAGTATCCACAAACTCCAGAGTATGCCCAAACCGAACCAGTTGGAGAACCCAACTATCCGTAGTTATTTTTTGCCAATTGTGGAGGAATTTGGAAATTTTTCCTCCAACTACGTAACATGGAGAAGAAGCGAGGCCTGCTTGAGAAAGAAGTCACTGTCTTCTGGGGGGATCTTTCTTTCCTCCTCTCCCTCGAAAGGAGGAATTATTGTAAGAGGACTTGCCTTGTTGTTGCCTCTGTTGGTATTGAGGTTTGTATTGCTGGGACGAGCCGTAGGTGGATTTGTACCCCCGGTATCCACCTCTTGTTTGCTGGCCTCTTCCTCTGGAGCCTCGAAAGGAAGTATTCTTGTACTGGAGTGTTCCCAGGGATCTTGCGGTCTCGGTCTCTTTCTTGATTCCCTGGAGCATCTCGTCGATATGCTTCCCGAAGAGAAGCTAGTCGTCGAACGGCATATCCAGTACCTTGACTTGGACTTCTGGCCGGAAAGATGTAGCTTTCAGCCAGCCTTGGCGCCTAAGGACAGCCGCCCCCGCCAGCTGGCGAAATTCTGTTGAGGCGATATCCATTGCCACATCAATAATCTCCGAGGCGGACCGCTCTCCTTCAAGGAGGATTTTCTTGACTTCTTTTTTCTGCTCCTCTGGCATTGAGCCTAGGTATGGTGCTACATCTGCCCACATCTGGCGATTGTAGCGTCCCAGGAGCGCAAGCGAGTTTGCTGCTCTGACGTTAATGGCCGACATCGAGGAGAACCTCTTCCCGATGTTATCGAGTTTACAGCCTTCCTTGTCCGGAGGCGCAGTCAGTACGGCAGCCGGATTGTTGGATTTCCGCTGCGCGGCCTGTGTGATCACAGAGTCCGGTTTAGTATGGCCTGTAAGGCAAGCCGGTGCCTTGTCCGGGGCCTTGAATTTCTTATCAAGTCTGGCCGGCACTGGAAGTAGAGATGAGGGGTATTGCATTATCTTTAATCCCTGGTCCCAGATGTGTTCAATAATCGGGATTGACCGGACCGTCTTTTTGAATGGCTCCCTAAAGTCGTATAAGAAGCAGTCCTGAGGTTGTGTGGTCATTTCTATTTTGAACCTTGCTGCTGCACGTTCTATAATATTGTGAAACCCCCCGATGTCCTCTGGAGGGGAGTCCGCCTGTGCCTGGTCTGGGGAAGCTGGATGTGAGATGACGTATTCGTTCCACTCGTCATCCTGTATTTCTCCCTCTTCCTGTTGACCCTCCTCTTCCTCTTCCACTGCTCCTCTTCGTCCGAAGATTGTTGCAGAGGCAGAGACACAGGATCTGGGGTAATCTCCAGTGGAGGTGGTCTATGGCGAGGAGGAGGGGCAGATAATACCGCTGGAGGTGGCACCACTGGAGGTGGCAGAGCAGGTGGGAACCGCTGTTTGTAGTCCGCTATAAGGAACTGGAGGTCTGTGACAATTGAAGCCGGGAGGCTCACCATAGGCTGTGAAGGAGGAGGCAAATGATATTCCTCTTGATATGGAATGTCTTCCTGATCCATGTCTTCGTTGTCCGAACTCTCTTGTACCTTAACAAGTAGCTGTGATGGGCTTGTTGCCGTTGGGCACATGGCGCCATCATCATAATCCTCAGTCTCCAGCAGATTGGCCGGTGGCAGTGGCTGGACTCTGCTAGGAGACGTCACTTCTGGCATCAGCGTATGCGTTGACATTTTGAAGTGTGTATAAATATACTTTAGCTTGGGAGAGCCTTCCGTCGACGGGCCCGTCGACGGGGTGGTTGTCGACGGTGAGAAACTGACGCCCACCGCAGACTTCTCTGTTGTTTTCTCAGACGACTATGTCGTAGACGGTATCGGCCATCCCAATGCAGATTCCAGGCTGGAACAAAATGGTCCCGGGAACCAGGGCAGGGGCAAGATAAACGGCACCCAGTGCTGCACCTTATGGCGGAGCTGGGGCCGGAGTCAAGGGCATCGCCGGGGCCGGAGCCAGCGGTGCTGCACCTTGTGGCGCCGGAGCCAAGGGCGCTGGATACAGTGGCTCAGAGGCTGGCGCCAGAGGCGGTAAAGTCGGGCCAACAGGATCTGGACACAGGACCACAGGACCGCAGTGCCCGCAGGCGCGCCAGCGGGAGCCTGAGGCCTAAAAAGGCGATCCATGGCAGCAAGAAACTTCTGCATCTGTTCGGGAGTCACCGACACACCCAGGTATGGAGGATGGGCCGCGGGACTCCGAGGCTCCGGATAAGCCACAGGGGCAGAGCCCTGTCCCCCTCGTCCGCCTCCGAGGAGCGACGGGGGGGATGTCGGAGAGCGAACGCGGTTCTTCGACTTCTTTTTATGGCGTCGCTTACCGGAATCTGAAGGTGAAGACTTAGAGCCAGAGGAACGATGGTTCCCGTCCCGCAAGCGGTCTTGCAAAGGGCCTCTAGATCTGGAGCGGAGAGGCCTTAGGGGGCATGGCTCGACAGTCCCGGGAGTCATGGTAGGTCACCAGGCAGTTAAGGAAGACATCATGGGGGTCGGCCACCGATCTATTACGGCGGCACGACCCACAAGACTTAAAGCCGGGTATCCCTACGTGCACCAGGAGACAAGAGAAGGAGACAAAAAGTCTCAAAAAGTAGTCCGAGGTATGTGCTCAATCCGGATCTGGGCTTTTGGCACGGAAAACTAAAGAACTGACGTCAGCGCGCATGGGTGGTACCCAAGTACTCTCCGTGACATCATCTAGGCGCCTACGACGCCAGTGACGGACGCGGAGCCGCCGGACGCCACCTACTGACGCGCAGAGGTACAGCTAAGCAGAAAATGTTTAGGATCCAGTCTGACGCCTGGGGATATTCTAAAGTAAGGAACCTATTGCTAACGTGTCTCTTTCAGATCTAGTATTTAAGTGGCATCCCCAGACCCTGAACTTCAGTTTCTGACAACCCAAGAAGAACCGGACACCACTGAGTTGCACCAGCAGAGGAGACTACAGAGAACTATTGACTTGGCACCAGCCCTACCTGCCTGTCTGCAACCCTCAACAATCCTGCGTCAAAAGATGACTCGTCCTGCAACAAAGCAACCTCCAAAACCCTGGGAGGACTGCCTGCAACATAGACAAAGATTTCCTGATAATAGCGGATCTGTTCACCAGCAACAAACTTCAACTGTATTTGCACCCTGCACCCGGCCGCCTCAGTGCCGCTGGTCAGTTACATTAGTGAAGAAATTCCTTGCTGGCAGTATCACACATTCCTATGCATGCATGTGGACGCCAGCTCTGGCCGAAGTTACAAATCTTTCGTCAGTACGCGTCAGCACATGAAGAGGAGACGCGGGCAAGACGGTTGCTGTTCCAATCGGAAATTCCCATTAATGAGAATTATGGTATGTTTTATGTTCTTGGTCATTTGTCTTCCAAGATCAGCAAGACGATAACTTAATAGCGTTTTCCCTGCAGATAGTAACCACTGGATCGAGTCTTCGGGTTGATGAACCAGGTCCTCCACATGCATATTTGTCAAATGTGGTCTTTAAGGTTACATTACTAGCCAAGCTTTGACATGCCACGTGCATTATTAATGCCTCAGTAGAGGGACTTAAAACATTCTTTATGCACTTCTATTACAGAATCCTATTGAAGTACTTTATTAATCGAAGGGAATCATACGTGAGGACTTACTGGGTGATGCACACCCCCTCCATCTGAAGGTGAGCCTTTCCATGTAGACTATTGTAGCACACCTAATATGGAGTGTTTGCAAATATCTTCAATACATATTTCTCTCTCCTAGTGAGCACCGGCTGGGGTCCATGATGTTATGAATAACCCTGGGCGTAGTACTACGCTATGCTCGCGGAGCGCACGTAGTTTGCGCTACTACACACTACGCAAACTGCATGTAGCACAGTGCATAAACGTGTAGCGTTAACAGGCATTTTTTGCTTGCCTGCGGTCCTCAACGTCAAGTTGGCGACGAAGAGGGAGCAAAATCAACATCCCGTCGAGACTTTCCTCGTTCGCGATCAGCAATATCAATTTGGCAATCACAAGTATGGAAAATAAACCTACCGGCGAGATTCTCAACGCGGGGAGGTCAGGTTTCTCATTGCGAGTGGTTGCGTATGCTCGTGACCACTCGCGATGAGAAACTACCAGTCAGCGTTGAGAAAGCTGCCACTTGAGTACAAATCTACTCGAGCGGCAGAAAACGACTGCTTGCACTGTGCAAGATGCTGTTTGCAATGACTGCACAGTGCGGACAAGCATCCGGCACTGTGTAATCAGTGCGAACAGCATTCTCTCTACCGCACTACGCAGTTCGCGTAGCGTGCATAGTGCGAAGTGCACTTCGCAAAGCTACGCGTAACGCTACTACACAAACTATGCCCAGGGTTAGTTACGGAACAATTTGACGTTGATATTTGAAAGGACAGAAGCTGTGAGTGTCAGAATACATCTTTTGAAGGTGAGTGACCACCAATGGATCCTCCACTTCATCTTATTTTATTAATTTAAACCACTGTATACAACACACACAACACTTACATAAGTTATCATTTCCTTACAGACTGTTGTCTGGTTTTTACCATTTTAGTCCTGCGGAAGACCCGTTATCATGCGTAGCTACTAAAACAATGTCATAGGGTTGGAACGTCAACATTATTTTATGTCCCAGGTCATCTACCCTAGGATACAAAACTAATATATAAGGATAATCTCAAAATTAATTTTTGGAACATCAAACACCTTCATGTTTTGCGATTTAACACTGGGATTATTTTATTCTCAACATGTATATGTTTCTGTGATTTATTTCATGTGCTGTGTGTGTGTGATGGGCAACTATTATTTAACCCCTTCCATGCTGGGCCGATTTTCCTCGTGTGCTAGGCTTTTAAAGAATCAATGGCTTTATGACGGCCCCCAGCCGTCATCAGCACACGAGCACTGTAATGCATGACGGATGGGGGCCGTCATCAGCATGGAAGGGGTTAAAACTATATGCATAATGTAAGAGGAATGTTAGATATACGATAACGAATATATTTAACTAGAAATAGTCTTTTGTGTCACAATTGTGGTTTTTCATGTTTGGCATTCAAAAAAGTCAATATTCTCCTTCAAAAGGATCATCTCGCAACCCTTTGGCATCAATACTGAATGGTCAACATTTTTTCACAATTCTTGTGCACGAATTGTTACCAGACAGATCTCTTGAGTTTATAACTGTATACCCAGGTTCTAAGGGAAACAGGGCAACCCCATTCTATTTAATGATTTGTGACCTGAGGGCTGACCTGCTCCCACTTGTACCCAAGAAAAAGTAGTGGACTCTAAGGGCCGGTTAGCTGATCTCCAGGGTGGCTAGAGGCATACAACAGGGTGAGTGAGGCATTTTTCCATAAACACCCACCTGGCAAGTTACAACAGGACCTAGACTGGACTCTGCTGTGGTCTCTTCTGGAGTGTGTCCTGATCCCTAAGTGCTGTCCTTGAGGTCCTGGGACTCTTGGCAGTAAAGGATGACTTGCAGCCACTGGAGGACCAGGACCAACCACCCAAATCGATCTGGCCAAGGTGCGACTCCATTGGGTTGAAAAGATAAGCTGGTGTCACTTGGAGCTTCTACGCAGTAGCAAAGACAGCCCTCGGCAGGAATGTGAACAGCCCTTGTATAACTCGTCGTCTGATTCAGTCTGCAGCTTTCCCCTACTGGGCTCCAAAAAATAGACTAAGTCTAAACACAGAAATCCAGACCGGTTGAAGGGCAAAAAGTATACAGCTGAAAAGAAGACTTCCCTGGGTGCAAAATCTGTACTCTTCCCTCTCAGAGCTGCTCCTACCAAAAACAAACGCTTCAGCAGGACTGCCAACAAAGCTATCTGGCTACAAGAGGACTTGCTTAGATACAGCCTGCAACCTTGCGCTGTCAATAAATCTCGACTTCCATTTCATAGACTAAGTACTCAGGCACATTCTTGTTTGTAATCTCTCACACGTTTTCCATTGTGGTGAGCCTGAAATCGTGCCTAGACCCAGGTCACCCACAAACATTAGCTACATATTGGCACTTTACTATTTCTAAAAACTTTTTCTCTTAAATCTTTTTAAAACCATGCCTCTTGTTCCCCTTTTTGGATTTTTGTCATTTTGGTTATTACATTTTACTGTGTTTTTAAAAATTGGAGTGAAACTCTTAGTGTATTGCGGTCTCAAATTTTTAACTGTTTTGTTACTTGTAACTGATTTACAAATTTTCTCTCTAAGAGAAGTAATTTTGGTCTGTGCCATATCTACCAAGGGTTGAACTCAGGTTTAAAATACTAAAACTTTAGGCTGGAACTAATAGGCTAGTGACTTACTTCTGGTGGAGTACCATCCACCACAATTAATAATTCACTTATTACACACACACACACACACACACATTTAGAGGAAAAATTAGGGCCATATTTTGATAGATAAATTAGGTAAGGTAACACTATTTGTCCTTTGCAAATTCCCGGATCCATCTCCCTCTGGAAAGACCATACACAGACCCTCAGTTTTAGCTTGTTGATATGGTTCAGTATCCGCAGTTGTGACAACCTGACATAAGCAGTCAGATCTACACGTGGGCCCAGCAGATCTCTACGGGCACATCCATGATGACCAGCAAGAGACAGTGTGGGCAAATTTGACAGTCTTTTCTTCCCAGTCTCCTACCTTTTGGCATCACTGATCTTATGGACATTCTTGAAGTGGACCTAATTGTAGTCTGCTACTGGGTGTGAGAAACATGCATGATGCCAAGCAGCCCAGCAGAGATGAGGCTTGTATGAACGATGGAACAGAACCTTTTAATGCATGTTGTTTCAACTCCAAAAGAGACACTTTTGTTTCTAGAGTGTTCATTATTTCCCCAATCCCCCCTCTAATAACACTGGATGTGGACTCAAAGCTGCTAAGTTGTTCTAAACACTAAATCTGAGAGAAGATTCTGAATAGCCTTAATATTTTGCTGATGTTTTAATTTTCAACTGGCTTTCAGCAACAAGTTGTCCAAATATGGATAGACAACTAAGTACTTATTATGTACTGTTGCCCAACTACTACCATACATTTAGAAAACACAATTGGATCTTACAACAGGGCAAATGGGAGAACATAGTTTTGGTAAGGAGATTCCAGTCAAAAATAGACTTTTCTAGTGTAAAAGTGCAAAAGAAATGCTTTACTTACCTGTAACTGCAGTTATCCAGTATTGGTATCTTTCATAGATTCACATGCCTGAATCATTTATCGTCGTCGGGATGGGGGTACCCGGTACATAAATAAAGTAATGTCCCATTAGACATATAGGGTAATAGGCCAAAGCCCCCACATTAATAACATATCCATGTCCTTTTGTAAAAAGGACCAAACTCCAGAGAAGAACCAATCAGCTAGCATCTCCCTCTAGAACCCTCCGGGAAGGAGCTCCAGTCCCCCAGATTTTCATAAGCACTGTGCTAAGTAGGCGTATTACTGAGAGAATTAGATGAGCCCTTCCAGGGGAGGTGGGAGGGTTGCATGTGAATCTATGAAAGATACCAATACTGGATAACTGCAGTTACAGGTAAGAAACCCATTTCTTATCCAGTATTAGGATATCTTTCGTAGATTCACATGCCTGAATCAGAGTAGTAAGCAATGATGAGCACATTTCGGATGTCACAGCATATACAAATTCACCAGATAATAACATATCAAAGTGACACATAGGAAGTATCAAATTGTAATCAAAGATACCATTAAGAAATACAATAGAGAAATGTGCGTATACAAGAAAGGATGGTGGGATTAAAAGAAGGCTCACCTCTAGCTAAATAGATGACTATGTACTGTTTGTTCCACTGCAGCATCCTTCATAAGTTCTGTATCCAAGCAGTAATGCTTGGTGAATGTATGCGGCGTCTTCCAAGTTCCCGCTCTGCAAATGTCTATGATAGGCACACCTGCAAAGAGCGCCATGGATGTAGACATCGCTCTAGTGAACTGGGCCCGGACTTTAGAATGAAGGGATTGCCCCGCTTGTTGGTGACAGAATGTAATAGCTGCATAGATCCAGTGAGAGATACTTTGTTTAGTGAGTAGAAGACCTTTTCTACGTCGACTGTAAGCCGCAAAGAGTTGGTTGGATTTGCGGAAGGTCTTTGTCTTGTCAATATAAAACTTATGGCAGCGTTTAAGATCCAGAGAATGCAGAGTTCTCTCTGCCATAGTGCGAGGATTTGGAAAGAAAGAACGTCAGACTATAGGTTCCTTGAGATGGAAGTCTGACGGGACCTTCAGCACAAACTTTGGATTTGTTCGTAATATCACCCGGTCTTGCTTGAATTGAAAGAAAGGGTCTTGAATTGAAAAAGCCTGGAGCTCACTTACTCGTCTCGTTGAGGTAAGGGCGAGAAGGAGCACCGTTTTCCAAGAGAGATATTGAAGATCCGCTCTGTGTATCGGCTCAAAGGGATGTTTCATGAGCTGAGCAAGAACTGTGTTGAGTTGCCAAGCGGGAGGTTAAGTCTTCACAGGAGGAAATGTACTGAACAGGCCTTTAAAAAACTGCTTGATCAACCTGTTAGACCAGAGAGAAGGGCCAGCAGAAGATCTTCTGTAACGAGATATTGCCGCCAAATGAACCCTCATGGAAGCACGAGCAAGACCAGAGTTCGCTAAATGGAGAAGGTAAGGCAATATTTGTACTGGAGAAGAAGAAAAAGGGTGTATTTTCTGTGACTTGCACCAAATGTAGTACCTTTTCCACTTTAAAGAGTATGTCTTGTTAGTACTGTCCGCTCGGTCCCGAGTCAGAACAGCTCTACAATCCGGCGGAATGTTTAGATTCTGAAATTCCTTGAACTCAGGAGCCAAGCGGATAACTTGAGGGATGCTGGATCCGGATGATGGTGGCTCGTGAGGAGAGAAGTAAACAGTTTCAACCGGATTGGTGGTTCCAGGGAGAGAAGGTGAAAGTCAGTGAGCGAATGCCGTTGAGGCCAAGCTGGGGCTATCAGAATGAGTGTGCAAGCCTCTGCTTTCAATTTCCTGAGAACTCTGGGAATGATTGGAAACGGTGGAAAAGCGTATGCAAAGACGTTGCACCATGCGATCGAAAATGCATTCCCTAGAGATCCCTTCTGGGGATGCCAGCTTGCGAAGTGTTGGCATTTGGCGTTCTGCCTTGTAGCGAATAGATCTATGACAGGAGTGCCCCATTGTGAGAATATTTTGTTGAGAGTCCACTGATCCAATTCCCACCGTGACACGTTTCCTGTTGCCTGCTCAGAACATAGGCCAGAACGTTGTCCGTTCCTGGAACGTACTCTGCTCGAAGGGAAATGCTGTAAAGGATCAACCAGTTCCAGATTTTTTGCGACTTTGAGAGTGTTCGCGAGAGAGTCCCTCCCTTTTTGTTTAGATAGTGCATCGTTGTGGTATCGTCCGTACGCACAAGCACTAGAGAATTCCTGATTCTTGGTAGGAAAGTTTGAAGTGCGAGGAAGACCTCTCGCAGTTCGAGATTTATATGAAACTTTCTCTCGAAGGGAGACCACTTCCCACTTTTCTGCAGTTCGTGGAGGAAAGCTCCCCAACCTTCCAGTGACGCATCTGTTGTGATGATATGGGCTTAGCTGGAAGCAAGAAAGGCAGGCCTTGAGAAAGGTTCTGAGGGCAAATCCAACACCTCAGAGACTTGACCATTTGAGGGGTCATTCGTATGACATCGTCGAATGAACCTGTGCATTGGACCCATTGAGCTGAGAGCGCCTCTTGAAGAGGGCGCATGCGGAGACAGTGTGGTACCAGTAGAATGCATGATGACATCATCACGAGCAGGGACTTGAAAAGGCAACTGTTAAAGACCTCTTGGAACATATGAGAATAGCCAATAAAAGAAGTCTGTCCTTTCTTTCTTGTGATGGAAACGCCTTCCTCTGGGTCGTGTCGTGAGTAGCGCCTAGGAAATGTATACGCTGGGAAGGCAGGAGGACCGACTTGTCCCGATTGAGTGTGAATCCCAAGCGATCAAAAAGCTGTAGGCAAGCGTTGGAAGACCTGGACGCGCCTTCTAGCGATGGTGGCTTGATTAGCCAGTCGTCCAGATATGGAAAAACCTGATGGTGTTGTTGCCTGAGATATGCAGTTACTGGAGATAGGCATTTTGTAAAAATGCGTGGTGCAGAATTGAGCCAGAACGGTAGGACACTGAACTGGAAGTGTCTGCCCGCTACTGCAAACCTCAAGAACTTCTTGTGATTTCGGTGAAAAGAGATGTGAAAATAAGCATCCTGAAGATCCAGAGACACCATGTAGTCCTCCGCATTGAGAAGTTGTAGAACTTCCTGAATTGTCACCATACGAAACTGCTTTTTCGAGAATTTGTTGAGGGATCTTAGGTCTAAAATTGGTCTCCATTTTTTCTCCTTTTTCTGTATCAGGAAAAAGCGGGAGTAAAATCCTTTCCCCGTTGAGAAAGAGGAACGTTTCTACAGCTCCCTTCTGGAGTATAAGTGAAATCTCCGAGTAGAATACGTAGATTTTTGTGAAGCACAGGTCGGGGAGGAATTGGAGTAAACTCCAGTGAATTACCGAATTGAACCAATTGCAGAACCCAACGGTCCGTTGTAATTTGTTTCCAATTTTTCAGGAAATGGGAAAGTCTTCCTCCAACTGTTGAGGGCGGAGATGAAATGAAGACTGGTTGAAGCGAAAGGTCATTGTCGCCGAGCAGCGCCTTTCTGCTGATCCTTGCCACGAAAGGAGGATTTAGTATAGGACGATTGCTGCTGCTGACGCTATTGGTACTGTGGCTGATATTGTTGACTAGAAGAGTAGGAAGACCGATTTTGGAAATCACTTCTAGAAGAGGACTGCCCTCTTCCTCTTGAGCCATGAAAGGACGGATTTTTGAATTGTAGGGTACCCAAAGACCTGGCCGTGTCAGTATCCTTTTTTTATACCTTGGAGAGCTTCATCAATATGTGGCCTGAAAAGAAGCTGGCCATTATAGGGCATTTCCAAAATGTTCATTTGTATTTTAGGTCGAAATGAAGTTGCTTTCAACCAACCCTGGCGTCGTAACACTGCTGGGCCAGCCAGTTGGCGAAACCCAGTAGATGCGATATCCATTGCACAATCTATTATTTCCGATGCCGGGCGTTCATCTTTAAGCAAAATCTTTTTTGCTTCTTCTTTTGATTCTTCCGGCAAGGCTGCCAGATACGGAGCTATGTCTGCCCATAACTGTTAGGTATAACATCCTAACAATGCCAAGGCCTTGGACGCCCGTACTGTTAACACAGACATTGAAGAAAAACGCTTTCCAATGTCATCAAGTTTTCGGCCTTCCTTACCGGTTAGCGGGGCAGAGGATTTTTTTATTTTCTTTGAGCGGCATGCATTATCACAGTCTGGTTTGGGATGACCTATCAAGCAAGCTAGAGCAGTATCTGGCGGTCTGTATTTCTAATCCAGACGAGGCACAACTGGGGGCACCGAGGAAGGGTTATGCATAATCTTCACACCCGGACCCCATAAGTATTCTATTATGGGGATAGATCTGACAGATTTCTTGAAAGGCTCCTTAAAATCTTACAAGAAGCAATCTTTTTGGTGTGAAGTCATGGGTATTTGAAAACGTTGTGCCGCTCTCCCAACTATGTTATGAAATCCCCTGATGTCCTCAGGTGGCGAGTCAGCCTGCGCAGGCACCGGAGTAGCAGGAAAGGGAATGACATAGTCGTGCCATTCAACATGGGAAGAGTGGGCATCATGAAGTTCCCCCTCTTCTTGTGGATCTTCCTCCTCATCATCAGTAGAGGGAGGAGGCGACGAAACGACAGGCTCCGGCTGTAGATTCAATGGCGGAGGTCGTGGTCTTGGTGGTGGAGACACCGTGGGGGGTTGAGACTTGGGAGATGTAGGAAACCTCCGTTTATAGTCTGTGATGAGGAACTGTAGGTCTGAAACCAAGGATGCTGGTAGACAAACCATAGAAGGAGGAGGCGGCTGGTATTCTTCCAGATAAGCTGTCTGATCCTCCTGATCCTGGTCCTCCTCATCTGAACTATCTTGGTACTTGGGGGCGCTAGGTGGCGCCAGACCAAGATGGCCGCACTGATGTGAGGCTCCCGACCGACTGAGCGTTTCATCACATCCTACAGCGATCCTGCTGTCTCTCCTCCGATGCTACTAAGCCCCATTGCCTGCCTCTAGATGTGCTGATACCGGCGATACCGGACTTGCCCTGACTAACTGCTCCTGGTCGTGACTGGCAGCCTGTTTTGGCCTGGGCGGCTCCTGGTGCTTTTGCTGCTACCCTCCGTGTCGGCCTCCCTCTGGCAGGACAGCCCGGGGCTTTGCGGCCTGGTTCCACGAGGCCTGAGAACATTCCTGTGGAGGAGCACTAGCCTGCTGACAGCGCCGGACTGCCTCCGTGGTCTGGGGGGGGGGGGGGAGCTCCGACACCTGCAGGTGAGAGCTGCCCGCTTCTTTTGGCCCCGCTCGCAGTGACCTGCCTACCCCCCCCTCTGCTGCCTGTACTGGTACCTGCAGCGCTGCAACTCCGGCGTCAAGATCCCCTGACATCTGGTCATATCTCCTGCGGGGCTGGGGCGGCCTGGAACAACAACGGCGCCACAGGGACCTACTCGCTCCCTCCCCCCCTGGGGGCACAGATTGCCTGCACTTGATGCTCCGGTGCCTTTCCCGCTTACCTCCGTAGAGGCGGGGCCGGCTGCCTGCTCCTTCCCGACCGGCCCGCGGTGCTGTTGCTGAGATCCTCCGGAGCGGCTTCCCCTCTGTAGTGACAGCCTGGGACCCTGTGGGGCGGCCGGCGCGGCTCCTGTCTTCACCCTTGTGACGGAGCATCGGGAGGCGGGTTCATCGCGACTGCCCTGGACTCCTGGGGAGGCATAACTCCGGTGGGTGATAATTGCCGCTGCCTGCCCGGCCCGCCCCTCTGCTCTCCTGCCGGCCCGGCCGGGCCCTACATTGCTTTACTGCGCACGTACCCCCCCCAGCCATCTCGGACTATCCCCTGCAGGGTCGGGGGGGTCCGGGGAGTCGCGCTGCGAGGGCTGCCCCTTCGCTCTTCTCCTGGGGCGCTCTCTGTCTGTCTGCTCCTGGTGCGCCCTTCCCCCAGGCCGGATATCCCACGCTGCCTATACCACCTGTGTCTGCACCTTGCTGGGCCCTCACTCACCTGTACCTGCCTGCTGCGAGCCCACTGGGCGTCTCTGGACAATCCTTCTCTACATACTCGGCCCTAGCGTAGCTCCTCCCTCCACATCCTCCTCCCCCCCCCTTACCTGCCTTGCAATACCTGCTGCTCTCCGGAGGGGTCAACGGAACCTACAGCCTCATTTACTACCCGGTGCCCGGCTCCCTCTACCTACCCTCCCTTCCCCTCTCCCCCCCCCCCCCACCCCCCCCCCCCGCTGCAGTCGCACTGACTTTTGCCTTACCTTTGGAACTAGCGCACTGGACTAATTTGCTGGACTGTCTACCTGAACGGGGGCACTGCGTGGGACGTCGATACGCGGGCCGCCTGCCCACTGGTGCTGAACTCCTCGCCGCCTGCGGTGGCATCATCTGGCTGTCTCCCTGTGGCCTCCTCGCAAATCGCCTCTCCTCTGCCAGCGAGCTCTCGGCCGGCGGGGCACTGTCTGCGCTTTCGCCCCGGTCCTCCTTGCGACCTGGCGTCCGTCTCCCCTTCATCAACGCGGGCGCCCAGAGGTGCCATGGGTCGCAACGACGCCAGGCAGTCCAAGATACCTTTTGAATCCAAAAAGACTCCCAAATCGATTCCGGAGCCTGAAGGGGGTCCGCCCTCCCAGGAGCCTCCGGATGAAGACTGGAAGACGCTGTTGCTGGGTCTGAAGCAGAGCCTCACCACGATCGATGCCAAGATTGACAACATCAACACTCGCATGGACAGCGTCGTCTCTAAGCTTGAGCAGCACGACACCCGCATTCAGGAAACGGAGGATAGAATTTCCGTTCTGGAGGATGGCGCCACCTCAACAAGTAAACAGGTCACTCAAATGGACAGGCTGCTCAAACTCATCGCTGACAAGAACGAGGACTTGGAAGCGCGGTCTCGGCGCAATAATGTCCGTATCCTTGGCCTTGCTGAAACCACCAACACAGGTAAAATGGAGACCTTCGTGGAGAACATGCTCGTGGAACTCTTCGGTGGGGAATCCTTCTCGTCACATTTCATTGTTGAGCGGGCCCACAGATCCCTGGCAGCTCGCCCGCCACCTGGAGCAACTCCGCGCCCCATCATTGTGCGCTTCCTGAATTATAGGGACAGAGACTCTGTGCTGCGACGAGCGCGGGAGGTGGGAACTGTAAACTACGGCAACACCACCCTATCCTTCTTCCCGGATTTCACCTCCACGGTCAGGAAGCAAGGCGTAAATACGCAACGGTTAAAAAGAAGCTCCAGGCGCAGGAGATTCCCTATGCTATGCTCTACCCCGCCAGATTGAAGGTGACTTTCCGTAGTAAAACTCATCTCTTTCAAAATCCCCAGCAGGTAGAGGACTTCCTTAGGAGCTGCAGGACGGAGCGGAATGATGATGGTGCTGCACTGCGTAGGTCTAGGTCACGATCACCACTGTCGCAACAGGACTGAGAGACACTGAGATGGTATGGTCCTCCTTTCTGTCATGACATGGGCGCGCTATATTGATCTGGACACGCTAGGTTAAGTGTGCTTTGTCCGGTTGTTAGCTCCACTCGGGGCAGAACTGCCTGAGACTCCCATAAGCGCTCGGTCACCCACCTCCGCCCCACGTTAGACGACAGGTTCCCTGTGGTTAGTGGGTGTAAGTAAGGAGGTGGTTCGGTACGTCTGGGGGCCCCTAGTTCCGGCCCCCCCTATGGGCGAACCCCTGAGACCCTCCTCCCTCCTGGGAGGCGGTAGTTGTGTTCTACTCTGTTTAGGGAGTACTTGGTATGAGTTTTGGGGAACCGGGTGGGGGTTGAATTCCCGGCCAGTTGGGGTTGCCGGTGTGGGTGGGAATGGGTTTTGTTCTACTACTAATGACCCAGTCCTTTTGGATTTGTTGTTCCTGGGTGTCCTGAGGGGGGGCTGTCTATGTGAACTGTGTGCTACGTTCAAAGTTGAAACTGCTTTGGTCTTAAACTGTGTGCTTTTATGCTACAAGATGATGCATCTGTATGAATGGGTGACGTAGAGTCAGAGCCGCCTGTGCTTCAACTCCAGCTGGTGTCATGGAATGTTAGGGGGCTGAATAACCCCAGAAAGAAGAGACAAATCTTGGGATATCTGGACAGACAGGGGGTCTCCATTGCTATGCTCCAAGAAACACATCTGTTGTCTGATAACACCTCTCACTTTGCATCGCGTTGGGCATCCTGCAGGGTATTTTCCTCCTACTCTAACTACGCCAGGGGTGTTGTGGTCTTGGTCAGGGGGGGGTTGAGGTTTGTTCCTGCGGGGACGGAGGCGGACCCCGGGGGGAGATACTGCATGGTCTGGGGGACTCTACACTCCCATTCGGTCCTTTTTGCCTGCTACTATGGCCCCAACGTGGATGACACCTCATCGCTGCTCACATTATGGGGTAAAATTCAGACCCTAGGTATAGGTCATGTGATACTAGGCGGAGACTTTAATGCTGTCGTCAAGCCATGCATGGACCGCTCTCACCCACAAACGGCGCACTACTCTCGTACTCAGCGCGCCCTCTCTTCCTTGCTTACCGATCACTCCCTCATTGATTCTTGGCGGCACATGCACCCTTCCCTTAAGCAGGGCACTCACCACTCGGCACTGCATTCCACATGGGCGCGGCTAGACTACGTGTTCTTGTCATCGGGCCTTTCCCCCTGGCTGATCAGGGCCATACACCTCTCTAGGACATTCTCCGACCATTCCCCGGTCCTCATTTCACTGCGCATCCCCCTTGTGACCTCCCCGTATCTCAGCTGGCGCCTCAACCCCTCACACCTTACTGATTCCGCTTTCAGGGCTGACCTTGAACAAGACATTCAAGATTTTTTCGACCGGAATGTAGGGTCGGTATCTGACCTCACTGTGGTGTGGGAGGCCTTCAAGGTCACTGTCCGTGGATGGTGTATCTCTAAAGGGGGTGGTGTACTCAAATCCTTACGAGGGGAACTCCGCAAACTCGAATCCGAATTGCGGGAGCTTGAGCGCACAAATGCGAGCGAGTCCCGGGGCCATTCTTCTAATGCACTCCTTCGTGAAAAACTGAACGAATACACCGAGGCGGCGGATAGGGAATGCAAATTCCTCGGCAAGCAACATACAGCGCGGGTCTATGGGGAGGGAGATAGGCCCGGTAGGGCACTTGCCTCTGCGGTGCGCCCCCCTAGGTACAATGGCTATGTCACCACTCTGTTGGATGAACACCAAACTCCGCAACGAGACCTGCCTGAGCAACTCCGCATTCTTACCAGACATTATTCCTCTCTCTACACCTCTCATAGGTCGGTTCCTATTGACCTGAGACCCTACCTAGATGATACGGCTATAGCCTGGCTTGGCCCTTCCCAACAAAAGTTCCTACACCACATACTCGAAGTGGACGAAATCAAGGACGCCATCATGTCCATGAAGTCTGGCAAATCGCCGGGTTCCGATGGCCTGCCGGTCGATTTCTACAAAGCATATATTCATATCCTTGCCCCTATACTCCAGCAGGTTTATTATGCCTCCCTTGAGGGTGGCCTTTTGCCCTCGTCCATGCGTGAAGCACTCATCACTTCCCTATTGAAGCCAGGCAAGCCTCCGGAACACTGCGACTCCTATAGGCCCCTCTCGCTACTTAATACGGATGTCAAAATCCTAGCGAAGGTACTATCATCCCGCCTCAACCTGCTAATGGAGCGCCTGGTCCTTCCTGACCAGGCGGGTTTTGTTCCCAACAGGGCGACCTCCCATAATTTACGCACCCTTCAGGCCGTCCTACAAGACATTAACCCCAGATGCGAGGCTGCGGCGGTATTTCTCGACGCCACCAAGGCGTTCGACTCCCTTGAGTGGGATTACCTATTCGCCCTCCTTGAACGCATGGGGATCCCTTACAGCTTCCTCGACTGGATTAAGTTGCTTTATGGTGAGCCGCGGGCTTCTGTCCTCCTTAATGGAGCACGATCCGCCTCCTTTCCCATCCATAGAGGCACCAGACAAGGTTGCCCCCTCTCCCCCGTCCTATTCGCGATAGCCATCGAGCCGCTTGCTGCCAAACTTCGACAGCATCATAACCACCGTTCTCTGATATACCCGGAACGGCAGCTCCTAGTCGCATTATACGCAGATGACATCACCCTCTATATTGACAAGCCGCGAGACAACCTTAACCCCCTGCTACGGGAAATAACTAAGTTCGGTGCTATCTCGGGAGTTCAGATTAACTGGTCGAAGTCTGCCCTCTTCCCCTTAACTGATAAGACCACACAATTCCCTCTGGACTACCCTCTGATGTGGGAATCCGAGGAACTCAAGTACCTCGGTGTAGTGGTGTTCCGTAATCGAGAGGCCCTCATTAGGGCTAACTATGGCACTGCCCTGGACAAAATCACTGACAACATTACTAAATGGATCCATCTCCCACTTTCGATGGCGGGTCGCATTTCCCTAATAAAAATGGTTGTCCTTCCTAAGCTGCTCTACCTATTCATCAATATACCCTATAGCCCAGGCTCCCACTTCTTTCGTTCCCTTGATTCCCAACTGTCGAGACTGATATGGGGGGGCAAACAGGCTAGGATCAGTTTAAAGACGCTGAAGTTACTGTATCACCAAGGCGGGTTTGATGTTCCTGACTTTCGTAGGTACTATGACTGCGCCCAGGCTCACTTCGTGGCATACTGGCTACACCCCCCTCCCTTCATGGCCCATCTAGCGGTGGAGGATGGTTATATGCGTGCCGTTAAACCATCAGGTTACCTTTATACCGACTCGAGTGCGACGGACCGTGACCCTTCTACTGTGGACTGCACTGTCCAGGCCTGGCGTCGTATTGCGGCTCATATGGAGGTTACCTTTCTATACTCACCATGCATGCCCCTAGCCCACGACCGCAGACTGAGCATAGCCGGGGAGGAGATAGGGCGTAAGTTCCTCAAGAGGCTGGCGATTCATACCTGGGGGGATCTCTTCCTCCAAGGGCAGTTCCGCTCCTCGGCGCAGTTTTTTGGGGAAACCCCCCCCACAGTCATGGAAACATTCCTTTATGTCCGTTTAAGGCAGAATGTCAAAGCAGTCCTCCCGAACTTTCCTGAAGAGCCGGAAACCCTCCCCCCCTTACATTCACTTTTACAAACCGAAACCCCTAAGCACGTGGTATCCATGCTTTATAAACATGCTCAGCCTGCCCCGTCGCCTCCCCCGCTCAAGGCCCGCAGCGAGTGGGACGGGGACCTTGATGCACCGCTCTCTGACGACCAGTGGGAGGAAAGCTGCACACACACCAACGCAGTGACCGGTAATACCCGCTTGCGCTTAATCCACTTTAAATTCTTGCACCGCACTTATTTCACTCCTTCCAAACTGTTCCGTCTTGGCCTCCGAAATAACGACCGTTGCCTCCGTTGCGGAGCGGAAGGGGCTGACTTCTTCCACCTGGCGAGGACCTGCCCTGCGGTGGCGGTATATTGGCGAGCCATTTTCAAAGCTTTATCGGATATGGTTGGGATCGGTATGGAGCCCTGTCCAAAAACTGCCTTGCTGGGGCACGCGGTCCCGGCACTGAAGGCACACCGAAAATTTTTCGCACTGGGACTTCTGTTGGCTAAACGCCAGGTTGCCTGTAGATGGGGCAGAGGACGAGCTCCCAAATTCAAGATCTGGCTCCATACGATGTCTACCTGGCAAGATCACCTGCACAACTATTCTGAACTCTTACCGCACAAATCACGCCCCAAGGATATATGGGGGCCCCTCACTGCCTATCTGCTCCGACACCAGAGCGAAGACCAACCTGATACTTGAAGTGCTCCTCCCCCTTCCCCTGTCCCTGGCCTGCTCCTTGCCCCTACCGTACTACTCCCGCACCGCCCTCCCCCCTGCTTCCCTCCCTCCTGGGAGTGCGCTCCGTAGTCCGAGCCTGCCTGTTCTCTGCGCCTTGTCCCGTTCCCCCCCCCCCCCTTGTCCCACGGTACTCCTCTGCCTCTTCTTCATAGATAGTCCTCCTATACTCAATGCCCAGCTCCGCAGCCTGCCTCTACCAATGCGGCGCCCTGTTATGCGCGACACTCCCCTGTTTCATGTAGCGTTACACACATGACCTTGGCAATCTACTGAACTCGCTGACTTAGAGATATGATGTCCCCCCCCTCACCCCCCCCCCCCTCCTCCCTCACCCCCTCCCCTCCTCTCTTCCCCTCCTATCCCGTGTTAGCCAATAGCATTCCCAGGGTGGGGACCACACTTATTCTGGCGGAGATCACCTCTGTATTCTTTTTTCGGTATTCTGTGGTGCCTCACTCCTACATTCTCTGATCCACATACAAGGTATGGTGGTACATAACGGGTGGGATTGTTCCCAGTTCTATGTTTTTGGGAGAAAAATTACAAAAGAAGCCTCATGTGCACTCTCCTTTGTACACGGTCTGCCTTCTACTACTGCTATGTTTTATGCTTTACTGGACTGTGCTTCATTCCTCACGCGGCCGGCCCTGACGGGTTGTAGGCGACATGCTGTGTCTAACCATCCTGCCGTGTCGCGTTCAGTATGTGCCTACTTTTACCCTCCCTTCCCTTCTCCTCACGAGGCTGCCGGCCTGAAATCTCAGGTTGTAGGCGAAGGCTGTGTGTAGTGTATACTGCTTTAACATCTAATAAAGGCTTCAAAAAAAAAAAAAAAAAAGAACTATCTTGGTACTTTACATTAAGTTCAGAGGGACTGGGGGCGTGGTTTGGCCGAGCAGCGGAATTGCCGCATTGTAAAGCAGCTCCGCCGGCCGAGTAAATTAATTTGCTACACCATCCGTAAGGACACATGTAAATGAGGTCCATCAGCTGTTATTCGTCTCGGGACCTGCCCAGCAGTAAGTGGTGACCCGACTGCAGGGAGAAATGGCCGAACGGAGACGGGCTGACTCATGAGTCCGTGTGAGGCATAGACACGCTGTGATTGCTTGAGGGCGGGGACTGGATTCCTACGCCACCCGCGAGGAGACGAGACGACACATCTTTGAGTGGGAGCATCGGAGCAATGAAAGTTGGGGGCTGGTGACGCCGGAGACCGGGAGACTGGACCGGCTCCCAGGGAGACCCGATAATTGAAAACGTATCGGAGGCAGCGCTTCGGAGAGACCGTTACCGGAGCTGCGTGATTGTGATCGGAAGCTCGCAGTCGGTCCCGGCTGAGTAGAGGTGAGCTACCGGGAGCCCCCCCCCCCCTCCGTGACGCGGCAGACTGTGGAAGAGGAGGACCGAGGCAATAGGACCGGGGCAATTAAGGAGCGGGGGCCGCCATTCTGAGTTTGTTACGGCCCTGGTGGTAAGCGGCTCCCCCTACTGGCAGACTGCATACAGTACACCCCACTAAGTGTTTGTGAAGGCAGAAGGAGACCGGGGGCAAAATATTCGCTGTGGGAAACACCTTCCTGAGAATTTGATAAAACAGATGATCACCGAGATAAAACATTGGATGTGCGTGATACCCCCTTAAGTGATTCGACCGACATATGGCCACCGGGGGTAGAATATTGGCAATTGGTGGCTGCACCCTTGGACAAAACGAGGTGGTCGAGGAAGAGTACAGCGAGGTGCACTGAAGGGTGATCTGCAGCCTGGGAGACACGGAGTTGTGACTAGAAAGCCCCCGCGCAGAGAGAAGTGGGTGACTCCAGCGGAAGGTGAGGGAGTGCAAGAGCCATTCCTGTAACTTACAGGTATTGAGAAGTGGCCAGAGAGGACAGTTACGCAGTTGTCCTGTGGTTGTGACAGGGAGGCGGAGGCGGCAGTGCAGAACACTGTGTAGAGTAAGCAGCATAGTGGGAGAGAGCCGGATTGCGAGCTGCTCACCTGAAGGAGCACTCTAGGACGCGACAACTGCCCAGGCTATAACGCATCGCGGCGCACGGAAATACATTCGAAATATTTATGCAGATGCAGAGCGGCCACATTGGACTTCACAGAAGTGACAAGTAGTCAGCCTGCGGAGACAGCGGAAACACCCAACAGCGGCATGCGACAAGACACGGCCCTAGGGAGGCGTGATGTGGAGTGAGCTGTGTCCTGCTGCGGATCCGGGTCAGTGCACATAGAAGAGCGCTTCGACTGGACCATTGCGTATAAGCTAGTTTTTGGCAATGTAGGTACATCGCGGAGTTGAAACAGCAAGATTGGAAAGCCGGACACCAGACAACCAAAGATTACATTTGATAAAAAAAAATGCTAAGGAAATGGATACAGATACAAGCCATCAAGACCAAGCGGGGGACACCGCGTCGCAGCAACCTCTGGTTGAAGACATCCGTGAAATGTTTCAGGATCTCAAGTCCAGCCTCCAGGGCCTGGACACTAAGATGGACTCGTTGCCGGATAGGATGGACAGGCTCACGCAAAGGATGGACAAGCAGGAGGGCCGCGTGAGAGTGTTTGAGACAAGGTTCACTGAAACTGAAGAGGGCCAAACGGAAATGGACAAGAAGATTCGAAGTATGGACAGAGTTTTGTATACGATACAACAGAAGAATGAGGATTTGGAAGCCAGGTCTAGGCGTCACAACATACGCACTACAGGGATTGCGGAATCCACAGACATTCAAAATATGGAGCAATATATAGAGTCGATGATGAAGGACTTATTTGGACAAGATCTATCTCCTATATTTCTTATAGAACGTGCGCATCGCAGGCTGGGACCACGATCGGGAGTGCCGGCACGGCCTATCGTGGAGCGCGTGTTAAACTACAGGGATCGAGACACTATTTTGCAAAAAGCAAGGGAAAGAGGAGAAATACAATACCAAGGCAACAACATTGCGCTATACCCAGACTTCACATTGCAGGTGCAGGCGGCACGGAGGGACTTTCTACCGGCCAAGAATATCTTCCAACAAATTGGTACTAAATACTCTTTAATTTACCCTGCAAAACAGAGTCCAAGGCCGGGAGAACCCACCTTTTTTACCGATGCAAAAGCAGCGCTGCAGTATTCTAAGCAAATGGCAAAAGACCACAAGCAACAGGAAGGGACTAGCGGCTTGAACAATCTGAGCGATAACGACTGAGAGCGGACGTCTGGAGCAGAACACGTAGATAAGTATGGAGTCCTGAACTCTGGGCCAAAGGATAGGCAGTGGCGGGGTGGAGATAACTATGGTCGACTTGGAAGATCGGCAGATTGACTAGGACACTATTGTACAATATAGATTCCCTGATAGACGATAATCGTTGTATACAATAGTGTACATATTAGGACCGTGGATGCATGTGCTACACTCTGCCACCCTGTCATGAGTACAGGGGAGTATTGCTGGCACACTCATGCACCCCACTGGGATGATTCCTGCGTGTTCACTACTGTGGACCATTTGTTTACAGTTTTGGGGGGAGGGTAATACACAACCTGTTTGGGGGGTTGGTGTGGGTGGGGGGGGGGGGGGGGGTACGAGGGTAACGTTCGACAAGTTCTTCCTGCATAGTCAACTAGCACTGCTAACGGAACACAAATGTATGATGCATGCCTCCTGTCGGTTAGATATTGATATTAGGGGCTTATTATGTCAGTGTTAAAATGCCTCTCTTGGAATGTGCCGTGTGTGAATGACCGTAGAAAGGTCAGGCTGGTTCACTCATATTTAGTAAGACACAAAATAGACATATGCCTGCTGCAAGAGACCCATTTGACGACTGCAGCAGCTACTGCACTTAAACGCACAAGATGGGGGGAGGTGGTGGAAGCTGGATATTAAAATTATTCAGGGGGGGGGGGGGAATACTGAGTCTATTAAAATTATTCAGGGGGGGGGGGAATACTGAGTCGCGGAGGGCTACAGTGGCGGACACATCACAAATATATTGACAGGGAAGGGAGATATATATTATTGCAAGACACACTGTAGAACACCCCAGTAGTGATTATAAATACCTATGGGCCTAACACAGACGATCCCCTTTTCTTTAACGAGCTGGGAAAAAAGATTAGGACTTTAGGGGACACGGCGATCCTATGGGGGGGGGGGGAGGGGCTTTAACCTGGTACTCTCACCAGGTGTGGACAGGCAGGGAGCACTGCGGGAACATCACTCGAAAGAAACTGATGTTCTGTTGGGACTTATAGAAGAACACTGTTTAGTGGACATCTGGAGAAGGTTACATCAGACAGACAGAGAAGGCACGTGCAGGACGTATCACCATAATGCCTGGTCTAGACTGGATTTCTGGCTTGCGTCAAGAGACCTAAAAAGGCTGTTATGGCCAGATCCTCCTGCGGAACAGTTGTGTTCTTTGGAGATCTTCCTTCCGGGCGCCATTTCTAGTTTTAACTACTGGTAAACTTGTATGTTGCTTCCCGTGTTGTTGGGATTTTCCTCCACACGTAATGATCAAATTCTGATCTAGAAAAATCTTTATGCCTTATTGACCGAAATACGGGTGGGCTGAAATCAGGACTGGGAGAGATAGACGTCCTGAAGAAGACCGGGGTGACCTTTGTGGCACAGTAAGTCGGTTGAAACATGTTGACACAAGCAGTACCAGGAGGGGTGTTTTGAGAAAATATTTTCTCTCCTAACACGACCCATCCATATTTCTTTTAATCTTGACTGTGGCGCCTATCAATAAAAGTTCTGTTGGTATCCACAAACCAGTTTTAAAGCACTTTCCAACACTGCACCCTGTTCTATCACTATTCCCAGTCACTGGGTGATATCCACTGATTTATCACTGTGTTTGTTACATTTATGTTGTGTCTCGTCATTAGGAATTTTTTTTCCCCCCTCCGCTATGCTCCGCCCTGAGCGTGGCTACACCGGGGCGTTTTGTAAGCACACCCGGTGATGAAGCATATCACACACTTGTGTATGTGAGGGAGGGCAGTTTTCAAAACAGATTTGTTTTGTCTGTGTCGTGTTCTTACACGTGTATTTTGTTCTCCCCACCCCTATATGTGTTTATATTGCCTCAGGGGTTTCGGGGTGGTGGAGTGATATTTGTTAACCCTCTCCCCTCATTTGTGAGTAGTGGGACTTATAGAAGAACACTGTTTAGTGGACGTCAGGAGAAGGTTACATCAGACAGAAAGGGAAGGCACGTGCAGGACGTATCATCGTAATGCCTGGTCTAGACTGGATTTCTGGCTTGTGTCAAGAGACATACACGCATGGGTGCTGGACGCTGTACACTGCCCCCTAACTATCTGATCATACATCCACACTGATAACACTGCAAATACCAACACCATATCGCCAACTCTTTACCTGGTGATTCCCTTCAAGAGCACTCCAAGATCAGGTTTTTCGTGAGGAGCTAAGCGAAACTCCATGAATACTTCACACTGAACGAGGGAACAGTAGATGCTGCGGTAACCCTGTGGGAGGCGTTTAAGGTGGTTATCAGATCGAACTGTATGGCACTTAAAACAGGTGTACTTAGGGACTTACGCAACACACTGCATAGGCTAGAGCGCAACATAGGCGAAGCTGAAAGATTAATCCAACAAGCCCAGTCTCCCGGCGCCCCTCACTCACCAGAGAACCAAACTAACAGAATATCAGACAGAGGCAGAACGAAAAACCGCGTACATGTGTAAATATACACAAGCGAGACTATATGGTGAGGGAAAAAAGGGCAGGCAAAACCTTGGCTGGTCTGCTAAAAGGCCCAAGAGGAGTTAGGAAAATGCTACTTACCAGTATGCATCTGTTCTTGGCATGTAGAGCTGCAGATTCGTACACCATGCATTAGATCGCCACCTGGTGTGGGGCTCGGATGATTGCAGGTTGTTGTCTTCTTGGAGAAGTCTTTGTAGTCACGATGTAGGTGACTCCTCCCTTGGACAATACTGCGCATGGGCATCGGCTCCATCCTTAGATTGTTTTTCGCCATGATGGGAAATGATGGAATTAGTATAAGTGAAGAAAAAAAAGGGATGTCCATGCGTGTGCATCTAAGTAAGATGAGAACTGAACAAGTCCGGGGAGGTGGGAGGGGTTGTACGAATCTGGTGCTCTACATGCCAAGAACAGATACATACTGGTAAGTAGCATTTTCCGTTCGAGGCATATGAGCTGCAGATCGTACACTATGCATCGATTGTGCAGCAGTGTCTCCCCTAGCGGTGGTCGCTTGTATCCATTGCAGTAGTCTGAAATTGTGTTTTAAGGACGGCCTGGCCTACTGCAGCTTGCTGCTTGGCTTGCACATCAACACAATCGTGTTTAGTGAAGGTGTGTGGTGTAGACCATGTTGCTGCTTTGCATATGTCCTCTAATGGTATATTTCCTAAGAAAGCCATAGAGGCTCCTAGTTTGTGAGTGGAGTGTGCTCTAGGAGGAACTATTAGTGTGCGTTTAGCCATTTGATAGCATATCTGTATACACTTTACAATCCACCTGGCAATCCCACCTTTAGAGATCGGGTTGCCTTTGTGTGGAGGAGAGAAAGATACAAACATTTGTTTTGTCTTTCTAAAGGATTTAGTTCTATCTATGTAGTATAGCAGAGCTCTTTTAACATCTAACATGTGTAAGGCCCTTCCTGCTACAGATTCTGGGTTTTGGAAAAACACAGGTAACTCTACAGATTGGTTTAGGTGAAAAGGTGTGATAATCTTTGGAAGAAATTTGGGGTTAGATCTGAGAACCACTTTATTAGGATGTATTTGAAAAAATGGTTCTTGTATAGTGAACGCTTGTATTTCACTTACTCTTCTGAGAGAGGTGATGGCAACAAGGAAAGCAGTTTTCCATGTGAGAAATTGAAGTTCACATTTATGCAGCGGATCAAAAGGGGTCCCATGAGTCTCGTAAGGACAATATTTAGGTTCCCTACTGGAGAAGGTGCTGTCTGGGAGGGATTATTCTTTTTAATCCTTCCATAAATGCTTTGATTGCAGGTACCCTAAAAAGAGACAGGTGTTGCCTGTTTTGTAAATAGGCTGCAATTGCTGCAAGATGTAGGCGTATGGAAGAGTATGTCAAATTAGACCTTTGTAGATGTAAAAGGTAACAAATTATATTTTGGATGGAAGCATCCAGTGGATCAATGTGATTATGTTTGCATTATATTGCAAATCTTTTCCATTTAGCGGATTATCACGCTCTGGTAGTAGGTCTCCTAGCCTCTTTAATGATATTCATGCAGTCTAGTGGTAGGTTAAGATAACCAAACTCTATGACTTCAGGAGCCAGATCGCCAAATTCAGTTGGTTTGGGTCTGGGTGTCTGATTTCTCCATGGTTCGGTGTAAACAGCGAGGGTGTGAGCTGTAACTTTTGATGTGGAACCAGAGAGAGGTGTAGTAGTGTGGTGAACCAAGGCTGGCGTGCCCATGTGGGAGCTACTAGTATGAGCTTGAGAGACTGTTATTTGAGCGTGCGCACCACTAGTGGAATGAGGGGGAGAGGTCGAAAAGCGTACGCAAATCTTCCTGACCAGTTCATCCATATTGCATTGCCCTCGGACCGTGGGTGTGGGAACCTGGCGGTGATGGTTGGGCATTTTGCATTTTCGTGAGTGGCAAGCAGGTCTATGTGTGGGTGCCCCCACCGTTGGAAGAATGGCTGAAGAACTTGTGGATGTAGTTCCCATTTGTGAATCTGTTGTGACTGCCGACTTAACAGATCCGCTATTTGATTGTGAACTCCTGGAAGGTGTTCCGCTAACAGAGTGTGTCGCCCCTCCCCCCCCCCCTGTTTTTGTATATAGTACATTGCTGTCATATTGTCCGTTCGGATTAAGACAGCTTTGTTCTGTACTTGAAGTTGAAAAATTTTGAGTGCTAAGAATTTCGGTAGCAGCTCTAGATGGTTGATATGGAACAGCTTTTGTTGGTTGTTCCATCGACCTTGAGTAGTATGGTGTAAGAGATGGGCTCCCTATCCTGTGAGGGATGCGTCTGTTGTGAGCACTATTTGTGGAACAGGCTCGAGGAACGGCCGTCCTCTTGTCAAGTTTTTGGTGTCCCACCATTGGAGAGAGCGATGCGTACGGCTGTCTACCAACACCAGGTCTGTGAGCTGACCTTGAGCCGGATTCCACTGTTGTGCCAGACATTCTTGTAATGGACGCATTTGCAGTCTTGCATGTGGTACTATGAAGATGCAAGATGCCATCATGCCTATTAATCTCATGAACACTCTTGCTTGGAGAGACTGTTGGAGTTGAAAAGTGGATACTAAGGCTTGAATGCTCTGTATTCTGGCTGGACTGGGATACGCTAGAGCTGTAGATGTGTTTATGGTAGCTCCTAGATACTGATGCACGTGCGAAGGCTCTAGGTGCGACTTTGTGTAGTTCATCGTAAACCCTAAGTTGTGCAACAGTTGAATGGTCTGCTGAGTGTGTTGTACACATTGGTGGAATGATTTGGCTTTTATGAGCTAATCGTCCAGATGAGGGAAGACCTGTATCTGTTGTCTTCTGAGATGTGCTGCTACTACTGCTAAGCACTTTGTGAACACCCGTGGTGCTGTTGTGACACCAAAAGGAAGGACTTTGAACTGATAGTGTTGTCCTATTACAAACCGTAGGTACTTCCTGTGAGCAGGATGTATTGGGATGTGAAAATAGGCGTCCTTCAGGTCTAGTGTTGAAAGGAAATCGCCTTGTTGCTGTAGTGGGAGCACTTGTTGCAGAGTGATCATATGAAAATGATCTGATTGTATGTAATGGTTGAGGGGCCTGAGGTCGAGAATTGGTCTCAGTGTCCCGTCCTTTTTGGGAATTAGAAAATACAGCAAGTAAACCCCTGTTCCTTGTTCCTCTAATGGGACTAGTTGAATAGCATTTTTTTGTAGAAGTGCTAGAACTTCCTGTTGAAGCAGAGTCAGGTGATCTGTAGACATAGGACGCTGCCTGGGTGGTATGTTTGGGGGGTTGCTGTAAGTTCTAGGCAGTAGCCATGTTGGATAATCTGTCTCACCCACCTGTCTGTTGTGATGGAGTTCCAGACAAGCAGGAACTGTGTTAATCTGACCCCCACAGGAGTGGAATGTTGTTGGGGAAGCAGAGAGAAGTCAATGTTTAGTTGTGGAGGAGGAGCGATTGCTGTTGTTACCGCAACCTCTTCCCTTGTTATTATTGCCCGTGTATCCTCCTCTAAAATACCCTTTGTTAGAGGATATTTGTGTTTGCGTCTTGAAGGATGTTGTTGTATCTGCTCCAGTTTGTTTGGAGCCTCCTCTATAAAAGGAGCGACGAAAAGAACCTCTAGTCTGTGTGGCCTGTAGAGCTCCCATTGACTTTGCAGTGTCTGTGTCTTTTTTCATTTTCTCCAGTGTAGTGTCTAATTCTGGGCCAAATAATTGGTTTCGGTTAAATGGCTGGCTCAAAATTGTGGTTTGCACCTCTTGTTTGAACACTGAAATGCGCAACCACCCATGTCTTCTGAGTATGACACTAGTATTTACAGCTCTAGCAGCTGTGTCTGCGACATCTAGTGCACATTTTATTGAGGCATTTGAAATTAATTTGCCTTCTTGTATGAGCTCTGTTGCCTGATCTTTATATTGATCTGGAAGGTGTTGCAGTAGTGTCTCTAATTGGTGTTAATGAGCCCTGTCATAACGTGAGAGAAGGGCTTGCGTATTTGCAATGCGCCATATATCTGTAGCTTGTGCAGCTATTCTTTTACTTGACGCATCAATAACTTTGGATTCCTTGTCAGGTGGGGGCATTTCACCAGAAGTCTGTGAATTCGCCCTTTTTCTCGCATTGTACACCACTAAAGAGTCTAATGGAGGATGTCCTTTAATATAGATTGGATCAGAGGGTGCAGGCCTATATTTCTTTTCTATTCTTGGATTTAGTACCCTAGTGCGTACAGGATCTTGGAGTATTTCTGGAGCATGCTTAATGACTCCTTTGATCATGGGAAGAATTTGAGTAGATCTGTGTGATGGCTCAAATGTGTCTGACAGAAAATCCTCTTCAATGTCATCAGAATGCATTGTGACTGTGGTAGAGAGCAGCTCTGTGTAAGAGGTGATTAAAAACAATGCTGTCTTCTGGAGGAAAAGGCTTTGACGGGTAACACTGGATCAGGGACATCCGGCACATTATGTGGTGGAAAAGTATAGATATCCTCATCTAAAGGATATGTATTTGGGTCTGCATGTGGATCCTCCCCACCACCTAAGTCATACTCCTCATCAGTTTGTGGTAAATGTGATGATGCAGGAGAGGGGACAGGAGAGATTTGAGGTGATATGCAAGGAGGGACAGGAGAGGAAGGAGATACAGGAGAGGGAGGGTGCATAGGAAAAGTTGCACAGTCCTTTTTTGCAGGAACCACAGATGGAGGTGGTGTTTCTGCTGGTCTCTTTTTATGAGGTATAGCACCTACATGTCCAGTCTTTGGGTTTATGTAGATCTTCTTTTGTTTAGTATCTGGTCTAAACAGTTCTTCTTCCTCTAATACCTTCTTCGGCGTAGATTTTTTCGGTTCCAACAGAGGTTGTTTTGGGCGTTTTGCCTTGGGAGGTGTTAAAGCATCCTGTGGCAAAGTTCTCGGTGCCTAAGGTGTTGTTTTCGGCTTGGCAGGTGTGTCCGAGGACTTAGGAACCTCGGAATCAGGCTTTTGTGGGTGTTGGCACTGAAGCGGAAGTCTTCGGAGTGGAAGCTGGCCTCGTCGAATTTGTGGCGTCGGACGCTGGCTTTCCCTCTCTAGTTTTGGAAGTGGACAGCGTCTGAGCCGGAGCTTCTTTCGGTGCCTGTACCTCTTTAGTTTTCGGTGCCGAAGGGTCTTTTGCTTTCGGTGCCGAAGGATCTTTCGCTTTTGGTGCCGAAGGGTCTTTTGGCCTCGGTGTTGAAGAATCTTTGGGCTTCTGTGCGGATGGAGGCGGTGGAATCTGCACGTGTGGTTTGCTCGATGCCGAAGCACCTGAAGGCGTAGTTGTTTTCCTCTGAGCCAGGCTCGAAGGCTGGGCTTTAGGAGGAAGTACTTGGTCTCGACTGTGCCCCCTGGGCAGAATGCTGACCTTCGCCTTTGGCTTGGGCAGTGTATGTGGTGCAGGGGCAGAAGTACTCATGGGTTGACATGATGGAATCGAGTCATCTGAGTCCTCTGCCTCCGATATGATCTGGAGATCAGGTGAATCCTCTTCCGGAACAAGTGGAACCTCGTCATTCAAGATATTCTCCGGTGCTGGGGCTGATCTCATCTCGTGTCGACAGGCCCTCCCCGATCCCAGATGGTCTTTTTCGATCAGAAGGATGCACAAGCTGTGCAGGTCGACTCGTCGTGATCCTGCGATAGACAGAGGTTCCAGACCTCGTGATGATCGATATGCGGAAATTTTGCTCGGCATACCGGGCATTTCTTGAACTGAGTTCTTTCCATGTGGTGTAGGCCGCACGGCGTAGTTAGGCACAGCGGACCGTGGCGATGAGCCGGAATAGAGTTGATGGCGTCGAAAGTTGTATATTCGATGTCGATATTAGTTGTAGGAATCCCTGCAAACAGTCTCTGCAGTCGCTCGTGCTGCTGAACGTGGGTGTGCCTCTCCGTGGGATCCTAGTGCTTTCTTCAGGGACGCTGGACGCCTGCCTCTTCACCTCGCCGGACCCGCTTCGCGGGTCCCGCAGCGCCTGGCTACCTGGGGCTGCCGGTTGTAGTGAATACACGGCTGAGGAGCGGGCAGGCAGAGGAGCCGGCGGGGCTGCGAGCACAGGCAGGGACTCCAGTATCCAGGAGCCCCTGCGCGCCCATTGCTTACACCTGGGCTGCTCTCCCCGCTGGCCACGCCCCCCGCCTTGGAGCAGAAAATCGGGCTGAGACCATCGACCTGTGGAATCCCTGCAAACCGTCTCTGCAGTCGCTCGTGCTGCTGAACGTGGGTGTGCCTCTCCGTGGGATCCTAGTGCTTTCTTCAGGGACGCTTGACGCCTGTCTCTTCACCTCGCCGGACCCGCTTCGCGGGTCCCGCAGCGCCTGGCTACCTGGGGCTGCCGGTTGTAGTGAATACACGGCTGAGGAGCGGGCAGGCAGAGGAGCCGGCGGGGCTGCGAGCACAGGCAGGGACTCCAGTATCCAGGAGCCCCTGCGCGCCCATTGCTGGTTGGTTGATTGCTTTATTTCGATATGCATATATCATAAAAGCGATACAAAAAGTTAAAACAGCATGTCGAAAAGAGTATGACTGTACATAAGTAAAAGCATTAAAACACATTAGACCATCATAAATTAGTTAAAAAAAGATTAAATTGATACGGACAGTCTTCTAAGTCTAATCAACCAGGCCCATTTTAAAAACTTGGCAACGGCACAAACAATCGGGGGGGCTGTGTCAGTTAAAAGAATCCGAAGGGCAACAGAGTGCTGGCGAGTACCCAATTCTCTGCAGATAGGGCCGAGCCAGCGTGTTCTTGGTCGGCCGTAATCAGGGCATTCAAAGAGGAAATGTTGCACAGTCTCTGGTTTGTCAGGACAGAGAGCACAGTATCGTGAAGAGGGCTGGGAGTTATTCCACCTAGAACAGAGATCAGCCAAGGGTAGCAGCCCCAGCCGAAATTTGATATACAGGGACCGATCCATGGCAATTGTTATTAGATCCATGTATGGCTCGTAGGCAACAACATCTTTTATCATCAGAAAAGCTGCGGTGGCTTTGCAGTGGTGCTGATTGCTGTTGCGCTTCGTGCGGACCCACTCCCAGAATCCCAGAACAGTCTTTTTAGGGTCTCCTTCGGGGGAGCGGAGTGGCTATCCCAACAAAAATCCAAGCCTAGATCCCCTAGAAGGTGTTTGATGTTCTTCAGCCATTTGATTCTGTGCCATCCGTCGGAGTGCATCACCTCAGCGAGGCCGTCAGCGTAAGATTTTAGCTCCGGTACCCTCCACAGACGGGCCCAGAGCAAGAGGGGTCGAAGGCGAGCCTGGTCCCCTATTGCTTTACAGCCTGCATCCATGAGCACTGGGATAGTCGGACTACTTGGTGGTATGGCAAGGAGGTCTTTGATGAATTTGTTTTCCGCCTTGCACAGTAGATCCACTTTACCCAGGCCCCATAATTCGGCTCCATACAGTGACCCAGGGACCGCACGAGCTTTGTAAATATCAAGTAGAGGGGCAACACAATGTTTAGTTGAGTTGTTAAACTCTTTGAGAAGAGCCCCCCCCACCCTTTTATGGGTCAATACCATTTTATTGATATGGGCGTTCCAGTTCATCACGTCGTTGAGTCGAATTCCCAGATAATCGAATTCTGCCACTCTTTCTAGGGGTATCGAATTCAAAATGGGGGGACGACCAAGCTTGCGGGGCGGGTGCAAAACTAAATACTTGGTCTTTTCAACATTGATGACAAGGCCCCTGGAGGTGCAGAAGTCCTGGAAGCGATTTAGCAATGTCTGGAGACCTTGGGGTGTTTTAGAGATGAGGAGGGTGTCATCGGCGAACAGCAAGGTTGGAATTTTTACGCCTCCCAGAGTGGGAGCGTCTGCTGGTTCGCCGAGTAGGTGGTCTACCACCCCATTAATATAGAGGGAAAATAAGGTAGGAGCCAGGACACAGCCCTGCCTTACTCCCCTCTCGACCCTGATCTTATCGGTCTTTTCCCCGTTCAACCCCCATCTAACCTGGGCATAGGTGTTATTGTGCAGTTTGATAAGGAGGTTTAATAAATACCGGGGCATCCCTAGATTGTGTAACACCCTCCAGAGTTCCTCCCTGGGAACCAGGTCAAAGGCAGTCTTTAGGTCAATGAAGGCCAAATAAAGACTGCCTTTGCCTAGCTCCACCACCTTCCAGTATAGTAGCAGGAGCCTAAATACCTGTTCGATGGTTCCGGTACCTGAGCGGAACCCAGCTTGCATGTCGGACAGGTTGTGGTTTTCATCCACCCATTGCGTAATCCTCCCCAAAATCACTTTCCCCGCCAGTTTCTGGGACGAATCTATTAGGCTTATAGGCCTATAGTTCCCATGTAGGTCCCTACTGCCCTTCTTATAAATTGGGACCACCTCAGCACCTTTCCACGAATCTGGGACCGGGCCTCCAGCGACAATTGCGTTGAGGAGTGCAGAAATTATTACCCCCCACTCTTCCGAGTATGCTCGAAGGAGATCACCTGGGAGGCCATCCGGGCCAGCTGCTTTAAATGGGACCAGAGTTTTGATCTGATTTGTGACCTCCAAAACTGTAAAGGAATCCAGGTCTTGGATCGGACTAGAGGGCGGGGTGGCAAAGGGGTCATTAAGAGGGCCTTCAATGGCAGAATAGAGTTTTTGGAAGTGGGAGAACCAAGTTTGGGCATTGATGGTACAGGGCCTCAAAGTATCGTCAGGACGATTCCTAATTCCCACCAGGTCCCAGAAGCGTTTTGCGTCTTTCCCTCGACTGGCGGTCAGAAGGTCCTGCCAGAAGTTATCCTCCCACTCTATTTTGGCATTTTTTTGACAGAGTGCATAGTGCCTCCTGGCCACCCTAGTCCTAGATGGTAATTTAGATTTTACTGCTTCAATGAGAAGTGACTTCGCCTCCCTGCACTTCTGATTGAACCAGCCCAATCTGCCTTGTGGGCTAGGTTTCCTTCTATTTGTGTTGACTGGCACTACGAAAAGATCGCCAATGACCTGGGTTATAGTGCAGAACCTCAGGGTCACCTCCGACAACCCGTCCACCTGGATGTCCAAGTTTGTTAGGGCTGAGGCAAGAAGCTGCCTAATGGCAGAGGTTTTCTCCTCAGAGAGTGCTAACTTTGCCCACTTTAGCCGCCGACCACAGTTGGCAACTACTGACAGGTCCGGGGCGGGGTTACAGGGAGTTCTAGTCACGGGGCAGGACATCCACCTGTGGGACATGGTGAGAGAGAGAAGATTGTGATCACTCTCGACAGATGGTATAACCACCATGTCCTCCACCATGCTCCACAGATGAATGTCAAGGAGAAGGTAATCGATCCGTGACGTGTGCCCTGGCCTATTGTAAGTGTGGACCCCGGCTTTGTCAGACCCGGTCCTGCCATTGGCGGCCCTCAGGCCAAACTCCATGGCTATCGAATTGATCTGGAGGGCCACTTCTGACCACCTCTTAATGGGATTCAGTTCAAGAGATGGGATCCCCCACCTGGCATCGAGTTCCTCTTGATCAGATAAGATATCAAAGTATCCAGGAGCCCCTGCGCGCCCATTGCTTACACCTGGGCTGCTCTCCCCGCTGGCCACGCCCCCCGCCTTGGAGCAGAAAATCGGGCTGAGACCATCGACCTGTGGAATCCCTGCAAACCGTCTCTGCAGTCGCTCGTGCTGCTGAACGTGGGTGTGCCTCTCCGTGGGATCCTAGTGCTTTCTTCAGGGACGCTTGACGCCTGTCTCTTCACCTCGCCGGACCCGCTTCGCGGGTCCCGCAGCGCCTGGCTACCTGGGGCTGCCGGTTGTAGTGAATACACGGCTGAGGAGCGGGCAGGCAGAGGAGCCGGCGGGGCTGCGAGCACAGGCAGGGACTCCAGTATCCAGGAGCCCCTGCGCGCCCATTGCTTACACCTGGGCTGCTCTCCCCGCTGGCCACACACCCCTGTCCACCAACCAACGTCTGACACTGATAGGGAATAAAACGGACTGAGACTCCAACGTCGCGGGAGCGCGCAGGAGGGCGCCGGGAGAAGCCCGGGACAAGGGCGGGACCGGCTGTGGCCGTCAGGGGCCGAAGGAGGCCGGGCTGGGCCACCCCTCTTACCAGCGCCATACACTATCTATCCCAGTAAGTGACATAGACACTCCCGCATTGTTTTGTGACCAATATGGCAATGACTACAAATACAAGCTCTGTAAACAGCCACTTGATGACTCTTCCATCAGAGTCTGGTCCACTGGCAATCGGACCCTTAGACAAATTCTTTTTTAATCGCTCATTGACAATAGACAAAGAGCTAACTCTGGCAGAGAAGCGCGCAGAGCGTAGATTATCTATTGAAATACTCAAGAATTCCACGGACAAGTTTCCAAATCCAGCCTACCCCACTTTGGTAACCCCCTTATCATCAGTGAACCTCCCAGTTACATATGAACACTTTGAGGTTCAGGCAGATAAAATAAATAAGTGTGTTGTGACAGATTCAAATAATCCATGTGGTAGTAAATCCCAACCAACATTGCACCCTGACTCTGGTCCCCAGGTTACATTGGCCCATTCCAAAATCGGGTTCAAAAGGAAACGACCAGCTTCCGTAAAAAAATGCAAAAAGGTGGTCAAACCCCCACAAAAACTCAGGAAGCTACATAAACTCGTGAACATTGGAAAGGTTGTTAAAGAAAAAGTTCAAAGTACAGAAAGTGTAATACCAACTATTCTTGTATCCCTGGATAGCCAAGATATAGTGGACAATTCTTGTACTGTTTCCAATGTATCAAGTAAAGAAAATGCTGAATCACTTGCAAATGTGCTCCCAGAATTGGAAAAACTGTTTAGACTACTACTTACCCCTATTGAGGATAGAATTGCCAAGCTTGCAGATAGGCTAAACCATTTCAAGCAGATAACATTAGACAATTTCTATTCTACAAAATCCCTGATTAAAGCAAATAGGGTGGAAGCGAACACAAACCCTCAGGTCGTTAACAACCCTCATGTCCAGGACAAGGGAAGAAATCCCCGAAATAGCTCTCCTTTACCTCCCAAACAAAGCAAACCTCCAGCTAAAGCTACTGTAAAAACTTCAGATAGGGCTGAGAGAGCGACCGCCGGCTCTGAACCATCTCAGTCGACTTCAACACATCTCACACAGCCCATAATACCCCAGACACAAAATCCACCGGCCGCTGCGAATGCTGAGGCTACATTGTGTCAACAAGTGGGTAAAGTACCAACATCTGTAAATGTAACCAATAACGCACAGATCGCTCCAAACATCCCGGGGGGAGGAAATAGGGCTAACGTATGCCCGTCGGCAGGTAAATCTTTAGCATCGTCCCAAGCAAATAATTAACTACAGGTGCAGAAGCCTGCCCACCGAAGCGTTCCCCAAGTTCCCAAATCTATCCCACCGCCCTTGACAAAGCCACCCCATAGAAAACTCCCAATTAATCTCACCCCAGACTCCTTCCCCTATGTGGCAGTTCTTATCAATGTACCACCTTTACCCCCAGGACAGAGAGAAAATTTCCAGATGCTTAAAAACAAGACCATGCACTGGTTAAAGGAAAACCGTCCTCTGCCTGGTGATATCGACGGGCTAATAATAGGGGCAAGGAGAATAGATTGGATGGGATACACACCAAAAACGCTGGGGGGGGATTGTATTGTGGTTAATTTCCATGACCCAAGGGTGGTGGGATGGATAACAAGGCAGGGATGGGGAACAAATAAGGGTGGTATTGGTATTGTGGACCTTACCTTTTTTTACCCCCGACCCTCAAGTGTAACTACAAGTCTACTCAATGAACCCTTAATCCCCCCCACTGTATCATGGCCAGTCAACCCTTTACCACCCCCCCCCCCCTGCTGGTCATAATCATACCTTACATACATATTACAACCCCTATGTAGGATGGCAGGATCCGGGATGGGGGTATTGACATACTGGTATAGATAGCACAGGTGGGATTATAAACAAACCAGAAGGGACATGTGATGTTTGTGGTAATACCATTGCTACAAATTCATTGGTGAACAATATTGAGACGGAGGGTTTGGCTGAAGAAGGTGGTTTAAGTCTGGGAATACTAAACACAAATGTCATATACCCAGTAACAGATGACTTAACTGTCGATCCAATAGATGACTTAGAAAGGCTGACTAGTCCTATGGAAAGCCCAATGTCAGCCCAAGTATTCCCATTTGTTAATGCTCGGGACGGGACAAATGCCGACATTGGTACACTTTTATCTTGGAATGTCGCCGGGTTGGCTAGCAAGTTGGATTCCCAATCCTGGGTGAATTTTATAAGTGGTTTTGACATTTGTTGTTTCCAAGAAACCTGGGCTTGTGATCCCCTATTTTGCCTAGGTTACCTGAATTATTGTATACCAGCTTCAAAAAGGGGGAAGAGGGCGGCCCAAGGGAGGCTTAACTGTTTGGGTTAGACAGGATCTGCACATCAACATCAAAATGCTGGACCTGGGAAATATTGATCTGCAAGCATTAAGAATCTCCGTAGCTAAGGGCCAACCAATAGATTTATACAATGTTTATGTGAGAGGTAACAATGTAACCAATCTACCCACTATTGAGTTGTTGTCTGCTGCCATGGAGGCCAATTCCCAGGAAAGTGTAATGATAATTGTTGGGGACCTAAACAGGACTTTTGAACCCTTGGACTGTACAAATGACCTCCTGGAGAGTGAAGAGGACAATCTCTGGGGAGTACCATCTCTAAGCTTAAAACCTGTGAAGCGATGGACAAAAGAGATCTTATTACTAAATGGAATTTGTATGGAACATGGTTTAAGAGCACTGAATGGGAGGACACTTGGGGATAAGGAGGGCTGCTACACTTTTGACAATGGTATCAATAGGAGCCGAATTGACTATATATTGTGTAGTCTCCAGCTGTGGAAAGGGGTTGTTGATATGGCTGTTAGGCCCCGGGTTGAAAGCGACCACAACCCCCTATGTGTGACCCATAGGTGGTGGAATACTGGTTCAGGAAACCCTATTGAGACACACGATGAAACCCCTCTTATAAGTAACGATGAGCGAAGGTTAAAATGGCCCAAGGTACTGGCAAACGAGGCCACTATGATATACATTAATAACGAGGTTGACAGTGCAATTTCCGCGATTGAAGCAGCAGTTCCAGTGGTTCCAGGGGACAGTGGCATCACTGAAATCCACAATAAGTTATTCTCCCTTTTAAGACCATGTTTTTTCATTAAAAAAAGGAAAGGGAAGAAAGCTAAGGCAGTGGGCAGGTGGTTTGATAATCACTGTAGAACAGCACGACTAGACCTGGGACATGCCATAAGGAATAGGGACCGCGCTGCAGTGATAAAGAATAGGAAACTGTACAAATTAGCCATCTATCGTGCCAAAAAGAAATGGGACGAAGACCATTGGGCCGAATTAAAAGAAGCCTCTGATAACAAAGACTCAATGTTATTCTGGAAAATTATCAAGTGGGGTAGTGGAGCGGGTCCAGCAAAGCCTGACAATGTACCAGTGGAAGCTTGGGTCGATTATTTTGGACCACAGTATGCGGAAAGTAACAAACCCGTGGCAGCCGACAATATAATACCGGTTTATGCAACCGAAGATCTATTCTCCCTTAGAGAAGCGGAAATTGCCATCTGTTCCGCGAAGTGTGGGAGGGCGCCAGGTCCAGATGGTATTCCCCCTGATATTTTCAAACACGACGTGACTAGATGGGTGAGGTACACCCTCCTTGTAGCAAATGCCCTAGCAAAGGGGGCAGTGGTCCCAGACATTTGGAAGGGTGCAACCATTATCCCCATCCACAAGAAGGGTGATCGCTCATTGCCTGCTAATTATAGGCCTATAAGTTTAATAGCCACTATACAGAAAGTTGTTGGGAGAATGGTAACAAACCAGCTAATGGACTGGGTAGAAGACAATAACGCCCTCTCCCCATACCAAGCGGGATTTAGGCGAGCAACTAGTACCATTGACCAGGTCTTCCGCTTCACCATATTGCGGTGGAAGACCGTTGTACTGGGAAGGGGCTGCCTGTATGTCGCGTTTGTCGACCTGCGGGCGGCGTTCGATCTAGTCCCCCGGTACAAGCTATGGTCGGTTCTCCAAAAGCTGGGGATTCCTGCAGATCTGCTAACATTAATCATGCGACTGCACGAATCCAACTTCGCTAGAGTCCAGTGGGGTGGAAGTAGGGAGACAACAGCGGATTTCCCTGTGGAAAGGGGTGTTCGACAAGGCTGTTCCATGGCCCCTCTACTTTTCTCGTTATTTATCAATGGGATCGTCGAGAGAATGTTGAAGGCTAGTGTAGATGCCCCATCGTTAGCGGACACCAGGGTTCCGATCCTGATGTTCGCCGACGACACTCTTATCCTGTCTAAGACCCCCATAGGGCTGCAACGTGCATTAAGCATTTTCGATGCTTTTTGCATGGAGCATGGGCTAGAGGTAAATGTCGGAAAAACAAAACTAATGGCCTTCTCTACAGGACGTAGGAGTTATCCCAAGATAACCTTAAATAACAGTAGGCTAGACATTGTTAATGAATTCACGTATTTGGGAGTACAGATCGCAGAGGGCATTGGCTGGACGCATCATGTGGATAAAGTGGTCTTAAAGCACCAGCAGCTTTCAGGTGCTCTAAGGGGGGAACACCGTAAATCAAAAACAAAACCTATAAAACCCGCAATGACAGTGTATGATGCGAAGGTTTTGGGTGCCACTCTATATGGTGCGGAGCTATGGGCTTGGGACAGTCTGGTGGCTCTCCAGACTTCCAAAAACAAGTTCATGCGAGGGATTACAGGACTCCCACAGAGCACCCCCCTAATCCCATTGTTCCTGGAGCTAGGTAGACGTACGATTATAGACAGAGCTCGATTGCGCCCAGTTCTTTACTGGAGACGCCTCTGGACGACTCCAGAAATAAGACAATACGCAGAGGGCTTTCTATGGATAATCAAGGAAGATATCTTCCACAAGATAAAATGGTTAAAACATCTGAAGACCATGTTAGTAAATCTAGGGTTTTCAAATCTTTGGAACAACCCCGAGGGAGAAATCTTCCCTAGTAAAGAAGCCCTCAAAGAACAATATTGGGATTGGGTGGGTGGTAAGATGCTGAATGACACCAGGGCAGACTCTATGTCTGGTCGTTTCCTGGAGACAAAAATTTTTCCTGTCCTAGAAAATTACTGGGATAACATCACGGTACCTATGGACAGGAAACTTGTCTTTCAGTTAAGGTCAGGTTCTATTCCCCTTAAGAAATTGACATCTGGCTGGCACAGACCCACCAACAACTTATGTCCAGCTTGCGAAAATGCCGAGGAGAGCATAGGCCATTTTCTCTTCGTATGTCAAGCCTACGTAAATCCGAGGAGAAAATGGCTCTCACCGGTATGCAAAAACTTGGGGACACGAGACAGTGCTGTGGCCTTAAGAATCCTATGCACAACAAACCAGGATTCGATAGTCATAGGGGTAGCCAAATATATGGGTTGGGCTTGGGCGATTAGACGACGGTCCTTGGGGGGTGGCAGGTAACCAGGTATTCCTTTTAACAAAGTTTTATGTAATATTATTGGTATAAATAGTTCCTGTGAGTAAATGTAGTATGAGCTGTACTCTATGTTTATTGAATTTTTATTCTGTAACTATGTATTTTTGTGCAACTGTTTTGATTTTATGTGCTTTTATGAGAATTGTCTCGAATAAAGCTTATACAAACAAAACAAAACAAAAACAAAAAAAGTTGTAGGACGTTTTTGCGCTTCGAAGTTGCTGAAAAAGTTTTTCTAGCCGGTGCGAAGAAACTTTCATCCGAACCCCGTGGCGGAAAAAAACAATCTATGGATGGAGCCGATGCCCATGCGCAGTATTGTCCAAGGGAGGAGTCACCTATATCGTGACTACAAAGACTTCTCCAAGAAGACAACAACCTGCAATCATCCGAGACCAACACCAGGTGGCGATCTAATGCATAGTGTACGATCTGCAGCTCATATGCCTCGAACACTATTACTGAGCTACAGACGGAGAGTGGTGAGGTAGTAAGAACCCCCAGCGACATATTGCACGTAATGACCACATTCTATAAACAAATGTACACATCGCAGACAAATCCCGCCCACTCCACCATTGTAGAATACCTAGATACAGTGGCGCTAGCATGGTTTAATAGGGGAGCCCCGGAATATATGGATTTACCGATAACGGTTGAAGGTGTGAGGCAGGTGATAAGTGGAATGCCAACAGATAAATCCCCTAGGGCAGACTGATTGTCAGCGGCCCTTTAAAGGAATACGCAGAGGTACTGGCACCGCATCTATTGCGGGTATATATGGAGGCAATGGAAACAGGAGAGCTGCCACTCGCCCTTAGGGAAACCACAATAATAACGATATTGAAACCTGGCAAAGACCAGACTCCAACAGGCCATTGTAATTGATTAATTTAGATGCCAAATTGCTTGCAAATACACTACAGCCGATGCTGCCACAAATAGCGTTGCCAGACCAATCTGGTTTTATCCCAGGCCGGTCAACGGCACACAACTTACGAACTATTGGCTTATTGCACTGTGAAGGCAGTGGCTGCTTTACTGGACGCAACCAAAGCGTTCAACTCCCTGGAGTGGAAGTATCTTTTCACTCTGTTGCCCCGGTTAGGGTTCAGCCCTGCGTTTGTAAAGCAGATACAGGTAATCTACTCCAACCCGATGGCACGCGTAAAGGTAAATGGGCGAATGTCGGACTTGTTTGATATCACGAGAGGGACACGTCAGGGGTGCCCACTCTCGCCACTATCATTTGCGATCGCCACAGAGCCACTGGCTGCTAGACTCCGCCAACATCACTCCCAACGAAGCATAGGGTTTACATCTCGGGGCTTACTAATCTCGCTGTACGCTGATGATACAACGATAGATCTCGTGAAACCAAGTGAAAACTTTGATGTAATTATGAGAGAATTGGTGCGATTTGGAGGCTTAACGGGAATACGGATGAACTGGGAGAAGTCGGTAATGTTACCACTCACGGACGGCACTACCCCCTGTGAGACGGAATTTCCCATTCAATCGGTGGAAGGCACTACAATTTATCTCGGTATATGAATAAGCAGATCCATACAGGAGATATGGTTGGCTAAGTATGGGAGGGTGATGGACTGGATCGAAAGCAGAGTCAGGTGTTGGAAGGGGCTCCCGCTGTCATTAACGGGCCGCATAGCTATAACGAAAATGATAATACTCCCCAAACTCCTGTACCTCTTTGTAAACATACTGAAGCCGCTAAATGTACACTTTTTTAAAAGGCTGCGTACCAATATCAACGAGCTAATCTGAGAAGGTAGACAGCCCAAGGTATCGTAGAACTTGTTGACATTGCCATTTGCTCAGGGGGTCTGGCGGCACCGGACTTCGAGCTATATGCATATAGCACACAGGCACAATACCTCCATTTTTGGTAACATCCTACCCCATACCAACCACATGTAGAAATAGAACTTGACTGTCGCGCCTACCCCGCAAAACACAGCGGTACACCAGCCATACAAAAGACCTCATGATGAAATGGACACGGTAGAAACAAGGAGATGGGCCTGGAGAAATATAGCTAAAAGGGCAGGTTATAGCGAACTGTACGCACCATCAATGCTGCTAGGAGGCAACCCACTATTGGCGCCGCTAACTGACTGAGCCACCACATTAAGAGCAGAGGCACATGACTTGACGAAGGGGGGGGGGACCTATACCCAGACGATACATTTCTTGAGCTACAACAGATGTGCAAACAACAGACACCATCTGCATCAAACATGCTGTAATATCATCAACTAAGAGCGGCAAGTAGAGCCAGATATGAAAGCTTTCCGCAGGTGCCCCCCTACTCTGGCAGCCCTAGAAGAAGTGCTATCAAATGCATCTCCTCGCAAATTGATAACTCGTATATATAGTACCACCCAGAATTCGTCCGCTATCACTACGAGTACATCTAAAGGGAAGTGGGAGGCTGACACGGAGACCACTATAACAAACAAACAGTGGCAATTTTGTTGTTCGCAACTAGAACATTTATCACCAAATTACAGGTTGCGACTTGTACACTTCAAGTTTTCAAACAGGATATACAGAACACAGATACAGCTACACCGAATGGGTTTACAGACCGACACGAGATGCTGGAGATGTGGGGCGCAGGAGGCTACGTTATTCCATATAGTCTGTATGTGCGTGCCGATTGCGCATTATTGGGAGGAGGTGGGCAGGCACATTGGAGAGATAACTGAGACACAATTACACCTCACCCCACTGATTGCATTGTTCGGCTTCGTAGCAGAAACACCAAAAAGCTTGCGAAAATTAACAGCAATGTTGCTGTTGTTGGCAAAATGGCAGGTTGCAATACACTGGAAGAAGCACCAGCCCTCCACGATAGCGGGATGGCTACACACAGCCATGTACTGCATGGATCAGCTGAACTAATGCCAGTAATATCTAGACCGGTAGATATATGGGAGCCGTTTGCGAGGTGGCTGCAATCCGGGGGCGCAGACCTACAGAACGCCATCTAATAAACAAAATACACAAATTGGGGGTGGACGGGGTGATCGCGGGGGGACTGGCCAGACGGACCCAGTTAACTATGAGGGCAGAGGACTATACACTGACATATACAGGAAGTTTACAGTGCAAGTATAGAGATTGATAGGTAGGCAGGTAGCATCAGTAGGAAATTTGAAATATCAGGAGGACAGGGTAAGGGAGGTTACTATGGGGTTGTTGAAATAAGGTAGTTACGGTGGAAGTGACTCAGAGTACTATTAAATTGCATGTTATGTTGATCCTCAAATGTTAGAAGGGCAGAAACGCCGCAGAGCCTCAGGGATGTCGCAAAACAGCTGTGTATTATGAGTTTGAAGATACTTTAAAATGCTGCCGGCCCCAGTGGTTGTAGGCGCCAAGCTGTGTTCACTGTACTACTGTGAAAATAAATGTTTTGAAGAAAAAGAAAAGTTCAGAGGGGATTGTCGCTGTTTGAAACATACTGCCCTCGTCAGAATCCTCCTCTTCCAGAAGGCATGCTGGAGGCTTTGGTTGGACCCTACCAGCCGTCGACGGAGTAGTCGTCGTCGACGTGGATAATGAAGAAGCCGCAACAGACGCGGAGACAGTCGTCGTCGAAGTCACACATAAGGCTATAACACAGATCTTCTCGTCGCTGAAGCCACTGTCGACGATGTCGTCGACGGAGTGGTAGAAGGCTTCTTAAAGGTGTGAACAACTTCCTGAGAGGACACATTCGATGGTAGAGCCTTAGAATGTACCTCTGAAGACTTTTTATGTGTCTTCTTTAGAAAACACATAAAAAGTCTTTAGACCGAAGGCTAGGGCTGTGGTAGTGTTCTTTGTTGATGGTAAATCTTAGCAGATGCTTGTGCTGCCTGTTCATGGGAATGTGCAGGTAGACATCTTTGAGGTCTATAGTGGACATGAAGTCTCCGTCCCTTATCTGAGGAATGACCTTTTGGAGGGATGTCATTTTGTGTCTTTATGTATTTGTTTAGGAACCTTAGATCCAGGATGTCCTAGTGTTTCGTCCACTTTTGGAACTAGGAAATAGTTTGAGAACACTTCCTTGTTCCTTTCTCTGAATGGAACTTATTTGATGGCCTCCTTTCGAAGGAGTTCTTGTGATTCCTCCAGGAGTAGCGCTAGTTCTTTTCCTGAATGCGCCTTCCTCTTTGGTTTTCTGTTTGGTGGTTTCTTTTCCAGTTCTATGCAGTATCCGAACTGTATGATGTTTGTAGGAGGGTGGATACCTGACTATGGTTGCCCCCAACTTTTTGCCTGGTGTTTTGCTGGTTTTCTGACTTAGTTGACCTGGGACCCTGCTATTCAGGGCCCCAAGCCTACTGCTCTCTCTCTAAAATGGATTCCATGTACCTTAGGTACATATCCAATTGGTACTGGGCCACCTTATCAGACCCTGTAACTCAGGGCATAGGTGTAGACAGGGCCTACCAGGGGCTGCAGCATGTATTATGCCACCCCTGGCTGGCCATCTAAATCTGACACAACTGGCTGCACGACAGCTGGAGCAAAGTGGTGTAATCACCCTTTGCTGTAGATATAGTATACCTATATCTAACCCTAAAAATGGACACAGATTCCTATCAGTCACTCCTATGGCAGGCCTTAACAATCCTGAAGGCAGAGTGCATGGAATCATGTGAGATGGTGCTCTGGCATGAGCTGAGCCCGTCTGCTGCTTGCGGAACCAAGTCCTAATAGCTGTTCTATGATAACGCGTACCATATACTCTTAAGTGCATTATAATCCTCGCGGTTATTTGCTATCTTTGGTATCGCTTTATCAAAACATGTTGAGTAAGGTGTCATACGAATTGGAATACTAACCCCTCGCCAATTCTGGTGATGGGGTTAGCATTCCACCCTTCTAGAGGGACACGACATGTATGTAACTGTGAACCCGGTTTAAGTTAACTCGAGCCTCAGCATCACAAAATGGATGCTGCCACCACAGACACAAGTCTGACCTCCTGCTGCTGGGAGTCCTTCCAGCGAGGAGAGCTTGGACAAAGTGTTTCCTGTCAGGGGCGGTGCTAGCACCGACCCAGACAGGGTTTTGTGTATCCTAGGTAGGCAAGGCTGAATAGGAAGGTGACTGCAAGTGGCACCCCGGTGCTCACTATGCATCTGCCAGTCTAAACCGGTTCCAGGGGCACACCAGCCCCTGAGCTGGGAAAAGTCCGGCATGGGAGAGGGGTGTAACCACCCCCCTTCCTGGTCCCACCCATGGGCAGGACCTAGTCCCGTACCAGCCCCTTTCTTTAGTATAAAGGTGGGAGCGGGAACGCCATCCAAATTAGATAATTCTGACTCTTGATGACTTTCCACGAAAGAACTCTTGAACCTTCCCTTGTGGCTAAGGAGTAGCCACCCTGCACCCGCAGGCACCATCCAAGCATCGCGGTTTGCTGTAAGTCTCTCCTCCGGATCAAGACTGCCCAGCTCAACGAGAACCGGCTTCCATGGCACCTCTGACCTCTACCTGCATCATCAGCCCAGCTGAGATTCGTGGGTGTGACGAGACCTCGAGGGACCGGCCATCTTCAGGACTGCACGACGCTTGCCCAGCACGACCGCCGAGGGATCCTCGAGTGAGTGCTTTGGGGTGTGAGAAGCCCTAACCCTGAGCAGCTCCAGCACCGAAGCCAAGCCTCCCAGCATCCACGAGATCTGCGTGGGGCCCTTCTGCTCTTTGCTGCTCACCACGTTGTCTGGCTACTTGCCTGCTGGCTTGTGGCCTTCCCGACGACGAACGACGCTGGTCTGGTTGCTCCAGACTGGCCCTCGCTCCCCTCCAACAGAGGAGCACCCCGGATCCTCCTGGTCCACTCCAGACGCCATTTTAAGTCCACCGCGTGGGCTTGCATTTGCCAAGACTTGTTGCCCCAATCCTGGGTTCAGCGACGTCGACAGCAGATAGCATCGTGGGACAGCTCGCACCTCCATCCTGGTCGCCGACAACGCCTCCTGGTCCGTGAGACTGCAGAGTCCAGCGTCGCCCACTCACCTGGTCGAGGTGACTCCATCCAGTGCCATCCTGGTGCCCATCTAATCACTGGCTAGTGATTCAGAACTTGGTACCCTCTGCTTACAGGTGTCTTCCATCTTCGATCCAGGCTTGGATCACTTCAAACTTCATCACTGGTCGCCTGCCAGCAACAACTACTTTCAGGCTCCATAGACTGCAACGAGGATTCCAGACGTCTTTCCAGAGCTATGCATCCGCAGCCCCTGGGCTAGGTAAACTCAGCATTTCGGTGCTCCAGCATAGCTTTGCTACCCAAAGGTCCAGATGTTATGTTATGTTATGTTATTTATGGGTCTTATATAGCACAACGGCTACTCCAAAGGAGTGTCCCGGCGCTTTGAGCTCCAGACCCAGAAAGGAGACTGAAAAACATAACAAAGGAAACAGAGAATAAGGATAGAGGCGCTCGAACCAGAGAATAGCCAAGTCTTTAGACCCTTCCTAAAGGCAAGCAGATTGGATGTGGACCGTAAAGACAGCGGTAGAGAATTCCACAACTGAGGGGGCCAGGAATCTGAAGGACCGACCGCCTACACGGGCCTTCTTGATACAGGGAACTACAGCAAGTGCCAATGACTCTGATCTTAAAGATCGTGTCGGCCGGTAAAAATCCAGCCTCTTCTGTAGGTATTTTGCACCAGTGGCGTGGAGGGCTTTGTGGGCTAATGTCAAAGCCTTAAACATTATCCTCTTCCGTATTGGGAGCCAATGGAGAGATTGCAGCAGGTTTGAAGCACTGGCTCGACGATGCAGACCAAAAATAGCTCGAGCTGCAGCATTCTGGGTCACCTGCATTCGCTGTAAGAGATATTCTGGAAGACCCAGATACAGAATGTTAGCATAATCCAATCTGGATCCGACGAGGGCCTGTACAGTTATTCTCCGATGTTCCTCAGAAAGCAAAGGAAAAAACTTTCGAAGTATCCTGAGGATGCCGAAACACGTCCCTGTGAGGGTGGACACCTAGGATTTGAGCGTAAGCCCGTTGTCAATTTTAATTCCCAGGTTCTTAGCCCATTTAGAGGGCTGGGCTGGAGGGAACATGTCAGCAGGCCACCAACCATGCCAGTCCGGTTCCGATGGGCATCCGAAAAAAAGTATCTCGGATTTATCCGAGTTACACTTGAGGCTGTTCAGTTGGAACCAGTTAAAAACAGCCCCAAGGCACTCTCGGATACTTTCCCCATCGAATTCTTCACTCTTGCGGCAGGTGAAAAGAAGCTGGGTGTCGTCAGCATATGAGACGATCTGGGCCCCGTAGGACTCCACCAATGTCGCCAGAGGGGTCATAAGGATGTTAAAAAGAGTAGGCCTCAATACTGAGCCCTGGGGTACTCCAACTCCCAATGGCGGTATTTCGGCAGATCCTGGAGAGGCCCAAGATCCTTTTTCGTTTCAGCTCTACCTAGTCAGATTCGTCCGATAACACTAACTTTATGAAATCTAGCATCCATAGACTTTGTCCCGCATCCCGCGTGAGAGTGCACACTCTGCACCCGATCTCCCTAGGCCTCCTGCTCGTAATCTGAAGGTTCAGTAGTCCAGTCCTAGCGATCCTAAAGCCTCTGAGACTAGTTACTTACCTGCTAGTATTTCGCATTCCACTTTTGTAGTATATGTTTTTCCGTGCCCCTCTGGCATTTGCGTAAATTGTGCGACTTTCAGAAATTCTTAAGAGCTTTGTATTGTGCTTAGCGCCCTGTCCTCATAAAGAGTCCAGGGCTGTTGTGTTCTAAATAAATATATTTTTATTTGTGTGGTGTCCTTTCACTTGGTGTTCAAGGGCTATATGTGATGGTATAACAGCTGGCTTAACACGCCCTCTAGAGTTTAGCCTAAAGACTGCTCTTGTCCATGCTACTAGGATAGCTGGTCTAACGGTTGACTTACAACCAATCAATAAGGGTCGTTTGGAATGATACACAGTGATCACTAGAATAGTGAGCACTACATATCAGGCCAACTTCTCACAATGTTGAGTATCCATTTGTCTGTAGTTATCTTCTTCCACTCCTGCTAGAAGTGTCTTAGCCTGCCTCCTACTGGTGTTACATGGTGGTCGATGTTTGGTCTGTGTAACTCCCTCTTGTTGGCCTGGTTGTGCTCCACCCTCGGAGGGGTCGTGTGGGTGGGCAGGCTTTGCGTGACGGAGTCACTTTGAAGTGGGTTGTTGGCCCCCTCTCCTTGTTTGCCCTCGTCCATTCGCCCTCGCGAAAGGACTGGCCCCGAGGCTGGTACTGCCAGGTTTGCTTTTGCTGCCCCTGCTAGGATTGATTGTTGCCCTGGTGTGCCTGCTGGAATGTCTGGTGTGACGTTCCCGGCTAGTTTCCTCCCCTTCCGTTTGGTCTCCGTGTCGGGGTACCCCTTCTCATCCCTCTGAATTGTAAGGCCCCCATGGACCTTGCAGTTTCATTTTCATTCTTTAGCTGGGTGAGTTTCTCATCCACCGGAGCCCCGAACAGTGTCTCTATTGAAAAGAGTGCTAAGAATGTTGCTTGAAGTCTGAGTTCCTAAGCCAGGCTTGCCTTCTTTCTGTGATTCCTATCAACATAAGTCTGCTGGATGTGTTAGCCCCATCCAAGGCCGTTTTCAGGTAAGCAATTGCTATATTTTTTTTCCTTCTCCACCAGGTGTGATGCCCTTTGCTGGTATTCCTCGGGGAGGTGCTTGAGCAGTTGCCCCATCTCGTCCCAATGCTGGTACTGGTGTCTGTTCAGTAGGGCATTGGAGTTCGCCATGCGCCAGTGTACTGCTGCATTTCTCTCTATTTTTCTCCCAGTTAGGTCCAGTCTCCTACCTTCTTTGTCTGTGACATTGTTGGGATGTTTGCCCTCTTTCTGGCGGTTGCCGCGATAATGGAGTCCGCCGTGACAGATCCCTGGATGTAGGGAGGGTCCTGAAAGGAGTGTATTTTTTCTCCGTCCTAGGAGTGACAGCCCTGCAGGTCGCTGGGTCCTTGAACGCCTCCGTCCCTTGGGCCATGACACTCGGAAGCACGTGGAGGAACTCACTCTTTATTTGAGTGGGAAGCAGGGTCCCTAAAAGGAAACATGCCTTTGGCTTTTCCTCCTCCAGTTTGACTCCATAGGCGCTGACGCGTTCTTGATGACCATGTTATATGCCCCAATGTCATCTGGTGGCGAAGGCCTCGAAGGATAAGTCTCCACGCGCTCTTCTGGGTCGAGGTACTGCCAATCCAGGTCCTGTGTCAGAGGATGCCGAGCCGAAAGTCGTTCGCTGGTCATCGTCGCCTTCTTCCTCATAGTATAGGCCCTCTCCCTCTATGTGTTCCTGGGGCTCAGGAGTTTTTGGCAGCCCTTCTGCGTCAAACTCCTCTTCATCTATTTCGACGATCGTCAGGAGTTTCGACTAAATCGTGAACCTTTTCATTTTCTCGTCGAACTCTCTTCCTTTGCAGGATGTTCTCAATTTCGGCCTCGAGCCTTCTCTTTTTCCTCTCCATCTCTGCAGCATGCTCGGCGTCAAGCATTTCGGCCGATCTCTTCGACTTGGTCATCGACGTCGAAGCGACCTTCAGGTCCTTCTCCTTCGAAGTCGAGCGGTCCTTTTCGGGGACGTGCTTAGACGACCTTGGCTTTTCGCCGGCCTTCGTGGCCTGGGAATCCTTTTCGAAGGATCCGCTGGGCTGTTTGTCCTTGGATGCAGCTGCGGCCATCGAGGTTTTCGGCGCTGGTGCTCCCTTCGAGGACTTAAGACTGTTTTTCGAGAGTCCTGATCGGCTTTTGAGAGTCTGTCGGGGGTTTTGGGGCCGACGTCTCTCCTACCTCTTTAGATGCCTTCTTATCGGTCTCTACGACCGTGTAGTCATCTGGTCCCTCTGCGATGTTGTCCTCTTCGTCTCTGTAGAGGCCCAGGTCCCGAAGCGATGGAGGTTGGCCTTTGCCTTGCATGGTGTAGTTGGCTCTCCTCTGTCTCTCTCTAACCCCGAGTGTCTTCGGGGTGAAGGCGAAGCAGGCGTTGCAATCTTTGCGCTCGTGGTAGACCGGTAAGCAGAGGTTGCAGACCGGGTGTTGGTCCTTCTCCGCGTATTTGTGGTGGCAGTTACGGCAGAATTTAAAGGGTGTTTTGTCCATTCCTGCGCTCAGGGGACCAACTGTGTGCGCATTCTCCATTGGGCATCGAAGATCTCGAAGTTCTCCTCCTCCTTCGTCGTCTAGGCTTGGTGATCTTGTTCCTCAGTATCTTCTCCAATCTTTTCTGTGAAAATTTCGCCTTTTCCTTCTTCTTTCCTCCAAAAACTCTGGAGCCTTTCCGTGACGATCAAGACCCAACAGTGGAAAAAATTATCTTAAGATGGCGCCCAAAGGTGGGAGCTTCCGCAGGAAGCGTGCCGACGTCACAGGAAGTACACCAAAAGGTGAACGTCGACGCCCACCTGGGCTACAAAAAAAAAAAGAAAGAAAGAAAGACAAGACTACGATTCCGGACCCAACCCAACCACTAATGCATAGTGAATCCAGAAAGATTCCCGCTGCAAAACCCTCTCTCTCCTCAGAAGACTCCAGTTGGTTTTTATCTTTAAGCCTCTGCAGCCAAATTAAAAGGCGCCCCTCCCGATCTTTGAGGATCTTAGTGGAAAAGGTACGACATACCTTGCAGTCCTTTGAAGAGTGGTACGGGTAAAGGCAGTAGAGACAATCTTTATGCTGATCATCCACATGAAGTCGCTTTTTTACCACAGGGCCTAAAAAGGCCTTTCTTAGGTGTCTCAGCCATGAAGAACCAAAGAACTTCAGTCAGAAGATGTAAATATGAAAAGAAAACACTGGAAATCCAGAAGAGAAGTAAACTGAGCAGAGCTTAGAGAAGACTCCCTTAGCACAAAGTGCGGTAGAAAATCTGGGGGACTGGAGCTCCTTCCAGGAGGGTTCTAGAGGGAGATGATCGCTGATTGGCTCTTCTCTGGAGTTTGGTCCTCTTTACAAAAGGACATGGATATGTTACTAATGTGGGGCCTTTGGCCTATTACTCTATATGTCTAATGGGACATTACTTTATTTATGTACCGGGGACTCCTACCCAGACGACGGGGAATGATTCCGGCATGTGAATCTATGAAAGATACCCTAATACTGGATAACAGGGAAAGCTTGCAGCCAGGTTAACGAAAGAGCGCATCCTTGAAGTTTAATGCCCTGCCTTTTCCACAGTGGAAATCCATTGCATGCCTTTGAGGATTTCGTTTTTACAAAACTCTGCTTTTGTTGCAGCAGTTGCACTTGGTGCTGCAATTGTTGCGGTCATTTCCAAAAAGTGAGTGAGCCCTTGTCACTCCTTGCAGTGGTTTGCGGGTCTCCTCTGACCTGTAGCACCGTCGTATTGTTATTACCTTTCACCAATCACTTACCGCTACCAGCTCAGGCGCCATCCTTCGCACACGCAGAAACCCTACACAGAACCCTTAGGAATTTGTGACACTGTTAGCTAATGGGCAAAGCATAGGAGAGAAAAACTGGCTCTGTGCCCTTTCGAGCCTCACAATACACCTTGCAGCCCCACAGTTGAACGATGGTGGTTGCTCGGGCAAACAAAGATAGGTCATAAGAGTAGGCAGATAACCTTTCAACGTATCCACTACTAGACCTTGCTGAGCTAATGCAAGAACAAACCAAAAAAGTGGCTAATAAGTGGTTAAAGGCCTACAACAGGCAACAAATCTGTCCCAGGGACCAGGCTAGACATCGGCTGCAAGAATAACATTGATCACCTCAGCTGTTAACCAAAAGCCTTAAATTGTTGCTGTTCAGCCTCCACACATGGATGTGTCGGTTGTAGAGACTCAGAACAAGGACCTCTCCCTGTTGCAGTGATAGGCAGAGCACGAGCTCTGGATAGCTCGCCCTTCTAGCAGAGGTCGTGCTCATTAAGATTTGCGCGCAGTCTATCCTGATCTTCAGCAGAACTTAAGGCAGTCAAGGTAGCAGTGAAAATGCAGACAAAAGTCCTTCGTTTCATTTCAACAAGAATGAGCTAGGAGCAAATATTTTGTGGGAGACTCGAAGGCACAAAATTGTCATCCATGTGTGTTTCATGGGGACAAAACGATTTCTCTAGTGCAAACCCTACTGGACGATTTAGTCTCTCGCCACTACGGGGTAGACATGCCACTCTTGAGATGCCGGCCGACTTCTGCTCAGTGCATCTGCAAGATGCTTGCCTACCAGAAAGTTGTTCTGCGGGCCAACCACTTCAAGAGACTTAGGGGGATCCTGTCATAGAGTCCAGGACTGCACTCCGCCCTGCTTGCTGCAGTAGCACATTTAGGTTGGGTTGCTTGAAGGGATCTACATCAGTCACCCTTTGATAGATGGCAGGAAGGCTTTCAGAGCCAGAGCGGTCACCTGAAGTTCTAGAAGATTAATACTGAGCTGGCTCTCAGTCAGAGGTCTCTGATCTGTACCTTCCGCAGGCAACCCCCCACCCCATATAAGAGCGGTGTATCTATCAAACCTCTGAAGCCTAGGTGGGAAGATACAGAGGCCTACTGCATGTCAGTCTGGCCTTGTCTGCCACCACTGAAGGTCCTGAGCTGTCTCCTGTGAGATCGGGATGGAGTCAGAGAGCTAGCCCCAATGCAGAGCACACTGCAGGGCCTGCAGATGCCATATGGCTTTAGCTATGAGGATGCACAAGTCTAATCTCCTGCATCTTGCACAGGTGAGACTTTCGCTCATTAATGGAAAACCCCAAGGATATCAGGAGTTCGGGCCTTTGTCCAGAGGTGGTCCACAGCTGACTGAGGTGAGTCAACCTTTAGAAGCCTATACTTGAGGTAAAGGAATGCCTGTATCCTCGACCTCCAAAGTGGCCACCGCAAGCACTTTTGTGAACATACGAGAAACAGAGGGAAGTAAGAAAACAAGTTACTTACCTGTAACTTTGGTTCCCCAGTATTGGTAACTTTCACAGAATCCCATGCTTTTGTATCATTCCCCGTCGTCGGAATGCCTTCCCGACTCTGGAAAGGAGGGAGAAACTACAGACCTTGGCTCGGAACCTACGAGAAAAAAGGTGTCTTTCAGTACGCCGCTACAAATCTCTGCTGGTAGTAATTTCATTGTGTATCCCTCGGATTCCTCACTGCAGACTGAGGATGCGTCCTCTGCAGGAACAACTAGACATCCAATGGAAACAGGTTCATGGATCATTCGAGGACAAGGTGACAATCACACCAATGATGAAGGAAGCAGCCTTATGGTGGACAGATCAGAACAACTTGTCCCAAGGTCTATCCTTCGTAAACGATCCGTCTCCTCACGTAGTAACAACGGACGCATCATTGGAGAGTTGGGTAGCAGTGATGCAAGACCTACATGTCAGCGGCCATTGGTCTCCTCAAGATCAACGGCTCCACATCAATCTTTTGGAGCTAAGAGCAATAAGACTGGCTCTGCAAGCCTTTCTTCCCCGCTTAGGAGGTTCACAAGTGCTCATCAGGACGGACACCACCACGGCTATGCACTACGTGAACAAAGGAGGAGGAACCAGGTCTCTTCCGTTGTCGCAGGAAGCTCAGCAGATCTGGGAATGGGCGATACTTCACGGAATATCGCTAAAGGTGGAACACTTGCCAGGAGTTCTAAACGAGAACGCCGACATTTTGTATCTTTGTCATGTCTGCTATTGCAATGTATTTATTACACAAAATGTGTTTTTTATTGCCAACTGCTTGCTACTCTGATACAAAAGAAAAGAAGTTACTTACCTGTAACTTTGGTTCCCCAGTATTGGTAACTTTCATGGATTCCCATGCGCCCACCCACCTCCTGAGGGAAGCTCAGCATACAACAGATATGGTGACTGATACACAACGGCTACAAAAATCTGAGGCTCTGCGGTTCCTTCAGGAGGGTTCTATGGGGTGAGGCACTTCTGATTGGCTGATGCCTAAGTTTGGTCTCTTTTACAAAAAGAGGGTGTTATGCTACAAAAGGGAATGAGGCCTAGGTCTTTTTCTTTCTATTTTGTACCTACTGCTATGGTATTTTTGTTACAAAGGCTCCCACTCCGACGACGCGGAATGATACAAAAGCATGGGAATCTATGAAAGTTCCAATACAGGGGCAAAAAAGAATGGACTGTAACTTGAAAGTGTGACTGGCCAAACCCAAGCAACAGATAAGGTGGTGGGATGAAAGGACAGATTTAACCACGTCTTGCAAGCCCAGGGACACCTTACAACCTCCTGGGTAAAGAGTTTAACGAGCCCGAGCCAAGGTGAGCATGAAGACAAACTCAATTGGTTTGCTAGCCGCTGCAGCAGAGGAGCAAGAGTTGTAGTACTGCTGCCCCTACTGGTGTTAACTGTTTCGGCTTTTGTCTCACCCTCGGACTCAAATGGACAGAGTCAGTTGCTGCAGTCTAAGTTTGAGATGGCTGGCATTGTCTGTACACTATTCCCCTAGCTTACTCCCTAACCTTCCTGTATTGATGTGAAAACAGCTTAGCTTACAATAACAACCCAAAAGACCTAGATGTGGTGCGACAGTCTTTAAAGTGTTCCACTGCTGAATCAGCCTCTTCACCCAATAACATGGAGCCATGGCACGGCATATCAATTAAAGGCAGTTAAATATCCCCTAAAAACTTAGTTGATCTCATCCAGGTGTGCCGACTGAGCTCGCACCGGATCCAGCTGTGCAATTAGTAGCGTTCAGGCCATCTCAGAGCACATGCTTTGTATCATCTTAGCCAGGATGTATTATTTGCGCCAAAGAGGCCCTGAGGTCCTTGGGGACGTCGGGCAAGATCTTATTCACCATAGACAACCACACTGAGTGTATCTTCCTAGAAGACCAACTGGGTTAATAGATATGAGGACTAAACCAGCAGACTAAAACATCGATTTCTTGAAGGTATGGATTCTCTTTGATTCTCTATCTGCAGCACTGGTGAGTATGAAATTCGGATTGACCATACTTGTCGATGCCTGAACAATCGGGCTTTATGGTGCACAAGTTCTGATGAGAACGTTTAGATTACGGAGACTAAGTCAATGTTGCCTAGTCCACAGGTTGACTGACCGAAGGGCATGAGCATGACTTGGACCAAGTTGCGATAAGGGAGTAGGTAAAGGATTCATTGAAAGGCAGCATGGGCCTGGTTGAAGAATTCCAGTCAAAAAGCTTGTCTGTGTCTCAACAACAGGCCCAGAGCTTCAGCTGCCCTCTGAGCCACTACTGCAAACATGGCATTTTCTATCATTTTGGTCCAAGTGGCAAGACTAGCTCTGTTTCAAGAGAAATGTCTAGCCCAGTGGCATTTTAGAGTTTTAAATAGAAGGCATCATTGGTGTAATGAGGAGGAAGCAAGCTGGAGGAAGCAAGTTTTCACACTCCCCATCATTATCTTTAGGGACATTAGGTGCATCCTTCACCAGGTCAAAATCAGAACTGAGGAGAGCGCCTCACACCTACAGTGTATCAGCAGAGGTCTTGGATTAGAGCCAGCATGCATACCAACTGGTTGCGACTTTGCGATCTCATAGCTTAACAAGGACCAGGAGAAGTTCAACGTCTGTATCGGATTATGAGCTGGCAGCGGTGGAGTCAGTGTCGGCACCAGTACAGAAGGAACAAGGTAAGACCCTGGTGCCAGAGAAGAGGATCAGGCCAATAAGGTGGTCTAGAGGAGACAAAAGGCATAAGGGACAGAAACTCCAGCCGACGTCTGACTGGAGACCCCTGCAGCTCAGGGGGGGTCTGAAGACACACTAGGGGAAGGAGAAACAATTTGCTCTTTTCTATTTTGACACCAAAGGGAATTTTTGCTCATGCCTGCAGCAAGAAGAGAACAGATTTATACCACGCTTCGCATGGAAATAGAACTTTCTTTAAAAAACATGCCTTTGTTGGTTTGATCAAAATACATTCTGTAGCTTTTGAGAAATATTTGTTTGAAAAAAGTGTCAGGTGAGTCTGAAAGAGCTAACATTTTGTATATCTCTGCCATTTAAAATTGCAATTCAGTAATTTGAAACTGCTGTCATTCACAATTGAACTTTTTGACAAATGTGACTGGCTGGTGATTTTCTCTGGAGAATATTCCTTCATCATGAAAATCGCAAAACGATTTTAGGTTGCAGGGTGGAACAAATTCCACAGGACAGGGGAGGGTCTATAGCAAGAGTATGATCCCAGGAAAGTGGTAGAAGGAAACCAGACGTTTGAAAAGCTTGCGCAGCAGACCATAAAATATACAAATCTGTGCTTGGTTCGCAACATAAAAGCATGATCGCAAGAGTCACCATTATAAGTAATGAACTTGTTCACCATTGTTAAAAAAAGGCAAATCTGATTCCATTCGCGACTTACACAAACAGCAAAATAAAAATTATAATAAAGGTGTATGCAGCAGAGATACAGAGGTAAAGAGAAAACAAGAGAAAAATATTACACCAGAGGAGAGTCAAAGGCCATTCACAGTGGAGACTATATATAAAGAGGAAGTTAAATGACAATGGTGGCTGAGGCTACTCCGCACCTTTCAATAAAAGAACCTCAGTTATAAACTGAGTTATGGTGCTGCCTCAAAACACAAAGCACCACAATTTGGCAGTAACATATGCAAAGCATATCATAGCTCACATTGCCATGCTCAAAGCACTCATTTGCTCTGGGCACTAGAAAATAAGGTAGTCTAGCATTAGTTAAACATGACGGTGACATGACTAATTGTGCGCGGTGTATCATAACAGGCAACTTTGTGGTTTCACACATTTTAGCAATACCCATTACTCAGTATTTAACCATGCTTTTTCACTTAATAGCTAACTAAATAAACAGAGATAGGTAGGCAACATTAACTATATGAAAGACTGTCCAGCCACTTGTTATGCCTTGATGTCAGAAGTCTTGAAGCTCAACTCCTTGAAGACAGAGTTGGCCCAAATGGCAAATTACAACAAACAAGCGGTACCACAAGTTCTTCTCATAACAATGAATTTTGCCACCCCTGGCCATGGCAGCAACCAAGTTGGGCATTCCCTTCTCCACCAGGACACTCCATGTCCCGGAGGCTGCCCCAGAGTCCAGCAGCTGGAGGGGGAGTTTGAGCCCCCAACATACTGGGAAGATCCTCTACCCCACCCAATCTATTGGCTACTTGGGGAGATCAAGAGAAATAGCACCCTAGTTACCATGGCGCTTCAGGAAACCCACTGGCTCACACTGCCTAGCTACAGAACATTGGAGATCTGTTGTGTCACCACCAACAAAGTAAACTCCTATATGCCGCTTTCCCGGACAGACCCACAACGGTGACGAATAGCATATGCAGCAAAAACATTGCTAGATCACAAAATGCAAGAAAAAGTCATCCAAATGGGAAGACTTTTCCTGCTTTATCATGAGGATCTGGAACCCAATCCAGCAACAGATACTTCAAGCTTCATCTCTCCTCTAGTGGAGGATGAAAATCAAGATACACCTTTTCCAGGACAGCTCGTTAGCAAGTAACTATAGCTATTTCCCCCACAGATGTTATGTGAAGAAGGCCACTATCCTTTTGTAAGCTGTTCTCACATCCACTCCCTGCAACCCACCTCTCGTCTTTTTAGGTTTTTTTTTTCTATCTCAAAAAAGTTTTTATTATAACATGTGCATATCAGAGGATATATACAGTACAAAGCACTACTTTGGATTACAGTTCAGCTTGCACTTTACACGCAAGTATAAATACAAGGGAATTGTTTTGCTGGTATACCAAACTGATGTTGTAACAGTGGTTTAAGACTTGAGGTGGAAAATGAGTTTGTACAAATAATATTTTTGCAGATGCAAAAATGACACAAAGGATACAGTTCTTTTTAATAAGAATTGTACACAGTGACAAGGAGTTTTGAAAGCGAAGCAATGAAAGTAAATCAATACCCATTCTGCAAAATAGTCAGTTGTAAAATCACCTGAAGATGAGGCCATGCAGCTTCTAGTGTTGGTTCATCCTCCTCTGGATCAAATTCTGCTCCCGTTGGATTTGAAGAAGGAGGTAACGTCCGGAACATGTTCACTGCAAACTACATTGGAGAAAAAAAAGTTACACTGAATTTTCATAGACGTTTTCCACACCAGTTCAAATAAGTTCATAAATGTGAAAGAAAAAGGTACTACTGTCTTATGATTCTGATATGAATAAGCAAAGGTTACAACAATCAAAAACAGACTTAAATCCGTCTGTTTTAGCCATTTAAGGATGTTTGTTGGAAATCTGTAATCATCCCTTGATGAGGGAGCATGTTGAACTCCCAGCTGTTAAAATCCTCTTTCTATATAACAAAAACAGGCCATATCACAGATATAAAGCACGACTAAAATGCCAATACAGGGAAAATGGATAGCATGGCTCTGTGGTTAACCTATCATCACACTATCAAAGGTCATTCATAAATCAGTAGGAATGACCTCTCTTCAATCCAGTATCCATTGCAATCCACATTTAGGAGCAGTGGGGCTGTGAACGGTTGCTTAACAATGACAAGTTAAGTTATCAATGTTCTCAAAATTATCTGTAACCCCCAGGGTATTAGCCAAGACACCTCCTTCCCTTGAGTTGCGTGCTAGGGGTGCCGAAAATGTGCAGGTCGAAGCTTATGGGGGTTATATATGCCCTTCTTATTCTTAAGCTGGAGGATTCTCCACTTAGGGTGAACCAGATTTCTCTCCCATTCCACTTCTCACCGTATATTAAACTGGTGTCTGTGGAGGGGGTATGTTGTCTAATTTTATTTATTTATTTGATTTGAAGAGGGTCGCCAACATATTCCTTGGGACTACACATTACAATAACTTCTAATTAGGATCACTCAACGGAGAGTTTAACGCTGCAGCCTATGACAAAGGGGTGGACTCATATACTTCTGGAGTTTCCCTCTATTTCCACACCTACTTGTCTACTTACCAGCTTATAAGCCCTGAAGAAGCTCCTATTGGGAACGAAACGCGTCGGCTGAGGCCTTTTAAAGATTAACACAATAAAAGAACTTTCTTAGAAAATTTTGAGCTCTCTGGACTGAATTTATAGTGCACCGTCTCCACTTTGAAGAAATGAACCAGAGGTTATTCGAGTGGGTGTGTGTTGGTCCTAGCTCTACTGGCCACCAGGTGGAGACCTACAGTAATGTGCTCAGTTCAGCTTTATACAGTTGGTCTTTATCAAGTGGGCGATTTCAATCATGCAAGCATTGACCTGGATTCGAATGCTGGGCGTCTTGTTTGTGAAGGAGAGAACGAGTTGTGGCTCATCGGTGTATGAAAGGACATGGATATCGTGAGAGCAGATGATGCTGGATAGGGGGATCATGTATACGTTGAAGAGGGTCAGGCTCAGGGAGGAGCCTTGCGGAACTCTACAGTTAAGGTCACATATGTCTGAGGTGTATGGTGCCAGGCTGATAACTGGGTCACTTTCAGTCAGAAAGGATTAGAACCATTGGAGTGCATGTCCTTGGATTCTGATGTTGTGTGGGTGTTGAATAAGGATTTGGTGTGAGACTGTCAAATGCTGGGGAGAGGTCTTAGGAGTATGAGGGCTGCATTGTCTCCCTCTGTCCAGAATCATGCAGATGTAATTGGTGGCCACGATGAGGACAGTTTCCGTGCTATGCTTGAGTCTGAATCCAGACAGAGGTGTCGAAGATTTGGTGGTCGATGAGGTATTGGGTGAAGTGTCTTGATGATTTTCTCCACGACCTTAGCTCTAAATGGTAGCAGGGCGATCGGTCTGTAGCTGGTGAGCGTTTAAGGGACAGCAGAAGGTTTCTTAACAATGGGAGGACAGATGCATGTTTCGAAGCGTCTAGTAAGTTAATGGAAGAAGTGGAGGCATTCATGGGTTGCAGTCCTCTAGAGTCGGAATGATGGGGGCAAGGGTCCGATGCGGCCACTGAGTGGATGACTTCATGGTGGCGGAGGTTTCTTCTGGGGAGATGCCAAGCCATGTGGTTAGTATTGGTTCTTTAGATAAGTGCAAGAGGCGTCTAGTGAGGTCTGCCAGGTCAGGTTGTGGGCTTAAGTTGCTATAAATGGCAGTGATTTTGTTGCTTAAGAATTGAGAAAGATTGTCAGAGATCCTGCAAGGGAGTGATAAGTTGAAGGCAGACGATGAGAGATGAAATTTTCACAAAAGCTAAGATTCCTTTGCTTCGGTTTGTGCTGGCACTGATGCTGTCAGCTAAAGCGGAGCATTTGGCGGTCAGGATTATTTGGTTGTAGCATCTCAGGACAGATTTGATCATGCTCCAGTCTACATGGTCCTTGGCTCATTCTCCATCTGCGCTCCAAATGTTTGCAGTGGGGTTTAATCAATCTAAGATCCTCCACATACCAACTGGCCTGGAGTTTGGATCTTGAAGTAGTGTTGTGTTTGAGGGGATAGCAAGTCAGTACAATCCAGTTATTGAAAATCTTGGTGACTTTGGGGAGACCTGCTGTGTTCGGGTCAGTGGACATCAAGAGTGGTGTTCCAGTCTAGATCAGTGATACTGCTCCAATTTTTGCAGGTGGTCTGGCGATGGTGCATGTGCACTGGTCCAGAACCAGGGTGCTGAACTTGACACAGGCATCGTTTGTCCAGGAAACTGGTGTGGGCTCGTTGACTCGGATGTAGTCAAAGTTAGTGAGACCAGGATCCATGAGGTGTCCAGTGACATGGGTAGGTCCCTTTTTTCGTTGGGTGAGGCACTGGCTTCCGAGGTCTTCAATGAGTGCTTGAGTTGGGATCGTTGTGCTATTTTATAATGTGCATTAGGAGAAGGCACATTATAAGTCTATAAATTGAGAATCTACAGCAAAATAAGGCATTTTCTAAAACATTGCTGCGCTTTAACAAGGTCCCGTCAGCACACCCAAGCAAGAAAGAAATTGCACTAAATGGGACTCTGCAAACAACGGAGCTCCAATAATAGATGCAGTAAAACAATGTAATTGATATGTGATTAAAATTTCCAAATTGATCAGAATTTCTAGATTACAATTACCATGTTAATAATCTGTTATCAACAAAAAGCTGGGGAAAACCCTGAGCAAAGTTGAGCCACCCTAACTTGCTAAGAATTCAGGTCTAGCTCTACTCTAGATCCTTATCGACCATTTGTTCAAGAACCTCTGCATAGCATTCTGGACACACCTATTTATTATGCAAAAAATAGTTAGTAGTTGAGGGTTTTGTAAAATATTATGAAGTGTAAACTGGTTATTTTGATGTTAATATCCCAAATGCACAAGTTATTTACCTTCGGTAACGATATATTTGTCAGAAACATTAGTAGTGATAGATTACTTACCTTAGAATTACCCCCAGGCCTCAGACTGGATCCGAAAAGTTTTCGGCAGCAGTACAGCTGCGCGTCGGTAGGCAGCGTCGTGCGGCTCCGCTTGAGTCGTTGGCACTGGCATGACGTCGGAGCTACTTAGACGTGTCCAAATGCGCTAACGTCAGTTCTGTACATGACTTTGCGTGCCAGGAACGCAGAGCCATGCAAGAAACTGACCACTGGTGCCATGAAACTAGGGCCCTGAAAGGGATAACCTTAACCCTAGAAATCGGGTCACAGAATGGGGACGATGGGTGGGGCGGTAAGGAAGCACAAGTTACTACTTTTGTAACGATATATCTGTAAGAGACATTAGTTAGTGATAGATTCCCTACCTTAGAATAACCCCAGGCGTCAGACTGGATCCGGAAATGTTTGCGTAGCAGTACCCTTGCACGTCTGTCGTCGGCGCCGTGATGACGTCAGTTCTTAGACACAGCTTTTCCGCGCCAGAAACGCAGAGCCATGCTAAAAACCAACACGGGTGCCTTTGAAACTAGGGCCCTGAAAGGGGATGACCTTAACCCTAGATATCGGATCGCAGAACGGGGAGGATGGGGGGTCGGCAAGGAATCTATCACTAACTAATGTCTCTTACAGATATATCGTTACACAAGTAGTAACTTGTGCATCTGAAAGAGACACGTTAGTGATAGATTCCTTACCTTAGAATAGATACCCCAGGAATACCAACCCCGGTGGTGGGTCTGCGAACCAATAATCACACCAGAAAGTCCTGGAGGACGGAACGGCCAAAGTAGCCATCCCTCCGGACTTGGCTGTCCAGGCAGTAGTGGCTTGCGAACCTGTGCAGCGAGGCCCACGTAGCTGCCTGACATATGTCCCCTGCAAGGGGACTCCTCAGACCAGGGCAGTAGTAGTCGCCGTGGCCCGAGTGGAATGGGCCCTCAGCCCAAAAGGAGGTTCCTTTTTAGCCAAGGAGTAGCACGCTTGGATGCACAACACGATCCACCGAGAGATGGTCCGTTTGTGCACCGCCCGTACTTTCTTAGCGCCCACGTAACCAACAAAGAGTTGGTCATCCACCCGGAACTGGCGTGTGCGATCCAAATAGAATGAAAGCGCACGTTTTGGGACCAGACGGTGGAGCCACTCTTCCTCCTTTGAGGGACGCGGAGGCGGAAAGAAGGTGGGCAAGGTGATAGACTGCCCGATGTTGAAGGCTTTGACTACCTTGGGCAAGAAAGAGGGTTTTGTCAGCAACACAACCTTGTCCGGATGGACAGAAGGGAAAGGAGGTTTAGCGGATAGAGCCTGGAGCTCACTCACTCTCCTGGCAGAGGTGATGGCAACCAGGAAAGCAGTCTTCAGAGTAAGAAGGTGGATAGGACAGTTGTGAAGTGGCTCAAAGGGAGCGCACATCAGAAAAGTAAGAACCAGGTTCAAGTCCCACTGAGGCATCACAAAGGGAACAGGTGGAAACGTGTGTGTGATGCCTTTCAGGAATCTATTTACAATAGGGAACTTAAACAAAGATGGCTGGTCAGGCAGCCTTAGGAAGGCTGAAAGGGCAGAAAGATAGCCCTTGATAGTGCCCAGAGCAGAGCCCTGCTGGGAAGAGAAGAACCTCAGAGAGAGGGGCAGAGAGAGTATCCACAGCCTTTGCTGTGCTCCATGCCACAAATCTGTTCCACCTGCAGGCATATACCGACTTTGTGGAGGGACGCCTGGCTGCCAGAATGATGTTACAGACTTCAGGAGGCAAGTCAAATGTCCTCCACTGTCGCCGCTCAACCTCCAAGCATGGAGGTGGAGACTGGACAGGTTCAGGTGGAGGACCGTCCCCTGCTGCTGCGACAGAAGGTCCTCCTGAAGAGGCAGACAAACCGGGGGATCGACTGACATACTGAGTAGCTCGGGATACCAGTACCTTCGTGCCCAGTCCGGGGCCACAAGGCAGACTTGTGCCCGGTCGCACTTGATCTTCATCAGCACTCTGGGCAGAAGTGGTATAGGCGGAAAGGCGTACAACAGACCGCAACTCCACTCGTGACGAAAAGCGTCTCCGAGCAAGTGCCGCCTTGGAAATTCCAACGCGCAGAACTGATGACATTGCACGTTCTCTTCGGTGGCGAATAGATCTAACCAAGGCTCTCCCCACTGCTGAAAGAGGCCTTGCGCCACGTCTGAGTTCAGACGCCATTCGTGATCCATCATGCGCCGGCGGCTGAGTTCGTCCGCCCTGGCAGGTGTTGAACCACCAGGGCCACACCCGGATGTTCCAGCCACTGCCAAAGGCGCAGAGCCTCCTGGCAGAGGGTCCACGACCCCACCCCGCCCTGTTTGTTGCAGTACCACATGGCGGTGGTGTTGTCCGTGAACACCTGCACTACACTACCCCGGACAGAGAGGAGGAATGCCTTCAGTGCAAGCTAAAGATAGAGTCAAGAGGATTAAGAGAAGCTCAACACTTACACCTAAGCAGAAAAACAGAGAAAACCGGTCACATCAGACTGATCACAGAGTACACAGGGATCAGTACGACACTAAAAAATGCCTTAACAAACATTGGCATATTTTGCAGGCTGACAGAACCCTGAATGAGTTCTTAACAGAAAAAACACAGATCACATATAGGAGGGGGAGGAGTCTTAGGGACTTTACTTAGTCCAAGTTATCCCACATTGTCAATGACACCATCCTGGTTATCCGAGATATCTAAAGGTTTTTATAAATGTGGGAACTGTGGGATGTGTAGGTTTGCTGAACATAAAATTAAGACTTTCAATGATAATAAGGCGCTTACAGGATACATAAGCCCTGAGGAAGTCGTGGGTACACAACCAATGACGACGAAACGCGTGGGCTAAAGGGAGTGGAAAACTCTGATCAAGTGAAAAAAAATAAAGACTCAAGACAAGCAAAATAATTTTGAGTTCAAACTGTACATTTTTGGCATCATTAATTTATATGTTGGCTTGTGCTTCAGGAAATTGTAAAAATGTTATTCAATCAAGGATTGATGTAATAGGAGGGATTGGGTGTACACTCTCCTTTTCTGAAGGCACGGCGAGAAGTAGGAAATGTTATGATTTTGTGGGTCCATAATTAATTGTGTGTAAATTTTGCATGAGCGCCCGAATCTCTTTAAACACCCACTTCTTAGTTTTTGCCCTGGTGCTGTGCTCACTGGAACTTCAGGTCCCACTGCAGAGCCCGCATATGCCATGTGGCATGATCCACTAGCAGGATGCAGGAGGAAATCAGACCCAGCAGTCAAAGCGTCATCCTGACCGAAACCCGGGACAGAAGCAGAAAGATTTGAATCCTAGCCTGAATGTCCCAAACTCGCTGCTCGGGAGGATAAACCTGAAACTGCGCCGAGTCCAGAACCGCTCCGATGAAAAGGAACTTCTGGGAGGGAATCCGGTGCGACTTCGGCACATTGATGGAGAACCCCAGCGAATGCAGGAGGTCGGCCGTAGTCTGGAGGTGGGAGACAACTGCCTGGGACAAGCCCGCCTTCAACAGCCAGTCGTCGAGATAGGGGAAGACTGGCACCCCTAATCTGCGCAGGTGAGCTGGGACCACCGCCATCACTTTCGTGAACACCTGAGGGGCACTGGCTACGGCCAAAGGGGAGCACGGTGAACTGAAAATGCTCGGGCCTACCGTGAATCGCTGGTAACGTCTGGGCAGAAAGGACGGGGATGTGAACATTGGTGTCCTGCAAGGCCAACGCCACCATCCAATCTTGCGGATCTAGGGCACACAAGACCTGAGCAAGCATGAGCATCTTGAACTTTTCCTTCCGGAGGAAGTGAATGGTGTTCCCAAGGTCTAAGATAGGACGTAGGCGCTTGTCCTTCTTCGGAACCAGAAAGTAGTGGGAATAACAATTGCGACCTACTTCTGGTGTCGGAACGCGCTCGATGGCCTCCATGGCCAAGAGGGCCGCAACTTTCTGCTGGAGAAGCGACAAGTGATCCCCTGACATGCGGTGGTACTGAGGTGGCATAGCTAGAGGGGGTGCCTCGAAGGTGAGGGAGTAGCCCCTTCCGACAATATGCAGCACCCTATTGTCCGAAGTGATGTTGCATCAGGGGTGGAGATAATGGCGTATTCAGCCACCCACTGGCGTCTGATGGGCCTGAAAGGTCGGACTAAGATCGCTTGGAAGCGGATGCTGCGGGGGTGGAGGTGGACTGGCCCGCCCGCTGACCCCCTGAACCGCCTCTACGGTTCCCAGGCTTGCAGCCACGCTGAGGTTGTTGCTGCTGTGGCCTGTGGCTCTGCGAATGCTGTGGGGCACCCCTTCTGTGGCCACGAAAGGAGCGAAAAGTAGAAGCCGGAGGAGGCAGGGTGGCCCACAGGCCCAAGGACTTGCCCGTAGCCCAGGAGTCCTTGAAGCGCTCCAATGCACTGTCTGCCTTGTTGCCAAAAAGGCGAATGCCATCAAAGGGCATGTCCATCAAGGTGTTCTGGACATGCCCTGAGAAGCCAGTAGTCCTAAACCAGGCATGGCGCCGAAGCCCCACCTTCGTGGAAATCTACCTGCCCAGTGAGATGGCGGTATTAAGCCCACAAGGTATGGTGAACTTCGCTGCATCTCTCCCATCCGCAATTGACTAAGAAATAACCGTCTGGGCCTCCTCCGGACAGGTGGGCAGCACCTGCGCAACAGTGTCCCACAGAGATTGGGTATGAGGGCCAAGAGTTGCAGTGTTCACCGACCGCAGCCCTAAGCTGGCAGATGAACAGTTTCTTTACAAACTGATCCAGCCTCTGGGATTCCCTATCCATAGATGCGGTAGGGAACGCGCTCTGGGAAGAGGAGGCTTGGAAAACCAAGCTCTCAGGGGTGGGGTGTTTGTGTGAGGAAGAGGGGGTCGCCCAGAGCCGGGCGATGGCGTCGGGCCACGTTCGAATCCACAGGAGCCCCTGTGTTAGGTCTGGACCAAGTGCGCAAAAGCACGTCTGTCTGTGCTTCAATAAAAGGCAGCAAGGGCTTTGAGGACGTAGCCGCCGGTTGGAGCACTTCTGTCAGGAGGTTAGTGCAGACGGCTACCGTAGGGAGTTCAAGGTGGAGAGCCTCAGCTGCCCTAAGCCACCCCACTTCGTAGTTAGCTCCCTCCTCCATAGCCACAGTAGGAGGAGACAGCATGCCAGGGTCAAGTGAGGTGTCAAGACAACTGGCGTCCCCCAAATCTGAGGTGTCAGGACTACTGGCCTCCCCCAAATCCTCTACCCAGTTCGCATCATCAGCACAGTCCTGTGCTAGAGGGTCCTCAGACGCCTCCCAGTCTTCCCCTTCTTCCGAAGTCTGTGGAACAACTGAAAATAAGGAGGACAGACATAGGGTAAGAAAGGCCCCATCAGCAGACATCGGTCCGGCACCGTGTCCGGGCTGAACCTGGGGACGATGTCGTCCCGTGGAGTGGGAGACGTCGGAAGCGGTGCCAGGGAGAACGGCACCAGTGGAGGTGCCACTAGGTCAACCGGCGTCGATCGGGATCCGATCACGGACCCCTGGCAGGCCTGCGGGGTAGGGGCTTGAGCCGCCGGCGACACCTGGGCCGGAGCCGCCAGTGATGATAAAGCAGGAACCCCCCCATCCCCCCCACCCGGGCGAGCCCCAGGCGTACCAGCGGGTCAGATGGCCCAAAGAGTTGGGCCATCGCTGCAAGAAACTCTTGCACCTGAGCAGGCATCGCCCCCGCACCTGGAAAGGGGGGATAGACTGGAGGAGACATCGCAGGCTCCACCATGGCCCTACCTGCACCCTTAGCCGCGACGGGCTTGGGGAAGTTGGAGAGCGTCGATCCTTCTTAGACGACTTCTTGGAATGCTTCGACTAACCTGACCCCGAGTGTGAAGACTTCAATCCAGAAGAATGGGGATGACAGCTCAGCGACCAGTCCCTCGGCCTTCCACGGGACCGGGACCGGGACCTCGAACGGCACAGATTTCAAGCAACTTCCGGGACTGCTCCCGGAAAGTCTTCGGCGCCATGGCCCGGCAGTCGATGCAAGACTTGGGGTCGTGGTCGCACCCCAGGCAGTAGAGAGACATGCTGTGTGTGTAGGTCCGTCATCGACAACATGTGGTGACCGTCTCCACAGTTCTTGAACCCAGGCATCCCTAGGACACCAGGAGTCAATCGACTCGACAAGATGAGGTAAAAGGCCTCAATAAACACGGTCAAATAGTGACTGGGGGTACTAGCTTTTCCCGGATCTGCGCTTACTGGCGCGGAAAAAGAAAGAACTGAAGTCAGTGCGCGTGGGCGCATTTTAGTAGCTCAGACGACGTCATCCCGGCCCCAACGACGCATGCGGACCCGCACAATGACGCCTACCGACGCACAGAGGTACTGCTGACGAAAAAACTTTCTGGATCCAGTCTGACGCCTGGGGCTAATTCTAAGGCAAGGAAACTATCGCTACGTGTTTCTTTCAGATAAGACATTTTCTACTACTGAGAGGATAAAAGGTCAAAAGATTGTTTATTTTTTTACGGTAAAACTCATAACCATGAGTAGGGAGACAATCATTTGAATTGCAGACTGATCTAACTGAAGTATACATCTGTACTTTATGCAATGTGCTAAGCAACTTCTTGTAAATCTATATATAGGTAACATGAAAACGCACACCTATTTGAAGATTCATAAATCTTAGAATGAAAATTATGTGAGTTGAAGCCCTTAAGCATAAGATTATAGATGTAGGTACAACTTTGAGAGACCCATGTTCTGCAACTAAGTCTGCCAAGGCTACACAAGATGGCTGATAACGCCTCTAACACCACCACTACTCACAGACCGATACCGCTTTCTGAACTTAATGAACCATATTTACTTTTATATGGCTGCCGCAGAACCAGGGGCTTCTCAAACACACCAATGATCTTACTAAATACTGTGTTTCACCTTGGCGGTAATGCTCAAACCAACAGAATATTTGGTGTGATGAAAGGAAGTTTTTTTCTTTTTTTTAACATCCATATAAGTACTGCATTTCCTTTGCAGCTTTTTTTTATACTACAAAGGTATCACATGTACTGCTAAAGGGAATGCAACGGCTGAAAAATGCAGCTTCTTGACTGGAGCATTAAAAAGAATCTTATTCCCACAAGCACCGATATGATGTCTGCACTGGTATTCGAGTGGTTTGACCAAGTTCAAGGTTTGAGAGTATATCCTCTTAATTGTGAACAAGTATGGACCAGGATATGTGGGGATCTCATTGACGTGCTGGCTCCACTTCAAACCCAATACAATGTATAGCTAACTTGAGCTATGACAACTGCAATATCACTTACAGTGAACTTTCCTAGAAACTCACGGAGACAGCGAAGCACAGAATCAGGGTGCGGGACTCTCGCAATCTCAGATAACGATCTTGTGAAAAGAGCACTGAAATCACTCCACTTGCCTTTGGTGCAACAGGAATGAAATTCAAATCTTATGCACCATTCCGAAGGTGCTGGAAATAAAGACCTCGGCCAAATTTTTAAACAAGCATTTGCAATGCAACAGGCCTCGCATTTGTGAGAGTCTATGCCATTGGCACCGTAAATGACAATGTCCTTTATTTATCTGTTTTGATAATTAACACAATAATCAAAAGCATTGTAATCTACAATACCAATAGCGCAAACTTTCGCAAACGCAAGACCTATTTCATTTCAAAGAAGTGGCCGCCATTGTCCTGGGCTGCTTGGAAAGTGAAAGTGCGCTTGGCGTGCTAAATGTTGCAGGAAAGCACATAGGAGAAACTCTTTAAAGAAAATAGTGTTTACTGATTAAATAAGACATACCATGTAACTTCAGACGTAAAAGAGCCATACAGTCCTCATGGGAGGCTACAAATGAAGACAAGGCGGCACTACGGAGGAAATAACAAGCCTATTAACGAATCAGGGGGGGGGGGGTATTTGAGACATGTACTGGAACAGATGGGCGGGGAAGGGAAAGTGAATGCGCGCTGACAGGAGATGTGCTGTGGCATCGGTGTGTGAAGGGAGGAGGTGACACGCGCGGACAGGAGATGTGCACTCCGTACGCGTGCACATCGCCTATCCGCGCATGCCAACTCCTGTCTCCCTTCACGCACCAAAGCGGCAGCAATAGAGCTCCCCAACGAAGCAGCTGCACAAGCAGCTGCGCTGCATTCGCACGCGAGCCCTAAAAAATGAGGCAAACCTGCTGCAAGTAATGCATAGCAATTTGCCACCATATCTAAAGCACTTCCATCTTGGGGCAATTCATTGTAAGTCACTAACGAAGGAAAAATCAGGTGTACATTTCTTAGGTTGAAACCAAGCTTTCATACAGAATGGTACTGATTACATGAATGCCTTACAGGTCAAATTCAAAACTTTAAATTGTCTCTCTGGCTTAATGGGAAGCCAAACAACAGATTTTCAAGAATTTGACATACTGGACAAATTTTCTTGACCCTACCACAGTCCTAACTGCACGATTTTAAATTGCTTGTAACTAATTGGGTCATGTTCAGACATAGAGCAGTAGAGCAGTGTTGAGAAGACCATTGCCCAAATGTTTACAAGATGAGATGTCTTTAAGACAAAGTGCAATGTTGACCACATTGCAGTAGCAGAAATCAACTACTGCAGTAACCACTGCAATCTACGGCTCAAATTATAATGGTGCGTCCAACAGAACTTTCCTTACTACTGTACAGGTGGCTCACATTTGGCTGGGATTTGAATGAAGTTTCCCCGATAACCGAACCTTGTTTTTATGGCATTAAGACAAGGAAAGTTAATGGATCCCCACTCTCTGATATACTGCAGAAACATAGCCACATGTGTACTAGTGTCTAGGTCTGCATCTGGATCCCAGGACATTCACATGACATCCGTGTTTAGCCGAAACAGCAGACCATGAGCTGGATCATGTAGATATTAAGAAGAGGGGAGAGAGAGCGAAGCCCGGGGAAAAGTTGCAGGTCAAAGCACAAGCCACAGATCAAAACTGTACAAACTGGACACGCTGCACCCCAATGATTAACTACAAAGACCAGCCGGCCGCCAGGCCAATTGCATCGTGGCCCGGCCGGAAGTCCCGCCTCCTCGAGCACCCGAGAAAGGAGAGGAAAAGTCCTCCCGCGGCCCGGGGCTCCCGTGAGCTGAGCTGTGGAGAGCCCCGGAGCCCCGGAGCCGCCTGCGCAGAGGAATAGCCTTTTGTCCCGCGGCCCCGGAGAAGAGCTGCAGAGCCGAGGAGTCACACCGGGAGCAAAGAAGTGCTGCGGAAAGAGCCCCAGGAGTGGGAGCTATCGTGTAGCCCCCGCCAGCAGAGCCCGGTGAGTGTTGTCAGGGGGGGTGGTGGTGGGAGAGCTCCGGACCTTGCCACAGTGCCACCGAATGGCCCCACCTGGTCAGCAGGGCCGCTCCAACGAGACCCCCAAGAAAACGCTGTATTGCCCTTGCAGGCCGGTCCTGGCCTGCCAGGCATTATGGACTGCGCCGCATATTACATGAGCGGCTCCCCCGCTGCTTCGGGTGAGAGCCGCGCTGGCGCTTCGCCGCTTCCTGGGCCCTAGGTGGGGGGTCCGGTCCCAACCGGGCCCTGGTGATTGACTGAATATAGAGACACGCCGCACGTTCAAGACGCGTTGACGCCAGCCCCTTTTAAGAAGAAAAAAAAGAACCGAAGCTGACGATGTAGCGCGCGCACCGCCAAGCAGCCAAGGCGCCAAAGCGCGCCCACGAGGTCAAATCTCCGGCAGGAGAAGCGCGTGACAGTCTGCTGTCCACATTCCCCCAAAAGTGATAACATAAGTTGTCTCGCCCTAGACAGCAAAAGCTTCGCTTTTGCTTTTGTCTAGGCGAGACCTAAAAACGAGTACTGGCAAAGCGAATAGGTCTGGTTTAAACGTGCTAACTCGTAGCAAACACAGTACACAAATGACAACAGAATACTTGCGACATGTTTCTGTGTGATCCGTTTCTTTCTGTACTTCCTATGTCTGTGTCCTGGTTTTAAATTGTCAAAGTGCCTATGCTGCTGGTTTCTTATTCCTTAAGCTTGAAGTACTGGTGACATATATCCGTGCAACCTTGGAGGAGTAAAAAGAGCACCTAGGAAACAGAGAAGGTCAGGCTGTAATAAATGACTGCACAAATAGTGGTTTGTGCATGCCTGTTTTTGAATGCATTAGCACACTAAAGCCAGAACTTTTCACTTTGTGGTTGCTTGCTTAATATGCAATATGCTCCAATATCTTCCCACTACTCAAAGGAGATCCAATGGGTCCAGATGAAAGGAGGTTGCAAAAGAGCATGTTATGAGTTAAAGTGTTTGGATCTCAGAAGGTAGGAAAATAACCCACACGCATTTGAAAGGCTTCTCTTCATGGTTATCGCCCTTTTGGAATGGCCTAATTGGGAAATGCAGAGATACATGTCAACAACAACAACCATCAAAGCTTTATTACAACAATTAATTCTTAAAGCAGATACATATAATAGCAAAAAAGAGATCAATATACATTAAAAACGTTACATTTATAAATTGTTAAAAAAATACAATATGCATATACAAAATGGAGAATAGATATAAAAAACATTTAGTTAAAAAAGTTATTTAAAAAGATCAAATCGTAATAAAAAGTTGTTGATTGGGTGTGTTTAATATGTGCAAAAAGGATTTGGGTATTACTCAGCTTGAGAGTGCACCAACGTGGCGCATACGTATCCTCCAAAACCAGCTAAGGAATTTGGCCATTGCTATGGCGATAGATGGTGTGGAATCAGAGCAAAGTACTCATTGCCAGGGCACAATTTCTAAGGCCCAGTGATTTACATATCGGGCTTAGCCATGCACGCCGAGGGATGGTATATGCGGGGCAAGCTAATAGGACATGTGCTACTATTTCGATTTGCTCTGGGCAAAAGGGGCATTAATCACACTTAACTTTGTCCCACTTTACAGTGAGGACAAATTATCTATTAGGCAAAGTACCTGCTCTAAGCTGGAAGTATAATTTCCGGTCAAAGGGTTTTTTGATAATGTCCCAGTATTCTTCAAACGGGGGGTTGGTTTAAATTCCATAAATTTACCCATTAATGATGAAGAGAATTGGCTGCGATACATGTTACAGAAGACCATTTCCCATTTTTTTGCCTTTAGTACTTCTTTAGAGGGAAAGAAGGCATTGGCAGGATCTGTCCATAGGGCACTCATACCCATCATTTGGAGGAGGGACTTAATCTCCAGAAACCATTTAATTCTGTGTTGGGTATCTGTCAAGATTACATCCATAATGCCTGGCGCATAGTGTTCGAGTTCCTTTGTGGTCCATAGCCTCCGCCAATATAAAATTGGGTGAAGTCTAGCCAGGTCCACTCCGGATTTCCTACCAAGGTCATACAACAAGGGGCCCGAGGGGGTGCTTTGTGGGACGCCTATGATTTTCCTTAAAAACTTTGTTTCTAGGACAGAGATATGCAGAAATCGTTAAAGCACACCAGGACACGTTGAAGACCACTGGGTGTTTTAGATAAAATGAGTGGGGCATCTGTAGCTACATGCATAATGGAGTGCAAATGTCTAATGTTCTCAGGACACCCCCACGCCACACGGCCACCAGCTGTGTGTGTGCCCCTCGATGCTGCTCGCAGCCTCGTTGTGCCGTCTGCCTGCCGCCCTAGCTGCCTGCCTCACTGTTCCTTGCCCCAGCAGTTCCGCCGTATTTTTGTTGTAGGTGTTGTATTTTTCTGCCTAATTGTGTAATCCTTGTTGTTTCCCCCTTGTGCCCGCCCGGCTCCCCGCTTCCCGCCGCCGTTCACGCGGCAACGCCCCCTTTTGTTCCGTGTCCTCCCCGCTCCCGCCTCCCAGCTGCTCCTCCCTCCCACTTGTCCTTAAATGGCGACCGCCCGGCACAGGTGAGTGTGACCTGTTCTCAGGACACCCCCGCGCCGCACGGCCACCAGCTGTGTGTGTGCCCCTCGCTGCTTCTCGCAGCCTCATTGTGCCGTCTGCCTGCCGCCCTAGCTGCCTGCCTCACTGTTCCTTGCCCCAGCAGTTCCGCCGTATTTTTGTTGTAGGTGTTGTATTTTTCTGCCTAATTGTGTAATCCTTGTTGTTTCCCCCTTGTGCCCGCCCCGCTCCCCGCTTCCCGCCGCCGTTCACGCGGCAACGCCCCCTTTTGTTCCGTGTCCTCCCCGCTCCCGCCTCCCAGCTGCTCCTCCCTCCCACTTGTCCTTAAATGGCGACCGCCCGGCACAGGTGAGTGTGACCTGTTCTCAGGACACCCCCGCGCCGCACGGCCACCAGCTGTGTGTGTGCCCCTCGCTGCTTCTCGCAGCCTCATTGTGCCGTCTGCCTGCCGCCCTAGCTGCCTGCCTCACTGTTCCTTGCCCCAGCAGTTCCGCTGTATTTTCTTTGTAGGTGTTGTATTTTTCTGCCTTATTGTGTAATCCTTGTTGTTTCCCCCTTGTGCCGTGCCTTGCCCGCCCCGCTCCCCGCCGCTGTTCACGCGGCCACGCCCCCTTTTGTTCCGTGTCCTCCCCGCTCCTGCCTCCCAGCTGCTCCTCCCTCCCATTTAGCCTTAAATGGCGACCGCACGGACGAGCAGCGGTCACGCGCAGCGGGCGCGCCGATTGTGCGCCGAAGGCGCGCCACAGGCAAGCCCATCTGCGCCCGTCCGCGTCCAGCGCCATGACCCCTTACCCCCACCGATGCAAGACTACCCGACGGACCTACGACGCCGCCACCCTCAACGCACTCAATGCCGGCCGGAACCCTGCCTGCTACCGAGCCACCCCGAGACGCACCCACGGACCCTTCGTCTGCCAAGCCTGCCGATTCACCTGCCTCCGGACCTGCACCACCCCCGCCAAGTCTAGCACCAGCAGCAACCACCTGAAGTGCATCCTGCTGAACACCCGCTCCGTCCACAGGCACGCCGTGGAACTCTGGGACCTGCTAGACGCGACAGCACCGGACGTCGCCTTCCTCACCGAAACCTGGGTGAACGCCTCCTCAGCGCCAGACATCGCCATAGCCATCCCGGACGGATACAAGATCACCCGGAAGGATCGCGTCAACCAGACGGGAGGAGGCATCGCCATCGTACACAAGAATACCATCCGCATCTCGATTAACGCCGAAGACACCTTCACCGCCGCCGAACACCTGCACTTCCAGATACACACTGACCCCAAGACCACCCTCCGAGGCACCCTCATCTACAGGAAGCAGCTGGTAGGGTTTAAAAGAGCTTCAGATATGTAGGGCGCTCTACCTAGAGTTAACGTTACACTCAGTAGAGAAACAGTATCTAAGGCGTGGTGCGTAAAGAGCGAACGGGAAAACCCTAAACCGTTCCAAGAAAATCAGAAAGACTTTCGCAAACTGTAAGCAGCAATGCTCTCGCAACCACAATACAGTGTAAAACATAAAAAACAGTAATAACAATAAGGTAGCAGACAACAGCAGATCTTTGTGTTCTTTTTCTTTTTCAAAAGACGTTTATTGGATCCACATTCAGCCGACACGTGTTTCGTCGTGTTCAAAAGTGGAGTGGAGTGGATCATCTCGTTCCTCGCCGGAAGAACCCAGAGAGTCCGCCTCCCCCCGTTCAGATCCGAGGCCACCGAAGTCATCTGCGGCGTACCACAAGGATCTTCACTCACTCCAACCCTCTTCAACGTCAACATGAGCCCCCTCGCAGCCATCGCACGCCAACATGACCTCAACATCATCTCCTACGCCGACGACACCCAGCTGATCCTCTCCCTCACCAACGACCCCACCACCGCCAGAGCCAACCTATACGAAGGATGAAAGACGTCGCCGACTGGATGAGGAACAGCCGCCTTAAACTGAACTCAGACAAGACAGAAGTCCTCATCCTGGGATCATCACCCTCCTTCTGGGCCGACTCCTGGTGGCCCCTGGACACCGCACCCAAGTCACCGGACCACGCCCGCAACCTGGGCTTCATCCTGGACTCCTTCCTGTCGATGACCAGACAAGTCAACGTTGTCTCATCTTCGTGCTTCAACACCCTGCGCATGCTCCGCAAGATCTTCAGATGGATCCCCACCGAAACCAGGAAGACCGTCACCCAGGCACTCGTCACCAGCCGACTGGACTACGGAAACACCCCCTACGCCGGAACCACAGCCAAACTGCAAAAAAGACTCCAGCGCCTCCATAACGCCTCCGCACGACTCATCCTGGACATCCCCCGACACAGCCACATCACCGGACACCTGAGAGACCTGCACTGGCCCCCCGTCAGCAAGAGAATCACGTTCAGACTCCTGACCCATGCACACAAGGCTCTCCACGACCCAGCCCCAAGTACCTCAACGACCGCATGACCTACCGCCCACCCGCTACAATCAACCAGCCACGCCCTCGCCACCGTACCACGCATCCGCAGAGCCACCGCCGGAGGAAGATCCTTCTCCTACCTGGCAGCCAAGACCTGGAACTCCCTCCCCACCCACCTTTGGCGAACCCAGGACCATCTCTCCTTCACGAAACAGCTCAAGACCTGGCTGTTCGAGCAGTAACATACCACCCCCCCCCCCCCAGCGCCTTGAGACCATCCCGGGTGAGTAGCACGCTTTATAAATGCCGTGATTGATTGATTAATTAATGTTAATAGATCTGCTGCCATCGCCAGCTCAGATAGCACAGACCAAAGTTCACTACTAGGAACTAGGTCAAAAGCTGTCCTAAGGTCAACAAAAGCGACGTAAAGTGACCCTTTCCCCAGGACCACGGTGCGCCAATATAGCGTTATAAAACGAAAAATCTGGTCCATTGTACTCGTTTTTGCCCGAAAGCCTGCCTGGAAGGGTGACAAGATTGATTGAATGCTCATCTATCCCCACCTGGACAATATGTAAAACCATGCGGCCCACAACCTTTTGTAGACAGTCTATCAAGCTTATGGGCCTGTAATTTTCTGGTCTCGACTTGTCCCCTTTTTTAAAGATGGGTAAAATTTCGGCCCCTTTCCATGAAATTGGGACTTGGGTGCCTTGAGCAATGGCATTAGCCAGAATGGTGATATACTTGACCCAATTAGATTTGTTATTTAAAAAAAGATCCGCAGGGATTCCATCAATGCCTGGAGTTCTACCCTCGGTTACAGCTCCCAGCGCTCAGGGCTCTCTCTGCGTCTGCCAGTAGGAAGGGAACATCTTTAAAAAATATGAACTCCGATACCTCAAATGCCCTCAAACTATCTTCCTTGCTGGCATACAGGGGTTTAAAAAAGTCCACCCACTGATGTTTATCAACATGATTCTGTGGGCGTTCCCGATGGCCCCCATTTGACAAGTTTCCAAAATTGTTTAGTGTCTCTTTTTGTACATGCCGCTTTTAAGTCCTGCCACCTATTCTCATCAAACTCTTTTTTAGCTAAAGCCTGGACCCTTCTATAGTTATTACATGCTCTCGGACTCTCTCGGGGTTCCTTAATTTCAGCTCAATCCTTAATCTATCCTGTGCCACTCTACAAGGCTCATTGAACCAAGAAATCTGCATCTGCGCAGTGGTTTTTACACTTGAGGTTCGTCTAACAAAATGGGTGCGTAGCCTTGAGAAAAAAGTATTATGGATTACAGTGATTTCGCCCAGAAACTCTACATTCTTTTGCCTTCCAGCCTCAAGGCTGGCTAAGGTGCTAATCAGATCTTCGTTGATTGCTGTCAATGTTTCTGGGCTCTCGACAAGTTTTGCTCATTTCAAATGACAAATGTTATTCGAGCAGAGCAGATCAAGTGTGGTGGTTCAGTCTCCATAATTTTATTAATTATTTAAATTAAGGTGGTCCTGGAATTCAAAGGTAGAACATAGAGGGCTGTGATCACTTTCCATGCGATCCTCTACAAACATATCCTTTAAGATTCACAATTCTGCTTTTAAATTGACCATTGTTAAAGGTATAAGCTCCATGGGAGTCCGATGGTGTGCACCCATTTGCTGCCCTTAGCCCTTTCTCTAAGCAGAGCCTCTTTAGCTGGATTGCTGCAATCGTCCATTTGCGCACCGGGGGTAGGTTCAGACTAGGAATAGCCCACCTTTTATCCTCATCACATACAAGATCAGATTCTCCAGGGCCCAGTGGTTCAAAGGTCGTGTTAAACTCACCAGCGACCACGTCCACTGGGTCCTGAGAATATCCATCAAGTAGTTCCTCCAGAGACAATAGAACATTTGAGCTTCTTCTCCCCCGACCAAACCCCTAGCGTATACGTTGTAAATATCCATATTGAATGTAGGGCTCACAATAAGACGTAGCGCAAAGATATCATTGCTCTGGGTAGCCAAGGGATGAATTTTAAAGCCAAGGTCTTGCCGTACCCAGATAGTGAGTCCTCCTGCCGGGCGGCCCTTACTTCCCTTAGTGGCTACTATATGAAAGTTAAGGTAGCCTGGGTAATACATTGGGGTGAGTAACCATGTCTCCTGGAAGCAACATATGTCATATAGTTTTATGAATTGTTGCCAATCCGGGGAACTCATCCTGCCACTCAGACCAGCAATATTCCATGATCGTAATGAAAGTTTTCTTAGGTTATGAGTGGTTTTAGCACTCCCTACTGGATCAATCACTAGAGGGGATCCAGATGAGGATACAGCCATAAAGGTGCCTTGTTGGATACTTAATTTAACCTCAGTGAGAGTTCCATTAGAAGTGCTCAACGAACAAGTTGGCTGCGATTTAGGCTCCTGCTCATAAGCCGGCACTCGGATTTTATTTCTATGTTTGTCTCAGAAGGAGCTCCGGTCTCGGTTTTACTTAGGTGAGGTAATTTGTAAATACTTTGTTTTATTGGGGAACAGACCAAATGTGTGTTCAGCAAAGGACTACAGCTCTTACCCGCTGGTGGTCAATCGCATTCTTCAAGAGATGATAAAGCCTGAAATCTGTTGACCAAGGGAATGCCCCTTGATATCACGGGGGTTACACGCCCCCTACCTCCTTGCCAAAGCTGTGTGATAATATCCCTATTCACTCTAGAACTTTGGGGGATGAGATTATCATAGAAAAACTTCAGTGTTAGGCGAATTATCCGTGAATTCCTATGCTGTGGGGGATAGAGATTGGACAACAAATTGGGCAATACATCAAGATGAGCAAAAATATATAATTATACAGTCTCCATTAAACAGTTTTCTTTGATTTCCAACCCAATTTACTCTCCTTGCCATAATTATTTCATTGGCCAACATACGTGTCTCCATTTCATTAATGTTCATATTGTTTAAAAAACAATGGAGACATTTATTCATTAGGTTTGTGGTAGACTCAGTCTGCTCTCTTCTGAGCGGGGGTACGTTTACCAAAACGAGGGCCAGTGGAGCAGCTGCTGGAGGGGGGTTGAGAGTCACAGAAGATGATTGCTCAGGTTGGTTCTTGGGAGGATTCAATTTTACTAGGCTGCGCGCACATTCCAACTGGAGATTTCAGCAACTGTAGGTAAATGGGTGTTGGGACCAATGGTGGTTAGATTAATACTTGGTGCATTAGGAATATTGGATTGATCTTGTCCCGGATGAGTGGTTAAGGGCACATGGCTAGTGGGAGCTACCCCAACAGGTCCCGGCATGTCTATATTCTGGGGACATATATGAAGATCGTGAGCCTGTGGCCTAGAGAGAGCAGCCATAGGTGTATTGGCCTTGGGATCGCATCGGCTTTTCTCCAAGTTCGCTATCCGCTTCTCAATCAGGGTACGTTTTTACAATAGAAGAGCCATGACGGAATCAATTTTTAATGCAATGTCCGCCCATATAGTTGACTGATTCTGGGGCGAGAGAGCAGATGGTTTTGCAGAGATACAGATCACTTTAAATGGTGTGCTCCTGCTTTCAAAACACACCTGCTGCAACATTGTTTTTTATTGAAAAGGACTCTGCCAATCCTCACACCGTTCATTAATCTTACTAGTTAAGTACATGTGTACGAGCTGGCTTTTTATGTAGTAAGAAAACGAGGTATGCTATGTAGGAAGTCCAGTGGACCCTTATTGGTTGACATGGCTTAAATTAATAATTCAAAATGCTTTTTTTGTGGTAGTATGGGCGAGCAGATTAGGCCTATAAAAGGGCAATGTTAACATTTGCTGAACACGCACAGACAATAAATGAGGCACACTCAAGAAAAAACACGAGACCTATTTATAAAAACACATTTTTTATATGAATTTCAACACCAAGATCATCAGAATTGGGTAAGAACTTTTCGAGTTACCACTTTTTTATATATACACACACAAACACTTGTACTAGCAGAACGTGGTAATGATATCCTATGGAGAGAAAATATACTACATACGATCACTTAACAACTCTCAGGTCTGTTCTTCTGGACTAAAGGTAAGTAGGGGACAAGGTCCAAGGCTGAGCCAATAGGTCACTTCAGTCGGCTCTGGGGTCTCTAGGTGCAGGGGTGTTTTTTGCATTGGGTGTCCCATTGATCAATGGGGAACGGTACCGGTCAAAAGAAGCTGCAAGTGGGGCCGGGGTATTAGTCCATCTGTAGCCAAGGGTGGACTCAGGTCTCAAGGGTCTCTGTGCCACCGTCAGTTCACTTGCACTCAGGCTGGGGGGGCTTGTGGGCAGTGGTGATTTGTCCAGCGGGGTCGCACTTTGGGAGGCTCTTGCGGTTCTCGGTCTCCTGCAACAAAGGCTGCAGGTGGGGACTGTGGGACCAGTCCCACTAAACCCAAAGGGTGGCTCAGCTCTTGAGGGTCTCTGGACCAAATTGGTGTCATCAGTTCATGTGGACTCAGGCTGTGGGGCTCGCATGCAGTGGTGCAGCTCTCACCTTGTATTGGTGACCTGGTGAAGGGGGGGGGGGGGGGGGGGGGGGGGTAAACAGGGCAGCAGGGCCAAACTGTGCTGGGATTGTGGATCCGTACGTCTTTCAATGGTAGGTCAGTGTCCCTTGGCATTTGTGTCTGGACTGGAAACATCACGCCTTGGCTACTGCAACTACTCTAGTACCCCTGGGTATAGGTTCAGGGACACTTTGGGAGGGGTCAGCTTCTCTGGACTTCATGAAATGACAGGGCTGACCTTCTGAACACCAAGCAATCTTCCCCTGGCTCGTTACTCCTTTGGTGGGCCAGATGGTCAATGGAACAGAGTATCAGACAGAGAATTCACAGGAGATGTTGCAGGCAAGATGAAGTACTGGACTGTCCTCTCAGGGTTTGGGGACGCTGCTCCATTTCTAGACTATTCAGTTCCTCTGATTATCGCGAGGACCTTCTGTGCTGGCTAGCAGTTCTTGGGTCATTGGCTCTTCTTAGTCCTTCAGGCAGACAAATATGAGTCAATGGGCTACTTACCCCTGGAGTCAACACAGTCCCCTAGATGACCACGTCCCAGAGTTCCTAATTCCATCACACACAAGAAGGTGGAATAATTTATTTTGTGTTCACTTCAGGCTGCCCAACCTAGCAGTGCATCACGTCTCCTGACTAATTTCCAGCCTGTCCTGGTGCCAAATGGACCTCAGAGCAGGGGGTGGCCTCTCCCTGGTCTGGGGGAAGCGGGGGTCACATATCAAATATTGCAGAGTCCTTTTAAGCCTCCAGCCTTGACACACTAATTAACTAACCTTCTTGCTGGAGGATGTGGTAACACATCCTGACAGAGCAGGCATTGCTCCTGACCTCCTGAGCAGGGGCTCTAGGCTACAGGGAGTCAGAAACATGTCTGTGGTGGCAGGCTGGAAGAGTCCAGTCAGCCAGCACACAATTAGACTAGTAAGGTTTCCTCTGGGTGCATGCCATAACAAATCTAATACTGGCATCACTACAGATTTTGAAACAAGCACCATAGGTTTCAGTTAAGCCATTATTTAGCTGGGTAACTCATTTTGGCCAGTGCCAAGTACATACCTTAAGACTGCTTCACTGCCGACTTGAAATATCTAATAATAGAACTAGATGGATATCTCCTCACATAAAATATACTGCACCCCACCCTAGGGCTCCAAAGCATGCTGTAGGGGTGGCCTGCATATAAATTCAGTGACTGTGCCATGTCATGTTTTCACTAATGGCTGCACCATGTCACTCAGCCTTCAATGGTAAGTTTGTGTGTGGGTTCCTTCGGCTGACATAAGATATGCTGCAGTCAATAGAGACCCTCATTAGTAGCCATGCCCTAGGTACCAGGAACATCATTTACTAGGGACTTACAGGGGTGTCCTGTGCCAATTGTAAAACAATCAGACAAACCTTGATTTAAATGAAAGAGCACAGAGGTCTGGTTATCAGGCCTCAATGCACCGTTGAAAACCAGCATCTAGTAGCTAAAAAGGGATCACAAAATGGGTGGGATACCCAACAAAATTCCAGTTTCCTACACTATGCAATAAACAAAAAAAAGAATTGAACAGAAAACAGTACAATAAAGCTCTGTTTATTTATTCCCACAAGAACAAACTCCATTTCAATCAGTATAAAGCCAGTTTGAGAGACTTAGGCTGCCATAGGGATTGTCTACATGACCCTACATAAATCACACTTCGGTCCTGCCAGGTCTCAGTCTAATAAAATGTGTAATCAAATTTAACTGATTCCCCTAAAGAGTAATCTCAATGTGTGCTCATTGAAAAGCATCTGAAACATGCTTTTACAATGAATACTCCATATTAAGCACTAAACATTTTGTTTTTTCACAAGCTATTTAAATTAGCTAAGGCATCATTTTTCTCACATTAAATAGTAGCACGTGTCAAAATCGTTAATGGTGTTCAGAGAAAAAAACCTAAACCAAAAAAAATGATAAAGCAAGCCGTTTAGTGTTACTAGTGTGGCAGGTGGTAGAGTCTAAATAAACAAGCATTGACAAAGCTAGAAGGTATCTGCTACAATTTAGTTTTTTTGGCCATGCTGTTTAATGTTTGCTGTGCTGTATGAGTGAAATTTAAAAAAAAGTGCTATAATGCTGTTAGCACTGACCACTTAATAGATTTTTTTTATACTGCTTGTAGGGCAGGAAGCAACACAGAGGGAGGATGAGTGGGGGCGCAAATCGAACTGAGGATGTCGGAAAGAAAAGCACCAGGATGCGGCCAACACATCAAATCGTGTTATTGTCAGATTATTGTACATTGTGGGAGGGAAGGGCAACAGCGACAACAGGAGGGCGGCGACAGCGACAACAGGAGGGCGGCGACAGCGACAACAGGAGGGCGGCGACAGCGACAACAGGAGGGGGGCAACAGCGGAAAGGAAGGCGACAGCGGAAAGGGGGGCGACAGACAACGGGAAGGGGGCGACAGACAACGGGAAGGGGGCGACAGACAACGGGAAGGGGGCGACAGACAACGGGAAGGGGGCGACAGACAACGGGAAGGGGGCGACAGACAACGGGAAGGGGGCGACAGACAACGGGAAGGGGGCGACAGACAACGGGAAGGGGGCGACAGACAACGGGAAGGGGGCAACAGACAACAGGAAGGGGGCGACAGACAACGGGAAGGGGGCGACAGACAACGGGAAGGGGGCGACAGACAACGGGAAGGGGGCGACAGCGACAACGGGAAGGGGGCGACAGCGACAACGGGAAGGGGGCAACAGCGACAACGGGAAGGGGGCAACAGCGACAACGGGAAGGGGGCAACAGCGACAACGGGAAGGGGGCAACAGCGACAACGGGAAGGGGGCAACAGCGACAACGGGAAGGGGGCAACAGCGACAACGGGAAGGGGGCAACAGCGACAACGGGAAGGGGGCAACAGCGACAACGGGAAGGGGGCAACAGCGACAACGGGAAGGGGGCAACAGCGACAACGGGAAGGGGGCAACAGCGACAACGGGAAGGGGGCAACAGCGACAACGGGAAGGGGGCAACAGCGACAACGGGAAGGGGGCAACAGCGACAACGGGAAGGGGGCAACAGCGACAACGGGAAGGGGGCAACAGCGACAACGGGAAGGGGGCAACAGCGACAACGGGAAGGGGGCAACAGCGACAACGGGAAGGGGGCAACAGCGACAACGGGAAGGGGGCAACAGCGACAACGGGAAGGGGGCAACAGCGACAACGGGAAGGGGGCAACAGCGACAACGGGAAGGGGGCAACAGCGACAACGGGAAGGGGGCAACAGCGACAACGGGAAGGGGGCAACAGCGACAACGGGAAGGGGGCAACAGCGACAACGGGAAGGGGGCAACAGCGACAACGGGAAGGGGGCAACAGCGACAACGGGAAGGGGGCAACAGCGACAACGGGAAGGGGGCAACAGCGACAACGGGAAGGGGGCAACAGCGACAACGGGAAGGGGGCAACAGCGACAACGGGAAGGGGGCAACAGCGACAACGGGAAGGGGGCAACAGCGACAACGGGAAGGGGGCAACAGCGACAACGGGAAGGGGGCAACAGCGACAACGGGAAGGGGGCAACAGCGACAACGGGAAGGGGGCAACAGCGACAACGGGAAGGGGGCAACAGCGACAACGGGAAGGGGGCAACAGCGACAACGGGAAGGGGGCAACAGCGACAACGGGAAGGGGGCAACAGCGACAACGGGAAGGGGGCAACACCGACAACGGGAAGGGGGCAACACCGACAACGGGAAGGGGGCAACACCGACAACGGGAAGGGGGCAACACCGACAACGGGAAGGGGGCAACACCGACAACGGGAAGGGGGCAACACCGACAACGGGAAGGGGGCAACACTGACATAATTTGTTGGATTGCTTTCTAAAACAAGTCAGTGGAGCAGGCAGAGCCTTTGACAAGAGGAAGGTTGTTTGATGTGGCATGCTGACAATAACAGAGCGTGGGAGGGAGAGGTCGGGGCAAGCAGACCACAACTACCGTGGGGCAAGCAGACCACGACAACCGAGGGTGGGAGGGAGGGGTCAGGCCAGCAGACCACGACAACAGAGGGTGGGGTGGAGGCAAGCAGACCAAGACAACACAGGGTGGGAGGGAAAGGCACACTGACGACAACAGAGGGCGGGGGGGATGGGCAAGCCGACGTCAACAAAGGGAGGGAGGGGGCTATCTCCCATCAACAAAAGGCAGGAGGGAGGGGCAAGCTAACGTGAACAAAAGGCGGGAGGGAAGGACAAGCGGACGTCAATAAAGGGTGGGAAGGAGGGGCAAGCCAACGCCAAGAAACGGTGGGTGGGACGGGCAAGCCAACGTCAACAAAGGGTGGGAGGGAGGGGCAAGCCAACGCCAACAAAGGGTGGGAGGGAGGGGCAAGCCAACGCCAACAAAGGGTGGGAGGGAGGGGCACTCCAAAGCCAACAAAGGGTGGGAGGGAGGGGCACTCCAAAGCCAACAAAGGGTGGGAGGGAGGGGCACTCCAAAGCCAACAAAGGGTGGGAGGGGCCTACAAAGGGAGGGAGGGGCCTACAAAGGGTGGGAGGGAGGGACCAGCAGACACCAACAAAGGGTGGGAGGGAGGGGCCAGCAGACGTCAATAAAGGGTGGGAGGGAGTGGGCAGCGGACGTCAACAATAGGTGGGAGGGAGTGGGCAGCAGACGTCAACAAAGGGTGGTGGGGGAGGGCCAGCAGACGTCAACAAAGGGTGGGGGGGAGGGCCAGCAGACGTCAACAAAGGGTGGGGGGAGGGGCCAGCAGACGTCAACAAAGGGTGGGAGGGAGTGGCCAGCCGACGTCAACAAAGGGTGGGAGGGAGGTACAAGCCGACACCAACAAAGGGTGGGAGGGAGGGGCAAGCCAACACCAACAAAGGGTGGGAAGAAGGAGCAGGAGAAAAGGACTCTGGCAGTTTCTTATGTCCCTACAGCACTTCTTGGCCAAGAGAATGGAAGGTAAGTGGAGTCCAAGAGGATGCAATAAAAAAAATCCTAAACTGCAGAAATATTCTGAAAATAAAATTAATTTATTGAAAACACAATTTTGTTTTTTACTGTTCCTAGGTGGGATCAAACAACCTAGCTAGCTCTGTCGAAGGCTCTGAATGCTCCATTGACAATTGTTTTAGAAAGCAACAGTACAAATGATTATTCCACTATAAGTAGATGGCTGAGAGAGGTTTTTAAAGAATCATCAAAACAGAAGAATCTGATCCAGTGTAACAACTATTTTGCAAACCAATTATCATTTAATCAAACAAGAGAAGAGCGATGTTCCCAAAAGTTGACCCGAAAAGTCCAGATAATAGCAGAGGTGAACAAGTTACTTACCTTGGGTAACAATGTATCTATAAAAGACATAGGTTAATTGTAGATTCCTTACATTTGCATTTTCCCCTAGCCGTCAGACTGGATATGGAGATTTTTCTTAGCAGTAACCCCGCATGTCGGTAGGTGGCATCAGTCGACTGTCTCTGTCATCGGCGTTGTGGTTCCTGGGATGAAGTTGCGGTGCCTACTTAGGTGCTGCGCCGCCCCTGCGAGCTGACATCAGTTCTGACACGATTTTCCATGCCAGAAGCGCAGAGCCATGAAAGACAGACAACAGGTGTGCCACAACAAGGGCCCAGTATGGGAGTCCCTATCCCTAGAAGTCAGCTCGCAGAGCGGGCGGATAGGAATCTACAACTAACCTATGTCTCTTACAAATACATTGTTACCAAAGGTAAGTAACTTGTTCATCTAAAAGAGACAGTAAGTTGTAGATTCCTTACCTTAGGGGAAAAAAACAGCAATACCATACACCCCCACCCGCCCGCCCCAAGGAGGAGGGTCTACTAACTAAGTTCACTTCAGAAAGTCCTGGAGGTCCGAACGCGCAATATAGCCATCCTGCTGAACTTGACTGTTAAGGCAATAATGTCTGATGAACGTGTGCAGAGATGCCCACGTTGCCGCCTGACAGATAAAGGAGACGGACTCCACGTGCCAATGAAGTGGTTGCTGCTGCAGCCCTAGTGCAATGAGCACGTATTCCAACTGGAGGATCCTGCAGATTTATATGCAAAGGACAACCCCTCAAGAGAGAGATGGTACGTTTTTGAACTTGGCACCTATATATCCAATAAAGAATTGATCATCCACCCGGAAATCTTTGGTTTGGTTAAGGTAGAATGACAGTGCCGATTTAGGGTCCAGACGGTTGAGTCTCTCCTCCTCCTCCTTGGAAGGGTACGCAGGTGGAAAAAAGGTGGGCAAAGAAATAGATTGTCCTACATAAAATGGTGTAACCACTTTAGGAAGGAATGAAGGCCTCATTCCAAGCACCACTTTGTCTGGATGCAAAGAGAACAAGCATTTGTAATGCAATAGGTCTCACATTTACACAAGAAAATTATTGGCAATGCCTTTTATTTAAGTTTCAAAAACAAAAGCAAAAATAAAAGGCATTATTTACATTGTCAAAAGCTCAAACTCGCATAAAAGCGAGACCTATTGCATTGCAAATGCTTGTTTTTGTAAGGGATCTTCACATCAATATATTTTAATAAATAGAGGATACATACCAGATAACGGTTTGTAAAAGTCACCAGACCCAAGGAAGGCAATTTAGGACCATAATACACACAGTACCAATTGTATATCATTTTTTTCAAATGTATTTTGTTTATTTGATTTAGTTCTCTTCTGAGAGCAACAAATAAGATGATAAAGCAAAATTACATTTATAATTAGCAAAATTGCGAACGCTTATCCTAATACAAGTTAAAAAGATTTTTTTAAAATGTAAACAGATTATAACAAATTCATTGGGAGGTGATTTAAGAATTCAAATTAAACACTGTACACTTGTAGAATTACACTATTTGAATTGGTTTTAAAAATCGCTTTCTGGCAACAACTACTGTAGAGCTAGGACAAACAAACAAAATATGCATCAGATCTTGAACTCGAACTCCTCCTTTACAGAGGTCACATAAGCTACTGGCATGATTGTTATTTGTCCATTTACAGGTAAGAGATTTGAGAGGAAGGATCCCAAACAGAAGTAAAATCATGCAATGCCGGGCGCCATGTCTTAATGTGAAAGTAAGGTATTGTCGCCTTTGTCTGAATTCAATTGACTTGCAATTTTGTACAGTCCTGGAAATCAAGATCGTAGCTTATCCTTGGAGTCGAGTGTTTTAAAAGAGTTTCAAATGTGCTGGAGTCCAGGTTTTCAGCAGATCAACTGTACATTCTGACAACTTCAGTGCAAACACTAAGTTTTGATAAAAAACGTATTTTGAGGATCCTTCATCAAAGATTTCAAGTTTTAGTAGAGCTTTTAGAGAACTTTGTTCAGAATGTATGATGTTATAAGCCCATCGAATGATACAGTAATTCCTCTAGTGTATGTACTAGTTAACTCGAAAACTCGAAGCGCAGGGCTTGCACGGGAACAGCTTGAGACATTTTGGTTAATTTCCGAAGAATCTGGCTTTCTTGGAGTTGTAGTGAATGCCATTGGTTTATAGGAATGTGCTCAAGAGCGTATGAAAGAACAGGTGGAATCGTGATACTAAAAACCTGAAAAAGGGTTGAAAAGTGCCTATGCCCGGTGGAAGAGTATAATCTTTGGAGAACCCCGGCATGAACATCAGCTTTGTAGGCCAGGTGCTGGAGATGGGAATGATTTGTTAAAGTTTGAGAAAAAATACGACCTAAGTAGATGCACTCATTCACTATTTCGAAAGGTTGTCCTCCTAAAGTCCAGTTATAGTTTACGTATCTTTGTCTTCCTCAAAAAGGAACTATTTTTGTCTTTGCTATGTTAGGGACTAAAAAATTTGTTCTGCATATAACGCAAGTGCATGAAAGTTCCTTTGAAGGCCGAACGGAGTAAGATCAAGGATAATCACATCATCTGCATACATCAAAGTATGAATTTTATGTAGTGATATTTTCGGAGAGAAATTAATTATCTGCATAAAACAATCTGGTTGATCGCTAAGGTAGAAGGAAAATAGTAGAGGAGCAAAAAGACACCCTTGTCTTAGGCCATTCAATGTTTTAATTGGGGATGTGAGGCACCTCTCTGTCCCCAATAATACTTGGCACCAAGTTTCGGAGTGGAGTGGCATAATTATATGTAATAAGTTGTCCGGGATTCCCAATTTCTTTAGCTTACACCAAAGTGTTGGTCTGTCAACTGTCGAATGCTGTTGAGAAATCAAAGAGAGTAGACCTGTGATTTCGAGACACAAATTTATCGATTATTGTTTGTAATATCGCAATATTATCAGTTACAGAATGTTTGTTGCGAAACCCACCTAGGTTATATGGGATTGATCCAGTTGAGAAGGCCCACTCTTTGAGATGGTCCAATACACTGGCGGCGATGATCTTTCCTGTCGAGTCAAGCAGGGGGATCTGTCGGTAGTTGCCGGGGGACAATCAGGAGCCCGTCTAATGGATAGGGATAATTCAACTTCCTTTACAAGATTTGGGAATTTCGCCAGTGGCGAAGCTATGGGAAAAGAGAGGGGTTAAAACCAAACTCCACTCCTTTGGATTTTTTTGGAGCACCTTTATTGGAATTTGATCTGGTCCTATTGCTACAGATGTTCTTGCATTTCTTATATGAAGTTCAATTTGAAATGGTGAAGGGACAGGGTGATCAAGAGTAGTTGCCTGATGGTCGTATCATGATGTCTTTCCTCAGGTTAATTTTGTATATATTTGTTAGATATGCTTCTCATTCCCTTGGGGGGACTGGTGAGGATTGTTAAGGTTTTTTTGTGCCGGTTTCTTTTGCAGTAAGAGTCCGGTATTCATGTATATTTTTTTGTTTAGAAGCAATCTGAATGTCTATCCATTTTTAACCTGTTGCGCTTTTCTTTGCTTCTTTTTCGCCCTCCGTTTGCGATTTATAAGTATTTTAATTTCCTGTTGTCTATTTTCGGAGAAACATAGGAAGTGTGCCCAAATTAATTTGTTAAGTAACATTTTTGTCAGGAATTTTCTTTATGTGATTTCTTGATTAGAAGCTTCGGAGGTTCAGGGTTTCTTGCAGAATGTTCACGAGTTTCTTTAAAGCGACTTCAAAATTTGTTATTGGGTCTGTGAGATGTATACTCTCAAATATTTGCATAAATGCCTTTGCTATGTTGTTGTTGTCGTCGAGTGCTCTTGTATTCCAAGTGATATGTCAGCGTACTTGGTTCACGAGTGCAGGACTTTGTGAATACATGTTATAACCCACAGAGCTAGACTATTAGGTCAGTTGTAATATTGAGGATTGCGTAGTCGCTTCCCTGATTGAAGTTGATGCTTAGGTGTTCTATCTTCCTGAACAAGTCCTGGCTACATATCATGTAGTCTAATATTGAGGAGTTAAATATACCTGTTCTTGTGCTTGTTGCCGGAATGTCTCCTTCTGTGTTACCATTTAAGATAACTCCATTGAAAGCTGGTAGCAAGGAGCGTATTAATTTCCCCCAGTTTATCTGCTTTGATCCCTGGAGGAAAAACTGGTGTTGAAGTTAACAGGGCCTCAACATGTAATCCGTATTCCCATTTCTCCAGCAAGTCAATGGAAATTTTTGCGTTAAAGTCTCCCATTAGGAAGACTGACGTGAATCCTAAGGTTTCTACCACCTCTTCTAATTCCTCAAACATTTCAGACATACGGAAATCCAAATTGGAGCCAGGCGGAATATATAAGTTGTAAATAAGTAAGTCATTTGGAGTATCTGCTAGCTCCTTCCGGAACTTAACCTTTATACATTGGCTGTTTGGTGATTTCATGGGGATGATTTCATGATCCCATAAGAAATCTTCGCTTAGAAGTACTGCTAATGCGCCCTTAGCATGTCCCCGGCTGACTGGTTCCGCTGGGATATCATATACAATATATTTGTCTAGTTGAAAAGTAGTTGACCATATTTCCTGAAGTGCCACAATCCCTGGGTCATCTTCCATAATGTTTCCAAGTTTCTCCTGGGTTTTTCCCTTCAATAGTCCAGGAGGTAATGAAATGTAGGACGATATTACACACAGTACCAATTGTATATATGTTTTGTATTGCATGTGTATTTTGGAGTAGTTAGACTAAAAATGTGTTGTGTTTTAACACTAAATTTGTTTATTGAAAACAGTAAGTGGACTATATTGTTTAGTTGTCTGTAGTAAAAGAACAGCACAGTAGGTAATTGTATGGTTTAAGAATTTAAAAGCTTAGGAAACAACACCCTTTGTATTCTTACAAATCACATTTTGGCTAATGAAAAATGATTATTGAGACTTCTTTTAAAGATGCATTTAACATTACTGGTGCAATTAGAATGTTTAGAATTTGTTTACATTTCATGAATAGATTGTTGATGACACTAGAAAATGGTGAGTGAAATTGTGTGATTCTGTTTCTGGAGTATTTACGGCATAGTTATGGATTTACTGCAGCCTGCAGCCTACAGCCAGGCCCTATGCCCAATCCCCATACACATCTACCCCTGCTTTTCACAGTCTAAGGCAAGGACCTGAACAAACCCTCAAAGATACCAGCCCCCTCTGTACGCAGGCATTGGCCATGCACAGCTGCGATGCTTCCTGAGACACCAGGAGAATACGTGGGTCTTAGGGTTCCTAAATACATATACACAGCTCTGAATTCATAAGTACAACGAAAAAGATCACTTTGTAAAAAAAATGTCTTTGAAGCTGGGGGAGGAAAAAGCCAAAATCCCCTCTTAATGGGCCTATGGTTCAGGGTACCATCGCCTTGTTTACCTTTGCCTTATTTTTCCAAATTTTTCACAAGGTGGTTCGCTGTACCCTGTTAATTGCATAATGCCTTTATGTCCTGTTTTATTTATATACACATTCTTAAAGTGTTCCACGGTCCGTAAGTATTTTTTATTTTACAAATGTTGCCTTCTATTTTACCCCAAAAGTCGCTGGGAATTCAGTTGGAGTTCTTTCTTTTTTGTGTTGTCTCGTTTCCACTTCGGTTAAAGGTTTGCTGAGTGTGTAATATTGTGCAATCACAGCCATCTGCCAGTCTTGAAGCACACTTAGACACAAGGCCAACAGACAGGATCAGACAGCACTCCACCTCTCACAGACAACGTGCCAATAAACTCCGTTCCGAAGTCCTGATTAAAGATGTGACTCACCTACTATTGTGTCGTTGTATCCTTATAAACTTTCCTGACGCAACCAGTCATTCAGCAGGTTTCCTGATGCAGAACAAAAACAAAGCAAAAACAAGCTGTCGCCTCGTGCCCATCTCCTGTCCGTGCAGGCACAGCGAGCAGGAGACAGGAAGGGACAGGAGATATGCACACGTTGTGGGTTTTGCTTCCAAAGGGGGACAGGATATGTGCACGAGTACAGGACAGGAGATGTACACGCGTACACAAGACCCTTACGCGTGCACATCTCCTGTCCGTCCGAGTGCACATCTCCTGTCCCCCTTCGCCCACCAAACCGACAACAATAGGTCTCACCAAGGCGAGAAGGGCATGCGCTGCATTGCTAGGCGAGACCTAAAAAAGGGGGCTTGGAAGACTAAGCTTGCAGCTCACTCACCCTGCAAGCAGGTGATGGCCACAAGAAAGGCAGTTTTCCAAGTAAGGAGGCTAGGAGGACAGTTAATGATAGGCTCAAAGGTTGAGCATATAAGATATGTTAGAACAAGATTAAAGTCCCACTATGGCATTATGAAAGGAGATGGTTGAACGAGATGAATGATGCCCTGAAAGAATCCATTGTCAATAGGATGACTTGAATAAGGATGGCTGATCTGGCAGCCGAAAAAAAGCAGAGATAGCAGCCAAGATAGCCTTTGAGAGTGCCCAGAGCGTAACCCTGTGGGGCTAAAGAAGGTATGTACAAGAGGACCTCCGAAAGCGGGGCAGAAAGGGAATCCACAGCCGTTCCTGTGCACCATGCAAAAAACTTGTTCCATCTACAGGCGTTCATCAATTTAGTAGAGCGGCGCCTGGCTGCCAAGATGACATTACAGACTTTGAGTGGAAGGTCGAAGGCTGTCAACTGTTGCCGCTCAAATCTCCACGCAAGGAGGTGGAGACTGGTCAGGTTCGGGTGAAGAACCGCCCACTGCTGCTGCGGCAGAAGATCCTCCTAAATGGGTAATCTGATTAGAGGTTCGATGGCCATGCTCAGGGTACCAGACTCTTCGTGCCCAGTGCGGAGCCACAAGAAAAACTTAGGCCTGGCCGTGCTTGATCTTCTTGAGAACTCAGAGCAGAAGTGGTACAGGTGGAAAGGCGTACAGGAGGCCGCAGTTCCACTCATGATAAAAAGCGTTGCCAAACGAGTGCCAACTTGGAAACTCCAATGCAAAATACTGCTGACATTTCACGTTCTCTTCGGTGCCGAACCGATCTAACCAAAGTTCTCCCGAGCTCTGAAAGACCTTCCACTACCTCCGAATGAAGCCTCTATTTGTGATCGACCAAGCGCAGACAGCAGAGTTCATACGCCCTGGCATTCAGAGAACCCGCCAGGTGTTGAAATACCAGGGTCATGCCCTGATGTTCCAGCCATGTCTAGAGACGAAGAGCCTCCTGACACAGTGTCCACGACCCCACCCGGTTTGTTGCAGTACCACATGGAGGTGGTGTGGTCTGTGAACACCTGCACCACTTTCCCTTTGAGAGAGGGAAGGAATGCCTTCAGTGCCAGTCGAATCGTCCGGAGCTCCAGCAGGTTGATATGGAGCCAGACTCCACAGAAGATCAGGACACCTCTGATATCTGCCTCTCCCAGATGGCTGCCCCATCCCAGGATTGACACATCTGTCACCACTGGTAGATCTGGTTGAGGAAGGGAGATGGATCTGCCTCCGACTTAAGCTTGCTTCGTTATCCACCACTGCAATTCATGTGCAGTTCCCACTGAGATCTGAACTTAGTCAGAAAGATTCTCCTGTTGCTTAGCCCACTGGACCTTAAGATCCCACTGCAGAGGCTGCATATGTCATCTGGCATGCCCCACCAGGAAGAATGACTTGTTCGCGCCTGATCTTTAGCACGCTGGGCATAAGTGATATAGGCAGAAAGGCGTACAACAGACCGCAACTCCACTCTCGACGAAAAGCATCGTCTAGCGAGTGCCTAGAGAAATTCCAACACCCAAAATTGCCATGTCTAGAGACGCAGAGTCTCCTGAAATACGGTCCGCGACACCACCACGCCCAGTTTGTTGCAGTAGTACATGGCAGTGGTGTTGTCTGTGAACACCTGCACCAATTTCCCTTTGACCGAGGGAAGGAATGCCTTCAGTGCAAGCCGGATCGCCAAAGCTCCAGAAGGTTGATATGGAGCCTGGACTCCGCCAAAAACCAGAGGCCTCCGATCTCCGCCTCTCTCATGTGGCCCCCCCCATCCCAGGAGGGAAGCGTCCGTCACTACTGTATGCTTCGGTTGGGGAAGAGAGAGGGATCTGCCCTGGACCCAATGTCGGTTTGTGAGCCACCACTGCAGCTGCTGCGCAGTGACCTCCGAGATCGGGACGTAATCGGAAAGGTTCCCTTGATTCTGCGCCCACTGGACCTTAAGGTCCCACTGCAGAGCCTGCATATGTCATCTGGCATGCTCCACCAGCAGGATGCAGGAGGTCAGGAGGTCATGAGGCGAAGCAGCCTCAGAATCCTTCTCACCGAAATCCGGGATAGAGGCTGAAACATCGGTATCATACCCTGAAAATCCCAGACACACTGCTCGGGAGGATTGGCACGAAACTGCAGTGTCCGATGAAAGGGAGCGTCTGTGAGGGAGTAAGGTATGGCTTTAATACGTTTATAGAGAACCCCAGCGAGTGCAAGAGGTCCACCATAGTCTGGAGGTGGGAGACGACAGCCTGGGGTAAACAAGCCTTCAACAGCCAGTCGTCAAAATTTGTGCACGAGCTGCGACCACCGACATCACCTTTGTGAACACCTGAGGGGCATGTTCAGGCCAAAGGGAAGCACTGTGCAATGAAAGTGCTCGTGGCCCTCCATGAACTGTTTATAGCGTCTGTGGGCTGGCAAGACAGGAATATGGAAATAGGCGTCCTGCAAGTCCAACGCCACCATCCAGACTCCGGAGTCTAGGGCAGACAGGACCAGAGTCAACGTGTGCATTTTGAACTTCTACTACCAGAGGAAGCGGTTGAAGGCCCTGAGGTCTAGAATAAGATGCAGGCCTTTGTCCTTCTTGGGCAGCAGAAAGTAGTGGGAATGGCAACCACAACCTACTTCTTGAGCAGGGACACTCTATAGCCTACTTGGCCAAGAGAGCTGAAACTTCCTGGCGGAGAAGCGCCAAATGATCCTCTAACATGCTATAGAAAGCGTGTGGCATGAAGGGAATGGTAGTCTTAAAGGGGAGGGAGTAGCACCTTCAGACTATTTGCAAAACCTATCTGTCTGACGTGATGGATGCCAGTGGATGAGGTGATGGTGAATCCTGCCTCCCACTGACCGTTGATGGGCCTCAAACGTCTACCTAGGAAGGTTTGGAGGCTATAGCTAGGTGGATTGGTCAGCCTGCAGGCTCCCAGACCCACAAGGTTGCTGGGTCCCACATCTGTGCCCATGTAAAAGCTGGGCAGCATGCGTGAGCCGTTGGCTAGACTGGGCCGGTCGTGGTGGGGTGCCCCTTCCATAGCCACAAAAGGGGCGAAAAGCAGACTGGAGTGGTCAGGAAGGCGCAGCGAGGCCCGAAGATCTGCAGATAGCCCGAGATTCTTAAAGCCCTCCAGCGCTGAGTGTGCTTTGTCACCAAAAAGACGACGGCCATCAAAAAGCATGTCTATCAAGGTTGACTGGACAGCCCCCGAAAAGCCAGTTGTCCTCAACTAGGCATAGTGCCTTAGGACTTCCGACAAGGCAATCGCACAAGTTATTTACCTTCTGTAACAATATATCTGTAAGAAACAGTATTTAGTGTTAGATTCCTTTCCTTAGAATATCCACAGGCGTCAGACTGGATCTGGAAAGTTTTGCGTAGCAGTACCCCTGCGCGTCGGTAGGCGTTGTCTACTGCTTCGCGTCCTTCATCGGCGCCGTTTTCTCCGGGATGACGTCTGAGTACTTAAATGCCGCCCTCGCGTCAGTTCTTGTACATAACTTTCCGCGCCAGGAACGCAGAGCCATGCCAGAGACCGACACTGGTGCCATAAAACTAGAGCCCTCAAAGGGAAATACCTTAATCCTAGATATCGGTCCGCAGAACGGGGAGGATGGGGTGGGGGGGGCGGTAAGGAATCTAACACTAACTACGGTTTCTTACAGATATATTGTTACCGAAGGTAAGTAACTTGTGCTTCTGAAAGAAACAGGTTGGTGTTAGATTCCATACCTTAGAATAGATACCCCAGCAATACCAACCCCAGTGGTGGGTCTGCGAACCAAGATCACACCAGAAAGTCCTGGAGAACGGAACGGCCAAAAAAGCCATCTCTCCGGACTTGGCTGTCCAGGCAGTAGTGTCTAGCAAACGTCTGCAGCAAGTCCCACTAGCTGCCTGACAGATGTCCTGCAAGGGGACTCCCCGACCCAGGGCAGTAGTAGCTGCCGTGGCCCAAGTTGAATGGGCCCTCAGCCCAACCGGAAACTCTTTTCTAGCCAAGGAGTAACAGACCTTGATGCACAACACGACCCATCGAGAGATGGTCCGTTTGTGCACCACCCGCCCCTTCTTCACGGCCACGTAACCAACAAAGCTGGTCATCCACCCGGAACTGGCGTGGGCGATCAAGGTAGAAGGAGATTGCACGTTTAGGGTCCAGACGGTGGAGCCTCTCTTCCTCCTTAGAAGGATGCGGAGGCGGATAGAAGGTGGGCAAGGTGATGAACTGCCCAATGTGAAAGGTTGTAACTACTTTGGGAAGGAAAGAAGGACGGGTTTTTAAAACAACTTTGTCCAGATGGACAGAAAGGAAAAGAGGCTTAGAAGAAAGAGCTGGGAGCTCACTTACTCTCCTGGAAGAGGTGATGGCAACCAGGAATGCAGTCTTAAGAGTAAGAAGAAGAAGAGGGCAATTGTGAAGTGGCTCGAAAGGAGCGCACATCAGAAATGTAAGAACTAGGTTCAAGTCCCACTAAGGCATCACAAAACGAACAGGAGGGAACATGTGCACGATGCCCTTTAAGAACCTATTAACAATAGGGGAATTGAAAAGAGAAGGCTGATCAGGAAGCCTCAAAAAGGCAGAAATGGCAGAGAGGTAGCCCTTAAGCGTGCCCAGAGCAGAGCCCTGCTGGGGAAGAGAAAGAAGGAAGAGGAGTACCTCTGAAAGGGGGGCAGAGAAAGGATCCACAGCCTTTGCTGTGCACCATGCCACAAATTTGTTCCACCTGCAGGAATAAACCGATTTTGTGGAGGGACGCCTGGCTACCAGAATCGCATCACATACTTCAGGAGACAAGTCAAATGGCCTCAACTGCCGCCGCTCAATCTCCACGCATGGAGGTGGAGGCTGGACAGGTTCGGGGGGAGGACCGTCCCCTGCTGCTGCAACAGACGGTCCTCCCGAAGAGGCAGACAAATCGGAGGATCGATTGACATGCTGAGTAGCTCGGGATACCAGTATCTTTGTGCTTAGTCCGGAGCCACAAGGATGACTTTGGCCCTGTCGCGCCTGATCTTCAGCACTCTGGGCAGAGGTGGTATAGGCGGAAAGGCGTACAACAGACCACAGCTCCACTTGCGACGAAAAGCGTCTCTGAGCGAGTGCCGTCTTGGAAATTCCAACGCGCAGAACGGAACACATTGCGCGTAATCTTCGGTGGCGAATAGATTTAACCAAGGCTCTCCCCATTGCCAAAGGAGGCCTTGCGCCACGTCCGAGTTCAGACGCCATTCGTGATCCATCATTCACCGGCGGCTGAGTTCGTCCGCCCTGGCGTTCAGGGAACCTGCCAGGTGTTGAACCACAAGGGTGAAGCCCATGTTTTCCAGCCATGTCAAGAGGCCCACCCCGCCCTGTTTGTTGCAGTACCACATGGCAGTGGCGTTGTCCGTGAACACCTGCACTACACTTCCCCGGACAGAGGGAAGGAATGCTTTCAGTGCAAGACGGATCGTCCGCAGCTCCAGAAGGTTGATGTGTTAGCCGGGACTCCGCCGGAGACCAGAGGCCTCTGATCTCCCTCTCACCCATGTGGACACCCCAACCCAATCTGTCACAACTACATGCTCCGGGTGGGGAACGGAGAGCGATCTGCTGCTGACCCAATCGCGGTTGTGAGCCACCACTGCAACTGTTTCGAAGTGCCCTCCGAGATCCGGATGTAGTCGGACAGGTTGCCCTGATGCTGTGCCCACTGAAACTTCAGGTCCCAATGCAGAGCCCGCATCCGCCACCGGGCGTGATGCACCAGAAGGATACAGGAGGCCATCAGCCCCAGGAGCCGCAGCGTCAACCTGACCGAGAGTCGGGATAAAGGCTGAAAGACCGGAATCAGAGCCTGAATATCCCAAACCCGCTGTTCAGAAGGATAAACAAAAAACTGCGCTGAGTCCAGAACCGCTTCCAAGAAGTGAAGCTTCTGAGAAGGACACAGGTGTGACTTCGGCACGTTGATGGAGAACCCCAGCGAGTGCAGGAGGTCGGCCGTAGTCTGGGGCGAGCCCGCCTTCAACAACCAATCGTCGAGATAGGGGAAAACTGACACCCCTAATCTGCGCAGATGAGCTGCGACCACCGCCATCACTTTCATGAACACATGTGGGGCGCTGGTAAGGCCGAAGGGGAGCACGGTAAACTGAAAGTGCTCGTGGCCTACCGTGAACCGCAGGTATAACCAGTAGGCCGGCAGGAAGGGGATGTGGAAATTAGCGTCCTGCAAGTCCAACACTACCATCCAGTCTTCTGGGTACAGGGCAGCTAGGATCTGAGCCAAAGTCAGCATCTTGAACTTCTCCTTCCGGAGGAAGCCGTTGACACTCCTTAGATCCAAGATAGGGCGAAGGCCCCCTTTGCCCTTCATGGGTACCAGAAAGTAGTGGGAATAGCAACCACGTCCTACTTCTGGCCCAAGAACGCGCTCGACAGCCCCCTTGGCCAAGAGGGCCGTAACTTCCTCCTGCAGAAGTTGCAAGTGATCCCCCGACATGCGGTGGTACTGCGGTGGCATGGCTGGAGGCGTCGCCTCGAAGGGGAGGGAGTAGCCCGTTTGGACGATTTGCAGCACCCACCTGTCCGATGTGATGGAGCCCCAGTGGAGGAGGTGATGGCGAACCCTGCCCCCCACTGGCGTAGAATGGGCCTGAAAACACGAACTAGAAGGATTTTGAGGCAGATGCTGCAGGGGGCAGATGTGGACTGGCTTTGCCTTTGTCCCCCGGCACCGCCACACCGGTTACCACATCCACGACCACGTTGAGGTGGGTTCTGAGACCTGTGGCTAGCTGGACCGGAGGGGGCGCCCCTTCCTTGGCCACGAAAGGGACGAAAGGCAGAAGTCTGCTGGCGTTGGCCGTGTCCCAAAGACTTGGCTGTAGCCCTGGAGTTCTTAAAATGTTCCAGCACGCTGTTCGTCTTGTCACCAAAAAGGCGACGGCCATCAAAGGGCATGAGACATAAGGGATGCTTGGACATCGCCCGAAAAGTTGGCGGACCTCAGCCAGGCGTGGCGGCGAACTGCCGCCATCATTGCAATCGCCCTGCCTAGCGAGTCCGTGGTATCCAGTCCACACCGAATGGAATATCTTGCTGTGTCCCGTTCCTCTGCGAGGGCCTGGGTTAGCTTTGTCAGGGCCTCCGCCGGGCAATGCGGCAGCACTTCCGCAACAGTATCCCACAAAGAGTGAGAGTAACGGCCCAAAAGGCAGGCCGTGTTGACCGACTGCAATCCCAAACTCAGTGAGGAGAACAGATTCTTACTGAACTGGTCGTACCTTTTGGATTCCCGACCAGGAGGGGCGGTCGGGAATGCGGTCTAGGAAGTTGAGGCCTGGATCACCAGGCTCTCAGAGGTGGGGTGAACAGACAGGAAACTGGGGTCACCCGGAGCCGGGCGGTGGCGTCAGGCTACGTTCTGATCCACAGGGAGGCCTGTGGAGGGCTTGGACCAGGTACCCAACAGAACGTCAATGAGGGCCTCGTTGAACTCAGGAGAGGCTCCGAGGAGCTTGCCTGCGGTTTGAGTACCTCAGTGAGGAGGTTAGACCTCACAGTCACGACTGGGAGCTCAAGACCCAAGGCCTTGGTTGCCAGAGTCAACACCACGCTGTCCGCAGCCCCCTCCTCCATAGCCACGGTAGGAGGGAAGACAAAACTAGTGCCGGGCAAAGTGTCCAGAACACTGGCCTCCCCAAGTTCGTCCGTCCAGTCCGGAATCAACTGGCACTGCAGTGCCAGAGGGTCCCCAGACCCCTCCCAATTCCCCTTATCCTCCGTCTTCTGAAGATCAAGAAGAAATGATTGAGCCGGATCGTAGGTGAAGAGCTCACCTATCGGCGCCGAAGACGCCGACGATCCAATGCCGGATCCGGACCGGGGTGGAGTTCGGGGAAGACGCCGCCCAAAAACGGTGCTGGGAGCGACACCCTTGGTGATGACGCCGGCGGAGGGGTCGTAAGGTTGACCGGCGCGACACGGATAAGGCCTGGATCATGAGGAGCCCTGCGGCGTCGGGACCGAATTCGCCAACGGCGCCGGGGCCGAAGCATCTGATGACACGGGGGCCGAAGCCGCCAGCCTGCTTGGGCTCTCAGACGGGTCCGCGGGACCCGAAAGCACCTCGACGGGACCCGACTATTTCCTCCTGCGTTGCGTTCAGCCCAGGGACCGGCAGGTGTGGAGCTGGACGTGGCGCTTGCGGCTCCGGCACAGCCGCGTGGGCAGTGTCGCCCGAACCCCCGGCCGCATCGCACAAGGAAGTCAGAAGAGCGACGTTGCTTCTTCGACTTTTTTTGCCTCGACTTACCTGAGGACTTTAACCCGACGAGTGGTGTCGACTCACCAAGCTGTGATGACTGTGGCCCCGCGACCGTTCTCTCGTCCTCCTCCTGGACGGGACCTCGAGCGGCACGGGGCCGACTGCCGGATCTCGAGTCGCTTACGGGACCGCTCCCGCCTAGCTTTCGACGTCAAGGCCCGGCAGTCGGGGCACGATTTGTCATCATGGTTGGCCGGAGGCAATAAAGGCACCGACAGTGGGGGTCGGTAACCGACATCAGTCGGCTACAGTCGTCACAGGACTTGAACACGGGCTTGAACCCGGGAATCCCTACCGGCACCAGAGTCGATAGACTCAAGAAGATCCAAAATAGATCGAAATAAATTAGTCAAAAAGTGACTAACGAGTACTGCTCTTCCCGGATCTGCGCTTGCTGGCGTGGAAAAAAGAAGAACTGATGTCAGTGCGCCAGGGCGGCGTCTAAGTACTCCGACGACGTCATCCCGGCGACCACGACGCAGACGACGGACGCGGAGCCGCAGACGACGCCTACCGGCGCACAGGGGTACTGCTACGCAAAAATTTCCAGATCCAGTCTGATGCCTAGGGATATTCTAAAGTAAGGAATCTAACATTAACCTGTTTCTTTCAGATGTTCCGCTCAGTGAGTTGGTGGTATCCAGTCCACATCTGATCGTGCATTTGAATGTCTCTCTCCCATTAGCCACTGCCTGGGAGAGAACGACCAGGGCCTCCTCCGGGCATTGAGGCAGCACCTGCGCAACCATATCCTAGATGGTATGGAGTATTCATGGACCGCAATGCCAAGCTGGAGGTAGAGAACATATGCTTCTGAAGATGGTCCAGCTTCTTGGATTCCCTGTCTGGAGAAGCAGAAGGGAATGTGGCCTTTGAAGTAGAGGATTGGACCACAAAGCTCCTGGGGGAAGGGTGTTGTGTTGAGTTAGGAACACTGAATCGCCTGGGTCGGATGGTGGCAGTGGGTAATCGTCCTCTCCACGGAGCTTGGGCCAGGTGCCCAGAAGGACGTCAGTAAGGGCTTTGTTAAACGGCAATAGAGGTTTAAAGGTTGAAGCACCAGTCAGGAGGTTAGACCTGACTGCCACCGAAGGGAGCTCAAGGCCCAAGACCTTGGCCGCACTGCTCATCACCACAGCATTGGACGCTCCCCCCTTCTTAGCCACAGTAGGGGGAGAAAGCAAGCCAGTGTCTGGAGAAGTGTCTAGACCACTAGCGTCACCCAGGTCCTCTTGTCAGTCCAGTTCTTCCAGCTGGTCAGTTAAAGGGTGCAGTAACTCCTCCCAGTCCTCATCACTGACCTCTGGTCAATAGGGAACCAAGGGAAGAAAGGGGAACAAAAGTACTCTCAATTGATCGTTCATAGGTTGGTCCAGCTCCAGGTCCAACTCAGGGATGAGGAAGGGGACGGCGTAGGTCTGGGGCACGACCGGTGAGCAGGCATTGTCGTTGGGATCGCACGGGGGAAAGTAGAGCGAGATCGCTCGGAGCCGATATGGATCCGCTCTGTATGGCCTGAAGGCACGCCGGCAGAGTCGGGCTTCCGAAAGATGAGATATAAGGCCTCGTAAAAGGGTCAAAGTAGGACAGGGGACGCTCCGGCTCCCGGTAATGGGAGGAGGCGTGGAGAAGAATCTGAATCGGGCACCGGAGACTGAGCCGTTGAACGCCGACGCACTGAATACCGTGTTGCGTCAGCCTAAAGACAAGGAGAAGGTGAAGAGCGTTTGTGCTTCTTCACCTTCTTCTTGTGTTTTGACTTATCAAATTACCTTGACGACTTGGAGTGCGACAAGGAATGGGGGCTCCACAAACAGCCTCAAGACCTTCTTCTCGAATGTGAGCTTCCGCTCGAACGAGACCTAGAACAATGCGGAGCCAACCGCCAGGCCTCCAACAACTTTTGTGACTACTCCAGCAAAGTCTTCGGATGCATGGCCCGGCAGTCGGAGCACAACTTCGGGTCGTGCTCCTGACACCACAAGCACACAAGGTGCAGGTCCGTCACCGACATCATCTAGTGATGCGACCTGCAAGCCTTGAAACTGGCCTGACGTTGGAACTTCCCACGCGCACCAATTGGCTACTGCTGTACACTTGTAAGTCCCTAGTATATGGTACTAAGGTTCCCAGGGCATAGTACACCAGGGTTCTACCCTTAGCACCAGAATGTATTTTTCCACCCATCGGAATCCACTTAACCTGTGATTAGAGGCCTGCCATTGCAGCCTGTTTGAACTGGTGCTTGCACCTCCCATTACAGATATGTTTCCTTATATATGGGGTCACTACACTTCAAACCTGTTAGTTAGCCCACCCCCTATGGTAGGTTCTTTAGTCCTGAGGGCAGGGTACTTGGTTATAAGTGTGAGGGTGCCCCTGCACGAGCAGGGCACCCTTACAAACCACAGAGTCGATTCTCCTGACTTTATAAGTGCAGTCAGCCATTTTGGGACGTCTGGGACATGGAGGCTTGGACAACCAAGCTCTCAGGGGTGAGGAGTTGGGTGAGGAAAAGGGGGTGCCTGGGGCCAGGCGTTGGGCCACGTTCGTATCCACAGGAGCCCCTATGTTGGGCCTGGACCAGCTGCCCAAATGAACGTGAGAAAGTGCCTCATTAAAAGGCAGCAGTTGGAGATATTATCAGGGCTTTGTATGCCGGGCCCGAGAGGTTCTCGCTGGTGGGCCCAACTGCACATGCAGTGCATGTGTGGCATGCTGCTAATAAATGTCTGGGCTGGGAGGGAAGGTTAACTTTGACCACCCCCATGTTCAGTTCCGAGAGACTCAGGAGCTTGTGGAAGTCTAAAGGATTTGACAAGTGGGATCTCATCACGATGAGCCGGATCAAGGATATGTGGGGAGGAGAAAAAATACATACATTGGACTTTCTCAAACAACAGTAGAGTTTGCTTGACAATGAGCATTATCGGTATCGACAGATTAGACATGCCCTCCTCACTCACATACTTAGGGACACCACGCTTCCAGAGGCCTCTCCTCCTGAGGATCGAGTGTTAGATGGACACCCCCCGAGAAAACTATCTCCTTAATATATAAAAAGCTTGTAAATAATATGGAAGACCCGCTGGTACGTATTAGAACATTGTGGGAGGCAGATGGGTTAGAGTTGGATGACGAAGACTGGGTGGAGGCAGTCTCCTCCCCAAAAGTGGTGGCAATTCAGATGAGGCTTAGACTGGTGCAGCTAAAGATCCTGCACAGATCGTATATTACAGGGCCTCGATTCGTGCATATGGGGAGAGCGGTGAGTGGAGAGCGTAGAAGGGGTTGTGGAGAAGTTGGCACTTTAATGCATATTCTCTGGCACTGTGTGGAAATACAAGAATTCTGGGCAAGGGTTCATGATGAGATGAAAGAAGTACAGGGGAGGGAATACAACCAGAAGCCCGGAGGTCTATATTGAATGTGTGGGAACCCACGGATTTGAACGTGTTTCAGAAACAATGGGTGACACTGGCGTGCATGGTGGCGAAACAAAATATTGCTCAGTTGTGGGGAGCTAGCCAGGCACCCCGAATTTCTAAATGGGCAGAGGATCTGGACTGGTATATGTTTAGGGAGAGAGCTGTATACGTGGCCAGGGGTTGCCCTGAGAGATGGGGGAAGATCTGGAAGGCTTGGAATAGTTATCGTGGTGAGATATGTACGCCCCGGTGCGGCAAGTGGAAGCAGAGGCGCAGGAATCCCAGTTATCCTACCACTGTATCTACTGTTTTATTTGATTCTGTGCAAACGACAACTTGACCTTCGCAATGATGTAAATTATTATTTCACCTGATGTTATTTTTCTTTTTGTTCATTCATTAATAAAAAGATTTTTTTTAAAAAGGCAGCAGTGGCTCTTCAGAGGTAGCCGCCGGCTGAAGCACTTCTGTCAGGAGGTTAGTCCTGACCATCACTGTAGGGAGTTGGAGGTGGAGGGACTCTGCTGCCCTACGCAACACCACTGCGTAACTTGCACCCTCCTCCGTAGCCATGTTAGGAGGAGTGAGCATGCCAAGGTCAGGGGAGGTGTCCAGACCACTGGCATCCCCCAGTTCCTCTGCCTGGTCGGGTCAAACTCACACTGAGTTGTGAGAGGGTCCTCAGACCTCTCCCAGTCCTCCCCTTCCTCCGAAGGCTGATGAACAGGCCTAAAATAAGGAGGCTGAACATTGGGGTAGAAAGGCTGCATCGGCGTCTGAAGCAGCGTCGAGCGACGCTGGTCCGTCTCCATGTACCACCCGAACCCTCAGCTGCGTCGCATGACGGGAAGTCGGTGAGCGATGACGCTTCGACTTCTTGTGATGCTTACCTGACCCAGAGTGCAAAGACTTCGATCCCAACAAACGATGTTGATGCCTCCTCGACCTCCCACGAGACCGGGACCTTGAGTGGCGCAGAGTTGACTGCCGGACTTCAAGCAACTTTCGGGCCGCTCTAACAAAGTCTTCGGCGCCATGGCTCGGCAGTCGGGGCACGACTTAGGGTTGTGGTCGCGCCCCCGGCAGTAGAAACACACGCGGTGCGGGTCCGCCACTGACATGATACGTTGACAGTCCCCGCAAGACTTTAAGCCGGGCATCCCTACGGCACTAGGAGTCGATCAAAAAGGCCTAGAATAAATCAGTCAAAAAGTGAGTGGGGGTACCGCTCTCTCTGGATCTCCGCATGCTGGCACGGAAAAAAAAATAACGGACGTCAGCGTGCGAGGGCGGCGTCTAAGTAGCTGCTGTGACGTCATCTCGGCAACCATGATGCCAATGATTGACTTGGAGCCGCACAACGCCACCCTCCGACGCGCAGGGGTACTGAGGACGAAAACTTTCGGGATCCAGTCTGACACCTGGGGGTAATTCTAAGGTAAGGAATCTATCACTACGTGTTTCTTTCAGATACACAGTGGTCACGAGGGGAAGACCAAACCATATCCTAAAATAGTGGTAAACGAACCATGACTCGAGTCAAGACGATACCCAGAACACGTAGAAGTGCCGGGGACCCAAGGAACCACCCCAGATAAGCAACCAGGAACCCCATGGAGGCCATGTGCAGAGTAGGAACACGACCACAGGCTCAATAAAAGTCAATGGGTAAGTCGTGGTTTCAGCTTTAAAGAAGAAGGACCCTTCCCAGTGGGCCCTGAAGTTACCCCGCGAAAGACAGAAAATTGGAGAGCGACCCCACCCGTGGATACCCTAGGAACCAGGATACCTACACCAGGGAAGCCGGGTGCATAGGTGTGAAGTGGAGTCGGAAACCACCAAACTCAATGGAGGACTTCAGGAAGATGCCGCTGCTGGATAAGGTGAAAGTGTCTGGTGGAACCCAAAGGTGGATTCAAGATGAGAAGTACCTGCAAGCAGAGGAGACAGAGTCTCTGCCACTCAGGAGTGACTAGGAGGCACGGAAGAAGAATGTCCACCGATGTCTGGTTCTGCAGGAGAGATGACGGTGACCTTGAAGCTGCAGGTGTGCAGACCAGGCGACACTGTGGAAGACCAGGATCTGTTCACGAGATATCCCATATCGGATGTCGAGAGTTGAGGGGTCAGTGTACATCGCGAGCACCAACAAGCCTGGGCAACTACAAACAACGTGGAAAGCGAAGAGGGTGCAGTGTCCAGACCAGCAAGGTTCTGGTGACATCACCAGCAGGGGAATCAGGGCAGGCCCCAAACAATCAGGAGAGCCTGCTGAAATCAAAGAAGACCCTTAAGAGGACGCACAGGACGGAGGCACTGGAGTCACAAGAGGACCTCAAGCAGCTCACCAAAGTTGCAGGCCCACGGTGAAGGTAATGCGGTGAGGATGAAAATCTTGCTCACAGGAGATGCTTGAAGTTGTGGCTACTTGGAGCCCGAAAATCTTGGAGGAAGGAAGCCAACAAGCCTTTGCAAGCAGACACAGCACACAGGGGTTCGGTTCCTGCGGCTCCGATGAGGGATACTGGCCTCAGACATGGTGAGAGAACAGGGTAGGCCTCAAGGCATGTGAAGAACCACCACCTGTGTTGCTGAGCCTTTCGGAGTCCGTGGGAGCTCGGGATCAGCAGACCAGTCAGCTTCTTTGCAGTGCCTGCAGATGCAAGGAAGTGACTCCTTCCCTTCAAGGGACAGTCCTTCAGGTGTCATGGATGTCCACAGGGTTTGGAAGGTCCTGTATGGAGCACTGGCACAGATGTCGCAGCAGACTTGCAGGACATCGAGACAAGCAGCCGCAGAAGTCTTCCCAGTTGCATATCAGAGCCCAGAGCAAGGTCCAGCGAAGTCCAGAGTGCCCAGACGTTTTAAGAAGTGGTGTCTTGAAATGAATCTTGTCCCACAACAAATCTAGGGACACACCTACAGGTAAGCCATTAAGTACCCTAAGGAAAGGTTTGAGACGATTCAGGGTTCCCTCCCAGGGGAGGGGACGGACAGTCGGGAGGATATTAAAAAGTCCTTTGTCCAGTATCAAGCCAGATCGGGAACCAACGGCTCCCTGAGATGGTTTGAACTATACTATGAAAGAAGGGCACCAAATGTGTCCCTCATGCAGACTGAGTGGCACTGGCAGGCACTCCCACCTGGCACCAATACACTAAACCTTATCTGGGAGGTTGTCACACATCCATGTGACGGAATACCTATTGTTCTGCCTTCCCCTGCTCAAGCTTACCTCAGCCGAAGGAGGGCAGAATCTTGTCTCTGGTTGGCAGCAGCCATGTTGTGCTGTCCTGGTCTAGAAGACTGGTACCGGGAGCATTGAGGGCCTCCCAGAGTACATGGAATCATACCTCCCTCCCACACATTTAATGTGTAGGGGTATGATTCCAACAGGTTTGATAACAAACATGGCAGGGTTCGTTACAGCAAGTTTAGAGATGGTCACTATGTATCGTAATGGCTAATGCACTTACATCCCGGGAGAATGGACTCAGAGGGATATAGGGGTGTCCTGCTCATGCAGGGGCACCCTCACACTTATAATCGAGGACCCAGCCTTCAGGATTGAAAGGCCTGCCTTAGGGGTGCATTGTAGTTTTTAAGTGCAGTGACCGCAGATATAAAGAAAGCTATTGCGGTCGTAAGTGGTGCTAGCACCAGCTTACACAGGCTGCAATGGCAGGCCTGTAGTTACAGTTTGAGTAATCTCCCATGGGTGGCATAATACATGCTTCAGCCCTTGGGGGACCCTTGGTGTACCTATGCCCTGTGTACCTCAGTACCATACTAGTGACTTGTAAGGGTAAACCCAGTATCCAATCTGGGATGTACTTAAGTACTTACCATAACCAATTTAGAGGACAAAGCAAATAGAGTGGGGTCTGGGTTAGCAGGATCCCAGTCAGACTAGTCAAAAACAGCATAGCATGAGGCAAAAAGTGGGGGTAACAATAAAAACAGATCCTACTTTCCTACAACATCCAAGTTCATTAAAACAGTTTTCACTTCCTCCCTTTAAATCCTGTTGACTCCCTGAACCAAGTCTACTCGCTTGTGGACTATAAAGTGAAACATTAAGTTTAATCTCATTTAAAAAATCTTTTTTTTCAGACACTAAGTTTAATGAATCGTGAGATACAAATTCCCTGAGAAGACCGTCACTCAAAAACTCAATCTCTGCAGGTTTCGTAGTTGCATTTACAAATCTGAAAACATCTAACGACAAAAGTAATCAACTTTTCAAACATAAAACGTTTTGCCAGAGGGTTCATATTCAATGCTTAATTCTGAAAACACTTAAGCGAAACAATGTAATTCCCCAATAAGTTTTTTCAAATCAGGCCAACTATTCACAACAAAATTGCAAAAGCCTACTTCCAATCATCTTCACAAATGCCTCCCTTACAAACTTTATGAATATTCACACTAGCAATAATACACTCTTCTTCATTAGTACACTCACTAGAACAATCTGGAACCGGTAATTTTGATAAGCAATCTGTTCTTACATTCACACTTCCAGATACAAGCCTTATATCAAAGGTATACTTCAATTTTGTCCATAATCTTATTACTCCTGCAAAACATTTCAAGCACCCTTGTCATCAAACATGTATGTGAGGGGTTTATGCTCAGCGCATAGTATACAATTTGTTGCTCAAACATAGTTCCTGAATTATTCTACCCCCAGAAACATATTAGTGCCTCATGTTTCATAGTGTTGTATTGTTTCACCACATTATCAAAGTGTGAGAAGCAAAAGTACTTTCAGACGCATTCATGTTCTGGCAAAGAACAGCTCCGATTCCAACTGCATTTCAACGAACAGTAATGATACATCAATAACTACATTAAGGTTTTTAAAGGCCGAACCGTGGAGAGTAACCTTTTGACTGTGTTCATTATCTGTCTTTTCAGTATCCATTGAGAGCAATATCCACTCAGGTCGAAAAAAGGCCGGAGCTGATTTTTGTCCCGAGGGGTTGGCAATTCCAAAATTGCTCATATCAAATCCTCTTCAGTCCGAAATAAACACACACTTGTTTTTACTGACTGCTATTTTAGTATCTTCCACAATAATCACATCTCGATCAAGAATGCAAATATGCTGATCACAAGCCTCTGAAGATACCAAGAAACTACCCTGAAATGCTTGGTCAACTAGGACACCCTTAAAAAGACAATCCATTAACTTCTGAAAAACACTTGCCACTGATACAAGCCCAAGCAGCATGTGAATATATGTAAATGCACTATAAGGCTAGTTGTGTTCCAGTTCAAGGAAGACCTCGCCTGGCACTGTCCCCAATGGAGCTGGGTCTAGTGATTTTCCCATGCCTGGGTACAAACTGTGACGGCAAATTAATACTGGATTTGGATGCGGCCCTGGGTAATTACTAGTTGCAGAGATGAATTCAAACATTCCATCCATCACTTTTTGTATACTAAAGAAAAGATAATACAACCCGGTTTCGGAAACTCATTGAAAACCATATAAGAAAAAAAAGTCATGACAAAATGTCAAACAAACAACTAAGTCAAAATCTTCAGTTTTTCTGGTAAACCAGTTAAAATCAATATTCATTTGAATGACCAAGATCATATTCAAATGGGCATCGTTTCAAAATGACGTGTCGACTTTCGGGGTTAGGGAGCAGGTGCGTGCACACTCTAAGAGGTGCTTGGTCGTTAAAGGGTGGGTGGAGCGGCTTAAACATGGAACTGCAGCACCTTGAAAGTGTACCACGGTGATAAGGCTCTTCCCCATTAAGGAAGAACATTAGGAAAAACAAGCATTTACAATGCAACAGTCTCGCCTTTGCAAAAGTTTTAGCTATTGGAATTGTAAATGACAACATTTTTATTTATGTGTTGGTTTTGAAAACAGATAAATACATGGCATTGCCAATGCCAATAGCTTAATCTCTCGCAAATGCGAGACCTATTGCATTTGCACCCACACACACACAGAGCCCCACGCACACACACAGAGCCCCACGCGCGCACACAGAGCCCCACGCGCGCACACAGAGCCCCACGCGCGCACACAGAGCCCCACGCGCGCACACAGAGCCCCACACACACACACAGAGCCGCACGCACACAGAGAGCCCCACACACACAGAGCCACATGCGCACACACACAGTGAGCCACACACACAGAGCCACACCTGCGCACACACACAGAGCCACACCCGCGCGCACACACACAGCCACACCCGCGCGCACACACACAGCCACACCCGCGCGCACACACACAGCCACACCCGCGCGCACACACACAGCCACACCCGCGCGCACACACAGCCACACCCGCGCGCACACACACAGCCACACCCGCGCGCACACACACAGCCACACCCGCGCGCACACACACAGCCACACCCGCGCGCACACACAGCCACACCCGCGCACACACAGAGCCACACCCGAGCCCCACACACACCGAGCCCCACACACACCCCGAGCCCCACACACACCCCGAGCCCCACACACACCCCGAGCCCCACACACACCCCGAGCCCCACAAACACACACACCGAGCCCCACACACACACACACCGAGCCCCACACACACACACACCGAGCCCCACACACACACACCGAGCCCCACACACACACCGAGCCACACAAACACACACACACACACACACCGAGCCACACACACACACACACACCGAGCCACACACACACACACACACCGAGCCCCACACACACACACCGAGCCCCACACACACACACCGAGCCCCACACACACACACCGAGCCCCACACACACACACCGAGCCACACACACACACCGAGCCACACACACACACACACACACCGAGCCACACACACCCCGAGCCCCACACACACCCCGAGCCCCACACACACCCCGAGCCCCACACACACCCGAGCCCCACACACACCCCGAGCCCCACACACACACACACCGAGCCCCACACACACACACACCGAGCCCCACACACACACACACACCGAGCCCCACACACACACACCGAGCCCCACACACACACCGAGCCCCACACACACACCGAGCCACACAAACACACACACACACACACACACCGAGCCACACACACACACACACACACACCGAGCCACACACACACACACACACCGAGCCACACACACACACACACAGCCACACACACACACCGAGCCACACACACACACCGAGCCACACACACACACACACACCGAGCCACACACACACACACACACCGAGCCACACACACACAGCCACACACACACAGCCACACACACACACCGAGCCACACACACACACCGAGCCACACACACACACACACACCGAGCCACACACACACACACAGCCACACACACACACACACACACCGAGCCACACACACACACCGAGCCACACACACACACACACAGAGCCCCACACACATTCACACACAGAGCCCCACACACATTCACACACAGAGCCACGCACACACACACACAGAGCCACGCACACACACACACAGAGCCACGCACACACACACACAGAGCCACGCACACACACACAGAGCCACGCACACACACACAGAGCCACGCACACACACACACACACAGAGCCCCACACACACAGAGCCCCACACACACAGAGCCCCACACACACAGAGCCCCACACACACAGAGCCCCACACACACAGAGCCCCACACACACAGAGCCCCACACACACAGAGCCCCACACACACACCGAGCCCCACACACACACACACACCGAGCCCCACACACACACACCAAGCCCCACACACACACACACACCGAGCCCCACACACACACACACCGAGCCCCACACACACACACCGAGCCCCACACACACACACACCGAGCCCCACACACACACACACACACCGAGCCCCACACACACACACACCGAGCCCCACACACACACACACCGAGCCCCACACACACACACTGAGCCCCACACACACACACTGAGCCCCACACACACACCGAGCCACACACACACACCGAGCCACACACACACACACACACACCGAGCCCCACACACACACACACCGAGCCCCACACACACACACCGAGCCCCACACACACACACACACCGAGCCCCACACACACACACACCGAGCCCCACACACACACACCGAGCCCCACACACACACACACCGAGCCCCCCACACACACACCGAGCCCCCCCCACACACACAGAGCCCCACACACACAGAGCCCCACACACACAGAGCCCCACACACACAGAGCCCCACACACACAGAGCCCCACACACACAGAGCCCCACACACACACCGAGCCCCACACACACACACACACCGAGCCCCACACACACACACCAAGCCCCACACACACACACACACCGAGCCCCACACACACACACACCGAGCCCCACACACACACACCGAGCCCCACACACACACACACCGAGCCCCACACACACACACACACACCGAGCCCCACACACACACACACCGAGCCCCACACACACACACACCGAGCCCCACACACACACACACCGAGCCCCACACACACACACTGAGCCCCACACACACACCGAGCCACACACACACACCGAGCCACACACACACACACACACACCGAGCCCCACACACACACACACCGAGCCCCACACACACACACCGAGCCCCACACACACACACCGAGCCCCACACACACACACACACCGAGCCCCACACACACACACACCGAGCCCCACACACACACACACCGAGCCCCACACACACACACACCGAGCCCCCCACACACACACCGAGCCCCCCCCACACACACCGAGCCACACACACACCGAGCCACACACACACCGAGCCACACACACACCGAGCCACACACACACACACACCGAGCCCCACACACACCGAGCCCCACACACACAGAGCCCCACACACACAGAGCCCCACACACACAGAGCCCCACACACACAGAGCCCCACACACACAGAGCCCCACACACACACACACACACACACACACACCGAGCCCCACACACACACACCGAGCCCCCCACACACACACACACACACACACCGAGCCCCACACACACACACCGAGCCCCACACACACACACCGAGCCACACACACACACACCGAGCCACACACACACACACCGAGCCACACACACACCGAGCCCCACACACACACACACACACCGAGCCACACACACACACACCGAGCCACACACACACCGAGCCCCACACACACACACACACCGAGCCACACACACACACACCGAGCCACACACACACCGAGCCCCACACACACACACACCGAGCCACACACACACACACACACACCGAGCCACACACACACATACACCGAGCCACACACACACACACACCGAGCCACACACACACACACACCGAGCCACACACACACACACACCGAGCCACACACACACACACACCGAGCCACACACACACACACACAGCCACACACACACACCGAGCCACACACACACACCGAGCCACACACACACACCGAGCCACACACACACAGCCACACACACACACCGAGCCACACACACACACACACACATATACCCACCGAGCCACACACACACACACACACACCGAGCCACACACACACACACCGAGCCACACACACACACACACACACCGAGCCACGCACACACACACACAGAGCCACGCACACACACACACAGAGCCACGCACACACACACAGAGCCACGCACACACACACAGAGCCCCACACACACAGAGCCCCACACACACAGAGCCCCACACACACAGAGCCCCACACACACAGAGCCCCACACACACAGAGCCCCACACACACAGAGCCCCACACACACAGAGCCCCACACACACAGAGCCCCACACACACAGAGCCCCACACACACACACACACACACACACCGAGCCCCACACACACACACACACACACCGAGCCCCACACACACACACACACACACCGAGCCCCACACACACACACCGAGCCCCCCACACACACACCGAGCCCCCCACACACACACCGAGCCCCACACACACACACCGAGCCACACACACACCGAGCCCCACACACACACACACACCGAGCCACACACACACACACACACACCGAGCCCCACACACACACGCACAGAGCCCCACACACACACGCACAGAGCCCCACACACACACGCACAGAGCCCCACACACACACGCACAGAGCCCCACACACACACGCACAGAGCCCCACACACACACGCACAGAGCCCCACACACACACGCACAGAGCCCCACACACACACGCACAGAGCCCCACACACACACGCACAGAGCCCCACACACCCACACCCACGCAGACACACCCACGCAGACACACCCACGCAGACACACCCACGCAGACACACCCACGCAGACACACCCACGCAGACACACCCACGCAGACACACCCACGCAGACACACCCACGCAGACACACCCACGCAGACACAGCCACGCAGACACAGCCACGCAGACACAGCCACGCAGACACAGCCACACAGACACAGCCACACAGACACAGCCACACAGACACAGCCACACCGCCACACCCACACAGCCACACCCACACAGCCACACCCACACAGCCACACCCACACAGCCACACCCACACACCCCCACACAGCCACACACAGCCACACCCCCACACAGCCACACCCCCACACAACCACACACACACACACAGCCACAAACACACACAGCCACAAACACACACAGCCACAAACACACACACAGCAACACACACACACAGCCACACACACACAGAGACACACACACAACTGAGTTGCAGGATCCAGTGAGACTTGTCAGAAACAGCATAGTACCAGGAAAAAAGTGGGGGTAACCATAAAAGCAGATCCTACTTTCCTACAACCTCCCAAACCACACACAGATCACACCAAACCGTAAGGAGTTTCACTGGTTTCCCTATTCAAAAGCAAACGCAGTTCAAACTCCTCACACCCTCAAAGTACTACACAACACTGGACCAGTCCATCTCAATACAGGCATCTCCTTTCACAAATCACGCAGACACCACTGCACTGCCGGGCTCCTACTTGCACACATCCCCCACAAATTCAGAACCATATTGGGCAATCAGGCATTCTCTCGAAGTGCTTTTAAAGCATAGAACGACCTACTGGAATACATCAAAGCCACCTCAATTCTTGTGTTTCACAAGAAGCTGAAGACCATTCTCTTTGACTAGTCTCTCCAGCCTGACCTAGACGAGGCTAGGTTCACACTTGCTCAGCACCAGGATATCCCTCCACAAATGATTGTGCACTTTACAAATACACATAATACAGCTATGTATTGGTATAGTTAATGTATACAAGTGTTTACTGCTGGAGTCAGCGATCTCCTTAACCTCTAATCATTTTCCTTTTTAGACGGTGTAGATGCAATTTTGAAAAGATGCCTAAAGACATTGGAAAAGTTAATCAATGGAATGGATTGCAGTAAAAGGTGGCTCAACCCTGTACAAGCACACGACTCCATGACACTAAATCAAAAAATACATTCTGACGGGCATGGTTTGGACGCCGGAGAAGATGGCGGCGTAGGCTCCTACCTCCTCCTGTGGAGCCACTTTCCTTTTCCATTCTGATGTGTAAGCCCGAGATAGTGTCTATTTCGGCACTGGATTTTGCGACACACCGAGCCACACACACACACCGAGCCCCACACACACACACACCGAGCCCCACACACACACACACACACACACACACACACCGAGCCCCACACACACACACACACACACACACACCGAGCCCCACACACACACACACACACACACACCGAGCCCCACACACACACACACACACAGAGCCACACATACACACGCACAGAGCCACACACACACACGCACAGAGCCACACACACACACGCACAGAGCCACACACACACACGCACAGAGCCACACACACACAGAGCCCCACACACACAGAGCCCCACACACACAGAGCCCCACACACACAGAGCCCCACACACACAAAGCCCCACACGCACAGAGCCCCACACGCACAGAGCCCCACACGCACAGAGCCCCACACGCACAGAGCCCCACACGCACAGAGCCCCACACGCACAGAGCCCCACACGCACAGAGCCCCACACGCACAGAGCCCCACACGCACAGAGCCCCACACGCACAGAGCCCCACACGCACAGAGCCCCACACGCACAGAGCCCCACACACACACGCACAGAGCCACACACGCACAGAGCCCCACACACAGAGCCCCACACACACAGAGCCCCACACACACAGAGCCCCACACACACACAGAGCCCCACACACACACGCACAGAGCCCCACACACACACGCACACAGCCCCACACACACACGCACACAGCCCCACACACACACGCACAGAGCCCCACACACACAGAGCCCCACACACACACGCACAGAGCCCCACACACACACGCACAGAGCCCCACACACACACGCACAGAGCCCCACACACACACGCACAGAGCCCCACACACACACGCACAGAGCCCCACACACACACGCACAGAGCCCCACACACACACGCACAGAGCCCCACACACACACACGCACAGAGCCCCACACACACACACGCACAGAGCCCCACACACACACGCACAGAGCCCCACACACACACGCACAGAGCCCCACACACACACGCACAGAGCCCCACACACACACGCACAGAGCCCCACACGCACAGAGCCCCACACACACACACGCACAGAGCCCCACACACACACGCACAGAGCCCCACACACACACGCACAGAGCCCCACACACACACGCACAGAGCCCCACACACACACGCACAGAGCCCCACACACACACACACACAGAGCCCCACACACACACACGCACAGAGCCCCACACACACACGCACAGAGCCCCACACACACACGCACAGAGCCCCACACACACACGCACAGAGCCCCAAACACACCCACACAGAGTCCCAAACACACCCACACAGAGCCCCACACACACCCACACAGAGCCCCACACACACCCACACAGAGCCCCACACACACCCACACAGAGCCCCACACACACCCACACAGAGCCCCACACACACCCACACAGAGCCCCACACACACTCACACAGAGCCCCACACACACTCACACAGAGCCCCACACACACTCACACAGAGCCCCCCACACACACACAGAGCCCCACACACACACACAGAGCCCCACCCACACAGACACACCCACACAGACACACCCACACAGACACACCCACACAGACACACCCACGCAGACACACCCACGCAGACACACCCACGCAGACACACCCACGCAGACACACCCACGCAGACACACCCACGCAGACACAGCCACACAGACACAGCCACACAGACACAGCCACACCCACACAGCCACACCCACACAGCCACACCCACACAGCCACACCCACACAGCCATACCCACACAGCCATACCCACACAGCCACACCCACACAGCCACACCCACAGAGCCACACCGCCACACCCCCACACAGCCACACCCCCACACAGCCACACCCCCACACAGCCACACCCCCACACAGCCACACCCCCACACAGCCACACACACACACAGCCACAAACACACACAGCCACAAACACACACACAGCAACACACACACACAGCCACACACACACAGAGACACACACACAACTGAGTTGCAGGATCCAGTGAGACTTGTCAGAAACAGCATAGTACCAGGAAAAAAGTGGGGGTAACCATAAAAGCAGATCCTACTTTCCTACAACCTCCCAAACCACACACAGATCACACCAAACCGTAAGGAGTTTCACTGGTTTCCCTATTCAAAAGCAAACGCAGTTCAAACTCCTCACACCCTCAAAGTACTACACAACACTGGACCAGTCCATCTCAATACAGGCATCTCCTTTCACAAATCACGCAGACACCACTGCACTGCCGGGCTCCTACTTGCACACATCCCCCACAAATTCAGAACCATATTGGGCAATCAGGCATTCTCTCGAAGTGCTTTTAAAGCATAGAACGACCTACTGGAATACATCAAAGCCACCTCAATTCTTGTGTTTCACAAGAAGCTGAAGACCATTCTCTTTGACTAGTCTCTCCAGCCTGACCTAGACGAGGCTAGGTTCACACTTGCTCAGCACCAGGATATCCCTCCACAAATGATTGTGCACTTTACAAATACACATAATACAGCTATGTATTGGTATAGTTAATGTATACAAGTGTTTACTGCTGGAGTCAGCGATCTCCTTAACCTCTAATCATTTTCCTTTTTAGACGGTGTAGATGCAATTTTGAAAAGATGCCTAAAGACATTGGAAAAGTTAATCAATGGAATGGATTGCAGTAAAAGGTGGCTCAACCCTGTACAAGCACACGACTCCATGACACTAAATCAAAAAATACATTCTGACGGGCATGGTTTGGACGCCGGAGAAGATGGCGGCGTAGGCTCCTACCTCCTCCTGTGGAGCCACTTTCCTTTTCCATTCTGATGTGTAAGCCCGAGATAGTGTCTATTTCGGCACTGGATTTTGCGAGCGGAATGCGAGACCTACCTTTGTTCCGCTTTACGAGAGGTTTAAGTGCATATCGAGACTGCGGCAGGCTCAAGGAACAACTCAGCGTACTCGTCAAGCTCCTGCCTCTCGCGCCGTAATCTGACCACCATAAGAAGAAAAGAACAGAGATTCACTACGGCGGCGGAGGAGGCGATCCGAAACAACCGTGCCCCAGAACAGTAAGTGGGCTCATCGGCTATTAGCAGAACAGTAAGTGAGCACAACGGCTAACGGCTCTGATCTAACGGCTCCTTAGACTGTGCGTGAGCCTAAACTGGCGGGCACACCAGGTGGTGATCTCGGCCGGGGCTTACTGGTGCTACATAGTATCACTGGCATCTGCAGACCACCCTGCATAGAGGCGCATGCACCTAGGCTGCTTATCTTATAATGGAGGCTCAAGTGAGGATCTTTGGTACGATCGGAGATCGGAAATCGGATTGCCAGGGCAGCGCGCTGAACACAAAATAGCGGCGCATCCATCGTTTAACTGTGGCCCGACTGCAATATTTACTGGCGCCTGGCAATATTTACCGGCACGATACACAGTTTACTGGCACCATACACAATGTTTGCTGATTGCATGTTAATATAAAAAACCCTTTGCTGCAACGGATCGCTCCATTTTTATAGTGGTGTCACTCTTTGGTTATCAGGTAACCAGGGCTGCACGTGCGGGAAATACAAAATGGCGGGCACATCCAACACGCCTCAGAGATATCGGATGCAAACACTCTCCCACATATCCCACATTTAGAGATATAGGAAGACGTCTTCAGGCCCCATGCTCCATGAATTTGGTTGTCCAATGCTCTGAGGCCTCCCCAGTCACAACAATGTTAAGGATCATGCCGATGGTCAGCAACAGAAGACTGGCAATCTGAGCAGCAGGAGGTCTTTACAGGAAGTTTGGTCCAGAGTTACACTGCTACAAAAAGCGCTACTTATGCCACTTGTACCACTTTTGGGGTTTGCATTAAACTCAATGCTGGATTGTGAATATGAATAACACATGAATGCGGACTGTGTTGCTGGAGATTGATCAAGTGGAACTGTCAAATGTCAGTCTGCTGCAGGCTGTTCCGAGCTAGTCGTCAATGCCCTCTTGCTGTGTACAGAGGTTATTGTTCGTTACTTGTGAAATGCTTCACTCTTACTTCTTCTCTCTTGCTGTCTGACCTTAAAATGGCTGCTAACTAAGATGCCTATCTCAATCACTAGCCTTGCCTGACCCTAAGATGGCCACCTGGGTGTAATGTTCGTGCTAGTGCTGTGTTCCATCTGGATGATGTTCTACTTCGCAGCCACTAATTTCAACATCTGAACTTAAGGAGTAGTTGCTCAGCTTTCAAGTGCCAACGTGGCAACGTGGAACTCTTAGCCGTGCGACTTTCAGGTACCAAAGTAAAAACAGTTCCTCCCAAAAGTGCACTACGTGCAACATAATCCGGCCCACACAGCTTGTACATTATGGGTGAAAAGGAGGCCAAAAACCTCAAAAGATTTACAGCAGATCCACCAAATCCTGACTCACCCACGAAAGGTAAAAAAGACATTAATGCTACAATGGACACAATACTGGATAAATTAGCAGAGGTACATGACTTGGCAAAGTCTACAAAACAAGAAATTTCAGGGATCAGACAGGACATTAGAGATACCAACTCCAGGCTAACCGAAACAGAAGCCAGGATAAGCCACCTAGAAGATACTGAGACAAAAGTTTGCAAATCCCTCAAGCATTTATCAATCGCAACGAACTCCATAACAAGGAGACTGTCTGAACTTTAAGACAGAAATCGAAGAGGAAACTTATGCATTTTTGGAATTCCGGAGGGTTCGGAAGATGCCTCTAGCACCAGCCACTTGAATTTGACAGGGCTCACAGGGTTCCTGCCAGAATCACTCTGAACCAAACAGGTCCAAGACCAATTGTGTGCAAGCCCCTGGGTTACCAACATATTGAACAGATCTTGTCCTTTTGGCGTAAAACAACCATATCCTATGAAAATCCAGTAAAATCTTCATTTCTCAGGACTACAGACTACAGTAAGGAGACGGTAGACATAAGAAAAGGCTTTCTTGCTCTTCGACCCAGATTACGCTCCTTAGTCTACCAATTTGGTTTTGCAGGCCCAGCAAGGTTCCGCATGGTCATCCAAGGAGTTCCCCAGGTTTTTACGGACCCCCAGAAACTCAAAAGATTCCTTGATGGTCCGGATGAACTCTCTATGGACACGACAACTCCTGGCCCTTCCGTCTTGCACATAGGAGGATCCTTCTAAAATGGCCTTATTCAAGGACTATATGGTTGTGATTTCACAATTTCGCACTGTATTCACACTGTATTCTTAATTCTGTCCGGTGTGGCTGTCTCACAATTACTTGTAATGCCTCACATTTGCCTGAAATATCTTAGTATCTGAAGTGCCTTTACATCTAAAACCACTTTACTACAGAAGCTTAATGTTCTAGGGAGGAACATGGCGGCAGGCTGACGCTGGTTGCAGGAGCTCGGCGGGGCAGCACAGCACTCTTTACAGAAAACGGCTGAGAAATTATGTAATTATGTCTCTAAACCTCCGAAACCTACCTGGTGAGAACGGGGATTTGTTTTCTTTCCTTCAGTGCATTGCGGAGGACTAAGTTGTTGTACTTTCCTTTCCCCTTCCGTTTTTCGGCTTCTGGCTGCCACGGGTCGCTGTGGAAGCACTAGGACCCAGGAGAAGACTCGGATGGGCAGAGAGGCGGAGCAGGCAGAGCAGGAGGCCAGGTCCGCGCTGTTCGTCGGACTCGGAGAGCGTCGGACCAGGCTCTGGATTCGGCCCGGGCTTCCCTAGCGAAAAGCAGGTTTTGGGGGCTGGAGTGCAGAGATCACTCGCGGCGAGCAGGGGCTGTTTTTTCACCGTTCCCCACAGCGCCACAGTTTTCCACTATATTGCATCTGGACCCGGTAAGGTGGCTTCAGGCAGGAGGGGGGAGGGGGGGCTGAGGGGCAGAAACAGGACTGCGTGGATCAGGATTTAACCTATGCCCATTCCGTTATTCCCTCAAGGAGCAGGTGGGCAGCAGGGGGGGCGATAATATTACAAAGTCCCTCTGAAAGAGCAGGGAGATCCGGCCAGCAGTTGGAGTCTAAGGGGAGCGGTGGCAAAGTTGGTGTTGGACCATTCACGCAGGGTCATCAGAAGGGATCACCTCCCCTTAGGAGAAATAGATACCAGTTAAGGTCCCAACAAGAGCTGAGGACCAAGGGGGTTCTGGACCATTCAGAGGAGGTGGGAGTGACCCCACTAACTCCACGCAAAAAGAAAGCAGCAAAGTCCGGGGATACTAAAAAGTCAAAGGGCCCTAAGGCAACTCACCCTTCTCAGAAGAGTACCCCATCCCTTAAAACTTACTTTAAAATTATGGAGCAGGTAGCGGGTTCAGTTCGGGCTACGGACATAGTCTCGTCTGCTCAATGCAGTACCCTTCCCCATCATGCTTGAAAATCGTTTCTCGCCCCTGGAAAGAATAGCGGACTCGGAAAGGAGTTCAAATGGAGCGGCAGGGGACAGTACCATGAATCTACTGGTGCTCAATCATGGGGATCTCTCCAGCCACTCCAGTAACTGTATCAATAGTAATGATATTATAACTACCCCTCCTGCTCTTGGGGCCCTCTACCCCCCCCCCTTGGCTCCTCAGCTCATACAAGAATTGGCAGGGGAAAACACCCCATGGACAGTACTAGGCAGGCATTAGGAGATGCTAACAAGGACAGGGATAGTCTAGGTTCCTTGCTACAGGCATTAAGAGGGGAACCTTTTGTCCAAATTCGAGATATCCAAAGCAAACCAGAAGGGTATTCCTGACAAGTGTGATTCCCTTGAATTAAAACTGGATGATATATGCACACGTACGGGATCACTCGAACTTAAAGTTTCATCACTATCAGAATCTGTCCAAGGCAACTCCAAAGATATAGACGCTTTAAAAACCCAGAACTGATCCCTACAGATGGATATGGAGAGGCTGGAGATGCAGTCCCGCAGGAATAATCTTAGGATTCTGAAGATACCGGAGGGGGTCGAGATGGAGGATATAAAGGGGTTCGTATGTAAGCTGCTGAGAGATGGGGTTCTAAAAGACCGACCAGATATTGATTTAGAGGCTGAAATACAGAGAGTGCATAGGGACCCTTTTAGGTTGCATCCGGACAGAAAAGCCCCCAGGAAAATTTTAGTTAATTTTCAGACTTACTGTATTAAGGTGCTAATTTTAGGGAGGTGTCTAACACTGTCTACTCTTCACTATCAGGCTACACCTTACCAAATTCGTTGGGATATTGGGGGGAGAACAGCGCAAAGGCAGTGGGAGCTACGCTCCAGAATGCCCGAATTAAGAACACTCTGGTGCAGGTACAAATGAAGTTCCCCGAGTTATTAAAAATAATGTGGAAAAACAAGATGTATAACTGCAGTCAGCCTGAGGATGTAGATGACCTCCTGTCCCAGATGAGGGGGTGAGGGGGGTTGCCATGTGGTAGGGTCTGGTACTGGGGGGGGAGAGTAAGAAGGGGAGGGGGAAAGGATAGGGAAAACTAAAAGGAGAAGGGTAGGAAAGGAGTAGGAATGGGGAAAAAAGCACGATACTTGAAGGGGGGGGGGGGGGGGGGACACACGTTTGGAAAAAAAACAAAAACTTTTTATATTTTTTAAGGTTAGACCGGATACAAGTAGGAATGGTTTTCTTCTTTATTGCTGATAAATAGGATGCTGTGCTGCCTCAGGGAGGGTTCCTAAAAGGCGGTTTCAACGCCAAGCATCAAGGGTGGGTTCCTCAGTGGTGAGTTGGGGGGGGGGGGGGGGGCAAGGGGGGAGAGGGGGGGGGGAATTGGAAAATGTGTCCTCATACAAGATTAAAGAAGGTTCTTTTTTAGCTCGAGATGGGTGGCTTATATGGGTAGAATATGATTAGGTTGTCTAAGGTAAAACTCGTTTCCTGGAATGTGAACGAACTAGGAGGAGGTAGGAAGTTACTTCCGGTTTGTGAGTTTCTGAAAAATAGTGAAGCACATATTCACTTATTGCAGGAAACTCATTTGGAAGCCATGGACTGCAAACAAGCCTTTAGTAAATTATGCTGGGTGCAGGAAATGCTATGTTCCAAACAAAGAGGGTGCACAAGAGGGGTAGCAATAGTGGTAAGAGCGAACAAGGGGATCAAGGTTGAGAAGTGGGACACAGATCAGTCGGGGAGATGGTTGGTGGCAACATTGTCCATATGCGGCTCGCTAATTACCTGGGCTGTATATTATGGGCGCAACAAGGACAATTCTGGACCTCTCTTGAAACTTCAGACTAGCCTGTTACATACGTCTGCCCCAGTCATACTGGGCGGGGATTTTAATCTGGTCCTTAATAAACAGTTGGACAGGACCGCTAAAGTGAAATATTGTGCTCCAACTAGAACACTTTCCGTACTTAGAATGTTATGAATGAGTTCAATTTGCTCAACATCTGGAGAGTAAAACATGATACTTCTAGAGAATTTTCATTCTATATTAAGAAGTACAAGCAATACTCAAGGATAGATTATTTTTTAGTAGACCAGGGTTTGTTCTCAGATGTAGGATCTATCAGTTATATTCCAGTGATAATTTCAGATCACTCTGCAGTAGAGTTAGTCCTTAATCTTGGGCTTAGGCCCACAGAGAAAAGGTGGACCCTAGAAAGGACTCTGCTATTGGATGAGAGGGTAAAGGTGGAGCTAAATGATAGAATAGGCGATTTTTTTAGCTTCAACTTAGGCTCCTCCACTGAGCAGATGGTCTGGGAGGCCTTTAAGGCATATTTGAGGGGGCTCCTGAGCTCCTTAATGATCCATAAGAGGAATACTAGTAAGAAAAGAGAAATAGAGGCCCTTAAGAATATCAAGGAGAAGAGGAGAAAGAGCTGGAGTTGCAACAAGCAGCTTTGACAGCTAGGGGACTTATTTCTCAGTTGGAGAAGGAGTTGGTTAGTTTACAGGCAGATTTGAATGCTAGAAAGGATAGGATAAGAGAGGCGGGATGCCAGCAAATTACAGAACTTCGCCTGGTGTGGAAATCAAGAACAGAAAGGGTGAGAAATAACTTCAAGAGTTTGATACAAACGGGGTCAGGGGTGCTGTTATTAAAGGATGATAAAATCAGAGAGGAGGCAAGGTCATTTATGCAGGGTCTAAATCAAGATGATATTACTCATGGATCAGACTGAGTCAGGGCCTGGTTAGACCGTAGGAATCTACCTCAAATGTCTGAATCTGACAAGGAATATCTAGCTACCAGCATATCAGAGGGGGAGATTAGAGACCAATTGAGGAAAATGAGTCAGGGCAAAGCCGCTGGCCCCGACGGTTTACCACTTTAAGTCTATTTAGGCCTTTTAGAGAAGGTGGTGCCGGTATTAAAAATACTTTTAAATGAAATATTCATACACGGTGAATGTATCCGCCCCATCTTGGTCAGAAGCGACGGTTTCACTAATCCATAAACAAAATAAAGATCCCCAAAAAATCGAGTCATACAGACCAATTTCATTATTAAACTCTGATTTGAAGATCTTCTCGGGGATATTGGCCACCAGGATGGCCAAAACTATTAAAACAATTATACACCCATATCAGAGAGGGTTCATACCAGGGAGGCAGCTCAATGAGCTTACTTTCCAAGTAATCGGAGCAATCGACTTCGCGGAGGAAAAAAAGTTGCCACTTACCCTCGTCGCAATTGATGCCGCTAAGGTTTTTGATCAGGTTAACTGGGAGTATCTCTGGGAGACCATGAATAAGTTTGGTTTCCCACTAAATTTTATTGGAGCTGTTAAATCTCTCTATTTGAATCCCAAGGCGAAAGTTCTAGTTAATGGTGCCCTAACGGGGTGGTTTAGTATTTTTAGAGGCACCAGGCAGGGTTGCCCTCTGTCCCCCCTATTGTTTAATGTATACAATGAACCCTTTGTTTGTGCACTTAGAATGGATTGTAGCATTACACCCTTCAAAATTGCGGATTTGGAGCTTAAAACCGCTGTATATGCAGATGACCTTCTTTTGTATACCTCAAATCATATTGACGCAATCCCATGGTTATTCGAACTGGCTGAGGAATTCGGTAAAATCTCTGGTTATAAGATCAACAGAGAAAAAAACGATATAATGGGGTGGAATAGAGAACAGATGATACCTAGGGATCTATTTAACTCAGAAACTGATAGATATACCTAAGATCAGCGGGCAGAAGGTATCTAAGGAAGTTTGCAAGTTACTATTGAGATGGGGGAGTCTACCATTGAATATTTATGGGAGAGTTAATCTCGTAAAAATGACGATTTTACCTAAAATGACCTTTCTGTTCAATACAATTCCACTATCCTTTAATCCTAAAGATATTGCCAGTCTTCAAGGGAAGATCGGTTGCTTTATATGGGCAACAAAAACACCCAGAATAGCCTGGAAGAAACTAAGGAGGGGTTGAAGATTGGAGGTTTGGCTTTACGAGATTATCTTTCCTACTGTCATGCCTTCCATTTTAAGAATGTTAGAATATTAGCCAATAAACTAGATTCTTCCTCGCAGGGACTCTTATTTCGGGCAATGTTACATGATATACCAAAGGGACAGGAATTTTTTCTTTTTAAGTTTGGTGACCCCAAATTTTACAAGAAAGTTCGCCTTAAGACTCTGCTGGCTGCTCTTAAAAATTGGGGATACATCAGGAGAGTCCTGGGGATATCATATTACACCTTACAGGCTCAGATTTTGGACTCCCCTGGGACTCCGGATTGCTTCTTGGATCAATTGTGTCAGCCGCTTAAACTAGCTGGTATTATGGTGTGGGAGAATCTATGTAAAAACTCACTGCTTATTAGCCTCCAGTCACTCTCTAACCATACAAATGGGACTCTAACAAGATTTAAGTTTTACCAGCGCTCTGCTTGGTGGGCAACACAATCCTGGGGCAATGAAGAAGATAGTACACCCCTCGATCTCATCTCCAGATCGGGCCTATGGAAACGTGAGGTTTCCTTTTGGTAGAAGGCGTTCATAGAAGCAGGGGACTTGCTGGACTTAGAGTTGGAGAATCTTTGGGGCAATGTTCTTACAGAAAATCGAGAGGAGGTACGGAAAATTTGGTGGGACTCCTTCATTAGGTCTCAGACAGTGGTCAAAACCAGCGAATCTTAGGAGGAACCATTTGTATACGGTTTATAGAGTATACTGGACTCCGGGCAAACTATTCAAGGCGACCACAAGGTTATAGTACTGTCCCAGATGCAAACACCAGGCTGCAGACAACCAACATATGTTTATGGGTTGCCCAAAGATCGCTTCATACTGGGCTGAGGTATGTGGCTTCTTGGAGGAGGTCCTATATTAAGGCCAATTGAAGTCAGTACTAGATTAATCTTTTCGGTCTTTTGTCGGACTATTGTATGAGCACCCCCGCCTCAAAATTTCTGTTTTATGTAACAGTCATTGCCAGAAGGAAAATTTGTAGGGCATGGAAATCTGAGGCTCCACCTGCATTTGCTGATGGTCTTAAAAACATCATTATGACTAGCCAGTCTGATATGGCCTGCGATGAATGAACAATTGTTACTTACCTGTAAACAGGTGGTTCTCCAGTATTGGTGTCTTTCATAGATTCACATGCTTGAATATTCCCCGTCGTCGAAGTGGGAGTCCCACGGTAAATAAAATAGCAATAATGCTAATAATATATATATATAAAATATATAAAGTATCATATAAGTAGTAAAACTGAAAAATATGTACTGAAAAACCTTTACAAAGGTTACTACATAGGAATGCATTAGAGAGAAAAAACTCATTTGCAACATATCAGTGTCATTATGTTAGTCCAAACTGCAGCCAATCAGGCTCAAGCACCCTCTAGAACCTTCTCCTCAGAAGCTCAAGCCCTCAGATTTTCGTAGCACTAGTAATAATAGCGCCTGAGGAGAAAAGAGCCTCTGAGGGGAGGATGGGTGGGTCGCATGTGAATCTATGAAAGACACCAATACTGGAGAACCACCTGTTTACAGGTAAGTAACAATTGTTCTTCTCCAGTATTAGGGGTGTCTTTCATAGATTCACATGCTTGAATAGAATAGATAGCAGTAACCTCCTAGAGCAGAGATTGCAATATTTCCAAACAATAGAAGAACAATGTATAGCATAAAAGCAATGCAATCTCAAGAATGGAGGAGGGAAAGAGGCTCACCTTATTTGAAAAGATGACGAAGCACTGCTTGCCCCACTGCGGTGTCCGCCTCGTTGACAGCATCCAAACAATAATGTCTGGTAAAGATGTGCCTGCTGGACCATGTCGCTGCACGACAAATCTGGTGTAGAGGCACTCCGGCAAACAATGCGATGGACGACGCCATCGCTCTCGTAGAATGTGCTCTCACTGGAGTAGGTAAAGGCCTGCCAGCCTGCTGATGGCAAAACGATATTGCTGAAGAGAGCCATCGTGTTATTGTCTGTTTAGTCACTGAGTGTCCTTTGCGTAGTAGTCCATATGCTAAGAATAGCTGATTGGATTTACGAAAAGGGGCTGTCCTAGAAATGTAGAATTTCAGACACCGTTTGATGTCTAAAGAATGTAGTCGCTGTTCCGCAGGGGATTTAGGATCCGGGAAAAAAGTCTTTAAGAAAACTGGCTTGTTCAAATGGAAGTCAGAAGGTACTTTTGGAAGAAAAGAAGGATTGGTACGAAGTGACACTCCATCAGGTTTGAACTGCAAATATGGAGGTTTGATGGTGAAAGCGTGTAAGTCACTTACACGACGAGACGAAGTTAAAGCTAAAAGCAAAGCCACTTTCCAGGTCAGAAACTTGAGGTTTGAACGATGAATTGGCTCAAATGGAGGTTTCATAAGTTGTGATAACACCACGTTGAGGTGCCAAGCTGGAGGAGGGCGCCTTAACGGAGGGAACTTCCTGAAAAGTCCTTTAAAGAACTGCCTGATGATTCTGGATGAACAGAGAGACGTAGAGCCGTCATGACGGTAGCGTGAGATGGCCGCCAAAAAGACCCTCAATGTGGCATGTGAAAGACCAGACTGAGCAAGACTCAAGAAGAACGGTAACAGTTGTTCTGGAGTGGAACTGATAGGATGTACGTTGGATGCTGCGCACCAATGACAGAAGCGCTTCCACTTTAGCTTATATGTTTTGATTGTTGATGGAGCTCTAGCTGACGCTAGAATGTCTCTACAGTCCTGAGGTATACTTAAAGAGGCAAATTCTATGAATTCAGGTTCCAAGCCCATAATTGAAGTGTTGACGGATCTGGGTGACACACTTGTCCGCCGTCCATAGTCAGAAGATCCGGACGTGGATGGAGGCGAATTGGTTTGCTTTGGGACATCAGAAGGAGTTCTGAAAACCACGCCTGTCTGGGCCAACGTGGAGCGATTAAGATCAAGCGGCAGGGTTGCCTGCGCATCTTCCATAACGTCCTTGGTACCAGTGGGAGTGGTGGAAACGCATATGCAAATAGACCGGTCCAATCCATGAGTAGGGCATTGCCGCTGGATTCCGGATGTGGATGCCAACTGGCAAAAGCTTGGCATTTTCGATTCACTGGCGTTGCAAATAGGTCGATCTTGGGATGACCCCATTGGTGGAACACGAGGTCCAGAGTCGACTGGTGTAACTCCCATTCGTGAGTGGATGACGCAGACCTGCTTAGGGAATCTGCTAGTATGTTTGACGCTCCCGGCAAATGGACTGCTGTCAAAGAAATGTGGTGACGAAGTGCCCATTCCCAAATCCTTTGGGCAAGACAAGACAGGGGTTGAGATTTTGTACCTCCCTGCTTGTTCATGTAGTGCATGCTGGTGGTGTTGTCCGTTTGAACCAGCACCGATTCTCCGTGCACCACCGGTAAGAAGGCCTTCAGCGCTAGGAAGATCGCCAGCAATTCCAGCCTGTTGATATGCCAGGTTTTCTGAGTCGCCGTCCACTTTCCTTTGATGGAAAGATCCAGGATATGGGCTCCCCATCCGTCCATGGACGCATCCGTGGTCAATGTCAGATCTGGAGTCTGAATAAGGAAAGAGACCCCTTGGCTCAGATTGGTCCGTCGCTCCCACCAGAGTAGACTGTTCTTCATGCCAGCTGTGACTGCCACCTGGTCGTTGAACGACCCCGACACCTGTCGCCATTGTAGGTCCAATTCCTCCTGAATAGGACGGGTACGTAACCTGCAATTCGGGATCAGTGCGATACAAGATGATGCCATCCCCAGAAATGACTTTAACATTCGCACTGAAACTGACTTTCTTGATCTGATGGAGGAGACCAAATGAACTATCTTTAGTCTCCGCTCGGGGGAGATGAACGCTTTTGACACGTCCGTGTCTATAACAGCTCCGAGGAATGTCCTGCTTCGTAGAGGAGTGAAATGTGACTTCTTTACATTGATGGTCAACCCTAGGGAATTGAAGAGGTTGAGACACAAGCGTGTGTCGTGATGTAGCTGACTTGCGGATTGGGATTTCAACAGACAATCGTCCAAGTAAGGAAATATCTGGACTCCTTGAAGACGCAGATAAGCCATAACCGGAGCCAGAACCTTCGTGAACACACGGGGAGCTGATCTGAGGCCAAACGGTAGGACCTTGAATTGATAGTGATTGCGTCCTACTTTGAATCTCAAGTACTTTCGATGTTGAGGAATGATTGGTACATGAAAATAGGCGTCTTGTAGGTCTATTGTAGTCAAAAAATCGCCGCTGCAGAGAAACCGCAAGACTTCTGACAATGTTAGCATGCGGAAGGACTGTTGTTTCAGGAAGAGGTTGAGATACCTCAAATCCATAATGGGACGCCACTCCCCCGTCTTCTTTAGAATGAGGAAGAACCTCGAATAGAAGCCCTTCTCCCGCTGTGATAGAGGAACCACTTCGACTGCACCCTTTGTTAGTAATAGTTGAACTTGATGTTGTAGTTCTTCGAGATGGGGAGGTGGCGGGCCCGAAGGCGGAGATGGAGGAGGAAACTCTGTGAATTCCAAGGCGTGACCCTTGCGCACAATGTCCAACACCTATTGGTCCGATGTTATTTGAGACCACTGGGAGTAGAACTGCGAGATTCGACCTCCAACATCCTGCTGCACTGGCAAGTCATTGTCGTTTGTTGGTGTTGTTGGCACCTCTATAGTTGGACTTCCCTCTATAGGGTCTGGATTGTTGTTGGCGAGCAGATTGAGGATTCGAGTACCGTTGGTTTCCTTGATTGTACTGGCGGTACTGAGACTGTCCTCCTCTGTTAAAATTGGACGAGGTGCCCCGCCCTCGTGCAGCACGAAAGGGCTGTTTCTTAAATTGTAATGACCCAAGCGACTTCGCTGTGTCGGTATCCTTCTTTATGGTTTCCAAAGAAGCATCGATTTGGGAACCGAACAAAGATTCGCCATCATACGGCATGTCAATAATCATTGACTGGACCTCTTGCCTGAAAGAAGTAGACTTTAACCATCCCTGGCGGCGGAGCGCCGCCGCACTGGCAAGGATACGGAATGCAGTATTCGCCACATCTACAGCACAGTCTATAATCTCCTCCGAAGCCCTTTGACCATCTTGAAGGACCTGGAGCGCTTCCACTTTCGATGACTCAGGAAGTTGCGCAAGAAAGATGGACATGTCTGACCACATTTGTCGGTCGAAACGACCCAAAATTGCAAGAGCATTCGCAGCACGGGCTGAAGTTGAAGCCATGGATGAAAATTTCTTTCCGATTGAATCCAATCGGCGTCCCTCTCTATCGGGAGGGGAAGTGACAGGCGCTGTAGGATTACGTGCACGACGTTGTGCTGCCTGAGTCACAACTGAATCTGGCTTTGGGTGAGATAGCAGACAAGCAGGTGAGCCAGTTGGAGCCTTGTACTTCTTCTCCAATCTAGGTATCTGGGCCGGCAAGTGTAGGAAGGTACATCCTGACTATGGTTGCCCCCAACTTTTTGCCCTGTGTTTTAGCTGGTTTTGGACATAGTCGACCTGGGACCCTGCCAATCAGGACCCCAGGCCTACTGCTCTCTCTGTAAAATGGATTCCATGTACCCTAGGTGCATTTCCAATTGGTACTGGGCCACCCTATCAGACCCTGTAACTCAGGGCATGGGTGTACCCAGGGCTGCCAGGGGCTGCAGCATGTATTATGCCACCCCTGGCTGGCCTCCTAAATTTGACACAACTGGCTGCACGACAGCTGGGGCAAAGTCGTGTAATCACCCTTTGCTGTAGGTGTAGTATACCTATACCTAACCCTAAAATGGACACACAGATTCCTATCAGTCACTCCTATGGCAGGCCTTGACAATCCTGAAGGCAGAGTGCTTGGAATCGTGTGAGATGGTGCTCTGGCATGAGCTGAGCCTGTCTGCAGCTTGCGGAATCAAGTCCCAATAGCTGTTCCATGATAACGCATACCATATACTCTTAAGTGCATTATAATCCTCGCGGTTAAATGCTAACTTTGGTATTGCTTTATCAAAACATGTCGAGTAAGGTGTCATACGAATTGGAATACTAACCCCTCGCCAATTCTGGCGACGGGGTTAGCATTCCACCCTTCTAGAGGGACACGACATGTATGTAACTGTGAACCCCGGTTAAAGTTAAGCAAAGCCTCAGCTCCACAAAATGGATGCTGCCACCACAGACACGAGTCTGACCCCCTGCAGCTGGGAGTCCTCCCAGTGAGGGGAGCCTGGACAAAGGGTTTCCTGTCAGGGGCGGTGCTAGCACCGTCCCAGACATGGTTTTGTGTATCCTGGGTAGGCAGGGCTTTTCAGGAAGGTGACTGCTAAGTGGCACCCCGGTGCTCACTACGCATAGGCCAGTCAGAACCAGTTCCAGGGGCACACCAGCCCCTGGCCTGGGGAAGTCCGGCAGGGGAGAGGGGTGTAACCACCCCCCTCCTGGTCCCACCCATAGGCAGGACCTAGTCACCGGGTCAGCCCCCTTTTTTAGTATAAAGATAGGAGCGGGCCCCCTGTTCAAATTAGATCATCTTTGGAATCAAGATACCACTTTCTTCGAAAGGACTTCACGATTTCTTCTTCAAGATTCTCCCTTGTGGCTAAGGAGTAGTCACCCTGCATCCGCAGGCACCATCCTAAAGAACACTGCGGTCTGCTGCAAGTCCTTCATCACGAATCCGACGACCCAGCTCGACGAGACCCGGCTTCCCTGGCACCTCTGACCTCTACTCACCTCTACAGCCAAGCTGAGAACCGTGAGTGCGACGAGACCTCGAGGGACCGACGATCGCCAAGACTGCACGACATCTTTACTGCAAGCCCACCGTGTCCTCCACTGGTGAGTGCTTTGGGGTCCGAGAAGCCCCGACCCTGCGCAGCTCCAGCACCCAAGGTCAGCCTCCCTGCATCTCCACGATCGGCGTGGGGCCCTTCTGCTGTTTTGCTGTGCACCGCGTTGTTTGGCTACTAGCCGGCTGGCTTGTGGCCTTCTGAACGACGCCCGACGACATCTCTTCTGCTGGTCTGGTTGCTCCAGGCTGGCCCTTGCTTCCTTTTTCAAGAGAGGCACCCCGGACCCTCCTGGTCCACTCCAGACGCCATTTTAGGTCCACCGCGTGGGCTTGAATTTGCCAAGGCTTTGTTGCCCAATCCTGGGTCCAGCGACGCCGACAGCTTCTATCTTCGTGGGACAGCTCGATCCTCCATCCTGGTCGCCGACAAAGCCTCCTGGTCCGTGAGATCTTCGAGCTCCAGCGTCACCCACTCACCTTGTCGAGGTGGCTACCATCCGGTGCCCTCCTGGTGCCCACTGACTACTGGCTAGTAGTCTCGAACTTGGTCCCCTCTGCTTTCAGGTGTCATCTATCTTCGAGATCCAGGCTTGGATCCAACTGAACTTTCTTCACTGGTCACCGGCCAGCATCTTTTCTTCCGGCTCCTGGTCCGTCTACGAGGATTCCCGACGTCTTTTCAGACCTATGCAGCTGCAGCCCCTGGGCTAGGTAACTTCGGCATTTCGGTGCCCCACTATCCAAGGGTCAGAATCTATCTTCGTTTTCTCCCTACCAGGTCGGGTTCGCCCGAGAACACTAACTTTCTATTTCCTAGCTACCATAGACTTTTGTCCGCATCTCGCGTGAGAGTGCACACACTGCACCCGAGTCCCCTAGGCCTCCTAGTCGTAATCTAACGATTCCCTAGTCAAGTCCTAGCGATTCCAAAAGCTATTAGTACTGTACTTACCTGCTAGGAATTTCACATTCCACTTTTAGAGTATATGGTTTTCCGTGCCCCTCGGGCATTTGTATATACTGTGCTAACTTAAGTATTTTTTTAAGAGTTTTTGGTTTGTGCTTAGTACCCTGTCCTCATAAAGAGTACAGGGCTGTTGTGATTCTTTAATAAATAACTGTTTATTTTCATAACACTTGTGTGGTGTCCTTTCACTGGGTATTCAAGGGGTATATGTGTGGTAAACAGCTGGCTTAACACGCCCTCTCGAGTCTTTAGCCTTAGACTGCTCGTATCCATGCTACTAGGATAGCTGGTCTATAAGGTTGACTTACAACCAATCATCAATAAGGGTTGCTGGACTGATACATAGTGGGCACTAGAATAGTGACCACTGCATATCAGGCCACCTTCTCACAGCAAGGAGTTAGGAGCCTTCATAATCTTCTGCCCTTCCTTCCAAATAAATTCAATAATTGGTAATGTATGCACCTGTTTATACGGCTGATTTTTGAAATCATACAGAAAACAGTCTTCATCACGTTGGACCCTTGTCAACTTGAAGCGGTCCGCCGCCTTGTCCATAAGTTTATGAAAACTAGCAATATCCACAGGAGGTGAATCACTTGAAGGGCCCTGTTGCGGCGAAGGTGTTTGCACTCAATCATCAAACTCCGCCAAATAAGGATCCTGCTCACCCTCAGAGTCTTGACACACCTCTCCTTCCTCTCTCTCTGGCTCTGAGTCAGTGTCAGTCATTGGATTAGTAGACAGGGGAGCACTCAAATGTACTGACGGAGCCGACTGTCTTGGAGGAGTATGTAGTAGTTGATGCGAAAGTGTTACATCATGAACCGGAGTACCCTGAGGGGTAGGTGGAAAACGTCTGTTATAATCGTCTAACATATGTTGGAGGTTAGAGAAAAGTGTCATAGGAATAGACGTCATAGGGATTTGCACGCATTGGTCTTCGTGCTCATCTACCTGCTCAACTTCTTCTTCCTCTTCTTCTTCAGAAGAAGTGTCCTGGCATTTAATGATTAAATCTGATGGACTCCGTGCATCCCCATAAACAGTGTCATCTGGAACTGACTCAGTCTCATGGTCAGACACGAACAACTGAAGTGGTGGTTGTGGAGCAGGGGATTGAAGGTGGAATGCGGAATCTTCCTCTTTATTGAATGAGGACTGTACAGTAGAAACTGAAGTGTCCATGGCCACCAAAGGCATGTTGGCATAGGAAGAAGAACTGGAAATTGCTGTCGCCGTAGACGGTAAATCTCTAGGCGCCTCAGTGGACGTAGAAGGCTTATGCCCTACTGTCGCTGGTTTGCTCATCGACGAGCCCGTCGATGACGCTGTCGTCGACGATGCAGTAAACGTCGTCTGGGCCGTCGACGGTGCCTGTATTGCAGGCGGCATCCTAGAAATCGGTGTCTTCGTCGACGGTGTCTTCGTCGACGGTGTCTTCGTCGACGGTACCTTCGTCGACGGAATCTTGGTCAACGGAAGCTTCGTCGTTGCCGTCGACGGGAGCCTCGTCGACGAGGCCTTCGTCGACGATGGGATTGACGACGATGGGATCTTCATCGACGATGGCTTCTTCGTCAACGATATGATTGGGATCGTCGACGAGATAGAAGAAACAGAGGCTCTCGTCGACGAGAGAGCCGTCGTCGAGGTTCTCGTCGACGATGACGACGCCGATGTCGTCGTGACTGTAGTCGTAGACGAGGCCACAGCAGCCAATCTCGTCGTCGGAGTGGTCGTCGACGGGCCCGTCGACGACCGCGCTGTGAGAAGTGTAACCACTTTAATAGAAGCTGGAAACGACGCCTGAGAGTCAGATCTCGTGGGCGTAGTTACAACAGGCACAGAAGCAGTAGGTGGAACTGTAGCCACAGTCAAAGCCAGCTTTCTTTTCTTCAGGAAAGGAGATGGCAACTCCTTAACACTGCCACGCTTAGAAGCCACAGAAGAAGGTGCTGACTGAAGGCTCTCTGCGTCAGAAACAACAGCGTCCTTATCTTGAAGGCGCTTAAGCCATAATAGGAGACGACCCTCCCTGTCCTTAAGGGTTTTAGGATTGAAAGTTCTACATAACCTACAATCAACCACTTTGTGATCAGGATACAAGCAATAAATGCACTTGTCATGAGGGTCTTTCTCAAATAAACGTAATTTCCCACAGGAGGAACAAGGTCTAAATAAAGACTTCTTACTTGACATCTTTGTGAAAAAAACCTGAGAATAGTAGATAAGTTGAAAGAACTGAGCAGAGCTCAGGGAGACTCCCTTCACACGACGTGCGGTAGAAAATCTGAGGGCTTGAGCTTCTGAGGAGAAGGTTCTAGAGGGTGCTTGAGCCTGATTGGCTGCAGTTTGGACTAACATAATGACACTGATATGTTGCAAATGAGTTTTTTCTCTCTAATGCATTCCTATGTAGTAACCTTTGTAAAGGTTTTTCAGTACATATTTTTCAGTTTTACTACTTATATGATACTTTATATATTTTATATATATATATTATTAGCATTATTGCTATTTTATTTACCGTGGGACTCCCACTTCGACGACGGGGAATATTCAAGCATGTGAATCTATGAAAGACACCCCTAATACTGGAGAACTAGTATTAATAAGATCTGGGCAGCTTTAGAGACCTGGAGGATGAAATAACATCGGTCCTATGATTATGCCAGAGGATTGTTGTCCGGTCCTTCCTAGCAACCTGCAGTCTGTCTAGTCAGGTGAACGAGAGTGGGACCAGGAGACAGCCTTACCTCTGGGTGAACTCTGTCTGCCCAGCACAGACATCCAGAGTGGCTATCGAATCTGTTTGTGTGGAAGGCACAGAGGGACCCCATCTAGAGTTTATCTGGTCTGGTGGCATGTATGAGGACAAAGGAAAATTATTTTTAAAAGAAAAAAAACACTTTACTACAGGGCTGGGGCCCACCACTGTGTTATGGTTGGTTGAAGCTGTTTCACTCTTGATTGTAGTATTTTTTAAGATAATGTCTTTAAGGTAGGAACAATACTAGTTAGAAAATGTGCTAGTCTCCGGTTTCCTACTCATGTGTAATCAGACAATCTCTCCCCTAGACATATACATACTACTAGCGCTAGATCTTAGCGAGCACACTGTTGCTTACCCTCAGAGTTCAGATACAATCGAGTCTTCTACGTGTCTCTGCAAGGCTTATAGTACCCTTACATCTGCTACTGCCAGTGCTTGATCCTTTATGATTGTCTGTTTAGCAGTTAGAGAAATGACAGTAATGCACTGCGTACCGCCCTTAGACCATGTTATTGTATGCCTCACATTTAGTTAACATCAGTTACTTAACTACTGTTGGTTACACATTAAGCATCCACTGTTCTGAATGTTGGACTAGTCTAAAAAATGCACCATGGTTTTGTTCATCGCCATGGGAGGGGAGCTATTTTCTCCTTGTCACCATGTCTACTAGCTTCTTTCAGGGTGGGGTGGGTGGGGATAGAGGGAGGGATGGGTGGGGTATGGGTCCGACTTCAATTTGGTTATTCCTTTGTGTTACTATTACATTTTGCTTACTTTTGTCTCTGTTATTATTTTCATTGCTTAAGTGCCATTGTCCATTGTATAACTAGAACCCCATGTCTCATACCGTTAGGTTGCTCAAGCACTCACTTGTCGACCAATAGGGTCCAATGTGTATCGCGACATATCTGTGTGGGTCAAATGAGTTGGCCTCTTTGGTACACGCAGTACTTAAGGCATATGGGATTAAGTTGCTACGTAAGGTTCTCTAATAATGCGCAGAACAACTGCGTAGTTGTTATTCCACAGCTTTATACCTCTTCACAAGTCTTGTACACCCGGGCAGCTCGTAGGATGAGAGTACCCAGCGACCTCAACAGCGGTAGTGACAATGATCTAGCTTGGATCACACTTGTGACACGCTCATGATGTCACACATCACGATCAAAACCCCACTAGGGACCTCTAAGGTGGATAACCTAAAAATACTTTTGCTTAACGTCAAAGGTCTTAACCATCCGGTTAAACGGAGTAAGATCTTGGATTATCTCCAGAAACAAAAAGGGAATGTTGTTCTTTTACAAGAAACAAAGATCGATGCCAAACAATTCAATACAATTAGAAATAGATTTTACATTGAAGTGGTAGGCTCTGAAGCAGTGGGTAAGAAAAACGGTGTTCTGACCCTTATAGCGAAAAAAACAAACATTGAGATTGGTTCATACACGGCTGACACTAAAGGGAGGTGGGTCACAACCAAACTGATTAAGGACAACACGGAGTTCTTTATTACCAATATCTACGCCCCTCAACACTAGCGAACTAGACTTTTGGAATGACCCAACTAATCAGATTGAAACTATTCCCGATTTGGCCATGCATATCCTGGCGGAAGACTTTAATCTACCTTTAGACCCTGCTTTAGACAGAGACTCAAGGTGCGCTTATCGCAGCAACAAGTCCCATAAAGCCTTTACTAACCTCAGCGCTCATTTTAATTTGCTAGACTCCAAAAGATTTCAGAACCTCACAGGTAGGGAGTACACTTTTTACTCACCACCTCACGATTCCTACACACGTATTGACTACCTATTTATCACAGGTAAGGCAACCGCCTGAGTCGTGGAGACGTCGATAGACCATTCCTGCATCTCGCTCTCCATTTCCAACGTAAAACCGACCAGTTGTCAGTCCATCTGGAGACTGAATGATGAAGTGTTGGAAAAGGAATACCTTAGGAAACTCATAGAAAATGCAATCAAGTCTTACCTTCTGCACAATAAAAGGAACGACACATCTGACCTAACTCGATGGGAGGCTCTGAAAAGCACTAATACGGGTGAAATTATTAAAATCAGATCAGCTGTAATTAAGGAATATAACAAGGCCCTTAACTAATTAGAAAAGGAGATCTCAGCCCTAGAAAGTAAGCACATTACATCTAGAGATGAAATTAATACTGAATAAATTGGTGAATAAAAAATATGAATATAATAAAATAATAAGCAATAGAGCAGGGGTTTGGATAAACAGGCAAAAGAGGTTCAGGATCTGTGAATCGAATAAAGCGGGTAAGAGCTTTGCTGCATACTTAAAATTTAAAGTACAAAAGAACATGATTAATAGTATAAAAGATCACAATGGCGTAACATATTCTGACCCAGAAAAGATTGCGGAAATCTTCAAAGACTTTTATAGCACCTTATACTCCAAAAACAAAGATGTAGATAACGCTAAAATTCTGGAGTACTTAACGAATGTGACCTGCCGACTCTCTCAGACTCGGAGCAATCGGAACTTAATAGCCCAATAACCGCCCTAGAAATTGAAAATTCAATTAAATCACTTAAATGTGGGAAGGCACCTGGCTCCGATGGGTTTAGCACAAAATTCTATAAATGTTTCCCCTCTTTTTTATCTCCGCCACTATTACACTTGTTCAACAAATTCAGTGAAGCAGGTAAAATCACAGGTACACTGGCTGAAGCCATCATTGCAGTGCTGCCTAAGGTAGGGAAAGACCCAACACTTCCCGAAAATTACAGACCGATGTCCCTCATCAACATATAAGCCTTTTGCAATGATCCTAACTAACCGTCTACAAAAATTCCTGCCCAAACTTGTTCATCCTTCACAGGTTGGTTTTTTAAAGAATAGGCTTTCCAGTGACACCAGGATCTTAGCTCATGTATTGGAAAAGGCAAAACTTACTACATCTCCCACAGTAGCAATAACTCTTGATGCCGAAAAGGCAAAACTTACTACATCTCCCACAGTAGCAATAACTCTTGATGTCGAAAAGGCTTTCGATAAAGTTGATTGGACGCACCTAGAAACAGCACTGACTAAGTTTGGGCTTGGAGAAAATTTCACGAGGATGGCAATGTCGCTTTATTTCAGCCCCTCGGCTAGGGTCCGGGCAGGAGGCTCGATCTCATCATCCTTCCAGTTACAACAGGGAACCAGACAAGGCTGCCCCCTTTCCCCCTCATTATTTTTACTCGCAATTGAACCATTCTTATACCACATTAGGAACAATGATTGTATCTCAGGGATGCACTTTAACGACTATACGGTCAAGATTACCGATTACGCTGATGACGTTTTAGTGGTCTCGGAAGAGGCTGAGGCCATTCCTGCTCTAATGTCCTCAATTGAAAGCTTCTCTAGTGTGTCAGGGTACAAGCTAAACAAAGATAAAACTGAAGTAAAACTCACGAATAACGGGGTAAAAAAGAGATTATGGGGGACTCCGGCCTGACATGGCAACCAAAATGCTTTAAGTATCTGGGCCTGGACTTTGACAAGGTTTTGATCTCTACCCTTCACACTAACGAAAATCTAGTCTTCAAAAAAATCGCCAAACTACTGGAAGAGTGGTCACCTAAATATCTTTCATGGTGGGGTAGGGCTGAAACGCTGAAAATGATGGTGACTCCCTTGGTGAATTATCCAGCGGGCATGATGAACAATAGTTACTTACCTGTAATCTGTGGTTCTCCAGTATTGGTGTCTTTCATAGATTCACATGCCTGAATCATTCCCCGTCGTCGGAGTGGGAGTCCCACAGTATATAAAAAAGCAATAATATGCTTACACTAACCAAAAAACCTTGGTAATAACCAACCAGAAAGTAAAGTAGTCCTAGCTACAGTAGCAAAAAGCTCCCACACCCATGACTATCCTAGTCATTATGTTAGACCAAACTGCAGCCAATCAGGCGACAGCACCCACCAGAATGTTCTCCCCAGAGGCTCAGGCTCTCAGATTTTCTCGCACAGGAGTGAAACCAACATAATTGCCTGAGGGAGCCTCTGAGGGGAGGTGGGCGGGTTGCATGTGAATCTATGAAAGACACCAATACTGGAGAACCACAGATTACAGGTAAGTAACTATTGTTCTTCTCCAGTATTTGGGGTGTCTTTCATAGATTCACATGCCTGAATCAGAATAGATAACAGTACACATAACCTAATGCTCATAGACGCTAACAGTATCACAGTATACATGCATAATGATATAATGCAAAAGACATGGTAAAGCGTCTAAGAAAGAGCATTGAGGAGGCGGGAGAACAGAGGCTCACCTTATTAGAAAAGATTGCGAAGAACTGCTCTTCCCACCGAAGCATCTGCATCACTTGCTGAGCCCAGACAGTAGTGCCTCGTGAACGTGTGCCTGCTGAACCACGTTGCGGCTCTGCAGATTTGCAGAAGAGGCACCCCAGCGAACAAGGCAGTGGAAGAGGAGACTGCCCTTGTCGAATGCGCTCTTGGTAAGGCCTGTAAGGGTCTTCCTGCTTGTTGATGACAGAGTCCAATCGTTGACGAGACCCATCTAGCAATAGTCTGTTTGGACACTGCACAGCCTTGGCGCAGTCTGCCATAGGCCACAAACAACTGATCTGACTTGCGTACAGCTGATGTCCTTGAAAGATGAAACTTGAGGCACCTCCTGATGTCCAAAGAGTGCAAAGCTCGTTCAGCCGGTGTTTGTAGATTTGGAAAAAATGTCTTGAGGATTACCGGCTCATTTAAATGAAAATCCGATGGGACTTTGGGCATGTACTTTGGATTGGTACGCAGTACCACCGAATCAGAGGTAAATTGTATAAAGGGCGGTTTAGACGTGAATGCCTGAATGTCACCGACCCTTCTGGCAGATGTTAAAGCCAGTAACAAAGAGACCTTCTCGGCTCAAAAGGGTGACGCATGAGCTGGGCTAACACCACATTCAAATGCCAAGCAGGAGGCGGCCGTCGAATTGGAGGAAACATACGAAATAGACCCTTGAAGAATTGCTTGATTACTCTTGAAGAAAACAGAGTTCGGTCCGTCCTGAATGAATCGGGAAATGGCTGCCAGAAATACTTTCAGGGTTGAATGCGCCACACCCGATCTAGCCAGTTGCAGGAAGATAGATAATATTTGCTCTGGTCTAGCATGAAAAGGATGTAGATCAATAGTCTGGCACCAGGCACAGAAACGTTTCCACTTGAGTTTGTAGGTCTTAATGGTTGACGGTGCTCTGGCGTTAGCCAATACCTCTTCACAATCAGGAGGAATGTCTAAGTGGGTGAATTCATTGTGTTGAGGAGCCAAGCTGACAATTTCAGCGAAACTGGGTCCGGATGGTACACCTTGCACTTCTGAACTGTGAGGAGATTCGGTATTTGAGGCAGTTTTATTGGCTCGCACTCCGAGAGGAGGAGAAGCTCGGTGAACCAATATTGCCGGGGCCACCTTGGAGCAATCAGGATTAGACGACATGGTTGACTCCTCATCTTCCTGATGATCTTAGGAATTAACGGAATTGGCGAAAAAGTGTATGCAAATATTCAACACCAATTCATCGAAAGGGCATCCCCGCACGAGTCTTTGTGGGGAATCCAGCTTGCAAAGCGTTGGCATTTCCGGTTCTGGGATGTTGCAAATAAGTCCAGGTCGGGATGACCCCACTCTCGGAATATCTGATCCAGGGATGGTTGATGCAGTTCCCATTTGTGATTGCTTCCTGCAGACCTGCTGAGTGAGTCCGCTAGGACATTGGCAACCCAGTGGAGAAGTGTGGCTGACTGGTTAGAAGTGTGGTTCACTGGTTAGAAGCGGCGGACCCTGAAGCAGAAGTCGGCCCGGGACCAGGGTTCAATTCCCGATGCGACAGGGTCTTGGGTCAATGTCCGCGGACATGATAATGCTCGCCTAGGTGCCTACGCTAACCATGGGTCCCACTCTGCAACTCTGGGCAATAGCTTGCTTAATCTCCACGACGGCCCCAGCAGCGCCGGGGATGCCTGGCTTCACCTTGGGGGTGCCCTCTCACAGGGAAAGCCAGGACGGGTTCCCCAGCGGTATACAGCGCCAGGACGCCACGAAACGAGGTAACAGTGCGCTTTACAAGTATACATACATTACATTACCCCTGGGACATGGACCACGGACAGATTGATGTTGTGATCCAGGGCCCAATTCCAAATCTCCTGCGCCTGATGGGACAACCGGGCCGATCTTGTGCCTCCCTGCTTGTTCAGGTAATGCATGCTTGTTGTGTTGTCCGTTCGTATCAACACAGTAGAGCCCTCCAAAATTACCTGAAAGGATTTCATGGCGAGAAAAATGGCTCTTAATTTCAGCAGATTTATGTGCCATTTTTTCTGTTGAATGTTCCATTTGCCACTGACTGTCATCCCTTGGAGATGGGCGCCCCTCCAGAGAAGCATCCGTGGTTACGATGAATCTGGGTCCTTCTGTCAAGAATGCGCATCCCACCCGCAGGTTGCCATCTTGTCCCCACCACTGGATGGAGTTTCTCATCCGAGGAGTTCTATTGATGACGTCCTCGGATGAGCCTGTTACTTGCACCCACTGACGACTGAGTTCCTCTGGCAAAGGTCTCATTCGCAGGCGACAGTTGGGGGTGAGAGGGATACAGGACGAGATCATCCCGAGGAAAGACTTGAACTTGCGAACAGAAACGCACTTTCTTTTTAGCAATGATGAGGACATCTTGCGAATCTTCACTTGCCTTTCTTTTGATATGAACACTTGGGCGAGCCTTGTGTCCAGCGTGGCTCCCAAAAACGACTTCCTCTGTGATGGAGTCAGGTGAGACTTTTTGAAATTCACCGAAAAAACCCAGGCTCTGGAATAGTGATAGACATCTCTGAACTGAGTTTTTGCCAAGCCGATGGAACTGGCCTTGATAAGGCAGTCGTCCAAATATGGATACATTTGAACTCCCTCTAGTCTCAGGCGTGCGGCCACCGTGGCTAACATATTTGCGAAAACTCTGGGGGCCGAATGTAGTCCAAAGGGGAGTACTTAGAACTGGAAGTCCCTGCCAGCCACTCTGCATCGTAAGAATTTCCGGTGTCTGGGAAAAATGGGCACATGGAAGTATGCGTCCTGAAGGTCGAGTGTTGCCATGTGATCCCCTGCTGAGAGAAACTAGAGGATTTCTTGAAGCGTCAACATTCTGAAAGACAATTTCTTGGGGACGCATTTTTCTGCTAATCGCAGCAACCCTTAAGGCGGATCGGGACGCATTTTTCTGCTAATCGCAGCAACCCTTAAGGCGGATACCTTCAACTAACAGCCTCATCACAGCCTACCTCTCGCGGAATCCACTGCGCGGGTCCCGCTTCGTGTGGGGTCAAACCAGGACTTCAGAGGACCGCGACGCTGACCCAGTGAAGGCGAGTGACAGGCGGGGCTGCGAGCGAGAGCAGGCGCTGGACCGGGACTACCGTTCCCAGGAGCGCTTGCCAGCCCCAATCCAGAACACCTGGGCCGCTCTCCCTGTCTGCTCCTCCCCTTCCCCTGTGCTTCAAAACACCAGCACTTGGGATCACCATTGGGACGCATTTTTCTGCTAATCGCAGCAACCCTTAAGGCGGATACCTTCAACTAACAGCCTCATCACAGCCTACCTCTCGCGGAACCCGCTGCGCGGGTCCCGCTTCGTGTGGGGTCAAACCAGGACTTCAGAGGACCGCGAAGCTGACCCAGTGAAGGCGAGTGACAGGCGGGGCTGCGAGCGAGAGCAGGCGCTGGACCGGGACTACCGTTCCCAGGAGCGCTTGCCAGCCCAAATCCAGAACACATGGGCCGCTCTCCCTGTCTGCTCCTCCCCTTCCCCTGTGCTTCAAAACACCGGCACTTGGGATCACCATTGGGACGCATTTTTCTGCTAATCGCAGCAACCCTTAAGGCGGATACCTTCAACTAACAGCCTCATCACAGCCTACCTCTCGCGGAACCTGCTGCGCGGGTCCCGCTTCGTGTGGGGTCAAACCAGACTTCAGAGGACCGCGACGCTGACCCAGTGAAGGCGAGTGACAGGCGGGGCTGCGAGCGAGAGCAGGCGCTGGACCGGGACTACCGTTCCCAGGAGCGCTTGCCAGCCCCAATCCAGAACACCTGGGCCGCTCTCCCTGTCTGCTCCTCCCCTTCCCCTGTGCTTCAAAACACCGGCACTTGGGATCACCATTGGGACGCATTTTTCTGCTAATCGCAGCAACCCTTAAGGCGGATACCTTCAACTAACAGCCTCCTCACAGCCTACCTCTCGCGGAACCCGCTGCGCGGGTCCCGCTTCGTGTGGGGTCAAACCAGGACTTCAGAGGACCGCGACGCTGACCCAGTGAAGGCGAGTGACAGGCGGGGCTGCGAGCGAGAGCAGGCGCTGGACCGGGACTACCGTTCCCAGGAGCGCTTGCCAGCCCCAATCCAGAACACCTGGGCCGCTCTCCCTGTCTGCTCCTCCCCTTCCCCTGTGCTTCAAAACACCGGCACTTGGGATCACCATTGGGACGCATTTTTCTGCTAATCGCAGCAACCCTTAAGGCGGATACCTTCAACTAACAGCCTCATCACAGCCTACCTCTCGCGGAACCCGCTGCGCGGGTCCCTCTTCGTGTGGGGTCAAACCAGACTTCTGAGGACCGCGACACTGACCCAGTGAAGGCGAGTGACAGGCGGGGCTGCGAGCGAGAGCAGGCGCTGGACCGGGACTACCGTTCCCAGGAGCGCTTGCCAGCCCCAATCCAGAACACCTGGGCCGCTCTCCCTGTCTGCTCCTCCCCTTCCCCTGTGCTTCAAAACACCGGCACTTGGGATCACCATTGGGACGCATTTTTCTGCTAATCGCAGCAACCCTTAAGGCGGATACCTTCAACTAACAGCCTCCTCACAGCCTACCTCTCGCGGAACCCGCTGCGCGGGTCCCGCTTCGTGTGGGGTCAAGCCAGGACTTCAGAGGACCGCGACGCTGACCCAGTGAAGGCGAGTGACAGGCGGGGCTGCGAGCAAGAGCAGGCGCTGGACCGGGACTACCGTTCCCAGGAGCGCTTGCCAGCCCCAATCCAGAACACCTGGGCCGCTCTCCCTGTCTGCTCCTCCCCTTCCCCTGTGCTTCAAAACACCGGCACTTGGGATCACCATTGGGACGCATTTTTCTGCTAATCGCAGCAACCCTTAAGGCGGATACTTTCAACTAACAGCCTCATCACAGCCTACCTCTCGCGGAACCCGCTGCGCGGGTCCCTCTTCGTGTGGGGTCAAACCAGACTTCAGAGGACCGCGACGCTGACCCAGTGAAGGCAAGTGACAGGCGGGGCTGCGAGCGAGAGCAGGCGCTGGACCGGGACTACCGTTCCCAGGAGCGCTTGCCAGCCCCAATCCAGAACACCTGGGCCGCTCTCCCTGTCTGCTCCTCCCCTTCCCCTGTGCTTCAAAACACCGGCACTTGGGATCACCATTGGGACGCATTTTTCTGCTAATCGCAGCAACCCTTAAGGCGGATACCTTCAACTAACAGCCTCCTCACAGCCTACCTCTCGCGGAACCCGCTGCGCGGGTCCCGCTTCGTGTGGGGTCAAACCAGGACTTCAGAGGACCGCGACGCTGACCCAGTGAAGGCGAGTGACAGGCGGGGCTGCGAGCGAGAGCAGGCGCTGGACCGGGACTACCGTTCCCAGGAGCGCTTGCCAGCCCCAATCCAGAACACCTGGGCCGCTCTCCCTGTCTGCTCCTCCCCTTCCCCTGTGCTTCAAAACACCGGCACTTGGGATCACCATTGGGACGCATTTTTCTGCTAATCGCAGCAACCCTTAAGGCGGATACCTTCAACTAACAGCCTCATCACAGCCTACCTCTCGCGGAACCCGCTGCGCGGGTCCCTCTTCGTGTGGGGTCAAACCAGACTTCTGAGGACCGCGACACTGACCCAGTGAAGGCGAGTGACAGGCGGGGCTGCGAGCGAGAGCAGGCGCTGGACCGGGACTACCGTTCCCAGGAGCGCTTGCCAGCCCCAATCCAGAACACCTGGGCCGCTCTCCCTGTCTGCTCCTCCCCTTCCCCTGTGCTTCAAAACACCGGCACTTGGGATCACCATTGGGACGCATTTTTCTGCTAATCGCAGCAACCCTTAAGGCGGATACCTTCAACTAACAGCCTCCTCACAGCCTACCTCTCGCGGAACCCGCTGCGCGGGTCCCGCTTCGTGTGGGGTCAAGCCAGGACTTCAGAGGACCGCGACGCTGACCCAGTGAAGGCGAGTGACAGGCGGGGCTGCGAGCAAGAGCAGGCGCTGGACCGGGACTACCGTTCCCAGGAGCGCTTGCCAGCCCCAATCCAGAACACCTGGGCCGCTCTCCCTGTCTGCTCCTCCCCTTCCCCTGTGCTTCAAAACACCGGCACTTGGGATCACCATTGGGACGCATTTTTCTGCTAATCGCAGCAACCCTTAAGGCGGATACTTTCAACTAACAGCCTCATCACAGCCTACCTCTCGCGGAACCCGCTGCGCGGGTCCCTCTTCGTGTGGGGTCAAACCAGACTTCAGAGGACCGCGACGCTGACCCAGTGAAGGCAAGTGACAGGCGGGGCTGCGAGCGAGAGCAGGCGCTGGACCGGGACTACCGTTCCCAGGAGCGCTTGCCAGCCCCAATCCAGAACACCTGGGCCGCTCTCCCTGTCTGCTCCTCCCCTTCCCCTGTGCTTCAAAACACCGGCACTTGGGATCACCATTGGGACGCATTTTTCTGCTAATCGCAGCAACCCTTAAGGCGGATACCTTCAACTAACAGCCTCCTCACAGCCTACCTCTCGCGGAACCCGCTGCGCGGGTCCCGCTTCGTGTGGGGTCAAGCCAGGACTTCAGAGGACCGCGACGCTGACCCAGTGAAGGCGAGTGACAGGCGGGGCTGCGAGCAAGAGCAGGCGCTGGACCGGGACTACCGTTCCCAGGAGCGCTTGCCAGCCCCAATCCAGAACACCTGGGCCGCTCTCCCCGTCTGCTCCTCCCCTTCCCCTGTGCTTCAAAACACCGGCACTTGGGATCACCATTGGGACGCATTTTTCTGCTAATCGCAGCAACCCTTAAGGCGGATACTTTCAACTAACAGCCTCATCACAGCCTACCTCTCGCGGAACCCGCTGCGCGGGTCCCTCTTCGTGTGGGGTCAAACCAGACTTCAGAGGACCGCGACGCTGACCCAGTGAAGGCAAGTGACAGGCGGGGCTGCGAGCGAGAGCAGGCGCTGGACCGGGACTACCGTTCCCAGGAGCGCTTGCCAGCCCCAATCCAGAACACCTGGGCCGCTCTCCCTGTCTGCTCCTCCCCTTCCTCTATAGTTATATAAATTGACACTATCACCACCGCTGCGCGGTAGCGCGCGGGAGAGCGCCGGGAGAAGCCCGGGACAAGGGCGGGACCGTCTGTGGCCGTCCGGGGCCGTAGGAGGCCGGGCTGGGCCAGGTTACTATCATTGTTATTTGTAATTGTATTTGCATTTGCTGTCCACTGCTCCGCTGTCTGTCAGTAGTATATTAAGTTTGTAATCTTGGGTTAGATAGCATAGCTTGTCCTGTCTGGATAGGAGTCATTCAGCTCCCCCAGGCGTGGGCATTTCTGTACTTGGCCCACTCAATAAATTTTTTTAAAAATCCACCAAGGAAGTAGATATGGATCTACTCCTTGCCGAGAGAAGAGCTGAGCGACGACGCTCAATTGAGCAATTAAAGAAAATTCCACTGCCCACCCTATTAGATCCAAACCTCACCCAAGACACGGTTGCCCGAGGGTTGAGCTCCATTGAGGATGACGTCACTGATATGAATCAAATCCCCAGTATATTTAGGTTTCCCACTATCTCCCCGCCATGTGCTAGTGCTTCCAGTGGAGGCCAGTTAGTTTGCCCTCCTATTGATTGTTAGACCTGGCACCTTGGCGTGAGTTTCCCTTCCACTTTTTGCTGTTGTGCCTCAGATGTTTTGCTGGTGTCCGCTACTCGGGGCACTGCGCCACGGCCAACCCGTGCCGCAGTGCAAGTGCTCCCTACTGAAAAGTGTACATGTGATTGATGTCCATGATTGGTTCATTGGATGTACTGTTAGTCCCTAGTAAAGTGCACCAGGAGTGCCAGGGCTTGTAAATGCCAATACTGCTAGTGGGCCTGCAGCGCTGGTTGCGCCACCCACAGAAGCAGCCTTAAAATGTGTCTAGGGTCTGGCATTGCAGAACCTGTGTGCAGTCTGGTACTGTCATGCTGGCTGGGCAAGTGCACCCACTTGCCAGCCTCTAAACCTTCCCTTAACTTCATATCAGTCACCCCTATGGTAGGCCCTGAGGGTTGAGCTCCATTGAGGATGACGTCACTGATATTAATCAAATCCCCAGTATATTTAGGTTTCCCACTATCTCCCCGCCATGTGCTAGTGCTTCCAGTGGAGGCCAGTTAGTTTGCCCTCCTATTGATCATTCTAGCTTTGTCGATATAAACATCCCCAACATCCAAATCACGGATTCGGATCCACGTCCCACGCTGCCCAACCTGTCACTGGTTTGCATAGATCCAGGTGAGAATTTACTCCCAATGAGTGTGTGTGACGCTGGAGTCAAGCCTGACAAGGCTAAGAGGGTTGTGCGTTCTCCACCTAGGAAAAAAAGGAGAAAGGGCGGGGTAAAAAGGAAAGGCCAAAGTTGTCAGACACCACCACCATCTCTACCCAAAGCTAACTCTGAGCTATTGATTCCATCCAATGCAGAGTTACCACTGCCAGACACACAAGATTTGGTTACCCCTGAGTTAGTTATCGAAGGGTTTAATGAGGTGTCTTATGCCATTATAGAGAAGCTCATCAAATCATATATGTTACCCTTGCTGGAGCGTGTTAGGACAATGGGTGACAAATTGGATCGCCTATTGGCGACCATTGAGCCAACACATCCCTCTAGCTCTGATAAGGACAAGGGTCCATCCACTAAACCTCAAGGTACAATTCAAGTTGCTGGCAATATAAATACTACCACCAGCCAACATCCTAAATGTACAACTAACGTAGCCTCTACCTCAAATAAAGTATCGGTTTTGGCTGTTAAACATCCCAGAGCAGCTAGCACAGCCAAAGCGAATCCCAGGGTGGTCGTTAATAAACCACCTACTAAGGGAGCAGTGCCACAAGCAAAGAATGGTGTGGGCAAACCTGCTAACTCTAATAGTAAATTTCACAAATCCCTACCACGGAGGAACAATGTAGACCTGCCCCCGGATTCCATGAACTATGTTATTGTAATGACGGGTGTGCCACCAGTTTCGGAAGGGGATCGGGAAAATAATGAAAGCTTAAAAAATAAAGTCATCTTCTGGCTGAAAACAAACAGACCCCTTCCTGTACATCTTAACGGGGATATTGTTTCGGTCAGAAGATGTCAGTGGGTGGGGGTTCACCCCAAGGATATAGAGGGGGATATAGTGATCATTAACTTTAGGGACCATAGAGTAGTATCCCATCTCTCAGATTGGTTTGTGGGAAGAAATGAGGGAGGGATCTCCACGAGGAACCTTAGTTATTTCTATCCTGAGACCCTGATTAATCCAACTGATCAACCTCCTGCCAAAATTACTAAATGTCTCCTCAAAAGGTCCAATTTTACACCTAGCTTTCATGGACCCCAATTTAACCCTGAGGCATGGTACCGCTCCTACACTCAATCTAGCTATAATTGTCCCCCTCAAACACCGGGTTGGGCTATGTTTAAGCCCCAGCCTCTTGGTCCCCCAGCCTTATTGGATTTTCCACTCCCTAACAAGTCCCTGTATCCTTTGGTTCCCACCACCCCTGTTTTCCCACAGATTCAACAGCCCCCAACTTTCTACCCAGCACATCATTACCCAAATAGGTTCACTCAGCCCAAACAGTATTGGAATATCCCGCTGAGAAACCTCTATGACCCTCTATCAGGGCTGTCGACTAACGATTGACCAGCTTTTTCGACAAGGGATGACAAATCGATTGTATGGGTGGTGGAGATGACCTGAGTAACCCACTAAGCATTGTTGAAAGTTTTGAAGATCAACCTCGTAATAGTGTGGAAGAGTGCATGGTTTACACAGGAGAGACAGATATACTAGCTATGGTACCCACCTCATTGTCTATTATGGATGTCAGCACAGTGGGCGTAAACCCAGAGCCAATTACCCAGGCCGGGTCAGTATGTCTGCCAATGGATGGTACGATCATAGTTGCCCCCGTGCTTGAAGAACCCCCACCCCAGTCCAACGAATCCCACCCTCTTGACGTAACTAAATTGTGTGATCAAGTATGTAATAAGGGTACTACTATGGGATGTTGGAACGTTGCGGGAATTGAATCGTGTATATGCATTCCTGATTGGGTTGATTTCATCCGTCAAGGCGATGTTTGGTCCTTTCAGGAGACCTGGGCAACCTCACCAGTGTTTCTCCAAGGTTTCTTGAATTTTAACAAACCAGCGATTAGAGGTCTTAGAGGTCGGGCCATGGGTGGCCTCACAATTTGGGTTCGCCAAGTTGCAGGTGTATCTGTTAAAGAAATCTTTATTGACTGTCCGGATATATTGATAGTTAGTATTAAAACAAATAGTGGGTTAAATATACTGCTGATCAATGTATATGCTAGAGGAGTCACGGGTGGCAGAGTTTCACCCACCCTTACTTGTTTGGATGATTTCCTAAGTTCTACCCTAAAAACTGGTCATGTGGTTGTTATGGGGGACCTTAATACTTGTTTTGAACCATTAAGTAAAGATGATGGTTTATTAACTGAAGCAGAGGATCTGACCTGGGGGATCCCTCCACTTGATTTACCCCCGATCAATAAATGGTCCCAAGCAGCCACATATATTAAAGGTCTCTGTCTGAACTGGGGGCTACGTGCCCTCAACGGACGTGTAAGCTCGGACAGGATGGGTAATCACACATTTTTCAATGGCAGACATAGCAGTCGCATAGATTATATCCTAGTTGATATCAAAATGTGGCCGGTGGTATCGGATATGATAGTTAAGCCACGTCCAGAAAGTGACCATGAACCTCTAATAGCAGAACTGAAGGATATTAGCTTTGCAGGGCCGGTTGAACGACAGCCTAATCCTGTACAGGAGGCGGTCGTACTTACAAACGACATGAGGAGGGTGCGCTGGCCAAAGGTTTCTGGAGATGTGGAAGCACGTAAAAAGATCAGAGTCCTGGTCTCCAACTCATTGATAGAAATTGATAAGTGTGAAAACCAGGAAATGTTGAATACAAATATCACAGACATTCATGCTAGCCTGTTTTTGTCCTTAAAATCACTGTTTGTTAGGTTTGTTGCCAATAAGGGGAGAGGGAAGGTCAAGAAACCTGTAAATTGGTTTAACGAGGTTTGCCGAGAGACACATGCAGATCTGTTTAAAGCTTTAAAATCAAAGAACCCAGCCCTAATTAAAGCAAGTAGGAAGGCTTTTAATGAAGCCAAACGTCATGCCAAAGCTGCCTGGGATGACGAGCGTTGGACATCATTAGCTGAGGCCTGTGGCTCCAGGAACTTACAGCAGTTCTGGCACCTTCTCAGGTGGGGTCAGTCACAGGATGATCGCCCAAGCCCCGCATCTGTTGAACTTCATAAATGGGTGTCCCACTTTGAGGAACAATTTAGATGCCGCAGCACCACGCAAGTTTCTATCAGTTGGCCATTATCAATTGATACACTTGTGTTCTCGGCTAATGAAGTCGAAGCAGTCCTGAAAGCCATCCCTACGGGAAAAGCGCCTGGTCCTGACTGTATCCCAGCGGACATATTCCAACAGGACCATGATCTATGGGTACCATACCTAGTGCGATTGGTAAATGCACTGGCCATGGGTGCTAGGGTACCTGATTCCTGGGCTGGTGCCGAAATATTGCCTATTTTTAAGAAGGGTGACCGGTCGGTTCCATCCAACTACCGGCCGATCAGTCTAATTGACGCGGTACAGAAGATCATAACCCGTCTTGTTCTTTCCAGGATACAGGCATGGATAGAGGAGCATGACATCCTTACTCCTCTACAAGCTGGGTTTAGACCCCATGTGAGCACCCTGGACCAGGCATTCCGTTTCATGCTTTTGCACTGGAAGACGGTCACCTTGGGCAAAGGCAACCTATACGCGGCCTTCGTGGACTTAAGGTCAGCATTTGACCTGGTCCCGAGGGCTGGGTTATGGAAATGCCTATTAGATATGGGTATGCCCCCCAGTTTGGTACGACTCATAGTGAACCTTCATGCACAGACCTTTGCATTTGTGCGATGGGGTAAACCGGGTGAGGTGACGGAGAACTTTCCCGTGGCTAAAGGTGTCAGGCAAGGTTGTGTTTTGGCACCCACCTTGTTTTCTCTATATATCAATAGAGTTACCAAGTATTATGACAACTTTTCCACGGACGCCCCAAGTTTGCTGGAATGAAAATCCCCCTGCTCATGTTCGCTGACGATACCCTCTTGATTTCACGAACCAGGCAGGGTTTGCATAAAGCACTGTCAAGGTTCGAGAGTTTCTGCAGCGAACATGAGCTGAAGGTGAACGTGTCCAAAACCAAATGTATGGTTTTAAGAGGGCACAAACAAATAAATGCCAGGGTCTGCATGGGGGACATCCCCCTGGAGCAGACAAAACATTTCACCTACCTGGGAGTCACCTTTAGTGAGACTTTGAGCTGGACCCATCAGATCGAGCTCATGACCTTGAAGCATCAGCAGTTGGGTGGGGCACTGATTAAGGAACATAAAGGGTCATTTACAAGGCCAATGTCCCCGCTCATTAAGATCTATGGCGGCAAGGTTCTTTCAGCAGTCCTATATGGAGCGGAACTGTGGGGTGGTAGCAATTTGGACCCACTAAGACATGCCCAAAATAAATTTTTAAGAATGGCAACGGGTCTGCCACAGTCAACACCATTAATTCCCCTTCTTTATGACCTAGGGTGTCAACCGGTGGAGGACCAAGCAAGACTTCGTCCTCTAACATTCTGGCGTCGTCTTTGGACAACGCCGGAACTCCATCATTATGCAAAAGCTTGCTTGGAGGTAAGAAACAGCTCTGGTGCTACAAACATTGGCTGGTTCAGAGACCTTAAGGCCACCCTAATAGCTCTGGGGTATGGCGATCTGTGGTCCTCTCCCGAAACAGCTAACTTCCCCTCAAAAAAGGATCTCAAACTTCGTTATTGGGAATGGGTGATACACAACAGAAATTCCAAAACGAGCTCGAGTAGCCTCACTGGTCTGTTCATTGTATTTAAGGATACGCCCAAGCTGGAAAGATATTGGGATATAATAACAAAACCCTCGGACCGCAAATTATTTTTTCAACTCAGATGCGGTTCACTTCCCCTTGGGGATTTTACCAAAAAGTGGGGAGCAGAAAGGACGGGGTTCTGTCCCAAGTGTCAAGGTATTGGGGAAAACTTTAATCACTTTTTGTATGTGTGTCCATTATACTCTGCCCCAAGAGCCAAATGGCTTAGGCCGGTATGCAGAAATCTAGGTACCAGATCGGCTGGGGAAGCAAGTAGAATGTTAATGACCAACTTGGACCCTCTTATTGTCGTGGGTGTTGCTAAATTTTTGGGGTGGGCCTGGTTGCTTAGAAGCAGGCACATCAAAAACAACCTAACGGGGACTTAAAAGATGTGATTGTCTTACATCTAGACCTGTATTATGTTGAACTATGGTTGCACTCGAGCGTCTCTGTAAATTTTGTAAAAAATGTGCAAGAAGCTGATTAGCTTGTCAATGCTTTAATTCTTGTTTTAACTGTTTTATATGTATAAACTGTATTTTATGTCTTTCATGATGAACTAATCGAATAAAGACTTCTTGAACTGAACAATTTCTTGAGGTACTTGTTGAGGGCACGCAGGTCGAGGATGGGGCGCCATTCCCCCGACTTCTTGCGGATCAGGAAAAATCTTGAATAAAATCCTGTTCCCTTTTGATGTTGTTACCCTTTCTATTGCTCCTTTCCGAATCATAGAGTGTATTTGGGAAAATAGCTCCTTGAGATGAGCTGGAGGTGGTCCTCTTGGGGGAGAATTTGGAGGGGCTTTGACGAATTCGAGAATGTGACCTCTGGAAACCACGTCCAGGACCCATCTGTCCGTGGTAATCTTGGACCAATTTGAGTAATGTAGGGATATTCTTCCTCCAATTTGTTTCAGGCTGGGACAAAGTGGTGGCAGGATGTGTGTCTCACTTGCTCTTGTTGTCTCTCCCTCGTTAAGAGGTTTTTCCTCTTGATTGAGAGTAATTATTTCTCCTTTGGCCATATGTTTGTTGACGTTATGGCTGGTATCTCTGATTTCCTTGGGTGTTACTGTAGGAGCGTTGCTGTGAATAACCTCCTCGCTTCGAGAAATTGCCTCTTCCTCTTGCGCCACGAAAGGAAGACTTCCGAAATTGGAGAGAGCCGAGCGACCGTGCCGTCTCTGTGTCTTTCTTTATGGCTTGTAATGCCTCGTCAACATGTTGACCAAAAAGGAACTCTCCATCATAAGCCATGTCCATGATCTTTGTCTGGATCTCTAGACGAAAAGATGTAGCCTTTAACCATCCTTGCCTCCAGAGAACAGCTGCTCCAGCCAGCTGTCTAAAACCTGTGGCTGCCACGTCCACTGCAGCATCAATTATTTCAGAGGAAACGCTCTCTACCTCTAGTAGGATCTTTTTTGCTTCAGACCTATCCGGCTCTGCAAGCTTCTCGATGAAGGGCGATATGTCGGACCACATTTGCCTATCATACCTTCCAAGTATTGCCAGTGAATTTGCGGCTCGGACAGTGGTTGCCGCAATCGTTGACACCTTCTTCCCTATTGAGTCAAGACGTCTACCGTCTTTATCAGGGGGAGCAGAGACCTGTGTAGATGGATTCTTGGCTCTTCTTTGTGCTGCCTGTGTGACTACGGACTCAGTCTTAGCCTGACCAACCAGGCATGCTGGTGATGAACTAGGTGCTCAATATTTTTTATCTACCCTAGGTAGTACTGCGGGTAGAGAATTTGGTGTTTTCATTATCTTCAGACCTTCCTTCCATATAAAGTCAATGATTGGAATAGACCAACTTTGTCTTTGTGGCAAGTCCTTAAAATCATAGAGGAAGCATTCCTCTTGTTTAGCCTCCATTGAGATGAGGAACCTTTTCGTAGCTCTGTCCATATTCTTATGGAAGCTGGCAATGTCCACCGGCGAAGATTGCGCCACAGGCGGGGCCGCTGGGGAAGGGGTTTGTGCCTGATAGTCGTCCCACTCCGACGATACCGACTTGTCGTCCAATTCACCGTCTTCTCGTTCGTCTTCCGACAAATTTTCACCCCCTGCCTGATGGGATGGTACTGGTGAAGAAGGTAGTGTGGACCGTGCTTCTTCAGCTGCCACTTGAGAAGTTGGTTCTTGAAATCCTAAAGTTGCCATAGATGTTCTTGGCCTAGGCGTAGAGACATGAGAATCACCCGATTCTGGAGGTGGAAACCTGCAATAATAATCGCTTAACATATATTGGAGGTTTTGGAACAATTCCATAGGCATTTGCATGCCAGGTGTAGAACCAGTCTCCCGACTAGCGTGCTCCTGGAAACTCTCCTCCTCCTCCTCCTGATCTAAGTCTTGAACTTTAATGAGCAAGTCCGAAGGGCTCCTGGCCGCACGGAAAGTGTCGTCCTCGTAGGATTCTTCTTCCTCAGAATCCAACAATTTATCGGGTAGTTTTAAAGGAGACAAAGCTGTGGAGGATGAACCACGCTTCTGTAGGAGTGAAGCAGTGGTAGCCGGTGATGGCAAAGGTATTGTGGATGCTCCTGCCGACCACACTTGCATTGCCGTACAGGTTGACAGTGGGGGCGTTGATGGAGTCACCGATGCTGATGACAAGCTTGATTCTGCTAGATCCGTCATCGACGGAGCGCCCGTCGACGGTAGCGGCTTTATCGATGATGAACTCGTCGACTAGGTTGTTTTCTTCTTCGTCGACGGAATTGTCTGCTTCGTCGACGAGGAGGTCGTCGACGGATCCATTTTCTTCGTTGACTAGGTCGTCGACGGATCCATTTTCTTCGTCGACGGTAACTTAGTCGACGAGGGTGTCGTGGACGGTAACTTCGACGACGAGGGTGTCGTCGACGGTAACTTCGACGACGAGGGTGTCGTCGACGGAAAGGTCTTCTTCGTCAACGCCACGATTGTAATTAAATTCAGGGAACTACTTTGTCAGTACTTGCCAAATGCGACTGACCTGGTTACAAGAGATTCCAACGAATTAACGCTTTGATTTAGCATAATATCACAGGTTTCAGTCTCTTCATGTATACTGTGTGTTAGACCTAGATTCCTAGACTACATAGGGTAGCTTGGCACAGAGCGGGAACAGCTAAAACATCCCCAAGGCTTTTGTGTAGTGCTTACAAACTCACCCGCAGCAACTCAGTGAACTACCACCAAAAATAAAGACACCACACCAAAGTAGAAAAATACCGGTTCCTTTTATAAAAGATTTTGTTTCACTTATGACTCATATCAAAATTTTAGACACGGTATCACATTTACAGATAAGATTATTTTGGATGCCCAGAGTTGTTCACTGCTCCAGTGCATTTAGACTTTTGGTTCTCAAGCAGTAGTTACTCAGTTAACACATTTGTTTCATCATTATCAAATGCAGTACATTAACCTGTGAAAAGAAGAACGCTTCTACATAGGATAGAATTACACACTCTGGCCCAGCAATTATCTTCAGTAGGAAAACACTTCGTTCTTTGTATTTCATTCAAGGTTAACCAACCCTCTCAGATTCTCAATGTCCCCCTCAGTTATTATAAGTTCTTTACCACCAGGTAGCTCACAGCTCTAGTAGCTAAGTAGGCAGGTTATTCTCTCTGATGCAATCTAAATCTTCCTTTGTAGTGTTCACTTAGACGTTCTGGCTCCGCCTATCTAAACTGTCCAGAGACTACTCTAGATGACTTGCCAAATTCTCAGTCTCATGGGAACAGCTCTGCTCATTTCGCTGTTCACCGGGACTGTTGTCTTTCCGTTTTCTCAATAGACGCCAGTACCTTATACCCCTCAAACCCAGCTGAAAGGTTCTAGTGCCTCGCACCTTTCTGTCTGTTCTTTAAGTTACTGATGAGGCCCGTTCAGACTCGGGGGCCTCACTCGACACACTACCGCCTTACCGGTACTTAGGATCTTGCTCAGGCCAGTCCTTGGATCACCAACTTCTTCCTGACATAGGCGGAATCACTGTGCCCGCTCCGGTTTCCCCACCTCAGATTTCCATCAGCCGGCACGCATAGGCTCCGCTGCTCTGCTTCCGCGTCCTGTCAGACACCCAGCCCACCCTCACTGTAGGCGTCGGGGAGGGGGGGGGGGTGGATTCACGCCGGCCGGCCTCCTTCTTCCGGATACACTCCGGTTGCCTCATGCTGCACCCTCTTCCTCCACCAGACCCGCTAACCTGTGGATTCGATATGGGTTCTGGGTTTGCGGCGGGCTGCCACGACCAGCAGAATGCCGCCCGAGTTAGTATTCGCCTCACGAACCCCAGGGGAGAGTTCCAAAGGAGTACCAAGCCAGCCCCACCTCCTTCAAGTGCTTCAGTCAGGTATGATCCCTCAGGTGGTGGAAGGGGGGTCAGGAACAGTAAGTCAAGGTAGGTCAAGTTAGACCGTTTTTATCAGACCCAAGGCTTCTGGAAGGAATTCACTCGAGGGTGTTACTAACAAGGTTCTGGATATGGTGGGAAATATATCCCGGTAGGGTTTGGTCAGTAGAAAGAGGAAGACATCCCTAAGTGGTATCGCTGACCCAGGGGTCAATCTAGCTCTCCTCAGGGCGCCCTTCTCTCCTCTATAGCCTCGCTCCTACCCCTCCAGTTCCCTCTGGTCACTACAAAATGGCTGCCCTAGTTCTGGCTATTTATAGGCTGGACCCTGACCTTTGGAAGGTACTAGTAGGTTCCAGAACCTTCTACATGCATTACAATGAGTCAGCCTCCCTGTGGTGGCAGTTTTGTCCGTTGCTGGCCACCATTTTAGGTGTCTAGGAACTGAAACTTTCCTGAGAGACTTGGCGCACATGGAAAATGGGGAGAGAGTATCAAGGGACACCTAGCCCCCCCTGGACAACAGCAAGGAAAAAGTCTGGTGGTAATAAAAAACTAAAAGATAATAGAACACTTGGAGGCCAAAGGGGACAAAATAAATAAATATTGGTAGGGGAAATCCCAGAGGCAGACAGGTCTAACATTGTATTTTTTTTAATGTAAAAATGTTCTTTTATGAAATGATCAGATGTGCAATATGTATTGATGAAATGTTCATGTTTTTAATTTTTTAGTTGCAATAAATTCATATTTTCGTTAAAAAAATGTTGGTCTTTTCAAGATTGTGGTGTGCTTGCATTGATAACTATGAGATTCACCCTTTGTGGCACTGATTATGGATACATTGTGATTTGTGTATAAGTGAGTGTGATTGTGGAGTATATAGATTCCAAGGGAATTACGATTTTTGACATTGAATTTGTTGGTACCCTGTCCCTTAAATAGTTGGGCCATGCCCTTCTCTTTTTGACATAGCATACCAATGAACAATCAAATTCAGGCAACACCTGCTAAACTGCCCGTGGAAAAGTTTTTTTTCTACTCCCTCCAGTTTATTTTTTTTTACTCCCCGTCTCTGGGGTGGGTAAGAAAGAAGCTTAGGTTCAACTTCGTTATGGAGAACGCCTGCTCTACTAACCTTCCTGGGGTAAGGTGAAAAGACAAGAATTGTGGCTCTCTAGGAGAAAGCCTGTTGCGGTGTGCTATAGTTTAGGTCACCCGCTAGGAAGAAAGTGGTTTCAGACAACAACTCTTTTGAAGCATTCACAAAAGCCTCCTTAAAGTGGAGGCGTGGTAATGCAGTTGAGGCAGCTGACTGTGGCACATCAGTCGGGATGTTCGGTCTGCCTCAACTGAGGGAAGGGAATAGAAAGCTTAAGTACTTTAATCTCCTTCTAAAGTAGAGAGAGGAAGGATGCCATTTCTGCCAGTTCAGGGGCTGAATAAATGTAAATGACTGGCGACTTATCCCGCCAACTGGCATGGGCTAAAATATCTGGTGTTTCAGAGAAGGGTATGGGTCAACCCCCCCCCCTCTCAACGTGGAGCTGAATCTGAACCAAAAAGAGTGGATTGTGTCCCAACAGTGACTTTGGGTGCCTCTTGATATTGTTCCTCCTCCAAGAAGTGCTGAACTCTCCTCTGAATGTTATCCTCTTGACAGGTGGCAGCAAAAAGTGGAGACCTGACCATTGCAGGGTAGGGGTAGAAGGTTGATATCAGACAGCAGTGAGAGGAACCCATATGGCACAATAAGGCACTCGAGGTAACAGATGAACACTAAGTGGAGCCCTGTATAGTCCTAGGGGGGCGACAGGCAGACCAGAGGGTCTGCCACTCTACGAAACATGTCCAGCATTGCCTAAAGGAAGAAGGCTTTATTGTGCCCCTACAACTTTGGGTAGGCTAGCAATGTTATAGCTATTGGAGAAATGATACAGACACCAGAACGGACAGTGTCAAATAAGTCGTAGGGCACAATGTTACTAACTTCATTTCTAGAGATGAGGGAGCTGCAGGTGAAGTAGGAGGTGGAGACTCAACTCTGGGCTTAAACATTCTGAAATGAGTGGTGCACCTTTTTCTTGTGATGCGTCTTCTTTCCCCTTTGGGACCTAGAGGAAGGGGAAGAGCGAGATGGAGAGCTAGATCGTATCCTAGTTTTAGACATCTTTCTTAACCTCAGACAACGTGCTAGGGCCTCCCTGGAATGGGCACAAAGCAGCTCTGCCTTCCGCTCATTAATACACTTGGAGCCTGAGAACCCACAATGAGGAGTCTTGCCTCGAACTGAGACATCACAGACAATCATCACGTGGCTCTCTAATAGACAGTCACTTACCTGCATCAGCAGCATGGTTTGAACCCTGACTGGCGCTGGAGAGTTGTATGTAGTTAGAATTGTTTTGTTAGCTGTGTAGTAAGTTAAAGCTTAGCTTTAGTAGGAAAAGAGAAGTGTTTCAAATTTGGGAGGTGAATGAACAGAATAGCATGTGTTCATTTCGTATAGTGCGAATTACAATAGCATGAGGCAGACGAAAGGGGCGAGGGGAGGGCAAATATATGCAAATATCACAAATATACACTAAATAATGCAAAGCTAGAATACAATACCATTAGCAAAGCAAATGGATTTAACTTACTCAAAGGCGAGACCTATTGCATTTTCAACGCTTGTTTAATTTACCTATCCAGCTCGGAGGGAGAAATATAAAATAAAAAAAAAGCAAAGGTATTGCGCGACCTATTGGCTTTGCCAAGGCTTGGTTAGCGCTGTAGAAATACTATAAACATACTTTTCATCCTACCGAGGTTAATGAACTCAGTACTATTATATAGAGTTACGCGATATTTACAGGTCTGTGTGACTGCAATATTCTGGGAGCAAGAACTATATAAACAAGGCACTCGTCTCTCAATCTTTGTCAGTCAAGTTTTAAGTACTCTGCCTTCTAATGTCATAAAATAAGCAGGGGCTCCGGAGTGCTATCACTCGGTTCGGTCTGGTTGAGGGTTCATGCATGCTCTATGAAGACAGAGACAGACCCACACACGGACAGACATAGAGAAAGAGAGAGAGACACACACACGCGTGCTGCCGTCTTTACCATCCCCAGTATTTGCGGTCATGACGCTGTTGCTGAAACAGTTGCACTACCCACGACAAAAAGAAGTTGATGGGTTTGGGCTTGGGGAGATGAAACGACGCACATAGAGGCCTGGCGGCTGCACCGAGAGGTATAGCGCACTGTTTCGTTCGTAAAACAGGTTCTGAGGTATAACTGCTATGAACAAACATACTTTTCCGAAACCCCCCTTAAATAACATGAAGTCTTGTTATTTGCACCCGACCAAATGACCTCACTGATGTGGCAAAGGTTCCGGAGCTACCGGAAAGCAAACATGGTGGGTACAGTGTTGAAGAGAGAAACTAGCATGCAAGTTAAGAGTGCATGTAAGTGTTTCTACACAGCCACATGGTCCTGGTGTGGGTTGCTTAAAGTCGCTTGCAAGGCTTTTAACGCGCAGCCACAAAATAAAACAAGCATTTGCAATGCAATAGGTCTCGCATTATTTAAGTTTGAGCTATTATTATTGTAAATGGCAATGTTTTTTGCTTTATGCTATAGTTTTCTTATGTACATAAAAAGCTACATATAAAGTATTTGTTGTTAAAATTATTTATGCAGTATTTAAATTTGTTTGCATAAAAGATTACAAGAATATCTTAGCAAAAAAGTTAAACTTTTTAATAGTAATTGACTAAATGTCCATTTGTACATTTTAATTTCAAATAGGTAAGTGTAAACATCACAAATATATTGTGCAAACAGTGCAAAATATTTTAGCCATAAATATTTTTGTTTTATGAGGTAGTTTGTAAGAAAATGATTGTAAAAGGCAAACACTGTAATTAAAATGTAACATATAACAGTACAGTTATGGCTAGTAAACATACATTAGTAGTATAGTATAATTGTAAACAAGATGTAAATAAGACTACAGAAATTAGCATGAATTATCACTTTAATATCAACTTTACAAACATTTTGAAAACACGATCACAGCTGGTAATCATGCATTGGCTTGTTATTACAAGCATTTCATTTTAATAAATATTTCTGATTCCCAAAAACAAATATGACAGTCTCTCAAAATAATGGCTTTTCAGTTTTAGTTGTATCTTTGATCTCCATGTCATCAAGTACTCATGAATATTACTGCCCCATGGACAGAGTCTGGCTTTACATGTCTACATATCAACATCCAATTCCATGAACACCCATCGCATGCCAGGGATGACCATCACCGCTGGTGAAGAGAAGCACAATTGTGTCAAGAATGCCCACAATACGTTGTGGTCCCATTATACCAGGGATGGGCTCAATAATGCCAAAGATGCCAACATCATGCCAAGCATTGCTAGACTAAAAGTGGGAATAATTCTAACAGGGACACCACCAATAAATTAAGAAGGAACACCATTACGCTAAGGCAAGCATTACCGCCTTCGGGTAAAGTCCGCGCTATATAAAAATGCATAAATACATGAATAAAGAAATACCGCCTTCGGGTAAAGTCCGCGCTATATAAAAATGCATAAATACATAAATAAATAAATACCGCCTTCGGGTAAAGTCTGCGCTATATAAAAATGCATAATTAAATAAATAAATACATACCGCAAAACATCCTCGTTACTCTGCCGGCCTGCGACCAGGAAGTCAGGCAGGCCGGCGCGACACCCGGAAACAGGAAGTAGGAGGGCGGGAGCCTACCCCGCCTCCCACGGAAGAGCCGCGATTGGAGCCGTGTTGGGAGCAGGGAGCACCGGAGCAGGCAGGAGCCTACCCTGCGCCCCGGTGCCGAAGGAGGGAAGAAGAGTCCTGCTGCCGGGCCTTGCAGCTGAGGAGAGGAAGCCGGTGAGTGCGTTGCTGAGCGGCGGGCGGGCGGGCGGGCGGAGGGAGAGGAGCATGTAGGCGGGGGCGGGGGGGGGGGGGGGGGGGCGGCCTGTGTGTGTATGTGTGTGCGTGCGTGCGTGTGTGTATGTGTCTTGGAGTGCGTGTGTGTGACTGTGGGGGAGGGGGTGTGTGTGTGAGCGAGTGTCTGTCTGCGACGTGTGTGTGTGTGTGTCTGTGTCTGTGTGCATGCATGCATGCGCGGTAGGCTGGGAGGGCGGCGCATGCGCAGTAGGCTGGGAGGGCGGCGCATGCGCAGTAGGCTGGGAGGGCGGCGCAGGACGGAACGTGCGCGTTCGCGCAGCCAAATCCGAATGCTAAAAATCGTGCCAGTTTCTTGTCCCTCATTCCCTGCCATCAGGCAGCTATAGAGTCTCTGTCCCTGTTCCAGGGCGAGACCTAAAGACACTTCTCTCATCCCCTTGGGTCATTAGAAAATCCATGGACAATAAGGTCAAGACGACGCTGCTCAAAAAGTCAAATGTGAAAACGAATAGAAATGCAAACTTACCATGTGAACAACCTCCGGGTAAATGGGTTCTGTAATTACATTCCTGTTATGGGTGATATATTCCACCATTTCGCTTAAAGCAGCTCTTTTTACTTCCTTCCATTTCAGATCACTAAGTGGATCCGAAACAAAATCAAAGAGTACACAACATTGCCGCAGCTTCTGTATGAAAAGTTTCTCTTGCTCTGCAGCTGGAACATCTGAAAAATGTAAACGTTTACACAAGTTAGAAATAGGTTAAGCGTGAAAAATAAATGTAGTACGCTCTTCTTTACCTAAAACAGACAACACAAAATAACGGATATAATAAAATAAAAAGCATCACAAAACTTAACACAAATGAAGAGAGCAAAAACAACTTGCTTTACTATGTGCAAGCCACGTGTTTTCAATTGTCGCCCAAAGCATTATAATCCCATAGAGCAGGAAGTAGATCAACCCCATCACAATCTAGCATTCAAAGTAATACATTTAAACAGTAATCAACAGTAGCTCAAAATATGTTACGATCGACTTTTAAAAAATCCATACACAGTCTGCAAATGCGGGGAACACACATTCACTATAACTTTGTTCTGTTATGAGCAAATATTTATGGAACTCATAATCACTTAAAGTCATGGCTCCCGTCACTAAGGATTAAGTTTCAGGCGCAGATTATTAAACATTTCGATAATACATAGAAGCCTGTAATAAATGCAAACCATATTGGTCTAGCTTTGACACAACGTATTACTATTTGAGCAACGATGTCACACTGGCTGCTGCCAGAGTGAGCAGAATACGTAAGGCAGGACACGCAGTGGCATCATTATAACCGTTTAAACAATAAAAGGAAAAATAGCTCAAAGAAAAAAATATATATCATCCTCGTTCCCTCTTTTTAAAGTGACATTAAATAGCTTCAAATATATTTTGCAATCAATCAAGAGCTGGAAAATGTTGATCTTATTTACATTGGAGAGGATCCATATTTATTCTCTGTGTCTATGGCCACAGTATTTCATAAGAAGCAGCAAATGACTGGGGTTTTAAAAGTTGATTTGTATTTGTGAGGGGCCCATGTATTGTAAAATATAAAATACCCTTTGTGTATTTTAGGAATATTTATGCCACCTCTGAGTTCCCCGACTCTATGAAGATGTGGTCTTTACCCTCCTTCCTCTAACTTGTCACAGAACTCCCAGGTGACTTGCAATCTATTTTAATTTTAGGTATGGTGAGGCAATTTGTTCAAAGATCAAGAATTTGCCATCAATCCTACAGTTGGAGTATTCTAAAATGTTAAAACACTCAGAAACTTTACAGTCAAACTTGGTTTCTTAAATTAGGAATAACAAATATAAGGGAAAGGATCCCATCATGAAAAGACTGAACTAGACAGAGTTCAGCAGTGGGAACCGTGAATGTTGCCTAAAGCGATCCCTTTCATTTAGGTATAGACTATTGACAAACTGTAAACTACACCGAGCGCCTAGAGACCTAGCGAACTGCAACTAATCTGTGCATATAAGTTACTTATAAGTGGGAGAACTAGAGGCACAATAACCACTCCTAGAAAGGGTGTAAATTGGGGGGGGGGGGGGGGGGGGGCAAGGGAGGGGAGGGGGGGGGGGGGGGGTTGCGGCGGAGGGGGCCTCCTAAACGGGCATCGGAGATTAATTTACAACCTTGCAACTGACTGACTAACTACCATATGACATTTTGCTTTGATAATTAAGCTCTTATTTTTGCTTTGATAAGCATTAGGTTGGACAGCACATTTTTCGTGGCTTGATTTCTGAGCTTTAGTACCCTACTGAACTTTCCCGAGAGGCCTCGGACTACTCGCACTCGCTCCCCTGTGTGAGTTCGGAAGGGGTGTGTGTGTACTTGGCCCTTTACAGAGCTACAGGGGGCCACACTACAGAAGACCAATGGCAAACGACCGCAACCAACACGGTAGCCCATCTGCCCTGTGCCCCCAACCCGAACAGGGTCTAACAGCATCAATGGGAAGATCTAGTATGGCCAAAAGCATCAACTCTGCGCTTCTCCCTAGTCTGAAATGAAGTATGTTTATCTTGACTTTGGTTTTGCTCTGATTTGTCCCAATTCTTACCATCATTGTCAAAGGATAATACGGTTTGGATACCTCAATCTATCTTCCTGGATATGAGAGACACAACTGGAGTACATATGTGTAAGAAAGTGGCTCTGTATATAATGGACCAAAGTAAGGTACAGTGTGCATAGAGTCCACAGTCCCCAGAGGTTTGGCAGAGGCTAAAGTTAGATTATAACCTTGATTACTTTTTCTTACTCAGTATTAGATCCTGGATCCAGCAATGGTGCATCTCCTGTAAACACTTGAAGGAATGCGTTTAAATCAAACAGGCAGGGGGGCGTGGCCAAGATGGCGAGGTGAGCGGTCGCACTTTCCGCGAGCTCCCATGAACCTAGAACCCTGAACCATAAATCTGAGCATTTCTCCCCCCAGCTCGCTAAAGATTCACGCCGGGGGTAGGAGAACAATCGGCGGAACACATCGGTGTGTGGTAACACCCCCGGAGTCCGCATCGACGAAGCTACTGGGGAGCCTGAGACGGCGCTGCGGAGAGGCCGGGAACCGAAGCCGCATGGGAGACAGAGACACAGTGCCCAGGCCTGGGACGGGCCAGCGCAGTGCGGAGCACCCAGCAATGGAGTGCGTTCCTGTCGAGCCCCCCGCCGACGCCCAGCAGTAAGGGGGCACTCGGAGGCGAGGGGGTCGGAGCCCGTGAATCGGCGCAGTGCTCATAAGCAAGGCCGTGGGCGCGGCCTACCAGTGGGCCCCTGACCAGTGGCCTCCGGGGGATTTCCCCCCCCTACTAGTACTGGCACCGGCAGTGGAGGAGCATCCGACGTGCTGCCCGGGTGCACCGAGCGACCCCGCACACACAACGGCGGAACCCCGATCCATCGGCCGATACGGAGGGGCGCAGAGGTGAGGCCGAGAAACAGAGCCCACACGGCTGACGGCGACACGACGTGCGGGCCAGGAACGGAGCAGTGCGGAGCAGATTGCCCAGCGGCGGGGGGGGGGGGGGGGGGGGGGGGGCGGGGGGGGGGGGGGGGGGAGACCCGGCCGCAACCCCAGGCAGAGCCCAGCAGTGCAGGAGCACCCGGAGGCGGGAGGCAGCAGTGCCGGAACACGTGACCCGGTTGATACCCTACCCAAGGCCGGGGACGTGGCCTGCTGCCAGGACGACACAGGCCTCCGCAGGTGGCTGAGCACCACCGGATCTCGCCGAGGTCACAAGCGGAAGCAATAGCTGACGGCGGGGGTGCTACCGACTGAGGGCAAGGTCCATCAGCGAGCACCGCTACACCGCCGATAAGACGTACTGGGCCCAGATCGGCCCTGCCGGGGGCGCACTGTGTCTCAGCACGAGGCCCAGGGGACAATCTATCTCCACAGCAAGGACTCTAGGGTGGGCAGAAACCCCACACTATCGACCAGGACCCCTGGTGGAGGCGGTGTGCACCGGAGGCCTAACGACTTGGCCGGAGGCCTGAGCCTGGGTACGAGAGTAGGCCGGACATTGCCGACCGGGGAGTGGTGGCCTAGGTCAGCCCGGGGAGGCCTACGGGTCTCTTGGCAGCAGATGCGACTGGAGGAGGATCGCGGATGGTTCGGTGAGTCCTGGGGAGCCAGAAACGGAACCTCCCGGACAGCGGCGGCCACCCAGTGTACCCGGTGCCCCGGGAGTCAGCGACGACGGTCCCTGATAGAAGAGAGGTGGTGAAGCACAGATGCAATAACTGGACGAACCCTTCTGCAGCCACCCGAGGCTGGTGTTGGCCATCCACCTGTGGCTGAGACCGGAGAATGCAATGAAGGACCGAGGCAGAGGTGGGTGGACCGTTGTGCCCGTAGTAGGGGAGTGGACCAAGCCTCAGCAACGTAAGGAGCAAACTCCCCGGATGGATAGCTGTCCTTAAACCTTGCTGACCATTGGAGCTGGCCGACAGCACGACTAGACTCTAACCAGGAAGTTCCCGCGTATATGATGGCTGGCAACAGAGGGGGCAAGAAAGGGGAACGGACACTGCTGGAAATGCTGAACAGGGGTCCAGCGAAACAGGACAAGGGGCAGCACTCGCCGGGCCCCTTGAGGGGCTCGCAAGAGGCGATCGACGGGGAACCACCAGTCACCAGGTAATTCCTGGAATCTCTTTTCAGCTCTCTTCGGGATTACTTCCAGACGCTGAAGCAAGAAGTGGCCGGAGAGGTTCGGGAGGTACGGAGAGAAGTGGATGGCCTTGGCGAACGGGTAGCTACCGTGGAGGAAGCAGGACACACGAGGGATGAGGAGATCGGGCTACTGCAGCAGGAGGTACTACACTTGAGGATCAGCAACTTGACCTTCAGGCACACAATGAGGACCTCGAGAACCGTTCCTGCCAGAACAACATCAGAGCCCGGGGGGTACCTCCTAAAGAAGAGGGTGAGGACATTGTTGGGTATTTGCAGGCCCTGTTTAAAGAGATACTGGGTGAACAGGAGGACTTTCCCATTCGAATTGACAGGGCACATAGAGTGGGCCTAACGCGTCGGACTTCGGCACCACCGCCGGATATCCTGGCCTTCTTACCTGATTTCCCGCTTAAGGAACGGATCCTCCGGGAAGTACGGAAACAACAGTCGCTGCACTTCCGGGGCACCCGGATGCTCTCTTCCAGGACCTATCGGCCATCACGCTCCAGAAGCGTAAAGCATTTAAAATAGCAACAGACTTTTTAAGAGAACATGGGACGCAATACTCCTGGGGCCACCCCTTCTGCCTCATCTTCCGGTGGAATGGCACCCTGCATCAACTTCGCTCCCTCCAGGACACCTGCGAGGTCCTGGGAATTACTGCTACGGACGGAGATGCACCTACTCCAAGACGGCCACGTATCACCAGGGACGGATGGCTACAGGTCTCTGAACGCCGGCTCTCTGGCTCCTCTGCTCGGCCGGACACGCCAACTGTCCGAGCAGAAATGGACAACGCAGTGCAGGAGGTGGCCAGAGACACAGGTCCGAGTGACGTCACGCTGACAGCCTAAGATGACTCCGGGGGGAGATCGATACAGCAATTCTCGCAACGCAGGTTTGGGGGTTCTGAGGGGAGGGGTGGCGGGCGGGAGTGTAGTGGCTGGACGTCCACTTCAGTAACTTACCACAGACTTGTCCCCTGCGGACGGGACTGGGACTATGGGGTTTTGGTATTCAACGAGGGCACAGGGAAGGGGAGTTGGGGTTGTTTTAAGTTGGGGTCAAGGGGGAAGGATGGGGGAGTTTTGGGTGGGGTAGGGGATTCAAGGGGGGGAGGGTGGGTCGTCCAGTGCATTCTGCAGGTCTTGGCCGCCTTAGCGGCATCCATGCACCCTGTTCCGCTCAGGCGGGAGTGTTACGCTTTTACCTCCGTCATCTCACATGCCACCCACGACTCTTAAGATAGTCACTCTTAATGTCAGAGGCCTAAATAACCCGGTCAAGAGACGGGCAGTGTTGTCCCTACTAGAGAGCACCCAGGCCGATATCTGTCTCCTTCAGGAAACTCACTTGCTGGCCCGTGACTCCCATAGGCTACGCTCACATAAGTTCCCAACACAATTTTTCTCTTCCCGCAACACTAAGTCTGCGGGGGTGGCGATCCTGGTGGCCCGGCATTTCAGGGGGGAGGTCCTTCACAAAAATGCGGAACACAAAGGCAGGCTGCTTGCTTATCGGTTTAGGATCGGGGGTGTTACCCTTATGGTTGGGTCCCTGTATAGCCCTAATGATCAGCAAGAGTGCTTCTTGAGATCGGCACTGATAGACTTTACTGCCTCGCAGGACAGGTACATTATCATTGGAGGAGACTTCAATATGGTCTTCGACTCGGCCCTGGACAGATCCGCACAGCGCTCTCCACAAGCAGGGGAGTTCTCGGCCGGGTGTAAGGCACAGTTGTCGGAAGTGGACCTATACGATCTCTGGCGTTGCATGCACCCCACTGTCAGGGAGTATTCGTATTACTCCCACGCACATAAAACTTATGCGAGAGTGGACCACCTTCTGGTCACAACTCCAATACGGATTTGGCCACAACGACGGAGATAAGAGTGATATCCCTGTCGGACCATGTCCTGATCTCCACAACGCTATGCCTGCCGCCGGTGTCAGGCCCTCCCAGGGTCTGGCGCCTTAGGGACACCTTACTGCATAGGAAAGAAGTGGTTCAACGCATAGTTGGTGCTATCGGGGATTATTTGACCCACAATGATAACTCTGACACCTCCCTGGCGACGCAATGGGCGGCATTGAAGTCTGTACTTAGGGGGGAGTTCCTAGCCATCTCCTCGGCTGAAAATAAAGAACGGCAGAGTAAGAGGGATGCACTCACCCAGCGGATTTGCGAGCTCGAACAGATGCACCGTCAGACGGGAGCCCCCCGGATCTGGAAGCAGCTTAAAGAGGCAAGGAAACTCCTGACGGCACTAGACATGGACCGTGCAGAATACGCTGCGCTCCGCTTGCGCCATACCTACTACATCGGAGGGGACCGATGTGGCCGACTGTTGGCTAATACGCTCCGGGTGACGCACCGACGACAGATGGTGAAAGATCTGACCCCATGGGGTCGTTGGTCACGGAGGACGCCCATACTGCCGAAACCTTCCGCAGGTTTTACGCAGATCTCTATGCCGGGGATCCCCCGGATGATGCCGCAACAACAGCATACTTAGACTCGGTCACCCTCCCTTCTCTGGCCCCCTCGCAGGCAGAGTTCCTAGACAGAGACATCCGAACCGAAGAAGTGATCTCTGCCATCGCCAAACTCAAGCACGGTAAAGCTCCTGGGCCGGATGGATACACGTCTCTTTTTTATAAAACGTTTTGCACGTCGCTGGCCCCACTCCTTACCCGCCTATTTAACTCGTTCGCGACTCCGGGAGCCATCCCACCTGACCTCCTGCGGGCCTCGCTCACGGTCATCCCCAAACCAGGGAAGGACAGGTCGCAATGCTGATCCTACAGACTGATATCTCTATTAAATGTAGATCTTAAGCTGTACACCGGGATGCTTGTGGCCCGATTGGCCCCCCATCTACCGGGGCTTATAGAACCGGATCAGGCGGGTTCGTCCCCGGGCAGGAGAGGGTGGACAACACCAGGAGGATTGTCCACCTTATAGAGAAGGCCTCCCGAATTCCCGGAGAGAGAATGCTACTGGCGGTGGACGCTGAAAAAGCGTTTGACCGAGTACACTGGCCCTATCTAGAGCAAGTCCTGGTGAAGGCAGGTATAGGAGAGAAATTCCGGTCCATGATCCTTAATTGCTATAAATTCCTAATGGCAGTGGTACGGGTGAATGGTCACCGCTCATGGAGCTTCGACATTGAGAGGGGAACTAGGCAGGGGTGCCCACTTTCACCCCTGCTCTTCGCTCTTTATATGGAACCCCTCGCTCAACGGATACGTACCAACCCAGCGGTTAACGGGGTGCGGTTCGGAGGCTTTACTCACACCATAAGCCTCTATGCGGATGACATTATATTGTCACTGGACAAACCCCGGTCGGCCCTCCCGGTGTGCATTGCAGAATTAGACTCCTTTGCTACTGTTGCGGGATTCAGAATGAATATGGGGAAATCGGTGGCTCTGGACGTATCCCATGCGCCAGCCACTAGATCATACCTACAAGGCATGTTCCCCATGCTTTGGTCGTCTGATCTGGTGCCTTACCTGGGGATCCAGCTGGCCCCCACCTTGCCGGCTATGCGGACGACCAACTACGCCACCCTGGGCAGGAAGATCCGGGAGGAACTCTGACGTTGGAACCGCAGCACCCTTTCCTGGTTGGGCAGAATAGCCGCGGTAAAAATGACGGTATTGCCCCAGGTTCTGTACATGTTCATGGCCTTACCGCTTCAGCCGCCCGCTGGGTGGATCCAACAGATACAGGCAGATCTCTTGCGTTTTATCTGGAATGGCAGGAAGCCCCGAAGGCGGACGGCACTCTCTATGCTGGCTCCTGAGGCAGGAGGTCTAGGGATACCGGACCTCTGCAAATACTTCCAAGCGACTCAGCTGCAATACCTTGTAGAATGGAGTAGGTGGGAATCTGACAAGCACTGGCTCTTCCAGGACCAGGCGGTGGCAGGTTGACCCCTCCAGGAGGTACCATTTCTGCGTCAGACTCATCGCCCTGCGAATTTATATGCCTCTTTCGTCACCAGAGTGCCCCTACGGGTCTGGGATGCCACCAACGTCGTCCACATTCTTACCACATTCCTGTCACCACTCACACCGCTGGTAGACAATCCGGACTTTACTCCGGGGATGGAAAAGGGGGCCTTTACCTACTGGCGAGCAGCCGGGTGTCGGGCCCTGTGTCATATGTACGACCCAGAAGGGGTCATCCCCTTCCCGAGCTTCCGACAGATATATTCATTCCCAGAGTCTGAAAGACTCCGCTACATGCAGGTCCGCCACTGGGCGCTACACCCACAGGTGCGGGAAGCGGTAGATAGGCAACTCCTCCCTTATGAGAGATGGCTCATGACTCGCACGTCGGAGGGGAAACTGATTACAGATCTCTATAAGCTGCTGCAGACACCTTCTTCACACCTCTATAATCCAGGGAGGGAGCGCTGGGAACGGGAACTGGGCAGGTCACTGAGCCATAAGGAATGGGAGCATATTTCATACAGAGCGCGACACTGAGCATACCACATGGGACTCACTGAGACACTAAAATCTCCACCTACTGGTACTACACACCTGAAAGAGTACATGAAATGGACCGAAGCAAGGACAGCGCTTGTTGGAGGTGATGCGAGCAAGTGGGAACACTGACACACATCCTGTGGGAATGTCCACTCCTAGAATCCTACTGGAAGGAAGTATTAGATGAGATAGACTCCCATTTCGATACCGAATTGCCACGCTTCCCGGCACACACATTGTTAGGACTCCCAAACGGGTTAATGTATCCCCTTAAATCTCGCAGAGGCAGGCAGATAGCTATTGGACTAGGCTCCGCAGTACAGAACATCCTACTACACTGGCGCACCGCCACGCTTCCTTCTATCACGGGCTGGCTCCACAGACTATGGCATGCATTGGGGATGGAGAAGTTATCGCTTACAGTAGCAGGGGACATAGACCAATTTGACGAACTTTGGCAGCCGTTCCCGTCTCTGCTGCTTACTGAATTCAGGGAACTCACTTGCCCCAGATACCTACGCCTCTTGAGGCTCACAACGCCTGCAGAACTGACCACTTGAATGGAAGCTGGGCTAGTTTCTTTTGCTAAACAGCGACCAGGGTAGACAGCTGGGGAGAGGCCTGCGCACTGGACGAAGGGGGGTAGAGAGTAGGGGATCCGGGAGTTGGGGGTTTGGGGGTAGTTTCGGGGGGGTGGTTGTTATACTACTGCAACAATGCCTGTCTTCATGTGCCGCAGGGGACTAGTCTTCATTTGCAATGTTCCTTGGGACGCTACCGCTGAGAACATGGCCCTGGCCACAGTGACTTGATGCCTAATACGCCTTGTATGTTTGTGTCTTTGTGTTGCACCAATAAAATACTTTAAACCTAAATCAAACAGGCAATTTTTAAGGAATATATGTAGTCTCTGAAAATCGACACTTCGAAATTTTTCTGATGAAAACCAGACACTGGGATCCTATAGAAGGGAATTCAAGTTGCTGGTAAGTACGGTTAAAATTACTTTTCAGGGTCTGTGCTGGGCTAAAAAATGCAGACCTGAGTTCTCTCCTGATAACACATGAGTAAATCGGAATTCGTTGGGTGGTTTTAGATGAATATTTCAAAGTTCCAAAACTCCACACTTAGAAGAATTTCCAAGTAAAACCAGTCAATCTTAGCCTATGGAAGAAAAGTGAGTTATCAGCTTTTAGGTGAGTACTTGACTGGCAGAGTTGAGGTTCAGGGCATGGACTCAGGGTCTCCCAGGGTCAGGTAGGTACAGTTGGTACACCCTCAGCGGCACAGAGGCAGCAGGGTGCAGAGGTGGTTAGGCCCAATGTTATCCAATGAGAGGCAGGGGGGCCTTCGGTTGGTGGCTGCTAGCAAGCAGGTCACGCGGCTGTGGGAGCTGGGTTCCTGGTCACTTGTTCAAGGCAAATGGGGAAGTAGGTTAGGACCAAGGTTGCACTGCCAGGGGCACTCGGGCAGCTGGGTGCAGGGTGCTTTTGAGCCGGCGGGCGCTCAATGTTATTCAATGGAGATCTTGGAAAGTGAACAAAGGCTGCAGGCTCGGGAACGGATATTCTTCAGGAGCGACCAACACTTCGAGGGGTACGTTGGGATCTTGGAGGGTAAGTAGGCACCCCGGAGTTGGGCACAGAGGACCGTGGGGCGCCGGGTGCAGGGGTGTCTTTTGTCGTCGGGAAATTTTACCTTCTGCTGGTCGCGGTTGGTACGGTCCCTGTTTCTGAGGCTGCAGGCGTCATCTGGGTCATCGAGGAGGGTCCTTGGGCACTGGATTCCAGGTCAGGGACTTTCTTCCTCAGGGTCTTTGTCCACTCAGGCACTGGCCAGGCTCGGCGGGTGCAGAGTGTGCTGGATTTGTGGTTCCTGGCTGGCACCAGGGGTATTACTGTTTGAGCAGAACCACGGCTCATGGGAGTCCCAGTCTCTAAGAAGTTCAAGGTAGGCAGGACGGACCTCCGGGGTTCTCGAGGTTGCTGTCCGCAGGAGATGCCGGGATTTAGCAGGAGCAGGTTCAAGGATCAACAGGTCGGTAGGACTGGGGCCAAGTCAGTTGGTGTCGCCTTCTTGTTAGCAGCTGCACGGCAAGTCTTCTTCTTGGTCTTCTTTCATGTTTCGAAATCGGGATCTGAGGAAGGAAGGTTCAGGGTGCTCCTTAATACTAAATTTAGGGGCGTTACAGGTAGGTGAAGGGCAGGGACCGATAGGCCCCTATCCTGGGGTGAGTACACCCCCTATCCTGCTCCTCTCCTGTGGGAGGGGGGCAGGAGCCTATCTCTGATTGGGCAGGGCTCCCCATCTTCAAGATGGCCAGAGCCCGGAGTTGTGCTTCACCTCGCCTCTCCCACCTGAGGGGTGGAGTTGCCACATGCTGGCACAACCCCATTCCTCACTTAGGGATTCCCGCCACAGTGGGGGTCAGAACCGGTGGGGGCCAGTTGCTGATTACAGCAAGTGGCCTGGAGAAGCTCACAAAGGCGGTCCTTTGACGCTTCCCCCTGCCCATCCTGGGGGAGGACACCTAGCACCTCGCCCAGGATGTGCATTGTTGCAGGCTCAGGAGAGCGGGAGGCTCTCCACCCAGGGGTCCAGCAACATGTCTGCTGTGTGGCAGCCTAGGCAGCCTCTCAGGCAAGACTTGGATTGTAGGTTAGGTTTCAGGGGGTATCTCCAAGATGCCCTCTGAAGTGCATTTTACATTAAATCCCACACTGGCATCAGTGTGAGTTTAATGTGCTGAGAAGTTTGATATCAAACTTGTCAGTCTTCAGTGTAGCCATTATGGTGCTGTGGAGTTCGTAATGACGACCTCCCAGTACCATATACTCTTAATGGCAACACTGCACTTACAGTGCCCAGGAATGGCCTTGGGTACTGTAGGGGGGCACAGGGCTCATGCACCTGTGCCCACACCACTGGCATAGTGCACCCAGCCAGAGGGGTGACTGAGGTATGCCAGGGCAGTGGGTTTGTGGGCATGGTACACAGGGATGTGCCATGTCGACTCTTTCTTTAGTTCTGCACCAGGACACTCAGCTTGCAAAGGCAGTGTGTGCTTGTCAGGGTGGAGGGACCCGTAGGGTGGCATAATAAGTGCTGCAGCCCTTAGGGGTCTTCTCTGGTTACAAGGCCCTGGGTACCTAGGGTACCATTTACCAGGGGCTGACATATGGCCAGAGATGCCAATTGGGTTTTAGTTTCAACACAGTTTTAGGGAAGGAACACAGGTCCTGGGTACCTGATTAGCAGGAGCCCAGGGCACACTGAGTCAAAGCACATCAGCAATTCAGCAAAAAGTGGGGGCATACCATGCAAGAAAGATGGCACTGTCTCACAATATGTTTTATTAACTCTTTGATGTCCTTCCAATAAGGCAATACAAAATTGCGGTATACATACAAATCATAAGATTAAAATACAACATACACTTTAAAAAGAACTTCAATCATCCAATATCGACATTTTCCACAAAAAAACAATTGCGTCCAAAAACCACCTGCTCATCATAAAAAAAATCTAAAAACTTAATTATTCATACATTTAAACAAAATGGAAATTGTCATTGTGCCAAAGAGAAACAATTCCTTTTGTGCAAGATAGAATCACAGAAGTGATTAATGTAGAAAATATATATTGTACAAAATGCAACTGGAACTAGAGGGTCCGTCCAACTCCAAATTTAACTGGGATACATTATCCATAAAACTGACTTCACAAAGATCTATAATTAGTCGTACAAATAAACAAGGTAAACATTGTCATTGTACATAATACTGTTTCTTTTGTGCAAGACAGAACCACAGCAGTATTAAATGTGCAAAATACAATTATATATATGTGTGCAAGATGCAGTTATGACCAGAGGGAAACTGAGAATCAATTCTCATTAGGGCGTAGACCCAATTCTAATGAATTACAAATGAGAACAATGGGGTACCATCGGACTCCTAGTTCAAACTGGAACACTAGTCCTTGGAACCTATTTCACAATAACCATCCATCATGCTCCAATGTACAAGCCTCAATCTTCCCATAATACACCTATAATACAATGAGTCACACTGATCTGTTAACCGTTCGGCAACAGACACAAATTTCCCAACCGCATAGCATAATGGTTTACTGTCGCACATAAAAGTACTGTATTTATTAGGAGGAGTTGGCTAGATTCAGCTACTTTTCAGGGATTTGTTTAAATATTTCTTGTACCAAAGTCTTGCAGGGTCTGTGAACTCCTATAAATTATCCCATGCAACACAATTAAAAGGATGCTTGTACAAGAATTATGAAGACACTTCGTATTGTGTAGCAGGTCAGTTCTTAGTTATCATGACAGATCAAGGTGTGCTTTGCATCGGTCTCCAATTAGGTACATCACTTTCACTAGATCTCTAGCAGCAACTGCCTCTTGAGTACTAAGTGGAGCTAGAATCCAGCTCAACACAAGTCTTCATCATCCACAAGAAGGAAATCATTCCTATTTAACCGCAGCTAGGGATCACTTGCAATAGTCTACAATTTTTAATGTGCAGTGTGAAATGGTTAACCCTGGACCCAAGAGCCTTAATCTGTGATTCGTCACAGCAGCCTTTCACTAGTGGGTTTGAATTAGAATGAATATGGCTGTTTGGAATGCTATTGTTCAACTAGGATATTCTTCTACTATGATGGCCCGTGCATGGAGTGTACGCTGGAGGTGGGTTCGATGTGCAATGACAGTTGCAGATCAAGTCAAGTCAATGCAAGCTTTATTCGATTAATTAAAATCATAAAAGCAATTCCATTACATATATAAAAACAACAATTCATGTGTTAAAAACAATTCATGTATAAAAACAGTCTACATTAAAAGAGCATTTAGGAGAACAATTTCATATATTTACATAGGGTAAAGCATTTCATCAGTAGAACTAAAGAATAATAATTATTTACATATTTCAAGGAACGTTTAGCTTCAGTTTTTTAGACTTAATACGCATAGCAGCAACCAAAAAACTTGCGACCCCAAATATTACTCTGATGCTACTCAAGAGCTGTAGGTAGCGGAGAGCGGGGCGGACTTGAGTAAACCCTGCTTCTCTCAAAATAGGTAATAAAAACGGTTTCCTACATTCCTCATAATGGCCACAAAACATAATAAAGTGCATCAGTGTCTGTTCGGAGAAATTATCGCAGCTATAGGGGGTAGATGGATCTGATTTTCCCCATACTGGATAATTCCCCAAGGAATACTGGATGATATTAAGTCTAAATCTCACAAGGAGGTTACGATGGAAGGGCCGGGTCACAATAGTCAAGTAGGGTTCCAGTTTAGGGGTAGTCTGAAGTATGTAATTAGCTCTAACTCCCGGTTTTTGGATCTCTACTTCCTCCCGTTCCATCTCCGCACGTCCCAAAAAATTGTTCTTAATCCACAGTACGTCACCCTTCTTGATGGTGCTTGAGTCAGAGTATAGTTCTGGCCTCCCCAGTTTACAAAAGGTGTTTTTAATGTAAACCAACCATGGGATTTTGTTGACTTTTTCCAGACCCATACAGTCTTTGAGGATGGAGTGGTTTAAACTAATTTCAGGATTCAGCCAGGTCTTGGCCCAGCAGGTCAGAGGCGCCAGCTGTAATTGGTCACTGATGAAGCCAAGGCCCAGCTCTGTATGGACTGAAAGTACAGTTGCAGATCGACCTTCTGGCCAGAGACATGCTCCATGCTGTGGGTGACGCTTGTAAACAAAGTCAAAGGGAATTTCCCTGGACTAACTATATGGAGAATAGTTAGATATTCTGTATAGTACTATAGTATAACACAAGCATATTATATAGACAAAAATATTTGCCAACAACTAAAATACTAAAATATAACGTTTATACGTTCTTTATTAAAAAAACGATTTGTTCTTTCTCCCTGTTAGACAGAGTGTAGTCCTTAACATAAGGAACACAAAGACAGAATAAAATTTCAGAAAAACCAATCTTTTTCTGAAAAACAAAAGGAAATACAACTTTTCTCAATACAATAAAAATTCATTAGACATTCATAAATATAAAATATGTATTACACTATACATACACAACAAATTTCACAAGAATAAAAAACACATTACTTAATTTGACAACAAATAGAAACCCCTCTTTTCAGAGGAACATACGATGTTAGTCCCAAATGATCAGATCCAATAGCCTTATTCTCGTATATCTGAGTATTCCAATGTCCACGATAGGCGTATTTATGGAAACCACTCGGCTTTACTTGGATTCTACATGTAAAAATGCGTCGACGCGTTTCGGTGTATTGGGCCTTGGATGTGGTCACACCTTCCTCAGGACAATAATTATTGGGGTCATCATCACAATATTTGGTCCAATCTAGCTCTATAATGGTGCTTAGTTGGGCAGAGTCCTTGATCACGGGGACTATCCTATTGAATCCCAGAGCAGGTTCAACACTCGTCCCTCTCCTCAGTCAACAAAAAAAGGGTTTTTTCTTTTTTACATCTATATGGACGCTTTTGTCGTTTATTAAAGCGCTATAGTAAGGCTTTTCCTAACATCACATTACTTCCCTCAGAGGCTTGGATTATTAATATATGTTGTGCCCTCTGATTCAGTGATCACTGTATCCACTGTATTCACCACGGTGTCGCCTTGGGTATATGTTTTCAAATTGGGTTACCAAGGTTCCCTTGAACTGGATATGTTCTTCAGAAATTACACCTCTCACATCACCATGGGGTCCTCTAGTTCTGGGTGAAGCTTGTACCTAATAAATATAGTTTTAATCAAGGAAGAACGACTTCGGAGAGGTACTTTAACACCTACCACATTGGGATTGGCTTCATCCACCCACAAACTCCAGGCTGTGGGGTCAACTCATCATGATGGTGCAGACACGCGAAGACAAGAACCACTATTTCACGAGGGTTGCGGTCAGGCAAGGGAACAAGCGTTCCCACATTGATGATCACAAGGAAGGCAGAACTGTCTCTACAATTCACATTTGGCCGAAGCTGTTGGAGCTTTCTTTGTGGTGGTTGTGCTCTGGAGGTCGGGTACCACCACGGAGAGTATTGTAAGGGTCATTGATGCCTTACACTATAGTGGTTACTGGTCAAGGTGCCTGGTAGGACCTTTTACTTTTGTTTCGGCTGGTGTGCGGCTGGTTTTGGACCTTCGGCGCGCTCTTACAACTGTTGGAGGTTTGCGCTGTCCTTAAGCAACCTCCAAGGTATCGCGCACGCACGTTAGGAACTGTGGGAGGCTCGCGTTGTCATCACGCAGCCTCCGGCATCTCACGAGACAGATCAACGCTTGTACATGTGCACTTGAGGACATTAAAGCTCTGAGCCTCCGCAACGTAAAGACACAGCGGTCATCTTAGAGCAGGATTTTCGGGCCGCGCTTTGGCTTTTTGACATGGCGATTTTCTTCCACTTGCTAATCCTGTGGGGCAATAAAGCGCCTGTCACGGTAACGCGCACACCTCTGTCAGACAGCTGGAGTTCACAGCATCTTCCAAGAAGCAGTCAAGCAGCATGTCACAGATGCACGCACACCTTTATTCCATTATAAGTCTCCTTTCCTCTGTGAAACGCACAAACTTTTACGCAGTGCTGGCTCCTAAATTCTACAAACTTTACGGTATTTCATTTTACCATTTTGAAAGGGTTTTTACAAATTTTGAAGGGTTTAAAGTAAAGGTGACTTTTCCAACTTGGGCACAAACAATGGCAACCCCTCATCGAATTGGGCAACCTCATCCATTTTTGGGAAAACCTGGTAAACCAACCATGTCGTGTCAGAGTGGTTCAGGTTATTTGAAAACCATCTGGTAGCCATTGATGCAACAGAGTATTCCCCTGCTCGTAAATTTGCCTTACTTTTTGTAAGCTAAGGCCAAATGACGCAGAGTATTTTTGATAGTTTGCCTCCAATGCCTCCTCCTCTGGGTCAGTCTGGGGACAGACAGTGGAATGTTTACTTAGAAGCGATTGCCAGATAAAAGAAACAATTTTCTGACACACCAAATATAATGTTAGCATGGCATAACTTTTATAAGCGCAAGCAAGGGGAAGAAGAAAAAGTGGAGGAGTACATTTCAGCGCTAAGGGTCCTGACAACATTCTGTGGGTTCGAACTATTATTAGAGGATTACCTCAGAGACCACTTTGTGTTTAATTGTGCCTCACACAAAATTAAGAAAAGGATTCAAGCTGCAAAAACCCTTCTCTATGTGAGGTAATAGGATTTAGCTCTAAGCATAGTAAGGTCAGGCATTTCAACAAAGGCAATGCAAGCAGGTTCAACATTTAAAGATAACATGGTTTCTACACAGGAGGAGTACAGTGTAGACGGGTTGTTTGCTATTGGAACGAAGGATAAGACTCAGAATAACGAACCAAAAAAAAATTCTGTTATAGGTGTGGGTCAAAATTCCATATCAGTAACTTCTCAGGCTGCCCGGCTGTTGGTGATCGATGTTCCATTTGTAAAAAAAAATGGGGCATTTTCAGAAAGTTTGTAGAAGTAAGAAGAAACCAGTGAAGGTGGGCTGTGCGGACATAGAAATGGATCTATGTACAGAGTTCCTTGGCAATGTTCAATTAACTCTGGACTATAAGGAGGAACACATGGACATTAAAGGTCCTTTGTGCGATGCTACAATTGATGGAATGGAGATCAAAGTTATGGCAGATTCTGGATCGCCAATACCAATTCTGCGAGATTCTTCTTTATACGAAAAATGGGGTGAAAACATTACAATCTAAAACAGATGTGAATCCCAAGGCTTTTGGAGAGAAGTATATTGACATGTTGGGTTTCTTCATGGCTAATGTGAAGGTAATGCATCGGGAAACTTGCACAAAAGTGTATGTGGCCATCAAAGGAAAAAACATAGTGGGATGGAAAGATCTTGCATGAATGGGTTTGTACTATAGTGCCTGGGGATGACAACCCTGTTAGGGTGAGAGACCTTGGTTAACCCAAACAAGTTCACTGCTACAAATTAAAAATATCCCTGGTTGTTTCAGAGTGAAAAAAAGGATATAAATTGTAAGAGTTCAATTTTTGAACCCAACAGGGAGTAAAAAACCAGCAGCACTGTTTAGTATTTGCTCGAGTTATAAGGTTAAAAGAAGTTTGAGCAGGGTCACAGAGCAGCACAGGGCAAATGTGTTGTTTTTTCAATGTCCATGTCCTTAAATGTGTTTGAGTGATTTTATAATGTATTGTTACATGTTTGTTCGCCAGGTATTATTAGGTTTATGTCCTATGTCATTTTTGAAAAAATTGTTTGGAGGAATTTTTTTTATACAAAGTATGATGTGTTTTACAATATTTTATATTGAAAATATATGTTCTGCTTGAAAAATAGGACTTAAAAGTTCAAAAAGTCATAAAAAAATTAAATAACAAAATATGGTAACAAACGTTTCCTGGTAGCATCAAATTATAAAATGTGCTGTAGTGAAAAATAGAAAAATCAACATCAGTATTGTCAATGTGAAGTTTAAGCATCTGGAAACTTGCACAAAAGTGTATGTGGCCATCAAAGGAAAAAATAAAGCGAGATGGAAGATCTTGCATGAATGGGTTTGTACTTAGTGCCTGGGGATGACAACCCTGTTAGGGTGAGGGAAATCTCAGTGTATAATGTGATTGAGTCGAGAATTGATCCTAAGGGACTGTTGGCTGAATTCGAATCTGTGTTTAGTGATCAAGTGGGTTGTGTGAAAGGAGTGGAACACAAAATTAGACTATTGACTGGTGCTGAACCGGTAGTACATAAAGTTCGGCCAGTGCCTTTGAGCGTGACAGAGGAGTTAAGGTCTATGCTGGATTGGCTATGCTCACAAGGTATTATACAACCCACTGAGTCATCACAATGGGTCACTCCAATTGTGGTAGTTCATAAAAAGACCGTCGAGATTAGATTGTGGTTGACAGCCATCCCCTGCCGAAGATTCACAAACTTTTGGAGAATTTGGGAGGAGCCAAGTGGTTCTCCTTAATTGACCTGAAGTCGGCCTATCATCAGGTGCCGTTGGCTAGGGAGTCTCAGGAATTGAATATGTTTGTAACACCTTTCGGAGCATACAAATTCCTGAGACTTCCCTTTGGTCTGGCATCGGCAGACAGCACATTTCAGAGGCTGATGGATACACTATTTCAGGACATGAAGGGGGTGCAGGCATGTTTAGACAATATCTTGATGTTTTCAAAAAGTTCAGAGGAACATCATAAATTGGTGAAGGTGTTGTACATTCTGGGGGAGCGTGGCATGACAGTAAGAGATAAGGAATATGCTACTTACCAGTATGCATCTGTTCTTGGCATAGAGGGCTGCAGAGTGGTACATTATGAATAGATCGCCATCTGGTGTTGGGCTCGGATGATTGCACTTTGTTTTTCTCTTGGAGAGTCTTTTGTATAATTTCGGTGTGAGAGAGTTGAAATACCTGGGGCACAAGGTGTCTGGAGAAGGAATTAAAGCAAAGTTCTCAGTGATCAGAGCACTTAAGGATGCAAGGGCTCCCAATGATAAGGACACGCTATGCTCTTTCTTGGACCTGACAGAGTATTAAGCCAGATTTGTGGTTAACTATGCTCAGACAGTGGAGCCTCTACGTAGGCTGCATAAGGGCCAAATGTTTGTGTGGTCGGAGGAACTGGATGGAGTATTTGCAAAGGTGAAGGAATTCATTGTTTTGGCGCAGGCCCTCGAGTGAGAGGGTATTATCGAACAAGAGGCTTTGGTTTGTGTTGGGGTGGCTCAAAAATTTTAAATGTATATTTGGGGTCGCAGATTTGAAATTAATACAGATCTCACGCCTCTTACCTTCATTTTTAGCAAAATTAGGGGTAACAACATGCCTGCCAGATTGACCAGATTGGTATAAAAACTGCAGGAGTATAATTTTGAAATGAAGCACATTACAGAAGGTAAAAACATCAATCGGATTATTTATCTAGAATGTTGACAGAGAAGGATGTTGAGGAGGATTTGATGAGGAAGAGGTGGAGTGTGTCACTGTGGTGGATGCTATTGAAGAATGGAGTTCAGTCATTTCGGAGAACGAATGGAAGGATGCTAGTGTGAAGGCTGCTATTTTGTCCAAGGTATTGGCATATTCTTCGCTTAAATGGCCAGAGGTAAGGAATTTGACGGGTGATTTGAGGAACTTTGCCAAGTGGCGGATGAACTTTCGGTGAAAGAAGACATTGTGACAAGGAGACAAATTCATTCCTCCCGCGGGCTCAAGGGATTCCATAATATGGGTAACTCACAAAGGTCACTTGGGAGTGACTAAACCTAGCATGAAGATAAAGCAACACTATTGGTGGCCTGGCATGGATGCTCAAGTCAGGAGCTTGGTGAATGGTTGTGAGGAATGTTTGGTATCAGATAAGCACTGGAAGACTGCCCCCATTCCATTGCAAGCAACTGAATTTCCCAGGGCAGCTTGGGAAAAAGTTGGTTTGGACTTCTCGGGGACATATAATGTGTTGCTGTATGAAATGAGGTATGTGGTTTTGGCTATAGACTATTATTCAAAGTGGTTGTATTATAAATTCATGGAATCTCCGGCTATAGATATTAGAATTGGATTTTTGAAAAAAGTGTTTTTGTTGGAAGGGGCTCATTAGTTACAGATAATGGCACACACTTCTTGTCAGAAATAATTTGCACATTTCTGGAAATGCAAGATATAAAGCCCTTGAAGGTGTCTTTGTATTCATCTGCTTCTAATGGGCTTGTGAAGCGTGGTAATAAGGTCCTAAAGGAAGAAATTTGAACTGCTTTAGCATCTGGTTTAGATGTAGGAAAGTTTTTGGAGGACAAGGTGTGGAATTAGAACACCTCACCGCACTGTACCACTGAAGCTACTCTGTTTGAGTTGCTAAGAGGTAGAAACGCATACAGAACCTTATTTCCTTCCTGGCTAGAGGGTAAAAAGACAGTGGCTGTGGAGGAAGGTTTTAGTGCAGGTGGAGCTGTAGGCATACTCAGAGAAAAGCAGTTGCGAATGAAAGAAAATGTTGACAAGAAGGGTCATCTGGGGGACATGGAGATATTGGTTGATGATTACCGTTATAGGTTTTTTTTAACATAACCCAAAGAAAGGGGACAGTGTTTTCAGACCCTGTTTAAGTTTGTAAGGTGAGCAAGGGAGCAGCTTTCTAGGGTGGTAGAACAAAAGGCAGTTGGTGAAGGTGACACAAGATCAGGCTAAGTTAATTAGGTGTAGGAAGGATTCTTTGAAGGAACAGGATCATGGATGGACTCATTGGCTGCAGGTAGGAGAGGAGGCTGAATCAGCAGGGGGAATGTGGATCCCGGGATTAATGGGCCAGTAAGGCGTTCTTCTTTGAACTCGGAAGGCTCAGATTTCGATTTTCTGGTTTAAGAGGTTCAAGGATTTTGTTAGATATTAGTTTTCACGTGGGTTATCCTGGGGCTGGTTCCGTTTTGTTTCGTGATAGGGGGGTGAATGGTGTTTTGGGTTTGTATTAGAATGAATATGGTTGTTTGGAATGCGATTGTTCAACTAGGATATTGCTCTACTATGATGGCCTGTGCATGTAGTGTATGCTGGTGGTGGGTTCGATGTGCAATGACAGTTGCAGATCGACCTTCTGGCCAGAGACATGCTCCATGCTGTAGGTAAACCGTGTACCAAATAAGTATACTTTTAATCAAGGAAGAACGATTTCAAAGTGGTACTTTACACTAACTACACCTTCATTATGCAGTATTCAAAGAATGGAAAGTAACAAAAGCAAAAAAAAAAATACATTTTGAAAATAAAACCATCGCTACAACCAAGGTATAATTGGAAGTTTTTTAACTGTTATACCAGAAGAACTTCAGATTGTGACTGCACAGAATTGGTCCCAAGAATATAAAATCGTGCAGCTTGAGACCAATAGCCTCAACGGCATACTTCAAAGGCTATATCCTCGACCTGGTTTCCTGGACATGATCCATTCAAAGCTTTACCCCACTACTTCTGCACTGGACTGAATATCTTGCCATCCCCAGCCCCCTACTTGATATCCAACATACACCCCAAGGTCAACCCAAAAGAGAACAACAAACCTTTGGGTCCTTCTAGATCGATAAAGTACAAAATCCACTCTCTTCTTGCCAACTTATTTTTTTTAACACCCTTCTAAAAACTTCAATATAAACTTCTAGGGGACGAAAGGAGAATGGTTCAACCCGCACAGCTGAAACCAGTAACCCTGTACAGGTTCTGAATGAACATTGAAACAAATTAACCGTCAACGGAGGGCAACTGCCCTTATTGCATGTTACAGTGCTAGGCAAGATTGCTGGAGAAGCGAAGGACATATTGCTAGACTATAGGGACCAAGAAGAGGTACCAAATGATGACCAGTGGTAAGAGCCTGTTGATGCTTAGGGCCTACAGGATGCATAACTAGTCAGAAAACACTGCACAGACCATACTGAAAGCACACCAATTGGTCAGTGCAGGCTAGTCTCACCGAACAGTAGGTTTCAAAAACTATTTGGAAAGCTCAAATATATACATACGTCTTGGAGTGACCGCTGGTACACACAGAATAGATTCACGCAAATCATCGGCTCATCCAAAATGGCACATGGGAAGCACGCATTAATAGACACAAACTTTGCAGGGGCGCAAACAGTTTGTTGTATTGTTACTTTAAGTATTGCTAGGTAACTAGCAATGTTCCATATTAGAATTGTTTTGATGTGAAGAAGAATGTACTGTTCACTTGAAGTGACCAGTGCAGAGGAGCTAGAAAGACATCTATGAGCTCCAGACAATAAACGAGTACAAATACTTCTTGCCTTGGTGATTTTGTACTTGGCGACGATTTGTCTGGAGCAGAATCCACGTGATTACTGGAATTCTACTACCTGTCAAGAAGGAGAAAAAAATCTCTGAATTTTACGGTAATTTGGAGGAGTTCCTTCTACTTCTTCCTACAATTGAACTTCCTGCTACCTTCCAATTCGGATGACTGCCTGATTGCGAAAAGATAACAACTGGATTATCTAATTGGTAACAAGAGTCATCGTTTGTCCATACTTTGTTCTTCATGGTATCTCATTTAAATGCTGTCGGTCTTACCACTAGGATTTCTACATTTAATTGGAGTGACTATCGTGTTTCAAGTGACCGTAAGATGGGAAATATCCTTTAAAAAAAAAAAGAGAAGTAAAGAAAAGGAAAGGAAAACTGACGAGTGTTGTTTACCTCTGAACAACGCGGAATTCAACTGCCGCTGCTGTGTTGCTCGAGTCATTCCTGCGCGCATCTTGGAATCCTTTGTGGACTTTTCGCTGGACTTTCCATTCAAGAGTTCTTGGTGTGTCTTCTCAAGAGTGGCATGTCACTCAGCGTTGCGCGTCACGTTACACAAGGTCAAAGAACCGTGACCTTACGTGACACGTACGTACCTCCATTTTGTGCTACCTTGGCAATGTCGGCAAGAACACTGTCAGCTAATTATCGCATTGCGTGTCATTCATCGCAGCTTACGCTCGCATCACCACCGCATCAATGCTCATTTATTATGAATTCTTGGTTGTAAATAAGGTACTTTGACTCAAACAATATATATTTTTTTCTTCCACATCTTTTTTCAACTGTTGGACAAACGATTTTTCAATACTTATACTTTGTTTTCTGTAGTTTCCTTCAAGTGTTAAACTCTACAGTACCTTAGTCATACATAGAACAGAATTATCCAATGGCTACTCAGAATTTTTTAATTTCTACTCCCTATGCATTCTAGCCATCTGGTGCAGAACAAACCCTTAAGTGGAGTGAGCGGAAAGATTATTTTTTAAATTACATATTGACAAAGTTCATGCGCTGGATGGTTTTGACCCAAATTTGGCCAGTTATATGTCCACAGACGCCAGTGGAAAGGGACTTTGAGCGATCTTGTTTCAAAAGGACATCAATGGTAAAGAATTAATTATTTCATTTGCATCAAGAGCCTTAACCCCTGCAGAGACCAGGTACCCTGTGATAGAGAGAGGAGCCTTAGCCTGTGCTTGGGCTCTCAATCACTTTAGAGCATTTGTTTGGGGAAAACCTGTTACCTTATTTTGTGACCATAAACCCCTCGTCATACCTTTGACAACTGAAGGTACAGTGAGTGCATCAGCAAGAATCACTAGATTGTCCATGCGTATGCAAGATTTCATTCACAAAGTAGTGCATATTCCTGGCAAAGAATCTATTGGCAGATTGTTTATCTAGATTGCCGGTCAAATTAGAAGTGTGAGGATGATATGTATGATACTTTTCAAGTGGCTTTTGTTCATGATGAAGGTGGTTGTGCAGTGAGCAAAGAAGAATGGTTATCAGAATGCAGAAAGATGTTATTCTCAAACGTGTGATTGAGTGCATTCATAACAATTGGTCTGATTATTTGAGACATTAAGACCATTTTGGGAAATAAGGTCTCAATTTAGCATGAAGAATGATACAGTTTTCAGAAGTGAAAGAATTAAACCACCTAATGGATTAAGTAAGGTAATCATACAGTTATGTCATGTTGGCCATTTTGGCATTGTACGAACTAAAAATGTGGTGAGAGATTTATTTTGGTGGCCTGGAGTAGACAAGGAGGTGGAGAAGTATGCGAGGAATTGTATTAATTGTTCTTCAGCTGATAAAACCCTGCAAAGCTTACGCCCTCCTATGTTGGAATATGTACCACCTTTATGTCCTCGGTACTCTGTTGCTATTGATTTATTGAGATTGGGTAGGTAATGATCAAAAGTATGTTATTGTTTTACTTGATCCTTTTTCGAAATGGCCAGTTGTGCAAGTGGTTGAAACAATCAATACCTCTGTGATTTTAACAATTTTGGACAAAACATTTATATCCAAAGGATTACCTAGAACAATTTTAAGTAATAATGGTGTTCAGTTTTTATCTAATGCAGCCAGGAATTTTGAGAAGGTTGGTGTTTTTCATAAAAGTACTTCCTTATACAATCCAACCGGGAACGGCGCAGTAGAAAGATTTAATTGTGTGATTATGGGTGTTGTTCAGTCGGCGTATAATGCTAGGCTTGATTGGGAAACTCAACTATTCAAAGCAGTATGGGCTTATAGGGTGACAAAAAATGAGTGCACTGGTCTTTCGCTTATTGTGATGATGAGAGGACGTAAACCAAGATCCAAATACAATGCCAATTGGCGTTATGATTCTACTGTGTGCCATTGGTCTCCTTCTGCAATTCATGATAAATTAGTAGAACGTCATGCAAAGGTTTAAGAGTACAGTGCTAACAAATGTGGAGCCAGACCTGTAAATGTAGATATTGGTGATTGGGTCCGTATTAAAAAACCTTGTAAGGTGAAAAAGGCAGAGAGCCAATACTTTGAGCCAGAGAAGTGGTGGAGTACTTAATAATGCTGTGAGAGTTAGGAATGGAACATGCATAGCATTGCCTTAACTTCCAAGTTGTTGGCAGATGTAACTTCACAAACAAACTCCTGTCAGTTTTCATTGGTTGGATGATGACCTGGATTATAGTAATATGAGTATGGATGGTGCTATAGTGAATACTCCAGGTGATGAAGAGATGGAAAATTCCAGACCTTCTTCTAAATTAGTCATGAGAGTTACATGAATGTGGATGGTGCAATTGCTTCTTCGACTGCAGCTCCTATGTTGGACAGAAAAGTGAATTGTGAAGAGTCTAACCTTTCAACATCTGAGGTTATTTACCATAAGGTTGGGAGATTTAGAAGACCTCCTAAATGGTTGGAGGATTATGTGGTGGAAGGAATCAAGGCTCGGGAATCACAGTAACTGTGTAATGCAATGTAACTACTCTCGATTGATTATTTTTGTAAAGTAATGAATGCATTGTTTTATTCCCTATTAATAATATTGTTATTTTTATTAGAAGATTGGCAATGTGTTGTATTGTTACTTTAAGTATTGCTAGGTAACTAGCAATGTTCCATATTAGAATTGTTTTGATGTGAAGAAGAATGTAGTGTTCACTTGAAGTGACCGGTGAAGAAGAGCTGCAAGGACATTTAGGAGCTCCAGACAATAAATGAGTACAAATACTTCTTGCCTTGGTGATTTTGTAGTTAACTCAGTTATAGCTAAGAGCTGATGAATACAAGTATCTCATGGGGGGGAAACACTGGATCGGATATCGTTCCATAACTGAAAACAAGGGAAAATTGGAGAAAGCACACCACCAAAAAACATGTCACCTACGGCTCGGATCTATAACTTGGTTTCAGGGTTTTCAAAACCGGTATGTAGCCCCGGCAAATTACTCCAATATACAATAATTGACATAAAATAGAATGCAAATGTTAAACCTCTTATTTGAAGAACATCTTGTGTCACAAAGTAGAGAGCTGATGAGGCCATTCAAACATGTAGATTAAAAAGAGGTGCTGACTGGAAGCTCATTTTCAATCTGTTGACCATTCTACGTGTATGAAATGTGCTCCGGTGAACTGAATGCAGTCAGCAATTGCACAATGTGCAAAATCTCTATAAAGCATTTGTGTACTGACATTGTGCATGATGTATGCACTACTGCATAAATATTTGTGATTTTTTATAGAGCAAACACTGTCTAACAGAGCACTTCACAAGACAAGTTCAAACAATCCAGATCATATATTTGAATTAAAACAAAGAATAAAGAGAACAGAGATGATCACTCCCAATTGTCAGTATCTTTAAAATATTTACTAAAAACATCCTAAATGTAGGCAGCTACAGCCTTAAACCAACAGGAGCAGCCTTCGCAAGAAGCACAAAGCCCAGCTAAACTCAATTACAGCTATCGTCAAGGTTGCTATGAGACCAGCGATGACAAAGAGGGCTGCAAACGTGAAAAGGACAGCTGCTCAGAAATAGAAGCAGTGCATTCTACTGTAACTACAGATAAGCGCCATAACCAGGAGGGAAAATGCAATCTGAAACTTTGTAATATGATAAAAGCTTACAAGTCATACTATATCGGACATTTAAAAAAGGTACATGTTAATTTATTTAGGCAATCTGGTTTATCATTTCCTGTATATTACAAATAAAAATACAACCGTGTTGAATTATACCCATTCTACTTGATAAACATTTATCATCTTCAACTAACACAATGTGGCTTTCCTCTTGGATTAAAACATTAAAAATGTTGTCTAAGAAGGTTATATTGTTTCACATTTGTATAGTATCAACACCCATTTCATCCCACGATAGCACATTCTCTATTTGGGCAAACCAAAGCCACCAAATCAGACTGTCACTTCAATGCAGTCATGCATATAGTTACAATGGGCAACCCATGCAAATATTAGTCGAAGAGGCTAAAGTGGTGAACAGATAATCGAAACGGAGGATAACCAAGCTCAATATTACTGAACAATACAATCTGCAGAGCAAGCCATGTGCTCTCGGACCCTTTCCACACAAACCCTAGTTCTCCAGAAACATCTCCATAAGTATAGCAAATATAACTGCTGCAAGCTGCTTCAGAAACTCACACAATATAAGTTGGGGTCAAACTGGTAACACTTTAATCGAGATCAATTTCTTTAAGTCATTAATCCACCAATTAGCATAAACCTTGAAGGCCGAGAAATAAATACTAGCAATGTTCTGGGCCTCTCACAACCTCAACAAATCCCTTTTATAGAATCAATATTTTAATATCCTCACTCAGACTCCAACCTGCACATAAATCCTCAGAACACATTTGGTTTGGTGACAACACTACTTCCTTTCTTCTGACTGACAATACTGTTTTTAGCCAGCTAAATCATACAAATCGCATTCCACTTTCTTAAATTTGACGCCTCAAACTCATGGATACAAACTAGTGACGTAAACTCTCCAACCAACTACTCTCTAGTTTCCTGCGTCTTCTTGCTACCCACAACAACGTTACTCTGCAGATTCCGACTAAATACCCGACTAACAGATCAAGTGGTCATGTTAACAACCCCACTGGCCTGATGATTATATAAAGGAAATTCCTGGGCACAACATCACAATCCTTAGACAACAATACTTCTCTCTGACTTGTGGAGAAGTGCTTCTCCACTTCCTTCAAGCCTGCTACAAGACTTTGTGGCCCACTTCACTGGTAACAACAGGCAAAGTACACTCGGGGCCATCAACAACCTCAATGCAAGAGCCTCAATGATGGCTGTTTAACAGAACTGAACGTCTGTTCCACACCCATACAAAACCATACTTTGTCGACAAAAAATTGAAAATTCTTGGACAAATAGCTCTCAGTAAAATAATGACAGGAACTGTTCCTAATACAGCTTAAATTAGACAGTTTCAGTACGATCCTAGTCTGCAATAACAAACAAACAAAACACACTCAGCCTATTCACAAAGAAGAATGCAATTTTCATATCATACGGTCAAAGTGCACTATACACCCTTAAAAAACACATTGAGACAGACCATTACTAGACTCCTTGCATATGAATGTATCCTTGGTCTCTACACATTCAGTCAATTGATTTCATTAAAGTATTCTACACTTAGCCATTTCCAGTGGTTTACGGTGCAAAATACACCAATATCAAATTCTACAAAGGTACCTAGCACAAGCACCAATATAGGCTGCTACAAGAATGCACATATGTCAAGCAATCTATCCAAAAATGCCTTCTTGTGCAGCACATGATACTCCTTGCCCTCACTATCCCAAACCTCATCAGACCACCTATTTCTATAAAAAAAAATGTAATGGTTTAATATAGCGCTGGCTAGACCCGGAGGTATCCGAGCGCTTTACATGAATTTCAGAACATAGTTGCAGGTTACATCGTTACAAAGGTTACACAGTTATTAGAGCATGGCAACATAGTTACTTGTAAAAGTCGAGATAAACAATATGCACAAATACGTAAGGGGAAAAGCAGGCAAGGGGAGAGATACAGGGGAGGGGGGTAGGAGCAGGGGAAGTAGACATAACCACTGGGAAATATCCAAAGTTATCACGAATGTATGTATCAGAGCATTATATTTGACGAATTTGGTGTGCTTACTTGAAACTGATCTAGAATCTGTGCAATTTATGGCCGTCCACTAGGTCACACAATTTAAGTAAGCCCCTGGGGGTGGAGGAGGGCGCGCTAGAGGGCAGGCCAGCAAGATGGGTGCACCTGAGTGAGGCTCCTGCAGTCCAGAACAGGGGGGGGGGGCCCGGGGTTGGGCGCCGCCAACCCTTGGAGGATCTGTCCATGCCCCAAGGAATTCAAGTGACGAGCAGTGTCTGGAAAAGAGAGGTGCAGGCAATTCCAAGGCCTGCAGTTGTGCAAGGGGAGTGACAGTAGCGGTGCTACACTACCAAGAGATGGCAGAGGCGAAACCCAATATGACACCGTGTCCCCAACACGTTTGTTCAGCTGCGGGACACAGCAAGGTAGGCGCACCACTGAATCCGAGGCGCCCCTTTCCTGGCAGTTTTGAGGGCTCGAATAGAGGCGCCATTGCAGACCACCAAGAGTGTATGAGAAGCGAATCGCTACTGTAGGCCTGACAGTGCTTAACCTTTTAGGGCCCTGGTGGAATGCATTGCGCGGAAGGACTGGGCAGCGGAGGGACTGGGCAGCAGAGGCGCTGAGTGATCACGAGGCTACGGAGGCCCACGCAGAGACAAGTTCACAATCAAAAACAGTTCAATGGAAATATAGACACATAGAATCATATCATTTTTGTTTATTCACAAAGTACCTGCATATCAGCGTGCACAGCTCATGTTAGTATAATCACAATATTAGGTGCCCAAGAAGGGAAATAGGGGGTGAGAGTGAAAAGTGCTGGGAAGTAGTGCAAGGTTACGTAGTGTGGTACAATATAGGTCAAATATCCTCATTTAAAATCTTGGATAAGGAACCAGCAATTAGCAAGAACCAGATAACACAAATAAATGTACACAATAATTAGACAACCTTGCTTATAACAAAAGGGCAATACATTTTTCTTGCTCAGGGTAGAAGCCGGTGGGCGGATCTGCTGTCGACGTTTCGACCTCACAACAGGGTAGGGATGTGTAGGCCCTTACAGGAGGGTCTTCCTCAGGACAGGGAAAGCACTAGGGCACAGTCATGGGTCTTGAAGTTTCACAGGACAGGGAGCATCATGTCATTGAACGCAGTTTGTATGAGATAGATTGTGTGGTGTTAATCCAAAAAATCCACAAAACCTAGAACAGGGTGCCAGCCGCTACCCGTGTAATCTCAACATCATGGGTAATCAGATGTGGGGGAATAAATCCAATGAAAACCGTCCGAGTGCAACTACCCGCGGTATCGGTTTAGTTGCGGTCACACACGAATATCGTCCGTCATCAGAGAAGGGCTTCTCCGATGACGGCTGACATTCGTGTGTGACCGCAACTAAACCGATACCGCAAGTAGCCGATTGCACCCGGACGGTTTTCATTGGATTTATTCCCCTACATCTGATTACCCATGATGTTGAGATTACACGGGTAGCGGCTGGCACCCTGTTCTAGGTTTTGTGGATTTTTTGGATTAACACCACACAATCTATCTCATACAGACTGCGTTCAATGACATGATGCTCCCTGTCCTGTGAAACTTCAAGACCCATGACTGTGCCCTAGTGCTTTCCCTGTTCTGAGGAAGACCCTCCTGTAAGGGCCTACACATCCCTACCCTGTTGTGAAGTCAAAATGTCGACAGCAGATCCCCCTACCAGCTTCTACCCTGAGCAAGAAAAATGTATTGCCCTTTTGTTAGAAGCATGGTTGTCTAAATATCGTGTACATTTATTTGTGTTATCTGGTTCTTGCTAATTGCTGGTTCTTACCCATGATTTTAAATAAGGATATTTGACCTATATTGTACCTCACTACGTAACCTTGCACTACTTCCCAGCACTTTTCACTCCCACCCCCTATTCCCCTTCTTGGACACCTAATATTGTGATTATGCTAACATGAGCTGTGCGCGCTGATGCGCAAGTACTTTGTGATTAAATAACAAATGTACACTTTATATGATTCTATGTGTCTATATTTCCATTGAACTGTTTTTGATTGTGCATTGTATCCTGGGACCCCTCTTCCCCTTGTACTACTAGTTACCCAGGTCCCAGTGACTTTCTTGGATTCACCCATTTTTGTAACGCATGCGGAGACAAGATCGTCACTCTTTGAAATTGGGGGAATCACCTGGAGGAGACCGCAGTACATTGTCACTGCCCAGAACCACAGAACAGTAACTGGCGTTTATCCTGCTTCCTTCCCAGGTTGGCTACAGAGAGTCAAATTGAGGGGCTATTTAACTCTGCCTGGCACGATTGGGATGTAGGCTGGCAGGCTGGACCAGATTGTGTCCCCCGAGGGTCCTGTCGGAGTGGGGCAGAACCCGGTGCCTAAGCTACGATTTACAGCTTGCTAAGAGATACAGGGAGAGCTGACTGGGTATACCATCACTGCGCTGCCCTAGGGTATTTTTGCTCCTACTGAGAAGTAACACCATATCTCTCTGTGATTGACAAATCTGAGGGTAGGCAGTCGAAACGGCCATTTGAGCTCCATAAACCTGCACACAGCCAAAGACAGGATAACACCACCACTGAGGGGGCGGGAAATGACCAGCCAGTTGGCAAAGAGAATATGAAAGCCCTCCTAACTATGAAACACAGCCTCACCTCGATAGAGTCCAAGATGGACTGCATGTGCACCTGCATGGATTTTATAGCTCAAAAGCTAGAAAATCACGACGGGCGGCTGGGAGAGCGAGGCAGAGCACACAATCTCTGAAATGGAGGATACCACCTCCTAAAGAGGGGACCAAATGCGAAAAATAGAAAGTCTGCTCAAGGTTATGGAGGTGAAAAATGTAGAGTTAGAGGTGAGGTCCAGAAGGAACAACATAAGGATACTAGGAATACCGGAGCCTGCCAACACTTGGAGAATGGAGGAATATGTGGAGCGCCTGCTCGTCTCAGGGGAGAAAGCATCTTTTCTTAAGACGATGGTGGTGGTGATCGCGCATTGATCACTCATTGCTTGTACTCCCCCGGGAACCCCTCCTATGCCCATAGTGGCTCGACTCCTCAATTACCGGCCCTTCGGGTGGCCAGGGAGCAGCGTACAATCTCTTTGAAAGGCCACAATATTGCTTTATACCCAGACTTTACACTAGTCGTGCAGGAGGCTCAAAAAACATTCTTCCTGCCAAGAAAAAATTATAACAGGCTGATATCACCTACACTAAGTTATACATGGCCAGCCTCAGAGTTATAATATAGAAAAACAATGGTCCTGAACCTATTGATTATAATGATTGACTTAATCAATTGTAATATCCAACGTTTTTAGTATAGAGCAACAACAACAAATTTGCTCTAATAGGTCTACTATTGTGAATTTCCTTTCCGTTCACTCATTACACACACTAATCACCCTTTCCTTTGCACGCTCCTCTTGGGCAACCACTTGTTTTTACCTATTCACTCATTACACACACTAATCACCCTTTCCTTTGCACGCTCCTCTTGGGCAACCACTTGTTTTTACCCATTTTGAAATAATATATTGTGTACAAAAATTAACTGTCAAAATTGAATCAATGAATTAAACACATTTACTTTTACCGTGGTGGAGATTTATCGCTCTATACTAAGAAAACGGAGTATATTAGAGCAGATTTGTTGTTGTTGCTCTATACTAAAAACGTTGGATATTACAATTGATTAAGTCAATCATTATAATCAATAGGTTCAGGACCATTGTTTTTCTATATTAAAATATACCCAGGTCCATACCTTACGGGTTACCCCATTTTTCTTAATGGCAGCCTCAGAGTTACACACTAGAGAAATAATACTTCTTCACCACTCTGCAGCAAGTAATGGAATACCTCAAGCGTAAACCCGGTGGCTCGCCCTCGACTGGGCAGATAAGCCTGGAAGCAGATGGGCATCCCTGTTGCCGGAGCCAGGTTAAAAGTCTCTTTCGATCACCTGCTTTATGAAATTCTATGGCCTATACACTCCCACACACTTGATTAGCTGCTTAGATCACCTGTCGAATCTGATCTATAGACTCATGACTGTATGCTTACCCCCTCTGCTTTGCGTTGAACCCTGTCAGGCGTGCGATGATGCGCAGACAAGAGACACCAACAGCTACAGAGACAGCATTGTTGTAATGATCATGGCTGATCGGGCCACAAGCAATTGACCCGGACACCCCCATTCATTCAGGGGAGACCGGCCACGCCCCATGGTGATACCCCAGCAGGACACCCTCTCACGAAATATGGACGTATTTTTTTTCCCAACCGTCTCTTTCCTGTCTTTAGTCGCTCCATCTGCTCTCCTCACTCTTATATGGGTCTCCTCTAACACCCAAGCCGATACTATCCAACCCTCGTCCTCCTTTTGATCTTCCCCGTTCCTTTTCTGCATTCTGGAATTTCTTATCCCTTTCTCTCTATCTTAGCATTGGATTCAGCGTTTGAACTAAGGGATGCATTGCTCGCTTTAGGATGTTGAGGGGAGCGAAATGTCTTCAGCAAGTTGGGGATGCAGCTGTGGGGAGTTGGGGTGATATGGGGTTACTTCAAAACAAGAGCATTTCACAGAGATTCAAATGTTTAAATCCACTCGCCACGGACCGAAAAATACACCAGCCGCATTTATGGTCTACTTAGCCCTCCTGGTAGCCTACCCATAGCAGACACTTTTAAACATCCAGGGAATCATTTGTTAACGTGGAATATACGGGGCCTGAGAAACTGCCATAAACGCAGACATCCTTGCTTACCTGGACAGGCACAACGTAAGTGCAGCTATGCTGCAAGAGATGCATACAGCTTCTGCTTCAAACCCTACATTTGCGACCCAATCGGCCCCACGCAATTGCTTTTTTATATTCCTCGTACGCGGGAGGAACTGCTATTATAGTTTGAAAAAACACCCCCTATGTTGCAGTGGGATCCATGCATGATCTGCATGGCCGTTACTGCACAACGTGGGGCGGGCTGTCACCCCAGTCTGTCACATTGGTTAAATGTTATGGCCCCAGTATCAATGACTCAGACTAGCAGAGTCAGGGAAGCGAATATTGGCTCTATTCATATTATATGGGGAGGTGATTTAAACCTTACGATCAACGCAAATCTGGACTATTCCCATTCCCACCCGCACACCACTATAACAATGCGAAGCGCTACATGAGATGGCAGAATACCAGCTCCTAGATGCCTGGAGGACTAAGCACCAACTGGATAGCGAGGGCACCTTTTATTCTTCCTTACATTCTAGCTGGTGCAGAATAGATTACTGGGTGCTGTCCAGAGGACTTAGTACCGAGCTAGTACACGTACAGCATCTAGCACGTATTCAGAACATTCCCCAGTGCAGATGCAACTGTCCCCACCAGACTCTCCACTGCCATTCCGGTCTTGGCGACTCCCTCTCAGTGCATTGCTGGACGCCCCTTTCAGAGAGGACCTACGGCAGAAGATAGAGAATTTCCTTTGACGCAATATAGCCAATATAGTATGGGAGGCATTGTAAGTTACAATCTGAGGCCTTTGCATTGCGAAAGGTGGCGGCATTCTGAGGTGTATATATACGTAACACTTTGAAAAAGATTGAAAAAGAGCTCAAGAGGCTACAGGGCCCATGGAAGGGAAGTACATGCTGAATTTTGAGACATGCTCACTGAATACCAGAGCACAGCTGATAAGGAGTGCCTATTTCAAAGTAGACATTATCAGTCCAGACGATATGGCAAAGGGGAGTGCTCAGGAAAGGCACTTGCAGAAATGACACGTAAAGCCAGATTCTTAAACTATATCTTGGAGGTCAAAATATTCTAAGAGACATCCGCAGAGAGATACTGAAGCTATACTTTACACATTCTTGACCTTTTACTCCTCAGTATATACCACTCAGAGACTGTAGTCTCCGGACATGGATGCATACTTGGAAGGTGTGGCTGAGCGATGCTCAGCGAGAATTCCTCTTGGCCGATTTTGAGGTACATGAAAGCAAAGAGGCCATTATGCAGTCACGATCGGGGAGGGCTTCGGATCCAGATTGCCGGCTGGCCGAATTTCACAAAATGTATGTAGATATTCTAGGACCATTTCTGAAGATTCTTTATGAGAAGACTCATGAATCAGGTGCCTTTCCTTCTACCCAGTGTGAAGCCTTAATTATTTCCCTTTTAAAGCCTGGAAAACCAGCTGATGCCTGCGAATCATACAGACCCCTGTCCTAAGTCAACTGCGATGAGAAAATTCTGGCTAATCTTTCTGGCTAACCGACTTAGCCTCCTCATGGAAGCTTTGGTGTGGCCGGGTAGGCTAGCTTCATACCAGGGAGAGCAACCTCACACAATCTACGAACCCTTTTTTCAGTGCGTCAAGACATCGACCCAGAGTTGGCTGTCTTTCAGGACGCCACTAAAGTGTTCGATTCCCTGGAGTGGAATTTCCTCCTAGTTGTGCGGTGGCGCATGGGCCTCCCTCCTCTTTTCCTATCTTGGACATGACTTCTATACCATCAGCCACACGCAAGAATCTCAATAAACAGCTTGATCTCGCCATATCCCAAGGCACCAGGCAGGGGTGCCCGCTGTCGCCACTCCTGTTCGCCTTGGCGGTAGGGCCACAGGCGGCCGAGCCATTAGCGGCTGAGCTTAGACAACATCATCTGGAATATGCATTTAGATACCCGACCAGACATCTTTTGGTGGGTCTCTCTATGCTGATGACATCACTTTGTACATAAGGGACCTATCCCCCCCACCCCCCCCTACCTGGGAATAGTCATTTCTAGGAACAGGGAGGAACTCATGTGGGCGAATTACAGTAAAACGCTGGATGCACTGACAGATTCCATTACCCGCTGGATTTCTATGCCCCTGTCTATTGCGTGTTGCATATCATTGATGAAGATAATAGTACCTAAGCTGCTATAGAACTAAGCCCTAACCAAGTGAGCTCAGTAATGGTGCTGAAAATGCTATCACAGACTGATTTAGGTAAGCATATCGAGAGCACTGTATAATAGTATTACAGGTGCAGGAAAACCACCATTTTGGTCAGGGCAATTTTGCCCCGCACTGACCGTGGTAGGCATTTTAATGCAGATGACTCATGAGGAGCATCATACTCCAAGATGCTGCTAACAAAGTGAGAAACTGCAATCATTATTCCAGTCACTTAAACACTCCCATATAATGTTTTTTTAGCATTCAGAGACTACTACCGTACCAAACATTCAGCAGAAACTGCCAGACTGGAAACTAAATCCTTGAAATAAGCACTCACTCCACTCAAAACAAAGCTCAAACAGGAAGACAGACCATCTAGCCACCCTCAAGTAGCCAGTGAGTTACCTGAGATAGAGAGAGTAAAATATTTAAAGGGAGAGAAAAGGGTACGAAAACAAATATTAAAGTTGCTGTATCTTACAACCAAGTAATAATAGAATATATTATATATTCCCCATTTCTCCACTCCCATGCCATATGGGGAGAGCGGTAGCAATCAAAATATATTAAATGGTTTCAACTTATACTTTAGTTTCCTTTGAAGAATTAAAATACTGCCTCATCATCCTCACATCTGATGTGCTCATTTTGGAAGAGGTGGTGTACCTTTTGCGACTTCCGCATTTCTTCACAGAAGGTTCTGCATCTCGTGTTTTCAATGCTTTATCAGGATAGGCAGATACTGCTGTAATTGGATATTTTCACCTATTTGCAAACCTCCAGCAGGATCAGCAGTTCTGCTGGATACCATCTCCAAGGGCTAACGGTTCAATACCCATCTTTAGAAAATAAAACAGTCTAACTGAATGACTGTACAAAAAAATACCACTAGCCAGTAGATAGAGGAATATAGCTGCCAAATTAAACAATACAAACTCACCATCAAAGACGTCAAAAATTGAAAATTGGCTGAAACCACTGCTGCAGCTAACTTTCTCTCACTACATTGGTCTTTGATTCCACTTCGAATTTGTGCTGCTTATAAATATTCCAACCACATCAACTCAGCGAAGTTCTTAAGTTATTTATCTTCAGTAATGCGCTTTCTGTTAAAGACAATCTAGCTGCAGATTTCTCACCTTTTTAATATTTCTCAGGCAGAGTGGGCCCAGAAACTTTTCAGCAGGAAATTTGCGCGGCAGAAGTTGGCGTCTTGCAGCTCTGGACAGACGCTGCTCCACTCTAGAAATGACATGCCCGGACTACAGAGGTGCCACTCCTGCGCGCTGTCAGTTGTTTTCAAGACTGTCCACTCCCCCCAGACAGAGCCCCAAAAGCACATTTCCAGACAGTGTGCAGAATCTAAGGCATGGGATCTTTCTAATTGAGTCCAGCCACAGAAGAGGGAGCATGAGAGGGGATTATGCGGCAAGATAGTCTCTCTACCAGAAAGAACATTACCGAAGCTAAGTAACTGATTGAGAATTGTAGCTGCAGATTTCTCCCCTGCTAAATAGCTACCGATGGGGTACCTATGGAGATGGGTCTGTGAAAGGACTCAAACCAGAAAGTCATGCAGGACCAAGCTGGCAAAATGCCCCTCCTGGAGAAACAGATTGTCCAGAAAATTGGGCTTTGTGAATGTATGGATGGACACCCATGTGGCTGCCTTGCAGATGTCTAAGTCAAGGATTCCACCTGATACAGCAGTGGTAGCAGCTTTGGCCCTGGTTGAATGAGCACCCAAGCCTTCTGAAGGCTGCTTTTTAGCCAATGTTTACCAGAGCTTTATGCAGAGCACAATCCAGCGGGATGGCCCTCTCTCATCTGAACGGCTTTGCCTTTTTCGCTCTAGAGAACATCATAAAGAGCTGCTCATCCACCCAGTGTTCTTAGATACAAACGATGTAGAAGTTAAGTGCTCTCATGGGGTCCAAGCAATTGAGTCTCTCCTCCTCAGAGGGGTAAGCACAGAACGCCAGCCGGGTGATGGTTTGACCGACATAAATAGTGCCACCAGAGTCCGCAGAACCAGTCTGTCTGAGAAGAAGGCAGTGTAATATGGATTAATACAAAGAACCTGAAGCTGACTCACTCACAGCGACAAGCTGATGGCAACGAGGAACAATTTCTTGATAGTCGCGAGCCATACGGTGCAGCTGTGAAGCAGTGCACATCAGATAAGTCAAGAGCAGTTTAAAGTCTCATTGTGGCGATTTACAAAAGTAGGCCTAGGCCTTCGATCCTACACCTAACACAATGTGGGAATAGTAACCAAGAGTGGTGCTTCGATCAGGGGGAGTAGCCTCCTAGTCCCTCATAAATGGAAATATCCAATAACTTATATACTAGAGAGATCAGCACTCACAATCACTGGTTTGCTCTAGTTGCATATCTTAATTAAGGCAGCATTCACAGATATGAATTTGGGTATAGCGCTGTTTTATTCCAAATAATTCACGTCCATATTACACAGGTTCCAATTAAATATATGGAGAGGGGTTGTCAGTTGCAAAATTTATTCATAAATTGTTCATGCCAATGTGGCCAACGCATTTCATCCCTTTCACAAGACTTCTTCAGGGCTTAGTCCTGGTGTACTTGAATTCATATGTACTTGTAGGTATACAGAAGAATATAGGCCTTATTTGGCTGATGTTTGTCATTCTTAAAGAAAAGTCATGTTCACCAATGGTATATTCTGGCCCATCTTTGTAGCCGAACATGTTAGTATGCTGACATGTATGCACCGTCTCACAGCTTGAAGCCATCAGAAGTCTGATGACTTCAAGCTGTGAGACGGTGCACACATGGCAACATACTAACAGGCCGTATGCTGTGAGGATTGTGGCATTCCACAAACAAATTAATGAAAATCTGTGGTAGAGGGGCATTATGGTACTCTACTAAGGTCACAACTTGTCAACTGTTCAGCTGTTTTTTTTTTTAAGCATATGTAACAATGCTTGGGGCATGTTTGTTTAACGGGCTAAAAACATTTTGTACATTTTAATGTCAGCCTCAGTGCCTCGTTATAAAAACCTATGCTTGATAAGACAACTGACATTGCTAAGAACATCAAAGAGTAAACACTATCCATCAGGGTAGCCCAGTATGTGCTGTATGGAAGAACGACACGTAGTTAATGTACTAGTCACATGGTCAAGCCAAAGTGCGGCTGCAGGAAACTTATGATTTTATTTGACTACTAAGGATAAGGCTCCAAGTACCACGTGAGCAACAATAAATTATAGTTGAAGATTAACAAAGGATATCATTTTTGCAGCCCAGACAAAGTGTGTTGTTTCCCAAGAAAAACACGGACTCCTATTCAAGAAATTGATGTCCATTAGGGAGCTAACAGGGTCTATATGTTTAGGTCAATTAGTTGGAGAAGCATTGCTTTGTAGTCAAGTCAAAAGTCAATTATTTTTTTTTTTTTGGTACTCTACTGAGGACCACAAATATTTAAAAACATTTTACATAGATAAATCAGGAAAATTAATATAATATTTGTAAAGACTTTAGAGATTCATAAAGATTTTGACAGACACATCCACTGTTAGATCACAAAAAATAATATAATGTTAGAAAAGACTTTAGAAATTTGTAAAAGTTATAACAGACCCATTCATTGGGAGGTTGTTTACACACTAAAATCAGATTTTTTACTGTGGTAATTCTACATTTATGGTATATCGGATCTAAATATCTTAACCGTGCTGTAACTATATTTGGATAGGGGCATACAAAAAGAATGTGCTTAATGTTCTGATCGCCTCCTTGACAGGGTTTACATGTAGTCGATCCATCTAGTGACCATCTAGAGGTGAAGGTTGACACAGGTAAAATTCCTAAACGCAACATTGTTATTGCCCTTCTTGCACCGTGCGTAAGGGAGAACCCTATATATGGCTGTACTTGCTTGTATTCCAGTGTCTCAGCAAAAAGTTTGTATGAGGGTAACTTATTACAATGTGCAAAGTCAAGGTCGAAGCTCAATCTAGGTCGCTCCCCTGCCTCTCCACCGTGTAGCGGTATCGTTAACCCACGCTGCTTCTGGCTTTATTTAATTGTTGGACCCACGCAGATTGTGCCTTTTATTTAATTATTTGACCCACGCTGATTGTGCCTTGTAATTAACTGCTTTAAACGTCGCTGGCATATTTGCTTGCACTGCCATTCATTTACTTGTTGTATGCTCGCTAGCCTATTTGCACTGCCATTTAACGTAATTAATTGTCCAACCTCGCCGCTTGCCTGCCGGTTTCACTGTACTGAGCTGCATTGCTTCACTGTGCCTGCATTGTGTGATCCTCGCCTGCTTGCACCATCGTTTTCTTGCCAAAGCCATAGCGCGATACCCCCCAGCGCCCTGCTCGACTCCCCCCTCCATTTTGGAGCTGTTGTTGTTGTGCTTCGTGTTGACCCGAGCCCGCCCCGCCCCCCAGCCAAGCCGCCCTCGCCCCTCCCCCTTCCCACCATCCATATATGACAGCAGCCCAAACGCGCAGCGTTCACGCGCAGCGACCGCGCCCCATTCGCGCCGAAGGTGCGCCAAAGGTAAGCCCGTCTACGCCCGTCCGCGCCTGGACCACGCCCAGCGCCAGACCCCCTGTCCCTCGCGCTGCCCAGCCCCCCCGCGTCACCTACGATGCAGCCACCCTCCTAGCCCTCAACCCCGGCCGTCCCCCCAACTGCGTCCAAGCCGCTCCTGGACACACCCATGGACCTTTCTCCTGCTACTCCTGCAAATTTAGCGGCACCTACAACATCTCCGCTATGACCACAACACAGATTCTCGACCCCAACCACCTACAATGCATCCTTCTCAACACCCGCTCAGTCCACAGGCACGCCATTGACCTTTGGAACCTACTAGACACCATCTCTCCTGACGTCGCCTTCCTAACAGAAACATGGATGAACGCTTCCTCCGCCCCCGACATCGCCATCGCTATCCCTGATGACTATAAGATCACACGCAAGGACCGCACCGACCATACAGGAGGTGGAATCGCCATCGTCCATAAGAAATCAATCCGCATCTCAACCAGCTTGGACGCCAACCTCGCCAACTCCGAACACCTTCACTTCCAGATCCACATCGACCCCAAAACCACACTCAGAGGCACCCTCCTCTACAGACCACCAGGACCCTGCGCAAAATTCAGTGAAGACATCACGGACTTCATCACCCCACACGCGCTCTCCTCCAAAGACTACATCCTCCTGGGAGACCTCAACTTCCACCTTGAAAAGATCAACGACCGCAACACCGCCACCCTCTTGGACAACCTAGCCAACCTCGGACTTAAACAACTGGTCACTTCCCCCACCCACATCGCAGGCCACACACTCGACCCCATCTTCACCTCCAGCAATCATGTCTCCTTCAGCCACACTACGAATCTCCTCTGGACTGACCACAGCTGCATTCACTTCACCTACAACAAGCCGAAACCCATCATCCACCTCCAACCAACTCTACAAAGAAACTGGAACAAAATCACCACGGAGCAGATCTCCACATCGCTCCTTCAAACCTCCCCAGCCCTCTCTTCTAACGCCAACGAAGCCGCCTCCAACCTCACCCTCTGGTTATCCAACACCGCCGACACCTTAGCACCACTGAAAAAACGTCAACACAAACTTGGCATCAAGAAGGCCTCATGGTTCAACGATGACCTCAAGAAGTCCAAGAAACTGTGCCGCTCCCTTGAAAAGGCCTGGAAAAAAGACCCATCCACCAGCAACAAGGACGCCTTCAAAAGCGCCATCCGTACTCACCACCAACTGATCCGAAAAGCAAAGAAAACAGCATTCAAGGATCGACTGGACAACAACGCCCACAACAGCAAGGAACTTTTCAACATCGTCAAGGAATTTTCCAACCCCTCGGCCAACTCCAACGACATCACCCCCTCTCAAACCCTCTGCGATTCCCTAGCCTCTTTTTTCCACAACAAGATTGCTGACATCCACAACAGCTTCGACAACCAACCCGGAAGCCAACCCACCCTACCGTCAGCTGACCATCTTCCCCCCGTTAACACCCTTAACGCCTGGAACCCAATCTCCACTGAGGACACCATCCGCCTGATGAATTCCATCCACTCTGGATCCCCCACAGACCCATGCCCTCACCACATCTTCAACAAAGCAGACTCCGTCATAGCTCCGCACCTCCGAGACGTCATCAACTGCTCCTTCAACTCCGCTACCTTCCCAGAAGACTGGAAACACACTGAACTCACCGCCCTTCTGAAAAAACCAACAGCAGACCCCACCGAACTCAAAAACTACCGCCCCATCTCGCTTCTTCCATTCCCGGCCAAAGTCATCGAGAAAGCTGTCAACAACCAGCTCGCCGCCTTCCTCGAAGCCAACAAATCACTCGACCCCTCACAATCTGGCTTCCGAGCCAAACACAGCACTGAGACCGCCCTCATCGCAGCAACAGACGACATTCGAACTCTACTGGACAATGGAGACACAGTCGCCCTCATCCTCCTCGACCTCTCTGCAGCCTTCGACACAGTCTGCCACAGCACCCTTTTACAACGCCTCAGAAACATCGGAATCCAAGGAAAGGCACTGGAATGGATCACCTCGTTCCTCACCGGAAGAACCCAGAGAGTCCGCCTCCCACCATTCAAGTCCGAGGCCTCTGAAATCATCTGCGGCGTACCACAAGGATCCTCACTCAGTCCCACCCTCTTCAACGTATACATGAGCCCCCTCGCGGCCATCGCACGCCAACACAACCTCAACATCATCTCTTATGCGGATGACACTCAACTGATCCTTTCTCTCACCAATGACCCCAGCACCGCCAAAACTAACCTACACGAAGGAATGAAAGAAGTCGCCGAATGGATGAAACAAAGCCGTCTGAAACTGAACTCAGACAAAACAGAAGTCCTCATCTTAGGTAAATCCCCCTCTGCATGGGACGACTCCTGGTGGCCGGAAGCCCTCGGAAATGCACCCATCCCGACAAACCACGCACGGAACCTTGGCGTCATCCTGGATTCTTCACTCTCAATGAACAGACAAGTCAGCGCCGTATCCTCTTCCTGCTTTAACATTCTTCGCATGCTCAGAAAAACATTTCGCTGGATCCCCACCGAAACAAGGAAAACAGTCACCCACGCTCTAGTCACGAGCCGACTGGACTACGGAAACACCCTCTACGCAGGTACCACCGCTAAACTCCAGAAGAAACTACAACGAATCCAAAACGCCTCAGCCAGGCTCATATTAGACATCCCACGCAACGAACACATCTCTGGTCACCTTAAAGACCTCCACTGGCTACCCGTCAATAAGAGGATTACTTTCCGACTGCTTACCCACGCACACAAATCACTCTACGACATCGGACCAGATTGCCTCAACTCTCGACTGTCCTTCTACACCCCCTCCCGCCAACTTCGCTCTTCCAGCCAAGCCTTCGCCACTGTACCTCGCATCAACAAGACCACCATGGGAGGCAGATCCTTCTCATACCTAGCTGCCAAAACATGGAACTCACTCCCCGCTTACCTTCGCCTCACCCAGAATCACCTAACGTTCAGAAAGCAGCTTGACAAATAATCCTCCTCCCCCTCCTTAGCGCCTTGAAACCCTCTGGGTATGTAGTGCGCTATATAAATTTTATGACTTTATGACTTGACTTGTTAGCAAAAATATCTTTGGTGAGTTTAGCGATTTCAAATGCCACTGTCATGTTCCTGTAAAAGTTGAGCTTTGATGCATCTGATGAAAAGGTCTCGATTTTTAATAGGGAGCGCAATTTTCCTTCCTTCCCGTGCAAGATGTTATAAGCCCATCTGATGACATTGGCGACAGCTGTAGCGTAAGAACTTGTTATTGAAAACTCTAGTCTTAGGGCTTGGACCGGTGTTGATTTAGAAACCTTTAGGATTTTTTTCAAAATTTTCCCTTCGTTTAAATCCATATAAGTCCATTGCTTTATTGGTATATGCTCAGTAGCGTAAGATAGAACAGGAGGAGTTTTTGCTCTGTACACTTTTAACAATGAAGAGAAGTGTCTATTTCCTGTGGCAGAGTACAGTCTAGAAAGAGCCCCGGCATGTATTTCTGATTTTCTCGTTGAATTATTTATCTGTTTTGTATTATGCAGGTTCTTTGTAAAAATTCTGCCAAGGTAGGTATATTCGTCACATTCTTCAACTTTTACCCCGCCACGGTTCCAACAATATTTGACACTTTTTTTCCTACCAGTAAATGCTACCACTTTGGTTTTTGTTAAGTTTGGAATTAAATAGTGGTCTTTTGAATAATCATTTAGAGAATCCAGGAGCATTTGTAAACCAAAGGGGGTTAGGTCCAACATGACAATGTCGTCTGCATAGAGCAGAGCGTGTACTCTATGCGAGGCAACCTTAGGAGGCAGACTAGAGCATTGTTGCAGATGATTTGGTAGATCCCTAAGGTATAGTGAAAATAATATCGGTGCTAAAAGGCACCCCTGTTTAAGCCCAGTAGCCGTTCCGATTGATTTGGTTAGTCCTTTTTCACTCCCCATTTGCACCTGTGACCTAGTATTAGTATGGAGATTAATTATGATCTGCAGCAAGTATTCCGGAATTCCCAATCTCCTTAGCTTTTTCCACAGTGTAGGTCTATCTACACGATCGAAAGCAGTAGAGTAGTCAATGAACGCCGCATACACTGTCTGTGAATTTTGTGCGGTGTATTTTTCTAAGATAGTCTGGAGAAGTGAGATATTATCAGTAACTGAATGGTTTGGTCGGAATCCTGCTTGGTAGATTGGTATTAATCTCTGCGAAAAGGCCAATTCTTTTAGTCTGTCCAGGACCTCTGCAGATTTTCCCTGTGGCGTCCATCAACGCTATTTGGCGGTAGGTGCCAGCAATAGTTTTGCTCCCCTTTTTATAGATGGGAATTATGATACTCCCCTGCCAGGACTTTGGTATTCTCCCGGTTTTGAAGATGTAGTTAAAAAGAGGTAGTAACATCAGACTCCACTCTTTAGGATCTCTCTGCAGGACCTTAATGGGTATTTGATCCGGGCCGGACGCAGCGGTACTTCTTGCTTGTCTGATGTGCGTTTCTATGGAAAATGCTGTAGTATTTGCTATCAGAGTAATATTATTTTCCATAATAATGTCAGTAACTTTTCCGTCCGATTTGATCGAATTTGCCTTGTAAAGGTCGCTCAGATAAATTTCCCATTCCTGGGGCGGGACTGGTATGGCATGTAATTTCTTCTTTGTTCCTGTCATTTTGGCAATTAAGGACCAATATTCTCGTTGATTATACTTTTTTGCGGCAATTTGGAGATCTACCCAATTGTTATCTAGCATCTTTCATTTATGGCTGTGCTTCGCTCTTCTCACTTGATTTTTTAGTTTATTTATTTCTTGCTTGATCGAAGGAGAAAATTGTAGGTATTGCCTTCGGATAAGTTTGTTCAGTATTTTAGTACTCGAAGTTATCCTAATTGTATTTTTGCTGTACTTCCTATTATTCCTTTTTGAATCTTGTCTTATCCTATCAGAGAGAGCGTCCTTGAGTTTATTGATGATACATTCAAAGTTTATTATTAGATCGCCAGAGTAATTGTTAGTTAGTAGTTGACTATATGTGATCATTTCGGTGATATAATCCAAACTTGCTGAGTTCCAGAATAATCGCCTCTGAATGTTATTAATTTCAACAGTACTTTTATGGAACATAATTTGGTTTGTCCGGGAATGATTAACCAACCAACAAGTATTTAGATTTAAAAGAGCATGGTCACTTTCGTCTGAAAAGATGATACTCAAATGTGAAACTGTTTCTACTAGTTCCATGCCGCAGATTATATAGTCGATAATTGAAGAAGATCCATTACCACGCCTTGTATAAGACGCCGGTATGTCTCCTTCAACATTGCCATTTAGAATTGTCCCGTTGAGGTTTGGCAGACTTGTTAATAACAGTTTTCCTCTCTTATCCGAGGCATTTCCTTTGGGAAATATTGGAATGGAGAAGTCCAGTGATTCATCCTCCTAGAGATTTGCCCATTTATTAATCTCCACATTCGAAATTTTTCCGTTCAGGTCACCCATGATTAGGTAGGACGCGTTTGCACGATCTTCAATTATCTGAGCGATTGCTTCCATGGTATCCACAAAGGTGACATCCTGATTGGAGCCGGGAGGAACAAACATATTGAAAAGTAGAAAAACCTTTTTTCGATCTAAATTATGTGTTTTCAACGAGACCTTAATGCACTGAAAATTTTCTGAATTAGACTCAACTACTTCTTGGTCCCATTGGTATTCCTCGCTCAGCAAAATTGCCAATCCACCTTTTGCATGGCCCCGGTTCGTGGCTTTAGCAGGAATGTCATAGACATAGTAGCCATTCTGATGAAAAGATTTTATTGCCTGTTTCCTGCAAAGCCAATATATCTGGTTGATTTTTAGTAGCTTCAATCATTTTGATGTTTGTTCTTCCAGCAATATTCCACGAAGTGATCTTCAAACCATTGTTAAACAGTAGGTTGTTGGTGGTATTGTGATTAGTTACTGTTTAATATCTCCGAGACCCAGGCCCAGGATTGTATTGATTTTTTGTCCTCAGTTACTACTAAGTCTTGATTCCAGACTTTTCTTTCGCCTTTATCCACATGAATTTTCAAAGTATCCTTTCTAGTACGAATTGAGCCTGAAGCATCTAGGTTGGAATTATTTTTTATAACGATTCTCATTTGAAGTATTCAATTTTGGGCAAAAAAGGCCAGTGATCCTTTTCTTGTATTTACTTTCCTCTAGAACAGATCTTTCGAAAACATCGTAGCCACATTTGTGTAGAATTTCTTTTTCTTTTATTATAATCCCTGGGAGTACTGATGACCAGAATGATACCTCCGCTATTTTACAATTTTCTTTTATGGGGAAGGTCACCGAATCTATTTCCTTGCTGGTTAGAGATTGTAAAGGATGTATTTGCTGTAAGATATTAATTATCCTTCCTCGATTTAGTGGCATATTATCGATTGGGAAGAGCTCTTGAAATTGTAAATGGTTAGTCGAGATTTGTTCTCCATCTGTGGGTATCTTGTTATCTCTTTCGCATGATCCCTTGTTTATCTGTCCAGCTCTTTCAGTAAATGTTGCTGGTATAAAAACGTTCGCTTTATAATTCAATAGCTTTACTGATTGTGTATTTTTTATTTCACTATTTGTCTCTACTATGGGTGTATTTGGTATTAAATTATCAGCTTGTCCCTCTTGGTTTTGGAGTGATTATGTTTTTGAATTTTAGCTTACGAGTTTTCTTTTTAATGATTCTTCTTAGCGGTTTCCTTCTCCTTCTTTTTCTCTTTTCTTCTTGATTAATTTTTGTTTGGAGTAACTTATCAGCTCCGTCATCGTCAGGAGTAGATTTGGTAGAGTTTTCTGATTCGTCTTTGTCAGGCCCAGTCTTTAGCAAGTTTATTTTGTTTGAAGCCGTAAAAATAGGATACTGTTTGACAGTGAGCGGGGGCTCTTCACTAAATAGTTTTTTCAAAGAGTAAATTTTGGCATCCTTAGGATTTTTCCGTTTTTTCTTATTTGGTTTATCTAGTATTATTACTTCAGTTGTTTGGGTGCTAATGTCACTTTTAGTTTGGTGCTCAGTACTTTTGATGAAGTTAGAAGAATTATTGTTGTTTACCTGTTTCGCATCGTATGTTTGTTGTTTGTTAGTAGCATCTGCAAGTTCTTTTTTCCTTTTTTCTTCTACAAGAAATTTCAAAATACCAATTTGGACATCTAGCGTTTGGTCAGAGTTTTCCAGGATATGACCTAAAAATGAGAGGACCGATTCTAATATTTCTTGAAGACAATAAAGAGCCTTTGACATAGGTGTTGCAGTGTTTATTGAATTGTTATTCTTAAGAAAAAATGGGTCCAGAGAAGAATCGAGAATTGGATCTTGATCTAATGGCTTTTCCTGGGACCTGGTAAATGACTTATCAGGATTTGACTGTAGGTCAGAATTTTTTTCCATCGACTTCGTGTAATCTCCAAAAAGATCGTCAATACAAGAAAGGCTACCTAATCGTTTTATAGGTGTTAAAGATGTTAAATGTAGGGTCTCGTGAGTTGGAATTTGTGATTCCTGTGTTGAAAGTAATATCTTTTGGTTAGATTCATGATCCAGGACACAAGAATTTTGAGTAGATTGATGGTCCCGCTCAGGCAATTCTTTTACCTCCTTAGTTTTTGTAGTCTCACTATTTGTTGACATTTCCAATACTTGAACAGGAGCTTGCTTTTTTGGAGATAGGGCTAAAAAATAATTACTAATTGAGGTAGTTCTAGTTATTCGTCCTTGTTTAACTGCTTTGTCAGAAGAGTTTCTAACTGCTTCCTCTGTGCCCATTCGCTTCATATATATTGTACGAGATCTTAGCTTTTTGTAACCCATTTTAGTTTCTTAGTAGAAGCTTAAGTAGTATAAGTGATACTACCTTCTCCGTTGGTGTTTATTGCGCCAACTACTCAAGATGTCGTCTCCCGTTTAGGGGCTCGAATAGTCCGATGTTACAGTTACCACTCTAGTATGAGTTTCTTCTCAGCCCCAAGATAATACGATACAATCGGTCGCAAAAGATGAAAATGTAAATAGGGTGGCCCGTCCCGTCCAAGTACGTCCCCGGACGGCCCGCCCTTTGCCCGAGCTTCGCCCCGAGCTCCGACCCACGCGCGTCCCGCGATGCGCGTTACGGGTTTTGATTATGTAGTGTGTTGGATTGTGGGGGCGTGGCACTGGGAGGGGGTGCGGCTCACGCGGGAAGAGGACCCAGCTTTAGATGTTGATTGCTGGTCCTCGCAGTCCCGGGGCCGGCGCCTCTCCCTCCTCTGCGGCCACGGAGTTCGGCTTTCAGGCAGGTCCAAAAGCAGGTAGGAATCCTTTTCTGCTACTCCAGTAGCAAAGGAGGTTCAGGACAGCAGCAACAGCAGTTTCACTCACTGCGAGCTGCGCCCGCGAAGCGGGGGCCGCGAGAAGTTATTGGCAGTGGCTGGGGGCGTGGCACTGGGAGGGGGCGCGGCTCACGCGGGAAGAGGACCCAGCTTTAGGTGTTGATTGCTGGTCCTCGCAGTCCCGGGGCCGGCGCCTCTCCCTCCTCTGCGGCCACGGAGTTCGGCTTTCAGGCAGGTCCAAAAGCAGGTAGGAATCCTTTTCTGCTACTCCAGTAGCAAAAGAGGTTTAGGACAGCAGCAACAGCAGTTTCACTCACTGCAAGCGGCCCCCGCAAAGCGGGGGCCGCGAGAAGTTATCGGCAGTGGCTGGGGGCGTGGCACTGGGAGGGGGCGCGGCTCACGCGGGAAGAGGACCCAGCTTTAGGTGTTGATTGCTGGTCCTCGCAGTCCCGGGGCCGGCGCCTCTCCCTACTCTGCGGCCACGGAGTTCGGCTTTCAGGCAGGTCCAAAAGCAGGTAGGAATCCTTTTCTGCTACTCCAGTAGCAAGGGAGGTTCAGGACCGCAGCAACAGCAGTTTCACTCACTGCGAGCGGCGCCCGCGAAGCGGGGGCCGCGAGAAGTTATCGGCAGTGGCTGGGTGCGAGGCACTGGGAGGGGGCGCGGCTCACGCGGGAAGAGGACCCAGCTTTAGGTGTTGATTGCTGGTCCTCGCAGTCCCGGGGACAGCGCCTCTCCCTCCTCTGCGGCCACGGAGTTCGGCTTTCAGGCAGGTCCAAAAGCAGGTAGGAATCCTTTTCTGCTACTCCAGTAGCAAAAGAGGTTCAGGACAGCAGCAACAGCAGTTTCACTCACTGCGGGCGGCCCCCGCAAAGCGGGGGCCGCGAGAAGTTATCGGCAGTGGCTGGGGGCGTGGCACTGGGAGGGGGCGTGGCACTGGGAGGGGGCGCGGCTCACGCGGGAAGAGGACCCAGCATTAGGTGTTGATTGCTGCTCCTCGCTGTCCCGGGGCCGGCGTCTCTCCCTCCTCTGCGGCCACGGAGTTCGGCTTTCAGGCAGGTCCAAAAGCAGGTAGGAATACTTTTCTGCTACTCCAGTAGCAAAGGAGGTTCAGGACAGCAGCAACAGCAGTTTCACTCACTGCGAGCGGCGCCCGCGAAGCGGGGGCCGCGAGAAGTTATCGGCAGTGGCTGGGTGCGAGGCACTGGGAGGGGGCGCGGCTCACGCGGGAAGAGGACCCAGCTTTAGATGTTGATTGCTGGTCCTCGCAGTCCCGGGGCCGGCGCCTCTCCCTCCTCTGCGGCCACGGAGTTCGGCTTTCAGGCAGGTCCAAAAGCAGGTAGGAATCCTTTTCTGCTACTCCAGTAGCAAAGGAGGTTCAGGACAGCAGCAACAGCAGTTTCACTCACTGCGAGCGGCGCCCGCGAAGCGGGGGCCGCGAGAAGTTATTGGCAGTGGCTGGGGGCGTGGCACTGGGAGGGGGCGCGGCTCACGCGAGAAGAGGACCCAGCTTTAGGTGTTGATTGCTGGTCCTCGCAGTCCCGGGGCCGGCGCCTCTCCCTCCTCTGCGGCCACGGAGTTCGGCTTTCAGGCAGGTCCAAAAGCAGGTAGGAATCCTTTTCTGCTACTCCAGTAGCAAAAGAGGTTCAGGACAGCAGCAACAGCAGTTTCACTCACTGCGAGCGTCATTGCTTTGTAAATCCACAGCGTCTTTTGTAGCGATCAATAGAGTATTTTTAGGTGTTATGGGGAATTATCACTGACCGTACACCCTTTTATCAGATATTTATTTACACAATTACCAGCATTGTAGATGAAGCGTACCCAATGCGAAACCTTGACATACTGTGGTGAAAACACTGACCTTTTTTGCTATTTTTATTGGGAATATTGCCTACAGAGGAATCAACACTCGTGAAGGATTTTTTGTTTTTAAAATGCAGCACGTGCAGGAGTTGCTTCATCAAAGTAACTTAAAAATTAAGTTAGACCTGTTGGGTAAGCAACAAGTGTTCAATGTTTGGACATAATGTATATTTGAGAAGGAAATACAAGTGTTTTTACCAGATCAGTTTGGGTTTCAAACAAACTATATGCAAAAAGTTATATTTCATTCTCAATATTTCTGTTAAGCACAAAAAGAAAATGCCTCTGGATGCTGCAGAACAGATTACATGTTTTTGAAGTTATGTGGAAATAGAGGGCTACACAATTCGTATCTTTTTAATAGCAGCGGAAATAAAAAAAATAAAAATTGGTATAGCCAATAGGTCTCGCCTTTGGGACCTTATAAGTATTTAATTGTGCAGCACAATATCCTTGGTGCAACATCAACTGTTGCACGGCTAAACACTTATAATGGCCCAAAGGCGAGACCTATTGGCTATGCTAATGCTTGTTTAATGTATATTGAATTAATAAACGACTGCTGTATTGCTCATTTCATATGGCAGACTGTGAAAAGTGCCGGTGTTGACCAATGTCATGCCGAAAACTGGAAACCACCAGCACAAATTATACACTGGCATGGGGAAGGACTCTGGGCGATTCACTTAAATCTCCTTGTGCCATAAAAAAACGAAAAAGTATGCTTTTAAGAGTACAACTTCTGCTTCTCTTGTAAAATGCAGTGGGGTCAAGTTTGTGGTTAATGAAGTTGCAAAAACATACAACGTACGTGTTGCATGTGGAAGCAGAACTTGGCCGAAGATAACTAAAGAGCTTTCAACGGTAAAAAAAAGAAAAAAGAAAAAAAAGTGACAAACGTTTTCCTCACAGCGACGCTAGCACAACAAATGCTATCCATTATATTATAAATTACGGACAACGGTCCGTGTAAACTAACAGATAGATGGCCACCCTAGCAAAGCTACTTAAATCAAAACATGCCGCGATTGCCGGATATAGAATGTAGTTCAAATGCTTCTGCTGCCATTCCTTCGTCAGCACAAGAAACAGACGGGGGCATTGGGTTAAAACAAAAAGCAGCACCGACGAATAAGGGAAATAGACTGAAAGACAATGCCTTTAGGCTGTCACGAAAAACCTTTAACAAGCTGGTGCAGCAATGCATGAAAAAGTTTTCTCTTCAAGACAGGGTGGTGAGAGAGGGAGGGGTCGGGTGAGTCTCCGACAAACGGCACAGTTCAGGAAAGAAGACAGATTGGCGGGCAGAGAGACGAGAAGACGAGAGAACAGTGGAGGCAAGAGTAACAGAGTACACAAAGAGATAGAGAAGGGGGAAGAGAGAGTAGAAGCGCGACGAAAAATAAACAGAGCGAAATACAAAGTAGGGCAGAACGAGAAAAAGAGTAAAGGACGCCGACGCAAAAACGAAGGCAAGAAAGACGAAAATTTCAATAGGAAAAAGAAAGTAAGAAGATAGCAGGGGAAGAAAGACTGAACCTATAGAGGGAAAGACAAGTAGGGCGAGCAAAAAGAAGACAGAGAAGGTGGAACAAGTGAGTGGCCGGAACGTGTGGGCGAGGAGAGAGGCGTGTGCGGCTTGGGAGAGTAGTCTGCCCTATTTCAAGCACTGCAATCGTGCTTGTGATGCTCCCCTCCTCGTTCCTGCAATGTGGATGCCGCCACAAGCACAAGTGTGTGCTTGAAAATGAGCAGAGCGATGGCTAAAGACCCTCCTATGCAGGCCATGCGTGCTGCGTAGGCAAGACCTAAACAGGTGTGTGTGCGGCCTCAGTAAGAATAATTTAGTTGACAGCAATCCCTTTCCCCAAATTCGGTTAACAATATCCAAGTTGGGTTGAGCAAAGCATTTTTCTACACTTTTTCAAACTCAACACAAATCATGGCAGCCGTTATAACTTCATTCAGAGATTCCCAGTACTTTGTTACCATCTGCTCTGACTTACCTAACCCTGTTTTGCAAAAACACATGGAGGAGACATACTATGACCTAGGCTGAGCAAGACAATGGATAAAAAGCATTTGCAGGGACCGCGGTCTCGCATTTACGAGAGTTTGAGCTATTTGCATTGTAAATGACAATGCCTGTTATTTGGGTTTTGAAAACCTGCAAGAGTATGGTCCCAGCTTACGAGAAGCAAGGCTAGCACTAAAATAGGCGACTTACTGTCAGCCTTGCTTCTCGTAAGCAAGGACTATAAGTACAAAGTGTGGGTTTACACACAGTTTGCATGGTAATTTACAATGCCAATAGCTCAAACTCTAGCAAATACGAGATTTATTGCATTACAAATGCTTGTTGAGCAATAGGAAGGCCAGGATCGTGACACCAGACAGTGCCTTTCAAAAGCAGGAGAGAGAAGGAGGCAGTTGTTGCCAAAACAGACCTCCGTCTTTGAATGCACAGCAAATGTGGCAAGAGAAGAGCAAAATGTACACCCCTGTTTACAACAGAGCTCTGTAAACCACAAGCAATGGTCTACAGTGCTCCAACTTAAAGTAAGAAATAGTGCTCACAAGCTCCGAGTAACAACACATGTAACGGGGCAGTCCTTGGAAATGCGCGGAGCTTTTAAAGCCCATATCTTGAATACAGCATGTCTCTCAGAGACAGTGTGAGCAATGCCTAAGCCAGAACTAAAAAATAGCAAAGTCTAGCATTTTATGCCTCACTCAAGTTCTCAGTGAAGAGCATGCTTTTTGGGCAAGGCCATTTTTCCTTTGCAGGTACACTTTCTTTGCTTGTATGTTAGTGTTCAGTACACAGGCTTCTAATAAAGATAGATTGCTGAAACATCCACGATAAACAGCAAAAATGTACTGCTGCTTGGACAGGGGATTGCAAATGCATATTAGATACGTTCTCTTGGTGGAGATAGGCCACTGCCCTTTCAGAACGTTTAACCAACAAGCTCAAAAGCACAGATTGGTGGAGATAAAGCAGAATCGCCATAGGAAAATGGGGAGGCACTCAAGACACATCAGTGGGGTAGTTGCTTTAGTCAAAGAGGAACACTGCACGAGAAGTCAGCTGTATATCTAGGCAAGACAACGAGTATCATACAGCGTTGCTATAAAATACATAGGCTAAACTACTGTTTGGTTACTGAAAAGAGCAGATGTCCCACTGTATGAGCTGCGGGACATACTGATTCAAAAGAGGTGTGTATTAAACAAAAAATATGACTAACTGATAAAAGCATAATAAACATCCAGACTCCAACTACTACAATAAAGATGATAAGCTAGACACACTTTGGCAAGAGCGAGCAGTGCTTCAGATCCATTTAACCTCTGAAACATACTATAGCGAAAACTCCTGCCTTTTGACAATGATTAACATAGGCAACATACCGAGTAAAATCCTGGCTGGCAACATGTCCCAGGTAACGGCACAGGTAAGACATGGGGATTAGGTTGGGTTCATCTCTCTGCAGAATAATCTCATGAAGGTTTCATAGACTTCTCTAGATTACTGAACAGCCTGTGGGTTTGCTCTGATGGATAAAAATCTTAATAGCCTTGACTGGTACTTGCTGAAGACAGTAATGGCATCTGGAATACAAGAAATCAGTTCCACCTACTGTACACCGACCTCAAAGCACCGACAATGTGTCACTGAATTCCTATTTTGTCAGGATTTATAGAGGAATTATTGCTTTCTGGCCAATAAATTAACTAATGCAAGTTTGTAATGCATTACCTGAATAGAAGAGACTTCAACCTGCTCAGTGGTCTGTGATGCTACCAGGTGATACCTGTTAGCAGTAACAGTGATGAGATGCTCATTTATAATGTTGACACTGGCCACACATTGGATAGGTAATTCAACCCCATGTGTCTTAAAAGAAAAGTTATAAGGGTGACTGTGGTAGGGTGACGGCAGTATATTATTCAGTATGTTTCAATGTTGATTTTGTACAGTCTATCCAAGCATCCGAACACACCATCTTTGAAGCTTTTTCAGAATCAGGGCAGAACAAAGGTGAACATGGAGACCAAGACAATGTCTACTGTGAAGCTTAGAGCATCTAATTTTTCAGTACATTACATAGCAGTTTGTATCATGACTACTTACTTGCAAGTAGTACCTATTGCCGGGTTGGTTTGGGAAAGATTCACCCACATTGACTTCGAAAAAAATTGCATCCAAGGTTATTCTCCTTCAAGGGGACTTCGTATGCAATCCATTACTTAGATATTAATATAGTCCAATCAAGTAAAACAAACAGAATTTGTGTGTCCCCCCCAGCAAGGCCTATTTTCTTCTTGGGGCTGGAGCAACCTGCACTGAACCAGGACACTCACAGTCAGTATAAAATACTGAGCTCCCAGTAGCATTAGGAAAAGCAAGACAAGACATCTGTGTCATAGGGAACCCAAGGTACACAAAAATTTAAGTGGCTCTTGGAGATGGAGGTAAAGCACAAGTTACTTACCTTCGGTAACGATATATCTGTAAGAAACAGTAGTTAGTATTAGATTCCTTATCTTAGAATATTCCCAGGCGTCAGACTGGATCCGGAAAATTTTGCGTAGCAGTACCCCTGCACGTCGGTAGGCGTCGTCTGTGGCTCCGCGTACGTCGGCGGCATCGGGATGACGTCGGAGTACTTAGAAGCCGCCCTCGCGCGCTGACGTGAGTTCTTATACATAGCTTTTCCGCACCAGAAATGCAGAGGCATGATAAAAACCAACACTGCTGCCATGAAACTAGGGCCCTGAAAGGGGATGAGCTTAACCCTAGATATCGGTTCGCAGAACAGGGAGGATGGGTGGGGCGGTAAGCAATCTAATACTACCTACTGTTTCTTACAGATATATTGTTACCGAAGGTAAGTAACTTGTGCATCTGAAAGAAACAGGTTAATATTAGATTCCTTACCTTAGAATAGATACCCCCAGCAATACCAACCCCAGTGGTGGGTCTGCGAACCAATGATCACACCAGAAAGTCCTGGAGAACGGAACAGCCGAAAAAGCCATCTCTCCGGACTTAGCTGTCCAGGCAGTAGTGTCTTGCAAACGTGTGCAGCAAGGCCCACGTATGCCTGACAGATATCCTGCAAGGGGACTCCCCGACCCAGGGCAGTAGTAGCCACCATGGCCCGAGTGGAATGGGCCCTCAGCCCAACAGGAGGCTCCTTTTTAGCCAAAGAGTAGCATACCTTGATGCGCAACACGACCCACTGAGAGATGGTCCGCTTGTGCACCGCCCGACCTTTTAGCGCCCACGTAACCAACAAAGAGTTGGTCATCCACCCGGAACTTGCTTGTGCGATCCAAATCGAATGAGAGCACACGTTTTGGGCCCAGACGGTGGAGCCTCTCTTCCTCTTTCAAGGGATGCGGAGACGGAAAGAAGGTGGGCAAGGTGATGGACTGCCCGCTGTGGAAGGTTGTCACTACCTTGGGCAGGAAAGAGGGTCGCGTCCGCAACACAACTTTGTCCGGATGGACAGAAAGGAAAGGAGGTTTAGAGGAAAGAGCCTGGAACTCACACACCCTCCTAGCAGAGGTGATGGCAACCAGGAATGTAGTCTTCAGAGTAAGGAGACGGAGAGGACAGTTATGAAGTGGTTTGAAAGGAGCGCACATCAGATAAGTCAGAACAAGGTTCTAGTCCCACTGAGGCATCACGAAAGGAACAGGAGTAAACATATGAGTGATGCTCTTCAAAAACCTATTTACAACTGGGGACTTGAACAAAGAGGGCTGATCAGGGAGCCTTAAGAAGGCGGAAATAGCAGAGAGGTTGCCCTTGATAGTGCCCAGAGCAGAGCCCTGCTGGGCAAAAGAGAGAAGAAAGAGGAGAACCTCTGAAAGATCAATCAATCAATCAAGACATTTATAGAGCGCACTACTTACCTGGAGGGTCTGAAGGCGCTTGGGGGGGTGGGGGGGGAGGGGAGGTGCTGCTACTGCTACTGCTCGAACAGCCAGGTCTTGAGCTTCTTCCTGAAGGAGAGGTGGTCTTGGGTCAGGCGCAGGTCGGGAGGGAGGGAGTTCCAGGTCTTGGCGGCCAGGTAGGAGAAGGACCTTCCTCCTGTTGTCGTTCTTCGGATGCGGGGGACGGCGGCGAGGGCGTGACTGGCTGATCGGAGATGGCGTTTGGGAGCGTAGATGTTGATGCGGTTGTTGAGGTAGCTCGGGCCTTGATCATGTAGGGCTTTGTGTGCGTGGGTGAGGAGACGGAAGGTGATTCTTTTGTTGACGGGGAGCCAGTGCAGGTCTCTCAGATGTCCGGAAATGTGGCTGTGTCGTGGGATGTCGAGGATGAGTCTGGCTGAGGTGTTCTGGATCCGCTGGAGTCTCTTCTGGAGCTTGGCGGTGGTTCCGGCGTAGAGGGCGTTGCCGTAGTCCAGTCGGCTGGTGACGAGGGCCTGGGTGACCGTCTTCCTGGTCTCGGTGGGGATCCACCGGGAGATCTTCCGTAACATGCGCAGGATGTTGAAGCACGACGAGGAGACGGCGTTGACTTGTCTGGTCATGGAGAGGGAGGAGTCCAGGATGACGCCCAGGTTCCGTGCGTGGTCTGTCGGTTTGGGTGCGGTGCCCAGGGCGGGGGGCCACCAGGAGTCGTCCCAGGCGGAGGGCGAGGAGCCCAGGATGAGGACCTCCGTCTTGTCTGAGTTCAGTTTCAGGCGGCTGGTCGTCATCCACTCGGCTACGTGTTTCATCCCTTCGTGAAGGTTGGCTCTGGCGGCGGTGGGGTCGTTGGTTAGGGAGAGGATCAGCTGGGTGTCGTCAGCGTAGGAGATGATGTTGAGGTTGTGCTGGCGTGCGACGAAAGAGGGGCAGAAAGGGGATCCACAGCCTTTGCTGTGCACCATGCCACAAATTTGTTCCACCTGCAGGCGTATAGCGATTTTGTGGAGGGACGCCTGGCTGCCAGAATCACTTACAGACTTCAGGAGGCAAGTCAAATGGCCTCAACTGCCGCCGCTCAATCTCCACGCATGTAAGTGGAGACTGGACAGGTTCGGGTGGAGGACATCCCCTGTTGCTGCAACAGAAGGTCCTCCTGAAGAGGCAGAAGAATCGGGGGATCGACAGACATGCTGAGTAGCTCGGGATACCAGTATCTTCGTGCCCAGTCCGGAGCCACAAGGATAACTTGGGCCCGGTCGCGTCTGATCTTCAGCACTCTGGGCAGAAGTGGTATAGGCGGAAAGGCGTACAACAGACCGCAGCTCCACTCGCGATGAAAAGCGTCTCTGAGCGAGTGCCGCCTTGGAAATTCCAACGCGCAGAACTGATGACATTGCGCGTTCTCTTCTTAGGCGAATAGATCTAACCAAGGCTCTCCCCACTGCAGAAAGAGGCCTTGCGCCACGTCCAAGTTCAGACGCCATTCATGATCCATCATGCACCGACGGCTGAGTTCACCGCCATGGCGTTCAGGGAACCTGCCAGGTGTTGAATCACCAGGGACACGCCCCGATGTTCCAGCCACTGCCAGAGGCGCAGAGCCTCCTGGCATAGGGTCCACAACCCCAGCCCGCCCTGTTTGTTGCAGTACCACATGGCGGTGGTGTTGTCCGTGAACACCTGCACTACACACCCCGGACAGAGGGGAGGAATGCCTTCAGTGCAAGCCAGATCGCCCGCAGCTCGAGAAGGTTGATGTGGAGCCAGGACTCCGCCGGAGACCAGAGGCCTCGGATCTCCGCCTCTCCCATGTGGCCCCCCCCAGCCCTGGAGGGACGCGTCCGTCACAACTACGTGCTCCGGTTGGGTAGGGAGAGGGATCTGCCGCGGACCCAATCGCGGTCCGTGAGCCACCACTGCCCTCCGAGATTAAGACATGGTCGGACAAGTTGCCCTGATGCTGGGCCCACTGAAACTTCAGGCCCACTGCAGAGCCCGCATCCGCCACCTGGCGTGATGCACCAAAAGGATGCAGGAGGCCATCAGCCCCAGAAGCCGCAGCGTCAACCTGACCGAGACTCGGGATAACGGCTGAAAGATCGGAATCAGAGCCTGAATATCCCAAACCCACTGCTCGGGAGGATAAACCCGAAACTGAGTCTAGAACCACTCCGATGAAGAGGAGCTTCTGAGAGGGACACAGGTGTGACTTCGGCACATTGATGGAGAACCCCAGCAGGTGCAGGAGGTCGGCCGTAGTCTGGAGGTGGCTGACGACTGTCTGGGGCGAGCCCGTCTTCAACAACCAGTCGTCGCGGTAGGGGAAGACTGAAACCCCTAACCTGCGCAGATGAGCTGCGACCACCACCATCACTTTTGTGCACCCCCGTGAGGCGCTGGTAAGGCCGAAGGGGACCACAGTAAACTGAAAGTGCTCGTGGCCTACCGTGAACCGCAGGTAACGCCGGTGGGCCGGCAGGACGGGGATGTAAAAATAAGCGTCCTGCAAGTCCAACGCTACCATCCAGTCTCCCGGGTCCAGGGCAGCTAAGACCTGAGCCAAAGTCAGCATCTTGAACTTCTCCGTCCAGAGGAAGCCGTTGACGTTCCGCAGGTCCAAGATAGGGTGTAGGCCCCCTTTGCCCTTCTTGGGAACCAGAAACTAGTGGTAGTAACAACCACACCCTACTTCTAGCCCAGGAACGCGCTCAATGGCCCCCTTGGCCAAGAAGACCGTAACTTCCTCTCGCAGAAGATTCAAGTGATTCCCCGACACGCGGTGGCATGGCTGGAGGGGTCGCCTCGAAGGGGAGGGAGTAGCCCCTTTGGACGATTTGTAGCACCCACCTGTCCGAAGTGATGTTGCACCAGTGAAGGAGGTGATGGCGAACCCTGCCCCCCACTGGAGTCATGTGGGCCTGAAAGCTCAGACTAGGAAGGCTTTGAGGCGGATGCTGCGGGGTGGATGTGGACTGGCCTCGCCGTTGTCCCCGGGCACCGCCACGGCGGTTACCACATCCGCCACCGCACTGGATGTTAGTCTGTGGCCCGTGGCTGGCAGGACGTGTGGGGCGCCCCTTCCTTGGCCACGAAAGGAGCGAAAGGCAGCAGGTTGCTGGCATGGGGCCGACAAGCCCAAGGACTTAGCCGTAGCCCTGGAGTCCTTAAAGCGCTCAAGCGCACTGTCTGCCTTGTCGCCAAAGAGGCGAAGCCATCAAACTGCATGTTTAAAAGTGTTTTTTTTGGACATCAGCCGAAAAGTTGGCGGACCTCAGTCAGGCGTGGCGACAAATCACCACAATCGTTGCCATCGCTCTACCTAGCGAGTCCGTTGTATCCAGTCCACACCTGATGGAATACCGTGCCGCATCTCGACCCTCGGAAAGGCTTGGGCGAGTTTAGTCCGGGCCTCCTCCGGACATTTTGGCAGCACTGCCGCGACCGTGTCCCACAGAGAGTGGGTATAACGGCCCAAGAGGCACGCGGTGTTAACGTACCGCAACCCCAAACTTAGTGAGGTGAATATCTTCTTGCCATACTGTTTGTACCTCTTGGATTCCCGATCGGGGGAGCCGTCGGGAATGCGGTCTGGGAGTTGTAGGCCTGTATGACCAGGCTCTCGGGGGTGGGGTGGGTGGACAGGAAGCAAGGGTCGCCCGGAGCCGGGGGTGGCGCCTGACCACGTTCCTATCTTCAGGGGGACCTGTAGCGGGCCAGGACCAGGTGCCCAAAAGAACGTCAGATAAGGCCTCATCAAATGGCAGCAGAAGCTCTGAGGAGCTTGCCTGCGGTTTAAGGACCTCAGTGAGGAGGTTAGTCCTCACGGACGCGACGGGGAGTTCAAGGAATAAGGCCTTGGCCGCCCGCGTCAACACCACACTATAGGCAGCCCACACCTCCGTAGCCAAGATAGGAGGGGAGACAAAACCAGTGTCTGGCGAAATGTCCAGACCACTGGCATCCCCTAGCTCACCTGACCAGTCCTGATAAGGCTGGCACTCACGTGCCAGAGGGTCCTCACACCCCTCCCAATCCTCCTCGTCACCCATCTCCTGATTCTCCGGTTCAAAGTATGGGGCCAGGTCATATAAGTAAAAATCTCCGAGCGGCGCCGCTCCGGCTCCGGACCCGAATCGAGGGTAGGACCAGGGACAACGTCGTCCTGTGACGGCACCAGGGGTGACGCCCTGGGGGCCGGCTCCGGCTCTGGCGAGGTCGTAAGGTCGACGACCCGGATCCGGAACCGGATCCAGCGGGACCCTGCGCCGTCGGGACCGAAGTCGCCGACGGCGCCGAAGCACCAGACGGCGCCGGGGCAGAAGCACCCGGCTCGCTTGGTGACCCAGTCGGGGCCGCTTGGCCCGAAGGCGCCGCGGAACCCGACGGAGGAGTGAGCGATCTCATGGCCATGAGGAAGGCCTCCATCTCCTAAGACGTCGCGTTCTGCCCAGGGAACAGCTCCGGCGGAGCAGCGTGGACCGTGTCGCCCAAACCCCCGCCCGCGTCGTGTGTGCGTCGGGGGGGGGGGGGCGTCAGAAGAGCGATGACGTCAAGGCCCAGCAGTCGGGGCACGACTTGTCTTCGTGGTCGGGCCCCAGGCAATGAAGACACCGGCGATGGGGTCGGTAACCGACATCCGTCAACGCAGGGTTTGAACCCGCGCATCCTCACCGGCACCGTCTGAGTCGTTCGACTCGAAACACAGATCAAAAAGATCCAAAAAGTTTTGTGAAAAATTGACTAAAGGGTACCACTTTCTCAGGACCTGCGCTTGCTGGCGGGGAAAAAAGAAGAACTGGCGTCAGCGGGCGAACCATATACTAAAAAAGTGATACAAGTACCACAACTAGTGTCAGGACAATGCCCAGAGGACATATAACTGTTGGGAACCCAAGGAACCCCACGGAGATAGTGTGCAGTGTGAGAACACGTTCTCAGTAAAAATCAATGTGTAAGTCGCGGTTGCAGTTTTAAAGATTAAAGACCCTTCCCAGTGGACCCTGAAGAAACCCCATGGAAGACAGAAGGTTGGAGAGACAACCACCCGTGGATACCCTAGTACCCACATTACCTACATCAGGGAAGCCGATGCATAGGTGTGAAGTGGTGTCGGAAACCGCAGTTTAACCCATTGGAGGACTTAAGGAAAATGCCGTTGCTGGAGAAGGAGAAAGCATCCGGTGGAATTCGAATGTGGATTCAAGTTGAAGAGTACCTGTAAGCAGAGGGGACAGAGTCTATGTCACTCAGGAGGGACACGGAGACCTGGAAGATAAAAGCCCACCGATGTCCGGAGTTGCAGGGGAGTTGACGTGACCTTGACTCTGCAGCTGTGAGGACCAGGCAAAGCTGTGGAAGACCAGGAGCTGTGCACGAGCTGTCCCCGTCGCATCTCAAGAGTTGAGGGGTCGGTGTCCGAAAGGAGCGCACACAAGTCTTGAAAACGCAAACAACGTGCATGTCAAAGAAGGTGCAATGTCAGGAGCAGCAAGGTCCAGGGGACTCAACACAAGCAGGGGTGTCGGGGCAGGCCCGAGCAATCTGCTCACCAAAAGATGCATGCAACGCTGCAGACCATGCGGTGTGGACGAAGATCACTGGAGTTGCTTGAGGTTGGGGCTACTTTGAGCCTGAAGATCTTGGTGGGAGGAAGCCAACAAGCCTTTGCAACCGCAAGTTGACATGGTGCACAGGGGTTCGGTTCCTGAGGCTCCTACAAGGGATACTGGCATCAAACTTGGTGAGAAGGCAGGCCTGAGAACTATGGAGACCCACCACTGGTGTTGCTGAGCCTTTTGGAGCCCATGGGAGCTCAGGATCAGCAGAGCGGTCAGCTTAGTAGTGGTGCCTGCAGATGCAGGGAAGTGACTCCTTCACTCAAAGGGAGATTGCTTCAGGTGTCTTGGATGCCCAAAGGTCTTGGAAGGTTCCTGTATGGCGCACAGACAATGACTATGCAGCAGACTGGAAGGGAGCCCAAACTAAGTCCAGAGAGCCCAGACAGTAGAAGCTGAAGTGGTGTCTGACTGAATCGAGTCCCACAACGAATATAGGGACCTACATCCAGGAAAGCCCTCAGTACCCTAAGAAAAGGTTCAGGATGATTCAGGGGACCCTCCCAGAGGAGGTTCTGGACTTGGGGGAGGATACTCCCATGTCCATTGTCCAGTTTCGTGCCAGAGCGGAAACCAATGGCTCCCAGAGCTGGTTTGAACAGAACTATGCAAGGAGGCACCAAATGTGCCCCTCATGCCGACTGAGTGACGCTGGCAAGCGCACTCACCCGGCCCTAATACACTAAATCCTGTCTGGAAGGTGGTCACAGGATACCTATTGTTCTGCCTTCCCCTACTCAAGCTTGGCTTAGCAGCCGGAGGGCAGAATTGTCTGAACTGGTCAGAACTGGTCGGCAGCAGCCATGTTGTGCTGTACGGATCTAGAATACTGGTACTAGGAGCACTGAGAGCCTAACAGAGGCCCATTCCAGTGCTTGGAATCATACTCCCCACACAGTGGGTATGATTCCAACATGTTCGATACCAAACATGATAGGATTCGTTGCAGCCAATTCCGAGATGGTCTTCGTGTCCCACTATATGGTATATTGCTGCTTCATTTACAACCGGGAAGAATGGACTCCGTAGGCTGTGGAGGTGTCCTGCTCATGGAGGGGCACCCACACATTTAGAAAAGCACCCTGCCCTCAGGATTGTAAAGGTCTGCTATAGGGGTGACTTATAGGTTTTAAGTGCAGTGACCCTAGATATAGGAGACCTTTATCTTTCGTAAGTGGTGATAGAACCAGCTTACACAGGCTGCAATGGCAGGCGTGTAGTTACAGTTTGAATGGTCTCCCATGGGCGGCATAATACAGTCATCAGCCCATGGGGGACCTCTGGGGTACCTATGCCCTGGGTACCTTAGTATCATATAATAGGGACTGATAAGGGTACACCCGTATCCAATCTTGAATGTACCGAAGTACTGACCATAACAATTTAAGGGAGAAAGCAGAGAGATAGAGGTCCTGATTAGCAGGATCCCAATCAGACTAGTCAGTAACAGCTTAGCACCAGGCAAAAAGTGGGGGTAACCATAAAAGTAGATCCTCCAGCCAGCAATCAGCCTTTTAGTGGAGACGAGTTGAGTGACTTCCAGGCATTGCTCTGCATTCTGCCACAGAAGAAGACCCTTGGGGCAATGGAAGGAGGAAAGCACTACAGATATACTATACAACGATGATTAACACACAACTGAACCTTTCAGTGAACGCTAATTAACACAGGACTTTCCTGACCTGGATTTTTCTTTTCCAGGAATTAGGTCTCTTAATTCCAAACACGAAGTTGTTTAGCCTTCCAGGCAAGATCAAGCACGCAGTGAAAGGAGTGAGCAACTATGTTTGCACATATAACCAGGCATAGTGTGACTTGAGCTGTGCCTCTCACGAAGCATGTTCAGTAAAGTCTAGGAAACACTTCATGTAAGCTGTGAGACAAGACCTGACCATGAATAGAGCCATCAAAAACCAGGAAGGCTTATGCGGTCAAGACCAAGCCTACCTCCAACAAGTAGCTTATGAGCTACCAGTAGATCTCTGGCTACCTGTAAGTAGCTCTCATGTCTAAAGCCCAGCCTACTAAATTAGAAGCTATTGCTGGGTTGAATTTGTGTACCAAAATTGAAAAGTGTGTATTCGCATAGGCTGAAAATTGGAGGAAACTTTTTTTAATTTCTAAATATATTTAAAGCGGATATGTATGTGGTACATCAAGAAGCATTAGGTAGATTGATTACGAATAATATTAACTTGATGCCAGGGGCACTTTGCGAAACTTCAGTTATGTATAACCCATGTAGAAGCATTTCACGTTGACAAAGCATTTTTTACGTTATGCTAGCAACCCTGCCTGATGCATGAAGGTTATTAAGGCAGGTAATCTTGCATATGGTAATAATGTAATCTTGTCTGATGTGGTCACTATTAAAACTAATATCAGCAGCTCAGGTTGATTTTCATTGGACATTAGTAGGGAATATGCTACTTACCAGTATGCATCTGTTCTTGGCATAGAGGGCTGCAGAGTGGTACATTATGAATAGATCGCCATCTGGTGTTGGGCTCGGATGATTGCACTTTGTTTTTCTCTTGGAGAGTCTTTTGTATTTTGGTGACTCCTCCCTTAGTTGGTAGTGCGCATGGGCATCGGCTCCATCCTTAGATTGTTTTGCCATAGTAGGGTTAGATGGAGTAGTATAGTAGAATACAGATAAGAGTGCCCATGTAAGTGTATCTAAATAAGATAGTGTTGGAACAGACACAGGTTTCCGGGGAGGCTGGGAGGGCATGTACCACTCTGCAGCCCTCTATGCCAAGAACAGATGCATACTGGTAAGTGGCATATTCCGTTCGAGGCATATGGGCTGCAGATGGTACATTATGAATAGACTATACAGCAGTTCTCTCCCTAGCGGTGGTCGCCCGTGTCTGTTGCAACTGTCTGAAACAATGTTTTTAATACTGCTTGTCCCACTCTAGCTTGTTGTGTTGTGTGCACATCTACACAATAGTGTTTTGTGAAAGTGTGCGGTGTAACCCAGGTAGCCGCTTTGCATATGTCATCTAGTGGAATGTTTCCCAGAAATGCCATAGATGCTCCTAGTTTACGTGTAGAGTGAGCTCTAGGAGGAACAGTTAATGTTCTCTTTGCTTTTAAGTAGCATATTTGAATGCATTTTACAATCCATCTGGCAATGCCCGCTTTGGAGATGGGATTGCCTTTATGTGTGGGAGAAAACGCAACAAATAGCTGTTTTGTCTTTCTGAAAGTTTGTGTTCTCTCTATATAGTACAATATGGCCCTCCTAACATCCAGTGTATGTAGGGCTCTTTCCGCTACTGTTTGTGGTTTTGGAAAGAAAACCGGTAATTCCACTGACTGATTGATGTGGAATGCTGAAATAACCTTTGGTAAGAATTTTGGGTTTGTTCTAAGAACCACTTTATTTTGGTGTAGCTGCATAAATGGTTCTTGAATCGTAAAAGCCTGCAGTTCACTTACTCTTCTAAGTGACGTGATAGCTATGAGGAAGGCCACCTTCCATGTGAGGAATTGTATTTCACACCTATGCATAGGTTCAAAGGGTGGCCCCATTAGTCTGGTAAGCACTATGTTGAGATTCCAGACTGGGGAAGGTGGTCTTCTTGGTGGAATGACTCTTTTGAGTCCTTCCATGAAAGCTTTAATTGCTGGTACTTTAAACAATGACAGGTGTTGTCTGTTTTGTAGGTACGCCGCTATGGCAGCTAGATGAACCCTAATAGATGTATATGCTAGATTACATTGTTGTAAGTGTAATAAATAGCAAATGATTTGTTTAGTGGATGCGTCCAGAGGGTTGATGTGCTTACTGTTACAGTGTATAGCAAACCTCTTCCATTTTGCTGCATAGCATGCTCTGGTGGTAGGACGTCTTGCCTGTTTAATGATTTCCATGCATTCTGGTGGTAAATCTAAATACCCAAACTCTATGACCTCAGGAGCCACATCGCTAGGTTCAGTTGTTTGGGATCTGGGTGCATTATTTCTCCATGGTTCTGTGTAAGATGCATGGGTAATAACCTTAGCTTTTGATGTGGTACTTGTGAGAGTTGTAGCAGCGTGGTGAACCACGGCTGTCTTGCCCACGTGGGTGCCACTAGTATCATTGTCATTGAGTGTTGCTGCAGTTTCCTCACCAGTAATGGAATTAGTGGTAGAGGAGGGAACGCGTAAGCAAATTTGTTGGACCAATTTATCCACAGTGCATTGCCCTGGGACCTTTGGTGTGGGTACCTGGATGCGAATTGTTTGCATTTTGCGTTCTGATGATTTGCAAACAGATCTATCTCTGGTTGCCCCCATTTTTGGAAGAATGGCTGTAGTATTTGGTCGTGCAGTTCCCATTCGTGAACTTGTTCTGACTGTCTGCTTAGGATGTCTGCTATTTGATTTTGAATTCCTGGTAGGTGTTCCGCTAACAGGTAGATTTTTTGAGGAATGGCCCATCTCCATATGTCCTGTGCTAGTTTGGACAGTTGGAGAGAGTGTGTCCCCCCCTGTTTTTGAATATAATACATTGCAGTCATGTTGTCTGTTCTGATCAGGACTGCCTTGTTTGTTATTTGCATTTGGAAAGCTTTTAGTGCTAGAAATATTGCTAACAGTTCTAGGTAGTTGATGTGCAGTTTCTTTTGCTGCGCACTCCACTTCCCCTGTACTGTGTATTTGTCCATATGCGCTCCCCATCCGGAGAGCGATGCGTCCGCTGTTATTATTACTTGTGGAACTTGCTCTAGGAACGACCGTCCTTTGGAAATGTTTTCTGTGTTCCACCACTTCAGAGAGCGATACGTCCGGTCGTTTACCAACACCAGATCTGTAATCTGACCTTGAGCCTGATTCCACTGTGTCGCTAGACACTCTTGTAGTGGGCGCATTTGTAGTCTGGCATGTGGTATTAGCAGTATGCAAGAGGACATCATGCCTAATAGTTGCATAAACACTCGTGCTGGTAGTGAGTGTTGTGGTTGAAATTTTTGTATTAACCCGACCATTGTCTGTACTCTGATTGGGTTGGGGTATGCTATTGCCTTTTCTGTGTCTACTGTAGCCCCCAGGTATTGCTGGATCTGGTTTGGTTGCAGGTGTGATTTTTTGTAGTTCACCGTAAACCCTAGGTGGTGCAGCAGTTGAATTGTCTTCTGTGTGTTGTGAAGACATTCTTCCTTTGATTTGGCCTTTATTAGCCAATCGTCCAAGTATGGGAAGACATGTATTTGTTGTCTTCTTAGGTGTGCTGCCACCACAGCTAGGCATTTTGTGAAAACTCTCGGTGCTGTTGTGACACCGAACGGAAGGACCTTGAACTGGTAGTGTTGTCCTTCTAACACAAACCTTAGGTATTTTCTGTGGGCTTTGTGAATTGGGATATGAAAGTAAGCGTCTTTTAGATCCAGTGTAGAAAGAAAGTCCCCTTTCTTCAGTAAAGGGAGTACTTGTTGGAGCGTGACCATGTGGAAGTGTTCCGAATTTATGTAAGCATTGAGAGGTCTGAGGTCTAATATTGGTCGTAGGGACCCGTCCTTTTTGGGGATCAGGAAGTATAGAGAGTATACTCCTGTTCCTTGTTGATCCTTTGGGACCTTCTCTATTGCATGCTTTTGTAGAAGTGCTAGCACTTCTTCTCTTAACAATGTCAGATGATCCTGACTCATTGGGCGCTGTTTGGGGGGGGATGTTTGGTGGGGTAGCTGTGAGTTCTAGGCAATAACCATGTTGGATAATTTGTCTCACCCACTTGTCTGACGTGATGTTTTCCCAGACAGGTAGGAACTGTGATAGACGTCCCCCGACCGGTGTTATGTGGTCTGGGGGGAGATCTATGAAGTCACTGTTTTGGTGTTGAGGCGTTGCGGTTGTTATTATTTCCGCGGCCTCTACCCTTATTGTTGTTACCTCTGTAATTACCTCTTGAATTACCTCTGGGTGATGTTGGTGTGAAAGATGTGGATTGCTGATTTGTTCCTGTGTTTTTTGAGCCCCCTCTATAGGTGGATCTACGAAAGGAACCTCTGTGCGTTGGCTGTTGCAATGCTCCCATTGACTTAGCCGTTTCTGTATCCTTTTTCATCTTTTCTAATGTCTCGTCTGTACTTGAACCAAACAATGTCTTCTGATCAAATGGTCTGTTCAGTAGGGCTGTTTGAACTTCTTGTTTGAATCCTGAGATTCTGAGCCATGCGTGCCTTCTTAGCATGACACTAGTGTTAATAGACCTTGCTGCAGTGTCTGCTGCGTCTAACGCACACTTAATGGAAGTATTGGTTATTATTTTACCTTCCTGAATTAATTGGTCTGCTTTCTTCTGATGTTCTTTTGGAAGATGTGTGAGAAGTTTTTCTAACTCATCGTAATGTGCCCTGTCGTAACGTGCGAGTAGAGCTTGTGTATTAGCTATACGCCAGCTATTTGCTGCCTGTGATGCTACTCTCTTGCCTGATGCATCTATTAACTTCGACTCTTTATCTGGTGGAGGAGCCTCTCCTGTAGATAATGAGTTTGCTCTCTTACGAGCGTTTGAGACCACCAGCGAGTCTAGAGGTACATGCCCTCTAATAAATATTGGGTCCTTTGGAGCCGCTTTGTATTTTTTATCGATTCTTGGGTTTAACACCCTGGCTCTCACTGGGTTTTCGAATATTTCTTCTGTGTGAGTGAGAAGACCCTTTAGCATAGGAAGAGTACCTGATGTTCTCTGTGCACTAGGTAGAGTCTCTAACAAGAAATCCTCTATCTGAGGTTCTGTGTGCATATCTAGTTTGTGATATTTTGCTGCCCTATTAATGAGCTGCACAAAACCTGTGTTATCATCAGGTGGTGAAGGCTTTGAGGGGTATAGCTCTGGGTCGTTGTCCTCATCTGACCCTACATCGTAATTTTCCCATGGATCTTCCTCATCCGGGATAGATTCGTCATCCCCTTGAGGTTCTCCCTCCCCTATATCACTGTCTACATCTGACTGAGGTGTAGCTGGTCTTGGTGTGGAGGGTGTAGGAATATGTGGCCTATTGTGAGGAATAGGAGAAGAGGGTGTGTCTCTAGGACGAGGAGAAGCAGGAGGAGTTATGTTCGTCCCCATTGTTCTCTTTTTTGGAGGAAGAGGTTTATCTTCTGACTGTTCACTCTTTCTCTTCTTCGTGACCACTTTCCCAGTTTGTGGGTCAATAAACAAGATCTTTTGCTTGGGATCTGTTTGTTGCTCTTGAATCGGTACCGAGGGTCCTGGTTCCGAGAGCTGTTTTTGTTTTCGATCCTCAGATCTTTCTGTTTTCGACACCGAATGTCTGCTCGATTCCGACTTTTTGGGTATCGAGTGTCTTTTGGGCGATACATCATATTTCTTTTTCGACATGGAATGTTTCGATACCGAGCTCTCCTTTGTATGCCGCCTCGGTGTCGAAGTCGATGACGCCCTTTTCTCGGATCCGACGTGGTGGGATTCCGAGTGTTTCGGTTTCAGTTTCGGTTTCGTTGCCGGGCCCGAAGGCGGGGCGTCGGAAACTTTTTTCAGCGATTTGACCGGGCCCGAGGGCGGGGTCGTTACCGCACGGGGTCGGTTTTTCGGTAAGGGGACGTCGTCACTCACGGTTTGTTGCTCGAAGAGTTCTTCAACCTCCGACTGGTCCCCTTCCGACCCCGACTGGTCCTCTTCTTCCTCGATTTGTTCGTCTCCGAACAGCTCCGGGATCGCCTCCGCCTGCATTCTGGAAGCCTCGTGTCTTCGAGCTCGACGATTTCTGATCGTTAGCTTGGAGGAGAATGCTGCGCAGGCTTCGCAGTCCCTGGATTCGTGTTCAGGCGATAGACAGAGGTTGCACACCTCGTGTAGGTCCTTGTGTGGGAACTTAGCACCACACGATGGACATTTTTTGAATGGAGTCCTTTCCATGGACTCCGGGCTTGACTGCGCCGAGAAAGGTCTCCTGTTCCTCGACGTAGATCCAAGTTTTTCTCTTCTATTTTGAATTTGTAACGCGTCGGAATGGAAAAGAACGCGTTCGCTAACAATACCGTCGAATTGGAAAGGGAATACGCGCCGAAAAATCACTTTCTTCAGAAGTTGATCTGGAGCGTCTCGATCTTCATCCGAACCCGATGGCGGAAAAAAACAATCTAAGGATGGAGCCGATGCCCATGCGCACTACCAACTAAGGGAGGAGTCACCAAAATACAAAAGACTCTCCAAGAGAAAAACAAAGTGCAATCATCCGAGCCCAACACCAGATGGCGATCTATTCATAATGTACCATCTGCAGCCCATATGCCTCGAACCTCTTATTACAGACAAGGTTGAAGATAAACTTAAGGGTAGAGGAGTTGGCCTAACGGCTAGAACGCTCGACCTCGGACCTGAGGATCTGGGTTCGAGTCACGGTAACGACGCCAAACATCCTGTGCAAATCACGTAATCTCCCCGTACCTAACAAAAATGAATGTGTGTCCTCATGTAACGTACCTGGTGCTATGTAAAGCGCTCCGATACCAGATTCGGTTCAGGTCAAGTTTGCGCTATATAAAACTCTACAAAAAATTCTGCAAAAAAAAGTGCATCATTGTAGTGCTCCTAGCATCATCCATGTTAGTATTTTATTTAGTTCTTGTAAGCTTTGGCACTATCTACAGACATGAAAGAATGCTGCACCTGCTATGATCCAATATATGTAGGAGAGTAGGGTCTGCAATCCTATGATCACCCAGATTTTTTGCTTTTGTTTCACTGGTTTACGACTTTCTCTGGCTGTGGGCCTGCTAATCAGACCCACAGCCTGGCTGTTCTCTTTCTAAATTACGATATGTACCCTAGGTGCATTTACCAATTGGTACTGGGCCACCTTATCAGACCCCGTAACGCAGGGCATAGGTGTACCCAGGGCCGCCAGGGGCTGCAGCATGTATTATGCCACCCCTGGCTGGCCTCTTAAATTTGACACAACTGGCTGCACGACAGCTGGGGCGAAGACGTGTAACCACCCTTCGCTTTAGGTATAGTAGCCCTATATCTAACCATACAATGGACACCCGAGTCCCTATCAGTCACTCCTATGGCAGGCCTTATCAATCCTGAAGGCAGAGTGCGTGGGCTCGTGTGAGCTAGGTTCAGGCCCGAGCCGAGCCCGGCTGCAGCTTGCGGAATCAAGACCCAATAGCTGTTCCATGATAACGCGTACCATATCGGTAACTCCGGTATCGCGTTATCAAAGCATGTCGAGTAAGGTGTCATACGAATCGGGGTGCTGCCCTCTCACCAATTCTGGCGATGAGGTTAGTATCCCACCCTTCTAGAGGGACACGACATGTACGTAACTGTGAACCCCGGTTAAAGTTAACTGAAGCCTCAGCTCCACAAAATGGATGCTGCCACCACAGACACAAGTCTGACCTCCTGCTGCTGGGAGTCCTTCCAGCGAGGAGCACTTGGACAAAGGGTTTCCTGTCGAGGGCGCTGTTCGCACCGTCCCAGACAGGGTTTGTGTATTCTGGGTAGGTAGGGCTTTGGCGAGAAGGTGACTGCGGAGTGGCACCCCGGTGCTCACTACGCATCTGCCGGTTAGAACCAGTTCCAGGGGCGACAGCCCTGGCCTGGGGAAAGCCCGGCAGGGGAGAGGGGTGTAACTACCCCCCTTCCTGGTCCCACCCTTAGGGCAGGACCTAGTCATGTACCCACCCCTTTCTTTAGGATAAAGACCAGAGCGGGGACCCTTCCAAATTAGATCATCTTTGAATCAAGAACTACTTTCTACGAAAGGACACTCAAGACTCTTCTCAAGATTTCTCCCTTGTGGCTAAGGAGTAGTCACCCTGCATCAGCGGGCACCAACTAAGAACTCTGCGGTTTGCTGCAAGTCCTTCCTCAAGGATCCGACGGCCCAGCTCGACGAGAACCGGCTTCCCTGGCACCTCTGACCTCTACCCACGTCATCAGCTCAGCTGTGATCTGTGGGTGCGACGAGACCTCGAGGGACCGGCCATCATCAGAACCTACACGCTCTTAAAAACCAGCACGACCATCGAGGTAACTCTCTGGTGAGTGCTCTGGGGTCCGAGAAGCCCCGACCCTGAGCCGCTCTAGCACCGAAGTGCAGTCTCCCAGCATCTCCACGATCTGCGTGGGGCCCTTCTGCTCGCTGCTCAGCACGTTGTCTGGTCACTCGCCGCTGGCTTGTGCCCTTCTGTGACGACATCCGAGAATCATCACTGCTGGTCTGGTTGCTCCAGACTGGCCCTTGCTTCCATCTTTGCGAGAAGCACCCCGGACCCTCCTGGTCCACTCAAGACGCCATCTTAGGCCCACCCAGTGGCCCGGAGATCTGCCAAGGCTTGTTGCCCCATCCTGGGCCCAGCAACGCCGACAGCATCATCCTTCGTGGGACAGCTCGCACCTCCACCGTGGTGGCCGACAACGCCTCCTGGTCCGTGAGACTGCAGAGCCTAGCGTCGCCCACTCACCTAGTCGAGGTGACGGCCAACCGGTGCCTTCCTGGTACCCTCTGACTACTGGCTAGTAGTACGAACTTGGTCCCCTCTGCTTTCAGGTTTCATCAATCTCCGATCCAGGCTTGGATCTCTACGAACTATTCAGCACTGGTCGCCGGCCAGCAACTCCTTTCTTCCGGCTCCTGGCTCGTCAGCGAAGACCCCGACGCCTGTAAGACTTGTGCAGCCGCAGCCCTCGTGGCTAGGTAACTCGGCATTTCGGTGCCTGCATAGCCTCCTTACTCTAGGGTCCCGAGTCCCTCGCTTCCGACTTGCCTTATCGGGTCCGCCCGAGACCTTAACCTTTCCGTGTCCTCGGACACTTGTTTTAATTGTGCACTTGAAGTATTTGCTAAAGAGATTTGGTTTGTGCTTAGTACCCTGTCCTCATAAAGAGTACAGGGCTGTTGTGATTCTTAATAAATATCCTGTTTATTTTCATAACACTTGTGTGGTGTCCTTTCACTGGGTGTTCAAGGGGTACATGTGTGGTAAACAGCTGGCTTAACACGCCCTCTCGAGTCTTTAGCCTTAGACTGCTCGTATCCACGCTACTAGGATAGCTGGTCTATAGGTTGACTTACAACCAAACACCATAAGGGTCGTTGGAACGATACATAGCGGTCGCTAGAATAGCGAACGTTGCATATCGGGCCAACTTCTCACAATATATATCTTAATTCTCAGCTTTCACACTGATGTTTCTATACTTACTGCACCGCCTAGTGACATAAATGAAACCCGCATCAGGAAAACTGTGCTGAAGTATTGCATTTCTCAGCTCACTGTTGTAGAAAAAGTAAACTCTTGTATTTAGAGTATTATAAGAGGTTTTGGATTGGTGTTGTACTTCTTGTCAAGCAGCAACTCCAAACCATTCTAACAACCATCTAAGAAGTCAAATGGAAGACATTTTACCACCACCATGTTTTTTTGTCTGTTCTCGGAACTCCTCCCCTTAGGAGCGACAAAGGCATGCAGCATTTGAAGCTTATCTTGATGCCATTTACGGGATTCTTTCACTCTAAGAAGAAAAAAAAAAGTCTGTACAAATTCACCTAGGTCCAGAAAAAAGGAACTTTTTAAAAATTCTTCTGACTTTTGGTGTTCGCAGGAGGCATTTGGTGGTATTTGAGTGGGAAGTCCTAGCTTTACTGCTGCTGAATGCCTTCTGTGAGTTCCACAGTATTGGGTTTACGATTTTGTCTCAGTTTGGTGGTGGAGTTGGAAGTCCTGGCTTTGCTACTGCTGGGTGCACTCTGTGAATACCAAAAGTGGTAGGTTTGGGATTTGATCTCAGATTAGTTCTGTGAATCGGCACCTAAGTAATTATAGTCTCAAAGCCACCATATTTTGGAAATCACAATGCACCGTCTTTCTCATTGATCTTGCACCATTGGCGAAGCCCCAAACATGCATGTAATTCCAGTTCACTTTTCCTAAATGTTCAGGAATACCCTTAGGGGGTTCATCTTCCCATACCAGAATTGTAACGTCTTGCACAAAACATTGGAATTCTTTCAAACATTTCATGATTTTGACAAAATTGCACATTAAACTATTTCAATTAAAAAAAAAAAAATCTTCTGGCGGTAGAAGTAAGGGTACCTACAGGAGAAGGAGGTGATGTAGCTGAGGAGGTAGACAAATGTGATTTTTTTTTTATAAAGACTGGATAAGAGGGGGAGAAGCTTCGCGGGCAACCAAGATGGCCGCGTAAGCTCGGAGCTCCGAAGACCCGATCCTCCGCATTGATCCTGTCCACTATCCTGTCCCACGGCGGTGGGAATCAGTTGCGGTGCTGATGCTGATGCGGCGCCCGTTTTCAGAATGAAGATCCGAGCTTCCTGCACCGAGTTACACCGTCGGGAAGCCTGGTGACGACGACGCCATAGCTGCCTGGCATTGTTGGGGCGGTGACGGAGCCCATGTGCGGTGGCATTTTGAGTGGGACTAACTGATTTGCAAGGTCCGGTGGCCATACTGCTCTCCTTGGAGGCTTGCTGTCCCCTGGAGACGGCGGCGGGACTTGTTGACTTTGGTCGAGTGGAGGTGGTGTTATTGGCTTGCCCTCTCTCGGATCGTACGGTCACCGTCGCCCAACATGGCGGGCAGAGGTGATCCAGACAAAGGGAAGCCTCCGAGAGTCAGTAGGAAACCCTCCCACTCACAGCCCACCATCCCTGAATGATTTTCTCTCTCTAAAGGTTCGCCAGGTGCATCGGGCCATTCCAAGGACCCGCAGCGGGACGTGTCCCCGGAAGATACCGAACCCACCCTCCGGGATGTGATGGGAGCCATTGCTGGCGTGAAGGCCGAGATGCACAAACAGCATGAAGTGCTGTCCAACAAGGTTGATACCCTCACTATCGAGCTTAACCTTATCAGGGCCGACCTCGGGAAGACGAACGATAGGGTCAAGTCACTCGACATTAAGACGTCGAGTCTGACTACTGATATGTCGGACGTGCAGACCGAGGTTCGGGACTTGAAGGCCGCTAATTCGATGCTAGCTCGCCGGCTTGATGATTTTGAGGGACGGGCACGGCGCCAGAACGTCCGCATTACAGGTGTGCCGGAGGGTGCGGAGGAGGACGCTGCCGATTTGTTTGTGGAGGAACTGGTGGTGAAGCACTTGGCGCCCGGAGGCCTGAGTAAGTTCTTCTCGGTGGAGAGAGCGCATAGATTGCTTGGTGGCCAACCCAAGTCGGGTGCGTCCCCGCGCCCCATCATCGCCAGACTGTTTACCTACAGGGACCGAGACCCAATCCTACAAGCGTCGAGAAGTGGCGGTCCGCTGCGATTTCAGAATGCGGACGTGAATTTCTTCCCCGACTTCACTCAGGCTGTACAGAAACGCCGGCAAAGTTTTATGGGAGTTAAACGGAGACTGAGGGAGATGGGGTTGAGGTACTCCATGCTCTATCCAGCGAAACTTCGAATAGAACATGGTGCTCGGGCGCTGTTCTTTGATTTGCCGGATGCTGCGGGGGACTGGCTGGACACTTTGCCTCAGCATCGGACTACTCCTGAGGATCTGTCGGAACAGGCGGCGGGCGGTCCAGGTTCCCAGGTATAAACTTTACCATGTTGGTCTTCTTTCTGCGAGGGGCTCTGCGGATGGCATCGTTCATTGACTCTTGTTTTCTTTTTATTTCTCCTGTTTTCTCAACTTTGGAGGGTAATGGGGGGTGATAGGATGTCTCCTTTCTCCTCTGGGGGCTTTTTGTAGGTTAGTTTAAACGGGGCGACAGGCACACTGCTAGTTGGGGGGGCTTTTAGTCTAATGCAGGGGTGCAGGGTGGGGGGCAGTTGGTTTGTGTGTTCTTCTCCTTTTCCTTTCTTACTTTTCTCATGGCGAGGCTACTACTGTCTTGAATACACCGTTTCGGTGGCTGTTTTCTGGGGGGGATGGCTGGGCGGGGCAACTTTGATGATGGGGGTAAGACTTTGAATGTGCTTAGTTGGAACGTGAATGGGTTGGGGGATCGTATTAAACGTGGTGTTGTATTACAAATGTTTAAACGTTGTGTTCCTGATGTTATCCTCCTGCAAGAAACTCATCTCGTTGGCAATACTTGTAGAGCTCTGAACAGAAAGGGGTTCAAAATGGTGGTCCATTCCGGGTTCTCATCGGGATCCCGAGGGGTGGGGATAATGGTGCGCATGTCTCTTCCCCTGGAGGTGGAGTCCACAGTGGCTAGACAAGAAAGAGTTGGCTTCCCTTGTGGTGCCTAAGATTCTGGGTGACGATGGTCTGGTTGTTACTGATCCCAATGCTATAGCCTCGGCTTTTGCTGACTACTTCGAGACGGTTTATACATCAGTCTCCGCTCTGACTGAATCGGACACGGCCTCCTTTTTAGAGGGGATTGAGCTCCCTTGCCTGTCTGATACTGAGCGTGACGACATGGACCGGGGCATTACGGTGGACGAGGTGGCGTTAGCAATACGGTCCTTGCGCTCCGGGAAAGCTCCGGGTCCCAATGGTCTCCCGGTGGAGCTGTATAAACTCAAAGCAGACACTATCGCTGCGCCCCTGAGGAATATGTTCTTGGAAGCCCGAGAAGCTGGTGAACTTCCACTGGATCAGCGCCTGGCCACTATTGTGGTCATCCATAAGGAGGGGAAGCCTAGAGACCTTTGTAGGTCGTATCGCCCTATTTCATTGCTTAATGCCGAGCCCAAAATCCTGGCTAAGTTGCTGGCCAATCGGCTCGTGGGCGTGATCGCGGACTTGGTCCACCCAGACCAGTCCGGTTTCATACCTCACCGAAACACTGCCCTTAATCTTAGAAGACTTCATGCTGTCATGGCGCGGGCACACATGCTCTGCGAGCCAACTGTCCTGGCTTCGCTGGACGCGACGATGGCGTTTGACTCTCTTGAATGGAGCTACCTCTGGGCGGTGCGGTCTAAATTTGGGTTCGGCCCTGACTTCATCAGTTGGGTTCGGCTTCTCTATTCCTCCCCGTTGGCCAACATAACGGTCAATGGCCGCATGTCAGCTTCCTTTGCCTTGCGCAGGGGTACCAGACAGGGCTGCCCGTTATCACCGCTCCTCTTTGCCCTTGCGCTGGAGCCGCTTGCCGCTTGGATCCGCACTCACCCTGATATTAGTGGGATCAAGTGGTCACCGGGGTTTGAAGATCGTGTTTCGCTATACGCGGACGACATTCTTCTTTACCTTAACTCCCCCTGTCGGTCTTTGATTGTGGTGTTTGATGTACTGGGTACCTTTGGTGGATACTCGGGCCTGGTTATCAACTGGTCCAAGTCTTACCTCTATGTGCTCCGCGGCGACACTCCACGTCTCCCTAGGGGCTGTGCAATACAGGTCTCGCAGCAGGGCTTCAAGTACCTGGGCGTCGATATTTCAACGGATGCCAGGGCACGGTACGCCAACAACTTGCTCCCTCTAGCACGCCTTCGGCGTGACGTGGAGGGTTGGAAAAGATTGCCGCTGTCCTTGTTGGGCCGAGCGGCGTTGTTCAAAATGATGTCCCTGCCGAGATTTTTGTATGCGCTTCAGAACACGCAGGACCCAGTCCCTTCTAAATACTTCAGGGAGATCGAAGGCTTGCAGCGTACCCTCTTGTGGGACGAAAGGCCGCGCATTGCCGTGGTCAAACTGACCATTCCGTGGTACGACGGCGGTATTGCCCTGCCCGACGTACGCCGGTACTACTGGGCTTCTCAACAGGCGGCTATCAATCACTGCTTCTACGGACCGGTGGTCAATCCGGGGTATGCCATGGATCGCTGGCTCATGAACGACGGGATGTACTACAGAGCGCTGTATTCTAGATCTCTGGACCGGAAATTGACTGGTCCCACCAGGACCGCGGTGCATTTATGGAGGGCGGTTACGAAGGCACTGGGGTGGAAGGGTAGGCTCACCATGGCTACTCCCCTTTACGACTGACTTGCTGGGGAGGTTGTGGCACTCAAAGGGGTTTGATCGGTGGGACCTCATCGGTATTTCCAAAGTAGCGGATGTGATGGCCAGGGGGGAAATTAAATCGTTTGCTGCTCTACAGGCTGAATTTCAACTGGGGGCCACGGAATACTTTCGATACGCACAGTTGAGGCATGCCCTTACGTCCATCCTGCCTGTAGGTGGAAAAGTTCCCGAGTCCTCCCCGCTGGAAGACAGGGTGCTGGACGGCCATATGCCGGACAGCGCCATCTCCCTGACCTACAAAAAAAACTGATCAATGTTCGGACGGACCTGCTGGTGAAAGTACAAGACCTCTGGATGAATGATGGGATTGAGATGGACGACGAGGACTGGCAGTCTGCGTTTTTCCTCCCCTAAGGAGGTGGCAATTTCGGCCAGACTGCGCTTGGTTCAGCTGAAAATACTTCACAGGGTGTATGTCACTGGCCCCAGGTTGATTCGTATGGGGCTTTCCCAGGACGGCCTTTTTAGGAGGGGATGTGGTGTGTTGGCCACTTTTATGCATACCATCTGGGAGTGCCATGTCATAGCCTCTTATTGGGAACGAGTGCATGTGGTCATGCGTGTTGTGACTGGTGTGGATTTGCCTGCGGAAGCTCGACGTTGCTTGCTGAATGTGTGGGGTCCGACTGACTACAATAATGCTCAAACCCGCTGGGTCACACTGGGGAATATGGTGGCCAAGAGGGACATTGCCCAGAGATGGGGTGCTCCGACCCCCCCCACTGTGGGTCTTTGGAAAACCAACATGGACTGGTGCATGCTCCGGGAGAAGACTGTCTACTTAGCCCGGGGTAACCCCAAGATGTGGGGGCTGGTCTGGGGTGCCTGGAATGCATATAGAGGTGACATTTGTGTGCCCCCGGAGGTAGTCCAACCGGAGATTCGTCTCTCACCATAGCTAATCCCTCCGCCCAGGTTTTCACGTGATGTAATCCTGTTTCTTGCTCCCCTTACACATGTGTGCTTATTTGATATTACTATTCCATGATGCGGAAGTTCCCGCCTCTCCCCCTGGATATGTGCCTTACCGCTCTTCTATGCTCCTTTGCCTTGCCATCTTTCTCCCTTTTTCCCCCCTCTTTCTCCCCTTTCCCTTCTTTACTCTCATCCCTTTTCGGTTCTTACCTTGTTTATTAAGTTCACTTTTATAATATATAAAATTAAACCTAACTGCTCCTTTTACTGTTTTGTGCACACTTCTCTGTTGCTTTGATAATGCTGCCTAGCCTCCGGGATGTATGGCTGAATAGCGGTGTACTTTGAATTACAAATAAAGGTTTTCCAAAAAAAAAAAAAAAAAAAAAAAGACTGGATAAGAAATTCAATCCAGTTAAGACTGCTGTCTTTGAAAGAAATTGTTTTCACTGTACGCAACAACAAGGTGAGCTGACTGATAATTTTGTGGAAGCGTTGTGAACTCTGGCTTACTATGTGCAACTGCTGTTATCATGAGGACGAGATCATTAGAGACCAGCTCATAGAACGAGTGCATAGCAAGGAAATTCAGGTGATATTTGTCCAAAGAACATCCTGATGTAGAAACTGCCTTAAATAATGCTTAGGAGATTGAGCACTCTGTATCCTACAAACATGAATTGTTGGTGGTTTGGGCCACATCAGTGGGAACTAGACAAACTATGAATGTGGTCAAATTCCAAGTAAGGAATAATGCAAATTCAAACCATAGAAGCATCAAAAGGAGGAATATGTATCTGGGAATGGTGATATTTCCTGTTTCCGTTGTGGAAACAGAGCTCATGTGGGGATTACAAGCAAGCACATGCCATGATTGCAAATTTGTTTGATGTAAAAAGGTGGACATTTCACCCAAGTGTGGAGAAGTGTGGCTCACTGGTTAGAGGAGGCAGACCTGGAAGCAGAGGTCAGCCCGGGACCAGGGTTCAATTCCCGGCTCGGCGGGGTCTTGAGTCCTAAAAAAATGTCCATGGACTTGACAATTCTCGCTCCGGTGCCTACTCTATTCACGGGTTCACACTCTGCGACTCTGGGCAATAGCTTGCTTAATCTCCACAACGGCCCCTCGCGGTGGGATGCCTGCCGGGGTTATCTCGCAGGGGAATACCAGGACCGGTTCCCTAAGAAAACGCTTAGAAACCGCTCAGTGATTTGCGCTATATAAATTCCTGTACATTTACATTTACAAGTGTGTAAAACTAATAGTGTCAGCAACAGTAAGTTAAGTATAAGCCAAACTGACAAATGTGAAGGGATTGGAAAGGTTGGTGGTAGTTATGTTCTTATGAAATCTGACTCTTGGGTTGATGTGATGAAGCGAGATTAATGTTGCCATAGTTCAAGGAAGGAAAAGGGAGTCATCTTATTCAATATTGCCATAAATGGAAGTTCAGTCAGAGTTCTGGCAGACTCTGGTTCTCCGTTCACTTTAATCGGGGACAAAGAGCTGAATGGTCCTGAGGGGGTGGCACTGAAGGATACAATAATTAAGTTGTTTGCCTACGGAGGAAAAAACTGTATGGGTTCGAAAAGTTTGATGCAGATCTCAGTTTTGAAGAAAATATGATTAAAGGGACACTTTATGTTGCAAGGACAGAGCAAATCTTGTAGGGTGGGGTGAGCCAGAAGATGGTGTTAGATCCAATCTTCCCAAACAAGTAATTTCACGATCCAGAGTTACAGTTATAGACCTGGTTTGTGAGGTCGGATAATGCAATGAAATTTTGGACAATGATTTGTGTGTTTACTGATAAACTGGAAAAAAATGTAAGGGTTTCCAGCAGGAGTCTTACGGAAAAATGCACGCCTGTCGTACACAACCCCCATAAAGTAGCTTCGAGTTTAAGAAGTGAACTAGTGAGTGAAATACAGAAGTTGTGACTTTGAATAATTGAGTCGATCAAAAGTTATGAATGGGTGTCTCCAGAAGTAATGGCTAGAAACACTGGGAAGTCCTTGTGGTTTTACGTGGACTTGAGAATTAAACCAAAATATTAGGTTGACTGCCACCCACTTCCAAATCTTGATGACATTTCTGTGTACGTTAATGGGGCCGACGTGTTCACCTACCTGGATATGTAGCCTTCATATTACAAGGTGGAGTTGCATGGCAAGTCTAGATACCTGATCTCCTTTGTAACTCAAAAGAAAGTGAATTGAAAAAGGGGTATGACTTTTGGTGTGGTGTCTACAGCCTCTGTTTTTCAGCATATCAACTCATAAATGTGTTGTTCAAGGATGTGGACGGGGTAGTGTGCTGCCAAGAGAATACTCTGGTGTATGGTGAGAAAAAGCTCAACATAACCTTAAAAATTCTTGAAAATACTCTATTAACCCTGAGGAAGGCCAATTGTAAATTTGTGCAGGATAGAGTAGAGTATCTACCACATCATGTATGTAAAAGTTAGTACCTAAACTCAAAATTATAAAAGCCATAGAAGAGGGACCCCCTTCCAAGGAAAAATATAAATTGCTGTCTTTGTTTTGATTAATTGATTTTTACTCAAAATAGGACTAGAATTTCAGTGATAAATTTGCATTAATGCACAAGCCATTTAAGAAAAATTATTAGCCAGGTTCAAGAGGACATTTTCTCAATACAGTTAGACAACACTGTAGTTTAGTTCAGATTGTTTAATGAGAATCCAGATAATTGTCTTTCAATTATGTTTCAGGCAAAATATTTCTTTGAGAAGTTTACTTACTTTGTCGTATATTTCTACTATGACCATCCCAATCTATTATGGAAAGATATTTTTTGTTCAATCTCCATTTCCTGTTCAAGGTTAATCATATGTGAGAGCATAAAATGCTACTGGTCAGTCTGTATGACGTGTTGTGACTGTGCTCTGGACTTGCTGCGGTTTACAGAAGGCTTCCAGTTTTCTATACGCTCCTCGTACAAGGACTCCAGATGCTGTTCTTGATTACAGAGGGTTTTTTTTGCTATTGCTTTCTTTTTTGTAAACATAATTTTATTGATTTCCCTTACAAAGTGCAACAAACAATAATACACTATTGCACCTTTGAATTCTTCTTTTCCTCTAAGAGCTCAAGTTTTCTTCAGTCGGCCATTATTCCCACTTTTCACCCATTTACCATTCTGGACACAGAAGTGGAAATAGGAGGCAGCAGGTCTTATCTCTGTACTAAAAAGGAGTCAAGAACAATGTCTCAGGACACCTGCACTATCTATTTAAAACAACAAAAATGCAGTTTCTCGATATGGGAATGTCTTTCTTTTTGGGGAAAAACTACCCGCTATTCTGTAGGGTGAATGAGTGTAAAAAATATGGTATAGGTTAAGTACAGTCACAAGTACTAACAAAAATGCAAAGTAATGATGCTTGAAGCGACCACACATCAACCTAGCACTTCATAGATCTCAACTGAGAGACATGTGCTGGTTTCAGGCAGTTAACAAGCTCTTCGCATCATGCACTAGTAGGTTGGGCATGCTAGTACACTTCACTATACTGAAATGTTAGCAGTCTATGAAGCATCAAATAGATTTCAATAAAAGGGTTGATCAAGAGATGAAACATGCTGATAGGAAATATACAACATCTAAACTGCTCATGTTTGGGTGAGAGCTCGTGAGTAATGTAATGCAGATGCTGCAGGTTGCTTAATCTTGGGCCCATTAACATGATAAAGAGACACCTAATTTAGTTACATATTAAACAGTAGAGAGGTTAATGTACTTTCTCAGCAATATCACTTCCTGTACGGCCTACACATCAATGCTACTGATTTAGTCAGACTCATATTAGTTAAATTAACCTTGAAGGCTGATAAGTAATCTATAAGGGCAGATGGAGTAAGATCGGGCTACCCTTCCACAAATCCAGAATAAATGATTACCAAGATACAGATTACATAAAGAGAAGCACTGAGACTTCTCAATCTTAAATCTCAACATTAACTAAAGACTCATGAAGAAAGCAATAAAGTGCTGTGGAACAGACCCTTGAATTATGTAGTGGGGTCAGAAGTACTTTATCATTTCCAAGGGCTAAAGTAAGAGCTAAATGCATAGTTTTAGGTGCCTGATCTTCAGAGAAAGGTTACCATCAAAGATTACCTTGATGTGCTACCAAAGTAGCTTTTGAAAGGGATAATAAGTTTCATTGTAAGAATTAGGAAGGACACGGACACATTTTCTTAAATACAAACAATGTCCAGCTGCATGTCTATTTCAGAGCCACAAAATTAAACACTGAAGATCATGGAAATTATTAAGGACATGAGCATGGTATCTGGATTGAGAAAGGACCCTTTTAAAATCAGTGCTATATCAATTAAATGGACGCTAGAAGGCTAAAGCATCTCGAACTATGGCTACCAAGGGTAACCTTTTTTTTAGACACTGTTCTATGTAGAAACAAAGAGAGCAAGGAGGCCCTAAGTTTGAACGTGAGAAGTTTTAGAGCAAGTCTGGAGTACTAGGTTCTTTTTAGATGAAATTTAAACTGTCTCTTACTAGAAGAATTAGGCCAAAACTATTGCCTTGAATTAAGTGTTTCATAGCTTTAAGGTGATGCAGATGGTCACTCCAGGAGTTGTTCTGAAGACTGGGCAAAAATTGTTGATTTGTTCTTCTGAGAAGAACTTGCCTAGATTAGAGGATTTAACATTCATACAATCTTATGAGGTGAGATGACTAGGTAACATCCCCCCACCACCACTTCAGAATGTACCAGTGGGAGCCTTTTGATTCATCAGAAAAGAATACTTAATACATACATGGTTTAGTTAGCCTGACTATGCCTCAGACAGCCTAAATTGACATCTATTCATACTTGCAGAAAGAAATATGTACTTTTATGTTAAGTGAACAAGCTTTTCCAAGTGCATGACACTGTAATTTTCAATTTAAGAAAATCAGCGAAATAGAAGCCTATTCTAGCGTCTCGGTATTAAAAAATTTAGTTAATATGTACAAGAAAGCCAAACTCGGGATGGTCCTGTCTGTGTAACTTTCAAGGTCCTTTGCAAATCTTTCTGTAGGTCATCCATTAGCTGAATGGTCTCTTGAATTTCAGGATTATATAAATGTCGATTCATTTCCTGCATTCCTTATGCAGTAGAAGTAGGTGTGTCTAGATGTATCTTACTGAATGCATCATAGAATAATAATTGGTTGGTCTCTTTTAACATTGCTAGTCCAACCTTATCAGACCATTAGAGGTAACTATGTGTGTGTTGCTTTTCTGTCTAAAACCTATAAAGGATTATGTTTCTAGCATATATGCCAGTTTTTTCTGGGCTTTCCTAGATGGCAGCGTCTGTGCTATTCTCTCATCTGATGTATACTTTAACCAGAACAGGCTCACACCAACCTATCATTTGATTAAGACTTAGTCCTTAGCTTAGTACTTTACAGTCCTCTTGCTGATGTATATTTAATTCGGACTGCTTCCCTGCACCTTATGTTGATCTGCCTGCATTATTTTGATTTACTATAAATAGATTAAATGCTAATTCGCTAACTGCTTTTAGCGCTCTCTAACCTAAATTTTGAATAAACCTTCAGTTTTTTTAATCTTTACTTTAAATCTTGTCTTGGGAACGTTTTCTTGATGGGCTTGGTCTCAGTGTTATGAAGACTCAAAGTCCCAATCCAACATCTCAACCCTCGAAATTATTTAATTAAAGGGTCAACAGATTTATGGTGGAGAAGGAGGGCAATGAGACAACTGATCCAATTACCATAATTAACACCAAGTAGCCTAATTAATTTGTGAAAATATTAGTTTGCAGAATGTGGGACAATCGCCAGAGTACCCTCATCTGCCATTTGAGTGGATTTGGGGAGTATTAATAGGCTTTTTGTACGGTGTGAAATGTCATGTAACGTGAGATATTGCACTGATTTGGTGATAGATTTCCTGTTGTGAAGTATTTGCCTCAACAAGCGAAATTGTAATATATTGTACACAATAGTAATGCACGGTCGGTTCATGTTTTATTTAAGAGAGGGGAGATTTTGTGTGATTTATGGAACGGTGTCAGATTTATGGAGAAGTGCAGTTATGTAAAGTTGACAGATGAATAAGGTGTGGCGTTAGGTTGTTTAAGAAGTTGAAGATTACGAGCTTCTTAATAGTCTTTTTGAGACTGAGTACTAATTAGGAATTGTGGGATTTCGTTTTGCTCACAAGGACAAAATTCACGAATTCCAGTTTGGGTCAAAATCGCAAGTCAAGAAAGCTACCATAAAGTGCATGTAGGTAGTATCGTGAGGTAGTATATACCTTTTCTGTGGGCAGTTTGATTCCCTTTCCATGTCCAGGTAGGGCGGACAAGGGTTTATATATTTTTGTTTATTAACAAAGTCTTTAAAAATTTCTACTGAAATTCTATTGTGAATCAACTGGTGTGCATTTAGTCAAATCCAAGAAATTGTTAATTAGTGATGTAGTTCCACCTTGAGTGGGAATTGGTGCATATGAAATGCTGCTGAATCATAAGGGAGGGAGAGAGAGAGAGAGAGAGACACACACACACACAACACTAATAAGGGTGTTAAGAAGCTGCATTTTCCTGGAAATAGTATGTTTGATGCAAAGAAACTTGAGTGTTTAAGCAGTGTCATGTTTAGGAAGATAACGCAAGCAAGATCTGAGCAGACTGAGGCAGTGAAAACAAGCATTTGCAATGCAATAGGTCTCGCATTATGAAAGTTTGAGCTATTGGTCTTGTAAATGACAATTTTTTTTATTTATGTGTTGGTTTTGAAAATAGCTAAATTAATAGCTTTGTCATTTACAATGCCAATAGTTATAACTTTCGCAAATGTGACAGCTTTTAATTTTTTTAAATAATTAATACTTAAATAAGTGATTGTAATTTATAATGGCAATAGCTTAAACTTTTGTAAAGAACATTTTTACGAAGATTATGTTCAGTGTATTTTATTGTGATGAAAATCCAAGAACAGAAGTGAAATATTAAGATCTTTTTGTGACATTTGTACTAAAGCTTGAAACATTGAGAGAACATAATTGAACTAGTTGTTGTTGAATGATTGCACAGATTGATGCTGTGATGGCGCTGAGTGATGCTGTGGTTGCTCTGAGTGATGCTGTGGTTGCTCTGAGTGATGGTGCGGAGTGATAATGTGGTGGTGCGGAGTGATAATGTGGTGGTGCGGAGTGATAATGTGGTGGTGCGGAGTGATGCTGTGGTGGTGCTGAGAGTGATGCTGTGGTGGTGCTGAGAGTGATGCTGTGGTGGTGCTGAGAGTGATGCTGTGGTGGTGCTGAGAGTGATGCTGTGGTGGTGCTGAGAGTGATGCTGTGGTGGTGCTGAGAGTGATGCTGTGGTGGTGCTGAGTGATGCTGTGGTGGTGCTGAGTGATGCTGTGGTGGTGCTGAGTGATGCTGTGGTGGTGCTGAGTGATGCTGTGGTGGTGCTGAGTGATGCTGTGGTGGTGCTGGGTGATGCTGTGGTGGTGCTGGGTGATGCTGTGGTGGTGCTGAGTGATGCTGTGGTGGTGCTGAGTGATGCTGTGGTGGTGCTGAGTGATGCTGTGGTGGTGCTGAGTGATGCTGTGGTGGTGCTGAGTGATGCTGTGGTGGTGCTGAGTGATGCTGTGGTGGTGCTGGGTGATGCTGTGGTGGTGCTGAGTGATGCTGTGGTGGTGCTGAGTGATGCTGTGGTGGTGCTGAGTGATGCTGTGGTGGTGCTGAGTGATGCTGTGGTGGTGCTGAGTGATGCTGTGGTGGTGCTGAGTGATGCTGTGGTGGTGCTGAGTGATGCTGTGGTGGTGCTGAGTGATGCTGTTGTGGTGCTGAGTGATGCTGTGGTGGTGCTGAGTGATGCTGTGGTGGTGCTGAGTGATGCTGTGGTGGTGCTGAGTGATGCTGTGGTGGTGCTGAGTGATGCTGTGGTGGTGCTGAGTGATGCTGTGGTGGTGCTGAGTGATGCTGTGGTGGTGCTGAGTGATGCTGTGGTGGTGCTGAGTGATGCTTTGGTGGTGCTGAGTGATGCTGTGGTGGTGCTGAGTGATGCTGTGGTGGTGCGGAGTGATGCTGTGGTGGTGCGGAGTGATGCTGTGGTGGTGCGGAGTGATGCTGTGGTGGTGCGGAGTGATGCTGTGGTGGTGCGGAGTGATGCTGTGGTGGTGCTGAGTGATGCTGTGGTGGTGCTGAGAGTGATGCTGTGGTGGTGCTGAGTGATGCTGTGGTGGTGCTGAGTGATGCTGTGGTGGTGCTGAGTGATGCTGTGGTGGTGCTGAGTGATGCTGTGGTGGTGCTGAGTGATGATGTGGTGGTGCTGAGTGATGCTGTGGTGGTGCTGAGTGATGCTGTGGTGGTGCTGAGTGATGCTGTGGAGGTGCTGAGTGATGCTGTGGTGGTGCTGAGTGATGCTGGGGTAGAGCTGAGTGATGCTGGGGTAGAGCTGAGTGATGCTGGGGTAGAGCTGAGTGATGCTGGGGTAGAGCTGAGTGATGCTGGGGTAGAGCTGAGTGATGCTGGGGTAGAGCTGAGTGATGCTGGGGTAGAGCTGAGTGATGCTGGGGTAGAGCTGAGTGATGCTGGGGTAGAGCTGAGTGATGCTGGGGTAGAGCTGAGTGATGCTGGGGTAGAGCTGAGTGATGCTGGGGTAGAGCTGAGTGATGCTGGGGTAGAGCTGAGTGATGCTGGGGTAGAGCTGAGTGATGCTGGGGTAGAGCTGAGTGATGCTGGGATAGAGCTGAGTGATGCTGGGGTAGAGCTGAGTGATGCTGGGGTAGAGCTGAGTGATGCTGGGGTAGAGCTGAGTGATGTGGTTATGCAGAGGGCAGAAAGGCACTAAAACGAGTCTAAGAGGAAAGAAGGGCAGAAAAACGAGTCTAAAAGAGGGCAGAAAGGCACAAAAAACGAGTAACAGAGGGCATAAGGGCAGAGAAACAAGGGAAAAACGAGTCTAACAGAGAGCAGAAAGGCACAACAAGGTGATAGGGAAAGTTGCACGAAGGGCGCTGGTGGTGGAAGCAGTGGATGGAGCACATGGACAAGTGTGAAAGAGGAATCAGGGTGAATGAAGCAGGTGGGTGACAGAATAACAGAGTGCAGGGGGAAAGACTTGCACAACAACAAGCATTTTTTTGTGTGGTTTTGTAGCCTTTGCAGTGTGCAGCGCTTTAACTTTATATGTTAAAAGCTAGAGCGCGGGGTGCAGTCAATGCTATAGAAATGTATAAATTGAAAGTAAAGGCAGGCGCCTGCCATGTTGAAATTTCACTAATGCCATACCTATTGCATTGCAAATACTTATTGAATTTTGGTTACCGATCTGTGTTGGATCAGTGACTAAAAATACAAGCATTTGCAATGCAATAGGGGTCACATTTGTGAAAGTTAAAGCTCTTGGTTTTGAAAATGATAAAAAGCCAATGCGGTATGTGCTGTGGGTAGTCTCTGCAGCAGGACATATGTCAGGATTTAAAAGCGCAGGCAGTGGCCAATTGGAGAAGCAGGCCTTGAGGACAGCATGCATCTTAAAGGGGCGGTGAGCTGCTGACAATAGACGCATGGATACCATAGTGAAAGTAGCACTGCAAGGTGCACTGTTGAAAAAAACATACAAATGTTTTAAAAGTAGATTCAGTTGAGCCGCCCAGCACAAAAGTAAGACGCGCAGCTGGCATGTTAAATCTGAAGTACGTTGTGTCACATCTATACTACTATTATAAAGGATGAACTTTGAGGCGGGTAAACTCGGAAACCACAGCGCCAATCCACACACCCAATACATCGTTGTAATCCTCATGGTGTGCAGATGGACATAGGCTATATATTATTATTATTATTATAGGCTTTTATAACGCGCTTTGTTACTAAGAAAATAGTATCCTGGCGCGAAAGGGGTGAGAGGCAGGGTAGAGGGGGACCCTATACAGTGATGTTAAAAAGGTAGGTCTTCAGTCCTTTCTTGAACAGAGTAATGGAAGGAGCTGTTCTTAGCTGCTGCGGAAGGGTGTTCCATGCTCTCGCCGCTCTGACTGAGATGGATTGGCCGCCAAGCCTGCTGTATTTGAATTTTGGAACATTCATTTGGTGCAGATTAGCTGATCTGAGGGGGCGGTTGGGAACATATAGGGAGAATCTTTTCCTCAGGTAGACAGGACCAGCTTGATGAACAGCTCGAAAGGCAAGGACCAGGATTTTAAATAGAATCCTGTGGGCAACCGGGAGCCAATGCAGGGCGCGGAGAGGTTGACGGACACTTGAACTTTTTGGAATATTAAACAAAAGCCGAACAGCGGCATTTTGTATAACTTGGAGGCGATGGATCAGATAAGCAGGAAGGCCACAGAAGAGGCCGTTTGCGTAATCCAATCTGGATAATATAAGGGCACGGATGACGGTCTCTTTGGCCGCTCTCGGGAGAAGTGGAAAGAACCTGCGTAAAGTTTTAAGTGTAGAAAAACAGATCCCGGTAAGTCTTTTTATATGATCCTCGAATTTGAGGTCATTGTTAAACCAGACTCCGAGATTTTTAGCAGGGCCTCCGATGGATTTGGGGCAAGGTAAGTCGGCTGGCCAGAGAGAGTTGCCGAAGTTGTCTGGGAAGGAGCCATAAAGCAAAATTTCAGATTTGCTTTCGTTGCATTTTAATTGGGCGAGGGCAAGCCAACGAAAGACAGATGACAAGCAAGTTTGGGCTCCAGATGTATCCAGGTTATTTTTGGGCCAGGTAAACAGGAGTGGAGTGTCGTCAGCGTAAGCCATTATTTTTGCTCCCAATTGTTCAGCAAGGAAAATAAGCGGGGTTAGATAAATATTAAAAAGCAGGGGGCTAAGAGTGGAGCCCTGGGGTACACCCGTTACAAGTTTCTTGGGGGAAGAGGCGAAGGGCGGCATCCAGACTTGTTGGAATCTGTTGTCCAAAAAGGGCGTTAGCCAGTCAAGAGCAGAGCCTGTGATGCCTATGGCTGCTAGTCTGGTAAGCAGAAGGGAGTGAGGGACAGTATCGAAGGCGGCAGAGAGGTCTAATAAAATCAGAGCCGCTCTGCCACCTTCGTCCAGGCACTCCCGAATGGCCTCAGAGATTTCCACCAACGCCGTCTCCGTACTGTAGGCTGCTCTAAAGCCTGACTGTGCTGGATGTAGAGCCTGGGAATTTGACAAATTTGTCTAGCTGAGTGAAGGCGACCTTTTCACATACTTTTGCTAGGGCCGGCAGCAATGATATAGGCCGGAAATTAGCAGGGCTAGCAGGGTCTAATCCATTTTTCTTTATAAGTGGGAGCAATTTAGCTTGCTTCCAGCAGGTCGGGACCGTGGCAGTGAGGAAAGAGCAATTGATAATATGCGTTACCTCATTGCCCACTGTGTCCGCGAGACGCGCAAGCACACTGGCAGGGCACGGGTCAGAAGGGGATCCTGAATGTAGGGAGGTGAGGATGCTGACAATGTCCGTATTTTCTACTGGGGAGAACTGATGGAACCTTTCCATGGGGGTAGGTAACACAGGGGACGGGATGGCCAGTGTGGATGGAAAGCTGTTACATACAGTAAGTAAATCATCCTGGATTTTGGTGATTTTGTCCACGAAGAAAACGGAGAGTTCTTCGCACCATTTCTCTGTGGAGGCAAGTATGGGTTGGGCAGCACAAGGTGAAGTAAAACTTTTCACTATAGCAAAGATTTCTTTGCTATTGTTATTGGCATTAGTTATGCGCCCTTCGAAATATTGGCCTTTTGCGGTTCTGATCGCCGCATAATATTTCTTTTGCGCCATCCTTAGGTTCTTTTTAGCCTCGGGGAGATAGGCTTGTCTCCATGTTCGTTCAAGTTTTTTGCAACCTGACTTAAGATCACGGAGGGTGGAGGTGAACCAAGGTTTGGAGGGAGTGGTACGCAATCGGCAAACCCGACCTGTTTTTGTTGATGCGGCCGAACCATCTTCTATCCAGGAGTTAAATGTACTAACGGCCAACTCAATTTCCATAGGTAGAGTGGGGCGGGAGGTGTCAAGATGTTCAGACATGATCTCTACAGTAATTTTTTGTTTGTGAACAATTGAGTCATTAGTCTTAACCGGGCGTGTCAGGGGCCAAAAAAATCTGATCAGCCTGTGGTCGGACCAGGGCACAATTTCGGGGTTGGTTAGATTGATGTCGAAATTAGTGCAGACTAAATCAAGGACATGTCCACCTGAGTGAGTGGGAGTTTTTACCCATTGTTTAAGCTGGGCCATGGCAAGAGCTTCATTCAGGCGAGACGTGTCAGGGAGGTCCAGATTATCCACATGTATATTGAAATCTCCCAGAAGAAGGTATGTGGAGTATCTCAATGCCCGTGGGATTACTATGTCCTCCAATGCACCTAGAAATCACCCAACATGGCCTGGTGGTCGGTAGACCAGAGAGCCCCCTAGAGTGAAGTGCGCCCCAAGTGAAAGTGAAAAGTGCAGTATCTCAGCATCTGCTGGGGGGCCTTGGGGTTCTAGAGAGAGAGTCCATAATTCTCTGAATATGACTGCTAGGCCACCACCTCTGCCTAATGGGCGGTCGTTCCTGGCAATTTTAAAACCCCGTGGGATGGCAAATTCGACCACCGGTCCACATGTCTCATTTAGCCAGGTTTCAGTGACAAAGAGAAGATCCAACTGGTTGTCACTCAGGATTTCAAAAATGTCCTCAGAGTGCTTAACCAGTGATCTGGCATTGATCAGGCCTGCCCGAATGAGTGATGGATCACCGGGGAACAGAGTTGGAGATGGGAGAATGGGCTGATAACAAAAGTTACAGGCTTGACAGACCCACGAGGGATCGTCAGCTGCTTCCCATGTGTTACTACAGGTGCAGGGAGTCAATTTAAGTGCCATTAGGTACTCACAAGAGTAGCGAGTCCTGGTCTTGTGGGGTATTAGTGGTGCACCGACAGGGAAGCTGGCGCTGGCCGCGTCCGGGACACGGACGGGCACAGACGGGCTTTCCTTTGGCGCGCCTTCGGCGCGCCGCCGGCGCGCCCGCTGCGCCCGTCCGCTGCGCTCCCGGAAGCACATTGCCTTAAGTGCCCTGTCCCACCCGAGCACTGGACCGCTAACTCCGGCCAGGCTCGTGGAACTCACCCTCCCAAGATGGCAGCCGCCCTCTACTCTCTCGGCACCGAGGCCGGTGAGTGTCAGCGAGGGAAAGACCGTGAGAAGTGTGAAATCGCCAGGGTCCTGGACAACAAAAAGGGGTTAGTGCATCACAGAAGCAGAAATGCAATATAAAATATATAAAAATTGTAGGTTTTAAAAATTATCGCCGAGCGGCGCACTTTGCGTCAATATTTCCGTATTTACAGCACAGCTCTCAGGGAAGTGACCTCTCCCTGCAGGGAACCACAAGCGTGCCCCAGTTAAAAAAAAGAAGTCCCTTCAAAGTAGCACTGGCCGCGACGTGCGTGCTGACATCAGGAGCGGCGAACATGCGAGGAGCGGTGTACAGGAGCAGCGGCGATCAGCGCGGGGAGGAGCAGTGACGAGGAGCGGCGGAGATCAGGGGAGCAGCGGACATGACAGGCGGACAGGCGGTGAGGATCGGCGGGCAGACAGTCGGGGGCTGCAGAGATTGAATATTCACTGTACTGTACGGCTCTAATAATTTAGTGAGAGCTGGTACCGGGGCTTATCGGAGGAGCTGCACTTGCTCTCCTATTAAAGGGCCCGCACCGGGGTTTATAAGGCTGCAAACACTGCGAGCTCTTACGCTTTCTTCCCCATGGCAACCACTGTATCACTGCCATGTTTTCAGCCCCCCGCTGCAGCCGTCCGGACATCGCCACCAGTGCTGGGAAGGTACAAGCATGCCATCTCTGCATTGTTTTGGTATGCTGTCTTATGTTAAGGTAGAGGCTGTTTGTATAGCACCTGTGGCAGCCATGGATTGCTTCTAACCGCTGAAAATCATGTCGAATCGTCAGGTGGGCGCCAGAGTGGAGCAGCTGCCGTGTTTTTCTCGGATGAGAGCGTAAGGTGCTGATGACATGGAATTGTGAAACGCGCACAGCACTGCTATCAGGCCCATGAGCACAGTGAATATAAAGCGTGTCTGCTGTTCAGAAAAGGCATTTCCTTTGAAATTGAATCAATTAGTTGTCGGGGGAAGTGACAGGACAGTACAGGAACTTCTGAGGGGCAAGCAGGTACTCTGTGACGCTAACTACCTGCACTTTTCCATTAAGGAGACAAAGGAGGCTCAATAAAAAGAGCATTTATAAAAAAAACAAAATAATAAGCTAAGAATGTATAAAGAAAGAAAGAGAAAGCACACGTAGACAATCTGTTCTGTTATGTTAATCATTGGCAGGTGGATGGGTAACGTTCAACACAATGAAAATAGAGGGGATTAAAAATATAAAAAGCAGGTAACACAACGTCAGGGCGGGGGCCTTGAGCCATGATTGCTCCCGGACAACGTCAGGACGGGCTGCTAGTTGTAAATAAAAACACAATATTTAAAGTGCAACGTCCCAGTGAGTGCTTTTTGGGCAATATAAAGCAGCCACACAAGAGTTGCTGCTACCATATTTTAAGTTAAAGTGAGATGTTGCGGCATGCCCTTTTTGTAAATATAAAGCATTTAATAATGCGCAATGTCCAAAGCAGCTGTAGCCAAGGAGGGGGAGCGGCGTGTGCGGGGAGCGCTTTTTGTAAATATGAAGCGACCAATAAAGCACAACGCCCAAGTAGCTGTACCCAACAAAGAGGAGCGAGCTTAAAGCAAAAAAAAAAAAAAAAATTGAGAAAGTGAAATGCAAGCAAAAAGGAAAAAAAAACGAATACGAGCGAAGAAAGGAAGGGTGCAGGAAAGGGGGGCTTAAAACAATGAGGAGAAGACAGGGAGAGAAGAGATAGGAGCGAGAGAAAACGGGCAGGAAAGGGGGAGGGAGGAAGTACCTGAAGCGACAGAGAAGAGAGGAGACGAGTTTAGCAGCAAACAGGGCGGTGGACACATGCTGGCAAATGGTGACCTGCAGAGCACGTGAATGGGAATAGCGGCCGTGGGAGGGGAAGTAGGAGAGTGCGATGTGCAGGCGGGGAGCGGAGCCTTTGAAGAAGTAGGAGAGTGCGATGTGGGGGCGGGGAGCGGAGCCTTTGAAGTGTGTGAGGCACAGACAGACAAATGGTGGTTTGTGACGTAGTTGGTTTGTGCACGCGCACGGAGCACATGAACTGTGGCAAATCGGCCGTTGGTTTCAGAGCTTATTTGGCCCTCAATACTCTCGTCTATTTATCACTTACGTGATAAAATAGTCGAGACCTAAAAATGGGATTACGCGACCAATGAGAAGGGATATCCGTAAACGCTGAAGGGTCAAGTTGGTAAAGTCATGAATAATTTGTTAGATGCAAGATTGTGTATATGGAAAAAGGCGTGGCATCAGAACATATTAGTTCAGATAAAAACAAAAGAAAAAGAAAGAAAGATATTGAAGAAAACAGTGAGAATAAGTGTAATTCTGAGGAAGAAAATAAGTTCAAAGATCATTTGTTGACTGAATTAAGAATGCCCTTGTATAATGAGACTCAATGTGCAAGAAAATTGGGAGCAAGAGAGTCGAGTGTGATGCAAGTGAAACCAGAGACTGGTTTGTCCTACAAAGCGAGTCGGAAACAGTGGAAATTCATATTTTTAAACTTCAAGAAGATTTGAATGAAATGGTGAAAAATAGAATTTATAATGATAAAAAGTAATCGAATGGTAAAAAGGAATTTGTGTTTCAGTGTGCAGAAGCAGGAAAGTGTGCTCATCATGTGTATGAAAAACTTGAAAAATAGACTTAAGAATTGAAAGTTGATTTATCTAAAAGGAAAATGTATGAAATATTTAGAATGAGATTGACCAAATGAGTTGCAAAACAAAAATTACACTTTTGTTAGACAATCTGAGAAAATGTATGTGATTAGAGGCTAGAAAGTTTGACAAGGTACAGAGATCAATGGATAGAAGTTTCCGATGAGTGAAAAAAAAATTGAAAAAGTGTAAATCAAAAAAGGAGTGACGCGTGTGAGTGATTCTGAACATGAAGTGACAGTTGGAAAGGTTTCTGTTGAGAGAAGAAGTTCCTAGACGTTTATGAACAATTTTCCAAAGGTTAGAGAAGAGCTAGGAAAGTAGAATACGGAGGAAGAGAGAATTGTGGCAATTTCAAAGGTGCTTTCGGAATATCTAGATGCATTGTTTTAATTGCGGAGCCTAAATATTTGTGGAATAAGTTTTGAGAAAAACCTAATTGTCAAGCAGAAGTTAAGAATTTGAAAGGAAGGGGTCTACAGAAACGGGTTCAAAGGGTTGAAAACCATGAAAGCGACACAAAACTCGGATGGGCCAATATACGCATACTAAGAAACATATGCAGAGTTATTGACAGCATAGGAGAGTTGATGACCCAGCAAAGGACAAAGGCGTGTCAGACTTTGTTTATGCTGTGCTGTTGGGATTGCGGCCAGAGATCAGTGCACATCTCCAGCAGTAGCATTGGATGAGATTTTGTCTAGAAACCAACCAAGGAAAAGTTGCTAGTGGCTCAGACGAAGTTCTTTCAGACATTACCTAGTATGCAATTTGTGCAAGGTGGAAATGGTTTTCCAGGAGGCAGACGCAGAGGATTTACTAACAATAATGTTAATAATAATAATTCTGACAAAGGGAAAGCAAAATCGGGGGCATGTCACAATTGAGGTAATGGGGGTCACTGGAAATGAACTTGTAGATTTAATATGAATAGGTTTCAAAATTAGCCTCAAATGGGTCCTCTAATGCAGCAAAGTAAGAATTGGAGGGAAAAGCATGGAATGCAGTTAATGGTCCCAGCCTTATATCCTCTGCACAGAACATGCAAAATATAAGGCAGTTCAAATGGAATATGTCTTCAGCCCCAGTCATGCAACAATATATGCTGAATAAGGTCCATATTTCAGTCAAACTTGAAATTTCAGCAGATACGTTTTGTAATTATCATTTTGCATAATGTGCAGCTACATTTAAGAGTTCCACAAGACTTAGTCAGACACAATGACAGTGCCTGAAAGAGGATGAAGAGTGTGCGCTTGGTGCACTCCTAGAGGTAAACTAGGACTGTCCATGTGGGTAAGGAGAGGTTAATGGCCATCGACTAATAAGTTATCAGCAAATGTCACAATTACCAACTGACTCGGAAGCCAACAATACACACTCTCCCATACGCAAAATAAAATCAGTTTGCAGCCACAAAGCATCAAAATGGTATCCAGATAATTTAAGGAAACCAAAACTTTAGTTACATTAATCTGAGCGCAAATGGCGGTAAGCATACTCGCCTGATGTAGGAGGCTGGCTTAGTATATGGTGCACACTTAAAGGAGTGATGCACCTTCCACTAATCCAGGCAACCCATATGGCAATTTTAGTGGTCTTTGATAACCTTGAAAAGTTCTCATCGTGGTAGCTGTGGAGCTCAGCCTTCAGGCTTATCTTTAAGGAGTGTTAAGCAGCATGGTTTACCACATTTAATTGATAATGTAGAGAAGATGAAAACGAACCACACAGTAGGTATACCTCATAACAGGGGATATCAACAATACACATGAAAATACTTCAAAGAATCAGGTAAGTAGCACAAATATATACCGGTCTGCAGGGGGGAAACCAAACCATATACTAAAGAAGTGGACTCCGAACTGCAAAGGAAAAAGGGACTTGGACCAAAAGACTTAGAAGAGCTTGGAGGATCAGGAACCACCCGAGGTAAGTACCCAGGAACCCTGCACAAACTCTCCAAGCCCAGTCTGCGGCCATCTGGTTGAGCTCAGCCAGGTCCCTCCGGTCCTTCTTCAGAGCCTGGGGAAGCAGAGGCATGAATGAATATAGGGAACCAGTCTCCCACAGACGGGGAAACAGTCTCCCACTGACACCTTAAAGCAGAAACGCAACACCACCAAAAGCTTGATAATAAGCATGCTCAGCTGTAAAGAGAGAGTCTATTAAGGTCACACCCCACTGGATTAATAGGCCACCTGTGGCTGGCTAGATGGAATCTGCTGAGTTGATCTACCCTGAATTTAATGAGATGGTTGGTAGTCAATGAGGTTTCTAGAAAATCCGGAAAAAAAAAAAAATCAGTGCCTCCAGGCAAAGCAAACCTGACCCTGCACTGCCCGGTTTGCTAAAATACAATATGTACGTTACGTTGTCTGTCATAACTTGCACAAGAATACTTGATGAAAAGCAGATATGCCTTGAGAGCCCACCAGAAGACTAATGTGATCTCAGGTCCCAACACGACCAGATGGCCGCCCAAGCCAGAGCTGATACATCAGACATCACTGTTAGGTAATGTCAATACATTTGTTAAGCGCACGATTAACCGGGGGTGTCTTGGCGCAGGTTTGTGGACTATGTCAGTTTCTGTAAAAATGAAGATGACTATTTATCAAATAGCCATGTTTTCAAGGCCTTCCTGAATGCAAGTAGAGTTGGAAGGGATCGGATGGCAAAAGGGAGTTCGTTCTAGAGTTTGGGGGAAGCTGTCCTAAAACTACTGCTACCCTATGTGACCTTAAAGACTGTCGGAGTTGCTATCAGTTTAGCTCCTTCGGAGCGTAGATGCCTTTAACAGGCGCCTCAAAAAATGGGGTCCAGTATTCTGGAGTGCTTTGTAGGTAATGCAGAGATTTAAAAATAATATGGGGCCCAACTGGGAGCCAGTGCAATTTATGCAGATAATTTCTGGCAGATGAATGCTTAGGAATACCCAACAGAAGACGCGCTGCTGCATTTTGAGTCATCTGCAATTTATTGAGTTTTATCCCAGGTAGGCTGATGTAAAGACCGTTGCAGTAGTCTAACTTGGCCAAGATCAGAGAAGAGATCACTGTTTTTCTACTGTCCATGGGGAAAAATTGAAGTACTTTTTTGATTGTTTTTAACAAGAAAAAACATGACGACGAGACAGCTTTTACCTGTGATTTAAAATTCAGTTTATCATCAAAAATCACGCGAAGGTTTTTAGCTTTGGTGACTGGAATCGGAGCCAATCCCAGTTCATCCGGCCACCAGCTCTGTGACCAGTTAGGTAGGAAATTGCCAAATGTGATGACTTCTGTTTTGTCTGAGTTTAATTTCAGACAATGAGAGTTCATCCATGAACTGACTGCGAGCATGCAATCGTTGAAATTTAGCATTTGAGGTCCGGATTTTTTGGATAAAGATAATACAATTTGTGTATTGTCTGAAGAGGTCACTGCCAGGCCGAAGGTTCTTACGAGTTTAGGCAGTTCCGATACATAAATGTTGAATAACGTGGAGCTTAAGGATGATCCCTGAGGGACTCAGCAGGGGAGGACGAAAGAGGGAGATGCATAGCTTCCTAAGGCTACTGATTGTGTTCTGCCAGACAGAAAGGAAGAGAATAGAGTGAGTGATTTATCTGAAATGCCAATGGAAATTAGACTATTTAACAAAAGATCATGGTTGATGGTGTCAAACACCGCAGAAAGATCAAGTAAAATCAAAGCGGCTGGTATCCGCTGCACGCTTGATAGCCCACATGTTTTTATACTCCTCCCACCCGGGAGTACCAATTAGGCTCGAGCGCCAACAACTTTAGGCAGAAAGACTCTCTCCGTCAAACGGAAATAAAGCGGCGGACCGGAGAGTGTAAGTAGCAAGAAGAAGGTAAAAATGAGGTTTTAAAACCAATCTTAATGAGTATGGATAACAGCCTGACACAGGGATGTGTAATTCCTATAGCCCATCGCCCAATACATATTGTTTGAGGTCAAGGGCAGCAAGTTTTCATGTGTATTTTGACAAGTAGGCCCAACCCCCTGCAGCACAAATCCTTTGGCTGCCAGTTTGCAGTATCACATTATGGATCAGGGAAGGGCACTGTCTGCAGTTACAGTGATATTTTTTTGCCCATATGGTAATGCTGTTCAAACTTGTATTTATGGTTCATAAATTGAAAGCCTTTATTATTAGGGTGAGCGCTCTAAGTAAATGTTGTAAGCTCCGACTGCACTACAGACAGTGGTTCCAGTATAAAAATGTGAACACAAATTTTCAATGTTTAGCAAAAGGAGGCTATGTATAATGCTCCCAGAATGCGTTCTGATTTGATGCAAACATTTGCAGAAGCTTGAAAGCAAGATTGCAGATTCTTTGCTTTCAAAATAAAATGTTCATTAACCCGTTCTGTGCTCACGAACGGCCGACGCGGCCTCCCTGGTGCTGCGCACGACCGTTGGCCGACTCATCCCCGCCCACCCTTCAGAATGCCCGTACCGAGGTGGTATGTCCGCCGCGGTAAATGGGTTAAAAAATTAAAGCAGAGAAAAAAACATTTTGCTAAACTATTGTAAAATTTCAGGTACCATGTCTTTGCAGCATCATTTAGTAACATGTGTTGATGCATGCTAGTATTTCCCAAAAATATTCATAGTGGAAAATCAGTGTAACCAGTTTCAAAAAGATTATGGGAAACAAAGTTAAACAAGCTTTGACAAAGCCAGTAGGTTTGAAATTGGTGGTCAGTTTGTTAATGTGTGACTTGTTTTGGCATGGTTTTTGTAAAACCTTATTGGTGTGGGAGCTGCTGGGCTCTCACCATTACAACAAACATTGGCAAAAAGAAAACATTTTTTTGGTCTCAAAAAGCATACACTTCACTGTAGTTACTGGCACTGAACAAAATTAGTTTTGTGTGCCAATATGTTCCATACGAAAAGCAGAATGCGGTCACTTACAGTGAAGAGGGGGGGGGCGGAGGGAGAGAGAATTTAAATAAACACAAACGGTCACTGTCAACGCCAGACCAAATTAGGGGACCAATTATAATAGAAAGTCTCAAAAGAGCACCCTAGTCCTTGCATCAAGTGCTGCTAGACAGCTTTGGTGAATTCCCAAGAATTTTCAGAAGTAGGACAACAAATAGTACTCCTGGAAAATATTTGTGCACTGCATTTTAGAATGAGCAAATCTGCATGTGTAGATTAGCTCTTGCGAAAATATGAGTGTTTGCAAGTTCAATTTTCCTCCAACCACTTTTTCCCCCCCCCAACTCAAAAAGAAGGTTTTAGACAAGAGTTGTTGAAAACCCTTAAAACATGCAAATTAGTAGTTTTGCAAAGACTCAAAAGAGCATTCTAACCCTGGAACTATTGCTAGCTGTGAGAAGTTGGCCTGATATGTGATGTTCACTATTCTAGTGGGCACCCTGTATCAGTTCAAACAACCCTTATGGTGATGGTTGTAAAGTCAACCTAATAGACCAGCTATCCTTGAGGTAGCATGGACAAAGCAGTCTTAGGCTAAAACTTCAGAGGGCATGTAAAGCCAGCTGTTTGACCATATGTAACCCCTTGAATACCAAATGAAAGGACACCACACAGGATATATATAAAATATATATGTATTTATTTCTTAACAACCCCGCTAAGCTCTTTATGCGATCAGAGGCACAAGCACATAACAAGATACTTAATTATCATACAATAAGTTACACAATATACAGTAGCACCCTAGGGGCACATCAAACCATATACTAAAATACTGGTATAAGAACCACGTCACGAACAAAGGATAGGCCTAGTGAATCGCTGGGGCTACACTGTACTACCAAAGGATAGGAAGTAGCAGGCCCACGGGAGGCGTGTGCAGTGTCTTTACACACACGCAAGTTACCATAGAGTTAGAATGGGAACGAAAGAATTGGAAACTAGTTCTTTTAGGTCACTTCCGGATGGACTAGGAGAAAGCTACTTGAAAGTTAGACACCAGGATAGTTAATACCCACAGGAGCACCGGAGTACTCGCGTTACCTCACCCACAGGAAGCGGGTGCATAGTTGTCAAAGTGTGTCGGGTTTCATCGCTGAATCCTATGGAGCCTTGGAGAAAGATGCTGCAGGTGACCAGGAGAGAAGTGTCCGGTTGGATTCAAGGGCGGATCGAGGATGAAGAGTACCTGAAAGCAGAGGAGACAGAGTCTGGGTCACTAGCCAGTGACCAGGAAGGAACCAGGCGATGTAGTGAAGCAATCACGTGATGTCGTGAAGATTGTCTCTGCAGCCACGTGGACCAGGAGGCGTTGAGGACAACCAGGAGTCAGGCACGGACTGTCCCACGAAGGCTCTCGCTGTCGGCGGTGTCGGCTTCCGGATTGGAGTCAACAAGCCTTGGCTAAGGCAACCCACGCAGGAATCGAAGATGGCTTCTTAATCAGACCAGCAAGGTCTGATGGGCTGCTCCTTTTCAGGGGAGCAAGGGCCAGTCTGAAGCAACCAGACCAGCGGAGTAGATTCAAGATTTCGTCGTCACAGAGGCCACTAGCCAACGGACAGACGCGTCGAGCAGGAAAATGCAAAACGGTCCCACACAGCACTTGAGGAGTGTGGAGGGATGATCTTTGGTGCAGATGATGTTCGGGGCTGGGGCTTCTTACTCCCCAATGCACAACTTCGAGGGTGCCTCAGAAGTTGCACGGAAAGCAATTTGCTGACTTTCCAACACGGCCGGTCCCACGGCTCAAGTCGCCTCCACGGGTCTCCGCTTTGTTGTGGATCGGGCTGAAGGAAGTCTGGAAGCCCGGGTCTTGTCAGGCTCTGTGTTCAGGCTCCGGCGGGAGCGACGACAAAGCAAACCGCTAATCACTTGATGGTGCCTGCTTGTGCAGGGTGGTCACTCCTTGACCACAAGGGAGATTCTTCAGTCTTCTATCTTCAAGTAGAACGTCGAAGGTCCAGAGTTTTGTTTCAAGTTTGTCAGGATTAATCTAAAGTCTTGGACTCAGCTCCTACCTATATACCAAATCTAGGGCTGGATTACCTGCTAGGTCCCTCCTATGGGTGGGACCCGGGAAGGGGTGGTTGCACCCCTTTCCCTTTGTCCAGTTTCGCGCCAGAGCTGGGGCTGGAGTGCCCCAGCACAGGTTTGAACTGGACTATGCATGGGACACCTTGTGTGCCCCAGGCAGTGTCTCATTTCTTTCAGCCCTCCCTGCCCCAATACACTAGAGCCTGTCTTGGGTGGTGCTAGCACCTCCCAAGACAGGAAACCTATTGTCCAAGCCTCCCTCGCTGGAAGGACTCCCAGCAGCAGGATGTAGGAGAGTAGGGTCTGCAATCCTATGATCACCCCAGATTTTTTGCTTTTTGCTTCACTGGTTTACGACTTTCCCTGGCTGTGGGCCTGCTAATCAGACCCACAGCCTAGCTGTTCTCTCTCTAAATTGTCTCACATGTACCTTAGGTGCATTTACCAATTAGTACTGGGCCACCTTATCAGTCCCTGTATAGTATACCTTAGGTATCCAGGGCATAGGTGTACCCAGGGCCTACCAGGGGCTGCAGCATGTATTATGCCACCCCTGGCTGGCCATCCAAATCTGACACCACTGGCTACACGACAGCTGGGGCAAGGTGGTGTAATCACCCTTTGCTTTAGATCTAGTATCCCTATATCTAACCCTAAAATGGGCACATGTACTCCTATCAGTCACTCCTATGGCAGGCATTAACAATCCTGAAGGCAGAGTGCTTGGAATTATGTGAGATGGTGCTCTGGCATGAGCTGAGCCCGTCTGCAGCTTGCGGAACCAAGTCCTAATAGCTGTTCTATGATAACACGTACCATATACTTAGGCTGTCCTGTTTTCAGTTTCTATTTTTGGTAAATTCTGGTGGGGTTTTTTCAGTGTTTTCAATATCTTAAAAAACAGTTGTTATCAGTGGTTACACATTTTCACGCCACTAAAAACAGAAAAGGTGTTTTTCCGGTGTTTATGGAACGTTTTGCTTTCATCATTGCTTGCTTTCTGCACTGTAAGAACATGGTATATAGACAGTGTACGTATAGTGTATATGAGGTCCAAATTGATTTTTACAAATTAATCTTATTGTAGCACACCATACAATACTTCTACAATGAGTCTTTGGTCATGTGCGCTTGCGCTTTCCTTCCCATGTAAATTTTCTGAGAAAAGGCCCTCTCAGCATTCATAGCCACTTGGGCTGAGAACCGTCAGCTAAGGGGCACATTTGCGATGACTCTTTATTTGATGCCACATAAAGCACGAAATGATAAATATTTGCATTTTAGTTCCTGGTCATAAGAAAACAGGGCACCAGAATGGACTAAAAAGTCAATAGCATCCCTCATTAACTCTGAAGATTGTAAAGATGCTTTCAGCATACCATCTAAGAAGTGGCAAGGATCTCCTACAGGGAATCACTTCAGCTCGAGTATCAATTTTGACAAGTCATCACACACATTTTTTATTTACGTAGCTGAATCACTACAAATACAAATAATATTACTCCAATCTTTGTTGAACTTGGAAAGAACCTTTTTTGCAGAGCATAACAAGTGACACTGCGTTCCATATTTTCCAGAAGTCTGGTGTCACGTTTTCACCACTATCCCAGGTGCTTGGTGATATATATACATGTCACTATACCTTGCATTTAATGTTTAAAGCCTGAGGTGTTGGCAATTACCCTACTATCAATACTGACCCACTAGAAACTAAGGTCTGATATATTAAGGGTTTTTACCCATTCTCTGTGGGCAAATGTGATGACACATATTAGGAAATATTTTTATGAAACTAGCCATTTTACCTATCAGTAAAAGAATCAAATGCAGCCAAAATATCAAATGTGAGTTTGATATGTCCTGATTCTCTACAGTTTATAAAATAATTAAACTAAACCTAAAAACGTGAAACTAAATCCTGCATCTTTAGACCAAAGGCCATAAAACTGAAAAAAGTAAAAGGAAGAAAAAACAATATTTTTGTGGCATCATTAAAGAACAAAACTCAAGCAGAATAATGTTAGCCAGTCTTTCTTAATGCTAGCTTGTAAAACAAAGTTACATTTTATTGACTCCTTCAGTAAGAACAAAATGACTCTTTCACTTTCTTTTTCCTTTCTTTGAATGGCATTTAGTTTGTGGGTGTGCAGGTGTTTTTTCAGTGTTTATATGTTTTCACCGGTGAGGGCTATTTTTCTTTCAGTGGGGTTTATCAGTTAAAATAGGTTTAAACCTAAAACCCCACAGCCTACATATACTCTTAAGTGCATTATAATCCTCGCGGTTATTTGCTATCTTTGGTATCGCTTTATCAAAACATGTCGAGTAAGGTGTCATACGATTTGGAATACTAACCCCTCGCCAATTCTGGCTACGGGGTTAGCATTCCACCCTTCTAGAGGGACACAACATGTATGTAACTGTGAACCCCGGTTAAAGTTAACTCGAGCCTCAGCATCACAAAATGGATGCTGCCACCACAGACACAAGTCTGACCTCCTGCTGCTGGGAGTCCTTCCAGCGAGGAGAGCTTGGACAAAGGGTTTCCTGTCAGGGGCGGTGCTAGAACCATCCCAGACAGGGTTTTGTATATCCCAGGTAGGCAGGGCTGAATGGAAGGTGACTGCAAGTGGCACCCAGGTGCTCACTATGCATCTGCCGGTTTGAACCAGTTCCAGGGGCACACCCGCCCCTGAGCTGGGGAAAGTCCGGACAAGGGAGAGGGGTTTAACCACCACCCTCCTGGTCCCACCCATGGGCAGGACCTAGTCGCGTGCCTGCTCCTTTTTTTAGAATAAAGGTAGGAGCAGGCACTCCTTCCCAGATTAGATAATTCTGAATCTTGACTACTTTCACGAAAGGACTCTTGACTTTTTCTGAAGACTCTCCCTTGTGGCTAAGGAGTAGCCACCCTGCACCCGCAGGCACCATCTAAGCATCGCGGTCTGCTGTAAGTCCATCCTCCGGATCAAGACTGCCCAGCTCGACGAGACCCGGATTCCCTGGCACCTCTGACCTCTGCCTGCATCATCAGCCCAGCTGAGATTCGTGGGTGTGACGAGACCTGAAGGGACCGGCCATCTTCAAAACTGCACGACGCTTATCCAGCACGACCGCCGAGGGATCCTCGAGTGAGTGCTTTGGGGTTTGAGAAGCCCTAACCCTGAGCAGCTCCAGCACCGAAGTCCAGCCCCCCAGCATCCACGAGATCTGCGTGGGGCCCTTCTGCTCTTTGCTGCTCACCGCGTTGTCCGGCTACTTGCCTGCTGGCTTGTGGCGTTCCTGACGACGAACCACGACAATTACATCGCTGGTCTGGTTGCTCCAGACTGGCCCTTGCTCCCTTCCAAGAGAGGAGCACCCCGGACCCTCCTGGTCCACTCCAGACGCCATCCTGAGTCCACCGCGTGGGCTTGCCTTTGCCAAGGTTTGTTACCCCAATCCTGGGACCAGCATCGCCGACAGCAGACACCTTCGTGGGACAGCTCGCACCTCCATCCTGGTCGCCGACAACGCCTCCTGGTCCGAGAGACTGCAGAGCCCAGCGTCGCCCACTCACCTGGTCGAGGTGACTTCATCCGGTGCCATCCTGGTGCCCACCTAATCACTGGCTAGTGATTAAGAACTGAGTCCCCTCTGCTTTCAGGTCGTCTTCATCTTCGATCCAGGCTTGAATCACTCCGGACATCATCACTGGTCGCCTGCCAGCAACTTCTTCTTTCAGGCTCCATAGACTGTAACGAGGATTCCCGACGTCTTTTGAACCCTATGCAGCCGCAGCCCCTGGGCTAGGTAACTTGAGCATTTCGGTGCTCCAACGTAGGTTCACTATCTAAGTGTCCAGATCCTTTTTCGTTTTCAGCCTAGCTAGTCGGATTCGTCCGATAACACTAACTTTACGAAATCTAGCATCCATAGACTTTGTCCTGCATCCCGCGTGAGAGTGCACACTCTGCACCCGATCTCCCTAGGCCTCCTGCTCCTAACCTGAAGGTTCGGTAGTGTAGTCCTAGCGATCCTAAAGCCTCTGGATCTTGTTACTTACCTGCTAGTATTTCGCATTCCACTTTTGTAGTATATGGTTTTTCGTGCCCCTCGGGCATTTGTGTAAATTGTGCAACTTGAAGTATTTTCTTAAGAGTTTTGTTGTGTGACTTATAGGTGTATTTGTGTCTAGATATAGGAATACTAGATCTAAGCAAGGGGTGATTACACAACCTTGCCCCAGCTGAGTGATCAGCCAGTTGTGTCAATATGAGTGGCCAGCCAGGGGTGGCATAATACATGTGCAGCCCCTGGTAGGCCATGGACGCACCCATGTCCTGGGTACCTATAGTACACTGTACAGGGGCTCATAAGGTGACCCAAATGTCCAATTGGTAATGTACCTAAAGTACATTGTATTGAATTTAGAGAGCACAGCTGGGCTGTTGGTCTGATTAGCAGGCCCACAGCCACATTAAGTCGAAAACCAGTGAAGCAAAAAGTGGGGTGACCATAGGAAAGCAGACCCTACCCTCCTACACTAGCCACTCCCGTCAGCCCCAGTATGTAGCTCTGCGGAAACTTGGCAACATAAGGGGATCGCAAATATTCAAACACTACTATGGTATGAGCCCTAGCATAATCAGAGAGGCTATAACATAGCTCTTATATAATTAGATTGCGGCCATAATTTGACGCTGCACTACATGGCACCAAAGGGGCAAGTGGATTTTGTTAAAGGACTAGTAGATTTATGAAGCAACCTGCCCCATGGACATGTAGATATTTTATTAAATTCCACACCCTTGCTGACAACTCAGGGTGGAATCCTTCATCCAACTTTAGATATCTAAGGCAGCTTCCTCTGGCACGTTTGTTAAGCACCACCAGTGCTCATCCCATTGAAGGTTACACTGTATTTGGCAATACGAACAAGGAACCAGCAGAATATACGAGGACAGGATACCAAAAAGCTTTAATACTATTAATGCTGGTACACAGGACTAAGCCTGAAACTTCAGTTTCATATCCAGAATGCCAAAAAGCTTTGGATGCCATAATGTCTAGAACTAGACAAAAACAAGCATTTACAATGCAATGGTTTCGCCTTTGGAAAAGTTAGAGCTATTGGCATTGTAAATGGCAAAATTTGTATTTATGTGTTGGTTTTGAAAACAGATAAATAAATGGCATTGTCATTTACATTGCCATTAGCTTAATCTCTGCAGTCACTCTGCACTCCCTAGTCACTCTGCACTCCCTAGCATTCCCTAGTCACTCTGCACTCCCTAGCATTCTGCAGTCACTCTGTACTCCCTAGTCACTCTGCATTCCCTAGCACTCTGCAGTCACTCTGCACTCCATAGCATTCTGCAGTCTCTGCCTCTCCTTCCGCCCGAGTCCCGGTGCCCAAGCAGGTTTGTGCACTCTTATGCAAGTCAATCAAAGGCAGGGTTCCCACGTGACGTCACCGATCATAGCAACTGCAAACACTGAGTTTGGAGGCACAAATTTACACAACGTTGCAATCTCACGAGTGGCTCTGTGCTTCAGCGGGCCTCCCATGTTACAATAAGACACATTCTGGGAGTTGTAGTCCTCGTTTAACATCAAATGATCTACAGTGATTAAAACACTCCAAAACAATAATTTCTAAAAGAAAACTCCAGGACTGGAAAATAAAGGGCTTGTGATATGGGGTCATATGGTAACGTTAGCCAGGGATCAATAGCTCAAACTCAGGTAAATGCGAGACCTATTGCATTGCAAATGCTTGTTGTTTTTGCATCTCAATACCTGGCATTAGTTTGTGGGAGGCCTAATGGTAGGAGATTCATGGCCAGCCTGTGGTGGGGTGGGCCTGTGGTTAGCAGCGAAACTACAGGTTAACTTGGCATCTTACTATTGACTATATATTTGAACATTGTGGGGATGTTTGAGATTTGATTCTTGGCAGGGGCCAGTGGATAGGCGCATAGCGGCTGTTTCTGACCCTCTAAGTAGCTGGTAGCACCATCTTGTGGCCCCTGGGGGTGAGAGTGGTGCGGTCTGCACCAGTGAACCAAGCTATAACCCTGCTGCCAAGGCTCATCTCTCTGAAGGGTGCAAGGGGTCCTTCAGGAGATACCTCTGGCATGCTTATTTAGATTTACATCTTAGCGGCCTTGCTCCTCCCTCGAGGGAGTTGGTTAGGCAAGATTTTGGGAGGCCTTCACAATCACGTGCAGGCCCTGAAATGGATGAGAGGTGCAAGGAGCATCTGAAGAGGAGCCAGACAATGAGATTTCAAACGGCAGTGCTTAATTTGTAAAAAATGAAGTGCCGGGGCTATAAATTTGCTCTGAAACTGCTGTCGCCAGCGCTGCAGAAAGTCGTGGTGCCGAGTACCAGGGCGGGGTAGGTTTGAGCACCCTTCATACATTTTTAACACACCACCAGACACTCCCTGCCCCTCTATTTCAGTCCTGTATGTTCTTTGTCATCTTTGCTTCTAATAGCAGCACACCAGGAGTTACCTACCTTTTTCCTAACTCAAAACAACAACACAGGAGTTCAAAGAGCTTTGGCAGAGAACAAGAAGCACAACAAGAACAAATTTGTCACCAGGCAGGCTGTGCAAAAAACACACAAAAAATTGCATTTCAACTTCCATTAAACTCAAGCATGATAGAATAGGTAACGCAATGTCATTTTTGGGAAACAGATCATTCATATTCGGTACTCAGTCAGTGATGCATAGTTATCAGTTTCTACAAATGTTTGCAGTTGCTACAATATTACAAAAGGTTTTAATATTGTTGTTTTGTCAGTTTACACCTTCACTTACTCTTTTAGGATTTTAGCGTTAAGCCTTATTATAAAAATCTCTGTGATTTCTCCCATTCCGTAATCTTAATATTTTAAATTGTTTCATGCCCATGGGTCTGACGTGGACAAAGTAGATGTGAAGCACTGCAAAGAAGTTCTCTCAAAATAACAGCGAATTATAGATTAATAACTGTGAATAGCTGGGATGTTTTTCGGAAGGGGCTCTGAATGACATGCTGGAGTTGTCATGATGCTATGATGTAATTCAGAACCCTAAGGCTAACAACATCTCCTTCATTCACAGTTATCCATCTTCAATGTTTTATTATGTATGGCCTCTCCATTTCATCTCTCACTGCTCTCATCTGCTGTTCAGGAGCATAGAGACATAGGAAGGCTTATGCACCACATGGCCACACGTGTGCCCTCTCCTGCACAGTAGTAAACGTGGTGTCTGTCACCCATCACTCTCTGACAATCTCTCCCCTACACCCTCCACATTTTAAAAACAGTATTTCTCTTCCTTGCACCCTCACACAAAACCTTCGAAATTACTCACCTCTGTTCAGTTCCTCTCCACCAAACTGTTAAAATAAAATTATCCCTGGTTTTCTGCCACGCCCCAATCAACCTCTCCTGTTAGCTTACCTCCTCTCCTAAATTGGAAATAAAACCTAGTGTCCTCGACCAGCCCATACTACCTCTCTTCAATCCACTCCTTCTACTGCTCAAACATGTCAAAAGAAACCCAGCACGCACCCTCTTTGAATCCCTCTCCCGCGCCCAGCTCGAAGAGGTGTTCTCAACTATCAATGGAGCAGAGTCAGCCCAAAACTGAAAGGCTGTCTCGGAGCCCAGTCAGTGCAGCCTAGAATTCGTTTACAACATCACAGTGTGAGTCTTAACCCCGGCAGACACGCAGTAGTCAGGACTAGGATGGCATGGTGAGAGGGAGAATAGATGGAAGGGTGAAAGAATGAATGTAAGAGTGAAAGAATCAGTGGGTGGAAGGTTTAATAAATGGGAGGGTGGAAGAATGGGCAGATGGGAGAAAGGATGGAGGAAGGGAGTGTGAAAGGATGATTAGGTGAAAGAATAGGTGGATGATGGGAAGGTGAAGGCATGGACAGATGGGTGTAGGAATAGATGGATGTATGAATAGATAAAGGCTGAGAGGATGGAAGTATGGATTGATGGAAGGAGCGCTTCTAATGAAGGTTGGGGTTGCTCTCTTCCTGTGCTCGTGTGAATAAGGTGTGCTTCATTTGGGGGATATTTTAATTTGATGGCTACCCCCCTTACCTGTCAATTAAATCCCTGTCAATACTTCATGAGTAAGCTCAGGACATACCTGAAGCGAGGTGCCTCGGCTGAGCCCTCTGTCAGCCGTCATGAATCCAGAAGTGAACGCACAATAAACCTCCACCGAGGTGCCTCAGCCGTGCCCTCTGTCAGCCCTCATTAATCCGCAAGTGAAAGCAGAATCAACCTCCGCCAGGGACAGATACCTCCGCCGTGCGCTGTAGGAGCCCTCATTAATCTAGAAGTGAGCCCAGCACATACCTCCACCGAGGTACCTCAGCCGTGCCCCGCAGCATCCCTTGATATGCCAGCAGGTACGCTTTGCTGTCTAATTCCCCCATCCCACCAGAGCGCCCCCAACCCAACCCTGCCATGCCACACTCTCTACGGTTACTGTAATTAATCCAGAGGCAGCACTTCCAATGCACAGCAATCCGCCTTTCCAGCATTCTAAGTAATCCCTGCATTTAGTTCTGCCAATGCGCCTCGGTCTGCATTCCAAAGCGCCTCGATGATGTCTTGTATCAATTACAGCGCCAAGCGTTTTCAAGGCACACAGCTCTCCAAATGAAGCTCCGGCCTGTGGCACCCCCTGCACTTAGAGAAGCCCCGCATACAGCTCTACCAATGCACCTCACCCACATCCTAGAAGTGACGGTTTTTTCTTTTTTGCACTTTTTATACGGCTCAAATTAGAACCGACGGTATTGGGGCGCTTTGCACCAGCACAGTTACATTACACGTATTCTCACCCTGAACTACAGTGCTATGATGCATGCATGGGAGGGACACACACAGTAGTGTGAGTTAAATTGAAAAATGTGATGTGCGTCTGGTGCGCGCAGTGCAGCAGATGCGTGTAGAGTGTAGACCCGGCCCTGTCATATAAGTGCCGGAGCTAAGCACCGGCACAAATTAAGCCCTTAGGCATTGACGCTAGTCAGGAACTGCACATGCCTAGCTGTCTCTGTAAGGAACATTCCAAAATGGTGTCATTAATAAATACGTTGTGAAGTTATTTATGAGTGCGTTTTATTCCACTGTATAATGTGAAAAATAATATGGCATCAGATATTTAACCTCAAAGTTGTGGTCTCAGCTCCTTCTGTTGATTGTCCTTGCTCGGGGTCCCCTCTTGTGGTTCACCCCACATGGAGACACATCTGGTAGGAGCGGGCCACGTGGCAACGGCGGGGCAGAATAGTAATGGCGGGCGGGCGTAGGGGTAAAAGCTCCTCCTTTTATTCAAGAGGGTAGAGCCCAACTAAAAGGTGGCTTTCTGGGGAATATGGGGCAAGAGTTAGGCAACCTCCCTTCATTTTGACCCACTGCTTCCTTCCTGCCTGCACTCGCCTCAGGAGCTCTTCAGCCGGGAGCAACAGGGACCTGTGTGATATTCGGAAAGAGGAAAGCGCAGCATTTATCTATTTTGCACTTTCCCAATATCATGTCTTCTTTTCCATGCAGTTTCTGATGGATTGAACGAGAACTGCAGAGAATGAAAAAATAATCTTTCATCTGCCCTGGACTGGGTCAGAAGAGAAATGGGCAGAGACAGCTGCGGCTAAAGCTCGCACCAGCCTCCCAGTCCATATCAGTTTAGACTCTTATACCTAGTGACCCGCACCCACCCCCGGCAGAGCTTGTTTCCTCGGGATTAGCTAGGGCTACTTGCCCCTCAGGCATTTAGCACCTCGTCTGTGGGAAGTGAGAAGCGGCTGCTACAAGAGGGGTTGGGCCGATGGTGAAGGGGGCAGAGAGTGCAGCAGAGGCCACCACGCAGGTGTGCCGCCCCCACCCCATCACTCCAGGCATTCTCACTTTTAGGTCCCCCCCCCCCCCCCCCCCGGACCTCAGCGATCTTTATTTTTCTCAGCTATCTGTGTCGCTATGTATTCATCTATATGCACCCATTCACCCACCTATTTCTCAATCTGGCTTGATTTTTTCCTAAGTATCGCATCTGCAATAATACCGAAATAAAATGCAGAAAAAAAGAAAATGCACATAATTGTATTTAAAAAATCATGCAACACCCACTCATGTGGTTTGTGCGGTTGGAGACAATTTGCCACATTTGCATATGAGCGTGTTAACACGCTCATATGCAAATGTGGCCATTCAAACACGCTCTCTCAGGCGGGGGTCGCCGTGTTCCTTGACCCATGCATTAGTGCTACTGATGGCGACGTTAATGAAGAGATGATCGCTAATTACAGGCTGAGAAACCAGCACCTCCTCGGATCTCCATCCAAACTCAGAGAAGCGTGCCCATCCTTCACTGGTGCCTTTAGCTCCTTGAGGGGCCTGTGGAGTGGCGAGGCGCTGGGGCCTCTACTTGGCCAGGGTTGAGTCCCTGCCGCTGCTGGACGAGAGGGACGAAGGAGGGAAGCAGATTGTAGTCCCTATTAAAAACAAGTGGGGTCGAGTCTCTTCCCCGCCTCCCTCCCGGGGTGCCGTTCTTACCTGCTGGACGGGGGTGTTGGGCCCCAGAAACCTGCTGGAACCGTTTCGGTAGGGTGAGGGGGCCAGGAGCCGGGTCCGGGTGGAGTGCAGCCGCCGCGCTGAGTCTGTGTCCGGGCTCCGGGGGCGGGGAAGGAGGAAGGCGGCCATGAGGAAACAAGCGGGAGGGGGCGGGAAAGGGGGAGGAGAGACGCTGACGACGGCCGACGACAGCCTTGGAGCAGGAAGGCGGCCATGAGGAAACAAGCGGGAGGGGGCGGGAAAGGGGGAGGAGAGACGGAGCACGAAGGAACAGATTCGACGGCCGGGAAGGCGGGCACCAAGAAACAAGCGGGAGGGGGCGGGAAAGGGGGACGAGAGGCCGGAGCACGAAGGCGGGCACTAGGAAACAAGCGGGAGGGGGCGGGAAAGAGCCGCCACGCTGAGTCTGTGTCCGGGCTCCGGGGGCGGGGAAGGAGGAAGGCGGCCATGAGGAAACAAGCGGGAGGGGGCGGGAAAGGGGGAGGAGAGACGGAGCACGAAGGAACAGATTCGACGGCCGGGAAGGCGGGCACCAAGAAACAAGCGGGAGGGGGCGGGAAAGGGGGACGAGAGGCCGGAGCACGAAGGCGGGCACTAGGAAACAAGCGGGAGGGGGCGGGAAAGAGCCGCCGCGCTGAGTCTGTGTCCGGGCTCCGGGGGCGGGGAAGGAGGAAGGCGGCCATGAGGAAACAAGCGGGAGGGGGCGGGAAAGGGGGACGAGAGGCCGGAGCACGAAGGCGGGCACTAGGAAACAAGCGGGAGGGGGCGGGAAAGGGGGAGGAGAGACGCTGACGACGGAAGGCGGGTGCCGGCAATGCCGGAACAGATTCGGGGGCGTTCCCGGCGTCGCGTGACGTCGGCAAAAGCCAAAGAATCTCGGGAACGCGCCCGTGTCTGGTCCGGCATTGACGGACAGGCCCCTTGTCCAATGGCTAGGCTCCATTTGTGGAGCTAGCCAATGGGACAGGGGGGCGTGTTCCAGAGTGCTTACTGTACTCAATAGATTTCTCTGGAGGCGGAGCCTAACGGCTCCGTCCCCCAGCGAAACCTAAAAAACATGAGCAGTCGGTAGACTGGTTGGATTAGCTTACAATATAGTTAAAACAGCAAGGTCCGATTAGCTATTATTAAGCATGCTAAGTTTGGCAATGCAAGATAGTTAACAAATCGATCTTATGAATAAATTAGTACAAAAACTTTTATGAGATGAGCTCATATGAAAATAATTATATTTTTCATTTAAAGTTCAATATTGAGACAGGCTGTAATCAAGGTAAACAATGCATAGGAGCTCAAACTTAAGGGTACCCACGTGGTGCTAGTGCTATAAAAAACTCATAGCCCAATTAAAGTGATCAAGTGAGAAGAACGGCAGAAGACAGACTATACAGATGGAACTAACAGAGGATTGTATGCCAATGTGGTTGAGTTGTAATCCATATGCAATTTGTGAGAAAAAGTGCTTTAGAAAATCTATTAAAGCCAGTATATATGAGAGGTTCAACCCTTAATTGAGTCATTATCAGGATGAAAGATGTGACAGTGTATTATAAAAATAGGCCTGACTCTAATCAGTAAGGCTGAGTCTACTAAACCAAGAAACCAATGCCAATACTGATAATTTTTAAACAATTGAATGAATGGTGCAAGGATATCAAAACCAAGCGGCTTTTATTTTCAATATTCAAAAATGTCTTTAATTTAAGAAACACATACAGGGGATATATACAAACATATGATATAAAAATCAATTAATAAATACCTTCTGTACACAAATGTTGTCAAACACTCCTACTATTGCTACTAACACACAGTCTCATTCATTCCCTCTCCAATCAAACCATCACCACACAAATCACACACCACAACGTCCTATTGGGCCAATGTAACTCTTTCAACTTAATAGAAGGCCCAACAGTCCACCAAGCAAAGCACAAATAGGTTCTAATTTAAATTTTTGGGGGGCACAAAATTGCATACAAAGCAACATATCAAATAATGAACACAAAAGAATTTCAAAAATGCTAAAGATCTACAATTCTCTTCAAAGTGCACCAAAACCATGAACGTGTATCAAATAAACGCCGGTGTTTCTTTGATACACGTCAGTAAACAACGAACTTAACTAATGGAGAGTTAAGAAACTGGCCGGGGAATACATTGAGCCGGTGGAAGCTCTGTATAGTATCACGGCGAGGGGAGGCGGAACAATTTGCAGTTCGTGCGCAAGCATTATAACCAAAAAGGTGCCCATGCAGCAGGTGTGAGAAGTTGGCCTGATATGTAGTGCTCACTTTTCTAGTGATCACTGTGTATCATTCCAAACGACCCTTATTGATGATTGGTTGTAAGTCAACCGTAGACCAGCTATCCTAGTAGCATGGACAAGAGCAGTCTTTAGGCTAAACTCTAGAGGGCGTGTTAAGCCAGCTGTTATACCATCACATATACCCCTTGAACACCAAGTGAAAGGACACCACACAAGTTGTTATGAAAATAAAAGGATATTTATTTAGAACACAACAGCCCTGGACTTTTTATGAGGACAGGGCGCTAAGCACAATACAAAGCTCTTAAGAAAATACGCCAAGTTGCACAATTTACACAAATGCCCGAGGGGCACGAAAAACCATATACTCTAAAAGTGGAATGCGAAATTACTAGCAGGTAAGTACTACGCTAATAGGCTTTGGGATCGCTAGGACTTGACTACTGAACCTTCAGATTACTAACAGGAGGCCTAGGGAGATCGGGTGCAGAGTGTACACTCTCACGCGGGATGTGGGACAAAGTCTATGGATGCTAGATTTCGTAAAGTTAGTGATATCGGACGAATCCGACTAGGTAGAGCTGAAACGAAAAAGGATCTGGACCCTTGGATAGCAAAGCTATGCTGGAGCACCGAAATGCTGAGGATGTATAGGTCTGGAAAGACGACGGGAATCCTCGTTGCAGTCTATGGAGCCTGAAAGAAGAAGTTGCTGGCAGGTGACCAGTGAAGAGATTCGGATGGATCCAAGCCTGGATCAAAGATGGAAGACACCTGTAAGCAGAGGGGACCAAGTTCTGAATCACTAGCCAGTGATTAGATGGGCACCAGGATGGCACCGGATGGAGTCACCTCGACCAGGTGAGTGGGTGACGCTGGGCTCTGCAGTCTCACGGACCAGGAGGCGTTGTCGGCGACCAGGATGGAGGTGCGTGCTGTCCCACGATGGTATCTGCTGTTGACGTCGCTGGACCCAGGATTGGGGCAACAAGTCTTGGCAAATGCAAGCCCACACGGTGGACTTAAAATGGCGTCTGGAGTGGACCAGGAGGGTCCGGGGTGCTCCTCTTTTGGAGGGGAGTAAGGGCCAGTCTGGAGCAACCAGACCAGCAGTGTTGATGTCGACGTTCGTCGTCAGGAAGGCCACAAGCCAGCAGGCTAGTAGTCAGACAACGCGGTGAGCAGCAAAGAGCAGAAGGGCCCCACGCAGATCTCGTGGAGGCTGGGAGGCTGAACTTCGGTGCTGGAGCTGCTCAGGGTTGGGGCTTCTCACACCCCAAAGCACTCTCGAGGATCCCTCGGCGGTCGTGCTGGGCAAGCGTCGTGCAGTCTTGAAGATGGCCGGTCCCTCGAGGTCTCGTCGCACCCACGGATCTCAGCTGAGCTGACGATGTGGGTAAAGGTCAGAGGTGCCAGGGAAGCCGGGTCTCGCCGTGCTGGTCAGTCGGATTCCGGAGGAAGGACGTGCAGCAAACCGCAGTGTTCTTGGATGGTGCCTGCGGGTGCAGGGTGACTACTCCTTAGTCACAAGGGAGAAATCTTGAGAAGAAGTTGAGAGTTCCTTTCGTAGAAAGTAGTTTCAGGATTCAAAGATGATCTAATTTGGAAGGGGGCCCGCTCCTATCTTTATACTAGGAAAAGGGGCTGGCACGCGACTAGGTCCTGCCCATGGGTGGGACCAGGAAGGGGGGTGGTTACACCCCTCTCCCATGCCGGACTTTCCCCAGCTCAGGGGCTGGTGTGCCCCTGGAACTGGTTCTAGCCGGCAGATGCATAGTGAGCACCGGGGTGCCACTTGCAGTCACCTTCCTCTAAAGCCCTGCCTACCCAGGATACACAAAACCCTGTCTGGGCTGGTGCTAGCACCGCCCCTGACAGGAAACCCTTTGTCCAAGCCTCTCTCGCTGGAAGGACTCCCAGCAGCAGGAGGTCAGACTTGTGTCTGTGGTGGCAGCATCCATTTTGTGATGCTGAGGCTTGAGTTAACTTTAACCGGGGTTCACAGTTCCGTACATGTCGTGTCTCTCTAGAAGGGTGGAATGCTAACTCCGTCGCCAGAATTGGCGAGGGGTTAGTATTCCAATTCATATGACACCTTACTCGACATGTTTTGATAAAGCGATACCAAAGATAGCATATAACCGCGAGGATTATAATGCACTTAAGAGTATATGGTATGCGTTATCATGGAACAGCTATTAGGACTTGGTTCCGCAAGCTGCGAACGGGCTCAGCTCATACCAGAGCACCATCTCACACGATTCCAAGCACTCTGCCTTCAGGATTGTCAAGGCCTGCCATAGGAGTGACTGATAGGAATCTGTGTGTCCATTTTAGGGTTAGATATAGGTATACTATATCTAAAGCAAAGGGTGTTTACACCACCTTGCCCCAGCTGTCGTGCAGACAGTTGTGTCAGATTTAGATGGCCAGCCAGGGGTGGCATAATACATGCTGCAGCCCCTGGTAGCCCTGGGTTCACCTATGCCCTGAGTTACAGGGTCTGATAAGGTGGCCCAGTACCAATTGGTAAATGCACCTAAGGTACACGTGTCAATTTAGAGCTAGAACAGTAAGGCTGTGGGTCTGATTAGCAGGCCCACAGCCAGAGAAGTCGTAAACCAGTGAAGCAAAAAGCAAAGATCTGGGGTGATCATAGGATTGCAGACCCTACTCTCCTACAGCAGGCACATTGAGAGTTATTTTGACAATGTGGCATGATAAACCCTCCACTGAGAACTTAGGCATGAAAACCACACAGTGAGCGAAATAATGGGAGAGGTCCACGGATGTGGTTTTTCTTTCCTTTAAATTGTGTCTCTTGGTCCTGATGAGAACCCCTGAGTTGATTGGGGTTTGAAACGCGTAGACCCTTTTAGTCCCACTACCAAACAATTGCAGTAATGTTATGATCAAGGTTTTGGTGCATTTCCTGAATCTGGAAAGAGCAGCAAGATGTACTTTGACCGATCAAAAAGTAAGGCCAGACTTGGCTAGAAAAAGCAGATAATGGAGAACTTGTTCTGCAGGAGCTGTAATTGAGTGAATATTATTCGCCTTACACCAACAGCAAAATTGCTTCCATTTGAGGCGTTAAGTCTTGACTGCTTTGGGCACGAGATTTGGCCAATATCTCACAACAGTCTTTTGAAATGTTGAGGTCCTTGAACTCTAAGAAATGAGTAGCTGTGCGTGCAAGTGCAGTGACTGTGGGTCCGGATGAACCACTTGGCCTCCGTCCCTTGACAACATCGTAGGCGTCGGCAGTAGGCGAATGGGCTTGTCTGGAGACAATAATAGAAGTTCCTGGAACCAATATGGTCTTGGCCAAAGGGGTGCAATCAGAATTAGATGGCAACCTTCCAGCTTCATATTGCGAAGCACCTTCGGAACCAATGGTATTGGAGGGGAAGCGTACGCACAAATCCCTGACCATTGCATGGACAGGGCATTCCCTCTTGATCCCTGTTGAGGGAACCTGCTGGCATAATATCGGCATTCCTTGTTCTCTCTCATTGCAAATAGATCCAGTGCTGGTTTGACCCAAGCTTGGAACACTGGGTTCACCTGTTCCTTTTCCAGCTTCCACTCGTGACAGTGAGACGGAGATGTGCTCAGGGTATTGTGGAGACCCTTGACGTGTTCGGCTCTCAGGGCATCTTGTGGAATGCGACACCTTCCCACAATTTCTGAGCCTCTTATTGATACAATACATGCTGATGGTATTGTCGGTCTGGACTAGCACAGAGGAACCCGCAATCCTCGGGTGGAATGCTTGGAGAGACAGATAAACGTTGTGGAGCTCAAGCCTGTTGATCTGCTGTTGTTTTTGTCTTTGAGACCATCTTCTTTGAATTCTGCAACTCCTGCAGATGACCTCCCCATCCTTCCATGGAGGCATCAGTCTTTAAAACTAAATCTGGAATGGTCTGTAGGAACGTGAGACCCTGGGTTAGATTCTCTGTCTGCGACCACCGATGTAGAGAATTTATCATGCACGGCGTGACCTTGATGGTATCGTCAAACAAACCCATGGTTTGTTGCCATTGAAGTTGCAGTTCCTCCTGAAGAGATCTCATTTTGAGCTATGCCAAGGGTATGAGATGTATCGCTGAAAAGCACATCCTCAGGAGTGAAGAAAACATTCGAACTGAAACTGACCTTTTGAAATTAACCTTGCCAATTTTTGAAGACGCAGCTGGTGGTCGTATGACAAGAATGCGTTGCTCTGGACAGTGTCTAACCTTGCTCCGAGAAAAGACATTACTCAGAGAGGACGTAACTGTGATTTGCTGTCGTTGAGAATCAGCACCAGAGAAGAGAAGAGAAGAGATGGGTACATTCTACTGTGGCAATCTTGGTTTTGTGTTCTGAAGGACCTTTGAGCAGCCAATCGTCTAGATGAGGAAATACTTGTATTCCTCAAAATCTCAATGCTGCTGCCACTGGTGCCAAGTACTTCGTGAAGGTTCTTGGTGCCGATTTCAGCCCAAACTGGAGCACTTTGAACTTGTAATGGGCGCCAGCCATTCGAAAGCGAAGATATTTGTGCTGTTTGGGGTGGATAGGTATGAGGAAATACGCATCTTCCCTATCCAGAGAAGCCATAAAATATCCTTCGTTTAAACAACTTTAATCTTGTGAAGACGAGGGGGAGGGGGACCCCTGGGCGGAGTAATAGGTGGCTGTTTGATGAATTCCAAGGAGTGGCCATTGGTCTGACGTCATTTCTTGTCACTTGTGAACAAATGCTGAAATCTTCGGGCCCACAGGTAAGGAGGGTAAAATGGTTGGCGCCCTGTGGAGATCACAGCTTCCTGTTAGTGTGTCGGCCTTGATACTGTAATCTCTTTCGACCACCCTGACGGGAGAAACTAGTTGTAGACAATCAACGGTATGATGTCTGGCTGTAAGGCTGTACTGGGATTGATACTGCTTATTTGGTTGGTTTTGGTATCCTCCTCTTGATGAAAAACTACGTCCTCTAGCTACTCTGAAAGATCTGCGCCCGTATTGAAGGTCTTTCAGTATCCGTGTCAGTTTTTATTGCTAAGAGGGTTTCATTAAAATGTTTACCAAACCAAAAACTCTCCATCATAGGCCATGCCTAGAATGTTTGTTTGCCCCTCAGGTCTGAAAGTAGTGGCATTAAGCCATCCCTGGCGTCTAAGCACTGCAGCCCCTGTTAGCTGACGGAGATTGGTGTTCACGATGTCCAAGGCGCAAGCTATAGTTTCTGATGCGGCACTTTCTCCTTCCAACAGAATCTTTCTTGCTTCCTGCCTTCGGTCCTCAGGAATGAGGTCAATGAGACCCGCCATGTCTGACCACATTTGACGGTCATAACAGCCAATTATGGCTAGAGGATTGGCAGCTCTAAAAGAAGACGCTGCCAAAGTAGAGAATGTTTTGCCTATAAGGTCCAGACGACGTCCTTCCTTGTCAGGCGGTATGGTGATAGGCGTTGCGGGATTTTAGATTGTTGTTGGTCAGCCTGTGAAATTATTGAATCTAGCTGAACGGTGGCCTATCAGACAGGATGGGCTGTTAGCAGGTGCACATTATTTCTTTTCTATGCGCGGAAGCAATGCTGGAATAGACTTAGTCTATTATAGGTACCACTCTCATGATCTTCCTGGATTCTTCCTTGAAATCATGAAGGAAATATTCTGTCTGTTCGAATGTAACTGGCAGTTGAAATCTAGCTGCTGCCCGTTGCATTAAAAAATGTACAGGATGCAGTCATAGATGAGGCCATCCTAGACAATCTTATCATAGACTTTGCTGCCGTAGACATGGTTATGTAGGCAAGGTTCTTGCAGACGAGAACGTCGTCATAGATCACAGTCATGACCAACCATCATAGATGAGGCTGTCATAGATCACAGTCATGACCAACCATCATAGATGAGGCTGTCATAGATCACAGTCATGACCAACCATCATAGATGAGGCGGTCATAGACGACAGTCATAGACAATGCCATCTTAGATGAGGCAATCATAGGTGAGGGCATCCGTGGATGGGGCCCATTCGTAGTTGGGGCCCCATTCGTAGTTGGGGCCCCATTTGTAGTTGGGGCCCCATTCGTAGTTGAGGCTAGAACCTTTCAGAAGACTCTCCCTTGTGGCTAAGGAGTAGCCACCCTGCACCCGCAGGCACCATCCAAGCATCGCAGTTTGCTGTAAGTCTCTCCTCCGGATCAAGACTGCCCAGCTCGACGAGAACCGGCTTCCCTGGCACCTCCGACCTCTACCTGCATCATCAGCCCAGCTGAGATTCGTGGGTGTGACGAGACCTCGAGGGACCGGCCATCTTCAGGACTGCACGACGCTTGCCCAGCACGACCACCGAGGGATCCTCAAGTGAGTGCTTTGGGGTGTGAGAAGCCCCAACCCTGAGCAGCTCCAGCACCGAAGTCCAGCCCCCCAGCATCCACGAGATCTGCGTGGGGCCCTTCTGCTCTTTGCTGCTCACCGCGTTGTCTGGCTACTTGCCTGCTGGCTTGTGGCCTTCCCGACGACGAACGACGACATTTCCAACGCTAGTCTGGTTGCTCCAGACTGGCCCTTGCTCCCCTCCAACAGAGGAGCACCCCGGATCCTCCTGGTCCACTCCAGACGCCATTTTAAGTCCACCGCGTGGGCTTGCATTTGCCAAGACTTGTTGCCCCAATCCTGGGTCCAGCGACGTCGACAGCAGATACCATTGTGGGACAGCTCGCACCTCCATCCTGGTCGCCGACAACGCCTCCTGGTCCGTGAGACTGCAGAGCCCAGCGTCGCCCACTCACCTGGTCGAGGTGACTCCATCCGGTGCCATCCTGGTGCCCATCTAATCACTGGCTAGTGATTCAGAACTTGGCCCCCTCTGCTTACAGGTGTCTTCCATCTTCGATCCAGGCTTGGATCCCTTCGAACTTCAACACTGGTCGCCTGCCAGCAACTTCTTCTTTCAGGCTCCATAGACTGCAACGAGGATTCCCGACGTCTTTCCAGACATATGCATCCGCAGCCCCTGGGCTAGGTAAACTCAGCATTTCGGTGCTCCAGCATAGCTTTGCTATCCAAAGGTCCAGATCCTTTTTCGTTTCAGCTCTACCTAGTCGGATTCGTCCGATAACACTAACTTTACGAAATCTAGCATCCATAGACTTTGTCCCGCATCCCGCGTGAGAGTGCACACTCTGCCCCCGATCTCCCTAGGCCTCCTGCTAGTAATCTGAAGGTTCAGTAGTCAAGTCCTAGCGATCCTAAAGCCTATTAGAGTAGTACTTACCTGCTAGTAATTTCGCATTCCACTTTTAGAGTATATGGTTTTTCGTGCCCCTCGGGCATTTGTGTAAATTGTGCGACTTTGCGTATTTTCCTAAGAGTTTTGTATTGTGCTTAGCGCCCTGTCCTTATAAAGAGTCCAGGGCTGTTGTGTTCTAAATAAATATACTTAATTTTCATAACAACTTGTGTGGTGTTCTTTCACTTGGTGTTCAAGGGGTATATGTGATGGTATAACAGCTGGCTTAACACGCCCTCTAGAGTTTAGCCTAAAGACTGCTCTTCTCCATGCTACTAGGATAGCTGGTCTAACGGTTGACTTACAACCAATCATCAATAAGGGTCGTTTGGAATGATACACAGTGATCACTAGAATTGTGAGCACTACATATCAGGCTAACTTCTCACATGGTGTGCCCCTGGAACTGGTTCAAACCGGCAGATTCATAGTGAGCACCGGGGTGCCACTTGCAGTCACCTTACTCTCAGCTCTGCCTACCTGGGATTCACAAAACCCTGTCTGGGATGGTGCTAGCACCGCCCCTGACAGGAAACCCTTTGTCCAAGCTCTCCTCGCTGGAAGGACTCCCAGCAGCAGGAGGTCAGACTTGTGTCTGTGGTGGCAGCATCCAGTTTGTGATGCTGAGGCTCGAGTTAGCTTTAACCGGGGTTCACAGTTCCATACATGTCGTGTCCCTCTAGAAGGGTGGGATGCTAACCCCGTCGCCAGAATTGGCGAGGGGTTAGTATTCCCATTCGTATGACACCTTACTCGACATGTTTTGATAAAGCGATACCAAAGTTGGCAAATAACCGCGAGGATTATAATGCACTTAAGAGTATATGGTACGCGTTATCATGGAACAGCTATTAGGACTTGGTTCCGCAAGCTGCAAACGGGCTCAGCTCATGCCAGAGCACCATTTCACATAATTCCAAGCACTCTGCCTTCAGGATTGTTAAGGCCTGCCATAGGAGTGACTGATAGCAATACATGTGTCCATTTTAGGGTTAGATATAGGAATACTATATCTAAAGCAAAGGGTGATTACACCACCTTGCCCCAGCTGTTGTGCAGCCAGTTGTGTCAGATTTGGATGGCCAGCCAGGGGTGGCATAATACATGCTGCAGCCCCTGGTAGGCCCTGGGTACACCTATGCCCTGGATACCTAAGGTATACTGTACAGGGACTGATAAGGTGGCCCAGTACCAATTGGTAAATGCACCTAAGGTACATGTGTTTCAAATTAGAGAGAGAACAGCTAGGCTGTGGGTCTGATTAGCAGGCCCACAGCCAGGGAAAGTCGTAAACCAGTGAAGCAAAAAGCAAAAATCTGGGGTGATCATAGGATTGCAGACCCTACTCTCCTACAAACCCATCCTGGCTTTCCCTGTGAGGCGTCCACTCCTGGGCACCCCCAAGGTGGAGGCCAGGCATCCTTAGCGTTGTGGAGATTAAGCAAGCTATTGCCCAGAGTTGCAGAGTGGGACTCCATGATTGGAATAGGCACTGAGGCGAGAATTATCAGGTCCGTTGGATTTTGAGCCCAAGACCCGCCGAGGCGGGGAATTGAACCCTGGTCCCGGGCTAGACCTCTGCATCAGGGTATGCCACTCTAATCATTGAGCCACACTTCTCCAGCAGTGACAGAAGAGCCATATTACCAGATACCGCCGAGCAGGTGGGGTCTCTAAATAAGTTGGTCAGTCCTCTGCAAGAGGAACAGAGACCACAGCCCCTAAACTTCCTGGTGTGCTACCAGCCAGTTTTTAAATGCCCACATCTTTCACAAAAGCACGGAAACCTTCCTGTTTCCTAATGAGTTGGTCCCATTTGTGCTGCTCTTTTGCTTCTGTTACTTCTTTCTGTTGCGGTCTTACTTTGTGCAGCTTTGTCTTAACAACAAAAAGCAGGTTTGTGCACAAGTACATTCAAAATAAATAATATCAATTAAACGTAGAACAAAAGCTGTTGAACCTCAGGGGGTACAGGCTGCAGTAATACCAAAACTCACTTCATATCTCAAATGAAAAGCCTCCTATTTCAAATATTGCCCTTTAATAAAAATTACTCTCTGGGTGGAAGAATGGACCAAGGCATGAAAATCTGATGCTTACAACTCAAAATGCAGCCATTTATGATTACAGTTAAGATAGCTAATATATCCAAAAAGACTTAAGACAGGGAATGTTCCTTGCACAGAGGTGCTGCTGTAGTTTCTCAGCAGCTGATAGTGCTTTACAGAGTATTTATCTATATTTTATTTTTTCATTAAAAGACAATGCCTTCAATAAAATAGTACTAAAGTTGAAATGTCTTTAAAAGTTGTACTGGAAATTTTGTCCACTGGTCATTTGTCAAAAGCGTTACATAAAATTGTTAAAAAGAACTTACTGAAAGCTTGTGAACAAAGGCTCGAAAACGACTTAGCCACGCGTATCTCAACTGAATTTATCAGCTAATTCCCAAGTAATTGAGAAAATGAAAACAGGACAGGTGCAGTTCATAAACACTAGTTAGCTCCAGAGCAAAAGATGAACAAAAGGTACACATAAACTGCAATATTTTGGGAGGATAAAATCTGCAATACATAAAAATTAATGTTTTTACGGATTCCCTAAAAGTGAAAAGGTTGAATTTCAAGTGCGGAAGAGCAGTTCAGGTGCTAGTTAGTGTATTTCTAGGCAACAGAGGTTCCGAGCTAGGGTACTGACACAGAGTTATGTCTTTTGAGCTCTTTGCAGCCTAAAATGGTCAGTAATTTGGAAATGTATCGGATTTTATTCAAGTGGATGGCTGTCTAAGGTTCATTGCACTGTACCGTTTGGTAAGGTTGTTGTGTGACTTTAGGACATAAAGTGGTGGCATTCACAATGCCATGGCATCAATACATTAGGTCATCTTTGAACTGCATGTTTATAAGGAATTAATATGAGTGGATCAAATTCATACAAAATGTTTTTTAATTTTAGGCTGGTGAAATGCAGATACTTCATCTTGTTCAGTCCGGAGGAGGTTACAAAGAGATTGGCTGAAAAGTGTCAACCATGCTCCTAGAGGAGATTGCCAGCAGACTGCAATTCGAAATGGTTGTGAAGGATATTGAACAGGAGGGATGATTTCTGGTCTCCTCATGATCAGCTATCAATCCACCTATCGACATACCATGAACAATTAAAGTATGGTAGACACCTGATGTTTGCAAAAATGTCAAAGACAAGGACAGTGTCTTCAAATAGTTTTATTAATTTGGATTTAAGGCATTAAAATTATATAATAAATATATTTGTATGCATTAAAGTGACTCTGCTGTAGCATTTACTGTATTTTCATGGCCAATTTTAATGTGTTTATGGGACTTGGTAATGTTATAAAATAAATGTGAAACCTTGGCTTGTTTTTCCGAGTCAATGACCTACCCAATAATAATGTATTATCGTTGACCGACTGCCTACCTCTCACGCTGAAGGATTTTGCAGAGAACTCCATCTCTAGTTAAATGGCTCTCCAAGTGAGGCAATTCAATTTGAATGCGTACTACGATGCTGCAGTGCCGTTGTTCCTTGAACATCCAAAAACTGAGATTGTTTTGTAATGGAAAAATACCATCAGTTAAGAAGACACGCTTTACAGGGATCTTTCAGCTATCTTTAACAGAAAGTGAGCCACCTTTTATTCAGGAAACTATGACAATTCCCTTTTAACATTTACTTGGCAGTTAGATTATTGTGCAGGAAGTCTCTCATCCCAAAAAATATTTCTCAGACAGGAAATAAACAACAAACCTCAAGTTTCAGCAATGTATTTGCCCAATCTAATAGCTCTGTGCCCCTAGGTGCAAAGAGCTCTCCAGGCAGGAGGTCTGATCGGCTGTTATTTCTTTAGTGACTATAGATACTTTGAAGGAGTGACTGGGTATGTGTTTTTCTTTGCTCATATTGATAGTCTGAAAGAAAGAAGTCAATAGTCAAAACTTGGTAGCTGGGATGTAGTAACCAATGGAATTTTGGGGGAAAATATTTAATGTTTGGACAAATCTTTAAAACTCTCCAGGCCACCCGACATATACTCATATAAACTGGTTTCTCATAAAATTATACACCAGGAGTTAAAAAGCCTGCCTAGTATTATGTAGTATCATACTGACTGAGCATAGGCTCTAGCCAGATCTTTTGTATTTTGTGGTACCCAACTAATACGAACTCCTCCAGTCGCAAGAGAAATCTTCAATGCTGCCAAGTGTGCATCCAAGGCCCAAGTATCATTACATTCTTGAGGGTCATGAAAAACTGAAGGGAGACAGTTGGCCCAATATTAGCACATAATGTTTGGTTAAGTACAGATCCTTTGCTGGAATAACCTTTGTAGCTTTCTACATCAAAGTCAGGTGCCTTTATGACTATATAAAAGTAACGAGATAGAATATTTTTGTCTGGAAAGAATTTGCAGCAGCCTCAACATACGTACAGTTCAACATAAATAATTTGGAAATAACTCATTTTCATGACTCACCAGTTCTCACTCCAGTCCACCCCTAGAAGAAATAGCCAAATGCTAGGTTCCTAATGAACACCTAAATCAAGCAGGATCTCTTAATGCCTAGGTACTTTACATGCTCACACAAAAGGGCATGTACCTAGTTGAGACAAGTTTTATATCATAAGGTCCGATCTAAGGTATTAACTTTACGGCCAGATAACTGATAAACTGCAGCCCGGTTATCAAAACCTAGTACTGGCTTTGCGTTTTCCAATCATAAAGTCGCCTGCTACACTTGCCCCAAATACTCATGACTTAATTAGTAAAGCTACAGAGAAATTCAATTTCTGCGCAAGAGGTCCAAGAATACAGTGGGGGGAAAAGAGCGAGGGAGGACAATTCTTCCTCGTACAACACCGATGTAATCAGATAACCGCATTAGTACACTCTCAGGCCCATGTGCTGTGGTACAATATGATAAACATTCAAATCAATCTCTCTCAACTGCAGAGATGTCTAATCAAAGCCCAGTGATACCTTCAACAACCCAGATCAAAATTCACCATATAGGAGCATGTAGCAAATGTCTGAAGTCCCAAGGTATTCATCTGGGGCAGTGCATTGGTCCGAATAGCCAACAGTAGAAGAGCTGAAAAACTGGACTCAGCGACTTGGTCTTCCAAGGGCTAAGTAAACAGAACGACAGAGGTAGACATACTTTGGTAAACCAGCTTTCTAATCAGAGCACTAAACTTGCCTGTTAGTGGTCAGTATCAGTGGGAAGACGAAAACAACACTACTAACATATGAAAGACAGCTAATGCCAGAAACGCTCAGTAGAAAATTCCCAAACAGTGGGTTACCAGATTAGTTCATACTAGCGCATAGCATATTGCTATTCCTAGACCTCTGTTAAACAATTTAATGAATTCTGAGTGTAGTAGTCTTCAATTACTTACACTAAACCAAACGCACGTTTGGTGGTTATGCAACCACCTAGTATCCCTACTGTGATGTTTTGGGAATAACTAAAGTAGAGAAATTAAAAGGAAAGAAACACAGCTACAAACTAACTTGTGTCTGGTCCTTTTAGCCCAAACAGAGGAAAGATGCTAAACAAAAATTGGTTCTGTATTACAAAATTCAACTAGGACTAACTTCACTGTGATAGTTCAATGGGGATAAGAGAAACACTGAACGCTGACATGAACAGACAGTTAGAAGGAAAGTTCATTCTTAAAGATATGTGCTTGGGAAATCCTTTCGAGACGAGAGGCAGGAAAAGAATAAATGTGATCATATGAGGATTTCACCTGTACAGTGAAGCGGATTTACTGCGTTCAGTTTATTTGAATTTTTTAAATACTTTTAGCCATAGCTTTTATTGCAGATCTCTGTGCACAGTACAGGGAACAAAGTATCTTGAGCTGTAACTTGAGGCCCTTCTGCGTGAGAGGCAACCCAATACAAACTCTCTAAATATTAAATAAGGCCATAATTAAATTATGATTCTGCTTTGTCCATCTACTAGTGTGACATCGGTCATGCATTTTAAAAAGCAGTCGCAATGACGAAAACGTTTTCAAAAACGCAGTTTCTAACAAGGCCAAAATAAATTGTTGAAACATACCCTGTTTTTGTCTCAGTTTTAAACGCGCTCCTATAACCAAATATTGTTATAGATTTTATGAGAACCAGTGAACAAACTGTCATTCAGGTACTTGATAATTTTCAGAAAAGTCTATGCACATTATTTCTCGTACATAAAATCGGAATGCTTTAGTATGAGTGTGTTGCATATTAATAATACATTGATATGTTTTGTGAAAATATAAACTAATTTTGAATTTGAAAGCAAGCAAGATACTGAACACTGATAAAAAAGTGTGAAAACTCAAGATTAAGAATATGTCCATTATCGAGAATGACCGCAGAGAAGTACGGTGTAGGTTAGACTTATGTGAACACATCTACTACAGAATAATTACACTGAGGAAATAAAAACAGGTTTAGGGGTTCCAGGGTCAAATCAAACAAAGTGAAATTAATTATTTGTTTGACCTTTTCAAAGAGTGTAGTATCTATGCAGGCAGTCCCAGTTATTATGGACGAAAGGAGCTCTAATTAGTATAACATGCTTTAAATCTTGGCGAGCAGTTTGTGCGGCAGGCTGACCCAGGAATTTATTTTGAGCTTTAACAGGGTATGTTCCTCTCACGGTTTTTACAAGGTCATCACATTTGTGATCCTGGGAATATATTGTTATAGTCGAACATGGTGACTTTGGTGTGAAATAGTCACGTCCAAGCTTCAACAAAGGGCAAGGTACCATGGCACAGATGACTGCAACTAGCAAGAGAACTTTGTTCAAAAGGAACAATACAGTGGTTCATGTGTGGGGAAGGGGGTAAAAAGAGTGGGAGTGGAGGCGTGACAAGAAAGAAAATCTATGGCCTATTTCAAAAGACCTTAAGGCAACAGCAAGAAATACCTAAGTGTAGTATTTTTCACGCCTCTGAACATTCACTGCAGGATACCCTTAATGGGTTCTTATGAGGAGGTGGTGTGGTTCAAACATGTACTGCCTCTTATCTTCTTATTCTTTGTAAGGCCTATAAAGCGCCTAAACGTTCACCCAAGCCTGACCTACACTAAAGCAAAGGTTTGAACAATTAAGTACCCATTGGAGAGGAGACAAGCTATCGAAGACATTGATATTTTCTGCAATAGTACACAACGTTTTAGAAGCATACTTTTCGGTGGAAGACTACTTCTCAATCCAGAGATTCCAGAGCTAAATAGAGTTAAGGTGTATTGTATTGTAAGTGCATTTATGTGGCTGCGATTAACAGAAGACAGGTGTTCATGGAATGCATATGTCATTTATATTACACACTCAGAAGATGTGCTGAGGACAAGAACAGTAAATTATGTTGATTTCTGAAGGCTTCAGGTAGGGAAGGAGGCGTCCTGGGGAAAAGGTTATGCATAGCACATATAGAAGTAGGTGCTAAGAGCAGAAAAGGGCGTTTTGAATGTTTCATCTACTGTCATGTGTGTCTGTGCTGTACATCTAGAAAAGCTGCATTTGGTTTATTATCTTATGCCCACTGCTTACTCCTTAGTATCACACTTATCTGCCAGGTAATGTGCTTTTGGTAAAAATGGCTTTGTGGATTAAAATCAACAAAACTGAAAAACAGCAAGAGTTTTATTTACTGACTTTATCTATTTCAGTTCTGGTGAGTATTGCACATTTCAACCTAAAAAAAGTCCCCTTAGGAGGCAGAAAGGGACTAGATGTGATAATTCAAGGACTTACCAATTCGGGAACTCTATCTAGACTTTATTGAGAAACCATTTGATAGATCCCTATATTTCAAATTTAGAACTGGAACACTTACTCTGCATACTTTTACATCTCGGTGGGAACTGCCAACTCAGACCACAGATTTCTGATTTCGTGCCATCATAAACAGGAGTCAGTGGCACACTTTATGTTTGAGTGCCAGGAGTATGCCCAACCAAGAAGAAAATGGCTCAAGAACCTGTGCCGCATGCTGGGGACTAGGTATCATGTTGAGGCACTGCGTATTTTAATGTCAGACTCACGCACATTGTATGTTTGCACCCTCTCAACATTTTTATCGTGGGCCTGGCGCATTAGGAGCAAAAGGCTTATAGAAAATGTTTAATTCTTTTTTAACTTAAACCTTTAGGATATGCTTCTTTTAACGAAAAAGTAAGGTTTTTAAACTTTAATGTAATCAATTTGTTGTACTTTTCCCATCATCAAATGAACTTGTGTATACTTTTTTTACTATGAAGCTTTTATGATAATTTTTATAGAAATAAAGCCTTTTGACTTGACTTGACTTGATAATCAAGAGATATGGTATAAAGCTAAATTTCCAGAGCTTGAGTTCGAATCCCAACTTGCCCCACCCGACCAAAGATTGATCTTGGGCAAATTGCTAAACATCCACAATCTGTACAAAACGAACGGTTGCACTTTTGGCAGAATGTGCAATACAGACTAAAGAAATCATCTATGTAAGCCACCCAAATATTCAATAGTGCTGACCGGTGGAGGGGACATATGGTTGTGAAACTGTTTAAAATGCATATCACAGGAGCAGGGGAGTCAGTCACAGATGCTGTGCAATTCACATCTCTGGCAGCATTCAAGCTTCAGGGGGAGGGTGCAGGTGGTAAAGCATGCAGATCTGGAACATATTAAGCAGCAGTGACTAAAGCCCTTTGCGTTTCGGATCCGCGAGAATGTAGGTTGTAGCTTGTGTTAGTGCACACCAGAGATCCCCCAAAGCGTGCATAGTATGCTGCATTATGAACATTTTACAAGAAAACATGCAAATACTACTATTTAACTAAGATGATCTATGGTAGTGAAAGCCGGCAGGCAAGATGGTACGGAAGAAGCAGGCAAGGACAGCCAGCTGGGCATTGCTGTCGAGCCCCAAGCTCCTTGAGGCGCGCTACAGTTCTAAGTAGCTGCAATAAAGCTACCAGCCCCATGCACAGCCCCGCACCCCCCCCCCCAGTCACAAGTTCCAACAACGCTAAATGACGAAGTAAGGGTGGGTGGTAATAGAAAGTATGGGAGAGGGGACTTTGGCTTTCTCCCGATAATGAATGTTTAAGTGGGAACAACACAGCTAACATTTCTTGGGCCAAAAATCCCACAAGGTATATTCTAGAGACTAAACAAAATCCTTCACATGTGATGCCTAGAGGGAGGTCTTTCCGGTAGGGGTAGTAACAATCGCAACACCCAGCGGTCTTGAAAGGCAGAAAGGGGGCGACACTTTAGAATCTGTTGTTTAAGGACAGCCACTCACTGACGCAAGAAAAAACGTTTCCATGGAGGTGGACACTGGCGTGTCAACAGTGAATACGGCGTGAGAATAATTCTTTTTTTTTTAAAAAGCCATTTACTAAAAATTAACGTCAAATCGAGCACATAGACCGAGGTTGCACTAAACTTGTAGATAAAGGAATCTCTAGGGATAATAAACGGAGGCCGAGGCGCTTCTGGGCCCTATTATCTTTGCCATCTTCAATATACTAATGCCAATTAGAAACCGAGCTGCACGTGGCCTCATGTCTCACAAGTCTCCTTCAGACAGTCCTGGGACTTGGTATACCATGGTTCTCTGCGTTCATGGAACTACATGACCATAACTCCATATGTAAAAACAAAGCTACATGTCCCAGAAAGCAAAGTGCTTCTGACGTAAACCCGGGAAGGGCTGCACAAGCGTGTCACACATGGCATGAGTATACCTGGCATTTGCGTGGGAGAAGCCAGTGGTAAACTTGAATTAGTTTGTTTGTACAGCATGTAAAACAGGACCTTGTCCATAACTGTTTGAGACATGTACATAAACCTTATGGGCAAATCTGGGTTTCTTTAGTGCTAACAAGAATTTAGACTAGAGCTATAATGGGGCCAAGGATGGGTAGAATCAGACCCATTTTACCAGTAACGGAGCACTGTTCACATGTTGCAGAAAACATCAGTGATGTGTCTTTTATGGGGCTGCAGAATTTTCTCCTGTTTGTGCAACAGAGGGACGTGCAGTTTCATGCAGTACTGCGCAGCCAAGGCGTGGAAGTTGCCCTTGACACAACACAAGTCTAAACAAGCACCAATCTCTTAGCTTTATGGGGCCATGTGTTGCTAATTAGCGTGAATTAGAAACACATGGCCCCATAAAGATAAGAAAGTGCTTTGCGACAGCAGCAAAGCCGGCGAGCCAGTCGGATCGGAGACAAAAGGGCGTCCACAAAAAACCCTAATTTCTAGTGGCAGGCCACAGTTTAGCATAAACGGTAACGTCAGCCAATGGAAATGAGGGGCGGGGCTTAAAGCCCTTTTCTGAAATCCCTCTCACAAAATTTCGCGCCAGCGAACAGCGCATGCGCTGCAACGCAGGTGAGACCTAAAAACCCAGTATAACAAATAAGCATTAGTAACGCCGAACAGGTCTCATCTTTTGACCTAGTGGCACTGTCAATGTTTTTGCCGAAGCTTAACAGCCTCGCCAAAAAATAAGTAAATTAAAATTAAAAAAAGAGGGGGGAAGGGCACACTGATTTTACTACATGTGTGTGCCCCTAGGGAATAACAAATTCTTTTTTTATTGTTTAATATTTACCTATCCAAGGTGGCCGTCACCACTTGGATCAGTAAATTTAAGAACAAGTAACATTTAATTTGGGGTTTTTTGGCTCTGCGGAGTGAGCTTGACTCAAATGCCAGTTGCCTGGGCCTCCAAAAAAAACATGAGTGGTATGAGTAGCAACGAAAGCACAGGTGAAGGAGGGGATAGAAGAAGTAACGAGTGGGTGAGGGTGCAAATGAGACACTTGAAAAAAGGCCCCAGGATGGGTTTTAAAATTAAAATAAAGCCAGTGAGAGGTGGAAAAAGCAATGTACGAGCGTAGGGAGAGGGATATGGGAGCAACAGGGAGTGTGTTGGGGAGTAGCAGTACACAAGGGAAGAGCACTTGAAATCATGTGCATACCAATGGAGGGCTGAAAGTAAAAGGAAAAATAATATGATCCCCGAATGTAAGCAGTGGAAGAATACAAGTCTGCCATTCAAAAGGATAGAAAAGAGGTTACGCTCCAGTAAAGGGACAAAAACAAGAGAAAGAAAAGCCGTTGGATAAGAATCAAGCAAACGAATGACAAGAAAGCCAAGCATTAGTAAGCAATGGGCTAGCTCCAAGCCCACTGTAGTTTTTGGTATGATCCACAAATGCCTTCACCTATTTATTTATTTATTTGTGTATTTTGTATAGCGCGCAGCTACCTCAACGGGGTGTCCCGGCGCTTTTGCTCAGAATACTAGATCACCTATACAGAGCAGAAATCTGTGCTGTAGGTGATACCAAAAAAATGGGGAGCACACACTTGACCAAAACAGATACAAGTAAGCTTCTTATTCAAACAACACTGCCACAACAACACGTGGAAATTATTATTATTATTATTTATTTCATTTATAGGGCGCACAGCTACCCAACAAAAGGGTTTCCCGGCGCAACAGATCCCGATATAATAAGCTATGGCATGCTAGATATTAAATAGCCAGGTTTTTATGGCTTTCCTGAATTTTACGTAGTTCAGCTCTGTTCTCAATGTCGGTGGCATTGAGTTCCAGAGAGATGGTCTAAGAACTGAGAAGGACTTGCCACCCATGCGCGCCAGTTTGAATTTTGGAATTACAAAATGATTGGCGGTGGAGGACCGCAGAGTCCTGGTGGGGCGATAGGGGCGCACCAGGTTCTGCAGGTATTTCGGGGCAGTGTTAGTGGAAATTCTATGCATAAAACATAACGTTTTGAATTTGACTCTGTTCTCAATCTTTAACCAATGAAGCTCCCTGATATATTTGGTGGTAGGTGTAGAGAATGGAATTTTACATAACAGTCGTGCTGCTGCATTCTGTACAGTCTGTAGTCTGCGGACAGTGGCCTTATTTGCCCCCAGGTACAAGACATTACCGTAGTCGAGCCTTGATGTCACTAAAGCATTGACTACGTTTTTTTTAGAATTTTCCAGTAGCATCCAGCATATCTTTTTAGCCACTTTAAGATGGCAAAACAAGTGGCAGCGGTTTTTATCGCTTGTTGGTGAAGGTTGAGCGAGTCATCAATAATGACTCCCAGATTGCCGTCATTTGTGACCGGTATGGGGGAAGTACCCATTTCAGAGGGCCAGTGCTGGGGGCCCCATAACTCTGTTTTTTTCCCAACAGGATTAACTCCGTTTTTCTGCCGTTTAATTTTAAAAAAATGTTATTCATCCAATTCGAGATGTTTCTGAGTCCAAGTTGCAGAGCGGAGGGAGTGCTTGCATCTGCTGATGAGAGAGAAAAGAGCAACTGAGAATCATCAGCGTGTGAAAACATCAAAAGTCCGGTTTCCTCCACTAATTTAGCTAAGGGGCTCATGTAAATATTAAAGAGTAACAGGCTCAGAATTGAGCCCTGAGGTACTCCATGTTTGAATGACTTGATGTCTGAACTGGCGGTTTGTGAAAAGATTTGAAATGTTCGATCTTTTAGTAGTGATTTAATCCAATCGAGAGCCCTACCTCGAATGCCTATAGAATGGAGTGTCTGGGCAAGGATAGCGTGTGAAACGGTATCAAATGCCGCGCTGAGGTCGAGCAGCACAAGTGCTACCGTTTCACCCTGGTCCACCATGCGGCAAATGTTTTCAGTGACACCCAGCAGGGTGGTCTCAGTGGAGAATCCTGAACGGAAACCAGATTGATGAGAGGGGAGTAGGTCATGAGTAGAAATAAAGTCAGTAAGGCATCGATGCACATGCTTTTCCAGTATTTTAGCAAAAGTGGGCAACAAGGAGATGGGACGAAAATTAGATGGCAAATTGGGGTCAGCTCCAGCTTTCTTCAGGAGTGGATGGATCATGGCATGTTTTAATTCACTAGGTACGATTGCCTCCAGTAGCGATGAATTCAAAAGATCTGTAATTATTGAAAAGACATTGCTACTGAGTAACTTTAGAATTGTGCATGGCAGTGGATCTTTCGGTGAGCCTGATTTAATAGTTTTGAGCATACTCTGTACCGTGTCAGGATTTAACAAGGGCCATTCTTCCAGTGTAACAGCCGCCACCTCCACTGAGGTGAGACCCTCTAAAGTGCTGGTATCCCCAATGGGAGTAAGGGGTATCCCACTGGATGTAGCCGGTGTTCCTGGGGGAGTTTTGGTGGGATCTTGATTTATATCTGAGTGAATTAAGTCAACTTTGTTAATGAAATAGGCGGCCAAAAGGTCACATTGCGTTTTGTTAAGGTCTAGTGGGGATTGTGATGTATTTGAACCAGCCAACTCCCTTACCAAATTAAAAAGTGTTTTTGATTGCTCCAGTGCATTTGTGATTTTAGTGCCGACATATTCCGATCTTGCTATACTGCACATTTTTTGGTATTTTGTGAGTTGGATTTTATATTTGTACTTATCTTCGGGGGAATAATATCTTCTCCATGACCTTTCCAGATTTTTACATCTAGTTTTTTTTCATTTCTTAGTGTGTCATTAAACCAAGGGGCTGGGCATCGGTGAGAGTTTTGTTTTAATTTGGTTATAGGCAAAGTGTGATCGATGGCTGCTAAGAGCCAGCTCTGAACTGCGGTCGAAAGCTGCTGAACTGTGGGCTTAGTCCTTGGGTCGTGATTTTCTAGGAAAGCATTAAGACTCTCCATGTCTACTTGCTTCCATTTTCTAATGCACTTATTTGGTGCTTGGATGTAATCTTTATTAATTGTTTCATCCTGAAGTGTGAATTTGACCATGTAGTGGTCTGACCAGGGCAAGGGCAGGGCAGGGTACATATTGATATTATTAAGATTAGAGAGTATGGGGTCTAGCAGATGGCCTGCACGATGTGTTGATCCTGAATTTTTTAATATCAAATTAAGAGAGGCTAGGTCCCCAATCAGACTTTTAGCCAGGGAACAGTTATCATCCTCTAAGTGTAGATTAATATCACCCAGGATGGTGAAGTTGGCAGTTTTCATCGACAGTGGGCCAATAAGATCTAAGAGATTGGTCAACCATTTAGACGCCGACCCTGGGGGTCGATAGACCAAAACTCCTGAAAGGGTGAAATTTGGGGCCATTGAGAGTTTGAAAGTTGCGGCCTCACATCCTTCCCAGCTAAGGGGTTTGAAATCGCAACTGTAAGTTCTTTTAAATATAATAGCTATTCCACCCCCAGGTTTCTTATCGCAATCTTGTCTAACTATCGCATATGTATCTGGGAGTGCCATGGCTATATCCAGTCCTGAGCTTTCCTTGAGCCAGGTCTCGGTCAGAAATAAGGCATCTGGTGTTTCATCCATTAAGATGTTAAATATTTCCGTTCTGTGCATTGGTAGGGAGCGGCTATTTAGGCTGAGGAACGAAAAAGCTTGAGATATAGATGATATAGGTAGTTTGAGGGGGATTTGCCTTAGAGGCTTTTGCTCCTACAGGATCAATATGCAAAAAGCAGTTTTGACATGTATCTTGATCTGGAAACTAGCCAGAGCTCTTTCCTCTCGTAGTAGGCTCCTAAAGAATCATAATAGATGTAATCCAATGTTTGCCCAATGAGTTATAAAAAAAGATCCTTAATGATTCGGAAAACTAAAGAACTAAAAACAGCCACAAAGGACCAGTAAAAGTGAAAACATCAAATAGACTTCAGTGGAAGTCATGTTGTTAAATCCACTCCCGAATACGTTCAGTCAAACTAGATATGGGGAAGTTTGAAGATTATTCAACCTCCATAGAAATCAAATGAGAATCCTGTAGAGACCACCCATGTCTGCAAAGCCTAGTAGAGAGTCCATTCTTTGGAGCATGTCTCCAACAGGTTGTCAGGAATACTTGACATGGCACTGCTTCAGTGCTAAAACACAAACACATACAGTCTAAACTAAAGGGCTTCCAAATTTGACTGACATGATTGGACCCAGTGACCGGTACTGATGCATGAACATTTATAAGAGTGAGCAAGTCAGCTGCTAGACATTTCCTAACCCCTTTAAAATGAGCACCCGTTCTCCTAACGTACGTGTTGGTGTAGGTTTTATTAGAAACATAATACAGACTGAATAAGAACATTTTAGGACCATTTTAATCGGAACTAAAGCAGGTAAACACTTATAACAACAAATATAGTGAATGACATTATTTTGCTGCTCTCACCAGAGTTCCTTCTTTGATGTGTTCAGACTACAGGCATCACCTGTGCCATTCCACAAGGAGATCTGCTGTTGGTGCCCAAATAATAAACAAATCTATTCATTAACCCCTTCCATGCTGATGACAGAACGGTTCCGTCATCAGCGTCGGTTGAGCTGTGCTGATGACGGAACCGTTCCGTCATGACTCCGCCCGCAGAGGCGGAGTCAGCACAGGCGGGGAATACGCCCCGCACGCGAGGGGTTAAGACAATTTTTATTTTTAATGTTAACATTTTTACTGAAAACGTTGTTCAAGAAGAAACCTCATGTACCAAGAACAGATAGCAAGATTAAGTCTGAGGAATTAGTCACAGATAGATTCCAAATAATAGATTACAGCATGTAATATGGAGTTATTACTTATTTTACAACTGAAAGAACACTTGAGGAATGGTTTAAGTCCACATTAATCACATTTAGGTGAGAGGTTTTCATTAACGTGTGCTTGTGATACAATCACCACATCACAAATGTCCTTTGTAGTCACACAATCGTCAAAAGATCCACCAGGCATGGGGACCTAGCTGTTCCTGCTCCTCGCCGCTGGTACCGGCCTCACAGAAGTCCTGTTATGTCTACTTCGTGTAAGTGCTGAAAACTTTCCTCAAATTTAGGAAGCTGGTTTCCTTGTGATTTTCTTGCCTTCGTTTGCATTGGTGAGCCCCCTAGCTTTTTGTGATGTGCTAGATACTTTAGTGGGAGGTATGGGAGCCTTTCCTCCACCTCTGGGGCACGCCTTTAAGGGCAGAAACTGGTCGATACCTTGGCAGTAAGGAAGAGTGAAGGAATCTTAATTTTCTGCTTTTACTTCCATCCTTCACTTTTTTAAACCTAGCCGGATGACCCCGGAATAAAACTGAGAGTGGGCACACGTCTGAGCTAGTTTTAACTCTCACTGGCTGCATCTGTTCTTCGGTGATCCCAAGAAACGTAATTGTTTGTACTGTCTTCCCCTCTCTTTTACTCCACCTCAGGCGTTGGTCTGCGCAGGGGTGTTTGTAGCACACCCTATGATGAAGCACGTCACAATTTTGTGAGTGAGGGCAGTTTTCCCACTGGGGGCATGTGACACTGTCTGAACATATTTTGTTCTTTCCCTACTCCTTTGTGTGCGTTCAGTAATATTCAAAAGTAACAGAGTGAGTTTTTTAAGGAGAAAAGTAGGACAACATGGCATATATCAATGACATCTTTGAAACAAGAATGACTATGTCCTAAGTTACAAATCTTGCTGATAAGTGAGATGGACGATCTGTTGGATATCGTAGCATGTGCTAATATAGTGCACATTTCAAGTATTTGTACTCCAAAATATATTTATAATACAAAAAGTAGGGAGCCGATATATTTTTATGATATTGATTTTTTACTTTATCCTTCCTTTAGAAAATATTTCAAATTATTAGCAGTATAAATGCTTTCAATCGGTAATGTAATCTTTCTGAAAAGATATTCCCTAGCTCAGTTTTTAAGATGATTGACATAAATGCACACAAGGCCACCTCAGACTGCTGAAAGCGCATTATGAGGTTAATGGTGCAGAGGTACACAATGATGGGCTAAGTGCATCCATGTGATGGAAAAGAAAGGACGCCATCAAATGTGGTAAATATACTACAGCTTGCATGGTTTATAATGTTTTGAGCACCCGCCTTTACATGACAAAAGAAGTACAACGACTACAACAGTGAATACTTGCATTATCCCAGCAATGCTCACAGCTCTCAAGATAGGAAATTTTGAGTGAAAGATCTACACTTTCAGGTTGCAAATACAAAAGTCTCTATAAAATAACGAGATTGGTTAGTTGATAGCTCAACAGCAAGACAATAAGAATGAGCACTAGAGGCATGTGGCTGCACATACACAACATGGATATCAGAATAAACCTTCTGTATTCATTCCGTAGTCCAAAAACTGCCCAAGCCAAAATTCGAGGCTCCGAGATGGGAGATTCTAGCACTGGTATCCTGCCACATCAGAGCCTAAAATCTAGTCTTGAGGACTAATCTCATTTGAAACATGTCCGAGGGTCACTAGAAAGGGCCAATCTGGACTCCTAAAACATTAGTCTTACCAAAAATATTTACTGAGTTTACATGAACAAGTCATCAATGCTGCACCATAGAAGTAAAATGTCACATTCAAACCTGCCTTAGAGAACACTTCACTGGCGGCCAGTGAAGTACAGAATTATATCCTGAATCGTCTACTAGAATCGCTATGTATTCTAGAGTAAAGATCAAAACAAACCAGCTGAAAAGAATGCCTTCAATGGACAAACCAACAAATTTAGATCGAGTAACCGTGACTGCTATATGAAGTAAACGTGGCAAAAATATTGATATGGCCCTACTGGAATTAGAGGGCCACAGTCTCTGAACTCTACCTTTGCCAATTCTCGAGAGCCTAGCTAATTAATCTGCTCTTTGAACATATGTTTTCATTACAAGTTCTAACACATTCACTAGAGCGCAGAAACAGGGTACTGTAGAAGGAGTGGCCATGCTCAATTTAAAATGATCGACAGAGCAAAAATAAAATTAAAATATTTGTCCTTCAACCTTCGCAACTAACTACCTACTGCCTTTTATGATCCAACACCGTGTTTACCAGGTGTGCTTGTGCCTATCTGAACAAAGTGCTCCAAAGGGGCATATAGGCCAGCTATTTTGACATTATATAAAGTAATATATAGATTATTCTGATTTCTCCATTAAAACAAAACTGTCAAACCACAATCACTACAATACATCACGTTATACAAGAGGAAATCACAATATATTAAAACAATAAAATAGCATCTCACCCATACACCAAGCCGAATAATCTTATAAATAAAATAAAAAAATAAAACAATATGAGTTTGCATGTGGGTATCTTCTTGGACAAACTTCCTATGACTCACACTACTGCCACACACACTGCTTCTCATAAACATAAGAAAGGCTCCATTCTGTTGATCTTAAACACAACGTGCTTAAATTATCTTCTAACGTCTCAACAGCGGGGCAAATCAGGTAAAAGTGCATCATGTCTTTAGCAATCCTCCTTCAAACAAAAACAGCAATATTGTCGTCCATTTCAATTCTAGATTCCAGTAGCACCATCTTCATCCTAGACTTGCCCACCAAAGCTATTAAACTGTGCGCAAGTACAAATCTAATAAAACAAGCCTCTTAAAAAGGAAATGTGTGCACACTATAAAAGAACAAAACGGATAATCTTGAGATTGTATCCCAAATCAGTGGCAGCGTCTGTTTTATTTACTTATTCAAAAGCTTAATCTCTATCATTAAGTCCTGACATGAAGCAACAACGGAGTCCTGGAGCATACTTTCACATGTACACTACTAATTCAACATTTTGAAAACCTATGCGAGCTACGTATAGGATCAAGGTCCTTTTGACCCCCAACAACTGATGTAATACATTTGGGGTCTTTGGATTAGTCAAAGAAAATGTAGGATTACTTTCTTCAATCTGCTGACACTTCATCTTTTTTAGTGCTAGGAATCATGGGGCCATGGTTTTCATTATGATGAACAACATCTCCAACCTTAATTTTTGGAAAGCATAAACTATCTGTCAAACTTACTCGATTGTTTCCAACGAAAGAAATGGTCACAGCCGTAATCCCACACCCATAAAGCAGAGCTGACACTGTTGTATTCTCACACACCTGAACACATTTGTCTAGGACACAACACCTATATTATTTGGAATTAAAGCGGATAACTCCACATAAATTTCGTGGAACCCTCTTAGAAAATCTTGCTTCTTCATTTAACCATTTTCCATTCGTCTGGAAAACACTTCCACAACAGAAGTAGTTCTCAAATAACCCAACTTTCTCTTTTCAAATCATACAAAGACCCCTGCCCTGTGGATTTGATGAAAAAAAAACTTCGTTTTGGTCTTTGGGGTTAAGTTTTAGCTGCAGTGTTCCCAAAAATAGTTATATGGTTTTGTATCCCTCTAGATGTTTGAAAAGTAAGTGTGGTGTCATCCACATAAATGAGGGAAACAAAATTGTGTGCAAGATCTAAAAAGGTGGTGTCAAATCACCTTTCTCTGATCTTACTAGATTGTTCAATCTGTGTTTTATAGCTGAACAACGATCCATGATAGAAAACCCACTTGTAAAACCTTCCTGATTTGTGGGAATTAAATTAATGTAAATAGACCACTCTTTGACTCTAGTCGATAACTAACCACTTACTAAACAACTTACTTAGTGTCTAGAAAGGTCTGATTTAGCTTGAAACCCTTCAAAAAAAAATTAACTAAGGGACAATAATATTATCTTTAAGGGGGCATAGCAACCATCATTGCTCAGGTTAGGTTAATAGCTTGTCCAACCACTGGGGCAAAACTTAAACATATTTGAACTGGGTTGGGGCAGATGTCTTACTGCTTTTATAGAGTTCAAGCAACTTAAACACTCCTCCCTAATTGTGGGTGGGTGGGTGGGTGGGTGCTCTCGAGCATTGCTGTCAAAAAAATATTTATAAATTGATCCTTTCAAGCTTGGAGTATCACTACCAGATCCAATGTACCTACTTTATGAGATACCACACAGGCCATGATTTCCCAAAAAGTCTCCACATGCCTTCTGTTAACAATTTCTAACAGATTATTCCTCTTCTGCAAGATAAACTCAAGCTTCTTGGCATTAAAAAGGTGCTGTGCAGTTAAGCTAGACTTTAAAAAGGAGCTATAACAGTCTACACAACCTACTGTTACTAGTTAAAACACAAAGTTGGAGAATTACTCTCATCATATAAAATGACAGGCTTTGGTGTATCATTCCGCGTCCCCTGGACACCTTGGATTGCCATGTGTAAGTGACTAACATCTCAAAATTATGATGAATCAACAAGCATTTAATTTTGTCTTGTAGAAACATTGAATACAGAAATTAATCGTTTACCGTTTTGTTTTTAGCACTGCAATGAGATTTTTTTGTTTTAGTCCAAACTCCATAAAAGCAAGACAATGTTTTTCAAACGTGTGGTTTCCTTTGTCACAATCACAGCTGCCAACTTAACTGATTTTAGTGCCAACATTACCTATCTAACCAATTGGCATTTTGGTGGCAACTTTCCCCAGGCCTTCCTCTCAATTTTAAAATCTTTTGAGCTATTCTTCAAAAACGTTTAGGTTTTCCCAAAGCTGGACCTCGGGTCGGTATTTTTTGCAAACCCATGCGTAATCCCTCCGAATGACAAACAGACCAACTCAAGATACTCCATTGGACCACTCATATCAGGTCGTAATATCAAATCAGTCTCATGTGCCTCTGGATCACTGGATTATTTACGCAGTCTTCTAAAACACGCCTTGCCACCAAGTATCTGTGTGTGGTGCATTTATATATAAGGTAGGTGGCATTATAGTAAAATAAATAAAAAATGCCTCAAATGCATGCACCACCAGTAAATCTACACGCAGTCAGCAAGAATAAAACTAAGTATGCTGGGGTGGGCCTCCCACAAAGATAGCGTTGAAGCTCAGTCATTGCCATTTCAGCCCACGCTGTTCAATGTGCTGTCAATTTCTGATAGCAGTCCTACTGAAGTGGACTGAGCAACTGCCTTCACAGGTCACCGAGCAGCCACGAGACGGTAATGACATTCGAGCACAGACCATCGAACGACGTTTGAACAGACACTACGAAGGGAAAATGTTTCTAAAATTATCTGCCATTCGTTTGTGCTGGCTTCTAATTTTACCCGAACAAAAAAGTTTTCCCTAAGAACGAGTTAATAGTATACTCTATTTTAACTGCATGTAACATGCTTTCAATTAGATACATCACATTAAATCACTGCAAACATACCTACTTCTAACAAAAGAACGCTATCTTCCAGCCTATTAGACCCTTACATGAGCTGTTATTTGTTGTATCCATAACGACACAGCCGTGTGCTAAATGAATGGGCAGGAAAAATAAAAAATAATTTAGATAAAAGCATGTTAACCTTCTGCATATCACTAGCAAATTACATTAACTCTCAATAGGTTAACACATTCTGCCCTTTATGACATGTTGCCCACATCCTTCCTACATTTACAGCTACATGTCCATATGACGCTACACTGATGAGGCGGATCCTGAGCCCATTTTCAGAGATACAAGCCGCAAAAAATATATATATATATATATATATATATATATATATATATATATATAAATAAATAAACGCACACCAACACGATTATGGTATTTTTCAAGTTGCAACTTTTGCAGCGTGATGCTGCCCTGTTGCCTCTGGGTTGATTGTTATCCAAAAAGAAATCAGCTGACACCATGGAAAAAAAAAGCAGCCCACATAGAGTATGCAGTCTTTAATCAAGAGAAAACAACAGATTACAGACACCGGTATTATAGAAGAGAGAAGTCGAGTTAAAGAACAAACCATTTTAGCTTGAATGTTGCCTTGGGCGTGCTCTGTTTTTGAGAGGGAAGGTGGGTGGAGCTTAAATGGGTGGAGCTCAGAATTTTACAGTGTGCTGTTCCACTTTACGTATAAATAGATTACTTCCCTGTAAATATAACATGGACTGCAGGCAACCACATACTACGTGTTGAACACAACCAACTGAGATAATTGGACAGAATTGCTACTACAAATAGTGCCATCATTGGCATTTAGTTGTTCCTTAACAACCCAGTTCAACTTTGCTCAAAATATGTTGTTTTTCCATTTTACAAATTAGAGTACGAGAAACGATCGTATATATATTTTTTTTTTAAAATCAAACAAATCCCTGGCGGATCGAGTTTGGTAACTTTATTTCATATGTACAATTGTTGTGAAAGGTATTTACGGTTTTCCCATTTGAGGATTGAATCCTATTTCACAAAATAAAGACGGAATGTCTTTAGGGATCTATTTCGAGAAAATTATCAAAGAATCAGTGAGGTTTACCGTGAATGCATTTTTTTCAGAGATATTTACGGTAATCCTGGTTGCCAGCAAAGTTCAATAGCAATATTTACATGCATTCTTTTAATTTTTACTAAGTGTGCCTATTTCGGGGACAACCGGGTTCGGTAATTCATCAGGGTAAACCCTTCCCACTCTAGGTCAAGTAGTCGAAGATTCACTAACGCTGTCAAAATTCTTTATGATTTTGAAATACTTCTTAGCAACGAAAATACAAAATCTACCGCACACGAGTCTTTAATAAAAACCGCTCTACCGATTCCAATAAACAAATTGGTCCCAACAGTGAACCAAGCAACGCGCCTAGTGCTTCACAGGGGGCTGTTTGACAATCACGTTCAAGCTTTAGGACAGAGACAGCAGCAGCATAATATACCATTTCTTTGCACAGTCACGACCTATCTGCCTGACAGTTCTTTTCACGGTCGCACTCCAAGATTCTTTCTTTACAAAAGCCGATTATGTTAAACAATAATAATAAGAGAACAAACATATTTTGCTTTTACGCTACACATAAACTTGGCTTTGCCCAGCCCCCCAACCCATACCTTACTAGGGAAGTGACTTTACATCCTTTGACATCAAGCACAGCTCGAAGACGGGGGAGGGGGTTAGGGAAACAGAAATCGACAGAACCAGCTTCAAATCTGAGCAATTCTGTAGATCTGCTAAATGCCGAAGAAAAACACAAAGGTGCAACGCAATCCTAGCGGCCAAAAACAGTGTAAGGCTGACTCTGTCAAAGAGACTTCCTGCATGTTATGTACAGCTCTCACAATGGCCATGTAGTTACCACACATTCCCTAAACACTGCCTCGCGCAGCAGCTCACCTCTGATGTGTGACAGGGCCACGGGCTGGAAGGGCCCATTGGACCCGGCGGCATCGACCACCATTCTGCTGCCGACCTTGTTACATGTCAACATTGAGAACCCAGCGGGAGAAGCGGTGCGATAATCCTCAGGGCGAGGAACCGGCCTCCATTTTAGTTTAAAAAAAAGGACTGAAACCGAAGCTCTCTGCAGCTGGAGGGAACTGGCTAGTTAGTGATGTCAGCAAGCAACGGAAGGCGGGATTGGCTGACGGCAGCGACTCAAAATGACACTAAAAACTGCAAATAGAAAAATATTCCTGATTGGCTGGGTAGGGCGCCCGTGTTTGTGCTTGCAAAGGGGCTATGTTTCAATCACCATTCACTTTAACTTTTAATCCGAGGCTTTTTCGCTTTTCAGGAAGTTGGGCGTTAATTTTAAGACGGCCGTGTAAACAAGGAATACCTCGGCATATTGACTTGGACTGTCTGTAATGCTCGTATATCCAGTGACAATTTGGAAAAGTCGTTCTTTCCGTTTTGATAAAATAGTATAAACACATGACATGTCGGTTTTTTAAACGGGTGCTGCTCAGTGGGTTAATACGCCTGCTGGTAGTGAAAAACGTATTCGAAAGCAACTCAACCTTTCACCCTTTATGTATTCTTGATTTATGTTTTTTTCTTTACACCGAGGCTGGCTTAATAGTTTAACCTGTCTGTGGGCCACACCTAAAAAAATCGAAGCTGCTTTCACTGGCGCAAGGCTGCGGTCGTTGGATGCATGAGTTCATATCAGTACAGCGATCTTCCCAGAGAATGTGACTATTTACATACAATCGGAATAAATATGTAAATTATCAGGTATTAAGAACTACAGGCAATTCTTTTTCGACAAAACTTTTTTAAGGTTGCAAAATACACAAAAGATATACTGTACCACTGAGACACACAGATCCACCCCTTTTTCTAAAAAAAAAATATATATATATATTGTACTATTTCAATTCAATGCAAACACTTTATTCGGAAGATTTTCCATCCATTAAAGTAACATGCATAAAATAGTGTGCAATTCATATTATTAAAATATAATTAAAAACGAACAAGAGGGTGATTAAAAATATCAATAAATAATTAAAACGTTAAGGGCCAGGTGCCCTCATAGCAATTTTGGAACGATCCTTCATATTTACATACATAATTTGTCAACAATTTAGTAACAAAGAAGGATTTTAACACCACATTAATATCGTGGAACAGAGTTAAGAGTAGCAGCAAAATACTAGAAAGTTAATGTGCCACGTGCCCTTACAGCGCGTTTTAGAAATGAAGCTAGATGTAAACATGTTTCTCTACCAGCCAATTGAATGATGGCTGTAAACATAGCTCTACACTGCCTAATGTCTCTATATTTTCTTTTAAAAAGCGGCATTCAAATTAGTCTAGTATAAAATTTTCAGGACAATAAAAAGGGATGCATAGTTTGGCCTGTCTTATTATCACATGAACAGGGAATAGCAGCAATATTGGTGCGATACCCAAGTGGGAAACACAATAAATATTTCAGGGTATTGGCACGATACCTAAATAACAAGGAACATTCCCATCTCTCGATACACAGAAGGTGCTGTAAAGACACACTGGTAGAGATAGGCTGTAAACTTAGGTTTCCCTTCTAAGTTTTTAAGTTGACTTTTCTGCGCTAATTCATAAAAAGCTTTAACACCTTCGCTGCGGCGGCTATTACGCCGCAGCGCTAAGGGGGCGGGGGGGGGGGGGGGGCGCGGCGCGCCCATGCTGGTGACGGAACCGCTCCGTCACCAGCCTCGGTTGAGCTGTGCTCATGACGGAGCGGTTCCGTCATGGCCCCCCCACCGCTCAATAGAACGAGCCGCGCAGGCGCGTCGGGCGGGCCATGACGGAACCGCTCCGTCATCAGCACAGCACTACCGCGGCTGATGACGGAGCGGTTCCGTCATCAGCACGGAAGTGGTTAACTACTTCCCTTTTATTAACCCCTCCCATGCTCGTGACGGAACCATTCCGTCACGTGCCTCGGGTGGGCTGTGCTGGTGACGGAACCGTTCCGTCACAAGCACAGCTCACCTGCGTGCCGTGGAGGACCGGTTCCACCACTAGCACAGGACCGCCACCCCCTTAGCACTGCGGCGGAATAGCCGCCGCAGTGAAAGGGATAAAACCTGGGCACAAGTGTGTCTTTCTGAAAGCTCCGGGTGTGCCAATTTTCCCCAGTTCAGATTCAACGTATACCAGCCACGGAAATCAGAGGCCATTGTAGCGTGCTGGGGGCACACTGGGGGTCTGTACTATGTCGTACCACTTTATATATTCAGCGCCGCGCAATTCGCTAGCCCGCAATAATGATGAGACCACACAGATGCTCGGTCTGGGCCGGAAGTCACGTGCGACCCCAGACCCTTTTATTTACTGCTCTCTGGCCACGCCTGGCCAGAGAGTGTTACAATGTGTGGGGTTGATTCTGGGTCTCAACCCTGTGTGCTAAACCACTAGAACGTTACATCCCTTATCAGGTTGGTATATGAAACAAATTAAAATTAAATGAGTCTAACAAATAAAGTCTGCCAGTCTTTGGTTCGGCTTAGGATTAGGCCGCAGGCTATACTGATGGTGACGTATATCACGTTGACTTTGTGGGCTAGGAAGTCCTACGCGGGTGACCGGACGATCAGGACTTTGAGCCTCAGGCAGCTGGGTCCTCTCTGGGCTCAACAAGGTATTTGTGCCCACCATACATCTGGTCTCGTCCGCTGCTGCTTCCAGGAGTTCATGAGGCTCTGTCATGGTTGAGTTTTTGGCAGGATCTGGGATTCTCTTGAGCCATGAGATGTTTCTTGTCACAGTTTCACCATTCTTTTCTGCTGTGACTGCAGTCCCGTTGCTTGATGTCACCACCCACACCCCTGGTTCATAGGGGGTTCGAAACTTCCCTGTGTTCCACTGATTCCGTATCAACACAAAGCACCCAGGTGGAAGGACTCGGGCCTTCGCCTTGCGTCGTCTGTTGGCTCGGTTATTGGTATCCCGTCTTTTCACTTGAGCCGTTGTTGGGTCGTATGGCTTCTGCTGCCAGCCTTCGGCCCTTGGAAACATATCATTACGTGGACCCAATAGCATGAGCGACCAAGGGGACCTCTGAGTCGTACAGTGGGGTGTACTGCAATAGTCTCTCAGGAATTGTTGTAGCGCACGCTCTGGATCTGCTCCTTCCGCTGTAGCAATCCGTAATACTTTGTTTATGGTGCGCATAAAGCTCTCCACTTCGCCATTTGCTTGAGGCCATTGAGGGGTGTGTGATCATGTTGTTCCTTCTCCTTTAAGATCATAGAACTTATGATCTGTATTCTTGCTTAGTTGACGTAGTGATGCTTGATCCCGAGGCGGGTCAGGAAGTCTCTGAATTCCCCCCTTGGAACAGGGGCCCATTGTCGGTCTTGATGATGGACGGGATGCCGAATAGGGCAAACAACTTTTCTAGCACTGGCTGTAAGTTATTGAATGACGTGGACGGTAGGACTTCAACGACTGGGGAATTGGTGTAGCGGTCAACGATTACAGCAGTGACTCTTCCGTCTGGGAAGCTTCCAAAATCCAGACTGAACCACGCCCACAGCGACAGAGCGGGATCTTCTGTGATGATGGCTGCGGGATTCTCAGCATTGCCGGTGAGTTGGCACCCACTGCAATTGCGCACCACAGAATCGACGTGGTCCTCAAGGTCAGGAAACCACACTTTTTCCCTCATTCGGGACTTCATTCGTCCGATGCCCTGATGGCCCTCATGGGCAAGGATAGTCGCTCGTTCCTGCAAACTCATTGGTATTACGATGCGTGATCCTCTTAGGATAACTCTGTCTTCTATCGCGCTAAGCTAATTTCTCACCTTCCAAAACTTTTGTTCGATCTGACTCGCTCCACCCTTGGACGTCCGTGAGGAACTTCTCCCACGATCCTCCTGTCAATGCACTTGATACCCGCTGAAGGCACACATCCTTATCCAGGTGGTCTTTGATTACGTCTATCGAAATTGCTCGGGGACATGACCATTGGGAGACCATGTTGATGAAGTCTTCTGTTTGTGTATCTTGTTCCACGCCGGGTTCCGGTGGTGCAGCTGGATGGCGGGATAGAAAATCCGCAGGATTCCTGGCGCCTGGATGGTATAGCACTTCCATTTGATAATGTTGCAATTGAATAGCCCATCTCTCAATCCTTGGTGGAGGATGTGGGGCTGTCCCTCTGAATAAGGGCACCAGAGGTTGATGGTCCGTTATTACTCGAAAAGGGTTCCCACTCACGTATTGGTGAAAATGATTGCACGCCCATTTGATTGCGAGCACTTCCCGTTCTATCTGTGAGTATCTAGCCTCGGTTGCATTCAGTGCCTTGCTTGCAAAGGCCAACGGGACCCAGGTCCCTGGTTCGGTCTCCTGGGTGAGAACTACTCCCAGGCCTACGGGGCTAGCATCTACGATTAGTTCTGTGGGGCGAGATGTGTCGAAATAGGCCATTGTGGTGCTGTCCAGTAGAGCGGCCTTCTCTTGCTTGAATGCCTTGTTCTCTTCCTTGTCCCACTTCCATGAGGTTTCCTTTTTTGTGAGGTTACGCAGTGGCTCTGCAATTGTTGCTAGGTTAGGGGATGAAACGCCCACAATATGTCGCCATTCCTAGGAAGCTTCTCACTTCCGACGCATTCGTCGGTGCAGGGGCCAGATGGATCGCCTGGAACTTTTGAGGATCTACTTTGACACCATCAGCACTGAACATGTACCCAAAGAAATCGATGGATTTCTGGAAGAATTTGCATTTCTCCCTGTGAAGCGTCACTCCGTGTTCTGCCAGACGCTGGAGGGTGGCTCGTAGCCGTCGGTGGTGTTCTTCGATGGTTTTAAAATGAATTAGGATGTCGTCGTTTACATTAAGCCCTTCACTCAGACCAGACAATATTTCTATCACGGTGTTCTGAAAGATTTCTGCTGCTGACGAAATTCCAAAATTCAATCTTTTGTTTCGCCGCAAACCTAAATGAGTAGAGAAAGTGGTTATATATCTGCTCTCTTCCGCCAACGTTAACTGGTGATAACCAGCATTCAAGTCTAGCTTTGAAAACCACTGGGCGCCGTTTAGGTCAGCTAAGATATGATCTACTGTGGGGGTCAAATGTCTTACCTATAAATGTCAATTTTCAATGTATATTGTGTACAATACCAAGACCACACCCCAAAAAAAAATGGAAAAGTGCTCTTGACTCTCGAACAGGTACCTAATTCTTAAAACCTGGACCTGAGATTTTGCCATTACACAATGGTAATTGTTGCAGGGAACTTCAGCACTTTCTTTTCAAGATGATTACTGCAATGTAACTGAAGAGGAAGATAATGTATCCACTCCATCCTCAAAGGAATACAACCAGAGTCACATTACACCAAAAGGGTGTGAGCTAGTTCTGATGACTTTATAAGACAGCCTTCTTGCGTGTAATGGAAGATCTGAATCATACATGCACAGGAGACCAACCTTCAAAAACGGTTATTCTAAATCTATAATAGATTATGTATTTTGAGACATTTATCACTGGGACAGAATGCAGTACATGCACATTCAAAACATGGCTAGAAAGTGGGCACGATGCACTAGTGCTTTCTAGCATTCTGAAACTCACCCCCACCACCACCACCCATATGTAGCACCATTGACTGTAATGTCCCCCAGGCTGCACACCTCCAGCGGAGGTAGACGTGGCATGAAGTTTAATCTACTAATGCCTTACCACTAATATCCACCACTTTAAAGGATTGTTCTAGCCCAAGTAGGAAGTTCCCCCGACATGCCCACAACAGATCATTAAACAATACAATAGCCTTGCAGCATTCATACTGCCATTACTACTATGAAGGCCAATTCTGGGCAGGAAGAAATCCACCCATAAATCCAAGCAGTGGCATGATAAAGCCTCTACAAAAGCAAAGACATTTTTAATACAATCCTTCAAGAAGGAGTCCCATGCAGAGATCATAGATGTGAGATACCATATAAAGCTTTGATCAGAGTTAAGAAATCTGAATGGCAACATGTTAGCTGGGATATTTTGCAGGCTGCTTTAACAAATAAGTACCAGCAAACCTTCCGGAAGATCATAGACAAAATCCTGCTAGTTATAGCGTCACTGCTGGAGAACATTCTAAAAATATTTTTAAGTTTACTGTTGTCACCAATCCATCAGACACATTCCCCACTATTCTCACTGCACACTCCCCCTCCGCCGTCGCACACCCACATACACAACCTGCCTCCACCGCCAATCTCTGACATTCCCCGGAACTCTGATCTCCTACCTAGAATTTCTCTCCCTCCTCACAGACCCTCTACTCCTCCTCTGAACTCCTTGAATGGGAGCATCACTAATCCGGCTCCCTGCGTCCAACCTCTCTCCTCTCCTAATCCCACGGATTCCGTCCAATCCCTGACCCCTGCTCACTCTCCTTCATAGACCCAAGTCATTCTCGGCCCATGCCTAAAACCTTAAACCTTTTCAGCTCAATAACCCAGCAACTGAACAGAATGGAGCTGATAATGAAATCCCCTGCTGCTGATTTCCTATACCCACAAAAAGACCTTCTCAACAGGACCAAGTCAACGTGCCCCCTCTTCCCAGGTAGATTTGCTCCCACCCCACTAAATTCCTCTCCCTTGGCCCCACAGAGCACCCCTCGACCCTCCAGTCTGTCAGCGAGTCAGGCACTTCGACCCAACCGAGATCGCCAACCCTTTTCGATACCGAAACCTGATGAGATCAATGACCCTTACCTCGCTTCGAGCCAAAATGCAGCCCCTTTCCCTATCCCTGTTATTATCGGCACTAACAGAATCCCTAATACAGCCCACTCGCCTAGACCTGCTGCTCAGTACTCCTATATCCACCTAACTCCCCCCACCATCGAAGCTCCCCGTCCTCTCTCTTGCTTGCTCCTCAACTGCAGATCAGCAGTACAACACGCCACTCTACTCTACTCGCTGAAGAAATTGACATCGCTTTCCTCACCGAATCCTGGCTCAATGTCTACTCCACCCCCATTCTTGACATTCTCACCCCTCCAGGGTACACCATTGTCAGACAAGAAAGACCGATCAAAACTGGGGGAGGACTAGCCATCATTCACAAAACTGGAATTCAGATTAGCAAACTTAAACCTGCAGAATACCTATTGTTTGAATACCTGGGTGTCAAACTCACTGCCAAGGGCACCTCACCCATCAAATTCCACACCATCTACCATCCCCCCGGAGAGCGTACCCTTTTCCCCGAAGAACTAACAGACCTAATATCACGGTTCTCTATGATCGACACTAAAGACGTGTTCCTGGGTGACCTCAATATCCAATGGACGACCCAGAAGACTCCACTTTCCAGAACCTATCCAACCTACTTGAAATATATAACCTCAAACAACTCTGCAATAAACCAACTCATATCAAAGGTGCAACACTGGATGCGATCATTACCAACAATGAACTGGTCTCTCTGAGAGAGATTTCTCCTATTGACTGGTCCGACCACCACCTCATTCTGTTTAAGATTGATGCACTTGTCAGCCACCAACCTATTCGTGATGACAAACCTAAACACTGTACCAGAAACATCAAAGAAGTCCCTTTATCCGAACTTGAATCCAGGATTCATGCCCATCTTCAACTCCAACCCTCATCATGGACGGCCGATGACCTCACTACACACTTTAACTAAAAAATGACAGAGGTTTTAGACCAAGTAGCTCCACTCAAACTCAAACAATTGAGGCGAACCAAATCAAAACCCTGGTCTAATGTGGAGCTGAATGAGGAACGGCGTCATCTCACACAAACCGAAAGGTCTTGGAGACTAAACTCCTCGACCTTACACCTAGCGCAACTTAGATCTGCTAGGCAGGCTTACAAAACACACATTTTCAGTGAAAAGGCGTCTTTCTACCGGAGCCAACCAGATCTGGCGAAAAACAGACCGAGAGAACTCTTCAACATTGTCAAAAGCCAAACTCCCTCTCAAGAAATCAAAGCCACCAATGAGCGATGTGAAGAAATTGCCACCTTCTTCACTAATAAAGTCTCAAAAATTGATCAATCCATCATCCATACCGCCAACCCTCCTTCCCTCTTAACCTGCCTCCCTTTAACCCCCCTTGACCATCCAGAAAGAGTTCTGACCAAGAACAATCAGGCCTGCCTCCAGCTAAAAAACAATGCAAATTGGTCCGACTTTGAACCAATGTCGGAAAACGAGGTCTTCAGTATAATTTCTAACCTAAAACCTTCCTCCCACACTATGGAGCCCATCCCATCCACAATTATAAAAGAACTCAACCACACCATTTCCCCTTTCTGGACAAAAATCATCAACGCCTCTCTCACCTCAGGCTGTGTCCCAGACTCCCTTCAACTTGGACAAATCACACCCATTCTCAAGAAACCAGGGGCAGATCTTAATGATCTCTTACAACCTCAGACCTATCTCCAACCTCCCATTCCTTGCAAAAACATTGGAGAAATGTGTTCTCCACCAACTCAACAAACACATTGATGAGTTCAACCTCCTCGACTCCCTTCAATCAGGATTCGGGAAAGGCTGTAGCACTGAAACAGCTGTGCTCAACTTCTCTGCCGATATTCACAATGTTTTAGATGAAGGTGATGCCTGCCTACTCATCCTTATTGACCTATCTACGGCATACGACACAGTAAATCATCCAGCGCTACTGGAGACCTTGTCGAAGCGCTCCGGCATCAATGGCACAGTACTAAAATGGTTCACCTCGTTCCTTCAACACCGCTTGCAAAAAATTAAAATCGACTCCTGTCTCTCGAAACCAACAAGTCACACTTGGGCTCCCGCAAGGCTCGATCCTCTCCCCGTCCCTCTTCAATCTCTTCATGGAGCCCCTCACAATCATCTTGAAAAAAGCTGGAGTGAATTACCACCTTTACGCTGATGACACCCAAATCTATTTCAAAATCAAGCCTCCCAGCTACATCCAACCCTTCAATGCCACGCTAACCGAGATCCAAACTTGGTTCAATGCCAATCACTTAAAGCTCAATCCTGATAAAACTGAACTAATCCTATTCTCTCCAAAAAGCAACCATCGTCCAATCCAAGAGTGCTCAAGAATCTGGTTGCCCTAAACTGCCCCATCGTCCTATCCGACTCAGTTAAGTCTCTAGGCATCACACTTGACAAGAACTTATATATGGAGGCCTACATCAAATTCTCTGCAAAAAGTGCTCTTTTCTCTCTAAAACACCTCAAGAATTTGAAATCTTTTCTTCCCCATGATGACCTTAAGACAGTAGTCCAATCCCTAGTTCTCTCTAAAATTGACTACGGGAACGCCATCCTAACAGGGACTCCAAAAGCTCACCTAGCCCCTCTAAGGGCAGTGTTGAACATGGCCGCTCGACTCGTATCTGGAGTAAAAAGATTTGAACACATCACAAACACATCACTCCAGCTCTCAACTCCCTCAACTGGCTTCCCATTGAAGGGAAGTGTATTTACAAGCTGGCCTGTATCACACACTAAAGCCTTCACTCTCCGGCCCCCAACTCCCTGAACAACAAACTGGTCAGAGCAGGTCAATCCAGAACGCCGAGAAGCTCCAACTCACTCCTTCTTATTCCTCCAAAACTGAAAAAGAAAACCACACAATACCGATCGTTTTCTGGCAACGCTCCCAGGATGTGGATCGCTCTCCCTAGAGTCCTCAGATGCAACCCCTCCTTCTCCTGTTTCAAAAGGGACCTTTATACTCCATCTCCTTAACAAATACTTTCCTGACCAACGTCAACTAACCTAGACTTCATTATTCCAAGTTTACTCCTCTCTCTTGACATTCAAGGATAGTTGGTGACCGGACTGCGTTAACCACCTAATTTTTCATGCTGTATTCTTTTTACCCCTGGTTTGCTCCCTTACTGCCTGCATACGATGTAATGCAATTTCCGTCTGTTTTTTTACAGGATGTATGTAAAGCGCTCTGATACCTACGGGTCAAGCTAGCGCTATATAAAACTTAAAACATTTTTTTTTAAATACATTTAAAAAAAAGCTGGGCTCAGGAGAACAATATCCTATCAAACTGCAAACTCAAGGAAAAAAAAATGGCCCAACAGACCAAGCATTTCGGTTCTATCTTTGGTTGACTAAACTTGTGGTACTGACAAAACAACCGCTATATGTGCTATTTGTAGATCTAGGCAGTGCCTTCGGCATTGTTCCCCCTCATTTACTCTGGGTTGCTCTGTGTGACCTTGGCATTCCATCCGGAATATTATCTTTGATAATTAGGTTGCACAAACTGAATTTTGAAACGATTCCCTGAGGTACTTGCTGGTGAAATCACTAGACAATTTCCAGTGCTAAGGAGGTGTCTAACAGAGTTGCTCTCTAGCTCTCACACTATGCTCACTATACATCAATGGAGCAGATGAGTGTGTTAAATCCGATATATGCAATGCTCCATCTTTTTTTGGAGAGGAAAAGGGGTGTTGTAAGGAGCAAATGTGACATTTTTTTGCGATTACACTCCCCTGGGGACAACGCCCCCCAGCCATCAGAGAATATTAAATTGTTTTAGAGAATTTTGTTCCTTCAAGGGTCTTTCATTTAATACCGCAAAAACGAAGTTGATGATGTTCCGCCCAAACTAGGTCATTAGAACAATTTCACCATAAATTCTTCTCCACTCTATTAGGTCTCTAATTTTCGATATTTGGACATATACTTCTCATATGATGTGAGGTGGAGGCAGCACCTAACGTTCTCAAGAAATCCGATGGCCCAGTGTAGTATGGAATAATCATTCTGGATACATGAAGTTTTTAACACATTTGATTTATTTTCAATATTCAATAGGCCAATGAAATGAAATGAAATGAATTTGTACTTGTAAAGCGCACTTATACCCCAACCGGGGTTTCCTGGCGCCGTACGCATACCGCTGTGGAACCCTTCCTGGCGTTTCCCTGTGAAATGTCCACTCCTGGGCACCCCCAAGGTGAAGCCAGGCATCCCAGCGCTGTTGGGGCCATTGTGGAGATTAAGCAAGCTATTGCCCAGAGTTGCAGAGTGGGACCCATGATTAGAATAGGCACAGAGGCGAGAATTATCAGGTCCGAGGAAATTGAGCCCCAGACCCTCCGAGGCGGGAATTGAACCCTCGTCCAGGGCCAGACCTCTGCATCAGGGTCTGCCGCTCCAACCATAGAGCCACACTTCTCCACAAATAAGCCAATAAGACAGCGACAATTACAGCAAAGTTATATCACCAAGAGCAAGGTCAAAATTCATCCCAACATTCTACCTCTCACCCTTTAAGAGCAGGCTTGACATTTCAAAGCTTTATGAGATATGACACATCACATTACACTCCTATTCAATGACCTTGCAGCATTTTATTTACCAATGCAAAACCCAGCAAACTGGGAGCAATCTCTAGTTTGTTCACAACATAGGGGGCTGTTTTGGTCCAACTGGCCTCAAAGCAGCACCCTGCACAGTACAGAACTAGGGGGCTTCGCCTGCATTTCCTATCTATCACACTGCAAATTGCGATTCCTTAAACAACTCCTCAAGAATCTCCTCTATCACCTATTCTCTTCAATTTACTCCTGGACCCACTGGCAAACCACCTAAAATCAACCAACATCCATTACCAAATATGTGCTGAGGACACTCAGATCTATCTAAAAATCACCTCTCTAGACGGCATATGGGCCAGATGTAGGTCGCCCAATATCGGTCAGTAACGGCCGAAATTACCGAATTTCGGCCGTTACCGACCTGTATTGGGCTTTTTAGATGTAGGTGGCATTTTTTTTAGGATTCAGTATTTTACCAAATCCGTAATTTAAGGATTTGGTAAAATACCGAGTTCTTAACATACCGATTCAGTAAATTACCGAATCCAGGATGTAGGGAGCACTCAAGTTGGTGCATTACTCAGTTAAGGATTCGTTATTTACCACTAACTACAAGTTGGTGGTAAATAATGAAAACCTTTGAAACAGCATTTTTTCTGCTTTTCCAACAGTGCGATGTGGCAGACATACATGCCCTTAGGGCATAAATGTGTGCCACATGTGCTCCCATACACAATCGAGGAGTGCAACAGGGTGTCAAAGTGACACCCTGCCACCCTTCAATGTTTTCCGCCTTTTACCGAATCGGTATTTACTGATTCGGCAATTGCCATTCATTCCTATGGGCCTCCAAGCCCATAGGAATGAATGGCAATTACCGAATCGGTAAATACCGATTCGGTAATTACTGAAACTTACAGATTCTGTAATTTTTAACGAAAAATTACCTACATCCCATTTACCTATTCTTAAATACCGAATCGGTATGATTTGGTATTTAAGAATAGGTAAATTGAGATTACCTACATCTGGCCCTATATCCTTTAATTCCATCTTAAAAACCATCTCAAACTCAACGCTGCTAAAACCAAATTTCTCCTCATCTCTCTGCCGAATAACATCCCCAAGATTGATCTCTGGTTGAAACATCTTATAGCCCACAATTGTTCACCCCACATCATAGACTCCGCTAGATCCTTGGGTATTATATAAGACAAACACCTGAACATGCAGGATCACATTAGCGCAGCCACCAAAGGAACAAACTACCAACTGAGCATTCTGCTGAAACTTAAACCCTACCTTCCACACAATGACCTAAAACAAGTGGTTCAAGCTCTTGTTTTGCCCAGACTGGATTATGGTAGTAATGCCACACAAACTCGATACAAGCTGGCCTCTCTAAGAGCCTCCCGCAACGCGGAAGCAAGACTTGTCATCGGAACTAAAAGAAACACACACATATCACTGGCTCTAAAATCCTTAAACTGGCTACCGTACGAAGCAAGAATCCAACTGAAATTGCATGACGCATATAGAGTTACATTTCAATATCCCCAATTACTTGGCTCAAAAGCTAGAAAAATCAGGTGGCAGCCAATCCTCGCGAAGTGCGCACACCTTGCTCCTGAAACCCCAACAAACCCACAAAAAGAAAATGGGTGCCAGTGTATTCCCGGTGATTGCACCTAAGATATGGAACTCTCGACATCTGGACCTTCGCATAATCTCCTCTACCACCTCCTTCAAAAAAGAAGCAACATTTTCGGCTAAATTTTTACCCTAGGACAATATATCAGTGACAATGAAAATCTATACAAATCAACCTCTTTTGATGATCGACCACACTACTGTTGACCTTAACCTACACCAAGCCTTTATCTTCATATTCACTTCCTTGTATGTTTGGCACTCATGCATGATTTTTTGTTTACCAGTCCTATTGTTATGCTAGGTTTTGTCATGTAAAGCGCTTGATACAAATTAGGGTCATGTTTGCGCTATACAAAACTTTATTAAGAAAAGTATAAACTACTGAAATTGCCTTTAAGTACATAAATAGTGCTCCTCGATGTTGCCCTAATGACCATCGGGTCAACTGCTAGGCTGAGACATCTAATATACTGGATGAGACAGTGGTGCACCCCTGAGCTTTAGATACTTAGGGAGGCATTACAGGACGTTCTAGCCTTGGTCGGCAGTGGAACTCTGAGCTGGTTCAGGCACATCCAATTGGAACAGTCTCTCTGGGGCTGTTTGGAGTATGTGCTCCTCTCAATCTATCACTGCTGAGGCTTCACGATTAAACACAACTATAAGCTCCAATTCTTGGAGTCATTGGTGGTCAAGAATCCAAAAAGTGGTTCTTTAATCAGGACTTTTACTTCAAGGAAATCAGTCCCCACTTATGAACAATGCCTAAAATTAATCCCTTCAACATCTGCTAGATCCCCCTATCTCAAATTAAAGATACAAAATTCTTCCTCTGACCCATTTTAGCTACCAACTGGATCTAGCGACTTCACAATATTGCCCAGCTTGTGCCATAGCCAAGGAGGCCAAGAGGCACTTTCTTTTGTCCTTACCTCAGCACGCTAAGGTCGCCTGGCTCAAACTCCTATTAAGAACAATGGGTGTGCGGAGAGCAGGATTTGCCCTGACACTACTAAAATTCAGCACTTCAAAGTTGGTAGTGTGTTTGTTAACACAAGTCCTGCAGGATGCCTGGAGACATAGGTCTTATTTATTCTTTGAAGGCTGTGGGCAGTAACCTTGAGCGATCCTGTTTAAAACATTATAACGAATACAGCTGTTCAAAATATTTCTTTTATATCTCATTTTATAGCGATTCTGCTAATTTTAGGTTGGTTTTTAAGCGTTATATGATTAATGTTTAGCATGTGGCTTTGTATTTTATCTATAAGGTTTCATGTGTTTTGTCCTGAAATTTAAACTGTTATGGTTTAACTATCTACACTGCACATAGTTAGCACCAAAAGAATTGCACAGCTCCTAAGTGTAGGGAAGAGAGAGCTGCTTTGTAAGGTCTGGCGTTAGCCAAGATCCCTTTCGATTTTATAAACATTATATGCATAATTTGCTTACTTATTGTTGTAAACAAGAGCATAAAAAGTCAATCGCACTTGGAAGATAAAGCGACTTTTTCACAAAGGCGACACATGGATGACTCTGTCCACATACAAATCGCCTGGGCGACAGGCATATTTTGGTCTGGGGTACGGCAGGAAATCAAAAGAAGCCTTTTTAAAATACAGGCTAGGAATTTTACACTCTATTCCACATCTGCAACCATGGCTGAGAAGGGACTGTGGGACGAAATGCAGGCTGTGCGGGGCAGAAAATGACTATGCATCTGCCCAAGGCTGAAAGAGGAAAGAGCAGCCCTGTTAAAAACTGCCTTCAACGAACAAAAAATCCACACACGTAGACAAGCGGTTCTTGCTTGTTTTGACACAGGCTTTCCCCCATTAAACGGGAAGTTGGTCAAATTCTTGAAATGTCTGGAACTGAAACTAAAAAAACTGGCAGAGAGCCCCAGACCGGACTAGTTGAAAATTGGCCAAGACATTATACTATGACCACACACCCGCACCAAATTGTTTTTATCAAGTTCTTTTGTTTCAAAAAATAATACATCTTTCTTACAATCTTTTATCTGAAAGCATGAGCTATCAATGTACTTTTGTAATGGTTTTAATTAACCTAAAAACAATAAAAATACTTACTTATTTCAGCCAGCCCTTTTCATGAAATGGCCTGTTGTTGGGTCACTCATTTTTTTTCTACCCACTAAAACATACACCATGGGGATGGGTCAGCCTCTGGCTAACTTTCCTGTGAGTGATCACAAGGAGCACATCCATACAAAAAGAAGTACCCTTAAGGGCTTAAGTTCTACTATGGTAATGTGTGCATTTTGAGAGCAAAAAATATTTTAGCTTTTAGCCATTTTTAAAATTTATTTAAAGAATGGAGATGGCAAAACTGCGGATATCCTCACTGGAGGTGACTTTAAGGTTGCTCTTCATCCCGACCTGGACCGGTCCGACACTACATGGCAGACCTTTGGCCCCCGTCATCCCTGACAGAATGTCACAGACATACAGTTGATCAATGTTTGGAGGTCTCATCACAAGATAGAGACTTTACGTTTTATTCTCAAGTCCATAAGTCCCACTGTCGGATCAACTATATATTCATTACTAAGTCAATTTGCTCTAGGGTTAAATCCTCAGCAAAAGGGACCAGAGTGCTGTCTGATCATGCCCCAGTTTATGTTACACGGTCATTTCATCCATTGGGCCTGCTTCCCACTCGGACTCAAATGGATGAAATAGCCTTTCAAGACCTGGTCCTTTAAGACAATGTTAGGGAAAGTCTGGAAAATTATTTCAAGGAGAATGAAAAGGATGGAGTTGCACCAGCAACTCCTTGGGCTGCTGCTGAAGCAGTGAATGTAAATGTAAATGTAAATGTATTGCGATTTATATAGCGCACGTATCACCCGAAGGCATCAAGGCGCTTGCCTTGGGAACCCGTCCTGGTATTCCCCTGTGAGATAACCCCAGCAGGGTATCCACAAGGTGAAAGCCAGGCATCCCGCCGCGAGGGGCCGTAGTTGAGATTAAGCAAGCTATTGCCCAGAGTCTGAGAGTGTGAACCCGTGAGTCGAGTAGGCACCGGAACGAGAATTATCGAGTCAGTGGAATTTTTTAGCCCAAGACCCGCCGAGGCGGGGAATTGAACCCTGGTCCAGGACCGATCTCAGCTTCCGGGTCTGCCGCCTCTAACCCGAGGGGAATTCATAAGTAACACAATTATGTTTATTAGACTTGCTAGAAGTAAATGCCTGGAGCTGGAGGCTATGATACAAAAACTAGAACTTGAAGTTAAGGGTTCTGCCAGCAGGAGTACATATAGAGATCTGCATGTGGCTAGAGGGTAGTTGGAGGCTGTTCTAGCTAAGGATGCAGCCCGCAAACTCTTGGCAACATAGCAGTTGTACTATGAGCAAGGGATAAAGTAGATATGCCATTCACCCACAAGCTGCACATAAAATGTTCCCAGAACCATATATCCTGGATAAGAGAAGGGGAGGGTCGGGTTACAAGGAAATGTAGGACATTCTACTAATCTTTCAGACTATTATGCTGCGCTATATAGAGGCAAGGTTAGAGATCCCGCTCTACAGGATCCCTACCTTGCTAAGGTGTGCTTCACAGATAGAAGCCCTTGACTGAGGCGGAGGTACTGCAAGCTATAAAACTGCATCCCAAAAAGAAGGTGTGGGTGCCTGATGGCTTTCCAATCTCGTTTTTAAGGCCTTTGCAGGCCTACTGGTCTTGTATCTTACGAAGATCTTTAATTCCAGGGCAACCATCAGTCTTCAGGGTCCAAGGCCAGTAAGATCATATCAAGTTTGATCATTTTTAACTTATATTTGAAGAAATAATTCAAGAACTGGAGGTCCAGAATCAGTCACAGCCCCCAGTCCTACATGAGGAACAGAAGGTTTTGAGAGCATCAACCCAGCCCACTCACAAATTTGCTCACCTTTCTGGCAAATACCATTATCACTTCTTTGGACAGGATAGTGGTGCAATCCTCTGGTGTCCAAGTGCAACTTGGAGGGTGTGGGGAGGGATAATTATGCAGAGGCATAGCCAAACCTGCCAATCTATAGGACCAAATGGTCCCCCCTGATGGTGCGCCAGCAAGCCAGGCAGTGCTGGATTCTGCTGAAATAGGCCTCAAGACAGCGTCTGGAGGGAAAAACAGAAAGATCAATGAGTGTTGATGCTGTTGTTGACCTCATTCCTTGGTACCAGCCCTGTCACCAGAAAAATTCTTCCTGGGTTGCTGCACATGCTAACACGGTTCTCACTGGCAATATGCAAGATCACTCTAGTATCCTCTGAATTTTGTATATTGCTAATGGAACTGTTGATAGTAATAACAGTAAGTGGGCTTTTGATCTACTGCATGTACATCTCTCTAAGGCTGTATCAGCCTTTTTGCCAAAAAGCCTAGAATGATGCATCAAAGGGCCTATCCATCAAAGCATCAAAGGGCAAGTCCACAGAGAAGCCTGTGAGGTACACCCAGGCATGTTTCCTGATAACAAGACTGGTGTCTATAGGTCAAGCAACAGAATCAATAGTGTCCAAACCAGAACATTGTAGAATCCTGTCACTCTTGTATTGTCTGAGCAAAGGCATTCTACATATTCATCATCAAGGCTGCCAAGACCTTGAGAGCCATGTCTCAAAGGGCAAATGTCTAATGACATGGGAGGCAAACTGCATTTAAGTAGCGCAACACCAAACTAGCAGAAGAAAGTACTTTTTTGCACATGGCTTCAATGGTTTTAAATTAAATCTCCAGCGAAATGGTCAGAAAATAAATTTGGTTCACCCTACTTGTGGAAGCCTGCACCATAAGTCTCTCGGGTTGGATGTTGTCTCAAAAACTTAAGGCAATCTGGTGCTGGTCTGTGACATCTTGTGATAGGGTGACTCACTGCCGGAGAACGAATACTTTGGAGAAAGCTGCCAGAATAAGGCTACTCAGTACTTCAATAAAAGGCAATAAGGGCATTTAGACAGCCAGCCCAGAGTGTAAAACGTCTGTTGAGGGGAGGAGCCAAGATGGCCGACAGGACGGACGTGTAGGCTCCCAGCTCCGCGAGCCTCCTACTCCCGCACCGATATCCTGCCACTGATCCTGAGTTATTGATGCGGCGCCACAACCGCATGCACGCGCTGGTCACAACCGCGTTCCTCCGAGGCTTCTATCAGCCGTGTGGACGGAGATACGGTCGTGTGAGCCATTTGCCAGTGCACCCCCAGGACCCAGCTCTGATGGCCGCCGAGGGATGCCGATGTACCGGGTAGACGACTACTGGAAGCGCCGCTGCTTGCAGCAGAGTTACCGCCGGCGGGGAGAGACGGTGAGGTCATTTTCTGAACCCTTGGCTCCCCGGACCTGGATGCGGTGGGCACTGGCGGGACGGTACCCCTACCCCCCCTCGTACTGTATTGCGGTGCAACTGGAGGGCTGACTCGGCTCAGGCGGGCGGGACCGCCTGCGTCGGGAGCTGCCTCTGGACCAGCGGTGAGGGGTCGTTTACAGATTGTTCTTTTGCCCTGCGAGCCGCTCCCCTGCCGGCGCCCCTGCCTGATGTGTCCCGATTTCTGATCGTCCCTCTCTCCCATTGTCACCGGATTGCCGATGTAAAGATGGCGGTCTCTGAGGAAGGAGAGATGGCTGCTTCTCTGTCCCCTGGACATTCTGTCGCGCCTGCTCTAACTCACTCCTGTAAACCGGGGATGCGGACCCAACAGCCGTCTTGTGTGGGATTACAGCGGGCCCCCACCTGTATGGATATCCTGGCAGCTATCACGGATCTCAGATCTACGTGTCGGCAAATTACTAAGGACTTGTGCCGCAAAATGGACGAGGCGATTCTAGCGCCGAGACACCGGTGGCGCTCTGGTTCTTTGCTGCCTACAATTGTCTTTGGCCCGGATACTATGTTGCAGCAGGCACCTGCATTGTCGCTGGCGATTTCTGGCAACAGTGCTGTTGGCTTGCCCACCGACATGGATGTTGCTACAATGTCTCTCTCCACTCCGCACTCCGAGGCTCAGCCTCCACCATCATTGCTCCTGCATGGACCGCTGACTCCCCGGCTGCCCGGCTTCTTTACAGTTCTTGCCTCTGAAGCCTCCTCCTTTCCCCAGTCGGTGGTACTTTCTCCTGTTAGGGCTGGGAAGCCAGCCTTTTTTGCCAATCGACTCCTTGTGGACTGGGGACACTCGTCTCTTCCTTCCATGCTTTCTCTTTGTTGGGGACGGCCATCTTGTCCCTTTGTTCTGCCATCGGACTGTTTCCTGCAGTCGCCATTTTTGGGAGGCTTGCAACGCTCGGGCCAGGGGTGATGGATCCTTGCTCTGGTTTTGCTTCCATGGCTGACGGATATCGGGACTCTCAAACTACTTTGGAACTTTTGATTGTTTTTTTGTCTTGCCCTACATAGAGCTGTGATTGATGGGCACAGCTGCTGATTCCTGTTTAGGAGATGGGGGGTTTAGTGTGCGGGCGGTCCTGGGGCACGTGGAGAAGGGGGGGTCCCTACTATGCTTTCTTACTTGGCTGGCTGCGCTCTGGACTGTATTGTTCTCAATGTACTGGGTGGCTGCACGCTTGTTATAATTGCTCGCTTCGGGCTACAGCTGGTCTGATCTCTTGTGGGTTGTGGTGTTTGGGTTGGGGGTAGGGTGTGGGCTGGGAGCCCGGGTTACAGTGTTTCTGGCCCTCCCCCGGGCTTTCTTCTCCGGGGGTTGTCTTCCCCCCGTCTTTCCCTTATGTGGGTACTCTTGGGGCGACAGGCACGTTAGTAGGGGGGGGTGGGCCATAGCCTCTTCGACGTGCAGGGTGGGGGGGTGGGGCTTTATTCTTTTCTCTTTTCGTTTCTATGGCCTTCTTTTTATCTTCATTCTTATTTCTCTTTTTCTTCCTATGTATCTTGGGTCAGACGGGAGGTTGGGTTTGGTTCTTTAGGAAACGTCTATTTTCTCTGTGTTTTGCGTCCACGTCCTTAACATTTGGTTCATTGATTCTATGATATAGATACCGATTTTCATACATAGTCATTGAATGATTACAGAACTTGCTCTTCCTTCCCTTTTTCCACTATCGATTGAGGGCGCATATCCTGTCACGAATCTGGACATGTAATGACTGCCTTTTTTATACCTCATTGGATCCTTTATTTCTGCTATATGATGGTCCCTTCTATATCCTGTCATACCGTAGGCAAGCTAGATGTAATTCCTGATTTATACACTGAATGGGCGGGCGCTATTTGGGGCGGCATCTACCTCTGTGATTGTATATCCCTATTGTGAATGTTTACGCCAGTATTTTAATAGAGATGAATCACTGTTGAACATCCTTCATGTGGTTCGCCCACTCAGCTACCCTGTCTGACTTTAGGATGATCCGTCAAAATTATAAAATGAAACCCTTGTTATCCTTTTCCTTGGGCTCCTTGCAAATCCTTCGTTGTGTTCTTGTTCATATCTGCTGCAATGCAAGGTACCTCGGGATGATTGTATATTGTCATAGCGGCCGGCCCGCAGTGGTTGTAGGCTGACGCTGTGTACTATGTTTCCGGAAAATAAAGGTTTTAAAAAAAAAAAAAAAAAAAAACGTCTGTTGAAGCTAGCTCTAGTCTCCTCAGTAGTGAGCAGTTAAGTTCAGGACTTCTGTAGCCCTTTAAAAACCCTCAGCAGAATAGGCACTTTCCTCTGTGGGGCTCCCAAGGGTAAGCCCAAGGCACACTCGAGTGGTTTCCAAGCCACTGGCTTTTCGCAAGTCACCGATCCAAAAATGTCCTCCATCTTTCAGAACTACTGCTGCCTAGGCAGAGGGAATGGAGAAAAACCTTTATCAGCCTGAGCATTAGCCTTGGTGATAATGTATCCCAACACTTGCTAAGCCTCTGCTGAGGATGGTGCCTGATCAAGGACTGACCTGGACCTGGCACCATTGGAGCAGAGTTGTTGCCAAAACAGGATCAAACAGTGCAGTCTGTGCCAAACGAATTAAGGTATGACCCAGCAAGGAGGAGCAGGCTGGGAAGCTGACACTGTCTGGGGTGAGTCGGCCAAAACCCGACTGCAGACAAGTGCACCAGAGAGACCGGAACCATTTAAAATGTTAGCAGCATGGTCTCTGTAAATTGCTCAATTTGCTATATGCATCCTACAGGTTCAATAAAGTTGAACTGCTCTTGAAGCAAAAACTGGTGAAGTCAGCATGGATATGATCCTCATTCTGGCAAGACCTAAGAAACAAAGTTGATAAATTCACATAGGCTGAAGGTTGAATATTAGATCTTGAATGGTCAGTTAAAGAACTGCAAACCATAGTATCGCACCTATTGACAGCTTCTAAACAGCTAGAGGAAAGAGCAGAAGGCAGAAGAAGGTGAAACAACTTCAGATTGGCTGGATTTCTGGAAGGCACACACCCAGACCACTTCCTAAAGACTTGGATAAATAGCTGGAATCCAGCAGAGAGACTGTCCACTTGCTTTGTCATAGAACATGCCCACAGGGTGTTGAAAGAGATGCCTCTATTGGGGATTAATATTCACCAGGATTGTTAATTGCAAGAATGGAGATGAAATCAGAAAACAGCCTCGAGTCAAAAAAGTAGAGGTCTCAAGAATCAGGAGCTTCCTTGGCAACACCAGGCAATTACATCATACATCTTTTGAAGGGGGGGAAACAGAAACTGAGGACTATGTGTCTGCGTTAAAAGCTCCTCTGCCCAGTTTACTTCAGAATCGGTTCCAGTTAAAAATGTACTTCTTTTATTGGAGGGCTTGGGATGAAAGATGTATTTTCTTATTATCTACTGTGCCTCTCAACTAATTGTTATATATGGGTGGCAATTTGGACTGGGTGAGAGCCCAGCATATAGATGAGAACTATGGGAAATGGCCGAAAATGCCTTCATGCTACCTGTATGGGGGTGGGGGGTACACCCATAAGAATTTACCACACATTTTTTTGTAAACAGATTTTATTAAAGGTTTTTTGGGTAATACAATCCATCTCAGATGTGAAATCAAGCTTGTGTGATACTTCTCACATGTCAAACATAGACAGGCGCTTACAATGACAATAGACGCCAGTGACCTCTTGTGGAGAGTAGTCTCATATTTAACCTTGAGAAGGATTTCCTGATCTGTAAGCTGGAACTCAGGGCCCAAACACCTTGTTAGCGGAGAGGATGGAGTCACTCCAAAATGCTTTTAACATAGGACAATCAGCAAATACATGCTTTAAATCTGCTGCATAAAGCTTACATTTTGGGCAGTACGTCTTATCGGAAACTCAGGAAGTTGCCCACTTGGAGATAAGCTCTGGCGTATAATACAACATAAAGATTGTCCTATGCTGCTGCAGTTTCAAATTAACAGAGGCTACTGATTGACCTAAAGTGTCCAAGGACTCCTGTATATCTTTTGCTGTTATATCAGATACAAGAAGCCGACTTAGTTTGGCAGATATCTGCATACAGTCATCATAAACTAATTAAATAAGTCTCTGATACCATGTACTAACTGAAGTTTTGACAGGCTTCCCATAAATGCCAGACTATTTCAGAAGTGGATGGCATATCTTCCAATTTCAAACCATGTAGAAAGTAATCCCTTACTTGCAAGTATTAAAAAAAACTCTGAGGGAGCCCACACTCCTCTTGCAATGAGAGAAATGAGCTAAACCCCTGGCTGTCATACAGCTGAGCCAGGTTATTGACCCCCATACTTTGCCAGGCTTTCACAACATTGTCCTGAAATATTTCCTAGGGTATTGGGTTGCCCCATAAAACAGTAAAATAATGTAGCAGAGGCTGAGAGTATTTCTTACAGATTTCCTGCCATATCCTAGTTATATCCCTGGCTACCTTAATCTGACCCTTTTGTAGTAATTTGGATCTATGGTCTTGTAGAGAATAAACCCAATCGATGATCCACAGGCTAATTGGTAAGCCAATGTAGATAAGCCGGCTTCAAGCCTGTTTAACAGGCTCTGAATCTGTCAGGCGAAAGCAGCCCAATATTACAGCTTAAAATCTGGGCACTTAAAGCCTCCTTTTTTTGTAAGTCAATTTAATGAAACTTAAGAGTCCTTCTGGCCCACCTATACCCCCAAATAAATCTACTGATGACACTTTCTAGAAGCTTAAAAAAAGATCATGGGACCTGTTAAGGGATTGACTGAAACAAGTATAAAACGTAGGCAATATAATTTGTTTTAATAACATTACTCCTACCAAGGATGCTGGTGGGCAGCCGATGCCAAGAACCTAGTTTAACTGTAACAGATTTAAGAAGTGACAGGTAATTAAGTGTAATTATATCCTCCACATGACTACTAAGGCGAATGCCTAGATAGGTGTCAGTATCTGCAAACCCTTAAAGATGTTGACAGGGTATCTGGTTGATAACTCAGGATTGTCTGTGTCTTAGCCAAATTTAGCTACTACCCAAAGAAGGAACCAAAAAGTTCTGCTCTTCTGAAATTCGAGCTATAGCGTCTACTGGGTTAACAGAGAAGACGGCGATATCGTCCGCGTACGCAGTAAGCTTAAGTTCTATACCATTTAAGCTTACTGGGAGAATCCCTGCATAGTAACAGGGAAAGTGGGCACCACTGCCATGAGCCTCTCCAAACTGGGAAATAGGTTGATGAAATACCGTTTAACTTAACTTTGGCTACTGGGTTCTTATATAATTTCTGAATCAGGGTGATAAACTGGCTTCCAAGTCCGAAAGCTGTCATAGTGGACCATAGTGCTTTCCATGCTACTCTATCCATGCTACTCTATCAAAAGCCTTCTCAGCAACCAGCATTATCATACCGATATGTTCTTTTAATTTGCCAGATACATCGAAAGCCAACAGTTCTCACACCACAGACTGCTCTTGTAAACACTTATGAGACTAACCGCTATAGAAAGGCTTTTAATAGCTTTTATCTAAATACCAAAAGGGACATAGGTCAGAACTAGAGAGGAGCGTAGTCCCCATATTTAAGTGAGTGGCAAGTGAGTATTAAGCACTGCAGACTTCTAGAGGCACTGATAAATGAGTATGATGGCTGTTACAAGCAACCACAGGAGATCTGGGGCCAGTGGATGGCTTACAGCTAGGTCTCTTAGTTTGGATTTGTAAATGTCAATTTGATTGGCGAGCAACATACCGGATTATATCTATGTTAGCTCACAGACCTGTGCAGGTTTACTAAACCACAATATAAAATAAAATATGATAAAGGGTTCGGAAAGCAGCGTATTTGTGTTTTATATTGGTTGTGTTTATTTAAATGCCATCAAAATGTTATATAAAAAAAATTGAGAGAAAAAAAAAAGTGACTTTCTTGAAATATTGTGATTTTCATTTTTACGTTTTCTTAACATAGCAACGCAAGATATATAGCTCACTGCGTTAATTGCCAGTTGAAGGGGGATGGGTGTGTGTGTGTGTGTGAGAGAGAGAGAGAGAGAGAGAGAGAGAGAGAGAGAGAGAGAGAGAGAGAGAGAGAGAGAGAGAAAAGAGAGAAGAGAGAGCGAGAGATCCTCCGGCTAGGCCAACTGAGCCGAATACCCTATTAAGTTGATACTACTGATATGGTTGGTAACAACGCCTAATACTTAAGTGTCACAAGCAAATAGTGTATGTAGTGTGTCCCAGTGCGGATACTGCCTGGGATGGCAATCCGGAAACAAGAGTCTCACTTTATGAACAATTACTACTTCCCTTTGGTTGGAGTTGTGTGCCCTGGATGGAAGCGGTTGGTGGTTAAAACGAATCACAGCTGCAACCTTGCCACCAGCCACACTTAGCAGCTCAACAAAGACCCACTCAGCCTTTCACTTCACAAGCTGTGACAAAACGAGATTTGTTTCTAACTCAAGTTCTACATGTCCGTGTATGCTCTATAGTAATGTCAGGAGTGTGCTTAATTACAATAATAGACACTTATGCAATACACAAAGCAAAATGTGTTTTGGCCCTTTAAATACACATTCAGTGGTTAATACTATGGAACCAAGCCGATGTTATCAAACGTACACTATGAGAAATATCCTGCAAGCATTGAAATGTATGCCTTGCAGGTTCATGCAGCAGTACTCAGGAGGAGTATATATCACTCACTGATTCTAGCTTGTAACCAGTAGGCTGAACAAGGATCCTCGCAACAAAAAAACCTGCCCACTGAACGTTCTTACAAAAAAAGAGAAATCTATGACCTAAACCTTACATGCAAATTTCCGCAGCAGGCACATTAACCATATGAGCTGTTTAATGATTCTAACCTGCAACTAGCGCTAGCGATAGCACTAAGAGCTCTCCTGTAAGTGCCCTAACCATCTCAGTTACTGTATTGTATTTGGTAGTAGACCGTGAAACAGTTCTCTGCAGCAGGCGCCTTAAACCCCTGAACTACCACAAAATGCAACATGTTTGTGACTGATTAAGTACTTCTTTACAGCTTTACCATCACTTTTCCAGGTTGGCAGCAAAATTCTTTGGGGCTAGAGTTTCTAAAACAAATAATGCATGGGCTTACCGTCTTCGACTCTGCTCCAATGGCTCTCTCCTCTGCTGCTCATGACTCCACCCCCTTTCTACCGCCTACCCCCAATGTATAGGTTGCTTAAGTCATTTTTGTCCTTTTCCACGAGTGATGCGTGCTATAACTGGCCAACGAGATTACTGTACCATTAAGATAACCGCAAATGGTCATGCGGTATTTTCCTTTATGAAAAATCCACTTCCATCAACGTAAATGCGGAACACTCAGAACAGTATGTGGAATATTTCCAGTCCGATTATGTGTCAGTAGTAAACGGTGCTCGCCATTTTCCCACATTTAGTAAGCAACATGCTTGATAAGCCAAGGCAGTAATGTTGGCCACTGTGCACTCCTAAAAACCAAGCACAGATCACAGAATCCTTTGAATGCAAGCATCATCAGTTACAATAGCTTGAGAAAAATTGCACCGCGTAGCACTGCAAACAGGCCTGCCAGATGACATTGCGTCTAACAACTCAAGGCACTTGACTGATAGCATCACCAGCAAGAAAATGCCTTCAGCATCACAGACAAATGAGACCAGGTTAAATCGCAAGAGGGAATTCATATCTACTCGGCTTAACTGATGTATACTAGATTCAGTTACTATAATGTGCATTTTTTTAGGCATTCACTACATTAATAGGGAGAAAAGTATTGACTATTGCAGTTACATGCTGCAAGTTTTTATTACAGTCTGATGATATCCATTGGATTTAGCTGCAATTTCTATGTAACTGGTAGAATTGTTCTTTCCCATATCCACCCATCGCGGACACATGTAGTTGCAGTGTCCAAAAACATACCATATAACTGAATCTATTAGAACCAGTTGTAACAGGCTAAATTGACTTTCCGCGAACAACTACAAACTTAGGGGTCTCCAAAGGGATCCAAAAGTGATCCGCTACTCAAAGTAACCTTATCAACAGTACAAGGGTACGATGACCGGGACACTCACAGACCAGATCACAAGATGTGAAGAACCAATAACGTGAGTCACCCCTGGTTTAGGATTCCCATCAACGGTCTTGTAATGATCAATGTTATCATTTGGTAATCCTTATCGGGTATTGTGTCTCTAGATCATTGAGACCGGCATACCCAGATAGCCAGATTCGGGGTAGCGACCCACAATCACTCGGTACTACCACATGATGTTGATGTGATGGGAAGTGCAGTGTAAAAATATATGTAAGTGGTGGTCTAAAAAAGGATAGGGAGCTCAACCAAGGTAAATTTAATAATTGTTGGCCCCTTCCCTAATAAAAACAAGAACAGTATAGTATCATCATTGCAGTCCACACAAATAGCTGGAAGGAGACCAACATGTTTCAGCCACTAAAGGTTCACTCCTCTGGCTTTCGTCAGGGTCTCTGTTCAAATAATCTACTACTGCTTACAAGTGAATAAGGTGTGAAAAAATATACAAAAAAACACACAAGTGAAAACCAGTAAAGGATATAATGTTCCATAAACTGTGTCAACTCCTCTCTTCGGCACCTGGTTGCAATTATACTGTGTAAGGAGGACAAACGTACAGGAAGGTCACAATCAGCTACACTGGTCTGTGATAAACATAGTATTGTTTTAGAAAAATGAATCTATTTGCTTACTCACCCAGGGTGTCCGGGGAGTGGACCTCACCTCTTCCTGGACCTGGCTCAGGATATGTGAGACCCCGCTCTACAATAACACAAACCGGCTGTGTAAATTACAAAGACCAGGAGGTCAAACATTAATTTACTCTGGCGGTCAAAATACTGTGTATGGAGCTCATTAACAGCCATCTAAAGATACTCCAAACCACCCTCTCTCCACTCCACCATCAACTACAGGCTGAACAAGCTGTTAAATTCAATCATCCTTTGATCCAGCAATTAGTCTTACAAAGTGATGAAAAGCCTGATGCAAAGATACAAAGAAAAACAAGCTGTTAGACCAGGTGGCCCAATTCTCCTACCTGTCCGTCGTTGTCTATGAATAGTTCTCGGTGGCTAAACTTGAGAGAGTCCGTAATGCGGGACTACTAAACTACCAAAATGGCCGACGTGATGTCATTCGGTAGTTTGACTTGGGCGAGTCTCGCGAGAATACGAGCAGGATGCCGGGAATGAGCTGGCGATTGAGGAAGTGGGATTACTGAGCACCGGGTGTTTTGGTTCAGTCCTGACTATAGCGATGGGCACATGTACTAGTCTAAGTGCCAGATCAACTATCCTGGCAATGTTGTACAAAGGGTTCCCTGTGGAGGCGGCGACTAGGCCACTCCCCTGCATGGGCTGATAGGCTGGATGACACCAACCAGCACAGTGAAGTAGTCAGTGCACAGGAGAGACTGTGCCTCCCCCTGACTCAGTCACGGCCAGAGACAACGACGGACAGGTAGGAGAATTGGGCCACCTGGTCTAACAGCTTGTTTTTCTTTGTATCTTTGCATCAGGCTTTTCATCACTTTGTAAGACTAATTGCTGGATCAAAGGATGATTGAATTTAACAGCTTGTTCAGCCTGTAGTTGATGGTGGAGTGGAGAGAGGGTGGTTTGGAGTATCTTTAGATGGCTGTTAATGAGCTCCATACACAGTATTTTGACCGCCAGAGTAAATTAATGTTTGACCTCCTGGTCTTTGTAATTTACACAGCCGGTTTGTGTTATTGTAGAGCGGGGTCTCACATATCCTGAGCCAGGTCCAGGAAGAGGTGAGGTCCACTCCCCGGACACCCTGGGTGAGTAAGCAAATAGATTCATTTTTCTAAAACAATACTATGTTTATCACAGACCAGTGTAGCTGATTGTGACCTTCCTGTACGTTTGTCCTCCTTACACAGTATAATTGCAACCAGGTGCCGAAGAGAGGAGTTGACACAGTTTATGGAACATTATATCCTTTACTGGTTTTCACTTGTGTGTTTTTTTGTATATTTTTTCACACCTTATTCACTTGTAAGCAGTAGTAGATTATTTGAACAGAGACCCTGACGAAAGCCAGAGGAGTGAACCTTTAGTGGCTGAAACATGTTGGTCTCCTTGCAGCTATTTGTGTGGACTGCAATGATGATACTATACTGTTCTTGTTTTTATTAGGGAAGGGGCCAACAATTATTAAATTTACCTTGGTTGAGCTCCCTATCCTTTTTTAGACTACCACTTACATATATTTTTACACTGCACTTCCCATCACATCAACATCATGTGGTAGTACCGAGTGATTGTGGGTCGCTACCCCGAATCTGGATATCTGGGTATGCCGGTCTCAATGATCTAGAGACACAATACCCGATAAGGATTACCAAATGATAACATTGATCATTACAAGACCGTTGATGGGAATCCTAAACCAGGGGTGACTCACGTTATTGGTTCTTCACATCTTGTGATCTGGTCTGTGAGTGTCACTGTCATCGTACCCTTGTACTGTTGATAAGGTTACTTTGAGTAGCGGATCACTTTTGGATCCCTTTGGAGACCCCTAAGTTTGTAGTTGTTCGTTGATTTCTACGGGGGATAATACTTAGGCATGGTCTATAAACATCCCTCTAGCCCTGCAAGATAGTGTGTTTTTCCATTTTTAGAGCAGCGTGCAGCTGCGGGCTATTACATGTTGATCTAATGAATAGTGATCATTTCATTTCTAACAAAAAGAAGTGTGTTTTGTATTGACTTTTGTCTTGAGGTCTCCTACACCTCCTTATCCTTTCCACTGTATAGTTACAATGGCTGAACGCCATGGTTTGGCGTATGATGACTCCATGTATCATTCCATCTTGGATAATATGCCCAGTATCTTAGAAACTCTACCTACACCCACGGTCAGTGCAACGGACGACTGGACTAAAGTTCTAGCATTGAAAAAGTCGCACTCTCGGACTCAGACACACGGGATCATCATGGCTGAGTATATGCGAGCGAGTTGCGCACCTCCTGGGCTTATAGTGACCAATGCTCCACTATTATTTCTAAGTGACAAACCATTCCTGAAGGATTGGTCAATGATCGCTTGGCGCTGCACCCGTGATTGGCTAATTTTGATCATCAGCACAGCCAAACGGGTTGCAGACGCGATTTTAGTAGAAATACAGGTCCTAGAGGGCAAAATCAAGGCCACCATTAGTGCCACATTCAAAAAAAACAAAGACGAATCAGATAAAGCCAACAAAGATTTTGCTGATTCGATACTTCAGACTAAACTTGAGAAGTTCAAGAAAGATCTGGCCAAGTTCAATTTGGAGACTGTCTATCCCTATACCAGCGACAACTACAAAGCCCCAGTTTTCAACAAACGAGGGAGAATGTATGGATCTAACTATTCGGGATCTAGCTCAGAGACAGGAAGTGATTCAGAGGCCAGCAATCAGCCACCTAATGCTGGTAACAATCGTGGCAGAGGGGGTAGATCACAAAACTATAGGGGCCATTACAACATGCCCGGCCAATCTTGGTGGCCACCAGGACCCTGGGGATATCCAGGGAACTTTGCGCCACCGATGGGCCCGTTTCCCGGCTTTCAAAATTTCAATAGCCAGCCTTTTTTAGCGCGTGGCCCCAGACGGTCACGGGGCAAAAGAAGACCGGCACAAGGACAACCCCAAGTCCAATGGGAAGATACATCAGGCCCCCACGCAGGAACTCGGAGTCAGACGAGAAGGAATGCTCAAGATCAATGAATAGACCTGAACAGAGCTTGGTGGTCAATCTCAGTCAAAGAACTCTATCAGACACAGAGGAGGCTGTGCTGAATAAGGGTTTAGGTTTTGTGACTACGGATGAGGGTGATCCATTCGTCCTACAAATGGAACTAGCACAGTTTTTTCGGAAGCTAAGGCTCCATTATTTCTTTAAAAACAAGAACACTGAAGAATCAGAGGAGGACAAGGACACGAATACCGGTTTGAGGAATAAATCTACTTTCTCACCCCCCTCACATACCATACCTACTCAAGTACTAACTTTTGAATTGGCTGTGAAAAATGATATTGATTGTATACAGTACAATTCGAGATCAGGGTATAACAACCTCAGCACTGTGGAGAGACAGGGTCTCAAAACCTTGACCCAAGATGGGACTATTATTGTGAAGCCCGCCGACAAGGGGGGCTCCATTGTGGTCCAAAATGTAGATGCTTACAGGGCAGAATGCCTCCGTCAGTTGAGTAACAGCAATGCCTATCATCCACTGACTGTTGATCCGACTCCTAGACTTATGAGTGAAATCAAAATCCTGGTTGAAGAAGCCTTAGGAGAAGGCTGGATTACTTCCGCAGAGGCACAATTCCTGCAGGCTAAACATCCCACCATGCCTTACTTCTACACCCTACCCAAGGTGCACAAACCACAGAGACCGCCTCCAGGGAGGCCTATAATTTCAGGTCAAGGGTCACTTCTTGAACCCCTCTCAGCATTTGCTGACTATTTTCTTAAACCTTTGGTCAGCAAGATGCCTACGTTTCTCAAGGACACCACCGATGTCCTGAGAGTGATTCCAGACATAGTTTTTGATCGAGAGACGGACTTTCTTGTCTCTCTTGTAGTTGAGTCCCTGTATACCTCCATTCCCCAGGATGTGACTCTGGACACTATCAGATCCATCCTGAACGAATCGGAATTGGACTCCATCACTCCAGTACCGTTCATTATGGCCTTGGCTACCATAGCCATGAAAGAAAATTTTTTCATGTTCGAGGAGCAGATATACCACCACGTCTCTGGAACCAGCATGGGCTGTATTTTTGCGCCTTCGCTGGCGAATTTGTACGTCCATGAATTTGAACAGACTACAGTTTTGCACCCCACCAACCCATTCTTTCCATCCATAATTTGGTGGAAAAGATATATTGATGATATCCTGATGGTGTGGAGAGGGACTAGTGAATCGGTCACACTATTTCATCAATGGCTGAACAGGCAGAACAACTACCTTCGGTTCACGATGGAAATGAGCAAAGACAGACTTCCTTTCTTGGACCTCTCAATTTATAGCACCACGAGGGGCCTGGAGAGTGAATTGTATAGGAAACCGATGTCAAGGAATTCCCTTCTCCTGTACGAGAGCCAACATCCCAAGTCCTTGAGGGATAATCTGCCTTTTGGACAGTTCCTTCGAGTCAATCGGAACTGTTCTACTCCAGAAACCTTCAAACGCCACGCAGACGATCTTTCCAAACAACTGAGAGAGAGGCATTATCCTAATAAATTGGTCCAGCGCTCATACAAACGAGCAGCAAATAATCATCGTGCTGCCCTTCTGGAACCACGTGTAGAGAAACCACCTCTGGACCGACTAACACTAGTGAGCACATTTAACACCAAATCGAACTATGTTCAGAAGGTGATAAAAAAGCATTGGAAAATTCTGAACAGTGGCAAAGATAAAATCTCCTTCCCACATCCGTGTGGTGGCTGTTCGATTTGCCCTCTAACGATCAAGATCACTAGTGTGGACATTGGTACAGATAGGCCATGGGAATTGCGGCAGTTTACAAACTGCAACAGTACCAACTTAATCTACCTCATCACTTGCACATGCAATGAACGGTATGTGGGCATGACCACGAGAAAGGTGCGTGTGAGGATGCAGGAACATAAAAGCACTTTTCGCTGCAAGAAAGACATTTCTAAACTCACTAAGCATTTCATTACACGGAAGCATGCAGAAACTGACTTCATGTGGCATGTTTTGGAAAAACCATACATTCCACCACATGTGAGCGATGTGTCCCGGTACCTCCTTATTCGTGAACAGAAGTGGGTGTTCAAATTGGGGACAGACAGACAAGGGTTGAACGATGACATTCCGTGGTTCTCCCTGACCTGATATACTGCTCTTTGGTGAGCTAACGCGTGGAATGCATACAGTAATAGAGCTAATTACTGGTCATCGCTTGACCCTGCTTCCAACAGCATTCTCGCCATGAAGTTTAATATATGAGCGACCGTAGGGCTAGTTATCACCGTAAGCCCCAGACTGCTTTACTTTTGGTCTGGAGTAATCATGACCGGAACTATTATTTCGGGTGGGCTAAGGACAGTGGGTTGTTGGAGACATCTATGGTGCCCCCTGGCTGGCATGCCTGCGAGCCCTGTCCACTAATAAATATCCTTAAGTTTTTATTCGCGCCCATCACATGACCAATATTGACTTTCCATTATTGATATGACCTAACCTCAGTTTTAAGCACTAGGCTAATACACCCTCCGAGGGGGCGTTGGTTCTACTGTGGTATCACTATCGATGGACGCGGCCTTGCGTCATCGAATAGACATTGTTCTAGCTCTTGTTCTGCAAGGTCCGTTATACGGATGTTAGAACTAAGAACTACAGACTCCAAAACTGTTAGGTCATCCTGCAGTCTCCATTAATCTAGTGAGAGATTGAGCGCGAGGCCGGGTCGCGGGGCATGGATGCCTCCAGTGGACAGACTGTATTTACCTCGATACTATCCTGGGTGGATGCGCTCTTATGCCATTGAAGATGAATAGTTCTCGGTGGCTAAACTTGAGAGAGTCCGTAATGCGGGACTACTAAACTACCAAAATGGCCGACGTGATGTCATTCGGTAGTTTGACTTGGGCGAGTCTCGCGAGAATACGAGCGGGATGCCGGGAATGAGCTGGCGATTGAGGAAGTGGGATTACTGAGCACCGGGTGTTTTGGTTCAGTCCTGACTATAGCGATGGGCACATGTACTAGTCTAAGTGCCAGATCAACTATCCTGGCAATGTTGTACAAAGGGTTCCCTGTGGAGGCGGCGACTAGGCCACTCCCCTGCATGGGCTGATAGGCTGGATGACACCAACCAGCACAGTGAAGTAGTTAGTGCACAGGAGAGACTGTGCCTCCCCCTGACTCAGTCACGGCCAGAGACAACGACGGACAGGTAGGAGAATTGGGCCACCTGGTCTAACAGCTTGTTTTTCTTTGTATCTTTGCATCAGGCTTTTCATCACTTTGTAAGACTAATTGCTGGATCAAAGGATGATTGAATTTAACAGCTTGTTCAGCCTGTAGTTGATGGTGGAGTGGAGAGAGGGTGGTTTGGAGTATCTTTAGATGGCTGTTAATGAGCTCCATACACAATATTTTGACCGCCAGAGTAAATTAATGTTTGACCTCCTGGTCTTTGTAATTTACACAGCCGGTTTGTGTTATTGTAGAGCGGGGTCTCACATATCCTGAGCCAGGTCCAGGAAGAGGTGAGGTCCACTCCCCGGACACCCTGGGTGAGTAAGCAAATAGATTCATTTTTCTAAAACAATACTATGTTTATCACAGACCAGTGTAGCTGATTGTGACCTTCCTGTACGTTTGTCCTCCTTACACAGTAAGATTGCAACCAGGTGCCGAAGAGAGGAGTTGACACAGTTTATGGAACATTATATCCTTTACTGGTTTTCACTTGTGTGTTTTTTTGTATATTTTTTCACACCTTATTCACTTGTAAGCAGTAGTAGATTATTTGAACAGAGACCCTGACGAAAGCCAGAGGAGTGAACCTTTAGTGGCTGAAACATGTTGGTCTCCTTGCAGCTATTTGTGTGGACTGCAATGATGATACTATACTGTTCTTGTTTTTATTAGGGAAGGGGCCAACAATTATTAAATTTACCTTGGTTGAGCTCCCTATCCTTTTTTAGACCACCACTTACATATATTTTTACACTGCACTTCCCATCACATCAACATCATGTGGTAGTACCGAGTGATTGTGGGTCGCTACCCCGAATCTGGCTATCTGGGTATGCCGGTCTCAATGATCTAGAGACACAATACCCGATAAGGATTACCAAATGATAACATTGATCATTACAAGACCGTTGATGGGAATCCTAAACCAGGGGTGACTCACGTTATTGGTTCTTCACATCTTGTGATCTGGTCTGTGAGTGTCACTGTCATCGTACCCTTGTACTGTTGATAAGGTTACTTTGAGTAGCGGATCACTTTTGGATCCCTTTGGAGACCCCTAAGTTTGTAGTTGTTCGTTGATTTCTACGGGGGATAATACTTAGGCATGGTCTATAAACATCCCTCTAGCCCTGCAAGATAGTGTGTTTTTCCATAAATTGACTTTCCACCAGGAGTGTGACCTCTAAGCATTCCTAGTATTTGAGCCAAAATAACAGGGCACTCTTGAACTTGCAGTTTTGCTTTTCTCAACATAAGTACAGGCCTACAAGTCACAGCATGGAAAGTGCTGTTAGCTAACACATGAATTTGCTGAATGTGTTACACATAAAATGTCATAAATTAACAACTATGCTTTAGGTTTGGGAGTGGCCAAGATGGAGTTGGAGCTGGACGTGCTGTGAACAAGCTCTGAGCCAGCCTGCAAAATATCCTGTCCCTATCCTTGCCAGTGTGCTGACGACTGAACTAATGTTGCATGCCTTAAATGCCCACTACTGAGAGAAACCTCTTTGAGAAGCAAAAAGGCCCGTCTTGGTGCCCGTTGAGGGTGCAGGTCCCATGTGGCTGCGACAGGGGGTGGAGCCTGAGTGTGTGTCTGCGAGACCGGTATACCTGATGCGGCGGCCCCGGGAGGGGAGGGAAGTCATCAAAGTCGGGATCTTTCTGTCCTGAATTCCTTGAGAAGAGACAAGAGGGCGCCGTAAGTAATTGATGCCGAACGGAACCCGCAGAGGATGAGCACAATACAATAGGTGCTCAATCACTGCGACCGCTGGCTGCGACCTGCATCCTCCCTCGCTCCTGTGCTCTGACCAAAACTGGAAGGCCTGGCGCAGCTTGCTCTCCATGAGACAGGGGACGCGTGCTGAGACCGCTGTAGCCATGAAGCGGACCCTTTCCTGGGCCACGGCGGTGAGGAAGGAAGAGCTGGGTCCCCGCTTTAACAATCTGCTGATGCGACCTGAGCTGTGCGCCTGCCTACCAAGGCCTCTCCACTGCTAAGTGCCTGTCTTCCTCCCACCTTACACTTGAAGACCAGACGGGCCGAGAAAGGAGCTGGCACCTGGAGACCATGCACAGCAACAGTGAGTTACAGCACTAGGGGCAGTGGGGAGACATTGTGACCTGCCTGGGTGATCGCAACCCAACGTGATCAGGCCTAGAAGGAGCACTGGTTGAGTCAGTTAATCGCCCAGCAAAGCCCTCATAACTATATGGCTGGTGCCAGGGGACCAGAAGGCCGCAGTGACAGTGGTAATTAATTGGCGCACTTAGCACTCGAGTAGCCTGTCCACCTCCATTCCAGTCTGGCCTGCACTGGCTCCTGCGTCAGCCCCCCAGAGGACTGACATTGGGTAGGACAGCTGGACGTGGGAGGGGGGGGGGGCGTGGGACAGTGATGCATAGAACTGGGGGAGAAGAGCCAGAGAGAATGAGAGAAAGCTTGTGTATGAAGCACCAAGGAGGCACTATCCACGTCTCTCTGCCATTGGCCAGGAGACCCAAGACCTGAATTTCCTGGGAGGGAAGAGGCTCAGGAAAGAACCATAAATATCTGGTGCTCTACAGACAAAAGCTGTGAAGTGCTAATAGGCTAATAGAGACTCCTAGAGCCCCAGGGAGGTCCAGGGTGGTGGGCGCCAGAACCTGACTGCTGCCTGTACTGCTCAATATTTTTGTTGTTGTAAATAATTGTTATTATTTTATACAGCAAACACAGGGCAATAGTCAAACAAAGGGTGCGAGCATTGAGAGTGGCTAGTCGAATAATCAAGCAACAATACACATGATTGGAGAGAATACAATCCTTTCGGTGAAATGTACACATTACAGCACAAATGGTCCCCCGTTCCCCTCCCCCACACACAGAGTCCTCCTCACTATCCAACATCGGTGGTTCGCATAGATACCCCCTATATTCATTCCCGGCACCCCAGAGTCTGTCCCATTTGCGAGGACATTTTCGGTTTAAGTACACTGTCCGCTCTGCCAACATCGCAAAGTCTAGATCGCTACACCAATCCATAAGCACTGGCACCTCTGGAGATCCCCAAAATCTGGCTATATTTCTTTTAGAATAAATTATACCTAATGTTATCCAATCCTGTGCCGAGTGAGACAGATCATTTGGTTCCCAGACATTCAGTATGCAGCGACGCGGCTCCGGGGCCACCGAGTCTTTCACCACCTGCAACATAGTCCTCATGACCTTAGCCCAATAGACGGCCACTTGGGGACATTCCCAAATGGTGTGAAAGAACGTTCCTTCAGCCCCACACCCTCGCAGACAATATTTGTGCTTGGCTCTCCCGATCCTGTGTAGTGTAGTCCTAGTGTAGTACACTCTATGAAGTATTTTCAACTGTATAAGTCTAAGCCTTGATGGTATAGCCACCTCTCGAGGAGATGAGAGCGCAGTCTGCCAATCTGATTCATCAAACTCTCCTACGTCCTTGGTCCAAGCGCCTTTCAATTTCAAGGTGGGATCAGGGAGATTATTAATGAGTTTACGATACACGGACGAGGTCGCCTTTTTGGACATATGCTCTGTTAAGAGCCTGTCTTCTAGCGGAGTGGATTCAGGTATATCCTCCCCAGGTCAAATAAGCGACCTCAGTGCGTGACGCACCTGTAAGTATCTAAATAGCTCTGTAGGTGCCAAGTCAAACTGAGTCCTAAGCTGCCTTTTTGAGCTCTCCCTGGGTGAGCACAAGGCTGCGAGCTACCTGAGACCAGTACCTGTTATTGCTGCTTTTAAAACGTGACTGCACTCGTTTTTAACATTATTTTTAAATCGTGCTGAAAATCTTTCTGGGGGCATTTTAATGTATTAGATTAATGGGGAATTAGTCAGAGGCACTCTAACACCCCTCTCCACGCTATCTTACCTTTCCTTTGCTAGCCAGCTGCTCTCATTGATTGCAGGCTGCGGCGGGCGCCATCTTGGGTGTGGGCTGGGGCTGCGCTCTAGTGGCACTGGCCTCCCACCCTCCCAGACTACTTAGCTGGCCGTTTTTCAGCTGTTCACTGCCTTTTTGAGCTCTCCCTGGGTGAGCACTAGGGCTGCGAGCTACCTGAGACCAGTACCTGTTATTGCTGCTTTTAAAACGTGACTGCACTCGTTTTTAACATTATTTTTAAATCGTGCTGAAAATCTTTCTGGGGGCATTTTAATGTATTAGATTAATGGGGAATTAGTCAGAGGCACTCTAACACCCCTCTCCACGCTATCTTACCTTTCCTTTGCTAGCCAGCTGCTCTCATTGATTGCAGGCTGCGGCGGGCGCCATCTTGGGTGTGGGCTGGGGCTGCGCTCTAGTCGCGCTGGCCTCCCACCCTCCTCACAGCCTATAAATGAGCACTAACAACAGACGGCGCAGCGGGCTGGCGCAGCGGGCGCGCGCCGAAGCCGCGCCAAAGCCAAGCCCCTCTGCGCCCGTCCGCGGCCGGACACAGCCCAGGGCCATAACCTCTGGTCCCCGACTGCTGTACTCATCCCTGTACTTAAGAGAGCTGAATCTAGGTAACGCTCATCAGGATTGTACCCCCGTCTCTCTCACTGTTGAGAGGGACACTAGCCTCCCCCCCTGTCCAGGCTGTGGCTACCAACTTCCTCATTCTCACCCTCTAGCCCATCTAGATCCTAATTATATCTTGTCACAGGATCCAAACAATGCTCTTCCGCATGGCTGTCGAGCCGCGCTTATCAACACGCGCTCACTTCCTTGCCACAGTTTTCACATCAAGGAGTTTATCATCGCTCATAACCTAGATTTATTGTTCGCTACTGAGACATGGGCAGATGCCGGCTCTGGTCCGGATTTTTGCGACGCTATCCCAGATGGATATAGCGTTGCTAGACATGATAGGCCCATAGGAAGAGGTGGGGGCCTTGCAATTATCTACAAGGATAAATACCGGACCACACTCGATCCTATAAACTCTGCTAATTGTGAGTCAGCTGCCTTTGCGGTTAGCATTAACCCCAAGCAAGCCCTAAAGGGTATAATATTATACCGACCCCCTGGCCCTCGCAGCGCCTTTCTCTCCACTCTCTCTGACCTAAATGACAATGTTGTCGGCTCAGAAAATTACACGATACTTGGAGATTTTAATTTTCATTTGGAAGAGAAGGATAATTCTGATACAATTCAACTAACGACTGACCTCGCTAATTTAGGACTTCACCAATTAGTTAAGGGCATTACACATCAAGCTGGACATACCCTTGATGGCCTGTTCACTAATGATCCTGACATCTCTGTGCTGGACATTATTCCCATCACGTGGTCAGACCACAGGGCTATTATATTTCAGCAAAATATACGGGCATTACATCCTTCACTTCCGAGACCCCGAATTAGGGTGGGGACACGTGCTTGGAAAAACGCTGACATTCCTCAGATGCTAGAGTCCCTTGCCTCCTCCCATCCTCAGGGAGGAAATTCTTCAGCATTATCAGCTATAGATTTCCAAGATTGGATCCGAAGTGCCGCCGATCTAGTGGCCCCAGAAAAACTTACGAGACCTAACAGAGCATCTCCTTCGGCTGCCTGGTATAATGAAGATTTAAGACTCCATCGCCAACACTGTAGGAACCTAGAAAGGCGATGGAGAAAAGCTTACTGCCCCATAGCCAGACAAATTTATAAAGATGCCCTTATGACTTACAAAAAGGCAATTGTGGCCCGAAAAACTGTCTTTTTTTCGGCACAAATTGAAACCGCCGCCAACTCTGCCAGAGAGCTGTTCTCCGTTGTTACGACTCTGTCCACCCCCCCCTCTGGCCCGGGGGTAGAGCCCTCACAGACCTTCTGTAATGATCTATCCACCTTCTTCACCACAAAGGTGGCAGATATATATGCTTCATTTGAAGGGGATATTAAAACTGAACGCAGAGGCGGTAGTATGATAGAGGTACCTTCTCATCATAATTATGACCCTTTCTTATGTTTTTCACCTGCCTCACTTGATGACGTTATCACTCTCATTTCATCCACTGAATCGGGTTCCCCTTTGGACCCTTGCCCTCCTTCTGTGATGCAAAAACTCACAGAGGTGATCGCACGCCCCCTTATGGAGATCTGCAACACTGCATTTCAGACAGGCCAATTTCCTAGTATATGGAAGAAGGCTGTTATAAAACCCCTTCTGAAAAAACCCTCCCTAGAAGCTACAGCCGTCGCCAGCTATAGACCCATTGCGTGTCTACCCTTTGCCGCCAAAGTATGCGAATCCATGATGAATAGACAGCTTTCAGAGTTCGTTGAGACCCACCAACTTCTCGATGAATCGCAGTTTGGCTTTAGGAAAGGGCATGGGACAGAGACCGCCCTGATTAAGGCCTCTGACGAGATCAGGGCGATCATGGATCAGGGGGGGGGGCGGCTGTCCTCATCCTTTTGGATTTGTCAGCGGCCTTTGACACGGTCGACCATGTCATCCTAGTCGACCGTGTCACAGCTCTGGGCATAAGCGATCTGGCCAAGGATCTCATTTCATCTTTCCTGGCAGACCGTACCCAGACTGTAAGGCTGGGAGATTTCTACTCACCCACCTCTGTACTCCCCTGTGGAGTCCCACAAGGTTCCTCGCTAAGTCCCATGCTATTTAACATTTATGTAGCAGACTTAGCGAGGGTAATAAAGGCACATGGAGTACGGCTAACATCTTATGCAGATGATACCCAGCTGGTCCTGGGCATCCATAAGGACGGCTGCGCTGTGGCAGCCAACTTCCAGAGAGCTATGCTTGAGGTCAGTACCTGGATGGCCTCTAATTGTCTTAGGCTCAACTCGGACAAGACCGAGGTTATGACCTTTGGAAAACTCTCTCCAGAATGGTCTTCTAACTGGTGGCCGGAAAAGCTCGGCTATCCACCTGTCCCAGTGGAAAAAGCCAGAAACCTGGGAATCATTTTTGACAGCAAGTTGGTATTTGACCTTCATACAAACAAGGTTGTGTCGTCTTCTTTCTTTATTCTGAAAAAGATTAAGAAGCTGCTGCCTTATCTCCCTCCCTCAGCTGGGAAGACTCTGGTCTCTACCTTAGTCTTCTCCAAAATGGATTATGGAAACGCTCTCTTTCTCCATACCCAGAAGCGTGTTATAACAAAGCTGCAATCCATCCAGAATGCGGCAGCCAGGATTCTCCTGAGCATTCCTCGCCGCAACTCCACCACTCTTGGCATTCGTCAACTCCACTGGCTGAGAGTAGAGAGCCGCATTAAATTCAAGGCCCTCTGCATTGCATATAGGGCAGTACACGGCATAGGACCCAGGTTCCTGACAGAAGCCTTTCAGCCATACACTCCTAGACGGCAATTAAGATCGGCCAATACCAACCTCCTCACTGTGCCACGCACAAGAACGGCCACCTGGGGAGATAGACGTTTCTTGGTGGCCACCCCAAAACTCTGGAATCTTCTGCCACATTCCATCAAAACTGCCCCGAACCTGATGAGCTTCCGCAGGCTCTTAAAAACGTGGTTATTTAACCAGTGAGAGGATGACTGACCCCAGTAGCTCCACAGCGCCGAGACACCCCAGGGTATTTGTTGCGCTATAAAAATTACGTAAATAAATAAATAAATAAATAAATAAATAAATGGAAGGACGGTTCCCCGTTTCCATAGGTCTCCCACCGTGGAAATTCCGATCAGGTCCCATGCCTTAAAGCCCTTGGTATTACAGAGTTTGCCCAGTCAACGTGACGACCAAAGCGGTGTCATTTGAGTAACAGTGTTCTTACATTTCAAACGGGCCTGAGCCACATACCATAAATTAACTGTGTGCGCCGTAGGACCAATCAAAGCTGAGGCGACTCTCTTATCATAGAGTGCAGCAAGTACACCGGCCTCACCCAGGTCATATCTGTCCGCCTGAAACGCTGGCTCCGCCTGGGGGGCGTGCAGCCACTGGTTGATGATCTTTAGGTGAGCCGCCCAATAGTAGAACTGAATATATGGGAGGGCCACCCCACATCATACCAGCTCCTTACCAATTTGTGTCGAGATATGCATGCCGGTTTGTCTCCCCAAAGTAAGCCCGAAACCAATGCATCAATTGACTTAATGTACCTGGGGGGGACAGAAAACGGGGTATTTTCGAAAACATAGAGCAAGCGAGGTAGTGTCATCATTTTATATAAAGCAGCTTTACCTGAAGGGTCAAGGGCAGAGTATGCCAGTGTTTAACATCATTCCTGAAGCGTTCCAGAGGGGGTTCCAAATTACGGTGGAAGAAGACATCCTGTTCAGGTGTAACCCAGATCCCTAAGTATTTAAAGGGATCCGTCGTAATTTTCAGTGGACAATTCGCCGGAAGTTGCGGCGGAGGGCCCTTAAGGACAAACAAGACGGACTTAGACCAATTGATGTTGTAGCCGGACACCCGCCCAAAAATCTCGCATATGTTAAGCAGTACTACAATCGAGCGCCTGGGTGAGGTCAGATACAGGAGGATATCATCCGCATACAACGATATGCGGTCTTCCCACGTCTCAGTCCAACTGAGCCCCTTGATCATGGGGTCCCATAAGATCCAAGCTGCCAACGGTTCCAATATTAACGCAAAAAGCAAAGGGGATAATGGGCAACCCTGTCTCGTGCCAAGACCTAGTGGGAAATTCCTAGAGATATGGCCGTTAGCCACCACATGCGCCAGGGCTTAGTATACAATAGTTTCCACCCAAGTCCAGAACTTGGAGAATCGCAAATAAATAGGGCCACTCCACCATATCAAATGCAATTCGAGCGTCTAGCGAAAGAATGACTGCCGGCTCATGGAGACTTGGTATCTGTGCCATCACCGCGTGGACCCACCGCAAATTAAGAGGAGTGTTTCTATTGGGCATAAACCCGGACTGGTCTGGGTGTATCAGTGTTTCTAGATGTGGGGTTAATCGGGTGGCTACAATTTTGGCCAAGATTTTAGCTTCCGCATTGAGCAAGGATATTGGACGGTACGAGGTACATTCGTCCGGGGGCTTGCCAGGTTTCGGCACTGCAATTATGGTAGCTATTCGCTGATCCTGTGGCAGTTCCCTCTTCCTCAGACTTTCAAGAAACATTGCATGAAGATATGGGACCGCAAGATCAGACACCCTCTTGTAAAGCTCAACGGGGATCCCATTAGGAGCCACAGCCTTACCAGACTGCAGAGAATGAACTGCGGCCAGAACCTCGTCTTTCGTGAAGTCTGATTCTAGAAGTAATGCCTCGTCCTCAGACAACAACGGCATTTGTATATCCTTAACATAGGTTTGAGCCTCCTCTTATTGTCATCTGTGAGTTGGACGTATAGACCTGGTCATAATAGTCAGCTAGGGTGTCACGATGTCCACCGGGGCGGTGACTGTCTCATCGGCAGGGGTACGAAGGTGAGCAATCGTCCTCTGTGCCCTTTCCTTCCTATCCAACCAGGTAAGTAGTTTGTCTGACTTATCACCAACTTCATAGACCGTGTGTCGTGTGCTTTGGAGCCGCAGTTTTACTTGTTCCCTTTGATATTCAACCAGCCCACTTTGTTTGAGTCGTAATTCTTGGGCTTTGCCTGCAGTGGGGTTAGCCTCATGTTGCGTCTGGAACTCGGCCAGGTCGGCCTCCATCGCATCGAGTTCCCCCCTTGCCGCTCGTCTATGACCTGTTATAGAGGCGATAGCCTGCCCTCTCAATACCGTCTTGTAGGCTTCCCAGAGAACACCAGGGGACTACTGAATCTGCATTATCTTGAAAAAAATGCTGTGTGACTGCAACAATATCCTTTCGAATTTTGGGAATCTGTAAATAGCCCGGGAAAATTGGGAAGATTCATTTTCGAACCTTGACATGCAAGGTGAATGTATTAAAGACCGGCAAATGATCTGAGATACCCCTGGGCCTTATATCTGCCTTGATCAAGTGAGGAAGGCTGTCAGCGGAAAGAAAAAAATAATCAGTACAGGAGAGACTATTATGTACCCCCGAATGGAAAGTGTAACCACACTCCTCAGGGTGTTTATATCTCCATCCATCCGTAAGGCCTAGTGCGTCCAAAAACCCAGTCATTCGGGAACAACCTGTCCCCACTGCTCTACAGGGGTGGCGGTCCATCGCTCCATTCAGCACTGCATCGAAGTCTCCCCCTATAATGAGTTCTTCCTCCGGCCAATTTACCAGAAACGTACTGAGGGCAGGAAGGGCCACCGTGTGGAGGGCCGGGGGGATGTACGCTGAAACAATATTAAATTGTTTCCCCTCCCACAGACAAGACATAGCAGCAAAACATTCCTGTGTATCTTTCCAAACCTGATGCACGATCGCCTCTAGAGCCCGTTGAAAACTCTGAATGCGTTACCATTCTGTATCCCCACCTGTCCAAAGCCTTACATGTCGTACCCATCAGGTGTGTTTCTTGAAGCAGGGCCATAAATATTGTAACACCAACCCCGCTTAATTTTGTCTCCCAATCGGTGCACGTTCCAAGTAATGAGGGTCATAGGAGGCAAGGCAGGCAGGGAGGGGACGCTAACCCCACGAGTAACACACACTGAATTTGATTCTCCTGCCATTTTTAAGACAGTTTGTTGAACCATTCTCCTCAGTACGCACCCTGTCAATGATAGCAGCCAATCGTAGCCCTGAACTTAAACTTCGAACAAACCCCAACACCCACCCCACAATTCTCGTGGTCTTTCTGTTTCCGTAGAAAAGTGAACAATCTTCCCGCCAGCCCTTAGTAAATCCCCGAACTCCCCCATCCCCCCCACCCTGCTCGCCTGCCTGTGGCTGTAGAACTACCCACACCCCAATCTGACAGAGGGCCTCTATCACTCCCACCCATGCTAGAAATGTGGAGGGGAACTGGGCTCCCCATCCACTGGCAATTAAAATGTCATCATCAGGAAACAACAGCCGTGGGGGCTTGGCTAAGCACGCAATGGCGGAAGTCGCACTAGGGTAGAGCTCCGTGCTAAGCTCCCCTTCCCTGAGCCGATTCTCCGCCAAATTTCACCGTAGCCGCCCGAAACTGCAGGCGGACCCCCCCGGGACACTTCTCCGCATTCTGGCCGACTTTCAAATCGGGGCTCCGTCAAGGCCGACCCCGGCCTATCCTACGGCCCTCCTGCAGGACCTGCTCCCTCCCGGCCGGCAGGGCAATCAAGAGAGGGCGCGGCTCGGGCCCAGCACACAGGCCCCGGCAGGCGATCCCCACCACGCTGACTGCGGCCCCCTGACCGATTGCCGCCAGGCTGCAAACACCCTCCGGCGGCCCCGGAACCACCTCACCTCGTTGCTGGACGTCTGCGGGGGGCCCGGACTGAGAGAGGAGCGGACGCCCAGCCCTCGCATCGCGGCCGCCACACACCAGAAGCCCTGTGACTGGTGCGGACTCGCTTTGTTTCCGGACGACGCGCCCGGGGCAGGCAAGGCACGGAGGACACTACTGGCAAAGCGCTGGTGGGATGGCGTGTGAGAAGTTGGCCTGATATGCAGTGCTCACTATTCTAGTGATCACTATGTATCATTCCAAACGACCCTTATTGATGATTGGTTGTAAGTCAACCTTATAGACCAGCTATCCTAGTAGCATGGACAAGAGCAGTCTTTAGGCTAAACTCTAGAGGGCGTGTTAAGCCAGCTGTTATACCATCACATATACCCCTTGAACACCAAGTGAAAGGACACCACACAAGTTGTTATGAAAATAAAAGGATATTTATTTATAACCAGTCTACCCTGATCTCTTTATGAGTCAGGGAGCTAAGCACACAACAAAACTCTTAGGAAAATACTTAAAGTTGCACAATTTACACAAATGCCCGAGGGGCACGAAAAACCATATACTACAAAAGTGGAATGCGAAATACTAGCAGGTAAGTAACAAGATCCAGAGGCTTCAGGATCGCTAGGACTACACTACTGAACCTTCAGGTTAGGAGCAGGAGGCCTAGGGAGATCGGGTGCAGAGTGTGCACTCTCATGCGGGACAAAGTCTATGGATGCTAGATTTCGTAAAGCTACTGTTATCGGACGAATCCGACTAGCTAGGCTGAAAACGAAAAAGGATCTGGACACTTAGATAGTGAACCTATGTTGGAGCACCGAAATGCTCAAGTTACCTAGCCCAGGGGCTGCGGCTGCATAGGGTTCAAAAGACGTCCGGAATCCTCGTTACAGTCTATGGAGCCTGAAAGAAGTTGTTGCTGGCAGGCGACCAGTGATGATGTCCGGAGTGCTCCAAGCCTGGATCGAAGATGGAGACGACCTGAAAGCAGAGGGGACTCAGTTCTTAATCACTAGCCAGTGATTAGGTGGGCACCAGGATGGCACCGGATGAAGTCACCTCGACCAGGTGAGTGGGCGACGCTGGTCTCTGCAGTCTCTCGGACCAGGAGGCGTTGTCGGCGACCAGGATGGAGGTGCGAGCTGTCCCACGAAGGTATCTGCTGTCGGCGATGCTGGACCCAGGATTGGGGCAACAAACCTTGGCAAATGCAAGCCCACGCGGTGGACTCAAGATGGCGTCTGGAGTGGACCAGGAGGGTCCGGGGTGCTCCTCTCTTGGAAGGGTATTTGCAAAAACAACAGGTGATGGACCGAATGTGGATCAATGTCACACATTCAACCCAGTCAAAAGATCTGGGTCATAATCCATCGTTTTCTTGCACTCCACACCACCCCGGGTTAGACAATGGCGATATGCAAATCAGCTCTGACCCTGTGCCCCATGGGAACAGTCCAGTCCGAACTACAAAAGCCATGTCCTTCCCAGAACGGAATCAAGCATCCGAGGACCGGACCGGTTTCGAGGTAACACCTCTCATCAGCCCGGCTAGCTTGACTCCAGTGGTGTTCGGACTGGACTGTTCCCATGGGGCACAGGGTCAGAGCTGATTTGCATATCGCCATTGTCTAACCCAGGGTGGTGTGGAGTGCAAAAAAACGATGGATTAGGACCCAGATCTTTTGACTGGGTTGAATGTGTGACATTGATCCTCATTCGGTCCATCACCTGTTGTTTTTGCAATTCCGCTCTAAGTGTACTGGGGATGCCCAGACGTGGGTCCCAGGCACTCCACACCACTGGAGTCAAGCTAGCCGGGCTGATGAGAGGTGTTACCTCGAAACCGGTCCGGTCCTCGGATGCTTGATTCCGTTCTGGGAAGGACATGGCTTTTGTAGTTCGGACTGGACTGTTCCCATGGGGCACAGGGTCAGAGCTGATTTGCATATCGCCATTGTCTAACCCAGGGTGGTGTGGAGTGCAAAAAAACGATGGATTAGGACCCAGATCTTTTGACTGGGTTGAATGTGTGACATTGATCCTCATTCGGTCCATCACCTGTTGTTTTTGCAATTCCTCTCTTGGAAGGGAGCAAGGGCCAGTCTGGAGCAACCAGACCAGCGATGGAAGTGTCGTGGTTCGTCGTCAGGAGGGCCACAAGCCAGCAGGCAAGTAGCCGGACAACGCGGTGGGCAGCAAAGAGCAGAAGGGCCCCACGCAGATCTCGTGGATGCTGGGGGGCTGGACTTCGGTGCTGGAGCTGCTCAGGGTTAGGGCTTCTCAAACCCCAAAGCACTCACTCGAGGATCCCTCGGCGGTCGTGCTGGATAAGCGTCGTGCAGTTTTGAAGATGGCCGTCCCTTCAGGTCTCGTCACACCCACGAATCTCAGCTGGGCTGATGATGCAGGTAGAGGTCAGAGGTGCCAGGGAATCCGGGTCTCGTCGAGCTGGGCAGTCTTGATCCGGAGGATGGACGTGCAGCAAACCGCATGCGCTTAGATGGTGCCCGCTGGTGCAGGGTGGCTACTCCTTAGCCACAAGGGAGAGTCTTCAGAAAGGTTCAAGAGTTCTTTCGTGGAAAGTCATCAAGATTCAGAATTATCTAATTTGGGAAGGGGGCCCGCTCCTACCTTTATACTAAAGAAAGGGGCTGGCACGCGACTAGGTCCTGCCCATGGGTAGGACCAGGAGGGGGGTGGTTACACCCCTCTCCCTTGTCCGGACTTTCCCCAGCTCAGGGGCTGGTGTGCCCCTGGAACTGGTTCAAACCGGCAGATGCATAGTGAGCACCGGGGTGCCACTTGCAGTCACCTTCCTTCTCAGCCCTGCCTACCTGGGATACACAAAACCCTGTCTGGGATGGTGCTAGCACCGCCCCTGACAGGAAACCCTTTGTCCAAGCTCTCCTCGCTGGAAGGACTTCCAGCAGCAGGAGGTCAGACTTGTGTCTGTGGTGGCAGCATCCATTTTGTGATGCTGAGGCTTGAGTTAACTTTAACCGGGGTTCACAGTTACATACATGTCGTGTCCCTCTAGAAGGGTGGAATGCTAACCCCGTCGCCAGAATTGGCAAGGGGTTAGTATTCCAATTCGTATGACACCTTACTCTACATGTTTTGATAAAGCGATACCAAAGATAGCAAATAACCGCGAGGATTATAATGCACTTAAGAGTATATGGTACGCGTTATCATAGAACAGCTATTAGGACTTGGTTCCGCAAGCTGCAGACGGGCTCAGCTCATGCCAGAGCACCATCTCACATAATTCCAAGCACTCTGCCTTCAGGATTGTTAAGGCCTGCCATAGGAGTGACTGATAGGAATACATGTGTCTATTTTAGGGTTAGATATAGGTATACTATATCTATAGCAAAGGGTGATTACACCACCTTGCCCCAGCTGTCGTGCAGCCAGTTGTGTCAGATTTAGATGGCCAGCCAGGGGTGGCATAATACATGCTGCAGCCCCTGGTAGGCCCTGGGTACACCTATGCCCTGAGTACAGGGACTGATAAGGTGGCCCAGTACCAATTGGTAAATGCACCTAAGGTACACGTGTCAATTTAGAGAGAGAACAGCTAGGCTGTGGGTCTGATTAGCAGGCCCACAGCCAGGGAAAGTCGTAAACCAGTGAAGCAAAAAGCAAAAATCTGGGGTGATCATAGGATTGCAGACCCTACTCTCCTACATGGTGGACCCGGCTGACGGGGGCTCCTCTCCGGGATGCTGAGTTGAGACCGGAGCCACCCGGTGAGTCCCGCTCGCGCCTGCGGGCGTAGCGGAACCCGCGCGGAGCAGCCACCTGGGACTTGCCCTGCGTGCCCGCTGCCTGTAGAGAAGCTGCCCGGCCCCCTCACTTGGCCGCCACACCACAATCAGCGACAGCCTGGCCGGCCCCCTGTGACGGAGGCCCACAACAGCGCGCACCGCGCCGGATTCGCCTGCGGGCCCCCGCGGGGGAAGAGGCTGCCTGGGGGACGGGAGGCACACGAGGGGCCGTGACCTGGGCCTAGACCTGACGGCCGGATCTGCCCACAGCACCTGGACTCTGGGGACCCACGCGCCGCCCTGGTCCCCCTGGCCCCCCGCTACACCTGGGGCGGTGCGGTGAAACCACGTTGGGAGAAGGCGTAGACCCGCCTGACGGACCCTCCCCCAGTCATAACGACGACGGCCCCGGCCGGAGAGGCGACTGCTGGCCGACGGACCCCCCGCCTGGCGGTGGAGTAATCCCGGAGGTGCTGCTGGAGTGACCCAGGTGGAGGAGCTGCTGGCCGGGCGATCCTGCCCATGTCCGGAGGGGTGCGGACCCGCACCGGGACTGGAGGCGCCCCGCTGAAGGGTAAAACAGACAAGTTGCTAAATAAAATGGCCGCCGACCAACTGACTGCGAGGCTGGACAGCGTGCTAGCAGCCATGGAGCGCATGGAACAGTCGCTCAAACTGACCAGAACTTCCTTAGAATCCAAAATAGACGGTGTCGCCGTGGACATGACCCACCTAAGAGATGACCACAGGAAACTGTCCGACCGGACCAAGACTCTGGAGGGCACGGTGAAGGAGATTGAACCCAAGGTCGCCCAGATGGACAGGCAAGTGCAAGACCTCCTGAACAGAGTGGAGTTCCTGGAGGACCGGGCCGAGGACGCGGAAGGGAGGGTGAGACGCAACAACATCAGGCTCGTGGGGGTCCCGGAAAAATGGGAAGGGAACCATCCTGCCCAGCATGTTGAAGATTGGCTCAGGACTCTGTTACCCGAAGGCACGCTATCACCCTACTTTGTAGTGGAGCGGGCACACCGAGTGCCAACGAGGCCCCACACCACCGGCGCTAACCCGAGGCCGCTGCTCTTCAGGATACTGAATTATAGGGACTGGGACACGGTGCTGCGGGAAACCAGGCACCTCGGCGAAATCCGAATAGACAATGCCACGGTAATGTTCTTCCCAGACTACACTGTCCAAGTGCAACGTCAAAGGCACAACTTCATGGAGGTGAAGCGACGACTCCGCACCGCAGGCCTTAAATATTCCCTGCTCTTCCCAGCCAAACTGAGAGTGGTGGCAGGAGACAAGACCTACTTCTTCAACACCCCCGAGGAGGTCAGTGAGTGGCTGGACGAGGGCACGGACACGGCACCCAGACAGACACGAGGCGGTGAAGCGAGGCCAAGGTCACGCGGGCCACGGCGCCGCCGCAGGAACAAAGCACAGCAGTCTCAACGCCCGGAGGAGGGATCACAACACTCTCCTCCGATGGACCAAATGCTCCAGGAACAACAGGATGCGCTCCGGAGAGTCTCCCAGTTGAGCACTTCGCCATCCCAGGAAGCGGCCCTAGATGACGGCCAACAGACAGTCCCTAGCGATGACGATGAAGCTGTATATGGGATTCCGAACTCTCAGATCTCGGTGGACCTGCCGGACATCACACCGCAAACTGCTGACCTGTTTCATTGACTCCGTAAGAGTCATCTGTGAAGTGTCTGCCATGGCGGGGGGCATGGCGGCAGGAGCTGACTGGACGCTGAGGCCCGGCTGATGCCCGATGCTGCTGAGGACATCTTCTTCCCCCCCTGCCTGCCGATTGGACAGTGGACAGCTGGAACAGTGAGTACTGCCCCAATGATACTGATGGACACAGGGTGTGGTGGGTGTGGGGTTGTCTTTTGGCCCGTACTCATCCTATACCACCTCTGACCGCAGGCCACGGTCAATGGGGAGCCATCCCTGCCGGGGGCCCGGGAAACGCACCATACCCCATTCTACCCTTCCTCTGCCGGGGCCGACTTGAGCGGGGCCCCCCGTGGGCCGAATGGCGCCACGTTCCGGAACACTGATATTGGCTGCCAGTTGCCTATCTCATATGGCTCAGAGAAGGATCTTGATCCCCTTCCTTGACTGAACATCTGAACTGCCGAGACTGTGCTTAGCACATGTTACCCCCTAGACTTGAAAGGTTGTCCCTCTCGATCTAGAGTATGGACGGTGGCCCGTTTCACCACTGCCCTTTTGGTATTTTAGTGGGGTACACCCACAGCTGGTTATTGTTGTTTTTTGTTTTTCCCCTCCCTAATGTCTTCCTGAACATTGCTGAGTGTACTGAGGGGGGTGGTTGCGAGAGAGCTGGAAAAAAGGATGCAATGGACCTTCGTGGGGCTGCTGTTCGTGGATATGGTGGGGGGGAGTTCACACTGTTAGCATGTCTGCGATAACGATATGCACCTGGAATATCAGAGGTATGCACACACCAGCGCACCATTATCAAATATATTCCTACTTCAAAAGGCAGCAGGTGCACATTGCACTCCTGCAGGAAACACATTTGTGCGGGGCGGAGGTGGCTGCGCTGCGTCGTAGGTGGAGGGGACAATTGTATGCCACAGAGTACTCCTCGTTTGCCCGTGGGGCGCTACTATGGGTGAAACCGGGCACCCCCTTCACAATGTCAGATGTCCTCACAGACCCGGAGGGGAGGTACGTGTTGGTGAAGGGCCGCATGGATGGGCAACCAGTAGTTCTGGCGTCCGTTTACTCTCCGAACACGGACCCGGGGGGTTATTTGGCGCGCATTTCGGAGAAGCTGGCGCCCTGGCACGGTATCCCCTGGATACTGGGGGGGGGGGGATTACAATACGGTGCTGGATCCCATGTTGGACGCTCGGCCCCACCCAGGCCGGACGCACCATCTCTAGGAGCCACGAGAGCACTCACGCAGTGGGCGGCACAGTGGGATTTAAAAGATGCATGGCGCGCACACAACCCTAACACCAAAATATACTCTTATTACTCAGGGGCGCACGCGCCACACGTCCGCCTCGACAGGTACATGGTGTCATCAGAACTGCTGCCACACATCACAGACTCTCAATACCTTGGCCGAACGCACTCGGATCATAATCCACACACGCTGCAAATGGCTTGGGATCGCCCACATCCGCCCATCCCCACATGGCGTTTACAGCCTGCCCTACTACTGGATGCCCCCTTTCGAGACTCCCTGCAGGCTTGCGTAGCACAATACTTGACAGACAATTCGGGCACAGCGTCCTCCCCACAGGTCGAATGGGACGCCTTCAAGGTGGTGATACGGGGACACTGTCTGGGCACGCAAGGGTGTATGCAGAAAACACTAGAAGCTGATTTACGCAGGGTGGAGGCGGACCTGCTCCGCCGGGAGCAGGAAGCGGTGGCTGGGACGGGTGACCAATTAAACGAGGCCCGAGCGGAACATGCGGCATTACTGGAACGACTGAGACACATAAATTATGCGGCCCACTCGGCGTGCGTACACCAACACAGCGACAAGCCCGGGAGGTTGCTGGCCTGGCTAGTCAGGCAAGAGAACCGCACGGAGCTGGTATCCGCCATCCGAACGGTCGAGGGAGAGATAGTGTACACACAGAGTAAGATACACCAAGCCTTTGTGAGACACTACCAGGCCCTGTATAAGTCCCAGTTGAGGGTCTTCTCGGCGTCCATTGCGGATTACCTTGCAGGTATACAACTACCTTCCCTTACGAGCGCGCAACAGGGGGACCTGGGAACACCATTCACACAGGAGGAAATGCGCGAGGCCATTTTCGCCCTATCCAATGGCAAATCCCCTGGCCCGGATGGCTTACCTGCCGAATTTTTTAAAGCATGTTCAGACACACTGATCCCGGAGTTGCTCAAGGTTTATAACGCCGCGATCGAGGACTCGGCGCTCCCGGACACGCTTAATGAAGCCAGTCTGGTCTCGCTTTTGAAGCCCGGCAGGGATGAAACATGCATGGGGTTCTACAGGCCATTAGCCATGTTGAACACTGACTATAAAATTTTCACCTCATTGTTGGCCCGACGCTTAGCCTTAGAGGTCCCCAACCTAGTACATGATGACCAGAATGGTTTTTTGCCAGCAAGGAGCACTTCCCGTAACATACACCGCCTCTTCCGAGTTCAGGAAGCCGACACGTTGCATTGGCCGAGATCGGGGTGTTTAGTTTTAGACCTTGAGAAGGCTTTTGACTCCGTGGAGTGGCCCTATCTGGGGGCGGTGCTGGACAGATTTGGCGTGGGCGATGCTTTCGTGGAGATGGTCGGACTACTTTACCAGCGGCCCAGTGTCCGAGTGAGGACGGGCAGGCTGCTCTCGGAGGCGGTGCGGGTACGCAGAGGCACCCAACAGGGCTGTCCCCTGTCACCCCTTCTCTTCTCCCTGGCCATTGAGCCCCTGGCGGCACTGTTGCGGGACAGGGGAGCAGAATGGGGGATCCCGCTAGCTGACGGGGTACACATAGTTTCGCTCTACGCGGACGACCTGCTGCTGTATGTGCGGGACCTCACCACGGTACCGGGCGCACTGTCAGACATTTTCCAGACTTTCGAAGAAGTATCGGGTCTTAAGGTCAATTGGACTAAGTCCGGAGTGTATTCGTTCAATCCGGACCTGCGGGAATGTGATGTGCACCTCGGAGACGCTCGACTCACATGGTATCCCATCACTTTTAAGTACCTCGGAATGTATATATACAGGGACACGCAAAACATACTGGAGGGCAACCTGGTGCGCGCTATCTCCTCGTTGCGGGCCCAGATGGCCTACTGGAAGACTCTGCCACTGAATGTGCCCGGCAGGATCGCACTATCTAAAATGATAGCTCTGCCCAGGCTTCTATATCACTTTGCAAACATCCCACTGTATGTCCCCAGCCTGATCTGGAACGCTGGGCGCCTCTGCGTGGTGGCCTTGGCGAAACTGTACTCCCCGACTGCTGAGGGAGGGCTGGCAGTCCCTAATATGGAGCTGTACTACCTGGCCGCGCAGCTGCAGTGGGTGACAAACTGGCTTAGTGGCTCGCACCTTGACGACACGGCTACCGCTGACTACCAATGGACCCACACACAGGTCTGCGCCTTGTTTCATCCCCTGACCAAGGGACCCCGCCCTCTACCCCTGCATGTGGCTGTGGCCCGTAAATGCTTCATCCGTAGCCTGAAACTGACCCAGGAGGTCAGGCCATATGCACCTGCACTCCCCCTAATGGGCACCCCCGTGACACCACGTATTCTGGAGAGCTGGACTGCGGCTGGGGTGGAGACCATGGGCGACCTCTATGCGGATGGGGCCATGCTCCCATTTGCGGAACTGTCAGAGAGCACGGGTCTGCCGGCGGGACAATTCCTGCTCCACGCGTCTATACTGCGGGCATACACGGAGTCCTGGGGGGATATCCAGGATGAGCCACCGATTCACCACCTAATGCAGTACCTGCATGTCATGGGCAACGGCTCCCACATCATTCACTGGCTGGCGCAGGCCCTCCTCATGCACACACAAAGACCCACACAACCGATTAGAAACAAATGGGCGGCCCACCGAGGGAGGGATTGGACGGATAAGGAATGGAACCTGGTTCTGGCCAGCCCCGTGAATATCCCACGTAACTCCCGCTTCCGAACCATTCAGCTATACATACTGCACCAGGCATATTTATCACCAGACAGAATCAACAGATACTTCATGACCAACACTGCCTCCTGTCCCAGATGTGACCTGCTAGGCGCGGACAGCTTACACATGCTCTGGCACTGTCCCTCTCTAGTCACATACTGGGGGGAGGTGACATCTCTCCTGACGCATAGCACGGGCCTGGGGTTGCCGCACACGTGGGAGGCTTGCATACTTGGGCTATACAAAAGAACCAAACTCAATAAGACACAAGCTAGGTTCTGGGATCTAGGCCTCATCACAGCCAAACAGCTGCTCACCAAACACTGGAAACGGAGAGAACCGCCAATCCCCAAATACTGGTATGCATCCTTCACCAACTGGGCTAGAGCAGAAAGCACGGCACTACACCGGGAGGAGATAGCGGGCTTACGGCAGTTCCCGATAGCACAACTCTGGGACGACATCCTGAGGTCCCTCCAGGGGGAGGGCACGGCCAGAAGGCTCACATAGAGACCGCTACAAATGGGATAGCACTGCTGGGGTAACAGTGGCGAAGACAAGGACGCAGGTTGTATCCCCCCCCCCCACGACACCCTCCCGCCGGGAACGATGGAGATGTGGCACCTGTGACCTGTAGGAAGCTCGCCTTTCCCCCGGACGCCCTGAGCAGTGGCTGCACCATACGTCTGACATACTGACTGTGGACACGGACGGCCACCCACACGAAGACTCACTAATCCACGACGGATTGAAACATACTCCCCGCTCCTCTCCGTGGCATCGCCACCGCAGGTACACTCTCCCCTCCCGCTCCCCATCAAAAACATATCCCCATGTTCATTGTTTCGGACTCTTGTTTCCCAAATTTAGCCATGACTTCCTTACACGCCACACCCGGAAGATGTACCTGGACACATGTCCGGCCACGGGACCGGACGCGGGTGGCGTCTCCCAAAACACACAGCATGGCTATACCATTCATCCGTCAGGCACATCACACACTCCGTCGACAGCCCGTGGGGCCCTACCGCTCTCAATGGCTGTCGTACACCACGACAAAGGCAGAGTGCGCACATGCACTGCTAACCCCTACTCCATTGCCGTGCCCCCAAGGACTGACGCTCCGTTCTGTGGGTTTCAGTATCGTGGATGCCGGAAAGATACGCAATAGCACTGCTAAAGATTGGGACACGTAATTACAAAAAAAATGAGAAAATAAGACGTCACTTGCAGACATAACTGAATAATGAACACACGTGATACGAAAAATGTAATTAAAGTCTCACTCGCTGAGGGCACAATCAATGGAACGGTGCACCTTTCTCTATGCTCCCTTACCCTAACGATACCTCGTAATGTTGCAGCCGGCCCACAGGGTTGTAGGCTTCGCTATATGTACTGCTTTATTGAATACTAATAAACGTCTTAAAAAAAAAAAAAAAAAACAGCCGTAATTCTAAGATATAACGTGAAGAAGCATCATAACATGTCTAAGCAGACAGTAAGTAAAACACAACATAGGCCCAGAACTTATGAAATCAAAGTATATCTATAAGCAAGCATAATCAAGAGGTCTCCTCCCCCCCTCTCTTTACTACTTGCGCATGTCCGAATTATCCGGCCCCTCAGTAGAACGGGGTTCTGCATTATTCTTGCTCCTCCAGGCCACTTGGATCCGCCGTGGCCCCTGTCTCCGCCACTTCTGGGCGAGCGCTGTTCCGCTCTGCCCTGGCGATTCCTGTTCCGGTCTTCGACGGTAGTCCGGCCCTCAATCCAATCCCAAGCCGCATCCGGCGATTCAAAGAACCATGTTTTACTGTCCCATTCCACTCTCAATTTTGCCGGGAAAAGCATTGCGTACTTAATATCCCTGCTGCACAATTCTTGATTAACAGCCTGGAAACTCCTCCTCTGTGCCTGGACTCTAGCCGTAAAGTCGGGGAAGAAAGTTACTTCATAGTTGTCGATTTTCAACGGGGGGCCGGAACGAGAGGATTGTAAGATACTGTCCCTGTCCCGAAAGTGAAATACTCTAGCAATCAGTGGCGGCGGCGGAGCTCCAGGTTTAGGCCTTCCGCCTGGCACCTTATGGGCCCGCTCTATGGAGAAGTAGCTAGACAGGGATATATGATGTTACCACGCATACTTTTACAACGCATTTTTTACAACGCAAATACTATTACAACGCATGATTTTACAACTATTACAACGCAATATAGTGTTAATAATAGTAAAGTGATATTACAACGAAAACATTTACTACGCATACCATTACAACGCAAATATAATAAATATATATTTTTTTTTGTACAAGAAAACCTGGAACGGGATGCAGGGAAACTAGGGGTTTTGGGTGGGGAAGTGTATTAAAAATGATAAGAAAAACTAAAACGTAAGAGATATAAATGCTACCATGTTTAAAAATAAATACTCTAGTATTAAAATTAATACTAGAGTATTAAAAAATAATACTCATGATTTCTAAATTGTAGTACTTTTTACACGCAACGATTTTACAAACAAATAAACTAAACATATATAGGAATGACTGAAATTAATTATTTATAACCAACAAATTCATACATACACATAGTCTCACATAGTCGCCATTTTCAATATGTAGTTCAAACGTTTGTCCTACTACTATTTCTATGAAATAATACCACAACACTACTATCAAAATGGATGCCAAAACGGCACAAAATACGCAAATAACATATCTTTTAACAAACTTTTAAATTATATATTTACACAGAAATAAAACGTATATAATACAAACATACCAACGCTGTGTTTACCAAAATAAACCGTGACACTAACCAAAACTTATAAATACAAGTCAGACACCATTTTTAAAACAGTTGATTCTCAACTACCAGAGTGACCAGACGCCAAACCTGACCCTCTGACCTCTTCACCTAAACGAAATCCGTATCGCATCTCAGGAGAATTATTTTTCGAAATACAAGTGAGTTACTGAAAATCTTTTTACAATAATATTCAAAAACATTTAGAACGCTGCACCTAATATGTTGATGTTTGCAATTTTAAAACAATATTATACCACACACATATTACTACAATTATTTATACATATATACATATATACATAACCCAACATTTTAAAAGCTGAGAAATACATATAATAAATGTCGTTTAAAATATTTAAATGAAATCAAATAAATAAACTTAAATTATTTTTCAAACATGTCAAAATGTTTTTTTTTTATTAGTCGAACTACTAAAAACTACGCCGCTAAAGACCAGTATCAAAAAATTGTATTTTGTTACACAGCCAACACTACTCTTCAATAATAATTTGAAGGTACTTTTGAATATTTTAATCGACAATTCAAAACACACGAAACGCAAATAAAATTATTAATACACATATATTTATTCTATTTTTTACAGAGAAAATCATTTTGGAGAAAATTTTTTAATTTTTTCTACTTAGAAAATTGAAACGTCAACCAATTAAAAAGGTAATCATGTTATTATTTACAATACTGCAGTAAAAAAATGCAGCATAATGTAGTGGTCACAATTTCTAATCAAATTTTCGAATGTGGCAGCAATCTATTAAGTGCAGCATGTTAAAAGGATATTATTTTCTATTCTTAACACCAGGAAAATACTGGAGCATGTAAAATGGAGGAAAGTGTAGAAGTATCAATTTAAAATCTACTCCAATTAAGTACAGCAGAAAGAAAATTGTACAATGGTTAAAGTATTATTTTCAATCCATAATCCAGATATTGGTACTCAAAATAAGTGCTGCTAAAGAGAAAGTGTTGAATAGTGTAAAGGTATCAATTTACTTTTTCAATTTTTTTAAAAATCTCAATTATCTCCGGATCATCAAACAAGGATTATTTTTCAAAGTGAGCGAAAACCCAAAATCCTACCAACCAACACACCATCAAATCTGATTTACATTAATTCACATTTCTTATTTCCTTGTTTTAGAAACTCAAAAGAAATCTTTAAAGAAAACCAAGCAAACACCAGCAATAAAAAGAAGACCACAAATAAAAACATCAATCTTAAAGGTAAATAGAGAACATTGCACGAAAAACACATTTTCAAAAGTGCTTGATAAATTGCTGTAGTAGGGAAAGAACGGAATAGTGTGGGGGCATCAATTATTATTCTAACTCCAACTAAATGGTGCAGTAGGGAAAGTGCTGGATAGTGTGGGGGTATCAATTACTATTCTAACTCAAGGTAAGTGCTGCAGTAGGGAAAGTGCTGGATAGTGTGTGGGTATCAATTACTATTCAAACTCCAGGTAAGTGCTGCAGTAGGGAAAGTGCTGGATAGTGTGGGGGTATCAATTACTATTCTAACTCCAGGTAAGTGCTGCAGTAGGGAAAGTGCTGGATAGTGTGGGGGTATCAATTACTATTCTAACTCCAGATAAGTGCTGCAGTATAGAAAATACTGGATAGTGTAGTGGTATCAATAACTATTTCCACTCCAGTAATGTGCAGCTGTAAAGAAAATGAAAAAGAAATATAATGTATAATTTTCTAATCACAATCCAGCTACATTCAAAAGAAAACAAATTAAACATTAACATTTCTTATTTCCTTGTTTTAGAAACTCTAACCAATCTTTGAAGAAAACCAAGCAAACACCAGCAATAAAAAGCAGACCACTAATAAAAACATCATTCTTAAAGGTAAATAAAGAACATTGCACGAAAAACACATTTTCAAAAGTGCTTGATAAATTGCTGCAGTAGGCAAAGAACTGAATAGTGTGGGGGTATCAATTACTATTCTAACTCCAAGTAAGTGCTGCAGTAGGGAAAGTGCTGAATAGTGTGGGGGTATCAATTACTACTCTAACTCCAGGTAACTGCTGCAGTAGGGAAAGTGCTGGATAGTGTGGGGTTAACCATTACTTTTGTAAGTGAAATAAAGTGCTGCAGTAGGGAAAGTGCTGGATAGTGTGGAGGTATCAATTACTATTCTAACTCCACGTAAGTGCTGCAGTAGGGAAAGTGCTAGATAGTGTGGGAGTATCAATTACTATTCTAACTCCAGGTAAGTGCTACAGTAGGGAAAGTGCTGTATAGTGTGGAGGTATCAATTACTATTCTAACTCCAGGTAAGTGCTGCAGTAGGGAAAATACTGGATAGTGTAGTGGTATCAATAACTATTCCCACTCCAGTAATGTACAGCTGTAACAAAAGTGATGAAGAAATATAATGTATACTTTTCTAATCACAATCCAGCTACATTCATAAGAAAACAAATTAAACATTAACATTTCTTATTTCCTTGTCTTAGAAACTCTAACCAATCTTTGAATAAAACCAAGCAAACACCAGCAATAAAAAGAAGACCACAAATAAATACAGCAATCTTAAAGGTAAATAAAGAACATTACACGAAAAACGCATTTTCTAAAGTGCAAGATAATTTACTGCAATAGGGAAAGTGCTGGATAGTGTGGGGGTATCAATTACTATTCTAACTCCAGGTAAGTGCTGCAGTAGGGAAAGTGCTGGATAGTGTGGGGGTATCAATTACTATTCTAACTCCAGATAAGTGCTACAGTAGGGAAAGTGCTGGATAGTGTGGGGGTATCAATTACTATTCTAACTCCAGGTAACTGCTGCAGTAGGGAAAGTGCAGGATAGTGTGAGGCTAACAATTACTATTGTAACTCCAAGAAAGTGTTGCAGTAAAGAAAGTGATAAATAGTATAAGGTTATAATTATCTATTCCCAGTCCAGTAATGTGCAGCTGTAACAAAAGTGATAAAAAATGTAATGTATAAATTTCTAAACACAATCCAGCTACATTCAAAATAAAGCAAATTAAACATTTACATGTCTAATTTTCTTCTTTTAGAAACTCTAACCAATCTTTGAAGAAAACCAAGCAAACATCAGCAATAAAAAGAAGACCACAAATAAAAACAGCAAAGTTAAAGGTAAATAAAGAACATTACACGAAAAACACATTTTCTAAACTGCTAGATAAATTGCTGCAATAGGGAAAATGCTGGATAGTGTAGGGGTATCAATTACTATTCTAACACCAGGTAAGTGCTGCAGTAGGAAAAGTGCTGGATAGTGTGGGGGTATCAATTACTATTCTAACTCCAGGTAAGTGCTGCAGTAGAGAAAATGCTGGATAGTGTAGGGGTATCAATTACTATTCTAACTCCAGGTAAGTGCTGCAGTAGAGAAAGTGCTGGATAGTGTGGGGGTATCAATTACTATTCTAACTCCAGGTAAGTGCTGCAGTAGGGAAAGTGCTGGATAGTGTGGAGGTATCAATCTCTATTCTAACTCCAGGAAAGTGCAAAATAATGTAAAGGTATGAATTACTATTCTAACTCTTGAAAAGTGCTGCAGTAGGGAAAGAGCTGGATATTGTAAAGATATCAATTTCTATTCTAACTCCTGGAAGGTGCTGCAGTAGGAAAAGTGCTAGATAGTGTTGGGGTATCAAATACTATTGTAACTCCAGGAAACTGCGGCAGTAGGGAAAGTGTGATTTTATGTTTATAAACTTAAAGTACACATATGCACAGAATTAATTAAATACATTTTTTCCTTGCAGATAATGTCTACTCAACCAACTGCTAAATACATCAAGTCCAGGAAAGGAAACAAACTTTTAAATCATGCAGGTTACATTTATTGGAGGTGCGTGCAATACTTTTCAACCCGTTGCAGCGGCAGAGCGGTTACGGTTGATGATATCGTTGTGAAAACAACTGACCATAACCACTCTGCCTCTGCAATGGAGGTTGATGTCAGAGAAACCGTAAACGAAATGAAAGTACTTGCAAGCACCTCCAATGATTCTACAGGATCCATTTTACAAGAGGTTGCTCAACATGTCCCTAGTCATATAGCTAGTAATATGCCTACCATCCATAATTTGAGAAGAATTATTCAACGTCAAAAGCAGGCAAGTAATACACAAACCAATACACCTCATACTTTTTCTGACATAATTATTCCTCACGAACTCACTATTTCTTTTGCTGATGAACCTTTCCTTTTGCATGATAATGAAAACCCTCACAAACGTATATTAATTTTTAGTACACCCCGGAACCTTCTAAAACTTGAAGCTAGTGAAATTTGGATGATGGATGGGACGTTTAAAAGTACGCCCAATCCATTCACCCAAATTTATACTATACATGCTAAAATTAACAATAGTGTGATCCCCCTAGTATATAGTTTGCTGCCTGATAAGACTTCTGCAACCTACACTGAACTTTTATCAGTAATAAAATCAAAAACAAACAAAAGCCCTAGGAAAATTATTATAGATTTTGAATTCAGCATGATCAATGTGATCACCAAAACGTACACGGATACCCAAATTCAGGGGTGTTTTTTCCATTTTTCCCAGGCATTCTGGCGTAAGTTACAAAAAACACCCCTAGTTACAGAATACTCCTCAGACAGCAAACTACAGGTAGAATTAAAAAAACGTACTGCTCTTTGTTTTGTCCCTTCCGAAAGTGTAGACGAGTACTACACTGCCATTACAGAATCTGATTATTACATTACAAATGAGGAAAAATTGGCACCCATTCTAAATTATATGGAAGACACATGGATTGGACACCTAAGCAGATCGGGTCGCAGGAGGAAGCCACGTTTCCATGTGGAGTGGTGGAACTGTTATTCAAGTTGCTTACAGGGAGAGGCTAAAACAAATAATGCCATTGAGGGATGGCATAACTCCTTCAACCATCTAATTGGTAAACCCCACCCTAATTTCTACTCTTTTTGGAAACTTTGAAGAAGGAGCAAAGTTTTCGGGAAATGAGAATTTCACAAACTCTTTCAGGTAGTCTAAACTCACGAATAACTCTAAAAACAAAGGAAATGTCCGAGAGACTATTGGCACTATTACAACAGTTTACGTTGTGTGTGGCTCTAGACTACCTGGAGAATCTAGCTAACATTCTCAGTTTTTAATTATCTGTCACACATTACTTTCCTGCTTTGCTCTAAAATTTTATCCTTCCTAAATTTAATTGGCTATAACATTTTCCAGAATTATTAAATTAAAAATTATTAAGTCGGGTCTCCTTACCTTTAGTTGTCTTCTTTTTTCTTTTTTCTTCTTTTTCCAACTTTACAACATCCATAGTTGCAAAACAATCCAAAAAATCCTAATATTCCAATTTATTGCATCTTTCCCTTTTTTAAAAAAAATAATCCACTCTTCTTTAAATATTTGTGATTTTTGAATTATTAAAAAATGCATATGCTGAAAATACTAAAATCTTCTCTTTTTTACTTTTCACGAAAATTGTCAAAAAAAGCTTCTTCAAATGAGTAAGCATGACTTTCCTTTAAAAATTTCTAAACAGAAAATATGTTTTTCAAAAAATAATTTAATTTGAAAAGCTAAAAAGTAATCCATCATTTTTCAGATTGGAATTTTTCTAATACACCCATCTCCTTTAGCATATTCTAGAAAACCACAACATAATTTTAAATCCACAAAATGTTGTCAAAAAAAGAGAGATCCTTTTTTTCTTCACTTATCTTTTACCAAAAAATCACAATCCATTTGCATTTTCATGCAAAATTGTTCAAAAACATCCAATTTTCTCCAAAAAGTGTACAAAAACCCATCTCTGTTTGGAAGCAATCTTTTTATTAAAACACAATACATTATGCATCTTAGTTCACTCCACGACATAACTTTTTTTTTACAAATATCTAACTAAAATGCCAAGAAGCATATATATTTGGTAAAAATAATTCCAAAAAAATCACATACCATTTGCATTTTCAACTTGTAAATTTTTAATTTTTCAAAAAGCACTCCATGGATAAACATAAATGATCTTGTTTCTTCAAGATATCATTTATCAAAATACAACGTTATAACAGTACTATAAAGGAAACCCTCTTTATAATCCTACTCTGTACATTACGTCAAATTATTAACAATTCACTCTGAAATCTGCTTATACTTTTAAACAATGGTCATCAATAGACAAATATGCTAACTCTCTAAAATATTTCCAAAAACCTTAAGTCGAAGAAACCGACAAGACCCTTTCAAACCACGTGATCTCTCTGTACATTATTAAACAACACAACAATCCCAATAAAAAGGTATCCTTACCCAAAACCTTTATAAAACAACTGTTTACTTTCTAAGAAGCTTTTTTCAACAATTATCTAACCTCTTTATTCTCTTTCTTAATAGAAAAACAATCGAAAAATTCAAAAATGCATTTTTACATTTCTTCAGTACCGATAAAAAAATTGTAATACATAAACATCTTTGCTTATTTTTTTAAATAAAGACAACTTTTTCAAAACAGGAAACACATTTCTTACTTTTACCCCCCAGACCCGACATAGGCATACTCTAGCTATACGATTAGCGACATGCTTTTTAACGTACATTACATCATTACGTATAGAGCAACCTCTCCTTATCCTTCCCTTACAATAAATGTTTACCTTTTTAATTAAATTACTTAAAATAAAGTTAAAAATTTTTCCTACCTGGACGCAGATCAGCTTCCAGCTGCTTCCACCTTGGATACTCTTCAAAATGGCCGCTTACGCTGATGTTTACGTCGTTACGTAATTGAATGCTGCAACGATAAAAAAGGGACTACTTTATTTGTTAATATTTATTAAATTGATTTTATTTTTCTTCATGTTTCCCTTATAATAAAAATATGAAAAAATATGTAAATAAATCGCAAAAATACAAACAAAATTCCTCGATGTTTAATAAAAAATAAAATTATGAAACTTTGTTATTGTTTTTTTATTGTATTCAATTTATCATGCATTACTTTTTTAGCTTATTATATATTTTTAAAAATTATATATTTATCTCCTTACCTGTTTTCTGTTTCCTTTTCCAATCTTTATATCTTCTATCTTCTTCTTTCCAACATTCTTTTTCTGTTACGAGAGACTCATAGCAAGTAACATGAAAATAAAAGAAGGACAAAGTTTGCCATTGGATTCAATGTTAAAACGTGGGAACCAAATCTTTCATTAATTTAATCTATAACATTATTATTTTTAAAAATGTAAGTATATTTTTTTTAAACTTATATGATCCATTCACATACATAAAAATAAAAATGGAATTTTTAAATCGAACTATTTAATTAATTATTAAAAAAACCAAATAATTTTTGTACAATATTTATAAATGTATTTACATGAATATAAATAATTAAAAATATTAAAAATATTGTCTTAAAGAACTGTATTAAAAACACGTTAATTATTTTTCACATTGCCTTTTTTAAATAATAACGTTTATTTAAAATGAAACAAATATTTTTATAAAAATTAAAAACTAAAATAAATATTTTTCTTAAATTATACTAGTTATACAAAAATTAAACAATTAAAAATATTTATATTTTATTTTTATAATTTTGCTTAACAAATAAAGTTTTTTTAAAACAAGTTAATTATTTTTTAATAGTTCATAAATGTAAAATAATAATACTAATAAAAATACTACAGTATTAATGTTTATACTAATGATAAAAATATTTCAAATAATACAGTACTTTTATTTTTTCAACAAAAACTAAAGTGTATTAAATGCCTTTAAATTGTTCTTACATTACCAATTTTAAATGTTAAAAATCTTAATATTCTTTTAAAAAATTAAAATATTAATACTCTAGTATTAATAATTAAGCATAAACATACTACTAGTCTAATATAACTTCATACATAAAATGCGTTGTAAAAGTACATGCGTTGTAAAGGTACTTGCGTTGTAATAGTATGCGTTGTAAAAGTATTCGTGGTAAAAGCCTTTGCGTGGTAAAAAATGCGTGGTAATGGTATTGCGTGGTAAAAGATGTGTTGTAACAGGTGTATACCGCTAGACAGCGCCTTAGGTTTTAAGTGTTTGGTAATTAAATCCTCCACATAGAGATCTGCAGCCGGCCCCTCTCTTTTTTACGGAACGCCAAGGATTCGAATATTATTCCGGTGGGCCCTCCCTTCATAATCATCCAGCTGCTGTGCCATTCTGACCTGCCTTTTCTCCATGTCAGCCATTTGACGTTGAAGCTCCGAGGTGTAATCTCGCAGGGCCGTCGTTGCTATTTTGAGCTCTTTCACTTTCTCGTTCATTTGTTTGAAGTCCGCTCTGAGCAGAGAAACCTCTACCGTGACTGAATCTACAGAAGTGCGCATACCACCTATGGCAGCGTTGGTTCCGATTCAGCAGGTGGTGCTACCTCTGATCCACCCTTATCCGATCTTGGTGAGTTGCCTTTATCTCCACCCTTAGTCCAGGCAAACTTCGACAGCTGCCTTTGAGCGTTATTTCTTGATCCCCTGCTACCTGTCGCCATTCTCAGGATCGTCGTGGACAGCACACAAGGGCACAGGCTGAGCGGATAGCGTCAACCCCCTCCTCACCCACAGAAACAGAAAACTGCGTCAGGCCCAGGCTCCTGTATCACCACTCCACCGTTGAAACAGCTCCAGCATCCACTTAGTGATACACAATCAATAGGTATATGATCAAGCAGCACTCATATAGCACATGCACGGCCAGACAATTCCACCCGCACAGCCCAATGATCTGTCCAGTCTGCACACGCCGATCTGCAGCCCCCAGCTGGGCCTCCAAGGCCTCCGCCTCTGATAAGGGACAAGAAGCCAATGGACCCCAGCTGTATCACGCAGTAGAGGTAATGAAAAGGGCGAGCAGTGTCCCAATGTCATGCAGTCTCAGGGGGAGAAATACTGGAAGCAAACAGGCTCCTTCCCCTTCGACCAGTTTGTCCAGCATCAACTTGTGCCCGCAGCCTAAGCACAACCAGGCCCCTAGCAAAAACTAGGGTGCTCTCCAATTGGGCTGCATAGACAGTCTTTCTGCCTGGGTATAAGGACGGGCCCAAGTATCCACCGGTCACGAGGGGTATCTCTGCCAGGCCCAAAAGCCAGGGCCTCAGGTACCGCCACTCCCCGGCATCTCACCAGGTCTCTGCACTGTAATGGCCGCTGATCCAGCCGCTCTCCTGCTCACAACACCCCTTCCAATGTCACAGGGGCATCACGGTGGCCGCCGGGAGCGCCCGATATTGTCTCCATCTCTCTGCTGCCACTCATACCCACGCCTCCAGCGCAGGACAGGCCTTCAGGCCTGGGCCTCGATCAGTGCCGCACCCCAGGCCGATGCGCCCTCTCGTCCCGGCGGCACCAGTGCGAGGGAGACTGCTCCATTGTCCAGCGGCGCGCCAGCCGCCGCACGCGCCTCACTACAGGACGTCACAGGCCAGAGTCGCGGACACCTCAGGGCGGCAGTCACTGCGCCGGGGAAGCTACTACGTCCGTTTGTCCCTACGGGCCGGCACCATCATCTTGTCCCCTCGGCTCACCAGACTCAAGCTGCGATTCCGTGCCGCTCCAAGGGCACAGATTCCTTAAAACTCACTACGCTGCCACAGGGGGGGTTTCGGATAACTTTTTATGCTTTCGTAGCTTCAAAGAACCCGGGTCAATCGGCCATATCGCGATCAAGTCGCCGTGGATGGGCAGAGCTCGTTCAAGCAGCAGCCATCACTCTCGGCTGCTAGCCACGCCCCCTGTACTGCTCGATATTTGATTGAACCTTCATTTGCCCTGTTGCAAAACCCATGGTGCAGCAAAACTAACCACGAGATACACATCAGTGACACTAATGGCTAAGGACAAGTACCCGAAATCCACCTGCTAAGGGCGACTTGATCGACAAGCGAAGGGGTAACTCCCCCCCCACCAGCCGGAGCCTGCCCTGCAACCCATGCCCGATAACACTTCTCTACTCCTGGCCATAAATACTTCCTGAGAAGGCGCTGGAGGGAGAGTGAGAAAAGTGTACTTGGAAGTTACCCTGCTATGTCCAGATCTTCGTAATGTGGCCGAAAGAGTCTCCTCTGCGAATTCAAGGATATCAGAACTGGTTGACAAGGTCACAACTCTCCGCAAGGATGTCACTGAAGCCCGGACTAACACCAAAAACATGGCATGGCGACTGGAAGATGCAGAAAACACCGCCTACCTGAATAATCTAAGTTTCTTAGGATTTCCTGAGGGGGTTGAGTGCTCCACAATGGTGCAATTTCTGGACAAGTGGATACACTCCATCCTCCCCAGGAGAAATCTTCCTCCTGCTTTGTCATAGAAAGGGCACACCATACACTGGGGGCAAACCCCCGCCTGGGGCACCTTCCAGGACTGCGACTGCACGATTTAAAACTTTCCGGGCTGAGAAATTATCTTAACAGAGGGAAGCAAGCTGGGGGAAGTGTGCCTTGACAATTCTAAAATACTGATATTTCTTGATTAGACCAGGGAAGTGCAGAAACAAAGACTCACCGTAGAAGGCTAGTCTGTGAGGCCTCCAGCTACAATACATGCTTACACTCCCAGCCAAGCTTAAAGCTTTGTTACAGCGAAAATCCTTCTTCTGCCTGACACCAGAGGAAGTCTGGACCTAGTTTGATGAGCGCTCCAGGCTGCGGGGATGCCGGGAGAATGGACATGACTCCTGTCCTTACGCTGTGGAAGGGGCCTGGCCCAAGGACAAATGACGACCCAGGAAGAAGAGTTTAAGATGGCTGCACAGGGATGCTGACATGTTGTGGCGGAGACAGGGCACGCCAGAGCGACCAACAGTTTCTTCAGACTCAGAGGAGGACCAAGTGTTGGGCAACAAGCGAAACAGAATAACTGAAAGAAAGAGGGCATCCACACACAAGGAGCTAGGGGAAGAACTGGAGATGGACATAGAGCCCCACAACCCCCTGGTGGTGACCATCAACACTCATGAAGATGATCCAGAGAGCGTCCCACCAAACATTACGAGTCCAGAACTAAAGGCAATATCATAGCAGGTGATTTGGCACACTATCAGGGGCAGATGGAGGTGAACCAGTATAGTCTGTACCCCTCCGCTCTAGCAGTACTGAGACAAACTCATTGGTTTTATTCAACTAAGTCACTGTTATAAGGGGCAGTTGACCCTGTCCTCGTTGCTGTGAAATTGGTGGGACTGAGTTAGTGGGAGGGGGTGGTGGCTACAGGCCTCTCAGACTCCCTGTCGAGTAGTTTTACGTTCAGTTATGTCGGGTACTACTCACAGTGGTCTTTTTGGGGGTGAGGATGGTGGTTGGGTGGGTGACCCAGGGAATGACTAGGCGTTTTTGAGTTGTAAAGTTTGAGAGGTACAGTTAATGTTATGCTGAATAGCGTCTATGCAGGGTATGGACACTGATTTAACTAGAGAAAAGAAACCGCAGACACATGGGCTGTTGTCTAGCCTTGACCAGGAATACATACATTGTCTCAATCACTGGACACCGGGCAGACCGCCACCTCACTCTTGGTGCTTCCTATCCTTAATCCACTATGTGGAATGAGGGTCCCATCCACGAACAAAAGAGGTCAATCTCAATCCTATCCTGGAATGTGAATGGACTTGGGGACAGGGGTCAAGAGAGGCCTTGTCTCCCAATATATGAAACGTATTCAAACATCTTTTGTACTCTTGTTGGAAACACACCTTAAGGGATCGCAATGTTTCTGGGAAGAGGAGCCTATATAACACTTGCACACTCAGGATACACATCCGGGTCCATGGAAGTGGCTATTCTGGTTAGGACAAAAGCACCCTTTAGTATTACAAGACATTGGGTAGACCTATTAGGAAGATATGTTGGAGTAAAAGGGTTTTGGGAGCGCATGGATGTCACTGATTAGTCTTTAAGCACCCCCCCAGCCAACTAAAGGTCCCCACCTTAGAGAAAGTAGCTAACATTCCACTGGAAGCGGGGTCCTCACTCCATATAATAGGTGGAGACTGCAATGATTTCATGGTACCAGACTAAGGGGGTCATTAGGATGGTGGACGGACGTCCGCCACCCCCGGGGTGGAGGGGCCGTCCGCAAGGGCAGCGGCGGTCCCTCCATGCCAATTAGGATGTGACCGCCACCCAGGCGATCACATCCTGTATCCTTAACATTGCTGCGGGTGCTGCTTCAAGCAGCACCCGCCGCAATGTTAAAAAGGTGCCTGCCGCTTTGTGCATGCAAATGCAGGGGGGTACCATAGGTACCCCCCATGTGCACCCCCACCCCTCTTCACCCTGGGGGCCCGCAAGGGCCCCCCAGAAGCAAAGGTCCACATGCTTTTCCATGGCAGAAAAACCACCGCGGAAAAGCATGTTTACACAAGCTTCCTAATTTGGCTGGCGGTGTCTTGCACACACCGCCACCAAATAGCAGGCTACACCCCGCGGATAAGCGGCGGACGGACCTGCCGTCCGCCGCTGATTCTACCGCCATCCTGATCTGGCGGGTGGTGTTTACAGGGACCGCGGCGGTGAATCCGCATCCTCCGGGCAGGTGGTGGCTTCCACCGGCCCGGAGGATGCGGATTCACCGCCATCCTAATCGAGCCCCAAGATAGGTTGAGTTCAACATGCCCACATACTCACACCACCCCGCTTGCACGCTTCAAAAATACCGTAGGCCTTTCAGACCTGTGGAGACGGGCCACAGTTACGAAAGGAGTTACTCCTACTTCGCGGGAGCCCACAGAGGTATTTTATTATTTACACTATTATCCCCAGTGGGGGGGGTGAGTACAGCACTGCAGGCTGACTATCTTGCCCAAGGATCATTGGATCACTCACCCTTGCTGGTGATCTTAGGCAGATGGGTTAAGAGTGCACTTGGCTGGAAAAAAAACACTTGAGACTTACAAGATCGAGAAGGGGCGGTCAAAATTTGGGTTGACACTGAGCTTTACTGTAAGGAAAATGAGAATTCAGTCACATCAAAATAGTGCTCTGGAAAGCCTACAAAACAGTCCTTCGTAATACGGCACCAAATCTAATTGAACCGAAAAGAAAGAAGACATTTGGTTCCCTATAGCTAACAGAGAGCCAACTGTTGGAACTTGAGAAAACCTTAGGCACGGTACCCAACCCTCTTGTCCTTAGAAGACTAGCACTACTTAGTGAGAAATACTGAGACCTGGCACAGGAAAATGCCATAAACCAAATGTTAACGACCCTATATAGATTATATGATGCTGGTGACAAGGCCAGTAGACTGCTGGCTTGGCTGTAAAGGAAAGAGTTAGAGGCCAGATGAGTTCACCAAATAGTTGGGGCCTATGGGGAAGTTGCAGAATCGGTCAGCAAAATTGCAGGCGCCTACGCTTGCTACTACAAATACCTAAATAGGGCTTGACTGCTGCAGACATCACCCTAGATAGCAGCATATCTAGAATCAATCATGAAACCCATTCTAGACGAGGTGGCCCAGAAGGGCTCAACACAGAGCCAACATTGGCAGAAGTCCGAGCTGCCAGTGCCAAACTCAAATCCAATAAGACCCCAGGTCCCAAAGGAATTCCTGCAGAATTCTACAAGAGATACATGGACTTATTAGGACCCCACCGTTTAAACATGTTCTTGGAGGCAGATCAGACTGGGACTCTCACCTCCGACCTAATGCGGGCCACCATAGTAGTGATAGAAGTGAGTTTCCTGATATACTGCTGCAAAGGGCAAATGATCAATGGAGAAGCAACAGCAGCATATTATTCTCAAGTGAGACTAAGGAAGCACACTAATTCTTTCCCTGAAGCAGCCCTGTTTAACCCAGGTTAAACAGGGCTCTGGATCCAACCGGGCTAAAATGGACTCCCTATCCATTAAAGATAAAAAGGCCTTTACTGTGCAAAGAAGAGGTGTTCTTACAAGTACTACATGGAAGGCACTCCATTATTTGTCCGTGACCATGCCACTGTTTAGCTTCCGGGAGACCTCACCCACCAAAAGCTTAGATAAGTTCACAAATATCACTTCTTGATGGCCCCTGCAGCAGGGATTGCCAAGCAAAACATTGCTAGGGGTAGGGAGCACCTTTGCCACCGATGCTGGGAGAGTGGGAAAAGGACCTTGACTGGTGCCAGCGAGCTGAAAAAACAGTGTATAAAAGCAGGGTGTGCTGTAAAAAATGGGGGAAAATATGAGCACCATGGCAACGACATAGAGCAATGCTGGAGGAAGAGTGACATATTTCAGCTGCGCCTGGGTGAAATGGGGGATGAGGCTGCTCAAACAGGTTCTGTCATGTTGGTTGGGTATATGCCATAGTGCAGATTTGTACATTTGACGCTATTGGCGGTTCACTGTCTTGTCTCTCTCTCATATCATTGCTGTGATGTTGAAACTCTACTATGTATGAACATCAGCTATTTATGTAAAGTATGGTCTTTTGAGCAAAGTTAATAAAAAATGTTTTCCAAAAAAACAAATATCACTTCTTATACATGATAAACTACTGGTTGAGGATATCAGGTAAGATGATATTCAAGAAAATTAAGAAACATATGGCTAGAACATTACAGAATCTAAATGGCATTACCCTAGGTTTGCAATAAGCAATACTGTCCAGTCAAGCACAAGAGACGTGTTTCTCACCATATAAGAAACCGTGTGTTGTACGGAATCCGGCTATAGGTAGCTTGTGTAAAAAAAAACCTGCAACAATGAATCAAGGGCCATGCCAGAGTGTAAAGACATTTATGAGACAACTTGAATCCTGACAAGATTGCCTCAGTCAACCCTTTCCTACCACACTCTAGCACTATAAGTGGCTACAAAAATGCCCTGGAGGAGTGAGCAAAGGTAGCAGAGATCCAGTGGTGAATCCCCACTCAACAAACCAAGATGAAAATGCAACAGTGCATCCGACAGGAATGATATGATAAATAATTGATGATTTTTAATGATACAGACATGCATATAAGTCTTTGTCAGAGCACTGAGTGTACACTTGTACAAGTGAAGTAGTGTGGCTCACTGGTTAGAGGCGGCAGACCCGAGAGCAGAGGACGGCCCGGGACCAGGGTTCGATTCCCGGCGCGGCAGGTTTCTGGACCAGGGTCAGCGGACTCGATAATTCTCTCGCCTCGGTGCCCACTCTGATCAGCGATCACACTCGGCAACTCTGGGCATTAGCTTGCCTCATCTTCACTAACGGCCCCCCAGACCGCCGGGGATGCCTGGTCTCACCCTGGAGATACCCATTAAGGGACCATCTCTCAGGGAAGCCAGGAAGGGTTTCGCGGCGGTCGAAGCGCCAGGACGCCTACGGGTAGCAGTGCGCTATATAAATGCCTACACACACACACTTAACAGATTGGGCGCAAGCTGATTGGACCTTTTCCAAAACTCAGATTGTTTTTTAAGTAGAGTTAGCGATAAAGCACAATGTAGCAGCTCTGGTCAACATGACAAAGTTCACCTTGAGAACAGAAGCAGTACTAAGGTATGTGCATTTGTTGAAGTTTCTAATGCAAGTTATATAGTCGACAGAACACAACTCTAACCTAAGGTGGCAGTTAGGAGAGAACTGTAGTGGCTAGTATTCAATAAAATGTGTCTAAACACCTGTAACTATATGAATAGCTAAGAGAAAATATAACACAGGCTTTTTGCAGTAAATATGGAGTTCTGCGAGGATGCATGCTGATACAGATGGTCTTTAAGGTATCAGAGATCTTTCTGGAGCTACAGATATTAGCCAGATGAATCCACTTTAGTGGAAGAACATATATTAGCTCTGTTGTATACAAATGAACCTGCAGTCTGTGATGTAACTCTTCAAGGGCAAAGGATCAGGCGAATGCCCAGATAATTATGAACAAGAGAACCATAACATTGTGAAACATGTTATTTGAGCGTGGCAAGCACAGAAGCATTGAAACTGTTACGTGGGAAAACCAGAATACAACTGTTATGGTGCAGTGATGCAATCCAAAAAAGGTACAACATTTTGTCACAAATTAGCTCTCAATAGATTAACTAACCTGTTGGAAGGGGATGCTCCTGTTTGACACTAAGAAAAAAGGAACCTGAAAAGACTTTAAATGAAGTAGTGTATGAGGTGGAGGGTGTGATCCTCAAATATCACATTACATTTTGAACGATTTGAAGGGGTAGGGTTCACTATTAGAAATTACTTGACTTTAAGCAACTAATCCCTACAAAAGCATCAGACTAAAACTCATTCCGATATCAAGCAAGGCCGTCAACCTGGCACCAAGCACACGTAGAAACCTAAGCTTGGTATCTTAGTAGCAGGAGTGAATAAATATAATGCAGATTTGAATGAATAAATAGGATGGTAATCAAAAATCAATAAAAAATAATTACATTCAAGAAGCTCCCTATGGGCTATATAATAATGAAGATAGGGTATGACACGATGATCATTGCAAGCAACAGTTTGCTAAAAGTATATGTTTTGAGTTAATAAGGTGTTGGCAGGATAACTCATTTCTAACCCTACCATTAAAACCCTAAATGAGACACTCACGTTCCTGCAAACAGGGGCGCTACCAGTTTGGAATTGCTGGGTACTTGGGACAAGCTTCCTAACAACAATAGGGTTTACAGGCTCTGCAAGTTGGAATGTGAAACAATAATGTACTATTTCAATGAGGTAAGTTAAAAATATTATAGAAGTAATAGCTGGCTATGATAATGCAGGGATTGGAAGACATTTAGGAGGAGGACATAGAGATTTACTTTTTTAATGAATACAGGTTATTTATTTATTTAATAAAGTTTTGTATAGCGCGAACGTGACCCGTACAGCTATCAGAGCGCTTCACAATTTTGGGTAAGAGGGATATAGTAAAGGGAAGCAAAACATTTGTTACATAATATGGTATAAGAACTCTTCACATAAGGGTAGGGTGGATACAGTAATGGGAGAGGAACATGTTAACATATGTATGTACAATGCATGCTAACAATGTTATTCCCAGGTATATAACCATGTCAAAAGTTATGTACGGATCTGTAATTCCATTTGGTTAAACAGAATTTTTCAGACTGGTTTATAAAAATTAGTTTATGTGCTAAGTAGGCCATGAAAAAATTGTCCTTTTATCAAAGATATGGCAATTGTATCATAATGTATCAGTCTGTTGTTATTTAACAACCAAGAACTTTAATGATAAAATACTGACAGGTTTTATAGTATTCATGTGATCCTGTGGATTTCACCTGTCCTCAAATGAACCAAGCATTCTAACTAGTGATTCCGTCACAAATTACAGATATGCACAAATATTATAACATTTTCTTATTTAGTCGACTACTGTTATGGAAATATACACATTTTCAATACTGCCAGACATCAGAATTACAGAATAAAATTTCCTTGGTTATTTATTTTATTTAAGTAATTTGTAGAGCGCAAAAATACCCTTGGGTGTCTCGACGCTGCGGACTGTGTAGAAGACCACAAACCAGGAGCAGGTGGTTATTGATTAAAAAGGCATGTCTTTACTAGTTTCCTAAAGGCAAGCAGGGTAGGGCAGATTTTAATGTGAAGGGGAAGGGTGTTCCACAATTTAGCTGTGGCAACTGTGAATCTTCTGTCACCCCAGGGCACTTTTTTAGTTTGAGGGACCTTCAGGAGGTTGGCTACTGATGAGCGCAAGGGTCTGTTGGGCTTGTAGACACACAAAGCCTTTTTCAAGAACTCTGGTCCACTGTTGTGGATGGCATTGAATGCGATGCAAAGTGCTCTGAATTTAATTTGGCTTCTTATAGGTAGCCAATAGAGTTTTCAGACTACCTTTAAAAATAGGTTTATACTTAGGGGTGCTTGTTAGCATTCCAACGGCCAAGTTCTGTACCATCTGTAGTCTATTTATGACCTTCTGAGCATGAAGGAAGAGGCCATTACAATAGTCAATTTTTGACATTACTAGGGGGCTGATAAGGGTTTTTCCGGCACTGGAAAGAACGAATGGTAGGAGTTTTTTTGATCATCCTAAAGGGGGTAGAAAGATGAGGAGACAACTGCATTGGCATGAAATAAGAAAGATAGCTTGTTGTCAAACAAGACACCTAAATTTGAGACTTTCGAGACAGGGGGCGGTGGTGGTCCCAAATTGGCTGGCCACCTAGTAGGGGACCATGCAAGAAAAAGATTACCAAAAATCAATACCTTCGTTTTATCAGAGTTTAACTTTAGGCAGTTGTTGGCCATCCAGGTACTGATGGCCAACATTACATCTTGAAAGCTGGCTGCCACTGATCCTCCGTTGTTATGGATTGAGAGCACCAGTTGTGTGTCATCGGTGTAAGAAGTCACACCCATCCTGTGGGTTTTGATGACCTTAGCCAAGTCTGACACATAGATATTAAAGAAGGTCGGACTCAAAGATGATCCGTGTGGCACACCACACAGGAGGGCAAATGGGGAGGACTTAAAGTCGCAGAGAATCACTAGTTGTGTGCGGTTAGAGAGAAAAGAGGCCAGTAGATCTTTAGCCCTATGTTTGATACCAATTGTTAAGACGCGGTTGATCAGTGTAGCATGGTCGACCGTGTCAAAGGCTGCTGATAGGTCAAGCAACACTAGAACACCAGCACCACCTTGGTCTAGTACTGTCCTGATTTCATCTGATGCTTTAATGAGGGCAGATTCTGTACCATGGCCTTTTCTAAAGCCGAATTGCTTATCATCCAGTAAGTTGTTATCCTCAATGTATTGAGCCAACTGCAAGTTCATTAATTTCTCACAGATTTTTGTTGGAAATGGAAGGCTTGCGATGGGTCGGTAGTATTTTGTTTCTGCTCGATCAAGGTTCTGCTACTTCAGCAGCGGCTTGATGATAGCCTTTTTCCAAATAGGAGGATAAATGCCTGTTTGAAACATGGCATTGCAGATATCTGTTATATTAGGAGCTATTAGATCCGGAATCAATTTTAAGACTGAAAAGGGACAGGGGTCGGTAGGGGAGCCCGATTTGATGGTGGAGATTAGGTCCATGATCTGTTTTGGTGAGACTTGACTGAAATTCGGGAAAGAAGGGGTACTTTCTTCATTGCAGGGGGCAGCCGTCCAGGGATCGGCTTTTCGTTGTACGGCACATTTGTCATATATGTTGCTGACCTTCTTTTGAAAGAGACTGGCCAGTACGTTGCAAAGATCTTGGGTGGGAGCTATTTGGGGGGTCGTCACCGACCCTGATAGTTTTTTAACTATCTGAAACAGCTGCTTGGTGGAATCTTGGGCGGATTCTATCTGACTAAAGTAGTATTTGCTTTTCTCCAAGATGATAAGCTGTTTGTATTTGGATAAAGCTTCCTTGTAGGTTTTTTTTTTTCAGTTTGTCTTTTTGATAAACAAAATAAAGTATATACCCATTTTTTTATAATAAAAAAAGAGACAAAAATCTTCACCTTTTCCAATATTTCTTCAGTGAGCAAACCGATATTGCAAACCGATATTGCATCAGGAGCTCCACCAATAAAATATTGTAAATATGTCAAAACAATGAATCTGTAGTTTCAATACAAAAGAGGCAAATGTTTAGCTGATGCCCAACTACTTTCAGAAAACCTCTAACATAGGTGCACACCAACAATAAGGCAGTAAAAAAACTAAATTTGTATGATGTCTTTCTTATATTCAATATTTAGCAACAGGCCAAGCTTTGGGAGGTTTCCTAAAATCACTCACTTTAGGGCATGAAAATAGTTTAATGGTCAAGTGGTAATATATTTGGCGGGTGCTGCCACTAAATGAGTATTTCTGCTCCTTGGGGAGGCTGGCCCTCATCTATACCAATTAAAACATGCAAAAATCATCTTTGTTTATTTGTGTTTTGGGTTGATGTTACCAATGAGCCGTTTGAATACTGGATGCATCTCAATAACCCCTCGTATACTTCTCATCTTTTATTTATTTCCGTAAACTCCAAAAACGTGTCAGATACACTTGTCTATTATAAACACTTCCCTCTTCCTCCCTGCTACAGATAATGTAGATTTTTGCCAGTTTGCTTTTCACAGATATCCTTTAAAATGAAGTACAGTCTTAGTTCCTGGGTTTCTAAGCACTGTACTCACCATGTTGACCTGGGCTGTTAGTGATGCCAACTCCTCTTGGGGACTTGAGTTGTTGCTCACCACGACCATTCAACCTCTTCTGGACTGCCATTAAATAATGCTTCCGTTAGGCCCTGTCCGCTATGACGTTATGCTTCAAGGTCCCTAATCTTGCTCACCTCTTCAGTATTGTTGGCTACTGGAACCATGCCAATTGAAATGACATCAAGGTAGTCAGTCATGTGTTTTATCCAACAGGGATAGTATATACTCCTATTTAATGGACAGAGTTCTAGAATGTTCAAAGCTGCTGTGTTAATGGGTACAGACAAAACAGATAGGTGTGGCCTTGACAATGCAAATGTTGGGATCACTGACATAATATCGATGACATAAATATCGATGTAGCAAAATATTGAGTAAAAAATATAGAATACCAAAATATCGACTTCCTATCTCCAAACAGGTAAGTACAAAAATATGGAATCAAAAATATCGATGTAAAAAATATAGTTAGTCAAAATAACGAATTTTTAAAATATCTTAAAAGTAATGTAAAAGTAATTAAATGAAATATAATTAACTTAAACATACCTAAAATACTTTAATAACCTTAAAATTAATAAATAATTAATGTAAGTTAAAAATAAATAAACATACAATTACATTTTTTAACACATATTCATATATATAAACATAATATTAATAAAAAATATACAATATTTTTACCATAGGATAGCAGGAGGGTAACATTACTATTACCACTCCAGTGAGTGCAACAGTAGAGAAAGCGTTGGATAGCGGGAGGGTAAAAATTACTATTCCCACTCCAATGAGTGCAACAGTAGAGAAAGCGTTGGATAGCGGGAGGGTAAAAATTACTATTCCCACTCCAATGAGTGCAACAGTAGGGAAAGCGTTGGATAGCGTAGCGGTAAACATTACTATTCCCACTCCAGAGAGTGCAACAGTAGCGAAAGCGTTGGATAGCGTAGGGGTAAACATTACTATTCCCATTCCAGAGAGTATAGCAGTAGGGAAAACGTTGGATAGAGTAGGGGTAAAAATTACTATTCCCACTCCAGTGAGTGCAACAGTAGGGAAAGCGTTGGATCGTGGGAGGGTAAAAATTACTATTCCCACTCCAAAGAGTGCAACAGTAGGGAAAGCATTGGATAGCGTAGGGGTAAACATTAGTATTCCCACTCCAGAAAGTGCAACAGTAGGGAAAGCGTTGGATAGCGGGAGGGTTAAAATTACTATTCCCACTCCAATGAGTGTAACAGTAGGAAAAGCGTTGGATAGCGAAGGGGTAAAGATTACTATTCCCACTCCAATGAGAGCAACAGTAGGGAAAGCGTTGGATAGCAGGAGGGTAAAAATTACTATTCCCACTCCAGAGAGTACCACATTAGGGAAAGCGTTGGATAGCGTAGTAGTAAAAATTACTATTCCCACTCCACAGAGTGCAACAGTAGGGAAAGTGTTGGATAGCGTAGGAGTAAAAATGACTATTCCCAATCCAGTGAGTACAACAGTAGGGAAAGCGTTGGATAGCGTAGGGGTAATAATTATTATTCCCACTTCAGTGAGTGCAACAATAGGGAAAGCGTTCGATAGCGTAGGGGTAAAAATTACTATTCCCACCAGGCAATTTAGGGGACTTTCCGACCAAAATTGCTGACCAGACCTCCGTCAAATGCACGTCTACAACTAACTACCTATTATTAGGAGACCTCAATGTACATTTCCTGGACCCAGACGACAAACTGGCCAATGAACTACTCCAGGATCTTACCTCAATGGGCCTAGATCTTAAAAACCCACAGGCCACCCACGAAAAAGGGCAACTGCTCGACCCCATTCTTTCCAACATCCCCAACCTTAGATCCCGTGACCATATCCCCCTTCCCTGGACGGACCACTTTTTGGTTCCCCTAGTATGGGACATTATCACTGTGCCCCCGCCACTCCCAAAAATTAGAACGTACTCCAGACAATGGCAAAAATTGGAACCAGATGTCTGGGCAGCCAAACTCCGAGAAAACATTCCTCATCCCCCCAATAACACCTTAGTAGGGGATAAAAAATTCAGTACCTGGATCACTCAATCGCTTGACGCCATCCTGCCCAAAACCCACTCTCTTAGACACATCAAGAGAGTCAACCCCTCACCCTGGTATACCCCGGAACTCAATCTGCTACGTAAGGCTTGCAAAAGACATGAACGTAACTGGAGGAAGGAAAAAACCGAGGAACGGGAAGAAGCATTCCGCGCCGCAGTAAAATCCTATAAAAAAGAGCTCAGTAGCATCAAAGCTAGTTTCTACGAGGACAGAATTAAAAACGCGGCCTGTTCGGCACATGAAACCTACTCAGTTCTAAAAGAACTACTCCACGCCCCTGACCCCCCACTCAAACCCCTCGACCCCAAAGCAGCGGAAACCAAATGCCAAAAATTAGCCACTTTCTTCGATGAGAAGATTCAAAACATTCTCCTAACCATTCCCCCCCCCGAACAGGACCCCACACAGCCGGATCCCACCATCACTACCGCCAATCCTCCACTGCCACCAGCCCTCCAACCCTCCCTGGACACCTTCGGGCCCATAACAACGGAAGAAGTAGGAGCCATGCTGGCCGCAATTAAAAGTGGTTCTCCCCTTGATCCTGCCCCCCTCCGTTTCCTAAAAAAAGTGTCAAATACCATCATCCCCCCCCTCACGGCCCTGATCAATTCCTCCTTCTCAGAGGGCATTGTCCCCCCCAGCTGGAAAGCGGCAGCAGTCAAAGGTCTGCTGAAAAAACCCTCTTTAGACCCGCAGGACTTCGCCAACTACAGGCCCATATCCCTTCTCCCTGGAAACAGCAAGATCGCTGAGAAGCTGGTAAATAAACAACTATCGCTTTACCTAGAAAGCAACAACCTCTTAGCGGCCTCCCAGACAGGGTTTCGTCCAGGTCAGGGCACCGACATCGCCCTCCTGACAGCAGTGGAGAAGGCCAGAAGCATTCTGGATACGGGAGGATCAGTGGCAGTGATCCTCCTAGACCTCAGTGCGGCCTTCGACACTGTAGACCATCCCACCCTAATCCACCGACTGGGAGAGATCGGACTAAAGGGTCTGGCCCTGAAATGGCTAGAATCCTTTTTGACTGGACGCTCCTTCCAGGTGCGGGAAAACGACAGCTGCTCATCCTTCATCCCCCTCCGGTGTGGAGTGCCACAGGGCTCATCCTTGAGCCCTACACTTTTCAACGTGTACATGGCCCCACTGGAGAAGAGGGTCAGCTCGTACGGCGTGTCAGTCATCAACTACGCCGACGACACTCAGCTGGTAGTTACCCTTTCCCACCCTCACCACGCCCCATCCGACCTCCACAGCTGCCTCTCCGAAGTCCACCGATGGATGAATCTCTCCTCATTAAAATTGAACGGGTCCAAGACTGAGATCCTCCTGATGGGCCACAATGGGCCCTCCCTACCATCTCACCTTTGGCCCAGGTGCCTTGGGGACCCTCCCGCACCTAAGGAAGAGGTCAAGAGCCTTGGTGTGTGGATTGAGAAGGACATGAGTTTTAGAACCCAGGCAAAGAGAACTGCAGGAACATGCTTTGGACTACTCAGAGCCTGCAGGAAGATCTTTCCCCTGCTCCCAGAGACCGCAAGGAGGCTCCTCATCCAGGGTCTAATCCTGGCAAGATTAGACTACTGTAACGCTATATACTTGGGAGCTCCTGAAGCCACCTTGAACTCACTACAGAAAGTCCAAAATGCCGCAGCCCGCCTACTTACGGGCACACCTGGAAGATCCTCCGCCAGGCCAGCCCTCAACTCTCTCCACTGGCTCCCAGTCAGAGAAAGGGTCTTGTTCAAAGCCCTCTGTCTGGCCCACAAAACACTCAACAACAACGGTCCCCCTCTCCTGAGAGAACTTTTAATTCCATACAAAGCAGAGAGGGATCTCCGGTCCAATTCTGAAAATCTCATTGCAGTCCCTAGAGTGAGAAAAGCTAAGACCGGTGGCCGTCGCTTCTCGGTTCACACGGCGAAAAGATGGAACCAGCTACCCCGAAAACTTAGGACAGAACCGAACTATCTCCAGTTCAGAAAGACCTTAAAGACCTTCCTTTTCCCGCAAACATAATCCCATTAGTTGGCTAAAACCCCTGGAGAAGCAGATCAGCGCTGGGATGCTCTTCGGAGTTACTACGCGCTTTACAAAACCATTAAATAAATAAATAAATAAGAGAGTGCAACAGTAGGGAAAGCGTTGGATAGCGTAGGCATAAAATTTACTATTCCCACTCCAGTGAGTGCAACAGTAGGGAAAGCATTGGATAGCGGGAGGGGAAAAATTACTATTCCCACTCCAGAGAGTGAAACAGTAGGGAAACCGTTGGATAGCGGGAGGGTTCAAATTACTATTCCCACTCCAGAGAGTGCAACAGTAGGGAAAGCATTGGATAGCGTAGGGGTGAAAATTACTCTTCCCACTCCAGAAAGTGCAACAGCAGGGAAAGCGTAGGATAGCGGGAGGGTAAAAATTACTATTCCCACTCCAGAGAGTACAACAGTAGGGAAAGCATTGGATAGCGTAGTAGTAAAAATTACTATTCCCACTCCACAGAGTGCAATAGTAGGGAAAGTGTTGGATAGCGTAGGAGTAAAAATTACTATTCCCACTCCAGTGAGTGCAACATTAGGGCAAGCGTTGGATAGCGTAGGGATAAAAATTACTACTCACACTCCAGAGAGTGCAACAGTAGGGAAAGTAAATACTTCATATATGAATAAAATTAAATATTAATACCAATTACAAATTAATTAAAAGTAATTAACAATTGTATATAATATAATTAATCAATTAAAAATACAAATAACAATTCATTATTAAAACTAATTACCCATTAATACGAATTATTTACCAATTAACAATTAATAATTAAAAAATAATTAAAAATTACAACAAAAACTCCAATAAATAAATTAAAATATTTAGTTAGTTACAATTAAATTACTTTCCACACTATTCCCCTCAACAGAAAAGAAATTAATAAAATTAACATATCAATTAATCCAAAGTAATTACCAATTATATTTTATTTAATTACCAATTAAAAATGTAATATCAATTAATTCAAAATAAATACCAATAAATACAAATATTTAATAATTATAATTACATTACTTCCCACCCTATTCCCCTATAAACCCACAACCCGCTACAGAAAATAACTTAATAAAATTAACATAATGATCAATTAATCAATTAATCAATAAATTAAAATTAAATTACCAATTCTATTTTCATTAATTACCAATTAATAATTAACAATTAATTCAAAATAAATAACAATAAATAAATTAACATACTTCATTAATTATAATTAAATTACTTCCCACCCTATTCCCCTATAAACCCACAACCCGCTACAGAATTATATTACGCAAAAATTAAAAACCATAAAATGTATTAATTAAAATAAATTATAAAATAAATATACACTTTTCACACATATACTAACATAAAAAACACTTTAAAAAATTGGATATTATAAAAAAAATGTATATTAACTTACCTCAAATTCGATTTTTTTGTTGGCTATATTCTGTGCGCAGACCTTTCTGTGTAGGATAAATCTTTATAACAGCATATTCAATTCAATCAACAATGATCTTGAATACGGAAATTGTGAGAAAGGTCATCTATAAGTCAATCAACGCCCAACTCTCTGAGTTCATCGAAGCCAACCACATGCTGGCCGCCTTCATCAGTGTCTCCCAGCGCACCCTAAGCACAAGACTTCACAATGCTGACATCCACAAAAAAGCCCAGTATTGGATCTGTTCCTTCCTCACTAGTAGAACACAGCGAGTCAAATACCACTGTTCCTCTGAGAACCCACGGAGATCAGCTGGGGAGTCTCCCAGGGCTATTCTCTGAGCCTCACCTTCTTCAACGTCCACATGGCCCCGCTTGAAGCCATAGTCAGGAACCACAGACCCAACATTGTCTCCTACGCTGACGACATGCAGCTGATCCTCTCCCTCACCAACAAGCTCAAAATCGCCAGAAACAACTTTCATGATGGGATGAAGGCCGTCGCCACTTCGATAAGAGACAGCTGCCTCAAACTCAACTCGACAAAACTGAATTCCTCATCCTGGGTACCAAAACCTCCACTAGGGAAGACTGCTGGTGGCCCACTGAGTTTGGAACCCCCCACACTCACGGACCACACACAAAACCTCAGCATCATACTGGACTCCTTACTCACTATGAACCACCAGTTCAACGCTGTATCCTCATCATGCTTCTACAAGCTGTGCCTGCTTCGAAGGCCTTTGGATGGATGCCCACTGAGACCAGAAAGATGGTAGCACACACACTCATCAGCAGCAGACTGGACTATGGCAACGCACTCTACGCAGGTGTCACCCAGAAACTCCTCAGGAAACTAAAGAATGTTCAGAATGCCGCAGACAGACTCGTCCTCAGCATCCCCCACCACAGCCACATCTCCAAACACTTGCAAGAACTCCATAGGCTTCCAGTCAACAAAAGAGTCACCTTCAAGCTCCTCACACATGCCTACAAAGCCCTCCACGACCTCGGACCAGTATACCTGAACCACTGCCTCTCATTCCACGCACCCACCAGACACCTTCGCTCCGTGCAATTGATACAGAATATAGAACCCACCATCCATGTATCCTACTCAAACACCCTAATGCACGCTCACACTGTGTTTAATGTACAACAACACTCAAATAACAATATGTAACATATGCTGCCCGATTCTCTCTTGATTTTGCTGCTCCCTTGGGATTTGGAATAATTTTGACTTTGTACTCCATTCTAATGTTCTATTTGCTGACAGCCTTCATGGAAATGACTCTGTACTACTTCTTTTTCTATTTTTGTAATAAATCCCTTTAACTACTCCGCTGATCTAGAACCCAGTTATTGGGTGGGCCTTTGTAATATTGGACACTGTTTTGAACTGACCCTTACCAGGAGGAACCGTTGTCTTTCTTTTGTCGGGACCGGTCTGCTGCTTGCCGGACCCGCTGCGTAGGTCCCGCTTCGCGGATAGAAGGAGTCTGCATTACAATTGGGGGTGAGCACTGAGGGCACTTGAGGCGAGGGCAGGACTTGTTGCAGGGCTGCGAGCAGTGCCGTAGGGACTCCATCTCCCAGGAGTCCCTGCACGATCTAATCTACTGCACCTGCTCTCCCTGCTTGCCCCGCCCCCCGCCCACAACGGAGTGAAAAGACCAGTCCCTGCTACCATCGTGGGACACTGTTTTGAACTGACCCTTACCAGGAGGAGCCGTTGTCTTTCTTTTTTCGGGACCTGTCTGCTGCTCGCCGGACCCGCTGTGCGGGTCCCGCTTTGCGGATAGAAGGAGTCTGCATTACAATTATGGGTGAGGACTGAGGGCACTTGAGGCGAGGGCAGGACTTGTTGCAGGGCTGCGAGCAGTGCCGCAGGGACTCCATCTCCCAGGAGTCCCTGCACGATTTAATCTACTGCACCTGCTCTTCCTCCTTGCCCCGCCCCCGCCCATTTCCGCATCCTTATAGCAGTCATAACTATCCGCTGCGCGGGAGCGTCCCGGGAGAAGCCCGGGACAAGGGCGGGACCGTCTGTGGCCGTCAGGGGCTGCAGGAGGCTGGGCTGGGCCCCCTCTCTAACATCTGGCTCCGGACCTTTTACGGCTCAGTGACTGTGACACAGTGAGTCGTTTACCAGCCTCATTAACTATTGGTGCTAAAGGTCTATTATACTTCTGGATTTTTCTACTTAGCGGTCCACATTGTTTAGTCTTGTGAGGATTAATTGTTGCCTATAGTATGACTTCGTGTTCTCCTAACCCCTTACCACCTTCTGTAGGGGTCTCAATACTAGGTCCTTTAGATAAATATTTCACCAGGGCTACTCGGGAGATTGACAGAGAAATCGCCCTGGCTGAGAGACGTGCCGAGCGTCGCTTATCCATCGAACTTCTTAAAAATCTCCCCGAGAAGCTTCTGTCATTGGGCTCTTCGGCGCAAGCCCTTACTCCAGCAGGCGTAACTGACCCTGCGGAGATTGCTTCCCCTTCCCTAGACCACACAAGGGTTGTAGATCCAAGGGCCAGTCCTGCCAGGCTGGAGAGTATGGTAGTCTCAGCCCCACTTATTGAGGTTGATGCATCGGACTTACGACCTGGCAATGCCCCTGCTCTCTTTTAACACTACTCCTAGCCATGGGGACACATTACATTTACCAGTATTGGCACTGTCAGCAGCAAAAAGATCAACACATAGTAAAAGGAAGAGAACCACTAGCCCTCGTAGAGGTTGTCACCCCAAAGTCTGTAAGAAAATCAGAAGACTTGGTACCAGAGTGGGTGTGCCCCAAAAGGGAGTAGGGGGTGGTGCAAGCTGTCCTCAGGAGGTTATGGAGGGTGAATCACCAGACAATATAGTCGTAGAGCCACCTGTCGACCAGACTGTGGTACCTGTTGAGCCCCCTCCCAATGAGATCCCTTCAATCGCCACAATAGAAATAATGCTGACATCCTTGTTGCTCCCGGTCTTAGAGAGAGTTAAAGGGTTGGCCGAGCGGATGGACAGGTTTGAACAGGCAACCCTGGATAATTTTTACTCTATAAAATCCCTTATCAAGCTTCACTCTGGAATTAGAGAGGATGAACTAGGGGGGGATTCAACCGGTCGGGCGACCTCTATCTCCCTACAGGATCTATCTATTGTATCTGGAATAGCCAAAGAGGTGTCATCTGCAAAAGCCCACGCCGCACTTGATGTAACCACTAATGAGGGTGTACGGTTCCCTGGGCCGCCTACAATGAATGCTTCAGAACATCCAAACAAGACAAAGACCAGTAGTGCCCCTGCTACGAAGCGCATGCGATCTGAGGCTCCTAGCAGCTACGGCCCTGTCAATCCCAGAATCCCTGATACTAGTAAAGGACCTGAGCAAGTAAACCTTAGAAGAACTAGCTCTATTCCTTTACCTGGTATCCAGCCTAATGTGCCCCCATCCAAAGAGGTTCGCAGAAGACCTCCTATGGATCTACCACCAGACTGTCAGCCCTATGTTGCCATTCTGACGAATGTACCACCCTTGAAGGCTGACCAATTAGAATCCTACCAAATGCTAAAAAATAAAACTATGTATTGGCTAAGGATAAATAGACCCCTGCCAAGGGAACTTGATGGCTTGATCCTAGGTGTTAGAAGGGTAGGATGGGTTGGCTACGGGCACAAGCTGTTTGAGGGTGACTGTGTGGTGGTTAATTTTAAGGATGTCAGGGTTGCCCAAACAATCTGTAACCAAAATTTGGGGACCGTGGTGCTGGTATAGGGGTAGTCGATTTGACCTACTTCTACCCGAGATCTGCAGGCAATCCATGTGGCATCCAAACAGGAGGAAGTCGGATGCACAACTTCATCTTTCCCGAGAATCGCTTTATCCCCTTACCTCCTCAGACAGTAGCATGGTCAGGGCCATATGGGAGGATGCCAGGATACTGAAATGATACTTTCCCTGGGGTGGCTCCATCTCCTTCGAGTCCGGGTTTTGTGCCAGAGCCACATGTTCTTGGCTTTGCTGATGAAAACCCGCCACCTACACCTGCTCTATGTAGCCCTCCAACTAACGATTTTACCCCGGTTGTAGGGAGTCATCAAGGAGGAAGAGCACCTTGGGCACTCGATGGGAGGGAGGAGTTATCTAGCCCCGAATCCCGCAGCGTTTCTGCTGTGGCGGATCCAAATTTAAGGATTCTCAGCTGGAATGTTGCGGGCATTCTGAGGAAGCTGGCTCTTCCTGACTGGAACACTTTTGTGGAGGGCTACTCTATTTGTATTTTTCAAGAAACTTGGAGTAGGGAGCCTTGCCACAAGGTGGGTTATTCATCTTTTTTTGTACCCGCAGAGTCCCCCTCCTCGGGGAGGGGCCGCCCCTCAGGAGGCCTCCTTATATGGGTAGCTATCTCCCTTGGGTGCCAAGTTACGCAGACGTGTCTAATTCTCTTGATCTATTGGGCATATCAATAAAAGGACCGCGGGGGGTTGATTTTGGACATTAACAACATTTATGCTAGGGGCACGAAGGGAGGCACATACTCACCTATAGTATCAGGGCTGGAGTCCCTGCTTAGGCAGCGCCCCTCTCATGTCTTGGTCGCAGGAGACCTAAACTGTACGTTTGAGCCCCTTGGCCTGGAAGACCCCCTGGGAATTACCGAGGATGACACACGGAGAGGGATACCTCCTTTGACTATACCCCCCATTAGGAGGTGGTCAAAGGTGGTGATCCAAATTAACTCCTTAAATATGGAATTCGGGCTGGGGGCTGTTAACGGAAGGTCATTGTCAGACCCTTCTGGAGCCCATACATACAATAGGGCGTCCCATACGTCCAGGATAGATTATATTCTCCTTGACGTAAAACTTTGGCCCTTCCTGCAGGATATGGATGTTCTCCCTTCAGTTGAAAGTGATCACAATCTCCTCTCTCTTACTCTCCGTCCGTTGTGGATTGGGAATCAGGGGGCGCTCATGTCTCTTTCAGCGCCTACCCCACAGGAAGTACATCCTTCTAACTGTGGCAGACGCTTGAAATGGAGCAAGCTTATTATGGATAAAGAGAAAGTGGAAGCAATTGGGGCTCTTTTAGACACAGCTCAGTCCAAAATGGATTTGTTGACTCCTCTGTCCGGGGAAGCCACAGGGATATTTTGTGACACAACCTTAGCCTTGAGCAATCTTTTCACTCTCTCATACAAGGCCTCACGAACTGGTAATAGTAAAAAGTTGCCGAACCCGCCTGGTTGGTATACTCAAAAATGTAGGGGGAAGAAAAAAGCCCTAATTACTCCTGTTAAAAGCAAATCCCAGGCTGCAATTAGACTGGCTAGCAAAGAGTATTCCCGAACTACCGTGGCAGCCAAAAGAGAATGGGAGGATAGGTTCTGGGCTGACCTTATGGACGCAAGCAAGGGCAGGGACGCTAGAAGGTTCTGGAACCTTATAAGATCTAGGGATAGGCCAGATAGCACCCTGCTGACGTGCAACATCCCTGCCCAGAACTGGTTCGACCACTTCTCAACTCTCTATACCCCTATTGGGGTGGCTTCTAATACTATTTTCTCTATAGCCAACTGTGCAGGGGTAGTGAGGATGTTTCTTTTACCGCCAGAAAGGTGGAAGACGTAATTAAATCATTGGTTCCTCTTAAAGCAGAAGGCCCGGATGGCATACCGGGCGATTTGTTACGGGCTAGCCCTAAGGAGTGGGGGAAGTTGGTTTCCTCTTTACTCAATGCCATTAACGGAGGTGCACCTGTACCAGATTCCTGGAAGGGGGCTGAGGTTGTCCCGATATTCAAAAAGGGGTGTCGGGACAACCCAGCTAATTATAGGCCAATAGGTCTCATCGATTCCTCCCAAAAATGGCAGGGAAGGTGATTTTGAGAAGGGTGCTCCAGTGGGTGGACGACAACAATATTCTGTCGGACCTCCAAGCCGGATTTCGTTCTGGAACCGGGACCATTGAACAGGCCTTTAGACTGGCTCTCTTGTATTGGAAGGTGGTGGTGCTGGGTAAAGGCAGTCTATATTTGGCCTTTATAGACCTTAAGACTGCCTTTGACCTGGTACCCAGATAGGAGTTGTGGAAGGTCTTGTCAGATCTGGGGCTCCCTTCGTATATTCTATCCCTCCTCGTGAGACTACACGATGGTAATTTTGCACAGGTGCGATGGGGCAAGAATGGTGAAAAAACCGACAGGATTCCTGTAGGAAGGGGTGTCCATCAGGGATGTGTGCTAGCTCCCACTCTGTTCTCTCTCTATGTGAACTGAGTGGTTGAGCATTTGTTAAGACATCCCACCGATGCTCCTTCCCTGGCGCGCAAAAGGATTCCCACTCTGCTTTTTGCAGATGACACTCTTCTTATTTCAAAGACCCCCATGGGTCTTCAGAGCCTCTCGAATAACTTCCAAGAGTTTTGTTCACTGAGGGTGTTGGTAATCAACACTGACAAAACCAAGCATTTGATTATGAATCCCCCCAAAAACCCGGGGCGCCCGCCAACTTTAAATTCTGTTTCATTGGAGAGGGTACCCGAGTTTGATTACCTGGGCAGGGGCGGCCTTAGGCATGTGCAAGCTATGCACCTGCACAGGGCCACCAAACCCCAGGGGCCACCACGCCAATATATATCCTTAATATAATAATCCTCTGAGGATGGATACATATTTGCGTGGCGGCCCCTGGCAGGGATTTGGCCACCTCCGGCTCTGTTCCACTTCCAAACACCCTGACCCCCCACTCTTCACTGGCCTCCGCGCTCCACCCCCCCCGGACCCCCTCTTCCGGGGTCCCCTACCTACGCTCCCTGCCCAGGGTCATGAGCCTAGAGCCGCCCCTGACCTGGGTATCCGCCTTAATGATTCTCTAAGTTGGAATCCACATATTAACAAAATGCTCCTTGGTCACAAAAGAGTGGGCGGAACATTACTCAAGGAACAACGCTCCTCCACAAGTAAACCTATAGCCCCAGTGATGGAGATTTACAAAGCTAGAGGGGTTAGTGCTGCCCTTTATGGGGCCGAGTTGTGGGGTACTTGTAATCTGGATGTACAAGTAAAATCGGAGAGAACATTTTTTAAAGATCTGATGGCTCTCCCGTCGAGTACTCCAACCGTCCCAGTGTCTCTTGACTTAGGCTGCAAATCGATCAAGGATCATGCGCAACTTCGCCCCTTGCTTCTCTGGGCTCGGTTGTGGCGGGTGCCGGAACTAGCCTCCTATGCAGAAGCACTATCAGAGTTAATGACAATGGTAGGCTGGTCTAGGATTAAATGGTTGAGGGACGTAAAACGGCTGCTAGTGGAGATAGGGCTAGGAGAGGCTTGGGCATCGAGATCTGCCCCTCCTAAAGCTATGATCAAGAAATTGTATTGGGACTGGGTCTCTTCCAAACTACTCTCAGATCCAAGCCATTGCAATTCCACTGAAGCCTTTTTGGGGATTAAAGACGTGGTGGCCTATGAACCCTACCTAGACATGATTTCCATCCCTTTTGATCGTACCCTGTACTTTAAGTTCAGAGTGGGAACATTACCATTAGGTGAATTAGTTGCCCGTTGGAAATCCCCTAACCAGATATCTCCCTTTTGTGCGCGCTGTCCCACTCGTGTGGAGTCGGTAGCTCACATTTTTTTCGAATGCCCGGATTATTGTGCGCCTAGGAGGCGTTGGCTTAAACCCTTATGCAGACTTTTAGGCACCCGTCAACATAAAGTGGTGCTACGTATTTTAATGTCGGACACATCAACCCTGATTGTCTGTACTGTGTCAAAAAATTTTAAGTGGTGTTGGTTGATTCGTGCAAGAAGGCTTTCATCATCAATTTAATCTTGTTTTAATTGTTTTTAACACTTTTTCCTACTGTTTCTTCTCTTTGTATATCTGGAAATGGACTGTTTTAAATACTGTGTTTTATATTTTGTACATGCTTTTATGATATTTTTATATCGAAATAAAGCCTATCAATCAATCAATCAATCAATATTGGTATTAGCTTAGCGGACTATGAAGGTGGAATGCAAAACGTAGAATCAGAATGTTATATATATATTCCAGGTATATTAGTAAGTGTATAGAATGGAGATATCCGATGATGCTGTGCTTTTTTATGCTCCTACTGGCTCACCAAGTTGTACGAGGTTGTTCAATAAAGAACTTGCATAACTTGCCTGTGAGAGTGATCACTAAAGTCTCTTAATGAATTGACATTTTCTGAGGTTTCGATGTGTTGGGAGGTGCCTTACCTCGGGACACATTGTCTCATGACACAAGTTTAACACCATCTCAGGGTCATAAAATTGTGGCACTCTGTAGAGGTAAATTTTGGGGACGTTTTGGGGTCCTCAGTACCCACATTCTTAATACAAATACCAGAGAGGCAAAACATACACTTGGAATGTTAACACTAGGATGTGGGTTAGCGCATAGCAGCTGAACTCTACACAAGTTGGTCAGAAGGGCTTCGCTCCGGTGAAACAGAGAAAAAGATCTTGTTACAGCTACTAATTCACAAAACCGGGTATATAGCCATCACTGCTCCATAGGGTGACCAACGGTCCGTAAATTTCACGGACCGTCCGTAAAATGGACTTCACATCCGTTGTCCGTGAGGATCCCTTTTACGGACGCATTTTGGGTATTGCAGGGAACAGCACTGTTCCCTGCATGAAGTCTCAGCACCCTGATTGGGTGCCTCGCACTCCTCCTCGGAGCACAGGAGCAGTCCCACCCGCCCATTGGCATTCTGTATGTGGCTGAATGATGCATACAGAAGGACAATGGGCCCCTCTGGGGTGTTACAGCATGAGGTGGTCGGCCTCCTACAACTTCTGTCCAGGGCAGGGCATTCTGTCAGACAGAAGACTGCCTGAGGGGTGGGGGCGGTGGGGGAGTTATATCTTGGCGTTTTCTAGGAGAGTTTTGTTTTCACTCAGGAGGCCTCTTAGGCTGGCAGCAAGTTTGAGCAGATTAGAGAGGTAAATCAGAGAGTTAGTTTGGATTGTGTTGTAGGCAGGAGTACTCAGTTTTAATTTTATTCTAGACAGAAGACAATGTAACTAGAGGAGGCTCGTGGGGACATCAATACATTTAATTGAAAATGGGATAAGTGGAGTGTAGAGCAGTGTTGAGTGGGAGGAGTTTGGAATGGGTGATGCCCATTAGAGTGCCCCCTTAATTATCTAAATGCACACGTTGCTGAATAAACTTGTAATCATTATTTGCATCTTGGGTTTAATCCTCTGCAGTGAACGCATCTAACCCAGCTGTTCATGCACGTGGTCTCACCCCTAGAAAAACGACAGATTCTGATGAGACTCAATGGAAGAATGAAGATTTTTTAATAGTTCACATGTCTAGGAACTGCCATGTGATATGTGTTTTGGCCCTTTGACGATAGATTTTACCATGCTAAAGTTTGTGTAAGGGACAAAACGTGTTGGCAAGGCTAATTCCTGTTTTTTTTTTAAATATATTGAGTCTATCGAATAAAGCATTATACTATTGAATGAAGATTGGTTTTGCCATAGTTTGTGAATCCAAGGAGGATTATTGATTATCTCTTCTCTCTTAACATTTCACTGAATGCCGAGGACTTGTAGTACATTGTGAAGTTTTGAGTATGCCACCCTACTAAAATATTATATTCTGAGCCATCCAGGTTTGAATGTTTACATGTACAGAATGGAGCCAGGTCAAGCAGTGATGAGGTTATTACGGTGTATTTAGGTTGTTCTGGAAATCGTCTAGCTCCTTAGAATGTTAGGCAAAGTATTGACCAGTTCTATTACCAGCATTTGCACCCTTGTACCATTTGTGGTGCACTGTACTTCTTTAGGATCGCACTATTCTTTCAATACAGTTGTGGAATTTTGACTGATGCATTGTGTTAGTAAAGCTTTGTTTGTCCAGTCTCTTGTGTAATAATTTTTTATAATGATTAGTGTGAAAAATAAAAGGTGAGATGGGGGCTATGTGGTGCACTGTGTGCATGGTTGCACGTGCCAAAGGATACGTTTATTTCATTCCACTGGGGTCAGAGGCTATTAGAGTGACAGTCTCGCCATTTTAGAACTGTTGCATTTTCAATATTAAAGGAAGACGATTGCTGCTTTTTTATTTTATGCAACTAACAACCAATGACAAAGCCAATAGTTCTGGCTTGTTGCAGGTGTAACATTACTTGTTGTGTTATATGGATACAATGACAAAAGACGCAAAATACCAGTCAGGCGGTACACCATACTAAGCACAGATTTTTAGCTTAGGTGTTTAAAGCTGCACCCTTAATTACATCAAATATCCACTTTGGAGAGACCCCCCCAGTTTTTTCATGCCACTTAAAGCTCTGGAAACAACACCATGTCACAGTCACCTCATGGCCTGGCACTGTGCATCATACATGACTCATGACTCAGATTGCCTATGTGCAAGGGCATAGTGAACCCTTCCCCAACCCAACCCTTGCTTTAGGAACTAGAGCAAGGGTGACGTTCTTGATGGGCCACTTCTGTCTGCAACTCTGCAGACAAAGACTCATTTCATCATTAAAATGAAAATGTGGGTGTGTGAGTAAATGAAGGGATGGGTGGATGGCTAGATAGATTAGTGAAAGGGTGAATGGATGAATGAGGGTGAATGGATGGATAATGAGAGAAAGGATGGATGGATGAGTGAGTAAGTGGAAGGATGAATAATACAAAATGTAAAAAGATAGATGTATGGGTGGAAGGGTAGACGGATTGGTAAAAGGGTGGATGGATGAGCGAAATGATGGAGGGATGAGTTAAAGGGTGGATGATGGGCGAGGGAATGGGTGGATGGATAAGTACAATGATGGATGGATCGATGAATTGATAAGTGAAAGGATGGACCAATGAGTGAAAGGGTGGATGTAAGGATGGAAGGATGGATGGATGAGTGAGTGAAAGGGAGGGTAGATGGACAAAAGGATGGATAGGTGAGTGAATGAGTGAAAGGATGGATGGATGACTGATAGGGTCAATGGGTGGATTCATGAGTGGATGAGTAGATGGATGGGTGGAAGGAAGGATGGTTAAGTGAAAGGGTTGATGGAGAGAGAAAGGGAGGATGGATGGATGACAAAGGGTGAATGGGAAGAAGGATGAGTGACTGGATGGATGGATGAGTAAGTGAAAGGATGGCTGCATGGGTGAAAGCCTAAAAGGCTGGATGGATGAGTGAATGGATGGATGGGTACAAGAGTGGATGGATGAGTGTACCAATGGATAGGGTGACAGGGTGGATGGATGGAAATCTGAATGGTTGAGTGAAATGATGGATGGAAGGATAGATGATGGATAGGTTTGCAAATGGTTGAATATGTTTGGATATGGATGGGCTTAATTATATACTATTGCGCGACCTCCTCTGATGTGTCTGAAAAACGTACCTTTTGTCCCGAAGGTTTGTCCTGAATTTTGACCTCCTGTCCTGAATTTTTGTCCTGAATTTTCACCCTTTGTCCTGAATTTTTACACTCACTGTCCTGAATTTGGACCCATGCCAGTTGGTCACCCTACTGCTCCATATACAAAACACACAGCAAGGACAGTTGTCCATTGTCAGCTAAATGAGGGCACGCTTGGTACACCCCTCCAGGACCGGTCCAGGATCCCACTTGTGTCAAGGGCGGTTGCAGTCTGAGCAAGTAAGAGCGGTGGGACGGTGGGGCCGGGTGGGGGTGAGGGGGATTTTGGCAGACAACCATGAGGGAAAATTAATAATTTAATTAATTTTCCCTCATGTTAGTCGGTCGAAATCCCCCTTAACCCTGCTCACTGCTCTTACCTGCACGGGCTCACTGGTGTAACAAAACTTGAGCCCCCCCCCCCCCTTGCAGGGCAGGTGGAGGGGCCCCCTTCGGATTCAATCATGAGCTCTCCGGCCAGAGTAATGTGCTAAGGGGACCCCCTGGTGCTTGGGAGCCCCTCCGCACAGCGGGGCTGTGGGAGCCTGTGTTACGCCACTGCTGTGGCTGGTCAAGGGACAGGCTTAGGCATCTGTGCGCACACTAGGTAAGGGTGAACGTAGAGACAAAAACTAAAACCAGATACAGCCTAACACTCAGGCAAGAAGAACAGGATTGTTCATTCATACACAGGACAGTCCCACACCAGTAGCTAGCCCCAGGGCTTTAAGTGGGCCGGGTCTCAAGGGGTCTGAGCACCGGCAGTTTTTTTCTGGGGGCCTCGAAACTGGTCTCTATCGGGCTCTGTTTTGAGCCCTGACACAGGCAGCCCGTTTTTTTTCCGGACTGCAATGACCGCTGTTTGCTGTCACTGCAGTCCGGAAAAAAGTGCCATGGCTCAAAACAAAACCTGATAGAGGCCCGTTTCGAGACAGCACCAGGCACATGTAGCAGCAGCAACATTGTGGTAGGGTCACCAAGGATTTAATTGGAAGCTTTGTCAATATTATATACAAGTTATAGTTGCAGCTTATTTATCTTCTGCAAGTAATAACCATTGACAAAGCCAATATTAGTTACTTATTGTAGGTATGATGTTACTTGTATCAAATATCTGGATGCAATGACGGAAACAGCAAATTACAAATCGGGCGGCACCCTATGCTAAGCACAGATTTTTTTCGTAAGTGATGTAAAGCCACGCCCCTAATTACACTGGCCACGCCCCTTTGAGAGACCCCCCAGTTTTTTCATCCCACTTAAAGCCCTGGCTAGCCCACAATTTGATTGTATGCAAAAAAGAGCTAGACCATAAGGAACTTAAATATAAGCATGAAATACAGTTTAGATTAGGTGAATGTTCGGTTTTCAAGTTTAAACAAGGCTTCAGCCGAAAGATTTCCAATCATTAAAATTCAAGAAGCCATAAATATCAATCCTGCAGCAGGATTGGGAATGTTCCTTTCAATTAAAAAGTCCCCGGCTGTGAACACCCATGGTGCACCAGTACTTTCCTGCATTACCTCATGCAGTTTATGAATCCTTTGGGGCCGTATAATCTGATGTTTTTCTTCCATGCACCCATCGTTTGCATTGTCACGCAAAATCAGAGCTAAACCAGCCATTAATTGGTACACATGCACTAGGAGAAATATAATATTGCACGTGCCCGCGTTCGGAAGCCCACATTTGATCCTTCTGAGAGAAAATATCACACGACTACATTGTGCGTAAACAACAAACGTGCACATTATCGGGAAATGATAACCTTTCAGTTATCCAATGCTTATAGGTAGAAACGAATTAGTCACAGCACCGCACAAACAGCTGTCGATTTCAAATTTAAAGCCGGTCAAGGTACAAACCGAGAATGGGGTTCTTTTCGGCGTTTCTTTTTGAACAATGTTAAAAGTTAAACCACATACAAAAGATACAAACTGTGTCATTGTGAACTCCTGAAATATTGACATCAGAACCATGGATGCCCGAGAATAACAGACCGTCGACAGAAAAGTGGACGTTTGTCAAGCTCGACACAGGAAGGATTGGTCCTTCAGACAAAAAGACCGCGGCAAGGGCACTTACTAAACAAACAAAAAAATGACACCTGTCTCTTTTGGATATTTAAAACGTAAGAACAGAATATCCCAGTAGGTAGAAAGCACACTTACTTTGTTGTTTAATACGGTCACATTCAGCTCTGTTAGGTTTCAATCTCAGAATAACTGTCGACACCTCTGTTCAAAAAATTCCAATTTACAATAGAATGCCCTGACGTCACTGCACGGAGACAGCGTTCTCAACTACATCAATACGACGACGCCACTGAGATAGTAATCATTACCTATAACCAAGCTAAATACATCTCACAACCTTTTAGCAGAGGAGACACAGAAATATACTTTAAACTTAAACCGCAAAAGGACCCTTCTGCCCACAGTGAGCACTGATACAGCACAAATATTTTCTAAAAGAAAACGAAACGGATGCTTATTTTGGTCAATACTGAATTGAAAATCGTATTTTTTAATTCTGTTTGTTCGCGCTAATCTTTTCCAAATTATAGATGTCTAACTCCTCACAGTGGACCCTTTTAAAATACTGATGGAGGGTGCAAGGCTCTAGTTTTTGTTTTGGGTACAGAAGCAGCCCATCCACTCACCCCCTCATCTTTTGACCATAAAAAGTGTCTGTCAAGCTGAGAAAAGGTCAGCCCGACAGACACTCTTTATTTTCAGGCAGCAAGGAGCTAGATATGCGCTAAATGCGCAGGCTCCCGGCTGCCTGAGCTGAATTTAGCTGGGCTGAGGATGTCACAGCTCCTGTGGGCGTGACCTCCTCAGCTCGTCAAAGGTCACAAAGCCCTCCCCCTCATGATGAGTGGAGGCGTCAGTGATAGCTTTCATCCTGGGCGCTTCAGTTTTAAGCCCTTAAGTGCCCGGCCGAGTATCTATCACTGACACATTGTCACAGAGTGGGTGAGGGTCAGCAGTCTCTCGGACTCCATCCTACTCTATGACGAGTTAGGGACTGCTGCCTCCCCTTATTGGCTGACTTAAGGTAAGCCAATGAGGGGAGGCAGCAGTCCCAACCATCCTGGCAACTCTGAGGCTTTCCTCCCCATGAGCTGCAGCAGGTATATGTTAATTGACTAGTGCGTGTGAATATGTATGAATCTATGTGCATTTGTGAGTGAGTGTTGTGAATGGGTGTGTGTGCGCGTGTCTGCATGTGAATGCATGTGTGCAAGTGAGGGTGCATATATGTGTGAGCAGTGGCGGCTCGCAGTGGGAGTGCTGCGGGCGATGTGGCGGGGGAGGGGTAGGGTGGGGTGGGGGGGTAGTGGAGTCAGAGATACGACGTCCACAAGTAAAGTAAGTAAATAAATAACACGATTTACCTTGCGCTAACTGCATTGTGAACTCGGCGATGCATCGAGCGCAAGGTAAATTGTTTTATTTATTTATTTACTTACTTTACTTGTGGACGTCGTATGTCCGACTCCACTACCCTGCCCCTCCCCCGCTTCACCGCCAGCAGCACTCACCTCGAGCTGCCACTGTGTGTGAGCGGTCCCTTCCTGTCCCCTCTAAGTTGTACTTACCGGCTGCCACTGAGGGGGTACGCAAAATTGAAATCCTGACTGGATAGGCTGGACGTAACCAATAGCTAAACCGGACATGGATTACATCTTGTAAAAAAAAGTGAAGTACTAGTTGAGGTGCATGGTAGTCTAACTCAAGTATTAAAGTCCATAACCTGTTTGCTCCGGGCTAAGTTTTCAGTCATTGAAACCGGAGTTCAACCCTTGAAAGCAATGGCACAGAGAAGAAAACGTGTAAAGCATAGTGCCAAAATAGTTACATTGAAAACTAAACACAATAAAAATCCCACTCTAATGTATAAAAATAGAGAAACTTTTTATAGAGAAAATTACACCACAACAACAAAAATACAATAACTGGATATCGCAATTGCATTAGGAAAGGAGAGGTGTAAATCGTTTTGCTAGGGAAAAACGTAACCCCTTCAACGCTCATGACAAGCTCAGCTCGTCATGAGTTACGCCTGTCGTACGCATGACGAGCTCAGCTCGTCATGAACCGCGGGTTTTCGCAAAAGTCAGCGCACAGCGGGAAAACGCGTAGCTCGCATGGTGTTAAGTAAGGACTGTGACTCATTTATTTTCAAACCCTCCCACTCAGTAGATAAAGGCTTAAGACCGATGTAATTTTAGTCTAAATGGTTTTAATTTATTGTTGTTACTGAATAATGATGTGTGTTAAGAACTTTTTAATCTTAGGATTTTTGTATTTCTTGTTTTATTAAGTTTTATGAGGTTTTTAACTTTTTAACCGACTCTATAAAATTGGAAATATAGCGGTTGTAAGGGGTGATGGTAGTTACGGTTTTACTACAGACGTATTAAGCAAAGCTGTCCGGAAAGTAACTGCGATTTTAAATGTTATTGTTGTTCTTCTTGTTATTGACCGGTTTTGTATAGTTTTTATATTTTATATGATCTTGGAGTTTAAAGACTATGGTCTAAATAAACAGAGATCTCTCTCTCTCCCTCTCTCCCAATAACTGGAACCAGAGATATGGATTCTTAAATATTTAAGAGAAAAAGTGTAAAGAAAGTAAAGCACCAATCACGAGTCATGGTTAGCAGTAGACTAGGACCTAGGAGCATTTTGAGGCTGACCATGGTGAAGCTTGGGTCACATACGGCAAGCAGGTGCCGGTCAAAGAGGTTACCTAAGGACTTTGTCTCTCAAATGGAAGTCGAAATCCTCCAGCGTAGCAATGTTGCAGGCAGTATCTGAGGAAGTCCTCCTGAAGGGGTGTTGCTATTGAACAGGTCCCACTACAGCTGCAAGTTTTCATGGGAAAAGTTCAGAGTGGGGAAAATTTTAAATTTTTACCCAGGGAAACCCGCTTGTCAGCAGATACTTTTAGCGCCTTCCCCAGGTCAGAGTTTTGCTTTTGGACTTTATCTCTTTTTTTGGAGCTCAGAATCATCCAACAGGACAAAGCTGCAGGCTGTATCAGACATTAAGTTCCACAAGACTGGATACCTTCAAAGGCCAGCTGAAATCTATTTCATGATGCAGAAAAGCTCCAAGGGGGACCAACCTGTTTTTCTAGCCCAGTGAGGCCGTGCCTTGGGTGGATCGGTTGGTTCCAGTCCTGAAGGCGTGGAAATCAAAACATTTTCGAAGAAAAAACATGTTCATGTATTTCAGAATACGCCGCTCTGGGCATTACTAAGGCTCCCAGGACCTCAGGTACAATCCTTAGGGGTCAACACTCACTCCAGCAGAGGCCACCGGCAGGGTCCAGTCCTCTTCAAGTTGCAACTGGTCACTTCAGGAAAACAGCCTATTGCAGCTTGTTGTGTCCCTGTAACTGCAAAGGAGGTTAGCCAACTTGGTACAAGTGGAAGCAGGTCCAGTCTTTCTGGTCTTACAGGTCTCAAACAACAAGTGCAGTCCTTCTTCCAGAGATCCAGGAAGTGTTCCCAGTAGGTACGAGGGAGGGTGCCATAGGGTTCCACATTTATGATTGCCACTAGCTAGTGGGTGGGGGTCATTACTGCCTCCTCCCTAACCAATGGGCAAAAATATCCCAGAGGTAACCCAACAGTTTTTCAGCAGTCCCCTTGTGGTAAATAAGGGCTGACCACAAGGGAAGTAGATCAAAACAGTATCTTTAATTCTGAGATACAAGAAACATCCCAGCCACCTCACCCCAAAAGGCAAACTGAATCGTTTACATTCCACACTCAACCAAGGTGCTACATTCTAGGTTTCCCCCCAATATTACACTCACTAAGCCTTGGCACCTCACAATATGTGACGTGATTGTGGAATACTAAGTATCTCCTTTGTGATCACTCAAAAACAGCTCTTTGAGAAACTCCCATGTCACTGAGTTTGAAGTCAGACTGGCTGGGTGAACGAAGGTTTACCTTCCCCAGGCAGCACTTTACATTTACTGGTGAAAGGACAGGCCCCTTTACATGTTAATAAAGTTTCTTGATCCACCCTTAATGATCTTCCTACAAGGGAAAGAAAATCCCTTCCTCACGCCCATGCTATAGTTTCTACTCTGGAAAAAGTTTCCTCACCTCATTAAGGTCATGCTCTGACTGGGCAGCTGCTGTCAAACTAATGCAAAGTAGCCTCTAGGAGCATCTGACAGGGTAATGGTAACTTTTTAAACGTTATTTTTCATAAATATTTAATACAAATCTAATTTTACCACTAGTTTGGATTCTTAATAAATATTAAAGATAGTGGTTGAATATTATTTCTAGTTGGTATCAAACTATACTTAGCGGAATTAATATTATAGTCTACTCTCTATTTTTCTCATATAACAGCCATTGCCTTGAACTTTGAAAATAGCTTTTGGAGCCTTGTCACTGTAGGGACATGGTACCATCAAATTTCTACATATGTCCTTTAAATACCTTAATACATGACCCTATTTTGTGGGCTACAAGGCCTACAGAAGGGTGACTAATTATATTTAAAGTTTTTCTCCTGTTGAAAGACTTATTTTGAAACGTCACGCTGCAGGTTTAAACTGCAGCAGTCAGGCAACAGTGGTAGGCATGACGCCATGTTTACCTTGTCACATTAGTGGATGGCACAAAACGTGCTGCAGTCCACAGGTGACATTCAATTTACCTTGCATTGGATGTAGTTTATACGTCATATAATAGGGCCTTACAGAAAAAAAATCAATCAAGGATTAGCCAATATTTACACGTTTTAGGGGTTAGAGCACACACTCTGGGCAATGGACAGCAATACCACATTCAGAAAAATCTAAAAGCCAGTAATAAAGTTGAGCAAAAAATGGGGGCTGGCCATGCTAAAAAGTTCATCACCACCCCCTTTTCTGAATCATGCTAAAAAGAGACATTTTCACACAGACCTGACTTTAAAGCTTCTAGATTTCATGAGCAAGTAGGTCATCCATTTAGGTTTCTTCTTGGAATCTGGCTACACGTAGGCCAGAACTTATAGTAGGATAGTTAGAATTCTAAGTATTAGAATGCAAAGATCAAACCTGCAATGCATGAACCGCTTGGGTATGTACTGGTACACTGAGAACAAGGGCCATGTCGTCCATCTTATTGACTACACTTCATAAATGGAGGAAGCAACAGACGGCGGAACTGGTCGGATTATTACTCCCAGAGAAGACTGCTGGTCAGACAGTCATTCATTCTTCCCCTTCTGCAGTAATACAAGGCTGTTTTTGTAATCATTTTTACCGAAGATTAAGCAAACTCTCTCTCCAGGGGACTTTCAAAAGTTAAAGAGCTTCTTTGATGCCCTATGTTCATCTCCTGATTTTCAAGCTGGAAAGCTACTGAATACTGCACACCCATGCCAAATGGGGTCCAGGTGGCTGGGGAGGTTGATGTTTCAATGAGCATTACCTCACTGCTGAGAATCACAACTTTACCCCACCATGCCTCTTGCACTAAAAAGACAGTTGTACCAGCTGTCAGAATTCCAAGTGGTATGGCCACAGCATTAATTACATACGTCTCAACAGTCAGAATTATAATCCTAGGCATATGAAAGGGCACTAGACAATTGCAGCTCCAGACTTGAATCTGATCCCTCTAATACCTAATCTATCAGATAAAGGAAATCTAATGTCAATTCTTTTGTCTCACTGAGGTAAGAGGGCACCATTCAAACATGCACTCGGTCACCGTGCTACATTTTTCTTATCAAATGAGAGAGCCTGCTAAATATTGCTATAACCATGAGAAACAGCTGTTATATCTTCTACCAAGTACTATAAACTAACATACTAGTAATGAAGAAGGAGCACACGTTGTGTGCTTTACACTGCACTTATATGCTGGTTTCTAGTTACATTGGGAGACCCATAGATTATTGGTGACTACAGTAGTCAAGTCAAGATAAGCTTTATTCGATATCACAATAGTGGATCATAAAAGTATACATAGTGAAATACAAAATACAGTTAAAAATAGGTTAAAAAACTAGATGATATACAATAAAAAGATTTCCCTCTCCAAAAAACTAGATGATAAAAATGCAGAAACAATTTAAGAAAAGGCAACAGTAATTATCGCGGCCAGTAGGAACTTCCTTCGGAAAATAATAGCCCGTAAGAAACGTGAGAAAACCATACATGTGTAGGAGGTAGTTGTAAATATAAAAACGCTGGTCGACATTGTTTAAAAGTTTGCGATTTCATTAGCGGCTTTATAAAGGAATGTCTCAAATCAGATTAAAATTTACAAAAAAAACAGTATATGCATGGTGGACTGCTTGGATATGTTGTCACAGGGACAGTACATTAAATCGCATGACCAGTTAATGTTCGGAAAGCTCGTCAAGCGCTGGAAAATGTCAAGCCTAAAGCATGTCAGAACAAATCTGTGCTGGGCATTGAGTACATTAACTAAGTAGGGTTGTATGTCAAAAGTGGTCAAAATCATTAGGTGTTTGTGAACAATAGGTTTAGGCAGTTCAACGGACAACCTTAGTTCCTCAAGCAATGTTAAACACTCCAGCTTAATGCTTTCGCAAGATATTATTCAGGATTTCTAGATGATCACAATAATCAGAATGGCCAATGTCAGACACGAATTGCTTAACAAACTTTAACCAGGGGACATGAAGCATACACTGATCCACAGCAGTCCTTTACAATAGCTCAATTGAGTTCCATGTAGTCCGACAACCACATTTTATGCCACAGCAAAACTGGGTGAACCTTTATCAATTCAGCTAAGTATGCAGCACCCAATTCCGAATGACATATAAAATTGGAACAGCTTTTAGGAAGGGCTAGGAGATTTTTTTTTTTTTTAAAAAGCATTTTCTGACAGTTGTAAAGACTCAACATTTGCATATCCCCACAACTCCGAACCATACATCGCAATACATCAACATTTAGAATTGTAAATGGTCAGTTTCTCTTTTGGGTGTTTACTGCCCAGTTTCCTAAAATAAGTTGAGCAAGGCCATAATGGATTTAACAAATTGGAGTCTTCTAGAGTTGACAGCACTTCTCCAATTCCCCTCACAATCAATCAGGATCCCTAAGTAAGAGAAAGAAAGTGTATGCGGTAAGGTGGTGTTTTCAATTTGAATGTTACAGCATTTAGCTGTTCTTTTACCAGCTTTCATAACAAACGTTTTACTTGTGTTGATTTGTAACCCCAGATTCTGCATGTAATGTACAAATTCATTGAGAAGACGCTGTAGTGCCAGCGGGGTGCGGGCCATTAGCACTGTGTCGTCTGCATAAAGCAGAGCCGGTATAGATTGATGCCTAACTTACAGCAGATCTGAGCATTTATTTGCGTGGGTGCTACCCAGGCTATTGATGTACAAATCAAACAAAAAAGGAGCGAGAACGCACCCTTGTCAAACCCCTTTTTGTATACTAAATGGTTGGGTGCATTCATCTTTCAAACTGTAGCAAACCTTTGTGGTGCTGGTTGAGTATAGATATCTAAGGAAATTAACTATAGTGAAATCCACTCCCATTGAAAGCATGACAGACCAGAGTTTGTAGTGGACTATGCAGAGGACAGGCCGACAATTACCTTAAAATAGTTGCCACGTTTAATGTGTACTTATTTACCTATCAACAAGTTCAGGTTAATATCCTGCTCCGTGGTCCCAAATTCCCGGTTGGAATCCGTATTGTAGGTCCGAAATGATAGTATTACAATGGGAAACATCCTTAACAACGCGGGCATTACCCCGCGCTGCTATTACGACGCTGCCTTTACAACGCAAGTCGTTACGACGACTTGCGCTGGAGGGCGCTATTGGATAGGGAATAGTTAATTTTCTATTCCAACACCTTCCCTACTGTAACGTGGGCTGGAGTTGGAATAGAAAATTAAACTATTCCACTATCCAGCCCTTACAGCGCAAGTCGTTGTAACGACTTGCGTTGTAATAATAGCGTTGTAACGGCACGGGGTGTAAAAGCCCGCGTTGTAATGACGTACATCCTATTACAATCAGCCCAATCCTATAGTCTGCATAAAAGCATGCAACCAACCACTTTGACTAGCGAGTCTAGCAGGGAGATGGGTCTGTAGTGCGAAGGACAATTACGATCGCCTTTCTTGAATATTGGCACCTGTGGGACTTGGACCAGAAAGTTAAGAAGCCAGCACTCTGAAAAGTTTTAAGGACGAGAGTCAGGTGGGGGCGCCGGAGATTGATATAGTCCACTTCAAGGGCAATCCCTTCCAAACACTTTTTTTAACAATGGCTTCTGTCAATAATATAGTTTATTGAATGCATCCCATCCACTCTATATGATAGCCCTCATCCGTATCAAGTACTCCAATGATCACCAGGCTTCGATTGTACTTTACATAACTACAAGAAAATAAATTAATACATTCCTTTATTTCCTACAGGCCAAAGATGAAACTGTCCAAAAAGGACACCCTATTCAAAGTTGCAGTTATATATTGCCTCCTCTATCTCACCCATCACTACTGCTGCACTTGAGTATGGGGAAGAAAAAAGGCCACTTATTAGAATTATCCTTCTAAGGCAAGGCCTCCTGGCCCTTTGGTGTAAACAAACCTTCAGGCATTACACTTGTAAAATGGGATTCCACAATAAACACTGCGGTTGTGAAAGCCTTAGTGGCATAATGTTTCTTATAGTTGTCATCAAAACCAAGCTCTCCCTGCACAACTTCCAGAAAGTAGTGACAGCCCTTTGAACTCCAAATCAGAAAACTTGGTATGACTTATTTTTTATATTATTTATAGAGAGCACAATCATCCCGAAGGGATAACCCGACGTTATATGGCAACCCAACCTAACTGCATAAGCAACAAGTACAGAAATCAACAAGTGAATAAATCAAATCAAATCAGGGACATTTGTATAGCGCACATTTCACTGCCAAGTCTTCAGCACCCCTGCGAAAAATCATTAGATCAGAAGTCGAGTGTAATAAAAAGGATGAGCATTCCAGTGGAAGGTCATCAAATTAGTAAAAGAGCGTCACCCCCAATTCGAGGTCTCCCAATCCACCAGCAGTGAATGAAAGACTGACTGGTGGATCATGACTTGAAATGGCTTGTGTTATACAACTCTACCCTTTAAGGCCTCAGGTCTTAGACTGCTTGGTGAGTATGACAGAGTAGCTTAAAGACAGCTACTTATAGACTGGTAGCAAGTGAAGGGAATTTACGCTAGCCGAGACCGAGCGCTTTGCAGGAAGATTGAAAATCAATCAAGGCACCGAGTTTTGAATCAATTGTAGGCGGGTAAAAAGATAATTGGCCAAACTAAGATACAAGGCATTGCCATAGCCCAATCTACTGATGATAAGCATTTGCAGAATAGTCTTGTGCCATGCCACATGAATCCAATGAAATGTCCTACAAGGTCCTACAAATAAAAAGTCATCAATCGGGAAGCCCAAGTTCTTGACTACTCTTTTGGGCCCAGGGGCAGAGCCTGACAACGAAGGCCGCCAAAAATTATTCCACACACTGAGCGCCTTTCCAAAAAGCAGGTTCTCGGTTTTCTCTTCTTTGAGTTTCAAACAGTGAGACCGCATCCAAATTGCCACCTTCGAAAGACAGTACACTAGATTTCCCCTCGCATCAGTATTTCTTTCATCAATGGAAATGATGAATGTCATTGGCGTAAGAAGTGATTTAGAAACCCCAAGCTGTACAATACCCGCCAGTGGAGACACGTTGATATTAAACAGGGTGGGGTTCAGGGATGAACCCTGTGGGACACCACAGTTACTCATCCATGGCTTGGATTTAAAAGGATTCGAAAAAAGGGGAGGATTCTGTTATGGACTCGAGAGGCTGGAATCAAATATACAGTGCATCAAACAAATGCCCCTCAGACCATAGATTCTCAAACTTGCATAATCAGAGGTCCCTCGTTCCTATGAATCTTTTCACTTAATGCATCAAAATTATTTCTATAGGAGGACAAAAACCACAGGTTTCAAGGCTTTGTCTAATATACTAAAGGATTATGGCCTAATAGATGCATGGAGTACATTATTTCCTGCAGATCCAGGATATACTTTTTATTCTTTCCCCCATAAAAAAATGTTGCGATTCGATTTTTTTTTTTTTAGGCACCGCTTTCTTGGCGGGGGCGGGAATGCAGATCTACCCTGAAATCTCATCGGATCATGCCCCTATTGTACTAACATTGTCTGGTTGGGGAAAGGCCTTTGGGCCTAATTTTTTTTCCTTTGACCGGAAGCTGTGTGTTAATGACAACTTTATAGACTATATGTCTAGGTGGCTAAAGGAATTTTTTAACAATAACAGGGACTCAGCCAGTATTAACATAGTCTGGGACACGTTTAAGGTTTGCTTTAGGGGGAAGTGTTGAGCTTTGGGTTATTTCATTAAAAAAACTCAGAAGAGAGCTAGAGAGTTTTTATTTTGATCTGAAGAGGGCAGAGGAGAAGCTGACTCATGCTATAGTACATCAGGGTAGTATTTCAGATTTAGAGGACGAGGTTGCCAGAAAAAGGGACAAAACAACGGGTGTATGGGACAAAGAGTCCGCAAGGAAATACTTGACCGATAGAAAATGATGTCATGAATATGGGGAGACAGTTGGGAGATGTCTCGCTCTTGAACTGCGTATGAATGAAGCTAGCCGTAACATCGCAGCATTAAAGGAGAACATAGGGACAATAAGGTTGGATCCAAAAGAGATTCTAACTATCTTCCAACAGTTTTACACCAACCTTTACACAAGTCAACAAGTAGGGGTAGCTGGAGTAATACCAATCCCGCTTGGGGAGTTCCCCAAACTAGATTTAGAGGCGGTAGATATGCTTGAAGCCCCGATTGCGATGGAAGAATTAGCAACTGCAGGTAAGACGTTAGCAGTGGGAAAAGCAGCTGGCCCTGACCAGTTACCTGGAGATATATGTGAGAAGTTGGCCTGATATATGATGCTCACTAGTTCTAGTGATCACATTGTATCAGTCCAAACAACCCTTATGGTGATTGGTTGTAAGTCAACCTTATAGACCAGCTATCCTAATGGTAGCATGGACAAAGCAGTCTTAGGCTAAACTCTTTTGGCATGTGAAGCCAGCTGTTTTACCACATATAACCCCTTGAATACCAAATGAAAGGACACCACACAGGTAGTTATGAAAATAAACAAGATATTTATTAACTAACATACACCTCTGAACTCTTTATGAGGTCAGAGGGCTAAGCACATGACAAGACTCTTAAGAAAAATACGTTAAGTTGCACAAATTACAATGGTGCCCTAGGGGCGCAACAAACCATATACTAAACAAGTGGTATAAGGAAGTCAATAGAAGGAATGGAACTGTCCAGAGGCTGTAGGATCGCTGAGACTACAATATCCTAACTTTAGGTAAGTAATAGGAGGCCCACGGAATGCGTGTGCAGGGTGTGAACTCACACGCGAGATGCGTAACAAAGTCAATGGACAGTACAGTTTACGAAAAAGGTAAGTACGGACAGTTCTGACTAGTTAGGACTAAAACGACTGTGAAACTGGACACTAGGAGAGTCAATCTACCCTTGAGCACCGAAATGCTCTTGTTACCTCACCCACGGGCTGCGGGTGCATAGGTGTGAAAGTGCGTCGGGTTTCTGCGTTGAAGTCAATGGAGCCTTGAAGAAAAGATGCTGCAGGCGACCAGCAGGAAGCTGTTCGGAGTGATCCAAGGGTGGATCAAAGAAGATGAAGACCTGAAAGCAGAGGGGACAATGTTCACAGTCACTAGCCAGTGACTGGAGTGGAACCAGGAAGGAACTAGATGCTGTCGTCGCGATCAGGTGAAGAGTGGACGCTTGACTCTGCAGCCACGTGGACCAGGAGGTGTCTTCGACGACCAGGATGGAGGCACGAGCTGTCCCACGCAGACTCTCGCTGTCGGCGGTCTTGGTTCCGGATTCGGCATCAACAGGCCTTGGCAAAGGCAACCCACGAGGTGAGTGGAATCGGCGTCTGGTGCGGACCAGGAGGGTCCGGGGCGCTTCTCCTTTGCAGGGAAGCAAGGGCCAGTCTGGAGCAACCAGACCAGCGGTGTGGATTTCAAGGATCATTGTCTAGGAGGCCACTAGCCAGCCGGCAAGTGACCAGACAACGCATCGAGCAGCAATCAAGCAAAAGGGCCCCACGCAGATCTCGTGGATGCTGGAGGGCTGATCTTCTGTGCAGGAGCTGCTCGGGGCTGGGGCTTCTCAATCCCCAAAGCACTTCGTCGAGGATACCTCAGAAGTCGTGCTGGAAGCGAAGTGCAGTTTCTTCAAGATGGTCGGTCCCACGTGTCTCGTTGCACCCACGGATCTCAGCTGTGCTGCAGATGTAGGTTGAGGTCAGAGAGGTCTGGAAGTCCGGGTCTCGTCGGGCTCTGAAGTCTGGATCCACTCGAGAAGACGACAAAGTGAACCGCTGGAACGCTTGATGGTGCCTGCTTGTGCAGGGTGGTCACTCCTTGGCCACAAGGGAGATTTCTTCAGTCTTCTGTGGAGCAGAACGTCGAAGTCCAGAGTTTCCTCTTGTAGATTCAATTCAGGATAATCTAATTTGGAATGGGACCAGCTCCTACCTTTATTCTCCTAAAGGGGGCTGTACTATCACTAGGTCCCTCCTATAGGTGGGACCAGGAAGGGGGGTGGTTACACCCCCTATCCTTTGTCCGGTTTCGCGCCAGACTGGGGCTGGAGTGCCCCAGCAACTGGTTTGGACCGGTGTATGCACAGGGCACCTTGTGTGCCCCAGGCATGTCTCATTCCTTTCAGGCCTGTCCTACCTAATACACAAAATCCTGTCTGGGGTGGTGCTAGCACCTCCGAAGGAAGGAAACCCTTTGTCCAAGCCTCCCTCGCTGGAAGGACTCCCAGCAGCAGGAGGTCAGACTTGTGTCTGTGGTGGCAGCATCCATTTTGTGATGCTGAGGCTCGAGTTACCTTTAACCGGGGTTCACAGTTACATACATGTTGTGTCCCTCTAAAAGGGTGGAATGCTACCCCCGTCGCCAGAATTGGCGAGGGGGTAGTATTCCAATTCGTATGACACCTTACTCGACATGTTTTGATAATGCTATGCCAAAGTTAGCAATAACCGCAAGGATTATAATGCACTTAAGAGTATATGGTATAGCATTATCACGGAAACAGCTAAAGAACTTGGTTCCGAAAGCTGCAGACAGGCTCAGCTCATGCCAGAGCACTATCTCACATAATTCCAAGCACTCTGCCTCCAGGATTGTTAAGGCCTGCCATAGGAGTGACTTATAGGAAGATGTGTCCATTTTAGGTTTAGATATAGGTATACTATATCTAAAGCAAAGGGTGATTACACCACCTTGCCCCAGCTGATTGATCAGCCAGTTGTGTCAGATTTGGATGGCCAGCCAGGGGTGGCATAATACATGCTGCAACCCCTGGTAGGCCTTGGGTTCAATTATGCCCTGGGTACCTATGGTACACTGTACAAGGACCTACAAAGGTGACCCAATACCAATTGGTAAATGCACCTAAAGTACATGGATGTCAATTTAGAGAGAGAACAGCTAGGCTGTGGGTCTGATTAGCAGGGCCACAGCCAGGCAAAGTCTTAAACCAGTGAAGCAAAAAGCAAAAATCTGGGGTGACCATAGGATTGCAGACCCTACTCTCCTACAATATATATAAACTTTTCTTTGATCATTTGAAGGAAATGATGTTGGCCACTTTTATGGCTGCTCAAACTGGGTTGGCTCCTAAGTCTTGGGATGAAGCTACAATTGTTGTTTTTGGTAAGAAGGGTAAAGATTTAGAGTTACCCGGCTCATATCGCCCTATATCACTGTTAAATTGTGATGGTAAAATAAATTCTAAAATATTAGCTAATCATCTTTCAAAAGTAAAACCCTCATTGGTATCTTATGGCCAGCATGGATTTATACCTAGGCGGTGTACGGTGTCACACATTAATAAAGTAATTACACTGTTCGATATTGCAAATGTTGAGAAGCGACACTTAAGGTTGATTCTGTTAGACGCAGAAAAAGCGTTTGATCGTGTAGAGTGGCAGTATTTATGGAGATTAATGGAAAGTGTGGGTTTTCGGAAATGCTTTATGACTGCATTGCAAGTCCTGTATGCTTTACCAATAGCTAGAATAGCGGTAATGGGATCAACTTCAAATATAGTAAGGATCACTAGAGGTATGAGACAGGGATGTCCCTGTTCCCCTTTACCTTTTGCCCTATATATGAATCCCTTTGTAGAAATGTTCTCCAGGAGTCAGCTGATTAAGCCTTTTTTGTACGTGGCATCCCCCACACAGTACTCACATATGCAGATGACATCGCGGTGACATCTGAGGACCCGGCTACCGCACTTTTGGAGATCGAAAGGTTAGCACGGAAACTCGACCAGTTGTCGGGCTATAAGTTGAACATTACTAAAACGCAACTTGTATGTACTGATAATGTGGTATTAAACAATCCAAGAGTCGTTGCTGAAGCTACATACTTGGGTGTAAAGATCAGAGCTTCAATGACTGCATTAGTAGACACAAACTGGGGATTATTATGTAGTAACATTGCAGACTCTTTGGAGAGATGGGGCAGGTTACATTTTACTTTGATTGGTCGGGCGAATATCTTAAAGATGAATATTCTTCCGCAGGTATTGTACTTATTTAGAGCTATACCTTTGGAAATATTGCCGACTCAACTGCAGAAGCTGCAGGCACTTTGCTCAAAAATTTTATGGGCCCCCGGAAAACCCAGTCGAACCATGAGATTTATGTCACTTCCAACTGCAAGGGGCGGGCTAGCAGTACCTGATTTTGTTTTGTATTATTATGTTTGTTTTTTGCAGAAGATGGGTGTACTATTGTTTGGGGAGGATGCGGGCATGACACCAATAACTAGTTCTATTTTCTATTTAGTATTAGGATCAGAAGCAAACCGTAGTTTATTTCGGGAAATTGAAGGGAGTTATTATAAAAGAACCAGGTTTAAGGTTTTGGATGCAGCGAAGAAAACATGGAGGAAAGTACGTAAATTAAATGATTTAGAGGGCCTATCTGATTATACTCCTATGAACTCGACAAAATTGCTCTCAACAATATTCTGTGATAGGGTGGCGGTTGGTTGGCGAGATAAGGGTGTACTTCAGATAGAAGACTTATATGATATGGGGGGACTTATCAAACAGTATGCAGACTTGGTAAGGCTATATAATTTACCTCAGTCTCGGTTTTTTAAGTTTCTTCAAATACGTGACTTTTTGATACATAGAAAATTGAAATTGAACCCAAATCCCCTTATCAAGGCTATTAAATCTCAGAGCAAAACTGGTGTGTTGTATAAAATACTGACCTCATTAAAAAAGGATGATTTGGAGAAACATAATTTACAATGGGCATCGACATTGGGAGAAACTGAAACTGATGTGTCAATAGAAGATGCACTTGCGAGATCAAAGGAAGTTTTCTTATCTGCAAACTTAAAAGTACAATTCTTTAAAACTATATTTAAATTATATTACACCCGGCACATATGTACAAGTGGGGTGATCGTTATGATGGTAAATGTTTTCGTTGCGGAGGTGACAATGCTGATATGTTGCATATATTTTTTAGTTGTGTCAAACTGAATAAGTTCCTACAAGATATTGCAAATATTTTATCTATTATTCTTATTATTATTATTATTATTATTATTATGTTTCTTATATACCGCCTGAATTGACCCCCTAAGGGGTATCTCCGCGCTTGCCTTGGGAACCCGTCCTGGCTTTTCCCTGTGAGATAGCCCCTACAGGGCATCCCCAAGGTGAAAGCCAGGCAACCCGCTGCGGGGGGGGGGGGGGGGGGGGGGGGGGGGACGTTGTGGAGATTAAGCAAGCTTAATGCCCAGAGTTGCAGAGTGAGAACCCATGATTAGGTCAGGCACCGAAGCGAGAATTATCGAGTCCATGGACATTTGAGCTCAAGAACCTGCCGCGTCGGGAATTGAACCCTGGTCCCGGGACTGACCTCTGCTCCAGGGTCTGCCTGCTCTTGGGGTAGGTGCTGGGTAGGCTTAATATCACTCCGACTTTAATGATCTTGGGGATGCGGCGAGTAGTCCAAGAGGGAGTGTTTTTTATAAGCATCGATTTCTGTTGTTTGTAGCATGACTGCGGCTCGGTTATGTATTGCTGGGGACATTCTAACCCTGTAACATCAAAAACTACATACATGTCACTGCTACGACACAAATAACATAAAATGTGAACAGATGTTAATCTAAACTGTCCTACTATATTAATGCATCTGGACCCTTTTTCTTACATCTCCTCGAAACTGTCTTAATCAAAGGTCCAACTGAGGTCAGAGTACAAATATATTAGTCCATGTCTACGCCAACTGAATCAGGCTTAGATGTTCTGTCCTTAGATACAATGTTTAAGGGGAAATAACTCTTGGCCTCAATGCAGAATATGCCAACGCGTTTCAACCTTCGTAATGGGACAGTGAGAATTTTCTCTGAAGGTCTTCCTCAGAGCTGTAGGAACTTTGTGCCTGCCACTTTTTCAGATTGCCTATGTGCAGGGCCATAGTGAACCCTGCCCCACCCCACCCCACCCCTTGCTTTAGGAACTAAAGCTAGGGTGGAGTTCTTGATGGGTCTCATAATTAATTTGAAAAAGTAAGTGAAGGGATGGATAGATGGGTGAAATGATGGATGGATGAGTGAAAGGGTGGATGATGGGAGAGTGAATGGGTGGATGGATGAGTGAAATGATGGATGGCTTGATGAATTGATAAGTGAAAGGGTGTATTGATGAATTGTAAGTGAAAGGGTGAATGGATGGACGGATGAGTGACAGGGTGGACGTAAGGCTGGATGAGTGAGTGAAAGGGCGGGTAGATGGACAAAAGGATGGATAGATGAGTGAAGGAGTGAAAGGGTGAATGAATGAGAGAAAGGATGGATTGATGAGTGAAAGGATGGATGAATGATAGGTTCAATGGACGGATTCATGAATGGATGGGTGGGTGGGTGGATGGATGGAAGGATGGATGGCAAAGTGAAAGGGGAATTGGAAAAGAAAGGGGGATGCATAAATGGATGACTGAACAAGTGAATGGGTGGAAGGATGAGTGACTGGATGGATGAATGAGTAAGTGAAAGGATGGCTGGATAGGTACATGGCTGGATGGATGGATGAGTGAATGGATGGATGGGTGGAAGAGTGGATGGATGAGTGTACGGATGGATAGGGTGAAAGGGTGGATGGATGAGTAATGGATGAGTAAAAAGTTGGGGTGGATGAGTGAAATGATGGATGGAAGGATCTGTGATGGATAGGTTTGTAAATGGTTGAATATGGACATGGATGGGCACACAGATGGAAGGACAGATGAATGGTGAAAGACTGTGTGATGGATGAAAGTATGATAACACATTGTAAGCCCCATTATCTTAAGCAACATTTCCTATACATTGACTTTCACATTTAAATGAGCGATTGTCTCTATATAATATGTGTGTGTTGTAAAGCACTCCAACACTCTGCCCCACATACTTGGGATCAGTAGCACTATAGAAGAAATTAAGTACACATGAGAGAGGGTCTATGTGAAGATGAGGGGCGCCATTGGAGGGTGGTAGCAACGCCAGACTGGCCTTGCTACCACCCTCCAATGGCGCCACTCATCTTCAAAAACTGCCCCCACCTTTCCAGCTCTCCGGGAGCTGGAAAGGTGGGGGCAGTTTTGTTACCACAAAAAACCTGCACATGTCATTAAAGCTGCGAGCATACTGACAAACCATTAAGTGTACAATTGTCTCAACCTAATATAAACTTATTTTCACTTGTACTTTAGTGGTTGTCTATTTACTTACTTATATACTATTGCGCAACCTCTACCACAAAAAGACCTGCACATGTCATTAAAGCTGCGAGCATACTGACAAACCATTAAGTGTACAATTGTCTCAACCTAATATAAACTTATTTTCACTTGTACTTTAGTGGTTGTCTATTTACTTACTTATATACTATTGCGCAACCTCCCCTGACGTATCTGTAAAAGTTATCTTTTGTCCTGAATTCTGACCTCCTGTAGTGTAGTTCCTATATTCCCAATAGGCTCTGTGCATTGGAATAATATATCGTATATATTAGACGTAGGACTGAGGTCGACTAGGTCTCTATCGAATATACTAAACTTAAAAGTGAGTGTGCCAGCTACCTCAGAGGTCACTAGAAACTTTCTCGAATTCACAAGAAGAGATTAGTTTCTGACAACCCCATAAACATGACAACTTTGTTTCCCAAGAATAAGAAATATATCTCTAGAGTCACGGAAACAATAGAGAAGTATTTCACTCAGTCAATCGTGCATACTTCGTTTGAACAGAGTTTGTAGAGAAATAGAGAGACAGGCGTTTTCAATAAAAGGGTTTTTTGAACAGTCTTCTTTCTCATACAAGTGAAGTGAACTGCTACAATCGTTAAGCAGACTGGATTCTCGGCGAGAGAAAGGCAGCCTCTTGATCAGTGCGTCAGCTGGAGGGTCGGCTCCCTTCGGCACTTGCTGTAGCGAGCTGCGTGGGCAAGTAGATAGTCGAACTGCTCCAAACCACCGTAGTTTGCCATAGCAAGTGAAGGTATATTTATACCTTGAAGGTGTTTAGGAATGCCATAGATTGACGTAAAGTCGGCATACTAACGTCAGGAAAGAACCCCTAGGGAATAGCTGTTCTTTGCAAAGTACATGAGTTCTTGGACAAATCAATATTCAAGCAAGGGGAAGTTCCCTAACTGCTTAAGCCGATTTTCCTAGAAATCGTTGTGACGTTTGGTACGGGTGGAAGTAGCCATGCCTGTATTTGGTCTGCATGGGCTATGTCTAAATTAGGGATTGATTTCTATGCCTATATAGGGGCAATGGGAATTGTACCTTTATAAGGGCATGAATCGGGAATATTCACTCAGAGCCTAAAACGCCACACAACACCCACTCCACTTTATTATGTACGACATTACTAAGTTCTAAACACATTAAAATATATCTAAAAATGATGTGTTAAAACCCACCCATAATACATAAAAATGCATTGATACTGGTTTGTACACGAAAAGAGCATTTGTGCTGTACGCATTTAGAGCATAGTTTCATTCAAAGCATATAGATGACATGTGAAAATTCTATCCGAATGAATCATGAGAATACATTTATGAAACGGCTCTTAAATACAGAAGAAAAAAGTCAAGACCATTTCATGGCAGATTATATAAACTGATTGATATTGGACAAGGTCAAATATTGTCTCTTGGAAGTTGTCAAAGAATTCTAGTTCTCTATGAATAGTTCTACTTTGAGCAGATTACTTTGTGTCAAAAAATAAAATTTCAAATTTGGAAAAACAAAAGTTTGATCGTAAAAAAATAGAGTTCCAAAGTGAGAAATTTGTTTTGAAAAAATTAAGGTTGAATTCACATTCTCTCAGAACACTGCTTGCCGAATCAAAAGTCAGTGTTATTGTTTGGAGAAAACATCAAATCTTCCAAGTCTGAAAATAATTCCTCTACCATTGTAGGTGAAAGTTGGATTACCTTGTTAAGAAGAATTAATGCACAAAGATGCGAAGCATTGCCATCAGCGTTGGTCGCATTAGCAATGTCCGAATTGGAAGGTACCTGTGTGCCGCTTTCCTCACGTACCTCACCGTCAGCATTTTGCGTCTGTGAGATCTCAATGAATGCAGTCATCAGAATTTGTAACGCTGGGGACAACACTGCGCATGGGTCTTTACCGGGTCCAGCAAAGCATCAACATCCGTTGGCATGACTGACGGGAGTGTCAGACAGATGTCGAACACATATTCTTCTCCACATAGCAGGCATCGTAGAACAGGTAGGATGCAATCTTGCCAAATTGGTTTGAATGACATAAACCATGTGGTATTTAATTCTCTCAAACAAGTTAATCCTAAAATTTGGACTCTGCGCTGAGGACACTTCATCGCCAGAAGAGTGTTCTCCATGGTGAACTGGGTATCGCTGGTGATTTGGCTTCCCATATCGGAGCAGAAGGAGCAAAAAATAGTATCCCTGCTGCGAGTCCCAAAACGAGAGGCAATCCGCCAAACAATGAGTGCACGAAGTTTGGAAAAATTCTTAGGACTGCTTCAAAGGATGCTAACAGTCCCGAAAAAACAGTCTGAAATATTTGTACAATACCACTCGTATCAGACATGTTTAAGATACAACCTAACATTTCTGAGAAATGTACAGGGCAGTTTATAGTTAATAGGGTGTGTATCTCTGCAGAAGTCCTTGCGACTTGCAGATCATACGTTTCTTTGGCCGAGGTCAATGGCACCGTTTTTTGTAAAAGAATGGCGTTTATTCTGCCTAAAGTATCAATTCGTATAGAAGAGATGTTCAGTGAAGTCCATAACGGCGACTCCCGGTCTGTCTTGGTTTCTGAAAACAATACATACATACAGCAAGTGACCCTGGCTGACACAGTTACGAGATAGGCTAAACCTGGCAAAATGCCACAGCAGCTGTGATCATTCAACATAATGTAACTTCCATTTGAAAGTTGTCTAAAAATTGGATCAATCACTGCAGCTGGTGAACCTTGCAGGTGGCAGGATAAGTTGTCCGAGGAACCATCACAGGCCCCGTGTAAGTTTATACCCTGACAAAGGAGAGAACCGCTTAGTGCGCCTTCACAATTTTTACCACTGTGTGTGCATGGAAATTCCCAAGATGTCTTAATGTATTCTTTACCCAACCTTTCATATAGGCCTGCTGGTATACATTTTAAGCAATATTGAAAATGGAAAATTGGAACAGGCAGAGTGATTGTATCGTGTATTATCCATTCTGTTGCTGGTTTTTCAGAAACAGTTAATGGCAACCTTTCCAGTTTTTCAATGCTCAGCACCGTATAGTCTGCTCCCCTCTGTGCCAATTTGATTTGTTTGTCTGTGAGATTGAATTCAGAAAACAGTGACGTGGTATTGATTAGACACCAAGGCACATAGCCTGAACAAAGGTTTTGTAACGTCCAGCCTAATAGCATTATAAAACGCAGTTGCGACTGACCATGTTGCAACATGACCAAGTCCTGTTCCATTATGCCTATGGCAGAGGATGCTATGCTGTCCAAAGAGTATATCCTGGATGACAGAGTTGATAAGCCATTGTCAACTACAGAGAGAGATTTATCTAAATTAATACGATCAATTTCTCGTATTCGTTCTGCAGTCTCTGCTTGCGTAATCTTCCATGCTTCATTATAAGCAGCCTAGATACCGGCATATATAAAATGTTTATGATGCGGTGTTAGAAGGGGGTTCTGACACTAGGGGCCGCCTGGATTTTTTTCTTTTTGAGCACCTAATTGTTGAGTTTTTACTGTGGGGGAGCCTCATAATCTGGGACTCGCCCACAGTGAACTCATAATGAAGGAGACTGCATGGAGATTTTACTGGTGTCCCCCTGGCTTGACTAGGACGCTGCGCAGCAGCTGGAGTATGGGGCACCGGCCTGGTTACATGCAGACACGTGTAAATGCGGGTGCACACGTGTAGGGCTGCGCTGGGGAGATTCCTAGCGTGCGCAGTCCAGGAGCAGAAACAAACTGATTGGTGTGGCAGGACTTATGCAGAACTGGGTGGTGACATGGAATAGGCTTTATACACTGGAAAGAAACATGCCAGGGAAAGCCAGTGTGTTTTACTGTGTTTTTACTTCATTATTCCCCTATGGGGATGTGGGGTCCATGGCTAGAATGACTTCCACATGGCCTACAGATTCCAGACACGCACTAAAACCCCTTGTAGTGGAGGTGAAAAGCAGTATTCTGCAGAGTCCAAAGTCATATTTTTACTGCTTTTGGGTCGTCCAGAAATGTCATATTTCGCGGAGTCCCTGGCTGGGATCTGGCCCTGGCAGGTTAGATTATTGACCTTTCTTCCCAGAGTGAAGATGTTCCCTTCAAGGAGAAAAGATAGGTGGAGCTACACGCCAATCCATCAACTGCTGTCGCTGGGTGCCAGGCACCAAGCTGAACCATGGTGAAGGCAGTGAGGGGGGAAGGAGTTGGGTTTCAGAGGCCATGTGGCTAGAGACACTAGACAACGCCATTTTGAACAAACCCAGAGGCTGGACAAGAAGGAGGGCGCAGGGACAGGGAAGTGATGTGTCGCTGTTTGATAGGACACACACAGACTTCCTGCCAGCCCCCTACTCAACTTTAAAAAAGTACTACATCTACATCCCCATTAGTCCAAACTTGGTCAGATCACAAACTCATTCCTTTTGAGATGACTTTTAATTTAAATCATAATACTCACAGAGACACAAAAATAAGATCTACAGGAGGTAATAAACTTGACTGGAAAAAAGTCCTTTCTCTACGAGATCTTCTAATGAATGCAATAGAGACCAAACCTACACTATCTGGCCACACTACAATAGACAATCAACATTTTTGTGACTGGATCACAGCTCTAAGTAACCAACCAGACTCGTCGAAGGAAAATATTTCAAGGGGCAATAAAAACAAAAGGAGCGCCCCCTGGTTCTCCCCCATTTTGAAGAGTGAACTGGGTAAAGTGAGATCATTAGAGCGTAGATGGCGTAGAAGGTATGCGGAAGAAGACCGTAGGATCTATAAAGTAGCACGTAGGCAGTACCATGCCTCAATTAAACTAGCAAAAAAAGTCCACTTCTCAGAGGCTATTGCCTCTTCGGGAAATGATCAAAAAGAAATATTCAAGATTGTAAACAGTTTTACTAATCCTAGGGCACTTGCTCAAGACATTCCGCCCTCGCTACCACTATGCAATTCTATAGCTGATTATTTTGATAATAAAATTCAAGCTATTGTCAAGGAATTTCCACCTCCAGCCTCAACTTCGACCTCCATTGATAATAAAATCATAGAAGCAAGTGGAAAGAGCGACCCTAATAAGCCCTATATCAATGTTTTTGCTCCTATCTCTCTGGAGGAATCACGTCTGGCCATTCTATCTAGCAAGTCAGGATCACCATTTGATCCGTGTCCCCCCATGTTCTTAAGAGCCCTGGTCAATGAGGTCAATCCCATAGTTAATGGGATTATTAATTCATCATTAGCGACGGCAGAGATTCCATCAGAATGGAAATTAGCCGTGGTTAAACCCCTTCAGAAGAAACCTTTACCTGACCCTACAACCCTTTCTAACTTGAGGCCCACCTCACTCTTACCTTTGCTGTCTAAACTGACTGAGTCATTCGTCAATAGTCAACTTACCACATTCCTGGAAGATAATAACATCCTGCACTCAAATCAGTCTGGCTTTAGGTCCAAACATTCGACCGAATCTGCACTCCTGTTCTCTGCTGAATCCCTGCGCTCCGCTATGGATCAAGGGAAGAAGGCCGTCTTGATATTACTTGATCTATCGGCGGCCTTCGATACGGTCAGCCACACCATCTTGATTGACAGTCTCCTGAGCGCAGGGATAGGAGGAGTAGTGCTAGACTGGTTTAAAAACTTCCTGAGCCAAAGACGACAAATCACGGTGCTGGGTGACTTCAGATCTGATGAAAAACCGATCAGAACAGGGGTACCTCAGGGCTCTACTTTGAGCCCTGTACTTTTCAATCTTTACATGGTACCCCTGATCGAGCTTATTTCCTCGTATCAGATCAGCACAATATCCTACGCTGACGATACGCAGCTCATCCTGGTACTCGACAGGGAGTCATCACAAGCAGAAGAAAACCTTAAAACTTGACTGCGACATTTGAATGGATGAAGATCAACCATCTGAAGTGCTATTCTGGAAAAACAGAAATACTACCATTTGGCCCGCAAAATCTGTTCTCCCCCAAGCAGTGGTGGCCTGAAGGTGCTGAAGCTCCTCCAAATACCATCTCTTCTGCCCGTAACCTGGGTGTGAAGTTTGATGATGCTCTATCTTTCAAGCAACAGGCCATTAGGGTAGCCAGCACATGTTTCTATATCATCAGAATGCTCAGGAAATTTTTCGACCTCCTCCCACTGTCCACGAGAAAGACGATAGCGGTGGCACTTATTACATCAAGACTGGACTACTGCAGCAGCCTGAATGTGGGAGCCAATAAGTCCGTGCTCCACAGGTTGCAGATGGTCCAGCACGCCACCGCCCGCCTGGTTCTGGGCTGGCCCAGGAAATCATCTGCCTCGGCTGCACTTCATGCCCTCCATTGGCTTCCTATCCATAAGCGCATACTGTTCAAAATCTTGACTATCACTTTTAGAGCTTATCACGCACACGGACCTAGATATCTCTCAAACAACTTCAAACGACACCTTCCGATCCGAAATCTGAGATCCTCCCACCTCAATTTGCTAGTTGTCCCAAAATTCAGACTAGCCACTAAAGGTGGAAAATCCATTGTGGTGTTAGGCTCTAGAGCCTGGAACAATCTTCCTCCCGCGCTCCGTCTAATTTCATCAGAATCTCTCTTCAGGAAAGCCTAAAAGACCTGGGTCTTCACGCTTACTGATGCTGCCTGTAGGGCTCTTGTGTAAGGTCTATGCTCTCAGGAGTTGTTCCAGCTAACCACCTTTTTTCTTCTAGGTTGGTATACAGCGCCAAGATGCTCCTTGGAGTGATAGAATGCGCTATAGAAAAGCTATTTTACATTACATTACATTACATTACTAGTACAGGAAGAGAAGCACTCTGGGGTGTAGTCTGCTGAGACGAAAGGTCCTGGAGCCTGGCGCAATGGGCAGTTGGAAGGAGGACATCCCTGACTGCCCCCTAGGCCCTTATCAGCGCCAGAAGAAGAGCCTAGGATCGGTGAGCAGAAGAATAGGCCTCTGCGCAGGGTGAAGAGAGGCGCAGGGATCTATTGAAGACTGCTCCCTGCAGAATGCACCCTCTTGGAAACCCAGAGGACGAAGGAGAGTGCTCCCAGTGGCTGGGGGGCACCACCAGGAGCGAGAAGACACGAAATTGGGACAGATCAGACCCCCAGGGGCTGAGATATGGCCCCTGGAAGGTAGGTGACCTTTGACCCCCTAAGAAGAACGACGAAAAGGCCGGTCTCAGAGATGCCCCTGGGGTGGGTCAGGTCCCAGGGGCTGCCCCCCAAAGAAGTAAAGCTGCCCCCGCGGGGTGCCAGGCAAGAGGAGGGGCCCAGGACCCCATCTCCGGGCCCTGAAGTGACCAGGATGAGGGTGAGCGTCGTCGCACGCCCCCGAAGATGCCCAGGGGCCCCATCCCCGGGGGTGGGTGGCCCGAGCCACATCCCCTTACCTGGGGGTCTGGGTGGGACCGGGCCCCCCACCGAGGCCCAGAAGCGGCACGGAGCGCCAGAAAGATGATCGCGGCTCTCCCCGGCACAGCAGGACAGCCGCTGCTTCCATATGCGGGCCTACCCAGGATCGGCCTGCACGGTCAAAACAGCGTGTTCTTTGCTTGTGGTGGCCCCAGGAGGATGGGGTCACCACCACATGAATATGCAGGTGTTGGGGGGTCTGCTGGAGAAGCGCAGTCTCCCCCCTGCACGAAGAGAAAAGTCCCACCCTCAGGGCCAGATGTAGGTCGCCCAATACCGGTCGATAACGGACGAAATTACTGAATTTCGGTCGTTACGGACCGGTATTGGGTTTTTGAGATGTGGGTGACATTTCTTAAGGAGTTGGTATTTTACCGAATCGGTATTTTAAGGATTCGGTAAATTACCGAATCCAGGATGTAGGAAGAACACAAGTTAGTGCATTCCTCAGTTAAGGATTTGTTATTTACCACCAACTAGAAGTTGGTGGTAAATAATGAAAACCTTTGAAAAAGCATTTTTTTTGCTTTTCCAACAGTGCCATGTTGCAGACATACATGCCCTTAGGGCATGTATGTCTGCAACATGTGCACCCATGCACAATTGAGTGGGGCAACAGGGTGTCAAAGTGAGACCCTGCCACCCTTCAATGTTTCCCCCAATTACCGAATCGGTATTTACCTATTCGGTAATTGACATTCATTCCAGGCACATAGGAATGAATGGCAATTACCGAATAGGTAAATACCGATTCGGTAATTACCGAAACTTACCGATTCGGTAATTTTTTAAGAAAAATTACCTACATCCCATTTGCCTGTTCTTAAATACCGAATCGGTATGATTCTGTATTTAAGAATCGGTAATCTGGGATTACCTACATCTGGCCCTCAGTGTCTTGGGGATTGGAAAGAATAGCCCCTCAAGGGCTCAGCCTGCATTTATCACCTTCTAGGCTGGAACCTTTGTTCTTCAGCTGAGAGCGAATTGAAAAGTGCTTCATGGAGTGAAGGGTTGAGTTGGTGGATGTCTGGAGAAGGACATCCCCTGGAGGTGAAGTTGTGTAATTGCACCACAAAGGCTTTTACTAATGTTATTCTTTATAGAGGGACTGGAGTTCATCTGTTTAATGTGAAGTACATGATTAAGGTGGAGTCATAAGCAAAGTGGATTTAAGTGGCTAGACATTCCTGCTAGGATGTCTGACTGTATTTACTTAAACCTGTGATTTTATTTGTGATGCCTTTAGGGGCTGTAATTGCAATGCATTCTAATGATATCCAAATGTTATGAATACTGTCACTCTAAAGATGCTGGTGGAAGTACTGGGGTGATTCGCCACTGGGTTGGTGCCAGTGCGCAGGGCCCTTGCTCCAGGTTATGATCCACTCACTGGATTGGGGGCAAGATGATGTGCATACATATGAGTGGTGGTCCTAGACACCAACCCCTTGTGGGAGGGGTGGAGATGTTATGCAATGTCACCAAGTAATTCCAACTGCTTACGTATATTTGTAAATTGGTGCATAGTATTGAGTAGTGTGTGTGTTTAATAAATGTATTCTTACTTTTATAAAGCAAAGTACAGACTGGACAATCAATTATTGAGTGTTATTTTTGAGCACCTACAAATGGCGATTACTAGCACACACCACCTCCCTTGAGTAAGCCTCAGACTGCTCTGCAACGCTACCCTCTGAGAGTCAGGCGCTACAATTGGGTGTTTGGTTCCCAGTAAAGCACAAATGTAGTCATGTTATTTGTGCAGGCCTCACAGATGCTGCCTCCTTGTCCAATATTGGTGTCTAGCGGCAGGAAACATAGTATCCCATTCTGGTGCACATTTATAGCATTTGATAAGTCCAGTTTTACCACACATTACCTATGCAGTAATGAGCAAATGGAAGTGCGCAAGGCTCTGAGAAGGCTTTAAAGTTTTGGGTATGTGAACCAAAGCTATGGGAAAGGAAAGCCCTGCGCCCCTATGTGTCATGTGAAGATATTATGGTTTAAATGTAAACTGTATTGATATGACCGCGCTATGTGATTATCATGTGCTTGCGGGGTGGTGCTTTCCATGAAATGATTACATAAAAATGTTCTAAACCATATTGTACATCTTTGAACCCAAACACTACACCTGCATGGGGAGGGTGGCTCCTCAGATAGGGACAGCAACTGATACCTCCATCACAGAGAAAGGGTGTGAGGGTGGATTGATCTTCATGGGGGACAGGAGAAAAAGGGGTCCTGGGAGGTTCTCGCACTTTTTAAGGGTAATGATGGTTTCCACAGAAGGGGCTCCAGATATTCTTCCCCCGCTGAAATTTTCTTGCTATTGGTGCAAGCCAAAACCACTTGAAGGGTGGGGCAGGAGGTTTCTTCACCCCAGGTAGTAACACCCCATGGGTTCCCACGGTGGAGGACCCCAACAAACTTTTCCCACGGTGGGAGGAGGTTATGGTAGAGTTGAGTGTCCGGCAGGCCCCCCAGGTTAACTGGTGGGGAGGTGGCAACCCAGGGGTGGCCCCTGGTAGTGGGTGGCCCCAAAGGAGGGTAGTTCTTGAGTGATGGTGTGTAGTGGTAGCCCCTAGGTACCCTAGCTGGGCTAGGTAACTGACCCAGTGGAGATTTGAGTGGGGGTGATGTGCTCCCTAGTTTCTAATTGAAGGGTTAGTGGTGGACGGTGACCAGTCCGGTAGTTCCTGTGGGACTGAACCCCAGGACCAGAAACTGGTGGAGGGAACCTGAAGTGGTGGCTGGGGCTCTGCCTAGCCGGTAACCAGTCAGGTAGGTCCTGTGGGAGTTGGACCCAAGGACCAGGGGCATGGGGGTGGTCGCCTAGCTTGAGGCAGGAGGTGGACTTCTGTAAGGTATTACCACCCTGAATACAGGTGGGGCCTATCTTCAGTGAAGGGACCCTGTGTTTTGCGAAGGGGTGGTGCAGGCCTAGCCAGGATCTTGAGGGTCCCTGGCTGAGAGTGGTAGTACTACCCTGAAGGCGGGTGGGGCTTATCTTAAGTGAAGGGACCCTGCTCTTCAAAAGGGGTGGTGCAAGACCATCCAGGGACAAAGTAGTTCCCTGGACGGTCTCCCAAGGCACTGCCGGGAGACCGGGGAGAGCCATGAAAAGTGGGCGTGGGTCTAACTAACTCTGGGCCCACAGGCTCTCTAAGGGTACTCCAGGAGGAGAGGGCGCCTCTCGGAGGGAAGGGTGCATAGGCCCTGTTCTCGCAGTGGAGAATAAGGAAATGGTCTAGGTTCCCGGGGTAGTTTCCGTGTGGAGCTACTGACGGAGAAGAATGAGCTGTAGGGGGTCTGATGAGGCACCCTCAGTGTTCCTCCCTAGCACTGCCAGTGTGGTAGCGAGGCCGGTCTGAGGTCGTATTTTTGGAGTCAGGCCAGTGGGTAGAGGAGCTTTTCTGTGTGGGAAAAGCATGAGTGGCTGTGCTTTCTTTAGGGAAGCCAGTCATCCCGAAAGGGTGATGGCAGCAAAATGGCCTCAGCGGCAGGCTGAGGGTGAGGGTCCAGAGAGGTTGCATCTTTGGGGTGCAAGGACCAAAACGGAGAGAGGGTACTGGTTGGAACAAACTCTGGAAGGGAGACCAGCTAAGGACCCAGGGATCAGTGCTGAGGCACTGTACCCTTGTCCCGAGAAGGGGCAGGCATAGTGTTGCATGCCTAAGGGCAAAGGTGGGCCTAGTTAGGCTGAGTCCATGTACGGCCATGAGTGACCTGGAGTTATCTAACCTAGAGCCTGGAGGGTTCTTAGGGTAGTCTGGGATCCCTGTCATGGGTGGAGATTTAATGGATGGGTGGAGCAGGTGGTCTGAGCGGATAACTCGTAAGGGGGGGTCAGGTCAGAACCCCTTATAACTAGTTATCACGGACTACGGGAAGTGTACCCATGTAGAGTGGCTACTTCTTGCCTGTAGGAATCAGCTAGGCACGGAGTGTGTTAGAAGGTGGTTCTGGCACTAGGGCCCGCCTGGATTTTTTGCTTTTTGAGCACGTAATTGTTGAGCTTTTACTGTGGGGGAGCCTCATAATCTGGGACTCGCCCACAGTGAACTCATAATGAAGGAGACTGCATGGAGATTTTACTGGTGCCCCCTGGCCTGACTAGGCTGCTGCACAGCAGCTGGAGTATGGGGCATCGGCCTGGTCACATGCAGACACACTGCATCAGGATATGGTGAAATCGCTGGAACCACTTGATCACTTGTTACATTTGTATAGGCAGATGCTATTTCATTGTAGACAGCTGTTTCTTGACGAAATGTTATTTGGATCTCAAGAGGCACAAGTTCCATGGCTTTGTTGCATAGTCCTTCTTTTCACACTGCAGATTCTTCAAAGGTGATGAGTCTCTCAGTTTGAACCTCTTGGATTGTAACCAGATTTGGGCGTCTTCTACGTCTTTGGTGTCCACTTGGCCTACTACTTATGATCGGCCACATGATGTTGTTTAACCAGATCGATGGACACGAACCTGTTCTCCTTTTTACCAACAAGGGGCGGCAGTAAGACTGTTCTTGATCCGTGGATAGCTAGGACAGGTACTGGTTGTCTGTAAGAAGGCCCAAATTCCTTCTTGTACGCAATCTTTTCTCTGACTAGATCCCCAATCTTTGGAATCCAGACAGGTCTTGCTGGGACCGATGGTTTCTCCTTAGTGGTTTTAAGCTTCAGGAATACGTTACTTTGTCTGGATCTTAGTTCATTTAAGTCCTGCAAAACAGCCAAACGATCTTTGATATCAAATGGTTTTTGTTCTACCACTGAAGTGTGACAATCGAGATCCTGCACAATCATTCTAGTTCCAAAAATGATTTCATATGGAGTGATAGCCCCTAGAAAACCTCTTGGCAGATTGTTAAGACTACGGTGGACACTTATTAGATGATTGACCCACCCATCACCCGAGCCTAATACCCTGCTGTTATAGATTGCTTTATGTCCCGGTTTTTTCTCTCCACTGCCGTATTTTCCTCAGGATGGAATGGACTAGAGTACAGCAATGCAGCACCCAATATGGCCATAGCCTCTCCTTGTAAGCTCGAGAGCTAAATGCAGGACTCTGGTCAGAATGTAGCGTGCCGACTGCGTATGTGCCGATAAAGACTCGCAAATGATTTATAACAGTTCGAGCGTCAGCCGAGCGCTGAGCCCACATCCAAATGAATCTTGAGCACGAATCCACTGCGACCATGATATATTTATAGTTACTATCCCTCTGTAAGGGACCACAGCGATCCAGGTAAACGCAAGCTAATGGTTTGTCTGAAATTAATAGGGGTGTCTGCGCAGGACGTTTTACTGTAGATACTTTCATCTTTTGGCAGATTTCACATTCCAAAACATAGTTTCTGGTCTGTTTCCTCATGCGCGGCCACCAGTATCTCTGTTTTAATAATGACAATGTGGCGGAAACACCTTTGTGTGCAGAGGCAAGCCCTTCATGTGCTGCTAAGATTAGTCCTGATCTATGTTCCATGTTGGAATTACTCTATCCCCCACTCCAGGGATTCGAGCAAACTGAACATTATTTGCATCAGTTATGTATGAGTATTTGAGTGGAAAGCCTTTTGGTAATGATTTACCACTGTCTTTGCTTGAAGCATTGACAGCTTGCATTATTTCGCCATCTATTTTCATTTTTGAACTAGTGATTGCAGCTACGGAAGCTGTTTGCACATCTTCCTTTGCGGCTTCATCAGCCAATGAATTCCCTGCAACGTGAACGCCATCACGTTGATGACTCAGTGTATGTATCGCGTGAGCCTTTTATAGTTCTTGTCGTAACTGAACTACTTGTTCCCAAAGCAACTTATGCTTAATTGTGCCACCTTTTGCATCTTTGAACCAGTTTTCAATCCAGTTCTGCAAGTATTCATTGTAGGATTGAACGCAATAATACGAATCGCACACTATGAGTGTGGGGAATTTCCGATCAGTATTTTCAAGTGCCATCTTGAATGCTTGTAGTTCAGCTCGCTGAGCTGTACAATCTCCTATAGATTGTGTTTTAGTGACCATTGGTCGGAATTTGCCATCTCGCCAGCGACCTTTAACGATGGCGCACGCAGCACTATAAGCTTGTTTACCCCCAATTGTGGGCTGTGCTGATCCATCTGTATAAATTACACATTCATATTTTTCTAGAGGCAGAATCTCAGTGGGCAGAGGACATTCTTGTTCATATTGTAGAAATTCTTCTGTTTTCAAATAAGGGTCAAAAAACGTATTCAACATCTGTTGCAGCAAGAGAATTAACCCATTGTTTCCATCTCGGATGTAAAGCTTTTGCATTCGGAATGCTTGCTTTCGTCACTGCCTCTAATGCAGGTACAGGAGTAACGACCATTATGCGCTTACCCTGTGCGAGGGCTCTCTCTTTTGCTACTGCAGTTTTAACTTTTTCTGTAGAAGTGAATTTCATTTCTGCTTGTGTGTACAAGTGTGATTTATAAGCTATTGGTACTTTTTCTCCCTCATTAAAGGTTAAGTAGGTGAATCCGCATTGTCCTGGAATGATTCAGATCACTAAATTGCGAACGTTTATGCTCGTTTGTAAATGTTTTGTTGCCAACATGTCCGTTTGGACTGAACTCAAAATTTCTATGTGTTTTTTAGTCTAATTAATTGTTCTGAATTCAGGTTTTGATTAATTCGTAGAGAGGGTTAACCCTTTCTGCGTAATTTAGAATGTAAGTTCTTCCGAAATTTAGGAAACCTAGAATCAACTAAGTTTATCAGCGTTTCTGGAGGTTGGAGCAGCACACATTTCTTTAGAACGTTTTCTGCCAGGCTCTTGCCTTCACTTGATAATTCATATCCTAGAAAAAAGACGTTTAAGTGGCCAATTCTCGATTTCTTAAAATGTAATTTATACCCTTCAGAGGCGAAGCCCAATATTATGGTGTTCACCCTGTTCAAGTGCCTATCCAAGTCATTGTCTGTTAGATAGATGTCATCGACATATGATAATAATGCTTCATCATCATAGGTTTGTAGTAACTCTGTTACTCTGGCTGAAAAGAACCCTGGACTATTCTTGAATCCCTGGGGGAGACAACAGAATTGACGCTGTGTCCCCATGATTGAGAAAGCGGTTGAATACCTACTTTCATGTGAAATGTTTTGACGGAAGAAACCGTTAGAAATATCTAGTGCGGTTTTATATTTTTTACACACAATGTTATTCATTAGTGCTGCACTCTGTGCATTTTGTACTGCAAAAGTTTTGCAATAGGAGTTTAACTGTCTGTAATCCAAAACTAGACAATGTGTATTGTCTCGTTTGGAGACAGGAAATAAAGGATCATTCATGGACGAGGTGCATGTTTCAATCACCCCTTGGTATTCAAGTTGATCTAATATCTCCTTGACCTGTTTTTTATCTTCTTGCTTAACTGGGTACTGCCTTTGTGCAGTTGGTTGATTTTTTAACTGGATTTTATGTTGAGGGGAATCCTCATCCTATCATACATGATTTTTATATAATGCAGGTGCCTGGGCTGCTGCCCATTTCCTGGCATAAGTATATTTTAAATGAATTGGAATATGATTGGAGAAAGCTGGCATAATGAGGTCTTCACCATGTGGGCACTCCCTGACAAATTCAGGTGGCCAGTCTTGTTCAGCTAGAAGAATGTCATAACCCTGAGAGAGCTTCTCCCAAAAGAGTGCTCTTATTTTTCTAGTTATGTCCCCCTCCATCCGGAGTGTTACTTCATATAACTTATGTGGGACACTAATCCTGGTATCTGTAGTTTTAACTTGGATGTACTCATTCAAGTCCACTGTCTCCAGATGATCCTTCAAGTTCTTGCGAGCTATGGTGACTTCTGCTGCGCTGTCCAACATCGTTTGAGCCCATTCCCCGTTCTTGAGGTGTGTCCTCAAGATCCTCAGCATGTCTGATTTGTAGACCTGCTACCTTGTTTTTGGTGAATTGAGTTTTCTTATTTTTTGGAACATGTTGATCGTCTTTGGACTTCACGCGTTCTTCCTTTTGTTCTGACCGTCCTCTTCTTTCGGATTTCTGTGAGGAAGTCTGAAAGGTACGAGAGGAACATGTATCAGTATCTTGATATCTATCAGGTTTTCTCAAATTATCCCTATTCCTGAGGTTATACCTCCTTTCAGAGGGCTCCTTTTGAGCAGACCTACCTCGGGATAGAGAACGCTTCTCTTTTGAAGTTTGTTTAGTGTTTTCCCACTTCTTTTTAGAAAGTGTTAAAGTGTTTTTAATAAAGACCTTCTCAGGACTTTGTCAGTTGGGGTTTCACTGGTTTACCACCCAAACTATCTCTACCTAGTTCTTCATAGGATTTTTCAATTATTCTGGCCAGTTCATATGGTTGCTCAGTTACATCAAATTCTCTTAACTTTTGGTGGATCGCCACGGATGCTGCTTCACCTTTAATATTAACGAATATTATTGTTGAGACCTGTTTGAAATCTTTCAGTAGTTTCATTCCCAGATTTAAAGCAGGCTCTGCCCCGGATTCATTTTGAATCTGTTTCAGTACGTCCGGTATTACCGCCATAGACGGAATACCATGTTTTTTGGTGTAGATTGCAGCAAAGACTGTACCCCAAGTGTCACAGTCCCCCAGGTTTGGTGCCATCCCCATTGGTAAACAGATTGTTAGAGTTCTGTGTTTTTCATTACGGGTAGTATCAGGAAATACTGCCTCGATTTGAGTAATTTTTTGAGCTTTCCAGAATGGAATTTGTTCCAGTTTCATGGGTAATTCACCAATGACTGATTGTATAGTCTGTGGTGTAATTTTATTTGTGTTGCCCTGATAAGGGTTGTGTTGCGAAATCCTAATAGTCTGTTGGGTTGTAAGAGTCTGCATGACATATTGGACCAATTGTCTGTGTATTTTGATTACCTCTTTTATTTGAACTAATAGTTCCTCATCTGACATATTTTCAATAGAAGGATGTGGTGTATAGCTGGCTAATATTGGCCATGTTGCTCCTGGTCTACCTAGTGGACCGAGCCTGGTAATATGATGTATATGTTTTAGGACGCCTTTAAACCAGAGCGCATGCTCTTGGTATCTTAGTGGAATTTCAAAATCCTCGAAAGGAATGTATTCCTCTGGAGCTTCATTTTCTTTGTAGAAGTGAAACACTTTTGTTACTGGATTTGCTTCAGGGAAGACTATCCATGAATAGAATACCTCTGTCTGATGATATACGTGTGCCTCTTTCACAAAAACTACCCTACCACCTCTAGATGATAGGCCATTTCTTATAAGTTTCATAGTAATGGCTTTCCTTAAAGTTTCTGGAATGCTTATAGCATCCGCGTCGGTCTCTTGGAAACCTGTAAAGTTTAAAGCTTGTATGGCTGCATCTGCAGCCGCTCGACCGGTTGCGGTGTTGTCGTCGTTAATCGACATTGTTTAATGAAAGTTGCATAGGAAGTTTCAAGGCAACAAAGATAAGGTGCACAATACTTTGGAACACTGTATCCTTCAACGTTGAATAAACCAAAAAGCTAATACATAGGGTTTTCGTCCTACTCAGCTATGGTGGATATTTTATCCTTTTACCCACTCCAGACGTCTATTGGAGTATTACAGAAAAAGGGGTCTCTGAGAAAAGAACGACTGAGTTACTTTAGTATCTAGCATTAAATTAGTGCCTAACCAAATGCTGGGCGCCATGTAGTGTAGTTCCTATATTCCCAATAGGCTCTGCGCATTGGAATAATATATCCTAAAGATTAGACGTAGGACTGAGATCGACTAGGTCTCTATTAAATATACTAAACTTAATAGTGAGTGTGCCAGCTAACTCAGAGGTCCCTAGAAACTTTCTCAAATTCACAAGAAGGGATTAGTTTCTGACATCCGCATAAACATGACAACTTTGTTTCCCAAAAATAAGAAATATATCTCTAGAGTCGCGGAAACAATAGAGAAGTATTTCACTCAGTCAATCGTGCATGCTTCGTTTCAACAGAGTTTGTAGAGAAATAGAGAGACAGGCGTTTTCAATAAAAGTTTTATTTCAACAGTCTTCTTTCTCATACAAGAGAAGTGAACTGCTACAATCGTAAGTGAACTGCTACAATCGTTAAGCAGACTGCAAAGTATAATGCGTACAGCGAGAATAGTATTATAAAATAATACTGTAAGAGCATTGTATGGTTTCTAAGCCATATAAAAATACATACATAAATAACATTGACTAAAATACTCAACTGGTGCTTCTAAATACGCCTATCCCAATGTACCTAACCTAAGTCTAGTACGAGGGAAGAAGTAAGGACTGTGTAGAATCGGTTTAGTTGTTTTTGCCAAGAATCTACCAAAGGTTTCCCTAGGTTCTAATCAGCTCCATTCCTTAGTTAGAATGAAGGAGGTCAGGTATCTCTGTCTCAGAACTCGATTTCCCAACACCCCGCAAGGGGAGCTTAGAAACACTGGAGCTGGATTCTCGGCGAGAGAAAGGCAGCCTCTTGATCAGTGGGTCAGCTGGAGGGTCGGCTTCCTTCGGCACTTGCTGCAGCGAGCTGCGTCAGGCAAGTAGATAGTCGAACTGCTCCAAACCACCGTAGTTTGCCATAGCAAGTGAAGGTATATTTATACCTTGAAGGTGTTTAGGAATGCCATAGATTGGCGTAAAGTTGGGCATACTAACGTCAGGAAAGAACCCCTAGGGAATAGTACATGAGTTCTTGGACAAATTAATATTTAAGCAAGGGGAAGTTCCCTAACTGCTTAAGCCGATTTTCCTAGAAATCGTTGTGATATTTGGTACGGGTGGAAGTAGCCATGCCTGTATTTGGTCTGCATGGGCTATGTCTAAACAAGGGATTGATTTCTATGCCTATATAAGGGCAATGTGAATTGTACCTATATAAGGGCATAAATCAGGATAATTCACTTGGAGCCTAAAACGCCACACAACACTCCTGTCCTGAATTTGTGTCCTGAATTTTGACCCTTTGTCCTGAATCTTTACACTCACTGTCCTGAATTTGCACCCATGGCAGTTGGTCACCCTACGTGAGGTAGTAAGGGGTAAGGGAAAGCTACAGTATATTGTATGGTTAGGATTGTTTCACAATGCAATTTATTAATAGTGGTCGTTGTGCTGCCATCCTGCTTTACACTATAATACGATTACTGGGTATGTGTAAAATGTAGACGTATCTTTCATCCGAGGAGCGTTGGAGTTATAAAAGGCAGAGGCCAAACTCCAAAAATGTTCCTCCTCGTAGAGAAACGCTGGCTCAGCCATGCTTAAGTTATTTAAAAAGGCCTCTAATAAGCAAACTGCTTTGATATAACACAATAAATATTAAGCAGTATTAGTATGCACAATATATTATCAACCTCGGAGAATGAAAGAGTGAATTGGTTTGTCCGAGATTAAAATTCTTGAAATGCAGATCACACACACCACACGGCTCCCAAAAAAGGTTTAACGTGCATGCCATTTTACCTGCTGTTTAAGTGTTAAAGTTCCAAACTACAGTGAAGCAAGTATCTCACTGTGAAATCCGAATACCGTGAAAAATGGAAAAAGGTAACCACTAATTTACCATGAGAAAAAAAAATCACTTATTTTTTTCTCCAGATTTGTAAGCTTCCTGATACCATTTCCTTTCTCCACATTTGCACCTGTCGGCTTTTACTTTCACTATAATTTGTCCCTTTTAAACTGGATCCGATGGCAACATTTAGAAGCAGTTTATTTCCGGGTATATGCCTTAGAAGCCTTTTTTTCCACCAGATTACCGCTGTCAGAATTGTGCAGCTCTTTATTTCTAAATGATTCCTCGCTGGGTTTTGAAAGTTCTTAGAGGAAATTCGGTTGCAGGGAATCCTGCTCCGTAATGGTGGATCAAAATCTGCAAAGAACGTTTTCAGCAGACGAACGGGCTATGGACCTTTCTGCTGAAAACTTTTGGATTCTATTTACTATTTGTACCCTTTCTGGTTTATTCATCATTCCGTAAAATATACAAATGCTGCGCAAGTCAAGAGCTGTTTGCGCCCACATCCACTGTTTTGCTTCCGCGTCCATCTGCGGCATATTTTTTTTCTTTAGGCTTACTGAAAAAACACAGCCGTTCATGTTTTTTTTATTGTTTTTAATTTATTTTTTATCCTTGTTGGACAGCATCAGAGATGCTGTATAGCAAGGCTAAACTCCATAGACAAAATCAATAGGTCTCAATGGCGAGACCTACTGGCTTTGCCAATGCTAGTTTCTAAAAGGGGTCACTTTTAGTCACTATTAAGCCAGCAGTATAAGAAAACCGCAAAACATTATAGGAAGGCTCTGTCATAGCTGAAGAATATCTAAGGGAAAAATGAACCAGTTCCTTACATTAAGAGTTTAAGTTTCATGACGAAACATAGCAAGTATGTGTATTACAGTTCCCATATTAGTTACCCAAGTTTCTGGGACATGAAAGACATATGCTTCTTTCCCCTAATATAAAATCTCAGACAACTGGGACCCAACACACAAATGTTTAAGCCTCCAAACTGCAGAAAGTGTCATTTTTTTAATGGGAAATTCTGTTGCTGACTCTTATAATAAGCAATTGTTGAATTGTGCTCCAATAAACGCAGTTTGCTCACAAAAATCCTGCCAGTAAAATTAAATGTCTGTTGTTTAATCTACTACAGAAATGTTTGTGGACATTACTGGGTGGACCCACCAGCAAAACTCATTGAACACTTACCAACATGCACGTTTGCATTGACCAACATTGTGCAGGTAGTTTTCTACTTTAAATAGGCTTGTTTGTTTATTCTAGTCAAGAGGAGGAATAAGTGCATTTGCAGAGTAGGAAAGGGGAGGTCATATCTGTCGGAAGCTGGCTCTTTATATAGTTGACCAAAAAGAGGTACGCTGTGTAAAGAGCCCAGGCAAACCCCAAAGGAGTTACAGGGGCCCAAATGACACCTCAAATGCTCTCTTTTTTGTAGTGTCGGCAAGCAGTTAGGCATATCAGAGGGTAGTGCTAAGCATTTATTGATTACCCAAAGGCAGTAAATGAAACATACACTCATTAAAGGAACCTGACATAAATTTAGAAAATAGCATTTACTTTTATATAAATTTAGCTACCAAGATCACCAGAATCGGGTAAGTACCACACAACCTTCTTGCATCTTCTGAGGAGTCAAAAAAAATACAGATTCTATTTTTGCTACAGGAACACACTGAAAACAAGAGAGTTCTCTTATCTCAGACTGTTTAACACTAAACTTACTGTATGGATTTTATTTAAAAGTCAATGGTGTCCACATGGAAGGAAGAGCTAGCAACAGGCCCCTGAGATATTTCATGAAGCGAAAATAGTTCTGATTTGGTAAAAACCCTTTTGATTAAGGTCTTTTTAAGTTTCACTCTTAAGTGCCAGGCGTTCTACAGGTGAATTGTGTATTTAAATAGTGTATATTTACTTAGTTGTTTGCTCTTGTGATTTAAGTTGGTTTTAATGTCTGTTTTTAGGGACAGGAGATGTGACAATGTGTACTCATTTGTTTAATGAAATGTATTTCTCGTTTACAACACTTTTTATTCACCTGCAAATAAAATGTACCCTAATTAATTCCATTAGCAAGACAGACAGCACTGGAAACAGAGGGCGACCCAGTCAAGTTCCTGTGTGTATGGCAAACAGTCACAAGGTGGTGCAATAACAGTGCACATTGGCCAATACTTTTAGCAGTAAACTAAATATGGGGCCAAATCCAATAGTTTACTGTGTATAGAATACGAACCCCCAACACAAGAAGTAAAATTCCTTCTGTGCATTTTGGATTGTACATTATGTGTGTAAAATAAAGAAAGCTGAATGTGTGATTTTAAATTCATTCTGATCATTAGAAAAAAAAGTGGCACCTGTGAGGGAATTAAGGTTAGGTGCTGCACAGGTGGTGTCCACAGGTGAGGTGAACGGTTCCACATGGATTGGCATGGTGAACCCTGAGAGTATGGATGGAGTGATCCAACTAAGTTCAGGAAAGCGTAGAACAGGAATAGTGCCTTGCTGTTTGGGCCAGGTTCTGTGTTCTATCGCCTTAAGCAGGGAATCCCATCGAGGTATCGTTTGGTCTACCCTGGCTTTAGGCTGGAAGGGGGTTGTGTTGGAACTGGCCCTTCTTGCAGGGTCATCCTCAAACTTTTTGCTTCTTCCTCTCTTATTTTTCCTGACCCGTGGCTGTTGGCAATAGGACTCTGAGCACTTTACCACTGCTGATCAGTGCTGAAGTGCATATGCTCTCTGTAGAAATTGTTATGATAATTGGATGTACATGATTGGCATATTTGTATCACCATGAAGTCCCTAGTAAAGTGCACTGGGTGTGCCAGGGCTGGTGATAACAAATGCTACTAGTGGGCCTGCAGCACTGATTGTGCCACCCACATGAGTAGCCCTAAAATGGTGTCTCAGGCCTGCCACCGCAGTGCCTGTGTGCAGTCTGTGAACTGCCATGTCCTCCTGGTCAGTGTCCCCACTGACCAGGCCTAACCCTTCCCTTTGTGAGCACATTGGTCACCCCTATGGAAGGCCCAAGTTACCCCCCTGGGCAGGATGCAGTGTATGTGAAAGGTAGAGCATGTACTGATGCAGGTGACATGCTCTGGTAGTGAATTCCGGCCATTTTCGCTTTCACTATTGTAAGGCTATCTTGCGCCATAGGTTAACACGGGGGATGCTGGCTACAAGCATTTCTTCCCATAGGAACAAGATAGGACATAAGAGTCTAGTATCCCTGAACTCAGAATTTAATAACACATCTTTTAGGAAAGGTTGTTTTCACATCCTGTGTTTGAGAACAGCACTTTTAGAAAGTTGCTGTTCTCTTGTCTGACCCTTCTGTGTGCCTTTGCCTGTTTGTGTATTGACTGTCTGGTTTGAGAGTGACAGGGGCTGGGGGTTCCCCAGGAGGCTGGCTGAGTCAGCCATAGGCTGAATGACTGCATTTGCAACTTGAGTGGTGGGAGGAGATAGCACCTGGGCCTAAATAGGGCTGTGCCTGCCTTCCACAATGCTGGATCCACCTCCTGCTGGGCGGCTGACGACCCTGACCCTCACTCTGAAAGGAAAGGAGAAGCCAGGAAAACAAAGTGCTCAAGAAACACCCAGAACTGGTTCAGACCGAGCTCAGGGCCCACTTGCACAAAGAGAACAAAGACTTTTAGGGGTATAAGTACAGGATCCCTGACAACAGAAAATTAGATCATCCTGGAATCAAGAAGGAACCTCTGCCAAGGAGAAAGCTGAAACTGAAGAAGGAAGATTGTCCAGCTGTTGCTCTGCTGGATTGCCCTGTTGCTGCTTTGCTGCCAAGGAGAGGGGAAGGACTTTGCTGTGCTGTGTCCCCTTGCTTGAAGGAATCTCCAAGGGCCTGAGAAGAGCTGGCTCCCTGTTCTGAAGTCCCAGGAACAAAAGGACTTCACCCCCAGCTTCCCCTGAGCTCTACTGAGAGAGTTCTGTCGTTCCTGGAGTGCTTGGCCCATGTGTGGTGCCTCTGGAAGTTGTACCTGTGTTGGGAAGCTGGAAACTAAGCTTGAGAGACTTTGCTGAAGAAAAGTTATTGCATCGCTCGCTGCGGAGCGCATCCCCGACAGTGCGAGAAGTTTACCGCCGCTATGAAGGTCGAGATCATCACAGCGCCTGTTGCGGCTGTCAAAGCCGTTGCATCCTTCGTTTCCCGATCGGTGCGGGAAGTCTAACATCGCTGCAAGTGTCGTCACAGAGCCTGTCGTCGCTGGGTGAGATCGCCGCCCCGCCTGCTTGTGGACCGCATCACGTCACTGCGAGAGTCATCGCCGAAGCCATCGCATCGAGGAGCTACGAAAGAGAAGATCACCGCTGGTACACGCATCGTCGCCTCGGAGATCGTCGCACCTCCAGAGATCGTCACATCGTGCCTTTGCGAGAACAAACTTCCTATGGAACCTACGCACCGGAATCCATACAAGTGGCCTTCCTCCCCATACAGACCGCAATCGTCGCAACACGCCCGCTGCTGCAGCGGGGCTGTCGCAAACGCCTCCCCAGGGTCTCAGGAGCAACGCATCACTTGTTTTCCACCGCACCAGCTTCTGCTTTTGGAACTTTGTCGCAACTAAAGGTACTGTGTCTGAAACGTCACGCAACTGTGAACTTTTCACGCAACTGTGGATTATTTTATCGCAACCTTAAGAACTCTTTTAAAACCATATTCTTGAACTGTGTATTTTGGATTTTTGACATTTTGGTCTTGTGTAGTTTAGATTAAATACCTTTATTTTTCTAAACTGTTGTGGAGTCAGTTTGTGGTGTTTTCACTGGGTTACTGTGAGTGTTGGTACAAATACTTTACACATTGCCTTCTGATTAGCCTTGACTGCTCGTGCCAAGCTACCTAGAGGGTGAGCAGGGTTATCTCAGAGGGTTTCCTCCTTGCCCTGACTAGAAGCAAGGGTCCCTATTTGGACAGTGGTACCTACCTCTGCCAACTAGAGACCCCCATTTCTAACAGAGTTTAATGCACTTGTTGCCTGGTGAAGCTCAAGTTCCACATACACAACAACTGGGGTTTTCTGTTGTTAGACTATTCAGAGGAGATCCATTTGGACAGTATAAGTATCAGCCCTTTTGATTTGGGAGGGTAGGAGGATCTGGCAAAACACTTGAGTGTTTTAGACAGTGGGGACACAGTTGGGCCCTGTTGTGACTAGAGCACCCGAATGGAGTAAACTCTTTGTTCATTCATAAGCAGCCACAGCAGTCCCCTGCCAGAGTGTCATGCTCAGATTTTGTTTCTAAACTAGAGACCAACCAATTAAGTCACTTGGGTTTTGTAAATGGATCAGCCTAATATTTCACAGCACCAACTCCCATGTTTTGAGTCTGTGTGCTATGGATATTGAGCCTCTATTCCTCTGACACGTAAATGCACCTGATACAACATCTAGAGGAAGCCAGTTGTAGTTCAGTATACATTACTCAACAATGCATCTATGAACAGATTTTCCATGTGCCGTGTCAGTGACGCTCAACACAATCTCCAGTACAAATACTTAGAATCTAGTGTGGAATTGGTCAAAGGAAAGGGAAGGAGACAGTAGCCACAATGGAAAATGTTCAGCAACATAATCTCTGTGAAGAAGTGTCTGCCAGATCATTAAAAGTTCCAGTGCTGCAGTAGCTGTGATGAACTGCTCAATCAATCAATAGATTTGTAGAGATCTTCTTGTCACCCGTGAGGGTATCCAAGCAAGCACCGATTCCAGTTGCTGAGTACTAGAAGTATTAGTACAACAATTAGGTGCTCTCCACAGTTCAACAAGGCCATAGCCCATCAGCGTCTTCATAACAGGACTGAGGTGATCAGCTCACAACAGGGTCTACTGCACAGTTAAATTCATTTTCTATGAATGAGAAACTCTTCAGATCTTCATGAAGAGCAGTTACTTCAACAGGCAACTGGAGCAGCCCAATGCATCAATGAGGGTTCTGTTTAAAATAAATAAATAACTGTCTGGCACACTTGGGTTGGGGAAAAACAGTCAAAATAAAATTAAATAGTATAAGAAAATCTGATGTAAAGACAAAAGACAATATATCAAGGAAACGGTGCAATTGCTTGTCTAGAAGCCAGGGCCTTACATGAGGTTGCAGCACTATTCATGGCATGACAGGACAAAGATCAAAGAGATATCCATGTCTTCAAACAATAAACATCAACCCTCCTCAGTGAAGGATGGTTCAGAGTGCCAAGTAAGAGGGCACAGACATGGCAGGCCTGAGATGGCAAAAGGGTGATGGGTCTGGTGCTGGCTGACTCCCACAACCATCAAGCAAAGCTGACTACGGCCAGGAGCAAACAGGCAGAGCTCAAACAGCAAAAACACACAAGCTAGAGATCAGTCAAGGGCCATAAGTAGGAGAGAGAAGGCAGGAGAAGTAAAATGAGATGGAGTCTACTGCTCCACATAAACACAAGAGACCACAAAGAGGTTTTGGTGTCAAAGTACAGGATCATTCAAGGGTTCAGGGCATCACAATCATAGTTAGGCTGTATAAGGAGATATGAAGAAAAACAGGATCATATCTTCTCCAATTCCCTGCCTGGCCACACCACTCTTTCCTTTAGATATTGGACGAGCCCATCAGAGAGCAAAGGGTTGGACTACTCTGAAATGAGTGACTGATAAGCAGATTTTCCTTGGCAATCCTGGTACATAACGATCTCTCAAGCCTGTACTTGCCGGATTCCTAGAAAGACAATAAGTGCGTACGGAGCAGAGTCAGAACAATTGGATCCTCAAATCAAGTATTTTTTGGCAGGCCAGGTGATGCTCCTCTTCTTGGGATTGGAACCACCTTAGTTCTGGTACAAACCGTGGTCCTTTCCACCAATCCGTCCCAGGTAATTGAGGAGATTAAAAAGATGACAGTGGACCTGTGAGGGTGTTATGGAGTATGGACTCAATGGCACAAACAAGCTTGCCTTACGCCACCAAACTATTAGGCTTCTCATTAGTGGTAATGACAGAGCCTCCTAGATTCCAAAAAGAGGACAAGTATTTCCGAGTCCCATTAAAGATTAATAAAACTCCATTATGAAACCTAATTCATGGGAATTAAGGGACACTTAGGGTCGACTTGAAAGTGCACTTTAGCATTTCACCAACTGAATGCTTTAGGATTCTCCCAAACCAGGCTATTGGCATGGCTGTGGTACTTTGTTGTAAACATTCTGAGATCCCTGTAGCTCATAAGATCGTCATATTGCTGCCACTCTGCATCAGGATTTATGTTGAAAATAAAGATGAGAGTATGCAAAATGGCTTGGTGCATGAGAGTCTTGACATGTTTACTGATGATTTGGAGTTCCTGGGATCAGAAGACATTGAGGATATACTTGTACACAAACAAATGGGACGTTGATGGAACCACGGAGATGGCCCAGTGATTGGACTCACACATGCTAAAGCTCTTGTGTACAGATCAGCATCAAGAACAAAGACGTGCATTGTACCAGACAGTGAGTGTAGCCGCCAGTTGGGGGAGGATGGGCTACATTTTTAACACTTTTTACAATTTAGCTTTTCTCTGCAAGCTAAATACCACTTAGATTATGACTGGGATGGCATTGCTCCATGGGTAAAGGCAATTTAGGGAATAAACACCTTTCCCGCAGCATAGACCACATTAGGACCAATGATGGACCAACAATACTACTTCTCAAAGAACAGTATTAACACATGATATGAATGCAAATACTGATAACCCTGCAAAAAATACAGAAAATAAGTTAGTGATAGACATAGTGCAGTGGGGGTGTAAAAGCCATCACTTTATGAAGTACCCAATGTCAGCTTTAAACATGGCAACGGGTACGTGGCCATGGAAAGAGACATCCACAAACTCTGTGGTGCAACAACTAGTAGCAAATCACTATCCAAAAATCAATAGGATAATGTAACTAAGCATGTCAAGAGTGATGCGGAAACAAGTTCACAGTAACCCACCTCCCAGACAAAATCCCAAATAGCCAAACACAAAGTCTTCCAAAGCAGCAGTCATTATTCCGTTCCAAGTGAAGAAAAGCATGAGCTTGTTCCCACAAATAAGCCTGAAATATTTTGAAAGCTCAGCCAATAGAAATGGAGATGTCAGTCAGTCATGTTCTGTAGTGGGCTGATTTGCACAACACAGATCAAATGCACAGAGCAGAAGAACTTGGTACTATTCACCCTCGTACACCCAGGAAATGTCTTCAGATACCCCTTAAGTATATATTTGGCAGAAAATGTGTTCTCAACAACTTTACTGCAAGTATTAACATTTATAAAAATCCTCGGCGTTTCCCAGCTAGAAAACCATGAATAGACTTGACTAGCCCGCGTCTAGTTCACTAATTAATTCCACATGAATAATTTAATGTTCACTCTCCTTTTTGAAATGCACTTCATTATGGAACAGAGCGAGTTAATGTTTAACCAGTATGCTGCAGTTGAAATGTAAGGCTATTTTAAGTAGTTTTGAGTTTTCAATGGCTTGGCTGAAAATATATTCAAGATATTACGGACTGGTTGCCATTTGCACTGTCATCTCTGGAGGGAAGCAGATGAGACCTGTGATCCAGCTCTATTGGCCCCCTTTGGGCCCCACCACTTCAGTTGTTAAATGTGTCAGAAGGCGACACAGAAAAACAGACAATGCACCATGCCACATATATTAATTTGTCCACATCTGTGCTGTTTGCTCTAAATGTTTAAATCAGACTTTGTAAGAATGTGTGTAAAAATATCTATATATAAACTATAGATATATACACACATATAAAGTCAGATTTAAATATTCTAAGCACACACTGAGTGTATGTATATCTATATATATTGCTGCTCCAAGGACACCAGGTAGCACGTCACTCTGTAGACGGGTGCCGTCATGCGTTGGTGCGTCGCGTAATATTCAAGCTTCAAAGTTTCTCCTATTTACCAGGAAAAAGAGACAGCACTCGCGGGATACTTGGCAAAGCAGTGTTCTTTATTTCGCTGACATGTCAGCGAAATAAAGAACACTGCTTTGCCAAGTATCCCGCGAGTAATGTCTCTTTTTCCTGGTAAATGGGAGAAACTTTGAAGCTTGAATATATATATATATATATATATATATATACATATACATATACATATATATATATGTATTTTTTTTTCCAAGCTTCAAAGTCTATTGAGGATGGTAGTCATTGATTTTTTTTTTTTGTATAATGTTTTAGATCTTACAAAATGGCTGTCATGTTTGTTGACTGTTTTGCCACACGATGGGGTGAAAGTCCTGTGTCTATTTCGGATGCATGATAAATATGAGCACCTAGCATTACAATGGTTGAAACGTGATCAAGCCGAAAGGTGAAACAAGTTGTTTCCTGTCAATAAATCACTTTGTGCACTAGCAACTGGAAGTGTCCGAGTATATCTGTTTTAGCAACGGAGTGCGGATATATATATATATATATATATATATATATATATATATATATATATATATATATATATATAAAACAGCTCCAATCCCAGTTTATTCAAGGCTTCTGTGCGGCGGTCTGAGAAAGGTTTCTGGGAGCCCAACAATATGAACGACAATCCTCCACTCGTATTTGAAGACTACTCAGACACCCAAGTTTGCCAAGCAATTTGATCTATTGGCTCATTCAACACGTTTCGACATTACGCTTTGTTCACGGTTAAAATCTGACTGTGAACAAAGCGTAATGCCGAACGCATCAGATGAGCCAATACAACGAATTGCTTGGCATACTTTGGCATCTGAGTATTCTTTAAATACGAGTGGAGGATTGTCGCATATATATATATATATATATATATATATATAAAATAAATCGATAGATATTATATATATATATATATATATATATATATATATATATATATATATTTATTTATTTATTTTTCTTTTCGCTGGAAAAAACAAAGGTTAAATGGATGTTATAGTTAGGTGAAAATGTAATTAAAAACATATTGTTTTAGACTAACAAAACCACTGAAATTCCGCATTTACATTTATCTCAAATAACTGAAACTTGTGCCCTAAGGTAACTATGACTTGCGCCCTCGTCATGCACAGTTTTTATCGAATTAACATATTTTTTGGGATTGTTATTAACATTTTTTACATTATATTATTTGAAATGTGGATTTTAGGAAAATTGTAAGCAAAGTACTTTTGGCCTCAAAGTATCCTATGCCTAGAAACTATCTTTAAGTGGTAAGGCAATCCATTGCAAAGAAAATCTAATAAATCTAAATTGCCTTGGTGTAACCTTATTTCATACTGTTACAGGCAGTGAAGCCTACTTGTGCACAGTCAAAGAAAATCCAACACAAAAAGATACAATGTTGAGAAAGCATGCACGATAAAAAGGCAGTATTACAAAATGCATGACTAACAAATTATAGAAGAGCTGTCCATTAAAGCGCTTAAGTTGATGAACTTGAGGGACATCGCAAGGAATCATCGTTGAAAACGGAACATACAGAAGCAGTAAAAAATATGTGATAAATCATACATTTTCAAGAAAGCCATGAATGGAATGCAAAATGTTTTATTTTCTTTAACATTCAGAAATGGTTACAATAATTGCTTTAAAACAAAAATGAGGTTGTAGTAGTCTATTTTTCCCTTTTCTCCTGAGTTGGGAGCAGCTTGGTGGAATAGGAAGGGTAATGGAATAAGGGAGCCCACAAGGGACATACGCTAAGGAGAAACTGGATTGTGGTGCAAGGGTAGTGTTATTAGGAAGGAAAGCGGACCTAGGAAAAAATCTATCATTTTTTTTCAAATGTTCATACAAAAAAAGCTGGAATAAAATAAATGCCAAAAACAAAATAAAAAAGGCAAGGGAAGCAATGGAAGTGTCATCAAAACTCTGCTCTTTTGCCTAGCCTACAATGTCTAGACTCCCTCCGCTCCTGTTTGCCCCCTCGCAATCTAAAAGCGCCAAGAAACCGCGTGGTAGAAGTGCGCTATATAAATGTTTTTAAATTCAAATTCAATTTCAAATCACAAATGTGGATTTCGGAGAACAGCTTTATTCGCATGTCCTAACCAATGTTAAAAGGAAATTTTGCCACGTCTGACTTTGTCAGGTAGAGCTCTTCAGTAAATAGTCGGACAGGCTGAAACCCAAATAAACAGCTTAGACTTATCAAATGAATCTCATCCCAGTCCCTTACTGTCCATTGTTTTATCTCCTTTGGTCTCGGTTTTAAATATTGTTTTTACACTACATTGAACCTGAATCCAACTTATCCCAGTGTTGTATCAATTATACGACTTCCAACTACCCACAGCAATTGTTACTATGCTGATTTGACAATATACTACTTTACATCCCTTAATTAAAAAAAAGAAACAATACCTTTTAAAGCTGGCAATTTCTGTAGTTCTCTGTTATTGCTGACATTAAACCTAGAAGAACTTTGTCGTTTTTCTTTCTTCACTACGGCCTGAGGAGTAGGTACCTTAATCTTCGATACCTGTGCTGTGGGTGGTATGCTGTTTGTTTTCTTGTTTGACACCTATAGGGAGCAAAATATCATTAAGGTTGATTTATACCAGTTGCAGATAGACTTAATACTTACAAAAATCACTTCCTATGGACAGAAAAGTGATAACACAGGATAAAAGATTTTAAAAAGGAAAAAAAGAGGACGTGTCAAAAAGTAATGACCAAACAAGACAGCAAGGATATCTGCAAACATTTGCTTTAGGAACACTAAACCTTTCAGTATGGTGTTAAGGAAAGAGTAAACTCAGCAGCAAAAGTGTAGCTCCAATATGAATGTGAACATGAAGCAAGATCGACTGCAAGCTTCAGCCCTTCTTATTCTGCTCATCCAATGGCTGCTTGCATGCAGAGGCCACACAATGTTATGTTATGTCACAGAAAAAAAGTACACAACCTACTGCAGCCAATGGCTGCTTGCATGCAGAGGCCACACAATGTTATGTTATGTCACAGAAAAAAAAGTACACAACCTACTGCAGCCCAGAACGCCCTCCGCCATCAACCAACAATTAGGGTATTGATGTTATCTTTTTAAACAAGTAGGTCTTTAGCTTCTTTCTGAAAGAAAGTAACACTGAGTCCCCGTGCAACGTTGCTGGTAACTCGTTCCAGATTTGCGGAAGGAGTACCGACAAAGCTCTGCCACCCTTAGATTTGAGCTTAAATCTAGGTTGAATCAGTTTGCAGGCTTTGCCAGATCGCAAAGCTCTGCCCGGAGTGTACTTCCTCAAACGCTCTTTGATGTAATTAGGAGCCTTTCCATAAATGGCTTTATGGGCCACACAAAGACATTTGAACTGCACTCTAAGTTTGATAGGGTGCCAGTGCAGCTTCAAAAGAAGGGGGGGTCGCATGAGTCCTCCTCAGCAGGGAATAAATCAACCTGGCCGCATCATTCTGCACAACCTGCAGTTTCCTCAGGAGTTTCCGTGGGAGACCTAAATACAAAGCATTGCCGTAGTCCAGCCGAGAGATAACAGTGGCGGACACAATGGATTGCAATGTCGGGACAGACAAAATGGGTACCAGCTTCCGGAGTTGCCTAAGCAGACCAATGCAGAAACCTACCACCGCCGAGACTTGGGGGGCCATAGATAGGTCATCGTCAATTTTCAGTCCTAGGCTTTTGACTACTCTTCCCGGAGTTGGCATTGCCCCTAATTCTGAAGGCCAAAACAGCTCGCACAAGGGACTTTCTTGATTGGTGATAACCAACAACAGTTCCAATGGATGTCAAATGCCAATATAATTATGTTTTACTTGCATGTCTTTACAAAACAGTCACTTAATGGTTTAACTGCTTGCTTAAATTTACTTAAGAAAATATAGCGTAAGCGCCTTACATTACAAGAACACCATATTTCGATTATAAAATCTGAACACTTCACAGTCATAAAACAATAAGCTATATTGCAATCATCAAAATAAAACTGCAAATCCTTGTCCGAAGCAATAACTTTTTTCTTTTTAATACATCACTACGTACCAAACTCCCACCATGTTAGGTACTAACAGACCCCTAAACCTGCTTGGGCATTGCTAAGACTCAAGTTTGTAGCGTACAGATCACTTCATATCTCTGCAGCAGGTGTTTCATTCACTGAGAGTTCCTCCCACAATCCTTTGGATTCTCTGTTTTTGCAACCTGCAGTGCCCTTTCCTAAGCATCAATGTATCAATAATGCTTCTTTCCGGGGAGGACCTGGCCTGGCAGTTTGGGCTGGACTGTTCCCATGGGAAGCAGTGTCCAGACTGATTTGCATATGGCTGGGTCAAACTGGAATGACACGGTGAGTATAAAAACGATGGATTTAGGCTCAGGTGTCTATACTGCAGGTCAATGTTTGTATTTGTATTTGTATTTGTATTTATTTATTTGTAAAGCGCTAACATTCATCCTGAAAGGACATCACGGCGCTGAAGAAAGTTGCAAGTGATTTGACATCAGCTCTGATTGAAGATTATTGATCTAGCCTGGGAAAAAGGAATGTTTTCAGTTGTTTCTTAAATGAGACAAAGCAGTCATTTGTTCTAATTTTAAGGGGTAGCTCGTTCCACTTTGTTGCCGCAATGTGAGAGAAGGCCCGCTCTCCCATCCTGACAGTACGAGCTCGGGTGATAACTGCTCTTCCTAACGTCATAGATCGTAGGTGTCTAGAGGGTTTATGAAATCTGACCCTGTCGTGTAGGATGGTGGGGCCTGAGCCGTGGAGTACCTTATGAGAAATACACAACAGCTTAAAAATGGCTCGTTGCCGCATTGGGAGCCAATGAAGCTCACGCATGCAACTTTTAGCTGAATCATATTTTCTTTTATTGCAGATGGCTTTGGCAGCGGCATTCTGAACCAACTGTAATTTAGAAAAGAGATAATCTGCCATTCCTACAAACAGAGAGTTACCGTAGTCCAGCCTACTCATCAGTTTGACATTGTTCAGCATTCCGTCCATCAATTGCTCTTTTTTGCATGTGTGTTTATATATGCTTTGAAATGGGATGATAAACTAATTTATAAATTCCTAAGATTAAATTTGGATACAGGATAGAGGTTACTGTGGGGTAGTTTAAATTGGTAACAGGCTTGAAAGTGTTAAGTAATTTTATTTCAAAGTTTGGAATGGTTCTGATTTATGGGACATGGTTGGTGACAGATTGTGGTTTGTTTTTTATCTCCCATAATGCTTTATCTTTAATTATATTTTTGGTGCCTTGCGTATGTCTGTAGCCATTCGGGAGGTAGGTTGTCTAATCCCGCTTGAGCCGCTTTGAGAGTTACACAGCGAGGTTCTGCTTCAGTTGTGTACGGAGGTTTAGTCGGGCACAAGCAATCTTGAAGTCTCATTGCGAACCTTAGACGAGCCAGAAGGCGTTAGTTCCTGCAATTAAGAGGACGTTTAGTCAGGTTGGGCAGCTGTATGTACGTAGGGAAGCGTGTGGCGGACATTTAAAACTTTGGGAAAGATATAGCACATAAAGGAGGAGGAAATTGGCAGTCATGTTTTGGAACAGATATTGATGTGGATATTGATTTATTTTAACGATTGTGAGAAGACAGTTGATAATTGGTGTGGAGGCCACTTTTCCATTATGCCAGCTGCGGTGGATTAATTTTCGGTATAATGACTGACTCTGTTGTGGATCAAAAGATTGACCAGGGTCAAGACTAATGTTGATAAGGCGTTTGTTGATTTCGCGGACAAGTTGAGTAGAAAGATTGATTGTTGTGTAGAGCCTTTGAAAGGGAGGTCAAACAAAGTAATGAAGGAAGAGAGTGATTGGTCAGTGGAAGAGGTGGACGCAAAGGCCGGTATTGCTGATGTGCTAGGACACAAAAGGACACAGGAAAGGCATTTGGATGTTAAAAAAGATCAAAATTCAAAGGGTTCTGAACGTGAGGGTTTAGAAAAAGAAAGTGAAGTGGTTTCCTATATGGGAGAGAAAGGAAATGCTATCAAGGCAAAGAAATAGAGTCACAAGGCTGTAGCTTGTGATGAAACTTATAGTAGAGGCAATGTGGTTTTAAGTTGTTCGGCATATTTGGATGACTCACATAAGGAGGTCAGTAAGCCCAAGAAATGCAAAAAGGAACACAATGAAGAAGGATTTGGCATGAAACATTTTTTGGATCCTTTCGGGGACGAAATGTTTGATCCTCTTTTGGTACATCCTTTGTCAACACAATAGATAGCCGGCAAAGCATGGGGCTCAGCATGTGGAGTATTGTATAAGACAGGAAATGCTGAAGGAGGTAATAGCACGACTTAGATTAGAGTGTCCGAGGCCTCCAATAGATTCAAGGTGGCTTATGCACTGAATTTGGACCCTAAAATCTTGTTTTTTCTGAATAAGCCTGGTCATGATCACAAAAAGGGATTAGATACAGTATTTAAAGACTGTCAAGAAAAGCTCTTAGACGTTTTTGGTCCTTTAACCAGAGTGTTTGGTATGCGTGAGATGGCATAACGTAATAACACTGGGGTGAATGTAGTTGAAATGCGCCAATGCATACAAAGGGCAATTAGCTTGTTAGGTAACTCAAATGCTAGCCTGTGTATGGAAAAAAGAAAAAGTATTTCAATGAAAATAAACCAAAAATTGTCAGAACTGGCCAGCAATGAGTTTGGCGAAGAGTGTAATGGGGTGTTTTTTTTAAAGAATTTGTGAAGGACATGTCATGATACGTGGGGAATTTTAATACAATCCAAAAAGCTCAGAAGGACATTAGGAAGGTTTTTGGAGGGGCCGGTAGAATACAGAGTCACTTCCCCATACGTGGACAAGGGATTACTCGTGGATCATTTTCACAAAGTTATAGACCCTTTGGTTATCAGTTGGAAGTGCTGTGTTTTTATCCACAAAGGCAGAGAGCAAAGTCTAGAGGAGCGAGAGCAGAAAGAAGAACTAGCGGAGGTCCAGGTAGGTTTAAATCAAGACAGTTTGTGTATCCCTGTAAAGGTGGGTGGCAGACTGGCTCAGTTTTTGTCGAGTTGGAAGAAAATCACAGCAGATCCATGGGTACTAGAGACAGTACAAGGTTATATACAAAGCTACCAGCGGCTGACCATGGGTTCAGCACCTCAATCCCTGTTGCATTCAATTTATTGTCCTGGGCATCCTCTTGCAGCACATTCCGCCGTTTAGTGCCACTGGAATCCAGAGAAGACGATATACTTTAAATGGAAGGTGCACCAGAAATGAATTAGAAATAGCAATTTTAGTCCATTATCTTCCTTTATTTGTAAATTAGATAAAATCAGCCAAAGTGTTTCGTTCCTATTACAATAGGAACTTCAACAGGGCTTCATTCATCAAGTGGTGTATTCACAATTTTCTCAATGGCTGTTATATCGTTGCCAGGATATTCACCCAAGAGTAAGGGTATAAGGGCAAGTCAAGTCTCAGCTCGAGATCAGAGTCCTGGGGGTTCCCAGCATTGGCACGGTCGCCAGTATTCAAATCTCCCTGAATGCTGGCGACTGTGAGCAGTACAGTAGGAACAGTAGCAAAATATTGGGACCAAAGCGTCACCTGAGACAGCCAAGAAGGAATATTAAAGCAAAGTGCAGGACCCGGGCTTGGGGGGGCGCACACTCCCAAAGATGGCTACCACGAGTTTGATAATGCTGCGTAGCACCCCCATGACCAGTCAACGACCACATTATTGCAAATTCTGCAGCCTATACGCTCTCCTCTGCTCAATAAGGGTGCATGGGAATAGGGCTTGTTGGGCAGTGCTCCAGGGGGTTACTGGCGCTGAATCCTCCACCACTCCCCCCCTCCCCCCAAAGCCGGGCAAGGTTGCAGTCCACACTGCTGCCCTGAGAAGGCCCCATAGAGGAGAGCTGATGAAGGCACTGAGGCCTCTGCCCGTGGGAAGAGATCTGGGAGGCAGAGGTTTGAGAGGCCAAAATCTGGGGTTGCAGGCGTGCCAAATTGGGCAAACGGTCTCCATGGAACAACTGGTTGCACAGTAAAAGGTGAGCAGACAGAGAAGGAGGGGGTCAACTCACCCAATGAACACAGATACCAGGCACAAGGTGACCCCAGAGTTGAAGAGGGTGAGGAGGGGTAGAGGCAAAGGACAACGTAGCCCTAGGAAGTGCTCTGAATTCAAGCATACCCTGTTGAGCATGTGGAAACCCAGGAAACTAGGAGGGAGAATCGGGCCCAACATGAGAAAATCCACACAAATCAGTGTGGGAAAAGGGGTGCGAGATGAGGTGACAAACACCACCTCTAGAAGATAACTGATATCGGAAATCAATGCTGAAGTAAAGGGCAGAGGGGTGACCTCCACATATGATTGCATATAGACCAAATACAGAAACCTTTTTAAATGATCTGTCCTAAACAGGAGACAACATCTGCCTTTCTGTGAATAAATACATTGGGTTTATTACCAAACCTGGACACCTTGGAAAGAAAGACAAGAAATAATAGCAGTGAAGGAGGTCTCCCTGTGCCTGACCCCAATATAGTACACAAATCAGGCATGGTAGATCTAATAGAAAATTTGCATTTGTTCTAACAAGAGTGACACTGAAAAAATGCTTCCAAGAGGTCAACTCTGATCTAAGTGCCAAAGTAAGAGACTCAAGATATGTTGTGGACTCGGTGCGGAGCAGGGTGCTATACGCAGAAACAAAATGGATACTACAGAGACATTAATATAGAACACCGAGGTTGGAGACTGCCCACTCAAAGGCTGAGGGACTAGAAAACAGATCCAGGAGAGACAACTTGAGAATCTAAAGATATGGAAGAAAGGTGCAGAAGGGCTGGAGCTAAAACTTTTATGGTCTGGACGTTTTTTCTCACTCCTGGTATCTGACCACAAGGAAATCAACTTGAACAGAGGGCATTTGGAGGACTAAGTCACCCACAACATACACAAAGGCCATAATTCTGGTAAAATATAATGACGGTTCAGATAAATAGGAGGGTCTGAAAACCTTAAGAGGTTGGGGAGAAGCATGGTTTCAGATTCACTCAAGTTCAGTGTTCCAGGACATCTAACAAACCAACCTACAGAAAAGAATGAGCTTAAGACCCATTCCGGATGAACTAGGGAAAGAGAAAATCTGCTACAAATGTTTATACAATTTAGCATCATACTTTAACTTAATGGGAAGGCTTAGCACCTCTCAAATAAGACAGAAGCAGCCAAGATCTTAGGAATAGACACCTCTGACTCCTCAGACTCTAGAGAAAGGCCAAATAGAAAAAAACAGACTGGGTCAACCAAAGACATGCTTAATGACTGTCTGGCAAACTCCAAAACCACAGACAAGAATAAATAAGGGGAAGGTGGAGAGTGGACATAGCAAGAACTGACTTCCAGCATTTTAGTACCTACATACCTGAAGATACCTCCGACCCAAAGAAGATGATGATCAAAGCAAACACTAACAACTCAAAGCACACCACATGTGGATAAATTGTCATGGTCAGTTAAAAAATCTAGGTCCAGTGGTCACAAAGTCTACAAGAGAACATGGATGCAGGTAGTGTGATGAGAGGGGGGGGATGTGTGGGGTGGAGGGGTAATAATGGCACTCCACACCATGATTCAACTCCAGTAGTTGCTGGGGATAGGTATGTCCCCGGCAATTACTTTCAGGAGAATAGAAGACCCTCTTGTGGACCTTATCAGGCTTATATGATTATACTGTTTATTTATAATGTTAACTGTTTACAGGTTAATCAAGTTGATAGGCTATATATGGGGGATTTTCTGCGGGGGCAAGATCATCATAGATATGGAAACAAAGTGCAGGTTTGTTGTGGGGTTGTCTGAGGTTCTCTCCTAATAATTAGAGAGCAGAAAAAGGATTTTTTTTTAAAGTATGTTTATTGGCATTTCGATGTAACAGTACATATACAGACATATCATTGTCTACATAAAGAAACAATAAGAGTAAATGGTTAGCCAGTATTATCAATATGACAGCATGTAGGAGGAAACAGAAGTACTGTTAATTTCTTTTTCAAGGACACGCGGATTGGCACCAGCGGACGAGCTGGTACTCTGTGGGCCCTTCCCAGTGCAAAGAAAGGGGTAAGGTGTGTTGGGCGACCTCTGTCTGCAGCCAGCATTCCAAGTAAAATGCCATGTCAGTCCCCTCTTCGCCCTCTGGAAGCCCATCACTCTGATGTAATTGCAGTAATTGCATCTTCGGCACGCCTTTCTAGAATGCGCACACTTTCGGATAGATCATCCACACTGTAAGTCAGTGCCTTATGCTCCAGTTGCATTTCCCCCACTGAGGTCTCAATCGTCTAAACTCTGTCAGCCAGTTTACGATGCTCAGCCAGCAATAGATCCAGCCCCACTGATACTGCGCTAATGTCCTGCTGGAGGGTGGCATAAGTGTCCGCTATAGCGGCAAGGACCTTATAAAGATGCAAGTGTAATGAGGCCTCCGAGGGCTCTGGTCTCTCAATCCCCCAAGCTGGTAGTGGAGAGTGCTTCGGAGTACTGGGCTGTGTCCCTTGTGGCTTAGCCTTTGGTTCCAGATTGTGCCAATATTGGTCACCCTTATGTTAGGATACAGTCGCACCAGTTCTAAAAGTAGTAGAGGATTATTGGGGAATCCTGGGGGTAAGCTGGATATAAGAGTAGGAGGCAAGCCGTGGGTTCGGGAGGTCCCCTGGGGGGGTCGGCAGATTGAGCGGGGGAATAAGCAGCTCAAGGACTCACCACCAGTGGCAAAGTCAATCTACTACCCAAGGTTGTACTAATTGCTGCAATGTGACCAAGGCAGGCACACAGCTGCTCTCACAGACAGTCACTAAGGAGGCCAGCCCCACCTCTGATCTACAACGTTGCACAAAAATGGGGTAGGTGGGTGCTGGAAGCAGCAGTGTGGGTCTCTCACAGGGGTGGGAGCTGCCTCCCCTTGTTTGGTGCCGTTACTGTGCCACATCTGGAAGCAGCCTCCCCTTCTTCAGCAAAGTCTTTTACCTGGGGATGGGGGAGGGGGGGGCTTCACTACGGGCCCTCCCGTCCCCAGTGATGGTACCTGTAGGAAAGTGTCCCTTTTTGCATGGTTACCCCCACATTTCTGCCTGACATCTGATGCAACTTGACTTGAAGTGCCCTTGGTCCCTGCCAATCAGGTTCTTAGGGCCTGTGTTCTTTCCCAAAACTGTACCTTTGTACCCACAATTGGCCATCTCCTAAAGAGGTAATATCAACTCGAGGTTCCGACTTCAAGACTGCATACTTAAAACACATGTGAACTTATAGATCACTCCACACTCATCCCACAACACTTTACCACCCACAAACCAATGGCCGTATTAGAGATTCAACAAGACATCGAAAGGCATGATAATGGGACTCCCTGGAAAAGTCAAAATGAGATGGGATGTTCTGTTACCCTGCCTGCTTTTTGCCTACAGAGAGGTGCCTCAGAAGGCAGTAGGGTTCTCACCCTTTGAACTTCTGTTTGACCACCCTGTAAGGGGACCACTTTCTCTTGTGAGGGAAGGATGGGAGGAACCCCATCATGCACCAAAGCAAGAAGTTGTGGACTATGTACTAGACCTTCGTTTCATGATGGCAGAGTACATGCAGAAAGCATCCAAACACCCTGAGGCCAGCCGGGAAATCCAGATGTCTGGTATGACCAGAAAGCTGCACTGGTAGAGTTCCAACCAGGACAGCCGGTTTGGGTTTTGGAGCCTGTGGCAGCAAGGGCTCTTCAGGACAAATGGAGTGGCACTTACCCTATCCTAGAAAAAAGAGTGAAGTAACCCTCTTGGTAGACGTAGGAACTAGCAGGTCCCCCAGAAGGGAAATACATGTGAATTGCCTGAAACTCTATAGTGACAGGGCTGATGTGACCATGCTGATGGTTACTGATGAGGATCAGGGGACAGAGAATGAACCTCTCCCTGACCTCCTCTCTTACAGTCCCCAAGATGGGTCAGTAGATTGAGTGATCTATTCAGACACCCTCTCTACCCAACAGCAGGCTTATTGCAGACAAGTGCTGCAACAGTTTGCACAGCTCAAATTCCACACCGTACTGGATTGGGATGCTCCAACAAACCAGACCAAAGTCAGGGCATTCCTTGGCTTGACTGGGAACTATAGGATGTTCATGAAGGGATACGGGTCCATTGAGACTTCCCTCACAGAAATCACATCCTACAAGATGCCCAAGAAAGTGAACTGGACAGTTGGCTGCCAAAAAGCTTTTGACACCCTAAAAGAGGCAATGTGCTCAGCGCCCATTCTCACGACTCCAGATTACTCCAAGCAGCTCATTGTGCAGAATGATGTCTCTGAGCTAGGGATAAGAGTGGTCCTATCCCAGACAAATGATGGACAAGACCAACCTGTTGCTTTCATAAGCAGAAGGCTACTCGATAGGGAATAGCATTGGAGTGACATTGAGAGGGAGGCCTTTGCTGTGGTTTTGTCCATGAAGAAGTTGAGACCAAACCTGTTTGGTACTCACTTCCTAGTTGAAACTGACCACAGACCTCTCAGATGGCTGATGCCGATGAAATGAGTAAACCCAAACCTTTTGAGGTGGTCCATCTCCCTACAGAGAATGGACTTTACAGTGGAACATAGACCTGGGACTGTCCATGCCAAATCAGATGGCCTTTCAATATTTTTTTACTTTGACAATGAAGACTCTCTTGGCAAAGGTTTGTCTCATCCTCTTTCATTGGGAGAGCAGGGTTGTGTTGGAAAGTGTCCCTTTTTGCATGGTTACCCCCCACTTTTCGCCTGACATCTGATGTAACTTGACTTGATGTGCCCTGGGTTCCCACCAATAAGGTTCTCAGGACCTGTTTTCTTTCCCAAAACTGTACCTTTGTATCCGCAATCGGCACATGTCTGGTCACTGATAGGCCCCCTGTAAAAGGTACCATGGGTGCCAAGGGCACTGTGACAGGGAAGGCCTCTAAAGGCTGCAGCACCTATTGTGCCACCCTTAAAGAGCATGTACCTTAAAACCCACACATTGCCATTGCAGGCTGCATGTTTTAGTGCAGAGAAAAATGGAGAGTCGACATGATGGCACACATCTCTTTGTGTCATGCCTGCAACCCTCTACCTTGGGCCTAGGTAAGTCACTCCTCTAGCAGGGTGCACTAGCCCCCAGGTGTGGGTACAGGGGCATGACCCCTGTACCCCTACAGTGTCTAAGTCCATTCTTAGACATTGTAAGTATAGTAAAGCCATAAAGAGTATATTGTTTGGGAGTTGGTCATTACAAACTCCACAGCTCCATAATGGCTTTACTTAAACCTGGGAAGCCTGGTAGCAAACGTCTTAGCACATTAAACCCACACTGATACCAGTGTTGGATTTAATGTAAAATGCACGCAGAGGGCATCTTAGGTATGCCCCCTGAAAAACAACCAGCCTGGTGGGGTTCCAGAATGGCTGCCTGCCATTTTCCACCACCAGATAGGTTTCTGGACCCCTGGGTAGAAAGCCTCCGCTCTCTGGGTCCAGAAAAAAACCCATCCTGGGCAGAGATGTCATGCCTCCCCCCAGGATAAGCTGGGTCCACAAAGGGGAAGTTTCAAAGGCCTGCTGCCTTTGGAGGCTGTCCCTGCCTTTTGCTGCTCCAAGCAACTGCCTCCCACCGGTTTTGCCCCAACTTTGGGCAGGAGTATCGGCGGGAAAACCAAGCAAAGAGGAGAGGTGTGCCCACCTTTGCCAACCCACCCCTCAGGTGGTGAAAGCGAGGTGAAGCACACATCTCAGTCCCCTCCATCTTGAAGATGAGGGGCCTAGCCAATTAGGGATAGGCTCATGCCACCCTCACACTGAAGGGTAGCCCACCCCAAGGAAGGGACCCATTGGTCCCAACATGCAAACCCCTTTAACGCCCCTAAATATAGTAGTATGTGGCAATCCTGAACCCTGCCTCCTCAGATTTGAGGAAGAAAGAAGAAGGACCAAGGAGCTGCGCTGACCCAGGAAGAAGAGGACATTAACTGCTTTGGCCCCACCCCTCCGCATCCTGTCCCGACTCCGACTTGACAACACCGGCACCTTGGTGTGTCCAGCAGCCAGCAGTCCCACAGAGCCCGGAGGACCTCCCCTGCACCATCTTTAAGACTCTGTCTCCCATTAGCACCAGAATTGCTCAACAAAGACTCACCCACATAATCCGGATCCAGGCAGCTCAGCGATTTTGCACCACTCTGCACCTGACGCCCATGGCACGCGTTTGAGTAGCCCAACAATACGAGGAGGTCTCTCCAGTGATCCTGACCTGGGATCTGGTGATCTCCAACCTCCCTCAAGCTTCAAACCGACGCCTGCAGCCTCAACCTGAAGGGTCCCCCCGCCCGACCGCAACCGGAGCTGGTAAGAAGAAACTAACGCCAAAAGACACCCCGGCACCCAGAGCCCCACAGCCTTATGTGGCCCAACCGACAGTGTCCAAGCATCTCCCAGGACCCCTACTTACCTCTCCAGACAGTAGTCGCCTTCAGGAAGTCTCTCTACCTGAGCCTGCAGCATCTTTGCCGAACCGTAGGTCTCCATTAGGCCCCCAACGCCCCTGTGCCGCTGGTGGTGCAGCTCCTGTGCTGATTGTTGGCCCCTGCAGTGCTGATCTCTATCCCAGGAGCTTTGCTCCCATAGCCAAGAGGCCTGCTCGCACGCAGTACCAGACCGAAGCCCCCCTTTGCCACACTGGCTAACATTGGGCCCCTGCATTCTGCACCCGGCCGCCCAAGTGCCTCGGGTGGTGCAGTTTGAGTGCCTACCTGAACCTTAGGGAATCTTGGTTATAATGCCCAAAAACGATTCTTGCAGGTCATTTACTTACCTACAAACCGATAACCTTCTTTTCCCCATAGGAACTAATGTTGTGATGTTTTGTTCCTAAAAATGTTCTGTCGATTTGAACTTTTTGTATGGAAAGAAAGTAACTCTGCTTTAATGTAAGAATTATCGTACTTACCTGTAAGTGACACCAACCAGTGTGTGATATCTAGGCATATCACCTCAAGATTTAAAAGTACCTAAAAGGAAAACAAGAGTAATTGAAAGTAATCTCACTGTATTTTAACCTGTTTTAAAAGTAATACAAACCTGTAAACAATTCCAAAGCAATCCACAATTGCAGTTCTGTGTACAGTTTTGCATTTGAAAGTGTTCTTACTTACCTGTGCCAAGTCCTACTTGGTTCTACAAAATGAAATACAAGTATATATTTTTTATACTCACCTAATTGGTCTGGATTCAGTCTCCGAGTGTGTGCCATCAGTCTTGAGTGAGTGAGAATACACTAAATGTTTAACACACCCTATGGATAAGCCTAACTGCTCGCCCACACTACCACAAAGAGAGCGGTTAGTACTTGTCTAATTTAGCCTCTGCTAGAGCTCTGGGGACTCACTGGACTCTGTGCACATTATACCTTACTTTGATATTGTATATACAGAGCCAGCTTCCTACAGTACCATGTAGTCCCAGAGGCCACAACTCCCTCATCAAATGTACAGAGGTCCCCTGGGTCGTCAGTTTAGGGTGCATGGGGAATTATGCTTCTGCTGGGGGAGCCAATGGGGGAGTCAATGTCAGTCAACTCCTCGCAACGACGCCCTCAGTCATGGGAGACTGCTCACCAGGGCCAACCATGCATGGGTTCCTCCATGCCCCCTAGTTCACCCCAGCACCCCCCCCCCCCAACGGGGAAGAGGAGAAAGGAAAACAGGTACTGCAGTCTCTGTTTAGTCGATCAGGGGCAGCCCGCCCGAGCCCCAATCTGGGCTCCGACTTTTAGCTCTGCACTATCGCAGCAGAAATCCGCCTCCAGTAGGCAACCCACCAGACAATCACCTGGCACAGGTCGGAGCACGTCATGCAGGGGGGTCCACTCGCCCCACACACCGACACCACTGCACAGGCCGCTCCTCTTCTTGGGATCGTCAAAAGAGGCTGCAGCTTTCACTCAGGAGGCAGGGGCTATACTTCAATGCACTCCTCTGTTCAGATACTACTGGCTGTTCTTCGTCTCTCAGGCCAAGCCCGAGAGCAGACAAAGATTGAAAGAGACAATGTCATCTTCTGCATGGTGAGAATTCCCTCTATAAATTCCAGGGATCTCAATGCTTCAACCAAAAGAGGGTTTAAATGGTAAGGCCCAAATCACCCAACACTATTTATATCCAAGAAACCTAACTATTCAGAAAGGATAAACAAAGAATTGGGCTTTACACACAGCTTACTTCGCCTCAACAAAATCTGAATAAAATGAAGTGACTATACTTCCAAGAAAATATTTCCCTTTATAAATTTAGAAACCAAAGTAGATAATGAAGGGCACTATTTGATTGTGACTATTCTCTTGCTTCGGCACTCACTGATCAACTCAGTAGGATAAGCGGTACTCTGTATTCCTGATGATCAAGTGGGCATTTCCGATATTTCGCGAAATCAATAAGTGTTGTCTACCGTAAACCCCTTCGTATCAGAAGTCTAGTACATGTTGCCTTAAGCAAAATTCATATTCCAATCTTAAAATCATTTCCTGGAACGTGGCAGGCATACATAAAGCTCTTAAACACGTAACTGCAATAAATATATTGCAGGAAGGAGATATCATATGCCTACAAGAGACCTGGATCTCAGACCAAGTACACCTTGAAGGTTGTGCAGGTTTTCATAAACTAGCAATCAAACATAATCGGTACGGTAGACCATCAGGCGGAATCTCGATTTACGTAAAACATCTAAAACAGATGACAGTAAAACTGAGTCAGCTATGTTACTGGCACTCATAGTCGAGTGAAAAGGGGACAGAGAAGATAGTTCTTCAATCCTGGTTATAAATGTATACTTAAACACACATGGTCCGTTAAAATCGGAAGCCACACAAAACATTATAACTTCAATACAGGAAATCTTACACACTCATCTGCTACCAGCTAAAGTGATTGTGGGAGATTTCAATCTGCACCATCTGGGAACAAATATGAGTAACAGTACGTGTCCAACTAGCTCTGAAAGAATATTTAATTCCTTCTTGCAAAATTATGATTTAAAGTTCACCAATGAAGCTTGGAAAAGTTTGGATCCCCCAACGTTCAGGGATGGCCACATTTAAGAACTGTTCCACAATTGACTACATCTTTCTATGCACCCTGCTTACTCAGAAAATAGTTAACTTTGAAGTAAAATAACTTGAAATCAGTGACCACACATTACTGCAGGTTGAATTAAATATTACCACCATACAAGGGGAACAAGCAGCCATAGTATCCCATTCAATAGGGAATGAGAAACACACATTAGTTAGAAGGTTAAAATGGAAAAAGCACCAGGCCACTTTATTTAATGCATGGAAAGAAAAACCAGAGTGTAACGGTAAGCATCCTGGAAACCAACATAGTGTGGATAACTGGACGAAGTGGATTTGTGCTCTAAAATCCACACTTATCAACAACAACAAAGTTAGCCCACATGGAAGGAAGACAAACACCTCACAACGTAGATACAACAACACAAAACTAAGTATAATAATAAGTAACCAAAAGAGGGCTAAAAGAGCACATAGGCTAGCAAGAACCCAAGAAACAAGGGAAAAGTGCAAATATTTATCCAAAAAGCGCAGACATCTGCTATGGTCTCTCAAACAAAATAAAATGGAGAAAGTTTGGCCAATGATAAACGAACTGTCAAAACCTCAGAAACACCGTCAGCTTTGGCAATACATAGCCAGCCTGGAGAAAGGTAAAATAGATAGGCGCAACTCCGTACACGCAGATGCATGGCAGAGACACGTTTCCTACAATCTACATTGAAAAGGAAGGCTGTATTGACCTTGGAAGCACCGGGGTTAGCCCCATGGCGAGCACAGACGTGGAGGTCTCAATGGAATTTATGGGCAGAGAACAAGATTGCACCGCCATTGAAAAAGTAATAAAAAAGATAAGAAAAGACGGGGCGCCCGGTCCCAATTGTCTTCCAGCAGCAATCTTTAGAGAAGATCCCGCATATTGGGGAAAATGTTATCCAATCTGTTTATCGAATGTCGTGTGCAGGCAAAGGTGCACGATTTCTGGAGAGGGTCAGTTTTACATCCAATCTTCAAGAGAGACGATAATACAGATCCCAAAAATGATAGATTAATTGCCCTCTTGGACATTGAAGGAAACGCCTACGCAAGCACCTGATTGAATGAATTAAACAGATGGATCAAAGAGAATGAAATCCTCCCTCTTATCAAACTGGATTTCGTAAAGGATGCTCTACAATTGACAACATCTTGGCCATGTTGTATCTAAGCCAGCAAGCAGCAAGCTTCGCAGAATACTCAGCTACCTTTGATGGGGTGTCTTGATACAAGCTCTGGGCTAAACTGCGCAAATGGCATATCCCAGTAGGCCTTCTCAATGAAATTATCTCGTTGTACAGTAACATTTGGATCAGAGTAAAGCTAGTTGGTAACACCACAACGAAGAAGTGCTTGACAAACCGTGGATTAAAACAGGGATGAGTACTTGCCCCTACATTGTTTAACCTATATACCGCCGATCTGGGAAAGAAGCTTCACAATGCCAGTCTTGTAACTCCCAAAATCAGAACCAATAAACTTCAAAAAATACAATATGCAGATGATTTAGTGGTGATGGCCACCCGAAAATTGGGCGACAAAGGGGTCTAAACACACTCAACAATTACAATGAAAGAAACAAATTATTAAAAAACGCTCAAAAGACCAAAGTAGTAATTTTCAGTCATTGTCCAAAAAAAAGCATTATTGTAATGGCATGTGGGCAAAGAGATCATTTCGGCTGCGCAATCCTATAATTACCTTGGGTGCTGGCTAAGCGAAACGGGTAAAGCAACATTACATTTCCATATAATGAAGGCCAAAGCACAGTCAACAACCTATGCCCTGTGCAAACTACACGAGCTAATGCAAAGTCCAATGACAGTTCCCATCAGAAAAGTAATACAAGCTAAAATCAGGGCAACTGCAGGGTATGCTCAGCAGGCACTCCCGGGCAAAATGGAATCAATGTTCGATAAAGCACAATGCCAGACATATAAACACATTTTTAAATTGCCAAAATACACTTTAAACTGCCTAATTTGCTTGGAATTTGGACTGAAGCAACAAAACAAAGAATGTTTGGGAATACATGCAAAATAAATCTATCAAGTTCTTACAGCCCCTGCCGGAAGCCTAAAGAGAATGCTGAAGCCGATTTATGGGGGGTCAACTAATCCATGGCAATGTTACATGGAGGAAGCAGTGGAAAGGTTGGGTTTAGGAATTCAAAATTGGGATCAAGGAGCGATAAACTATATGGGCATTAAAAACTCAATTAATAAACAATGCTACCAACTGTCACACAAACATTACTTAGCAGACTATGGAACAGGAAGAGGACAACTTGGGCTGATAACATTATTTGCAGGGAATAAAACCCAGCCCTACCTTAGCCAAGCACTGGGAAGGAAAGCACTAAAAAACATTTTATGGGCAGACTAGTGCCCCTCCCAATTATCAAATCCAGGGTGGAAGTCCCTTGAACGTAAAATCAAATGTAGAATCTGCAACTTTAAATCTGAATCTCTGCTACATTTGATTTGTTGTTGTCCCGGCATGCTATAGCCCCATCAGAAACTTTTAAAACAACTATGGCTACGCAACAGGGTTCGGACAGTGAAAGAAGCAGCGTTGGTTCTTTTTTCCTACATCCTCAGACTTGGCAGATTTGGGAGATACATGACCGAGCTGGGTCTTAGGCTTATTTAAGAAGAGGGGCCAGGCAATACAGAAGGCCATTTTGTCTGCTAAAAAATCAGTCTCTAGCAATTAGTATGTGATGATGCCATTTTAAATGCCAACCTTAGTATACATATCAAATTTGCAATAAGGTTGAACTGGTAATCTCTCACCTTTTTAATGTATATAATATATTTATTGGACAACATAATTGCCGCAAGCGAACTCATTATGTATGATTTTTTTGTAAACAATTGAGATCCCAAATTTTTTTTATGTATGTAAGTCACATTGCAAATGGTTTTAAGTAACTGTGCAATCAAAATAAAATTAATTCATTCATTCGTTCACGTGGACAAAAAATATTCTACAGAAACAATGGGAGTTTTGAGCAGGAACATGCATCACAAAGAGGCAAGTACATTTTATTTACTGCATTACATAACAGCAAGTCTACAACGTAAATACCCTAATGTCAGTCATAACAGCTGGAGAGATTGTGGGGAATGGGTAATTATCTGCACATTTGGTGGAGCTGTCCCAAGTTGAAATAATTATGGGAAGGAGTGGCCAAGACAATGCAAGGTACACTGGGATACTCAATTCTATTAGATACCAGGATCATGATCCTAGGCACGCAGGATACAACGGATTGTCCAAGCAGAAGTGGTATTTGCTGCTGCAGTGTCTGGGGGCTACAAAGTCAAACACTGGGTTCAGCTGAGACAAGCAATACCCGCAATACCCTGATCATTTAATCAATGATATTTCCCTTAAGAAAATCTAATTGTCTAACGGCCTTCAGCCATGTTTTTCTTTTATTGAGGAATGACCATTTATTTGAAAGTTGATTCTATGTCTCTCTTTCAAACTTTACTTAACAGATATTTGATATAAACACATTCACACAAATTGATTACATGTTCAATCTTTTCAGTGTGAGCAATGCTGTTTTGTACATTTAGGAACACCAGCTTAAGTACCATATTGCAGATATTGGATGCTGAAATTACTGACTCCTTCAAAAGACTATGCTATATAAACTTTGGACAACTGTAATTGAGGCTTAATTGGGGATTCTCAGTACGGGGCACAATCCTACTCGTGATGCCAGGGATGAAATAATCTCAGTATAATATAGATGATCCTATTAACACTTTTAATTATAAGTCAGCATATGAATGACTAGTTTATATAGTAGAGCTTCATGCCGCAGTGTCATTCTGAAGTTCTGTAAATAAAGTGTATTCTTGTTCCACTGTAGCTAGGCTGGTTAATAGATTTGCCGGAGTCACAGTGTGTAATCTCTGTTTACAGGATTATATCTTTATAAAATAATTTAGAGGGTTAATGTGCCATTCCCATAGCATTCAATGTAACTAAGGTCACATATTTGTATTACAAGTAAGGCAGGTCAGAGAGTTCAAGATTTTGTTACAGATGTCAATGGGTGTACTATTAGTTGAATGTTACAATTCTGGTAAAAGTAATCACTCACCCACTGCAAACAGCCAAGTCTAGCATGAAAAGCGCAGATTTAGATCCTTGCAGGTTTTAACTCAATCTTTCATTCTTCTAACATTTATAACATGGGCTGGTTTAGATAGTATTAAACATCAAGAGGCAAAAAGTCAGTTTGCACTAGATCATGTTCCTTTCTCCGGCTACCTCTTAGGAGATCATGGATTGAACCGCAATGAGGTGATGGAAAAAGTCTTTAAGTAAATATTAATCAGATCATGTAGCTGATTAATTGTGTAAGTTTGGTGTTGTGCTTTTCGGTGGGCTCCACCAAGACATACAAATCTCCTTAGCCGATCAAGCTTTGGAATGGAATTGCACAGAACGTCATGTTAAATAGAGGCACTTGCAAAAAACTAAAAAGTTGATGAGTAGAATACTTAAATTAATCACAGTCTCTAGTAATTACTCTGGACTGCAGCCCATATACTGATTTTAAAGCGACATCTCTAACCATGTTTAGCATAGCAGCAGGTAGAACATGGAATTGAATACACATTTTGAAGTTGGGGAAAAGCCCATATAATTTTCAAATCCATCTGGAGGTGAACTGGATGACAGTAACATGCACATGTAGGCATTGAAAATGGTAGCCACTACTCAATCTGTTCTGTTTGGTCACCAACCTAAGCAACCATTTTAGTATACACTGTGTAGGAAAGTTGGTTCTACTTTCTACTTTCATGGATACCCCCAATTTTTGCTGGTGTTATAATGTTTAGTCTAGTCTGATTGGTATCCTGCTAATCAGGACTCTAGTCACTGTGTTTCTTTCTTAAATTTGACAATGGTAAGTACTTTGGTACCTTCCCAATTGGCTGCTGGTAAGTCCCTAGTTCATGGTACTAAGGCACCCAGGGCCCGGGTACACGAGGGGTATCCCATGGGCTGCAGCATGTATTACGCCACCCATGAGAGACCACTCAAATTGGGACTACATGCCTGCCATTGCAAACTGTGTGAGTTTCCTTATATCTAGGTAATTGCACTTAAAACCTATAAGTCACCCCTAAGGTAGGCCTTTCAATCCTGAAGGCAGGGTGCTAGGTTATAAATCTGAGGGCGTCCAACATGAGCAGGCCACCCCCTACAAACCCCAGAGTTAATTCACCAGGCTTTGTAAGTGCGGTCAGCCATTTTGATACATATAAAGACCATGGGTCATTACACGATGACTAACTACATATTGGCCTTGCCAAACCTGGACATGTTTGGTATCAAACATGTTAAAATCATATCCCAACACCGTTACTATTGTTAGAGGCACTGGGAGGCTCTTCCGGGAAGCCTTGAGTACTCCCGGTAACAGCCTTCGAGGGTGTGCCAGCAAGCTAGTGCTGCCCCGACCCCAGGCACGATTCTACCCTCCTGATGCTGAGCTGAGCAGGGGGAAGGTAGAACAGTAGGTTTCCTGTTCCAGGGAGGTGTGACCAACTCTCAGACAGAGCTTAGTGTATTGGGCTGGGGTGGGGGCACTTGCCAGTGCCATTAGACTCCTTTGAAGAGCACATTTATTGCCCTCCTTCCATACACCAATTGGAAACAGTTCAGGAAGCCCTTTGCTCCCACTCTGGTGTGAAACTGGACAGGACATGGCAGCATCCTTCCCTCTGTCCAGCCCCTCCTCTGGGAGGGACCACAAAGTTGTTCCAACCCTTTTCTTAGGGTACTTAAGGGGTTGTCATAGGTTCCTTAGATTAGTTGTGGGACAAGACCCAAGCCTGAAACTATGTCGCTATTCGACCGTCTTCTGGGCACTTTGGACTTCGCTGGACTTCGCCTGGAACCGAGACTGCACCAAGGAAGACTACTGCTGCTCCTGGTCTTGCTGTTCTGCCCGTCTTCTTCGTCATCTGTGCTTCATACAGGTACCCCTCCAGGTCTGTGGGCATCAAGGACACCAGAGGTAATCTCCTTTGGAGTGAAGGAGTCACTCCCCTGCATCTGCAGATACCACAAAGAAGCTGATAGGTCTGCTCCTCCTGACATTCCACGGACTCCGAAAGGCTCAACAACACAGGTGATGGTTCTGCAACTCCTTCAAAGCCTGATCTGTCCCCTCAGCAAGTTTGAGGTCAGTTTCCCTTGTTAGAACCGCAGGAATTGAACCCCTGTGCACCACATTTACTTGCCGTTGCAAAGGCATGTTGGCTCTGTACTCCAGAGATCTTTAGGCTACAAGAAGCTCCAACCTCCAGTATCTCTTTCTGCCAAGATCTTCGGCCTCACCACATCCTCTGCACCGTGGGCCTGCATCTTTGGTGAGCTGCTAGAGGTCCTCTTGCGACTCCTGTGTCTTCCGCCTGTGGGTCCTCTTGAGGGTCTTCTTTGGCCTCATGGGTCTCCCTGCTAGCTCGAGCCTGCTCAGACTCTCCTGCAATTGGTGAGTCCCTTGAACCTGGCTGGTCCCAACGTTGCTCCTTTTTTGTTCACCAAGTCTATTTCTGCAGCCAAGGCTTGTTGGTGCTCCCCTGGGTCTCGACTTCCGACATGGGGCAGCTCATGAACGGCTCTTGGTCTTCCACAGCGTCGTCTGGTCCTTATAGCTGCAGCGACAAGGTCCCCGTCATCACTCCAGCATCTTCCATCGTCAGTGGTCATTGGTCTTCCGTGCCTCCTGGTCATCTCAAAGTCGCATAGACTCTGTCCCCTGTGCTTGCAGGTACTTCTCTTCAAGAGTCCATCCTTGGATTACACCAGACTCTTCGTCCTCCCTCATCAGCGGCATCTTTCCTGAAGCCCTCTATGGTGGTCTACGGTGGTTTCAGATGTCACTTCGCACCTGTGCACCAGGCTTCCCTGGTGTAGGTATCCTGTTTCTTGGGGAATGCACAGGTGGAGTGATTCTCCAACCTTCTGTCTTCCACTGGGTTTCCTCAGGGTCCACTGGGAAGGGTCCTTCTTCTTGAAAATTGAATGTGAGTTTTCCATTGACTTGAATTGAGTACACAGCTGTGTTTCTACTCTGCATACCGCCTCTGTGGGGTCCCTGGGTACTTCCCTCGGGTGGTTCCTTGTGTGCCCAGCTCTTCTAAGTCTCCTGGTTCAAGTCCCAACTTCGGTCGCAGTTCGCATTCCACTTCTTTAGTATATGGTGTGGTCTCCTCCTGGAGACCACTGTGTATTTGTGCTTACTTACTTGTTTACAGCTGAAACATTGTGTGGATTGGGATGTATGATGTTAGCACGCACACTTTTACCACGCATACCATTACCACGCATTCTTTACAACGCATAGTGCTTTGGGTGCTGGATAGTGAATAGTTTAATTTACTATTCCAACACCAGTCCCCGTGGACACTAGGGAAGGTTATTGGATAGTAAATTAACCTAATCACTGGCCATTCCCTAAATCAGATCGCCTCAAAGCGCTATGCGTTGTAACGGTATGCGTTGTAACAGATGCGTAGTAATGGTAGTGCGTGCTAAAAGATGCGTGCTAAAGGTTGTATACCTGTGGATTGTGTTGATATCTCTGGGTAGGAGATATACCAATGTGTTTGTGAGTGGGCATAATAAATATAACTACACCGTGTGATTCTTTTTTGTTTAACCTACACTATAAGATTAGTTCTGTTCAAACAAGCTGCTTAACACTCCTTTTGAAATAAGCCTGAAGGCTGCTCTCCCTAGCTACCACTTAGAGAGCTGTCTAGGGTTGTCTAATTCCACTAAAATTACCATAAAGGATGTCTGGATTAGTGCAAAAAATGTTTCACATCTCTGCTACCACAAGTTCCTGAAATAAACGAGTCACCAAGAACATTTCTATCAATGTGTTTGTGTTATTTATGTTAATTGATCCCAATCTGAAAATTATGCAGTTCTTAAAAGGTTTCACAGTGTTTTACAATAGTTGCCTCATAGATCTAGCTAATTTACATGGCTATGTATTTTAAGAGTTTTGGTTTAATAAGTACTCTTGAATGTAGTTGGTTATAAGGTCTACAGAGAGCCATGTTTATATATGATACACATATATGTTTTAAATGCGTTTCATCAATTCTTTATATTTAACTCAATTAAAATAATTTTCAGCCCAGTGCACATTCATGGAGAGAGATGCAACTACTGAACAAATTAAGTGGGAGAAGTAAAACAGAAAAATTAAATGTTCAAATGGCAACTCATTAGAGAGTTACACTTCCCTTGGGAACATAAATCTATTCATTTTAAAAATGAGGTCTGCCTGCACATAGGTCCCTGCACCTCTAAACAAATTGCACTTTAAATACCTAAAAAAAAGATTTTCAAAGCCTTCTATTGTTAACATTCAAGGGGTGATAAGTGACAGAGAGGATGGACAGCATAAGGAAACATGTGGAAAGGGGGTGACGCTAAACTTAGGTGGGGTGCTCTCTCATTAACTATATATTATGCTTAAATTACCAAAGCCTACACTCCCACCCTCACAAACAACTGGCTTCATATTTGTGTTAGCCCCTAAAAGCTTATTTGCTTCAGGCTTCTTTAAGGAATTTAAATTCAACAGGTCTACTTGCATCAGCATAAAGTTCTGGACTGACTCAATTTTGTCATATACAATGTTAGCCATATAGTTATTGACTACAATTTAGCATCACCCTTTCAACATGCTCCTTTTTGTGACTCTCAAAACTAGGTATTCCCTACATTGCATTTCAATAGTGCAATATTGTGGTGCACAGTCACATAAAAAAATCCAACAGTTAAAATGTAAAAAGCCCGATCAACACCATCAAACAATTTTGCGTGTTTAACCCCATTTTTTAAGGGTCTGAGTGAGAACAGCAATATTACCCAAGAGGTGGGGTGGTACTCCTAGTACCTTTCTTACCTCAAGCCCTCTGAATATGGCACAGTCACAAATTACCTGTGAGCTCTCCCCAAATAATATTGCTTAAATATCATTCACATAGCTGCATGCTCAGTTTTGAACCCCCTGTAATAAGTGTTCAACCTTTGTATTAATAATGGCTGAAGCCAACATAGGCAGGAGTCAAAGAAACATTGTTGAAAGGGTCAACAACTCTGTGCTTCTATAGTAGGCCTTAAGATTTGGGGAATGGTCTGTGGAAAGTGTGATTTGTTTTGTGGAAGAATATAGATTACAAGGCATGTTAGAATTTCTGAGGATATAAGAACTATTTGTGGTGACGCAAGAAACGTTCTTACTGTTAATGGATTTTGATGTCATTAATATACATTTTTATAACACCTTTGCATTTTTCAATTTTTGCTCAAAATATTATGGATAGTTTTAGGATGTATTTATAATTTGAATACATTTAAGTATTTAAGACATAGGAAAGATGTTTCTCCGCAATCCTACTGCTTACTACATCCCCACAGAGTTTTCATCCTTTTCCAAGTATTTGCTTACTGAATAACAAAGATGCTTGGGGATCATAATAATTTTGATAGCCTTTTATTAAATTTAATATAGAACCTGTCCTTTGAAAGCACATTTAGGTCACGGTGACAGCTGGTCTTTGTGCATTCCCTCTAGACAGTCACACACAAAGGGAGCTGAGGTATGCCCTGCATATCACAATGGCAAAGAGCTGCATTCCCCAAGTAGTATGTCTGGAGCCAGGAAGGACAGGGTATTGTGCACTACAAACACCTTTCTTTGAAGCCTCCCTACTTCAAAGGCTAAAATGGGTATAAGTGCTGGACCTCTGACCCCGTATTCTATTTAATTTATTTAGAGTTTTATATAGCGCTAACCAGACCCGAAGGTATCAGAGCGCTTTACAGCATTGTATCAGAATGTCAAGTGACAATAATAGAACATATTGATTTGTGACAAGTACAGTTTGGCCATAAAGAGTAACAAATAAACACATTGAGTTATTGACGAATCCAGGTCTTTGAGCTGGCTTTTGAATGTTGGAAAGGAGAGGTTAGTCCTGATATGGACTGGGATGGAGTTCCAAATTTTGGGCGCATTTCCAGAGAAGGAGCGTGAAAGGGTTTTTTGTTTGTGAGTTTTTGGAGGAATGAGAAGTAGAGTGTTAGAACTCCTGAGGTTCCTTGTTTGACCGGCTTTGGTAAGTTTAGAGGCCAGATATGCAGGTTTACCGGTATGCAGGGCTTTGTGTGTGAGGCAGACTGTTCTGAAGCTGGCGCACATTTCTGTTGGGATCCATTTTAGCTCTCTGAGAGCAGGAGAGATGTGATCATATTTTTTTATTCCAGAGACCATCCTGGCTGCTGCATATAGAGTTGTTCTGAGGGGAGCTAGGTGTGATTTGCTGTGCCTGTGAGGGTTGCGTTCCCGTAGTCTAATCTGGAAAGTACCAGGGATTGAGTCACTTGTTTGAGGTCATTGGGAGGGATGAATGGTTTTATTTTGTTCAGCAGTTTTAAGTTAAAGGGGCTCTTAGCAGTGTTCTTGATGTGTTTGACCATTTCTAAGTTTGGGTCCAGAGTTATTTCCAGTGATTTTACAGAGTCTTCCAGGGTGAGACTGCAATTGAGAGCGTCAATGGTTTTTAACCATTCTGTGACTTCGGGAACGGGGGGTATGGTCTTTGTTGGCTATGATAAGGATTTCCGTCTTGTCTTGTTTGAGTTTCAGGTGGTTGAGGGATAACCAGTGTTAGATTTCTTTTAGGGGGATGTTTAGTCTCTGTATGTCGTCGATGGAGGAAGTTTCTAGGTAGATCTGGGTGTTGTCCACATATAGGTGGAAGGGGATGTTAGCTTTTTTGAGTATCTTGGAGAGGGGCTCCATGTAAATGTTGAATAGTGATGGGGAGAGAACTGAGCCTTGCGGGACACCCCTGTTTATCGGGTGTAGGTCTGAAGCGCAGTTTCTAATTTTTATTCTTTGGGTGCTGTTCTGCAGGAAGGAGGAATACCAATGTAGGACCACCTCGCCTGCTCCAACCCTTTCCTGCAGTACACTGATGAGCAGTTTGTGGTCAACCATGTCAAAGGCTGCCAATAAGTCCAGGAGAATGAGTAGACAGCATCGATCAGCGTCTAGTGATTTATGAACATCATCTATGACATTCAATATCGCTGTCTCAGTGCTGCAACCTTTTCTGATGCCTGATTGATGAGGGTCTAGAATGTTGTTGCTGTCGATGTGTTGGGTTAGTTGTAGGAGGACACATCTTTCCAAGATTTTTGCTAAAAATGGGCATTGGACACAGGCCTGAAGTTGTTGAGGTCATTGGGGTCAGAGCCCTGTTTTTTCAATAGTGGCGTTACTTGACCAATTTTGAGACAGTCTGGCATGTCTCCGGTTCTTAGGAAGCTATTTATAATCTTGGTCCGGAGCGGGGCTTGGGTGAGTTTGAGCTGCTTAACCATTCGCGCATGGATAGGGGTCCAAGAAGTGTGATGAGGGTTTAGCACTGGTAATCAATTCGATGATCTCTGCTTCACAGACAGATGGGTTTGAAAGATTTCCAGTTGATGGGAGGGTGCCTGGGTAGGTTGTGGTCTTCTTTGCTGGGGGACAGGATTATGTTGGGCAATAAAATGCTGCCCATTGTCCCATTTATCAATACCCAGCCCACATCATCCACAAAATTAAGGTTCTTATGTGTCTATATATTTATCACTTTCTTCTAATTTAGCATTTCCAATGCACTACCCTATTTCTCAGCCTATACGTCTATCAATATATACTCTACATCCACTCTCATTTATCCCAAACCCCATACCACTACTATGATCCCCAAAATAACCCTTTCTTGACTCTCTCCTACTCTATCCCTCCTTGTATCATCTGACACCTCTTTCTACTATACCTATCCCCCAAAACAAACCTTACTAAACTCTTCCCTCTGACTCCTCCCTTCCAAAACTCCTTTTTACTCATCCAAAAGCCTCCTCCTACTGCTAAGACCTAAAAACAAAAACAATCCTTCACTCTTTTATCCCTCCACTATCCTTTTCAATCAAAATTGACAGACTAACATGTTCACTTCTCAAATTCCATAATCAACTATACTAATTCACCACTAATCCTTTATGGGTTCTGGAGTGGCGTGCTTCAACACCCCATCAGGGGTAACAATTGCTATATGAATGCAAACCTTTCTTCCCCTTTTATCCCTCTGCTATCCTTCTCACTCCAAATAACTGACTAATATCCACCACTGAGATTACTTTCATATTTCGCCATACTAATTCACCACTAATCCTATATGGACTTCCGAAGTAGCGTACTACAACACCCTATAAGGGGTAACAAGCGCTATATAAATGCAAATCTTTTTTCCTCCTCTATCCTTCTGCTATCATTCCAAATCCAAATAACTGACTAACCTATCCTCCACTTAAAATGTACTTGCATGTTTCACTATACTAATTCAAAACTAATCTTCTATGGGTCCTGCAGTAGCGTGCTACTCGCCGAAAAAGCGCTTTGACGCCTTGTCAGGGGTAGTAAGCGCTATATAAATGTAATTACAATACAATACAATACAATACAATACAATCTGCGGTTGTTGTCCAAGGAGAGCTCAATCATAGGGATCTTCTCATTGAAGAAATTGGCAAAGTTGAACATAGTTATTTGGTGGCTAAGGAAGAGGGGGTTTGGAAGTTTGTTGTCTAATGATGTTAAAAAGATGTTTGGGTCGATTTTTTGTATTGTTTAGTGCATTGCAGAAGAATGATTTTTTTTCGTTCTTGATGTGTTTTTTATATTCCCTGCGTTCGGATTTGAGTAGGTTGAGGTGGACTATGGTCGGGTTGTTTCTCCAGAGTCTTTATGCATCTCTTAGTTTTCTTCTTTCCGATTTTAGGTCATATTTGAAACAAGATCTTGAAGAAATGGTCCTGGATTTTTTTGTTTCCAGGGGGCAATCTGATCGAGAATGGAAGTCATTGTTGCATTGTAGTGCGATGTGAGTTCAGTTGTCGAAAGGTTGCATGCAGTGGTGGAAAGGAGTGAGCTTACCCTTTCTTCCAGGTCGGCAAGGGGGATCTGTCTTAGATTTCTCACCCAATAGGAGGTAGTTGGTTGCATGTATGATTGATGTAGAATAGAATGATATGGTGATGTGACCGGTCAACAGGAAGGATATGGTCAATAGTGATTGTGTCATCGTGAGCTATGATGACATCAAGAATTGCCCCTTGTTATGGGTTTGTTCAGTGCAGTGCTGGTTAAGATTATTGTTGCGAAGAAGTTAGTTCAGGGATTGGATCAGAGAGTTGTTTTTGTCATTCCAATGTAGGTTGAAGTCGCCTAGTATTATGTTGTTGGAGTCTAGGAGAGAGCAGAGGGTTATCAGGTCTGAAAGGTGTTCTCCGAATAGAGGGGTGTTACGTTACCAGGAGGATAGCAGAGGAGATGGCAGTTTAGTGTTTTGCTGTCACTAGTCTTAATCGTGGTAGTTAGATATTCAAATGAGTTATATCTGAAGTCGTCTGATTCCATTACGGAGATGTTGCTCTTATGGATGATCGCAATGCCCCCACCTCGGTGGTTCGTTCTATCTTTATTGATGATTGAGAACCCCGGGGGCACAAGCTTGTCCAGGATTGGGGGGGGCGGGGGGGAGGTCTGCTTTAACCAAGTTTCTGTAATGAATGTGATGTCCATGTCGTTGGGGAGGATGGTTTTTGCCAGTTCAGTGGCATGCTTGGTGGCCGATCTACAGTTAATGAGCATGCATTTGATCGACCCCTTGTAATGGAGTTTCTTCGTTGGGGGGGGGGGGGGGGGGATCATCTGGATATTAGTGAGGACAGCTAGAGGCCTCGGCGTTCTGGGTGAGGCGCATACTCTTCCAAGTCCCATGATCACCTGGATTTCGGAGCCGGATTGGACAGTTGAAGATGCGTCATAGGAGTTGGCAAGGTCAATCGCCTTACTCATGACCCATATACTCAGAACACTTCTGGACTGAGGACATTCTGCCAGGAGGAAGAGCTGTTGTGCTGCCTGGAGGGACTGCCACTTTGCTGCTTGCTTTGCTGTGTTGGCCTGCTGCTGCTTGCCTGGGAGTGAGAGGACTGGACTTAACACCCTGAAACTTGCATTATAAAGGTTCTCCAAGGGCTTGACGGAGTTTGCCTCCTGTTGCTGAAGTCTCAGGGACATCAAAGACTTTACCTGCATCTTGCAACCAGCACCAGGGCTCCTCTGCTGTGAGTGGTGCCAAAACCAGTCCTGGGCCCTTGGAGGTGAATTTGGTTCTGCAAACCAAGTACATCAACATTGGGCATTCGATGGAACCGACACCTTTCTGTAAAATCAACATATCGCTGCAGCCTGAACAGAAGGCTTGGACATCGCTCGCCCAGCGTGTGACAGACCTGTCACACGCTTGGCGACACAGACCTGACCTTGCCGCAACGCCTCTGATGAAGCGCTGAAGCATGAGTCTCGACACGGCGCCACAACGTCCAATGTGCCCGTCCTGATTCAGACGCATCCCTGGCTCTGCGTAACTCCTGAGCGAAACAGCGCCTTAGGCCCATCGGTTTGACTCCAACAACAAGGAATCGACACACCGTGCTCTCGACAATGACGCCTTCTGGAACCAAGGTCTCGCACCCGCATTCGACACATCACCTCTGTGCAATGGATTGTCCCGGAGTAGCAAAACCTTCACATCCCCCTGCACTGCCTTAAGGAACCGGCGTCTCACCTGCAACCGCGACACCTCACCTACACTGCGCGACGCCACGTCCTTGGTATCCGACGCTGTGTCCTTAGTCTGACCCTGTGTTTTTAGTTTTCAACACTGCCCAAGTACTGAGGCACAACCAGATAGTCCCAAGTTGGAGCTATAGACTTCTAAGCACTGCATTTTTTATTTAATTTTGAAACATTTACATCCTGACTTGAGTATGTTGGATTTTGTCCACTCAGATAAATATTGGCTATTTTTCTAAACTGGTGTGGAGTACTTTTGTGGTATTTTCGGCAGGGCTGACGCTCAGTGATTACTGGCACATCTGGAACCCTGATAGGCAGGAATACACTCCCACTTCAGCAGCGCATGGATCGATGTCCTTCACAGACTACCTGTTCCTTCTGGCCTCCGACCTCTTGCACACTATAGTGTTGTCGAGGTGTCTCAAACCAAGCTGGGGAAACCACCACTCCACTGTGCCTCATATCAACAAGTTTCCTTCATTAAAACAGAGGTCAAACTCTATGCTAAACGTCTGAGGCAGTTGATACACCAGTTTGTCCACCCCTACCAATGCAGGTTTATTCCCCATCGGAGCACGTGGGGGGTTCGGAGGGGGCCACGGCTATGCTGTTAATTGACTTTGAAAAGGCATTTAACTCCGTGCACTGGGTCTTCCTTGACAAAACTCTCCTCAAAATGGAGTTCGGGCCACATTTCGAGTTTACGTCTGGGTCCTCTATGCTTCCTGCAGGCCCAAAAACTTATCTGTCTCAGATGTTTCCAACACGGCAAGGGACCAGACAGGGATGCCCCTAATCTCCTCTTCTATTCCCACTGGCCACTGAACCACTGGCGGTTTGGGTCCGCTGCGATGCCCTGGTGTGGTGCTTTGACTGGGGTTTGGCAACAGAGGGCTGGATAGCCTTCTACACAGACAATGTTTTGCTGTTCCTCTTATTCTTAAGACCTTCGGAATAGCCATGTGCCAGACAGTCAACTGGAACAAATCCCCCTTTGATCCCCATACAGGGATACTGCTGGGATGAGACCTAGCACCCCAAGATTCCAATATATGTTCCCATATGTTGACTCAGCTTCCTATATATGGGAGTTCACATCGCCTGGGAGCCCAACCTCACCTGGTGCCACAACTTAGGAAGGGCTGGGGATGGCCGACCAGCACCTTTATTACCTGGCCACACAACTACTGACCATCAATGACTGGGTACATGGGGGATGAGGGGATGAGACATCTCAGAGAGAATTGGCTCTCACAAATTTTAACACCATAACTGGTATACCGTATGAAGCGTCCATTCCAATTGCCCTTCAGAAACCAACCCAGGTGGTGTTTCAGGTGTGGAGAGTGACTCTACAATGAATCAATTGATATCACAAACTCACATAGAGACTCCCTTGTGGGAGGGTAGCTAGCTGGCCCAAGCGACACAGCTGGAAAGATTTTGGGCTGTGACTGTATTGGGTCGGTGATGTTTGGGACCGGACTCATTTAAACCCTTTCAGGCCCTCCATGAGGAACTTCACATGCCCAACTCCAGGTTTTTCTGCTACTTACAAATTCGTCATGCGTTTCAATTAAACAGGGTCGATCTACAAAATGTCCCAGAGTACAACCCACTGGAAGGACAATTGCTTATGGGTCCTCTGGGGCAGGATGGAATCTCACAAATCTATAAGACCCTAATATAACACTCACCAGACCTGATCGGCCCCCTCAAAGCAAATTTGGAGGAATCGGTGGGAGACATGAACAAGGCCGACTGGTGGGTGGGGTGTACGGTGACACGGATGCTGGGCATTTCGACGAGGCTTCGACTTATATAATTAAGTATTTACACCAGACATATCTGATGCCTCGCTGTCTGTCGAAGGCCCGAATCCGTGCATCCCCGGCTTGCACCAAATACCAAGACCCTAACAGTGACTTCTTTCACATGGTGTGGTTCTGCCACACTATTCTAAGGTACTGGGAAACTATGTCACATGTAGCGGGCACACACAGAGACGCACCCCTAGCTTGCATTGCTGGGCCCCCTGGACAATGTGGGAGGCCGTCTGGAGGACAGAACCCTGGTGGGGTTCGGTGCACTTCTGGCAAAAAGACATATAGTCAGACAATGGGACTCCCCTCGGCCCTCTCATTAAGGGCATGGACTGGTGCATGGACTAATGCACTAAGATGGAGGAAAGCATCTACACATAAATATGAAAGTGTGGAGCAAATGGTGGGCTTACCATGGCCTGAGCGGTGAATCTGAGGGACACTCAAATCTCCCAATGTAGTTGGCCATGGACTTGACTGAGGGAGGGGTGGGTGATTTGTAATGGACCACGTTTGTACGTTTTTTTGACAGAGCAACTGAATGTATAGTTTGTATTAAAATCATATATATATATATATATATATATATATATATATATATATATATATATATATATATATATATATATATATATATATATTTAATGACCTCTTTGATCAGTCCTTTTAGCCAACGTGTTAAGCCAATTCATCCAACAGTTTTCTTTTTGTAAGAGAGGTATCTGGTGATCTCCTCCCAGTGTCAGAGACTGTATTCCATCCATGAACTGGATTCACAATTGTTTTAGTGCAGGACAATGTTAAATAAAAATGCGGTTAAACTTGTTCGATTTTTGTTCTTGCCTTCGTTGCTTCTCTTTTCTAGACACTTTCCCCATAATACAATCTACAGTGGCAGAATAACACATAAATCATATAAGAAATATCACATGTAGCATTCTGATCCCTTTTTATAAGAGACAGAAGCATACTAATAATGTAAATACAACTACTAGTATTACAAGTAGCTGCAAATTGTAATGGTCTGTGTAGATTGTTAATATCTTCAATGAAGATCTCAAAATCCTTTTTCACATATCGCAAGAAGTAATCCACATATAAAACCAAACAATTGTAGGAGGAAATTAATCCCCAAGATAATTTGTTGTATCTGGGTATTCTTTAAACATGTGTGCCTTTTAAGGACAAGGTATAATAATGGGACAGGTGTAGTTTGTTAAAACAGCTAATGTTATGCTTTAGCTGAAATCAATCCTCTGCTCTCTGATTCAGAATTAATTGGTTCAATAACCGATGACTATTCTCCAGTTGGCTCGGGTCTACAGTAAACAAGAATTAATGTACAATAGTCAAGATTGTACCTCTGAGGTAATAACTACAATTCATAATTATGAGGGCTCCACGATTATCAATCACCCTGATTTCAATATTCTTATTATAAGCAAGCTGTTTTTTAATTTCTTTTTTTTTTTTTTAAATCAAATTCGGTCTTTCATCTTTAAATTATTTTTGTTAGGCATCCTCAATATAGAATTAGTTTCAAATCTTTCAGAATCAAGTTTCAAAAATAATCACTGATTGGCTACTGGTTAAAAAGAATGGACTTCTTTGCTCTCCTTTCCATGTGGAATACTTTTCTAGGTAACTCAAAAGTATAGTTGTCCCCATAAACATAAAAAAAGTTATTTCTTATTTGGAAAAATGTAATCCTCACTAGTAGGAAAAATGATGTATGTCAAAAACACAAGAGGGAGGTAGAGCGAAGGGTTGGATTCTTGCTCCACAAGGATACTTAGATAAACACAAAGAATCCAACACAGAGGGAGGGAAGGGGGAGGAGTGATCAACAAATGTTGAAGCACTCAGTGTTCTGTAAAATACCCCTCACACACCAAAAGGCCCCTTGGTGTCATGCTTCATCATCGGGGTCTATCAGCGGAGCAGCGTGAGGGGTAAGACGGTGATCATAGCGTCCTGTTAATATTGCAAATCAAGCAACACCCCTGACGTCCCATTTTTGCTCATGAAGCCAACAAGCAAGCTTCACAAGTCATTGTACTTGTAGCAGACCGCTGTAGGCACACTTAGCCTATATATTTCACTTTTGTGTAAATACACATTTTTTATTAAAAAGACGTGAGTAAGGTGGGGAGGTCGTGCCCCCGTCCAGAAGAAGGAGCTTGTCTCCGAAACATGTCGACAACGCACACCAGAGGTTCTGTTCTTTAATATAACAGATTCAACCTCACACTGCACTTCTTTTAACAGTACCAGCCAGAGTTCAGAATAAAATTTTTTTCTTTTATACTCATGTGCCAGGTCTTTCACCACATCCCACCACTCACTTATAAAAACATACCCCACACACCTCACACCACACATAGTCTTTTCTATAAGTGCTCCCGCGTAGTCGTAGGTCGCAGCACGCCGCATCCCGATAGAGGGGTGCGAAGACCCCGATGATGAAGCATGACACCAAGGGGCCTTTTGGTGTGTGAGGGGTATTTTACAGAACACTGAGTGCTTCAACATTTGTTGATCACTCCTCCCCCTTCCCTCCCTCTGTGTTGGATTCTTTGTGTTTATTTAAGGAAAAATGATGTAGCCATTTTTAAAACATGATTTTCCCTTTATGCATTGATACTCCAATATATTAGATACTATAGGGGTCATTAGGATAGCGGGTGGTGACCCGCCTGCTAAACTCCTCCGCCCGCATGACTTTTCCCCCGCCACATTGCGATGGCAGGCGGGAAAACCTTCCGCCGGTAGGCAATCCGCCCGATTACCTACCGGGCGGAAAACCAGGAATATGGTATGCAGGCACCGCCATCCATATTATCATCTTTTGAAACTAGTTGTACCTCGGAACTCTGATATTTAATACCATACAATTTTCTGGATAGTCATTTACTTAGAGCTCCATATTATCATTGTGGAGGTGAACTGCCTTTCCATGGCGAAGACTCAGTCATGAAAAGGCAGGCTGTTTTGGCTTTGGGGGCCGTTGTGGGCCCCCTGGGTGTTCGGGGGTGGGGGTGCACGGGGGGTGGTAGTACCCCCTGCAGTTTCATGCACAACATGGCAGGCACCGCGCGGTGCCTACCACGTTGTGCATGAAAATGCACAACATGCCTTTTTGGCATTGCGGCGGGCGGTGCTGAGAGCACCGCCCGCCGCAATGTTAAAAATGCAGGATGCGCCCGCCAGTGTGGCGGGCGCATACAAATGATCCCCACGGGACCGCCGCACTTATGGCGGGCGTTCCCTTCCTACGAAAGGATGGCGGGCGGACTTTGTCCGCCCGCCATCCTAATGATGCCCTAAAATTTACTTTTTGTAGTTCCAAGTAGTAATCCTTCATTTTCTTTTACCTGGTTTTGCCCTTTTTTAGATCAATCAACTCCTAAAAACGAACCGTCTCTTGTATAGCACACTCTAACTCTATTTAGCCACTCTTCATCAGGTCTCCTGGTACCATATTCCTCAACTACCATAGTCACAGTTGGTCGAGAATTTGAATTGATTTTACTTGGTTTTGAATGTACCTATCCCATTCCTCCAGGTATTAAGTATGCCCTAACTGTAATCACATATGTCTCACATATATTATCATATACTGTGCTTTTTATCTTTCATTTATAGTTGGTTAGCTGTGCAATGACTGCCCAGCTTTATCCAATTTATCACTGGCTATGGAAGCACAAACAAGCCTTGGCAGCTGCAACAGGTGTGGAAAGCGAAGAAGGAGCAACATTAAGACCAGCAAGGCCCAAGGGAGCACTCACCATGTGCTGGAGAGTCAGAGCAGGCCCCAATCAAGCAGAGGAACCCACTGAAGCAAGAGAAAACCCTCAAAAGGACCCAGAGGCCAAGGGGACAGGAGTCGCAAGAGAACCTCGAGCAGCTCACCAAAGATGAAGGCCTACGGTGCAGAAGATGCGGCGAGGACTCTGATATTGTGAAAAAGAGATGCTGGAGACTGGAGCTTCTTGTATCCCGAAGATCTCTGGAGTACGGAGCCAACAAGCTTTGGCAACGGCAAGTCGGCGCGGTGCACAGGGGTTCGGTCCCAGTGCTTCTGACGAGGAATACAGACCTCAAAATTGCAGAGAGGACAGGTCAGGCCTCGAGGGAGTTGCAGAACCACCACCTGTGTTGCTGAGCCTTTCGAAGTCCATGGGATGTCCGGAGCAGATGACCGGCTAGCGTTGTTGCTGTGCCTGCAGATGCAGGGGAGTGACTCCTTCACTCCAAGGGAGATTATTTCAGGTGTCCTTGATACCCAAAGGTCTGTTGAAGATCCTGACAGAAGCACAGACACAGACGATAAAGAAGACTTACAGAACAGCGATATTAGGAGCAGCAGGAGTCTTCTGTGATGCACTCTCGGTCCTGGGCGAAGTCCAGCAAAGTCCAAGTGTCCAGACAGTCAAGACTGATGTGGTTTCAGACTTGAGTCTTGTCCCACAATGAATTGGAGGACCCACCAGTAAGCCCTTTTTTAACCTACGAAAGTGTTAGGACCACTCAGGGGTCCCACCCAGAGAAGGGGCTGGACAGAGGGAAGGATACTCCCATGTCTTTTGTCCAGTTTTGCTCCAGAGCGGGAGCCAAGGGCTCCCAGAACTGGTACCAACTGGAGTATGCAAGGCTGGCACCAATTGTGCCCTTCAAAGCAGTCTGGTGGCATTGGCAAACATGCCTACACCCCAGCCCAATACACTAAGTCCTGTCTGGAAGGTGGTCACACCTCCCTGTGACAGGAAACCTATTGTTCTACCTTCCCCTGATCAATCTTAGCTCAGCAGCAGGAGGGCAGAATTGTGTCTGGGGCATCAGCAGCACTAGCTTGCTGGAAGACCCTGGAAGGCTGTTACCAGGAATACTGGGAGCTTCCCGGATGAGCCACCTAGTGCATGGAAATATACCTCCAACACCGGTAACAGTGTCGGGGTATGATTTCAACATGTTTGATACCACAGCCACTATATAGTTAGCCCTTTTGTAATGACGGATGGCCACTATATGTATCATAATGGCTGACCACACTTACAAAGCTTGGAGAATCGACTCCGGGGTTTGTAGGGGTGTCCTGCTCAAACAGGGGAGCACCAGCACACTTGTAACCCAGCACTCTGCCTTCAGGATTGAAGGGCCTGCCTTAGGGGTGACTTATAAATTTTAAGTGTAGTGAACCCAGATGTAAGAAAGCGTATATCTGTCGTAAGTGGTACAAGCACCTACAGCTTACACAGGCTACAATGGCAGGCCTGTAGTCACAGTCTGAGTGGTCTCTCCTGGGTGGCATAATGCATGCTGCAGCCCATGGGAGACCACTGGTGTACCTATGCCCTGGGTACTCAGTACCATATACTAGGGACTTATAGGGGTACACCAGTAGCCAATTGTGGAGATACAGAAGTACTTACCATGTCAAATTTAGGGAGGAAGCACAGTGACTGGGGTCCTGGTTAGCAGGATCCCAGTCAGACTAGTCAACAAAACATAATGACACCAGCAAAAAGTAAGGGTAATCATGAAAGCAGATCATAATTTCCTACATCTGCCAAGACTATTGTCCGGTATTGTCATTGCGGCATTCCTTACTCCTGCGAGATTAGTAAGCTTTTTAAAACATGAAACTTTCTTCCTTTCTGATTAGTTCAGGTTTAGGAGATGAAACTCTTTGTCGGCTCAATAGCTACTGTATTTACTTTCGAAATGGCCGAACCTGAATTCTTTTCTGACGCAGTTTTGGTGCTTGATTCCTCCTACAGCGCTGATACGGACAAAGGGGTCCCGGACTTATGCAGTGATTTAGATATAGTTAGAAGTATAGAATGAAAAAAGAATCAAAAAGGAACAAACAAATGAGGTTACAATGTTTTAATTCACAAAGTACCTATGTCAACCACTTCATGGTTACGTTATTTTCTACAAAAGTTGTTTACGCTTTATAAAACAATTATGCCCACATGGGGTAGGGGGGAAGGGAAAGTGCTGTGAGGGAGTTGAGTGAACAGAAATGAAAATGTATAAACAATCGTCAATTGTACATCATTGATTAATTGTTTAAATACATTCTGAAATGGTCTCCCAAAGTCGGAGCCAAGAATGGAATTAAATCACGCTTTTTGAAAAAACACAAACAATATCTCCTCTTTCAGGCTATTCTAATCCCGATTAACCTTGGGAGTATGATTATAGAGAGCAGTCTACGTTTCAACCCTAGTAAGATGTAGGGTAGTTGGCCCTTACAGACGGGTCTTCATCAGGACTGGGGGGGCAGTGGGCAGGCCTCCTAGGGAAAAAAAGAAGAGGAACTCAGAGGGGTACATCTTACCCGAAAAACTAAGCGTTGTGAACACTTGGTCATGGCATTTGGACAAACACTGTTAAAAGGACTACATGATCCCTGAAAATACCTTAGGAGCGGAGGACCGATAAAGTTGCCATTAGGTCGGGTCAGTTACGCCTTAGGGAATTTCTGAATATGAAAAAGACCATGTTTTAGAAAAACCTATAGTCGAGTAAACTATATGGTACACAGTGGGTATAACGCGTAACAGGTTACGCATTCAAGATTACCTTTGGTTGCCGTTCGGGCGTCTTGATCGGTGTTTAACAGATCGTATCTGGGGAAGCAAGTGAAAAAGGGGGGCCTCATGAGTATCTGGTCATGAGGGTTAAGGGAGCATGCCATATTTCTTCTTCCTACAAAGTATTCCAGTGGGCTTACCTTGTTAAACACAAAGTCACATCAGCGAGGTCTCGAGGCAGTTAATGGACGCGGCTCTTGTAACCAGGAAGTATGAGTCAGGGGCGTGGCTACGTTTATATAGCCGATTACTGAAAGTAAGAAGGGACTACCCTCGGTGTTGCCTGGAAACCAAAGGACGCTGCGTGGTCATGGTCAGCGTGAGACAGTATTCTATCAGCATGGAATGTTTTAATGTACAACTTGTCCGCAGACATTTTTGAAAATCGTTTTGGTGTACCTAAACAACATGTCGGTAAAACCAATACATTGCACATATGCGAACATCATCTTGCTTGTACCTGCCATTCAAGGTGGTATAAATGCATTTCCACACAGGATCGTTACAGTTACGTGTAGGAGCACGTGACAGATTTCCGGAAATGAAAGAGAAAAGTCAAGGTAGTGTTATTTAGAGGGTAGCTAGTTGTGCAAAACTACTTTCAGACTCATTCAATCCGGTTTGCACTGAATCAAAAAATTGCATCCATTTAAGTTCTCTGACGTTTAAGACAGGGCCAATGTTACCTCCCCTGGGACCAAGTTTTACTTGTTCAAGTACAACCCATTTCAGGGTTTCTGGGAGATGGTTCTCTTTTATGCAATGTTCAACTAACGGTGCACCTGTTACTTTGCATCTCACTCGGCTACAATGTTGTAGGAAGCGCATTTTGATGCGTTGCTGTGTCTGACCGACATAGATTAGGTCACAAGGGCAGATTATGCAATAGATAACATTGTCTGTGTTACAATTGGTGTGGGACTTTAATTTGACTCGATGGTGTTTGAAGATGAATTCCTTTGTTTGAATGGTGGATGGGCACGCCTTGCAGCTGCCACACTTGAAATGACCCAGGATGGGAGGGAGGTTCCAGAGTGAGGTAATGGTAGGGGTTGGTGCATTATCCAGCAGTGAGCATACCACATAGTCACGTATATTTTTGGCTTTTTTGAATGAATGCAACGGAGGATTTTGACATCCCACATCTTCCGATATCATAGGCCAGTGTTTGTTCACAGCTCTCTTTATCATGTTGCTCTTCGTGGAGAAGGTGGTTACACATATGAGTCTTTGGTCTAGAGTGTTGGTGCGCTCGTTAGGTTGTAATAGTGCTTCACGAGGACAGAACCATGCTCTCTTGCGAGCCATTTTTGTAAGTCTCTTAGGGTATCCACGTTCGATGAGGCGGTTCAACAGGTTTTCTGACTGTGCCAAATAGTCATCTTTCTTGCTGCAATGTCATCTGATTCTCAAAAATTGTCCGAAGGGTAGATTGTCCCGGAGGCTCCTAGGGTGATGGCTAGAGTATTGAAGTAGCGAATTGCGTTCAGCAGGTTTTCTGAAGAGGTTAGTGTGCAAGGCCCCATCCTCAGCTTTACCCTCATGACCAGATACTCATGAGGCCCCCCTTTTTCACTTGCTTCCCCAGATACGATCTGTTAAACACCGATCAAGACGCCCGAACGGGAAGCAAAGGTAATCTTGAATGCGTAACCTGTTACGCGTTATACCCACTGTGTACCATATAGTTTACTCGACTATAGGTTTTTCTAGAACATGGTCTTTTTCATATTCAGAAATTCCATAAGGCGTAACTGACCCGACCTGATAGCAACTTTATCGGTCCTCCGCTCCTAAGGTATTTTCAGGGATCATGTAGTCCTTTTAACAGTGTTTGTCCAAATGCCATGACCAAGCGTTCACAACGCTTAGTTTTTCGGGTAAGATGTACCCCTCTGAGTTCCTCTTCTTTTTTTCCTTAGGAGGCCTGCTCACTGCCCCCCCAGTCCTGATGAAGACCCGTCTGTAAGGGCCAACTAACCTACATCTTACTAGGGTCGAAACGTAGACTGCTCTCTATAATCTTACTCCCAAGGTTAATCGGGATTAGAACAGCCTGAAAGAGGAGATATTGTTTGTGTTTTTTCAAAAAGCGTGATTTAATTCCGTTCTTGGCTCCGACTTTGGGAGACCATTTCAGAATGTATTTAAACCATTAATCAATGATGTACAATTGACGATTGTTTATACATTTTCATTTCTGTTCACTCAACTCCCTCACAGCACTTTCCCTTCCCCCCTACCCCATGTGGGCATAATTGTTTTATAAAGCGTAAACAACTTTTGTAGAAAATAACGTAACCATGAAGTGGTTGACATAGGTACTTTGTGAATTAAAACATCGTAACCTCATTTGTTTGTTCCTTTTTGATTCTTTTTTCATTCTATACTTCTAACTATATCTAAATCTAAATCACTGCATAAGTCCGGGACCCCTTTGTCCGTATCAACCATTACCCAGGTCCCAGTGACTATCTTGGGTCGAACCCTGTGTTTATACAGCATACTTCGTGCAAGCGCTGCTTGCGAGGTTCTTTTCCTTTCACGCACCTACTAAAAATATCCGGCTATCCTCTAGCCTATACAGAATGGTAAACAAGGACATTCTCACTTACACTGAGGACTACATACAACAACTCTTACATGACCCTGCCAACAATTTTCTATCACCAAATATACCGGCCATTGACTTTTCTTTAAATGATAAAATCAGTAAACTTGAACGTTTAGAGAAGAAGCTCATCAGAACTAAACTACATGGACATTTCTTAGCACAGTGTTTACAAGCGAACATTATCCCATCTGGATTACAAGTTAAGGTGGAACCTGCGATCTTCGTGGACATCCCAAAATTTAGGGGAGGATTTAGTTGTGTTGCTAATAACTGTTCCAGACACTGGATGGTGTTAGGAATAGAGACGGCGGCAGAACAAGTACAAGCCCTTACTAAGCAGATATCTGATTTGAAGGCTGAAATTGAGGGTGACACCACACTCATCAACTCCAAAGAAGCCCTTACAAAATTGGTTGCTACACTCCAAGACTTCGAAACTGTGACTATCAAGAGAATATTGGAGAAACTCGCCTGTGACGTGCGAATATACGACAAAAAGAAAACGTACCCCTACCTACAGGAGGACTACTTCCGACAAGACGCCCAAGGACGTTTCACCAACTGGGGACGAGGTGGTTTCAGAGGTAGACGTAATTTCTCAACTTTTTCTGATTCATCCTACAGTTCCGGAGAGGACTCTGAACAAGCCGGACCCAGTGGAAGCTACGGGTACCAAGACTCGTACGGCCCAGCATACCCTCCATCTTTTTTAGGACGGGGAGGATGGCGACCACCACGAGGACGAGGGAACAACTGGAACAAAGGTACAGGCAGGGGCCAACAGAACGTGGAAGCAACCTGGAACAACGGGAGAGGGAGAGGCACCAAACAAGTCTACTTCCCCAGTAAGAACATGGAGAGAGATCCACCCGCCGGAAGAATTACAGGTGGTAAGACCGGCCAACAGTCCTGTAATTAACATCTCATCACACAGCCTCAAAGATGAAGAAATCAAATTACTTAGCCGTGGCCTATCTTTTGTACCAACTTCCTTACCCAATGTCTTCACTACCATTGCTGAACTGCATAATTTTTTTCGAAAAATCCGATTAAAATATTTCTTTAAAGACAAGCCTCCAACCAAAGTGGGGACACCAACTGGCCTACGAACACCATCCACATTTGTGCCTCCAACCTATGCCATGACTAGTAGAATTCTGGCATATGAAAGTCTAGTCCTTCAAGATGTCAAAAAGATCCTACAGGAGAAGAAATATACGAAGTATAACATCAGCAAAGCTGAACGCCTGGCCCTGACATCTCTAAAAGACAATATTGAGATCGTAGTGAAGCCGGCAGACAAAGGCGGAGCCATTGTAATACAAGATGTGGGGAACTACAAGGAAGAGATCATGAGACAACTGGATGATGGGATCAGCTATAAGAAACTACCTGGTGACCCATCCAAAGACCTAGCAGCTGAAATACAAAGAGTAACCAAGGATGGTGTGGATCAAGGTTTTTTGTCGGACCAAGAGTACCAGTATCTTAACCAAAGAAAACCACGAATACCGACCATCTACACCCTGCCTAAAGTCCACAAGGATCTACAGAACCCTCCAGGAGAGCCTATAGTGTCTGGATGCGGCTCAATATTGGAACCACTATGCCGGTACATAGATTTCTTTCTGAAGCCCCAGGCCGAAAAAACTGGGACGTACCTGCGTGACACCACCCACACTATTAACCTAGTAGACAATCTTCCATTTGATCCTAACGAAGAACTATTGGCCACTTGTGACATCGTGTCACTCTACACAAGTATCCCTCAGGAAGAAGCACTGGTGGTCGCCACTTTGGCATTGGACAAACGAGAAGCCCCTGTGCGTGTTCCCACCACATTCATCATCCTACTATTGAAAATTGTGATGATGCGAAATTTCTTCCTTTTTCAGAACTGTTTTTACCTGCAAACAAAAGGAGTTGCAATGGGAGCTGCCTTTGCTCCCGACTTAGCAATAATCTTCATGTCCACCTTTGAAACTACTTTTATTCTCAGCGACTTGAATCCTTTCAGATAGAACATACGACTATGGATGCGTTACATAGACGATATCCTCCTGGTCTGGACGGGTACGGATATCGGCATTAACAACTTCTTCAACTGGCTCAACACAAAATCCCAGGACATCCAATTCACAATACAATTTGACAATAACAAAGTAGATTTTCTGGATCTTTCCATTATAGCTGAGGATGGGGCCTTGCACACTAACCACTTCAGAAAACCTGCTCAACGCAATTCGCTACTTCAATACTCTAGCCATCACCCTAGGAGCCTCCGGGACAATCTACCCTTCAGACAATTTTTGAGAATCAGACGAAATTGCAGCAAGAAAGATGACTATATGGCACAGTCAGAAAACCTGTTGAACCGCCTCATCGAACGTGGATACCCTAACAGACTTACAAAAATGGCTCGCAAGAGAGCATGGTTCTGTCCTCGTGAAGCACTATTACAACCTAACGAGCACACCAACACTCTAGACCAAAGACTCATATGTGTAACCACCTTCTCCACGAAGAGCAACATGATAAAGAGAGCTGTGAACAAACACTGGCCTATGATATCGGAAGATGTGGGATGTCAAAATCCTCTGTTGCATTCATTCAAAAAAGCCAAAAATATACGTGACTATGTGGTATGCTCACTGCTGGATAATGCAGCAACCCCTACCATTACCTCACTCTGGAACCTCCCTCCCATCCTGGATCATTTCAAGTGTGGCAGCTGCAAGGCGTGCCCATCCACCATTCAAACAAAGGAATTCATCTTCAAACACCATCGAGTCAAATTACAGTCCCACACCAATTGTAACACCGACAATGTTATCTATTGCATAATCTGCCCTTGTGACCTATTCTATGTCGGTCAGACACAGCAACGCATCAAAATGCGCTTTCTACAACATTGTAGCCGAGTGAGATGCAAAGTAACAGGTGCACCGTTAGCTGAACATTGCATAAAAGAGAACCATCTCCCAGAAACCCTGAAATGGGTTGTACTTGAACAAGTAAAACTTGGTCCCAGGGGAGGTAACATTGGCCCTGTCTTAAACGTCAGAGAACTTAAATGGATGCAATTTTTTGATTCAGTGCAAACCGGATTGAATGAGTCTGAAAGTAGTTTTGCACAACTAGCTACCCTCTAAATAACACTACCTTGACTTTTCTCTTTCATTTCCGTAAATCTGTCACGTGCTCCTACACGTAACTGTAACGATCCTGTGCGGAAATGCATTTATACCACCTTGAATGGCAGGTACATGCAAGATGATGTTCGCATATGTGCAATGTATTGGTTTTACCGACATGTTGTTTAGGTACACCAAAACGATTTTCAGAAATGTCTGCGGACAAGTTGTACATTAAAACATTCCATGCTGTCTCACGCTGACCATGACCACGCAGCGTCCTTTGGTTTCCAGGCAACACCGAGGGTAGTCCCTTCTTACTTTCAGTAATCCGCTATATAAACATAGCCACGCCCCTGACTCATACTTCCTGGTTACGAGAGCCGCGTCCATTGACTGCCTCGAGACCTCGCTGATGTGACTTTGTGTTTAACAAGGTAAGCCCACTGGAATACTTTGTAGGAAGAAGTAATATGGCATGCTCCCTTAACCCTCATGACCAGATACTCATGAGGCCCCCCCTTTTTCACTTGCTTCCCCAGATACGATCTGTTAAACACCGATCAAGACGCCCGAACGGGAACCAAAGGTAATCTTGAATGCGTAACCTGTTACGCGTTATACTCACTGTGTACTATATAGGGTGTGTATCACTTACAACGCAACTTTTACGTCGCATTCCGTTACAACGCAGATTTTACAACGCTGGATCCATTACATCGGATGCCATTACAACGCATGGCATTACATAGCAGATGCTATTACAACGCATACCATTACATCGTAAGTATTGGTAAGTATATAATTTTTTTTTTATTTTATTTAATATTATATAATTGATTTAATTATTATTAATTATAAAAAAAATATTTATTTATGTTTTTAAATATTATAAATTAAATATATTAATTTAAGTAATTTTTTAAATAAGTATGAGAATAGGAGTATATGTTTTGGGGTACTGAGGTATATGTTTTGGGGTGTTTGGGTATTTTTAGGTTTTAGGGCAGAGTTTGGGTTTTGGGGTACAGGGATGTTTTTAGGTTTTAGGGCAGGGTTTGGGTTTTGGGGTACAGGGGTGTTTTTAGGTTTTAGGGCAGGGTTTGGGTTTTGGGGTACAGGGGTGTTTTTAGGTTTTAGGGCAGGGTTTGGGTTTTGGGGTACAGGGGTGTTTTTAGGTTTTAGGGCAGGGTTTGGGTTTTGGGGTACAGGGGTATTTTTAGGTTTTAGGGCAGGGTTTGGGTTTTGGGGTACAGGGGTGTTTTTAGGTTTTAGGGCAGGGTTTGGGTTTTGGGGTACAGGGGTGTTTTTAGGTTTTAGGGCAGGGTTTGGGTTTTTGGGGTACAGGGGTGTTTTTAGGTTTTAGGGCAGGGTTTGAGTTTTGGGGTACAGGGGTGTTTTTAGGTTTTAGGGCAGGGTTTGGGTTTTGGGGTACAGGGGTGTTTTTAGGTTTTAGGGCAGGGTTTGGGTTTTGGGGTACAGGGGTGTTTTTAGGTTTTAGGGCAGGGTTTGGGTTTTTGGGGTACAGGGGTGTTTTTAGGTTTTAGGGCAGGGTTTGGGTTTTTGGGGTACAGGGGTGTTTTTAGGTTTTAGGGCAGGGTTTGGGTTTTGGGGTACAGGGGTGTTTTAGGGTTCAGGGGTAGGTTTGTGTTTAGGGATAATTAAATTATATTGACCATTTTTAAATTAATTAAAATATATTTAATAAATTAAATTAATTAAAATATATTTAATAAATTAATTATTTTACATTAATTACATTTTTAAATTAAATTAATTAAATTAAATAAATTATTAATATTAATTTAATTTCGATTTTAAAAATATGTACATTAAACTAATTTCATTATTTTAATTTATTTAAATTAATTACAATTTTTATTAAAATTACATTTATTAAATAGATATTATTTTATTAAATTAAATTAATGACTATTTTAAAATGTATTTTAATTAAATTGTTTAAATAAAATTAATTAAATTAACTTAATAACATTTTTAAAAAAAGGTATACTTACCTATACTTACGATGTAATGCCATGCGTTGTAATACCATGCGTTGTAATGGCATCCGATGTAATGGATCCTGCGTTGTAAAATCTGCGTTGTAACGGAATGCGACGTAAAATAACGCGTTGTACTGACACCAATCCACTATATAGTTTACTCGACTATAGGTTTTTCTAAAACATGGTCTTTTTCATATTCAGAAATTCCATAAGGCGTAACTGACCCGACCTGATGGCAACTTTATCGGTCCTCCGCTCCTAAGGTATTTTCAGGGATCATGTAGTCCTTTTAACAGTGTTTGTCCAAATGCCATGACCAAGCGTTCACAACGCTTAGTTTTTCGGGTAAGATGTACCCCTCTGAGTTCCTCTTCTTTTTTTCCCTAGGAGGCCTGCCCACTACCCCCTCAGTCCTGATGAAGACCCGTCTGTAAGGGCCAACTACCCTACATCTTAATAGGGTCGAAACGTAGACTGCTCTCTATAATCTTACTCCCAAGGTTAATCGGGATTAGAACAGCCTGAAAGAGGAGATATTGTTTGTGTTTTTTCAAAAAGCGTGATTTAATTCCGTTCTTGGCTCCGACTTTGGGAGACCATTTCAGAATGTATTTAAACCATTAATCAATGATGTACAATTGACGATTGTTTATACATTTTCATTTCTGTTCACTCAACTCCCTCACAGCACTTTCCCTTCCCCCCTACCCCATGTGGGCATAATTGTTTTATAAAGCGTAAACAACTTTTGTAGAAAATAACGTAACCATGAAGTGGTTGACATAGGTACTTTGTGAATTAAAACATCGTAACCTCATTTGTTTGTTCCTTTTTGATTCTTTTTTCATTCTATACTTCTAACTATATCTAAATCACTGCATAAGTCCGGGACCCCTTTGTCCGTATCAACCATTACCCAAGTCCCAGTGACTATCTTGGGTCGAACCCTGTGTTTATACAGCATCCTCCTACAGCGCGGCAGACTTAGCCACTGATACTCCCGCTCCCCTGATCTGGAAGACTAAGAAAAAAGGCTGTGTTGTCTGTGGATGGGTTTCTTGTGATTTAGTGGTGTTTAAAAAGTCAGTGAGAACCACTCAACATCAGTGGTGCTGCAAGTAAGACTCAACTGATAAAGAGAAATGGCATAATCCGTATATACGTAGAAAATAGAGATCTGCAAAGCCAACCTAAAATTCTATTCTAATAAGCGTTTTAATGCATCTAACCTCTCAACTGCTATTTTTCAGTTATAAAGGAGTTAAGACATGTCACTAATCACACCCCAGTTAACTGTCACTAATGCATGGAAACTTACAGCTGATTTTTTCTAATAATAAAAATGCCAATCTCTTAACCTCCTTAAGTAATATTTGTTTCCTCACCGACTGTATTAGAGTACTGCAACATCTGCCTAAGGCTTAGTTTTCTGAATTTGCTACTATTGATGTAATTCATTTTCCTTCATTGATCCTATGTAGTCAGTCAACTAGGTCCCCAGTCGATCATTTGCCCTCAATTTAGTTCCAGAATGGGACTGGACTAATATGAATGCTTCGCTGAGGACTGATGAGACTTCCTGAACCTCTGACACAGGCATATATGTTGTGCCTGTTGAGAAAACCCTTTTTGGATCCAGACAATTTATCTAACTATCGCCCTATTTCATGTTTGCCCGATGTCGCCAACTGTCTTGAAAAAGCAGGTTATGATCAGCTATCAGAATGTGCTGAAAATAAAAACCATCTTCAACACCCCTCTCATATGGACTTTAGTGCTGACCGTAGTACGGAAAACACAAATCTTTCAGCCTTGGATGAGTTGTGTAGCTGCTCAGATAAAAATATTCCAACTACACTCATTCTACTTGCCATGTCTGCGGCCTCTAATAAGTCAATCACCAAATTTCACTATGTCGCCTGCCGGAGTTTGGTATCAAAGATGTAGAAAAACAGCTTTTTCTACCTGGTCACTACAGATTTCTTGCCTTTTGCTGGACCTTATATTTTGGCTGGCTTTAGAACTCTGTGCATTTTAGTCTTAGGCAAACCATTAGTAAAGTGCCCATGATCTCTCTTTAAACATGGTTAAATTGAACCGGTATACTTAAAGTTAAATGCCACTGGTAGCACCTATTGTGCCATCCTCTATAGTGGTGGAGCAAACATGTCTTCAGGGCTACTCTGTGTAGCCTAACTGTAGCAGTGTAAAAACTGCAATTCGATCTGTATATTATAATTTTTATTATTTATCAAGTCACCCCTGTGTAGATCTTGTAGCGCACAAGGCAGGGAGCATGGCATTTAAAAGCAGGGCATGTAGAATTTTAAAGTTAACGTTTTTACAATGATTAGCACCAAAAAGCTATTTTTACTAAAGCAGCCCTAACTGTCACACGTAGAAAACCAGAGTACAGATTAAAATCCTAATGCTATAGTTCCGAAATGGGACCAGCAGACAAATAATTAAACAATTATTTTTATAGCTATTAAATATCCATCTCAATGGTGAAGCAAGATTTTTTATAAATATTAAGGAAAAGCAACTCTTACACTGTTACCTCTTCCTTGCCTCACGTTTTGTAGGCTGATCTGCATTTGCTATCCAACCTCCCCCAGCTAGGTATTAGCATTTGAATAGGTGTGAATGAGGTGAGCAATGACTCCAAGGAGTAATACAACAGGTCACTGTGATTGAGAGGTGGACCTGATTGAGTAGAGATGACTCCTCTGAACGTCACAGAATATGTAGAGTAGGGGTCGTGGGCATCCTTTTTGATGTTGCAGGGTCAAATCCTGTTGGAGTATCAAAGCCTGCTTGACAGGTCTAGTGGGGTTTACCTATAACAATTGAGGAATGCACGTGAAAGGAAGAAAACGGAATGGCAAAACAATTCCAGTGTATCCACTCTGGTGTTGGAAAAACACGCTTTTGCCCTACCAGACTTCTGTCTCTGGATTTTACATATGCCACTTGGGGCACACTTGAAAGGAAGGAAACAGGATGCCAAGAAAATTGCTGAAAACCCTGCTTTTACCTTGACAGACTTCTGTCTCTGGGTTATTGGGGATACAATGGCTGTGTCAAACTGGCTTTTAGTGTGGGAGGACACTAGAATACCATAGTACACTCTCCACACACATACACCACCAAGACTTTTGCCATCTTCAAAATCCCAGACGTGTGTAGGGTTAGCCTCAGAAACATTTACTCCATGTGTTAGGGTGTGTCCAGGAGTCACTGCCACCCCCTAGCTCATGCTAAATGGGGCATCTCCAGGCACCCAATTCAGAACACTGCTGGATCGGAGGAAGATCAGAAGAGGACTGGACCTGCTCTCTGGGATCTGAGAGAAGCCCTGAAGAATTAAATGCGCTTCCTCTTGTGTTCTGGGCAGAGAAGTGGACTCGAAGGTTCATTAGGCTGATCTCCTGTTGAAGCTACAGGGATACAACAAGCTACAAGAGGCCTTTCCTGCAATTGCCCCGCTGACCAGTGACAACTTGACAAGGACTGGACCCTTCTATTGGCCTATGCCTGAGTCTCCACATGACTCACCTGAGGTCGGTCTGAAGGGGCTTTAGAAATGTACTCCTGTGGTTGATTGAGACATAATGTAAGTCAGAAGATAAAATCTTTGACCAGGATGAACCTGCCAGGTGTATTACAACCTACACTCCATCACGGTGAGCATCAAACTATGCCTAGGTAACTGTCTACCGAAACCATTCACCATCAGCGCTACTTGGAGCTATTCCTACTTAAAACTTTAAAAATATATATCTCTGGTTCCCCTTACTGGATTTTTTTGTCATTTTGTTTATTACATTTGATTCTTTTCCTAATTTGGTTAGGGATGTTTATTGTTTTGCATTTTCACTTTGTTACTGTTTTGATACTTTACTTTATACATTGTCCCCAAGTTAATCCTGTCTGCTCTGTGCCATAGCTACCAGGGAGTTAAACGCTGGTTAATTTTGTGACTTTAAAGGTTCACCCTGGCAAGGATTGCGATTATTCCTTCAAGTATGTAGTTACCCACCGCAATTAATTAATCCAGTTTCTTACAATGTTTCTTACAAAAGTACTCACACTGTCCTGGCTGTCCGATTTTTTGTTCTAGCATTCTTACACAATCTCTTTCTCACCCTTTGTCTCTACTACTAGACAGTGGTCCGTTTTGACCTTACTTTTGTTTAAAGGGGTGAAACAACTATTTATTCCTATCAGTGATTCCAATCAGATTATTATCCGAAAATCTGGTGACGTGTAAAACTCTGCTGCTCAATTGCTTAATATGGTGCATTTCTGGATGAGTGCTAACCAGGTCAAATTAAATGTGGAATAGACTGAAATGTTGTACGCCTCTATTCCCTCACGTTTTTCGGGCTAGCTCTTTTGGCCATGTGTTGGTTTTTAGTGGAAGAAACATGGCCCTTAGATTAGACCATCTAATTTATCAGACCAACTCTCCAGCAGATCCAAGTCTTGTTTTCTACACCTTTATTTTTTAGAGCTTATTCTTTACTTGTTCACCTATCCCCCTGGACAACAGCTACTCCATATATGCTTATCAGATACAGAGGCTGTAAATGATCAAGAATTATGCCATTTGGATTGAGCTTGGTCAAGATCACGTCTCTGTTGCTTTGGACCACGTCTCTTCTGCTTTATGTTGAGCACATTGGCTACCAGTGAAACAATAAATTATATTCAAATCCCTTTGTTTGGTTCATAAAGCAGTTTACATGCCGCCAGTTTCTCCTTTGTGCTCTAGTTTCCAATGGTACTATCACAGCCGCTCACTTGAGATCAGCAAATTATAAACTGTTATATGTATATAAACGTTTTCATAAGACTGTTGGCGGAAGAGCTTTTCTGTGGTATTTGCTAAACACTTGAGCTCTGCAGCTGCAATCTGAACCACGTTTTCTGAAATTTTGGAACCTGCTGAATGCTTGGCTTTTTCCCAAGTTATCAAAGTCTTCTCAATTAATTATCCTTCAACTTCTAAAGTGCCCTGTGCACTAAAATCTAGCTTCTCTAGTGCCATGAAATCCTGTTTTGACGCTGAGCTTAAATCTCAAAAATAGTAATATCAAGTCAAGTGAATATTTGCAGAGAACATTTAACCACTTTGTACAAATTATTTATGTTCTTTTTCATTTCAGACTAAGCAGGACTCTTAAGCCATGTGGTATCTTTTACACTCTAGAGTACTGCATGACAGTCGACCTAATTTCTGGAGATTCTGGTCTGTATTTGTTTTGGGTGTTAATCTTGATATTTCTCCATCAATCAGTGCCAAATTTCTGGTCCACCACTGTGCCTGCAAAAGTATGGGCCTTTCTTACCTGCTATTATATTAATATCTGCAAATTATCCTTAAGACAGGTCACTTCACTTGCCTTCTGTGAATATCCGAGTTCCCTTCTACACATTCTCCTCGACTACAAGTGCTTCCATGCACAAGTAGCCAAATATCTCAACAATAAATGGATGATAAACACTCTCTCTGCCAACCAAAGCTACTTCAGTTTAAAAAAATGGGGGACTGCACTTTTCAGTTTAAAGCCCCAACTCCAGAATATACTCCCTACTGATTTTGAATCAGAGGCAAATTACCAGGCTCATAGAAAGATTCCAAATGTACACCTTCTCAATCAGAAGGCGCTTAGAAGTGACTAAATGTGAGTCCAAGAATCTGGTTAGGCAACTGTTTTTTTTCACTCTCGCTCTTTTGTGTGTTTGTATAATTCCTATATGTATCATTATATTAGCACATCTTAGCACTTCAGTATTTTCACGTTAGCCTGTATTTTTGTATGACTGCATTTCATTGTCTCAAAGTGAAAGAAGAGAAGCATTCCATGTTTATAGCTGTTCAAATCAATAAATAAATGTACAGAATGTTGCCCTTGAGAGTTACACGGAGGCCTTCTAGTGTCATGGCATATAATACTGCTAAGAAATATTTTGAGAAAATAAAATTGTAGAAACATGCATGTCTCTAATTAAAAATAGTATAGACCTTTACAACAGCCCTGAAGTGTATCCAACTATCCCCGCATCACTACACAAAGGAGATTAAACAGAGCCCTATAATGTCGGATTACTTAACGTTGAAAAATGCAAACTCTTAGGAGACAGGCAGAACACTTCATACAAACGTTTAAACATATGGTGGTGGGCATTATATTTAGTAAATAAAGGAGTATATAATTTCCACTAGTTTAGGATTTTTTTTCACAATAAAATGTACTGAGTTTCTTGCCGTCATACGGCCCAAGGACCACATATACACATATATATTATTACATACATTGCATATTGGTCTTAGAAAACAAAAACAGCACAACAAGCTGCGATAGAACTACTTTGTGCGTCACCCCGAGCCCATCCCTGCCGTTGCCCGATGAAATAAAAATAAAAACGTTCTATACAGTACATCACATATCTCGACCATAGGACTGCACTTCCTCGTCTGTGGTTTTGGCAAACGACAACGGGGGCCAGAGTAATGCCTCAGTAGTCAGCCCACCGCTGCCAAATCTTTGTATATTTCTGGGAACATCCCTGTGCTCGAGAAACAGCCTCCTCCAACCTCATACAAAAGGCCGTCCCCCCCCTCTTCCAAGCACCCACCCGGGCTAGCATATCAGACCTCCAGAATCTAGTTATGGCTCGTTTAGCTAGAGTGAGGCCCAAAAATTAGCTTACATCTATTACCACCAGTCTCATTCGTAATAAGGTACAGGGTCAGTATGGGAGATCTAGGGAGTTCCCAACCCAGGACCTCAGCAATGAACGCAATCACTCCTTTCCAAAACCTATCCAGAGTCATGCAGGCCCATATCATTGTAGCAACAGGATAATTTGTACCATTTGGACTGGTGGTGACCACTGACCACCGCCATCTCAGTATATGATGATTGGTCCTTTATTTCTGACTTTATTTTATTTATTTGCAAGGTTTGCCTATTGGCTTTGACATGATTCTATGTCTCTTTTGCCTCTTTTCGGGCCTAGAGGCCTAAACTAGAGAGACTCCATTTTGTCTCTGCCCTGACTCTCTGAGGCGCTTGTAGGTCAGGGGTGTTGTTTTAGTTATAACTTGTTGTTCGCTCTTTGCAAACTGGAAGGAACCGGCTCTTATCGGAGGAATGTACTTATTTTCTGTGTTCTAAACGCAACACCAGCTGGCCACTGGGGGTGCGTAGGGAGCACAGAGCTTGGTGCAGGAATCTGCTGGGAGGCGGGCTGCTGGCTGGAAATTTCCATGAGGAGAGAGCCTCCCATATTATCGAAGAGCAGTGGAGCAGAGGTGTCAGTTGGTTTTTGGAGCAGTTGGTAGTCAGATGGAAGAGCTGGATCTGTTGGTTGTTATTGGAGTTACATCTGGAGTTGGTTCTTGGAGTTGGTGAAGACAGTTGGTGGAGTTACAGCTGGAGTGGTTTTTGGAGCAGTTGGAGTGCAGTTGGAGCCAGTGGAGTGCGAAGGCCATGAGGAACATCAGAAGGTGACCCATTGGTGATGGTGGTTTGGTGATGACAGAGAGTCCTGATTCAACGAAAGAGGAACAGAGAGTTGGAACCTTTCTTAATAGGGTGAGGTGTTCTAAGAATGTTCTAATTATACCTGTTCATAATTAATCACTTTTCTTTCAGCTGCCTATTTGTATGCTATATTTAATCACTTTTCTTTCAGCTTCCCATCTGTATGTATGTGTTGGTGATTGCTATTCTAATATTGTGTAATAAATATTCTTTCTTGTCATTCTATCATTGTGTAATAAAGAGACCCCAGTGTGCATTAGTTCCATGTGTATGTTGTTTCTAAGAAGGAGCCCCAGTGTCTTTTTAGCCAGGTGCTGACGTATAGAAGGAGGGGTGATTCCCTTCTTACAGGTAACTGATGTCGGATAGGTGTATGACTCATGATTAGAGATAATTGCAGATGGGAGTGATTTGGCTTAACAGTTCTTGCTTGGGAAGGTCGGTCCCATCTCCAGTGTGTAAGGGAAATCGGCTATCATCAGGGACACCCAAATTGTAGGGACAGTCGGGAGACTATAAATAAGTGTAGTCGGGAGACTCTAAATCAGTATGTAACAGTCGGAAGACTATAAATAAGTCGTAAGACTATAAATGTGATCAGTGCAGTGAGGTAACTATAAGATATAGTGTGGATTTCCCCAGATTCTAGTAGTATTTCTAACTATATAAGCTTGTCTATTGCCATTTTCCCCATTCTCAGGTAGGTATTTTAGGTGTTGTGCTCTATGGGGCCTGAGAAGGGTGGTGGTACGTGGCGGCTGGGTGTGCTATAATTGGTAAGCTGATTACTTGGTCTGAAAATCCGGTCACTACAATCGCATGTAGGATAGTGGCCTCATCATTTCGGCAGCGCAGACACACAGGGTATTCTATCAGCCCAGCCCTCCAAGGCTTGTGTCGTGTGTAATAGGCCCTATGTAGGTGTTTAAATTGGATTAATCTGAGGTGCGAAGAAATGGACGCTCCCCGAAGGGGTTTTAAGGGCCTCCGTCCAATCATCATCGGCAACGGGGTCCAGGTCCGCCTGCCACACCAACCTTAGGGTCTCAAGGGTAGTGCTACTGTGGGTGAAAAAACATTGGTATATTTACGAAATTTTGTGAAACCCAAGTCTCCCATCAAAAGCTTTCTAATGGGTTAAACTATGGGAAGGTCGTAATGTTGGTTATGTATGGCATTAGTGCGTGGCGAAATTGAAGACATTTGTAAAACTGGCTATGGGCCATGGAGTATTCCTCTCTGAGTTCTTGAAATGATTTGAGGGTATGGCCTTGCATGACATCTCCAGTAGAGGAAATCCCTATCTGGTCCCAGCCGCAAAAGTCCTGGAGATCTGCCAAGTGGGGCAGCAGCCGATTGCGCCATAGCAGCATCTTACGTGTGATACGGACCCATCACCCCATTCTGCGGCGAGAATGTCACCATGTTAGTATCACAACTCTTGTGACGGGGGCAGGAACTGGACATCCTGCCTACTATGTAAGTATCAATACAGAGTGGGGTTGTCAAGTAACCAGTGCTCTACGGCATAGGCTGGGTCATTTCTAGAACCATATTTTATTATTTATTTATTTATTTATCGATTTTGTAGGGTGCAACAGCTACCCAAAAAGGGTTTACCGGGGCCTGGACGTAGCAAGGTACAGAGGAGTAATGATGAAAGACGTTACTGGTTAAACAACCAGGTCTTTAAGGATTTCTGGAAACTGGTATAGATGGTTTCTTTGCGGATAGTGGTCGGGAGGGTATTCCAAGAGAAGAATAGGACTTGCCACCCATCCTAGCAAGATTGAACCTCGGGACGGTACATTTTTCGAGAGTGGCAGGGGCGAAGGTGGCGTGTAGGGAAGTATGGCTGAACAAGAGACCACAAGTAGCAAGTATTGTGGAGCTGAACCCCATTTGATCTTAAACATATAGCTGAGTGCTTTGAATTTTATGCGATTTTCCACTGTGAGCCAGTGCAGATCACGGAGATGGCCAGAAATGGGAGTGGAACTAGAGACTCTGCAAAGAAGTCTAGCTGCAGAGTTTTGAACCAGCTGCAGTCTACGGGTCAACCGTACCACCAGTCATTGAGCACCTGGAGGTGTGAGGCTGTGTGACAGGATTAAATATCGGCGGCTGCAATGCCACCGCAATATGTGGATTAAAAACAAGTGCGTAGCACTACCCGGGATGCTGTGCCAGGATAGAAACTGTCCCAGCTTAGCGTTAATTGACAAAACCATGACAGCTGGATCGAATAGGGATGGTTCTGTAAATGACAGAGTAATCGTGGGAGAGAAACCATCTTAAATATAGCAGACCTCTCAGTTCCAGGAAAACCACCTACAGCGCGGGGCACAGTTTCGAACTGGCCCGTTATTGATGTCTATGTATGCCGACGACATGATTCTATACGTCAGACACCCCAACAGCAATTTATCCCCGTTAATATGGTAAATTATAAGATTCGGAGCGTTCTCTGGACTAAATATCAACTGGCACAAAATCGGTCATTTTTCCACTTACCACCAGCACTACTCCCTGGCCTCTCGAGTTCCCGCTGGAATGGTGCCAAGATTCTGTTAAATATTTGGGAATACATATCCATCTAGACACTGCACTGCTGATACGGCTAAATTATGGCGCTGCAGTTTCCAGGCTAGAGACGCAGATTAGTGGATTACTGGATTAGTTTACCCATCTCCATGGCCGAGAGGGTCGCAATCATCAAGATGATGGTGCTCCCACACGATTTCTATGTTACTTTTACAACATACCGGTTCCCCTAACAAATGCCTTCTTCAAACAACTTCGCTCCCTTCTTCACTTGGTGTGGGGTGACCGCACTCCCCGTGTCAGTTGGAGGGTCTTGACCATGCCCACCGACAGGGGTGGGCTGGGTGTTCCAGACTTCCATTTGTATTATTTGCTTGCTCAATGTTCCTACGCCTATTCATGGTTCCACCCAGACGCGCAAATTTCATATCTGCGCCCGGAGGCAGATCTGGTGCTCCCTAGACAGCTTCTTACACTTCTCCCCACGGGATTCCCCCGTGATCCACGCAACATACAAACTGTATCCACCACAAGCTGGGCCTGGGTCAAACTACGTAAACTCCTGGGGCTGGCTGTACTTTAGTCGCCAGTGCCGCCCCTTCCCAATGCCTCCCTTCTCCCCATCACGGATGAGGAGTTGGTGAAACGCACTTTGCGGAAATTTGATATCGACACACTCGGCGATCTTTTCCCCGATGGTCACGTGTTCTCTGTGACGGAGGATGCCCGATTCTCTGACCGCTCCTTCATGGATACATTTGTTCTCACACAGCTTCGATCAGCATTGCGGGCTTGTTTCCCTTCCTTCCCTTTAGCCCCTGAAGAGGTGCCCCCACTTACACAAGTGATACAGAGCACATCCAACACACACCTGATATCCAAGCTATACAAACAATGCGCTACACTTAAACCTAACGATGACTCTAAACTTAGGGCCGATTGGGAAGCGGATCTGGGCGGTCCTATATCGGATGAGCAATGGACATATTGTTGTAGAGCCACAACAGAGGTCTCCTTGAATAGTCGACATAAGTTGCTACAGTTTAAGTTTCTCCGGAGACTTTATTTTACCCCAGCACGGGCCCACAGGATAGATAACTCCCGGCCCCTCCACTGCCAGAAATGCCTCTCCCCTTTTGCAGACTTTGCACACTTAACATGGACTTGCCCCAGGATACAGCAATATTGGCTAGACGTGCACTCGATATTAGGGGATATACTCTCCGTACCTCTTCTGCCCACGCCTGAGATTGCTCTGCTGGGATACGTCTCAAAGTTTCCCAAAAGCATTCGGAAACTGGCAGCAACTTGCTTCATGTTGGCTAAGAGGGAAATAGCTCTGCACTGGGGCAGTAGGAGGGTTCCCTCCCTCCGAGCATGGTTACATAGTTTGGCATTTTGCAACACTAACTGCGAAGAGTTCAGCACCATGCTCCCCCCCATCTCCAGACCCGTTGATATATGGGAACCCTATTGCGCCTACATTTGCCGGCAACAAACAGCCCAGGAGACTCTGCCACAATCCGGCATCACCCCAACTGGGGTAGGTTGATCCTCCCCAGTCTCTGTGTTGGGGCAATGCAATGCTGGAATCGGCATCCCTATTTAACTGATATTACATTTTTTGCTGATACTAGATTATTATAAGTCATTGTAACATTGGAAAGATTTCTGATCAGTATAGTGTCTTGGATGTATTTTCAATACTGAGCTAATATGGTACTCCCTCCGCAGAATTTGCTTTGATATTTGTCACTTCTGTTTATACTTACTGGCAGAGCCGGTCCTAGGCCTTCTGAGGCCTTCTGAGGCCCCGGGCGAAAGGGAAGATGTGAGGCCCCTCTAAGTGCCTTACGGCCGGCAGCGGGCCCCCTGAGCGCGAGGCGAGGCCCTGGGCAGCTGCCCATACCGCCCATACCTAGGACCGGCCCTGCTTACTGGACATGTATTGTTCCATTATTGTTATTGTCAATACTCGATATACTTTTGCACTGCTGTCATTTGATTATGATTTTATTGGTTTCTTATGTATTATTTCATATGTTTCTGCGCTATTTTCACCTTTTTTGTCATTCATCTGCCTGTATAACTTTAAATAAAGGTTTAAAAAAAATATAGCAGACCTCCCACATAGAGACAGTGGTAATCCTGACCAGGATCTAATTTCCGTCTTCACCCTTTCAGTCACAATGCTTAGTTTGTGATCCCAGGACATCTTTTGCTTGTCTGACAGAAAGACTCCTAGATACTGCAGACCCTCCGTGGTCTGCGACAGGTCTGCAGCCCATCGGCCGTTCCCGAGTGTCCCCCACAATGGCCATATAGACAATTTGTGAACGTTACTATAGAGGCCTGACGATTCTCTAAACATTTGCATATTCTGCAAGATTCTCGACCCGATTTATGCAGATCTGTGAGAAAGAACATAATGTTCTATGCATGCAAAGTGATACAATCAGAAATTTCCATTGTCCATACGGAGACTCAGACCAGGGCGCCCTTATGGATCCAAGCAGCCTGGGGTTCGATGGCCAACGCGAATAACAGTGGAGATAGAGGACAACCCTGTTGTGTGCCACATGTAACTGGGAAGGGGAGAAGCACGGCCAGCCACCCAAATGGACGCGGTCAGATCTGTGTAGAGTAGCCGAATAAATGATAGGAAATGTAGACCGAAATTCAACCGTTTCAGGAGTGCGAAAAGATATGGGTGAATTAGATATGACATATGTGACCCAAGTCAGTTTGCCAGTAATTTCGCCTCTGCGTTTAGAAGGGATATCGGGCAATATGAGGCGTGATGTTGGAGGGGGGGTTCGGCCTGGTTTCAAAAAGACAACAATCTCCGCATGCCTCCAATATGGAGGCATACGAGCCATCTGGACCGCCTCTTGGATGACATTTAGGTAATGTAGGCCTAGTTGGGACACATATGCCTTATAAAATTTACTGGGGTACCCGTTAGGGCCAGGTGCCTTGCTGGACCGTAGGTCCAAGAACACTGCTGTCAATTCTTCCAATGTAAGAAGGTTCTCCAAGGACTTCCGCGCTTCCTTGACAAGGCCTTTGGGGTATATTCTCTAAGAAACTCTCAATCAGCAGGGCACTGATTGCCTCCAGTGCATACAAGGCCTCATAGAAATTAGCGAAGCTACTTGCTATTACTGCCAGGATCTGTGAGCACCACTCTATTGGTGTCATAGTCCTCATGGAGATGGGTCGGCGTCGCAGGATGACGACAGAGTCGACATAAAAGCTTCCCTGACTTGTCCTTCAACTGATAAGATTCTACCCTGAGAAGCCAACCAAGTGCATCGCGCTTCCTCCATCAGGTCCCCCTGATACTGCTACTGGGCAAAACAAGTTGTCTACGTGCCGCATGCGCACCACCTTCCAGCTGCTGACATTCTAGTGTTATAAAGTGGGCTTCCAGTTGTAGTAGGTTACGTTTGTAATGCTTGCACTCTGGTGCACAATAAGTGATATTCACCCCTTGGATGGTGTGTTTCTTCATCTCCCATAACACTTCTAGGGAAAAGGCAGACTCTTCATCGAGGGTAAAGTATTCAGTCAGTGCCTTATGAATGTGGCTCCTATAGGATTGATCCTGTAGGTGCCATGGGGAAAGCCTCCACCGAAATGGAGTTCGACTCTGGCCTATTAAAAGTTGTACATTTATCAGGGAGTGTTCTTACAGTTATGTAAATGTAAATGTAAATGTAAATGTAGTATACTTGTAAAGCGCACAGCTGCCCCAGCAACGGGGCGTCCCGGTGCTGTAGAACGCTGTGGAACCCTTCCTGGCTCTCCCTGTGAGATGCCCCTCCTGGGCACCCCCAAGGTGAAGCCAGGCATCCCAGTGTTGTTGGGGCCGTTGTGGAGATTAGGCAAGCTATTGCCCAGAGTTGCAGCATGGGGCCCATGATTAGACTAGTCGCCGAGGCGAGAATTATCGAGTCCGCGGACATTGAGCCCAAGACCCTGCTGCGTCGGGAATTGAACCCTGGTCCGGGCCTGATCTCTGCTTCAGGGCCTGCCGCTTCTAACCAGTGAGCCACACTTCTCCACTTGCGGGCATTACTCTGGCTTCCGATACCCTATGTATGTAGTTGCGTGGAACAAAAAATGAACCAATTCTAGAGAAGGATTTGTGGACTGGGAAGTAGTAAGTATATCCTGTGACGTGAGGATGATCCTCCATGTATCCTCCCAACCTACCAGATCTACCAGGGATTTCAGTCGAGACCCTTGCATGCCCCCTGCAACCCCAGATGTTTGCCATTGGTCTCTGGTCTAGCATAGCACATCATTCCAGTCACCACCCAGGATCGCAAGCTCTTCAGGTAGTAGCCCCCAGACCCCAAGGAAGCGGTCAATAAAGCCTCAACTAAGAGGAGGGAGGGGTCTAGATATTGCCTATCTCCATGTGTTCCCCAGATATAGTCCAATGAACCAGGATGTACCCACCCAGGATTGGACAAATATGAATGCAGAGTAAGATTTGGGACCCAGGGTCAATGTTCACAGAAATTTGCCATAAACAGAGGGGTGAGGCAAGGCTGCATACTTGCGCCCTTGCTTTTCACATTTTACATAAACTCTATTGCTGAGAGTTTAATAACTCTGTCAAGCGATTACCCGGCGGTCAATGGTAGGCCTGTACCCATTCTTTTATATGCCGATGACGCGGCAATCATGTCTAGGACAAAAGTAGGCTTGCAGAGAGCAGTAAATGAATTTTCATCCTACATGGGTAAAAGAAACTTAAAGGTGAACATTTCTAAAACTTTCTCCATGTCCTGCTCCCAAAAGCACAACAGACCATCATGCTCAATATATCTAGATCAGCAAAAGATTGCCATTACAGATACTTTTTGCTATTTGGGCATCGTGTTTGACAGGTGGGGAAGGTGGAAACACGCAGTGTCAGCTAGGAAACTCGCCTTCAGCCGTGCCATAGGTGCTCTACGAACCTTTGCATGCAAAATTAGGGGTAAACCCATTCGAGAAATGTTACAGATCTACCGGGCAAAGTGTATAGCTACGGCCACATATGGCGCAGATCTTTGGGGTTCCGAGAATGTGTCCTCATTACAAACTTGCGAGAACATTTTCTTTTGTTACCTACTAGGTGTGTCCAAAACCACGTCGACTTTTATGACTCACATTGAGACCGGCGTTAAATACCTTAGCGACATCGTAAAAATATCACCCTGTTTGCTCTGGCATAAGATTTGGACCACAGAGGAGTGCAAATTGAATAGAAACCTCATTAAAGACTGCATGGCTTTGGACGGTGCAGCAATAGTCAAGTGGCTGCGATATGTACAAACGATGTTTTCTAACATTGGTCACTCTGAATTTTACGATGAACCAGCGACTCTACAAACCTTGACTAGGCCGGCCCTTAAAAAACTATTATTTATACACTTAGAGAGTGTAAGATGGGATATAGAGAAACTTAAAGGCACAACCCTGAGCTATCAGCAAATTACCCCTACTGAAGGCCTACAATTTTACCTCGGGATCTAAATAGCACCCTACCCTCGCATGCTTTTGACTAGGCTGCGCCTAGGGATTTTCTTCCACATGGTCACTTTGCCAAAACAGAATGACTGGGCCTCAATGAAATTAATATGTCAATGCGATGACCATTCAACACAAAGTAACATTCATATCATGTTCTTTTGTAATCTGTATACCAGCCCGAGGAAATTATTCCTTCTACCCTTACTTAAACGCTGGGGGATAAGAACATGTAAACCTGCATATTCAAAATTATTGCTTTTAGAAGATGTGGATGTCATCTTTGCTGTTTCTCGCTTTTTAATGTCAGTGATGAAATTTAGAAACTCAATGAGTTAACTAACTCATCTCAATATTGACTGATTAGTGTAACACGAGGCCCTTCGTCCAAAGGACTGCTGTAGATTTTAAATTTTGGAGAAATGTTTTTTTATCTATTTTTGTATCTTTGTTCATGTGAAACTGTGCTTAAATGCCTGTATAAATTGTATTTGCACGCTTTTATGATTTCTAGATAAATCGAATAAAGCTTATTTTGATTGAGAATGCAATTTCATGGTGCATTGCCCCTGGAGCCCCTCGTGAATCCAGCATGGTATGTGTACCTATACCCATAGCGGGTCAGGCAGGGGTATGTTTGCCCATAGGGTGTGTCTCTTACAGTAGCAAGATGTCTGCCCTAATGCGCTTTGCCTGATGGGAGTACCCCACCTCACTTTGTCAAGTATACATCTGATGTTCCAGCTTACCACCTGTAGCTGGCCTGGGGAGGTTTCATTAACCTGGGTAGACATCTATATCTGGGAGCGCCATGATTTATTTCTCACCAAAATATGGGGACGCCTCCTTAGGACAACATAGATTGCGCAGCAAAATGTAATGACGACTCGAACCACCAAACAGCCCCCCACCCCAATACCTCGCAACCGCTGAAGTATCTGTTGCGACTGGTGTCTCATGCTGACCCCAAAAGAAGGTCAACAGAGTAACCGCCCAAAGGATCCCCAAATACCTCATCATCACGGAGTCAGCAGACAGGGTTAAGGTGTATCACCCTATCTTTGCAGTCCAAAGGTCACACCTAGATACTACACTGTGCCTCTTGAGGCCGGGTCACCCCCTTGCCCCCTCTCCTGCTCGCCTGCTGATCCTGCCTGCCTGCCGCCTCGCCTGCTGATCCTGCCTGCCGACTCCGTCGCCCCCCAGCACCCCCGAGCGGCCCAGCCACAGCTGAGCCGGCCGCTCGCCACTTTTTCCCGCCGCTCGCCACTTTTTCCCGCTGCTGGCCCCCTGCGGCCCCGCCCACCACCGGCCCATTGGCCAAGCCGCTCGCCCAGCCCAGCAGACCTGCCCTCCCGTCCCCCTTCTTAAGGGGAGAGCCTGGTAGCCGCGGGAGTGACCACTGTGCCTCTCGAGGCCGGGTCACCCCCTTGCCCCCTCTCCTGCTCGCCTGCTGATCCTGCCTGCCTGCCGCCTCGCCTGCTGATCCTGCCTGCCGACTTCGTAGCCCCCCAGCACCCCCGAGCGGCCCAGCCACAGCTGAGCCGGCCGCTCGCCACTTTTTCCCGCCGCTGGCCCCCTGCGGCCCCGCCCACCACCGGCCCATTGGCCAAGCCGCTCGCCCAGCCCAGCAGACCCGCCCTCCCGTCCCCCTTCTTATGACGCCCCCTGAGCGACCGCGCAGCGGACGCGCGCAGCGGGAGCGCCGACTGAGCGCCGAAGGTGCGCCAAAGGTAAGCCCGTCTGCGCCCGTCCACGCCCAGTGTCAGGACCCCTGGCCCCCGAGGACCCCAGCCCACCCGCCGGACGTACGACGCCGCCACCCTCAGCGCACTCAACACCGGCCGAATACCGGGATGCTACCGAGCCACCCCGAGACAAACCCACGGACCCTTCAGCTGTCACGCCTGCAAGTTCTCCTGCATCCGGACCTGTCCCGCACCAGCACCCGCCAAGCCGATCACCAGCAGCAACCACCTCAAGTGCATCCTACTCAACACCCGCTCCGCCCACAGACACATCATCGAACTCTGGAACCTCCTCGACACCACAGATCCTGACGTCGCCTTCCTCACGGAAACCTGGATGAACGACTCCTCAGCGCCCGACATCGCCATCGCCATACCAGAGGGCTACAAGATCACCCGAAGAGACCGAGGCAACCAGACGGGAGGAGGCATCGCCATCATCTACAGGGACACCATCCGCATCACGACCAACACCGACGACACCCTGACAACCGCCGAACACCTGCACCTGCAGATCCACACGGACCCCAGAACCACCCTCAGAGGCACCCTCATCTACCGACCCCCGGGACCACGAACACAATTCAGCGAAGACATCGCCAACTTCATCAGCCCGCACGCCCTCCCATCCGCTGACTACATCCTCCTGGGGGACATCAACTTCCACCTGGAGAACAACAACGATCGCAACACCACCACCCTGCTTGACAACCTCGCCAACCTCGGACTCGAGCAGCTGGTGACCACCCCCACCCACCTCGCCGGACACACACTCGACGCGGTCTTCTCATCCAGCAAGGACATCGTCTTCAGCCACACCACCGGACTCCACTGGACGGACCACAGCTGCGTCCACTTCACTTTCAGAAGATCCACGATCCACCACCAACAGCAACAGGTTGCTCGAAGAAACTGGAACAAGATCACAGCAGACCAGCTCGCCGCTTCCCTGAGCCAGCACCCTCCCGCCAGCTCAACGAACCCCAGCCAGGCCGCCGACAACCTCACAAAGTGGATCAGCAACTGCGCAGACGTCCTCGCCCCACTGAGGACCCCGCCTAGCAGACCCGGCAGCAAGAAGGCCCCATGGTTCACCGACGAAATCAAGAGCTCCAAGAAGAACTGCTGAGCCTTCGAGAAAGCCTGGAGAAGGGAGCCAACACCGGACAACATGACCACCCTCAAGCTCGCCACCCGGAAGCACCATCAACTGATCCGCACCACCAAGAAAACAGCATTCAAGGACCGGCTGGACAACAACGCACACAACTGCAAGGAACTTTTCAACATTGTGAAAGAGCTCTCCAATCCCAACGCCGGAAACAACAACATCACCCCGTCGCAAGACCTCTGCAACTCCCTCGCCTCCTACTTCCACAACAAGATCGCGGACATACACAACAGCTTCAGCCCACAAACAACGCTCCCAACGACCGCACCAACGCCCCCCACCACCACCCTCAGCGCCTGGACCCAGATCAACACAGAAGACACCATCCGCACGATGAACTCTATCCACTCCGGATCCCCGACCGACCCGTGCCCCCACCACGTCTTCAACAAGGCCGACGCTGTCATCGCACCCCACCTGCGGGACATCATCAACTCCTCCTTCGACACCGCCACCTTCCCTGAGAGCTGGAAGCACACCAAACTCAGCGCTCTACTAAAGAAACCAACAGCGGACCCCACCGAACTCAAGAATTACCGCCCCATCTCGCTCCTCCCGTTCCCAGCCAAAGTCATCGAGAAGACCATCAACAAGCAGCTCGCCGCCTTCCTCGAGACGAATGGATCCCTCGACCCCTCACAGTCTGGCTTCCGAGCCAACCCCAGCACCGAGACCGCCCTCATCGCTGCCACCGATGACATCCGAGCCCTGCTGGACAACGGTGAAACAGCGGCCCTCATCCTCCTAGACCTCTCCGCGGCGTTCGACACGGTCTGCCACCGCACCCTAGTGCAGCGCCTCAGCAACACCGGAATCCAGGAGAAGGCACTGGAGTGGATCATCTCCTTCCTCGCTGGAAGGACACAGAGAGTCCGCCTACCACCATTCAGATCTGCAGCCACGGAAGTCATCTGCGGCGTTCCTCAAGGCTCCTCGCTCAGCCCCGCCCTCTTCAACGTCTACATGAGCCCCCTTGCGGCCATCGCACGCCAACACAACCTCAACATCATCTCCTACGCCGACGACACCCAGCTGATCCTCTCCCTGACCAACGACCCCGCCGCCGCCAGAACCAACCTCCACGAAGGGATGAAAGACGTAGCCGAGTGGATGACGACCAGCCGCCTGAAACTGAACTCAGACAAGACGGAAGTCCTCATCCTGGGCTCCTCGCCCTCCGCCTGGGACGACTCCTGGTGGCCCCCCGCCCTGGGCACCGCACCCAAACCGACAGACCACGCACGCAACCTGGGCTTCATCCTGGACTCCTCCCTCTCCATGACCAGACAAGTCAACGCCGTCTCCTAGTCGTGCTTCAACATCCTGCGCATGCTACGGAAGATCTTCCGGTGGATCCCCACCGAGACCAGGAAGACGATCACCCAGGCCCTCGTCACCAGCCGACTGGACTACGGCAACGCCCTCTACGCCGGAACCACCGTCAAGCTCCAGAAGAGACTCCAGCGGATCCAGAACGCCTCAGCCAGACTCATCCTCGACATCCCCCGGAGCAGCCACATCTCCGGACATCTGAGAGAACTGCACTGGCTCCCCGTCAACAAGAGAATCACCTTCCGTCTCCTCACCCACACACACAAAGCCCTACACGACCAAGGCCCGAGCTACCTCAACAACCGCCTCAACTTCTACGCTCCCAAACGCCACCTTCGATCGACCAACCACGCCCTCGCCGCCGTCCCCCGCATCCGAAGAGAGACAACAGGAGGAAGGTCCTTCTCCTACCTGGCCGCCAAGACCTGGAACACCCTCCCTCCCGACCTTCGCCTGACCCAAGACCACCTCTCCTTCAGGAAGAAACTCAAGACCTGGATGTTCAAGCAGTAGCGGCACCCCCCCCCCCCCCCAAGCACCTTGAGACCCTCTGGGTAAGTAGTGCGCTCTATAAATGCCTTGATTGATTGACATCATTTAGGATATGAGAAGAAACCTGGATTCCTTGCAAAGAGCTTCTCAAAGCAGTCATTTGTGAGGGTTAGAGGCCCACACTTCCAGAGCCTCCGCCTGCTCCCAGTTGTGGGCCCTAGAGCCACCTTGGCTATCTGGCTCGGCATCGCGTTTGACTTTCTGATTATTTTGCGACCGGCGAGGTTCCCCAGATGAAGAATCGGAGCCCTGACGTGGTGGAGTATGCAACTTCATATTTATTATTTCATCTGTCCAGGTAAAAACATACTCCTGCGTGTCGAAGAATAGAGCGCAGGAGCTGTATACTACATGCACTCGGGCCGGGAACAGGAGAATGTAAGAGGGTTTCAGATCTCTGACCCGAGCCTTGGCTGCCTGAAAAGACTGGTGTTGCTGATGCAGCATCCTAGTATAGTCGAGGAAGACCAGGATCCGATGGGTTTCAAATAGGAGCTCATCCTGTGGCCTAGATTGTTTCAGGATGATGTCACGGTTGTGATAATTTAAAATTCTAGCGATATTAGGCTGTGCTTTAGCACCCGGGGCGGCAGCTGGAGCAGGGCCTTTTGTGCGTGTTCTACTATGAAGCATCATGCTAGGGTGTCCGCAGGGATCCATGAGGTAAGCCATTCAGTCAGGAATTTATCCATGTCGTTCCCTTCGCAGTTATCAGGAAAACCCACAAAGTGGAGATTGTTTCTGCATGCACGTCCCTCCGTCTTTAACCTGTGTTGGTAGGCCCTTGGTAACTTTTTCAAGGGTGGACACCATGACTTAGAGTGTAGTGACTGATTCCTCCACACTGGAGACCCAGGACACCACTTCAGTGAGGCGCTTAAACAACCAGCGAACGTTCTGGTGCAATAATGTTACTTCTGAGCCCGATTTTAGCCTTAAGCATGTCTCTTGATTGTGTGCTTGCGGCCAATAACGCAGCTTTGTCTGGTGATGCACCAACGCTTCCTCCCGCGTCTGCACCAGGGGTTCTGACCCCAGTGTGCCGGTCCATCGGGCTTTGCCGGCTGCACTGCCCATGGCCTTATCTTTGGTCACTGTCATAGGCAAGATCCACCAGGGCCCTATACATTGGCCTCTCCGTAGCTTAGCTTCCCTCTAGGTGGGCCCGGAGGCACAGACCATGTCGGCCAAGGCACTGTCTCCAGGCAGATCCTGCAGCTACTTAGTCCTCCCATACAGGAGCTGTGTCCTTAATGCAGCAAATGCAAGGTGAGTGCAATAATGAGGGCTTGAAACAGTGTCCTTATTGTATAAGAAAAAGGGCTACAGGAATGGCACACAAAAGCAATTCACCTCTCTTCAACACTTGACAATGGGGCTCCTGCAGGAGGGACATGGGAGGGTCCCCCTGCCATAAGCAGCACCGGGACCAAGTCTGGCTGCCTCCTTTGTTGGGCAAGAAGCCTCCCACCCAGCGGGACTCTGACCTCCTGCATCGCTGCGGTCTTGTTCATTCTCACTGGTGAGCAGAATATCGTCCCGAGGCCCAGGGCCTCGATGCATGCCGCCCAGCGTCAGCAAGTAATACTGGCCTGACCACTCCCAGGTGGGCATCAAGCAGGCTGTAGGTTCGACGAGGGCAAGCCAGGACCCAGCTGCGTGCCACCTTAGCCCTCCAGCAGCAGTCTTCACATGGCCGGCCAAAGTAGGCCCGGGATCCCGGCTGTGCCGCCACTACCCCAGACACTAACTCAACCTCAAGGGACTACTCCGGCATCAATCGATTCCTCTCACCATAGAGGTCTCCCGCCCGGTCTGTCACCCGGCGGCAGCCCAGGCCCACCGGCACCAGACCCCAGAGTGGCGGTGATGCCACCATCCAGTTGACGGTGCCACAGGCCAGGCCCAAGGAAGTGCGACTCCCACGGCACAGCAGCCGCCTCGGTGTATGCTACAGAGCAGGTCAGTCAATCAGGGCTCGTCTGGGCATCCCCACTACGCCCAGACAGTCTTCCCAGGGCCCAGATAAGTTAGGGAAGCGAGTATCCGGTACGATAATGAAGAATATTGTTGTGGGCTGGCAGGACTTGCTTAAATCGCGTTCACCATGTCGGACGGCTTGGCCACGTCCCTGACTAGCTTAGGATTTGATGTGCAATCCTATGTATAGGATGTGCAGCCATTTTAAAGTATGATGGGCATGAAGACACAGGATATTCTATGGGTCTTGTCTTGTCCCTCCTCTAAGTTTAGCCAATTCATCTTAAAGCAGTTGGTAGACGACCATTGTTTCAATAGAGGGTTGGCCTGAATCTATGCAAAGTATCAGAGCTCAGGTCTGGTCTTCACACAGTCTGATGGTACCAACTGCAAAATGGGAAGTCTAGGCTCAAAAAATGAAGGGCACTGTGGGCCACTGTAAATTTACAGGGCACTGTGAACCCTTGTAAAGGGCTGACTGTTGTACTGTTAGGAGTCCATTTCAAAATGTTACAGCAACATGTTATTCTGCAACAGTAATGGGATGACCAGGCTACTCCGTCCTTATACTGGGCCAGCTAAGATAGGAATTGAATAGCTACTTCAATGCGATCCAACTCTAACAGATTTTAGGTAAACACTGCTCTTTAACCGGACTAAAGAAGGAGAATTGAGGAGGCAGGAATTAATGCAATATGATTACACACATGTGGGGGAGATAGTGGGATCATAAGTACATAGTTTCATCAGTTATGGGGCAGATAAAAGTAAAGTGAATTTCCAACCTACTTTGAACCTTTGACGCAACTTTGTTAAATAATTGAATCAGACAAAGGTTGCAATACACAACACCCTTTTTGGTCTATGAGTCTAGGAGACACACAAAAACATCTTCAGCATATAGTATGCAACTCTAGCCTTCAAAGATGCTTACATTACTTAAAATTGGTAATTAATGCAGGACATCAAATCCACCAACAGGTGATACACTGGGACAAGGCCAGACTAGAATTCAAAATTGGTTCCAAAATATGTTCAAACCAGCCCCACACTGCAGGCACTCCCAGTTAGAATGGGGCTATTGGAGACCACAATTAGGTCATACTAGACCTTCAGGCCCAAAGCAGCCACCCAGCCTACAGCCTAAAGGGAAAATCCCAGAGAAGTACAAAGGCCAACCCACAACCGCAATTGTAATTGGGAATGGATTAAACAATCCATTTTCACCCTTGAACCTTTGATTAATCTATGACTGAGGAAAAAGGAAAGGAGGGGCTACCATAAAACAGGAGCTAACAAAGACCTCAGGGCTTGCCTTCCTACATCCTTTGGTAAAGCCACAAACCAAAAAAAGGGTGTTGGGTTTTCAAAATTTAACAGGAGTAGGCCAATCTGGGTGCCCTAGAAAAAACAATTGTGTAATCCAAGAGCACTGTTTGGCCTTTCAGATTTTTTTGGAGTCCTAAATCGAGTAACTCAGATGCTTCACTTTACCACTTTACCCTCATCTTGTGACCATGGCAATCTCTATTCCCTACATCTTACCCAATGCTAATGATGGAGCTACTGTTTTTTTTCCCTTTTCAAATTTGTATTGATGCAAGGGAGATCAACATAATTCATTAATAAGGAACAACCATTATAACTTTACAAATTGACCTATAGGAGTTCAAATAAATGGTGTTCAAAATTGGAAAACAAAGATATATCTGTAGCCTTGATTGAGGATTATATACATATAGAAATGTACAGACAGCCACTCTAAGCGTGATATCAATCTTTGATCATTAGATGCCAAATAGACTTCAACAATGACGGTATCCCTCTGGTTTTCACCAAAGTCTTTTCTCTCTCAAAGATCTCCAACATAATAGCCCACCATTCAGCTGTACTTCTAGGCTTTGGAGAAATCCAGGCCCTTGAAATAGAAAGCCAAGCAGTAATTAAAATATTAGCAATCACATCTCTTCGTGCCTGATTAGAATTGGTCTTCTATCCCAGCATGATGTCTCTTGTAGTAAATACTATATCTAAACCAAGGCGACTTTAACAATTGTGTGCAATTCCCTGCCAAAATACCAACAACGAAGGGCATGTAGCAAACATGGTTATAATATTAGCAGCCTACAGTCTGCATTTTGGGCAATTCGTCTTATTGCTGAAATATTGTCCCCCTTGCATTCCCCAACTAGCTATTTTTTCCGTGGTATAATATAGCATACAGTTTAAAACTGCTGAAGCTTTAAATTAATTGAGCATACAGCCTCCTCTAGTATTGTGAATGCATCGGTTACCGCTGTAGGGAGAACCTCTATTTCCAACATACTCCATTTTGAGGCTGTGTAAACATGGATCAGTTCTATCCTGAAACAGGTATTGATATGAAATACAGATTGCATGCTTTGGTGGTATCTCCAGTAAAAATTTCAGTATCTAGAATACTATGCAAGCGGCCCATAAAGGCCGCCCAATAATATAATTTAAAATCGGGAAGTTGGAGGCCCCTCTGACTATACGGATACTTTATAAGTTTAATAGCAGAGCGTGCTCGTTTATACCCCCAAATAAAGTTACTTCTTACCCCTTTTTATGTTAAAAAAAGGAGTTAGTGACTCTTAAGGGGATAGAGCGAAATAAATACACACATTTAGGGAGTATCGTCATTTTTATATTATAGCATCTCCCAATTATGCTTATAGGTAGTTTATGTCAGTTTTTTGACTTCTTGCCAACATCTTGTAACAGAGTATCATAATTCAGCCTTAATATGTGTTTAATCTGGGGCATAACACGAATTCCCAAGTAAGGCACCAAAAGATATATCTCAGCTTTAGGACTACCTGGTTCAAAGTTGAACAGCACCTGGGTTTTACTGGGGTTCAACTTGTACCCAGAAAAAAACCCAAAGCTTCTGCTTCGCGCAATTTTTTTTCTAAAGGAGCAGCCAGGTTCATTGTAAAAATGGCGAGATCATCTGCATAAGCAGTTACTTTCAAGTCGTGAGTTTCCGAACGTAAGGGTGGCATGTCTTCATTGGCAAGTAGTATCCGTATAAAAGGTTCAATATAAAGCACAAATAAAAGTGGGTAGAGAGGGCAGCCCCTACGAGTGCCTCTACGTATGCAGAAAGATGTAGATTGAATACTTGCATAGCTCAAGTTGGCCTGCGGCATGCGATATAAGGCTTGTGTCCCTATAAGAAATAGACCCATAATTCCAAATAAGATCAAAGTAGGCCAAAAAGAGCTCCATGCCACCCGATCAAAGGCTTTTTTGGCGTCTAAAAGTATCAGTTAAATTACTATAATCACACAGCATTATAGCCGCATTAGTGTGTGCAGTAGTACCTCGGCCTATTATAAAACCATGTTGCTGGTCCAATACCAATCCTGGCATCAGAGGGGCCAAACAATTAGCCAATACCTTTGCATATATTTTCTAATTAGCGTTAGTATGAGAAATCTGTGGATATGAGCCGCATTCTTCTGGCGGTTTTTCTTTAAAAAAAAATACAACATTTATAGTATCCCAAGTTAGTGGTGCTATCCCAGTATTGCTGATCTCCTGCAAGACCTTGGCTAACAGTAGAACTATAATACTTCTAAATACTTTGTAAAACTCAATAGAGATTGAATCATCCCCCGAAGCCTAGCCTGAGTGTAGCAAAGACCGTGCAGCACAAATTTCCTCCGATTAGACTTCTATAGACAACTAATAGCGTCTTCTTGTAAGCGCTGGAGCTTTGCTTTCTCTAAATACTTATCCAACTTATCTGTATTTATTGCGTCGGATTGTGCATAAAGAGTTTCATAAATACTTTAAATTGTTTGAGTATCATATGAGGTTCAGTGTATAGTGTGCTATCCACACCCTTAAGACCCTTTATTACAATTTTAGCTTTTCTGTCAGCTAGCTGGTATGCGAGTATCTTCCCCACTTGTTCACCATATTCGTATTTAATAGCACGATTCCTGTTGTAAAAAGCTGCGGCCCTCTCCTGTGATATCCCCCCTAGTGATGCTTGTGCTTCAGCAGTATCAGCATATAACTGTGTTTGTCTAGGGTCAATTTGTCTAATAGCTACAGCATGTCATACTTCTAAGTTAGCAAGCTTTAGGTAGATAGTTTTAAGAGTAGCATCTCTAGTTGTATTCTCTTGTAGTATGTTTTGTTGTGTGATGCCCCTAATATATGCCTTCATTGAATCCCAAACGATAACAGAGGTGGCCGTATTCAGATTGATCTGAATGAACTCTGCCAGTAATTTCTCCATGTGTGTGATATACTCACTGTTAGTCAATAAGTAACGTGGAAAAGAGAAAGAGCGCCTAACGTTATTTACTGACTGTATTTGAAAGCAAAACACTATTGGGTTATGGTCCGATGTTATTTTTGGACATACCTTAATCGTACCTAAATGAAGCGTAGTGTCACTAGCCCAAGCCAAATCTATCCAGGAATATTGCTTATGGGTACATGAGTAATGTGTATATCCTGGGAGATTAGGGTAAAGAGTTCTCCTTACGTATTTTATGTCATGCAATCGTGCCAACTCTAAAATAGATGCCAGTTCTTTCGGCATCCTAATGAAGGTTTGCCGACTACGCCCCCATAATTATTAAGACCCCTTGCCATTTTAATAATGTTAGCACTAAGACCTTGTGGTCATCGACATTATACCCATAAACGGCAACTAAGAAGTATTTTATACCGTAGATTTCCAGCTGGGCAATTACCCACCTCCCTCCATGATCTGCCAGTACCTATATAATTTGTATGCAAGCGTTTTACTAATTAAGATAGCAGTTCCTCTAATAAAAACATTTTGAGAAGTACATACTATTGTTTGATATCTTAACTGATCAAGCAGCCTCCTATCCCTATAAGCAATGTGAGTTTCTGTTAAAAATACAAGATGAGGTTTATGCATATCTATTTCCTCTCGAACACATTGACGCTTTTGTGCAGCATTTAATCCAGACATTCCAACATAAACATTTAAGTAAAGCCATAGTATTTTATTATGTGACAATATACCATTGACATTCCCGAGAGACAAGTAGTGTCCACTAAATAATCCTCAAAAATGTTATCTCCAGTTGTAATAAGAATTCCCATAAACTGGCTTTTGTTTAAAGCATTTTGCATTTCCGTTTTCCGATCTCCCTTGCGGTTTCTCACCATAAACCCACCTCCACCACCACCCATCCCATCCCTCCCACAGCCCACCCAGTGCCTGATGAAAAGTATCACCCCCTCATTGCTGTCAAGGGTCAGACAGCTTTTGAGAGTCATCGCATCCAGAGAACACCCCCTACACCTATAGATATAGAGAGCGTATTTAAAACAGAAAAAGTATAAAGAGAAGGGAGAAACCCCCATAAGAGACATGGGGAGGTAACTATAGAAAAATTTAAATCAGACATTGTTAAGCTTGCAAATTAATATTTAGTGGCTACTCCACCTTATATAAACCAACTGCCTCCCCCTGATAAAAAACCTCCCTAATGTATCTTGCATGTGAAGCTATTTAGCCCCTTGCCTCCATTTGGCCGAAATTTGCTGCCCCTCTTGCTCCGTATATATTAGCTGTGTTTGCCCATCTTTAGTAATTTTTATGCAAGCTGGTTCTTGCAAAAAACTTGAGATTAGAACAGGGGCAAGTGGAAAAGGAAGATGGCGGATCATTGCCGCAATTGAGAGTCACGTCCAGAGCCACTCCCGCACCACTTTGGCCGGGAGAGAAGTTGAAGAGCAGGGGATTCATGAATCGATGTAAGGAAAGCAACGAGGCTGCCGGATTTTTATTGGAAGTAGCGACTAGGGCTTCCTATGTTATTGGTTGTTGGGAGTAGGGTGGGACTGGGGCTAGGGTTAGGATTTCTATTGGAAGTAGGGACTAGGGCTTCCTATGTTATTGGTTGTTGGGTGTAGGGTGGGGCTAGGGTTAGACCTTTAATTGGAAATAGCTATTTAGGGCTTCTGGTGTGATTGGTTGTTGGACTAGTTGTGGGACTAAGAGTAGGGTTAGGCTTTCTATTGGAAGTAGGGACTAGGGCTACGTGAACCATTGGCTGCTCGGACATGGGTTGGGACTACTGGTAGGGCTATAGCCTTTATTGGACGTAGAGATCAGGGTTTTTGAACTGATTGGGTGCTTGGACTAGGACTAAGATTTGCAGTAAGGTCCTGGTCTCCTATTGGTTCTAGATTTTAGGGCTAGTGTTGTGATTGGATAGTGGTAGGGTTGGGGTTCCCAATGGCTGAAGGGGTCACCTGATTACTAAGGCTATAAAAAAGGCCAGGCTTAGGGTGTCTCAGCCCAGGCGTCGAGGCTAAGGGCGGAGAGGACAAGGGTAGTTGCCTGTTTGAGCCTGTTAAAGGCGTAGAGGACAAGGGTAGCTGCCTGTTTGAGCCTGTTCGAGACTGGTCGGGACTAGGGCCAGAAGTGCTGCCCGTTTTCTCATTTAGCAATACCCAAAACTCCTTTTTACTCATCCAAAAGCCTCCTCCTATTGCTAAAACCTAAAAAAAAAAAAAAATGTTAAAAAAAAAATCTTTTTACTCTTTTATCCCTCCACTATCCTTTTCAATCGAAATTAACTGACTAACATGTTCACTTCTCAAATTCCGTATTAAACTATACTAATATACTACCCAAATAACTGAATAACATATCCACTACTCAAATTACTTCATATGTTTTTTTCCTATACTAATTTTCAACAGTAATCCTTTATGGGTTCCGGAGTGGCGTGCTACTCGCCAGAAAAGCGATTCAACACCCAACAGGGGTAACAAGTGCTATATGAATGCAAATCTTTCTTCCCCTTTTATCCCTCCGCTATCCTTTTCACTCCAAGTAACTGACTAATATCCACCACTGAAATTACTTCATACTTCACCATATTAATTCAGCACTAATCCTTTGTAGGCTCCCTGAATAGCGTGCGTCAACAAGCGCTATATAAATACAAACCTTTGTCCTCCTCTATCCTTCTGCTATCATTCCAAATCCAAATAACGGACTAACCTAGCCACCACTTAAAATGTACTTGCATGTTTCACTATACTAATTCAACACTAATCCTCTGTGGGCCCCGGAGTAGCGTGCTACTCCCCGAAAAAACGCTTTGACGCCTCATCTGGGGTAGTAGCCGCTATATAAATGCAATTATTTTTCAATTTTTTTTATTTTTTTTATTTATTATGTTTTGGCTCTCAAAGAGGGCCACATAAAATATACAATGTAAAACAACAGGGCAGATACAAGACAAAATCGGGACATTTGAGGAACGGGATTGAATCCAAAATAGACAAACGGAAACTAAACTACAAAAGGTCGGACAGTCAAGACATCTCCAGGTACATATTAATAAATAGCTAAAAAACCTTTAAAAAAGTTAAAGATATGGAAACAGAACATTTCATTAGGAGGGCAATAAAGTGCATGAAGAAAGCCATTTAAAGTGACAATGCCAAGGCGGAGACAGATTACTTTTAACCAACGGGTGCGCAATTTACGGAGCATGGGGCAAATCAGTAAAACGTACATGCAGTCCTGGGTGCTCAATTTACATAAATTGCACAAAGCAGAGGAGCCATACCATTTGGATAACAGTAGATTTAGGGGAATTAAATCATAACGTAAAAGAAACCAAAATCTACGAATACCATGCGGTAGGTTCCATATGACATACGGTTGTGGCGACTTCAACACATAGGAATTAAGGAGGAGTTCTACATTCCTTTTCTCACAAACTGAGTTTTTATCAGAGTGAAAACATAAATCCCACGAGGCTTCCTTCAAAACGAGTTTTAACTGTAAGGGAGAATATGAGAACAGAACGTTTTCATCTAACTTTAGAAGGGTTACAGCCCTTCTAAAGTTACTTACAAGTTTAGAAAACTCTTTAAAATTTCCCAATAGTTCACTTCTGAGGAGAGCTCGTATAGTCCCTACTCCCGCTCTAGCCAAACAGGCCACCCATCTTATTATGGCACATAATCCCTGTACCCAGCTGCTCCTGAGTCCAAAGTCGAGCCTGCAGGCGGCCACAGAGCACGCAGTGTTTAGGGAAGATAGAGATCTTAAGAGTTTCCCCTCAAGCTTATGGCAAAAGTCCCAGTTTTTCACCTCTATGAGTTCGATACCATACAAAATTGTTGCGGGAATTTTGGATCTATAAACTTCCAATAGACTCGAAAAGTGCCTTTTTCCCGTTGCCTGGTATAGAGAGTTTAAACCTTTGCCATGGGCAAGAGCTTTGCGAGAACAATGCTCTATATGGAGCCTCTCACTCAAGCTAGCCGTGATTATTTTTCCCAGAAATGTATAGGAATTTACAACCTCCAATTTTTGGCCCCCAATAAACCAACCAAAATCTACAGAGCGGCACTTCTTCTTACCGGCTATGCACATCACTTTACTTTTGGTAATGTTGATCTTCATGCCATGGTCTGCAGCAAAAGCGTGAAGAGCATGTAGCCGATTTGCAAGACCTTTAGGGGTCAAGTCAAGAATAAGGACATCGTCAGCATACATCAGGCAGGATATTGGAGTCCCCCCCACCACCGGGGCAATCCCCTCACTGGCAGACAAGGCGGCGGGTAGGTCTGCCGTGTATAAGGAGAACAAAAGGGGCGCCAATAAACAGCCTTGTTTAAGGCCATTCAAAGATGGAATTTGTGAAGATAGCCCCCTTTTGCCCCCCAACAAGACCCTACACCAGGTCTCTGTATGGAGAGACCGAACCAGCTCCAACAGAAGGGTTGGGGCACCAAACGCCGCCAGTTTTCTCCACAGCGTTCCGCGATCTACTTTGTCGAACGCTGTGGAGAAATCAATAAAGGCGGCATACACTACCCCTCCTCTCACCTGGACATATTTATCTGTAACCACATGGAGAGTGGTGAGATTGTCTAGCGTACCGTGGTCCCTACGAAAGCCGGTCTGTTCAAACGGCAAGATGTTGCTCTCCTCGACCCAATCGGAGAGGGAATTAAGAAGACATTTCGCAAAGACCTTTCCGATGGAGTCGAGAAGAGCAATCAAGCGGTAATTGCTGGGGCTATCCCTTGTACCCTTCTTGAAAATGGGGACCAAGATACTTCCCCTCCAGGATGCAGGTACCGTTTTGGACAAAAAACAAGCTCTATACAGAGGATACAGGATTTTACTCCACTTTAAAGGGTCTTGTTTAAGGACCGTCATGGGAAGTTCATCCGGGCCCATTGCCCCAGAGTGACGCATGTTTTTTATAGCCATCTCGATTTCTTTTTCTGTAGGGTAATTAACAAGACCTTCAGATGCAGCATTTATGGGAATATCATCACCTGAAATCCCGTTCCCTGCATAGAGATCCCGGATGTAAGAAATCCATATCTCTTCCGCTATGGGAATGGGGGAGGGACTTAGTCTCGTACCACAGCCCTTCCCAATTATTGCCCAAAAATCTCTGATTCTACCATGAACAACAGATTCCCTCAGATTAATCCACACATTGTCCTCCCTTTCCTTTTTAATTTTTAGCTTAATTCTGCATCTCTTTCTTCTTAACCTTGAAATTTCTTTTCCGCGTTCCAAGACTCTATCTAAATATTGTTCACGGACTAATTTATTTATTTCCCTATTCAGGGTACGCAGTATACTAGGGACCACTACCCCTTTTCTAGGGCGTACGTTTTTTTTGGCATAAAGTATAATATTTCGCATGAATTCTTCAAAATAAACTAATTCGTTCCCACGCCACTCATTTATTACCATTAGGGTATCAGACAAAAAGTCCTGTACCCCGTTAACAGCGGAAGGATTCCAGAAGCACCTTCCCAAAGAAGCGTGGAAGGCAGCATCGCTGCCATTAAGAGACCAAGACGCAGTGGTCATGGGCTTTAAGGAAATAGTTATTAACAATATGCTATGGTCACTAAGGGATGTGGGTATGATCTTAAGGTCCTGAATATACGGAAACAAACCATAATCTGCAATTGCATAGTCCAAGATAGAAGACCCAAAAGGAGATTTGTGAGTACATTTAGCAGGTACGTCAGACGGAAATCTCCCGTTTAGAATGAGACCGTCAACGGCCGCTAATTCTTTTAGCAAGATCTTCCCTCTTTTGTTTGTCTCTAGCTTATCAGGGAAGAGCGTTTGGGGGACAAAATGCGCCTCTTCTTTAGCTTTATTCCTGAAAAGTTTCAGACTAACATTGGAGATTTTGCAATTCAAGTCTCCTACAAGCAAAATTTCCGGAGGGGATGGGACATTTTTAATCCGATCAATATATCGGAAGACCTGCTGCAGACTAACGTTAAAACACTCTTCTGGGGGTATATACACATTAAGAATTACAATAGGTGACTTTATACCATTATGGAACAGATTTTCGATGGTTATAGCGTGGAAATGTTTACTTGGGTCGACAATTTGGGATTATCCTTTGTTTTTGTAGATAAGGCACTATGCAGCCAGTTCCACCGGTTATTATCCTCTATAAAAGAGGAATTCTGAATTAGCGGGAGTGGCTTCACGTGCGAGACTGAGCGTTTTCCCCTAGAGACCCAAATTTTCAGGTCTCTAAGAGGGGAGGCTACCCCATTTTGCTCATCACCCCCAAACACCTTTCCAAACAAAGGATTTGTATTACCAGGGTTAGAAACAGGAAGGATGTCAATACCTGTACGTTGAAAATTCTCGGCTTGCTCTAATATCAGATTTACTATGATAGGAGAATAGAATTTAACCCTTATACTCAATACCCTGGCTCCACCCAACAGGGAGACTAAGTCAATATCCCTAGATTGAATATGGTAAAGACTTTCAATCTCGCTAAAGCGTTTAAGAAGCCATGCTCTGTTTAACGGTAAGTCAACATCAAATAAAGGTAAAAAGTCTAATACATGAACGTCCACAGGAGCCTTAGAGTTTTTTTTGAGGCCGGACAGGAAGGAAACGGTCTTCAGTCTCTAGAGCTACAGAGAAAGGAGGGGCCAAAGGGTTGAGGACCCCAGATGGATATAAGATTGGAGCTCCTGTCGCAGACTGTGAAGAAGAGCATGGGAGAGAACCCCCCATTTGTGGCATATCTTCCAGAGGCGTTGGTGGACACCGATCACTTTCCACCTTTAAAGATGTCGAAGTGGATAAGTTCAGTTCAATATCCGCCTTTACGGAGGTGGAGGAGGGAACCACATCAATTTCATCGTTCTCCCTTGCAGCTGAAGTATTTTGGAAGATTATCCAACGCTGCCTTTTCTTCCTGTATTTTCGAATTGGTTTCCTTCTATTCCCTTTATTGATTTTAGGTTTACCATTTTTTACCTTTACCTCTTGTTTATCGTCCAGGGTATCTTTTTTATTTTCTGACATGAACATAGGGAATAAATCTTGGACCACTTTGGGACTTAAATGCAATTACAATACAATACAATTACAATACATCCGATGCTGGCTCTGTTAGCAAGGACGCCACCCTGGGTCTGGAGTCTTACCCGGCAGGGCTAGCTTGACTCCTAGCACTCTTCTCTTGGCTGGTTCTCCCTGACACGCACACTTGCTTGTGCTCGCGCTTCACTTGGAATGGCTTCGCTGTAAGAAATGGCCTCGCTGTAAGAAATGGCCCCGCTGTAAGAAATGGCGCCGCTGTAAGAAATGGCGCCGCTGTAAGAAATGGCTCCGCTGTAAGAAATGGCTCCGCTGTAAGAAATGGCCCCGAAGTGTGGCAGAGCTGGCTCATGGTCTACCACAGCAGTAACTGACCCGGCAGCTGCAGATCCTGAAACACACCTCCCCACTTCCAAAGGTAATGCTGCTCAACTGCCTATGTCTATAGTAGGACGTCCTATAATGAAAGTATTGCAATCAGGTAAAGTCCCTGAAATGGTTAATCATAGCAGCTTTTCTAATTTTCGACCGGAGGGGGAGATGACAGAGGCACTAATGGAGGCAGCTGTTTATCTACCGGCAGTGATGTCGTCAATATTGCCGGCTCCGACATTGGCTATAAGCCAGGATTATACTTCGAGTTTCAGAATTTTACAACCCCTATCTCTGAGTACTGGGGAAGGAGGTGAGAGCTCTGACCTTTTGCAGAGGGGGCTGCTTGACGATGTGGAAAGTTTGGTATCATTTAGATTGGTTGATGGAGGCATCAGACTGAACGGGAGATTGAAGGAACAAGTTGAAGCAGCAGTGACTATACAGTCGGCAAACTCTCAGCTGTATCAATTTTCACTTGATAATTGCCCCGGGGTCTAAAGCAGCAATGTAACTTAGCCATGAGGGACACATTGGGTCAACTACCTGATAATGGGAACGTGCAGGCGAAATGCAGTCCTGGTTTTGACACTGATAGAAATGGGGAAGCAGATATGCAAGCATTCCTGTAGAGCCCCCCAATCACCTCCATTGACCTTTCCAGCTGCAACATTAATGATACCCCGAATGCCCCCAGCATTAACACAAATTACTCTGCCCTTAAGGTTGGGATACTTTATCCTGAATCGACTACTCTGTCGCCTGGACAAAAGAAAGGCAATGTTAAGACTAAGACCACAAGATACTATAATAAGCCAATAGGTCTCGCCTTTGGGACCTTATGTGCTTAGCCAGAACATTCGGCTATGTTGTAGAGCATTGCGGCTGCTGTGTATTATGTTGAAAAGTTATAATAAAAAGTGTTAAGCATTTAATAAATATAATAAAAAGTGTTAAGCATTTTTGTTACCTTTATATAAACGAAGACGACATTATATACAACTGAAAACCCCGATTAAAAAAAGATTTTAACATAAAAATACATAAAAACATAAAATCCCTCTGTCACACATTCTACATCTATTACCCACACGACTTGCCCTGATCTGTGTTTTATCAGCTTAAATTGCCGATCTCTCTCTGAACATAAGAGAGACATTTTTGACCTCCTTATGTCCTCAAGCCCTGCAGCCATGTTTGTGACTAAAACATGGCTAAATGAGAGCTCCGGCCCGGACATCGCCATGGCTCTCCCTAATAACTACACCTTTTTGGGGAGAAACCGAGCTCACAAGGAGGGTGGTGGTATTGCCATCATCGTTAAAAGGGAATATTCCTGCAAATGGGAAGATCTTGATTTCTCACCGGTTGCACACCTATAGATCCATAGGTGCATCTCCCATGGCACCAGTTTGTTTGCTGAATCAGCTAAAGTTTTAATTCAAAAAATTCCAATCAGCCGTTATGTTTTTTTGAAAGTAAAATTATATTTCACATTGTTCTTGGTTATCACAATGTTTTTTCATTCATCGTTTGTAGCGACATAATCCAATGCATTTCGGTGAAAAGGTTCACCTTCGTCAGGGATTTTCTACAAACAAAATAAACAGTATACATTGTAACTTTCCTTAAATGAACAGTAGTTACATTCACATTTTGTTATAACATTTGTTACTCTCACATGCATATCTGTGTGTTTTTAAACTGAAAGTTTGCCTCCCACTCGAGTTAGTGCTAATGTGCATTCGGTTACCGTGATACTAAGGCACTAAATATTAGCTGTCCGTTAGGCGGTGGTTTTTTTTAAAAAAAAGGGAAGAATGGGCTTTAAAGCTGTACTGCACGCGGTTAAAAACTCGCTACCATTCTGGTTGTCCTTACTCTCGCCCATGCTCACCTTGTGCTACTTCGATCGTTTCCTTCCGCTCCTGCCTGCGGGTGGGTCTGTTACGAAATGAGCTCTCTAACTCTGAGTAATGACGCTGACGCTGCGTGAGTTGCGCATGCGCAGTATGGGAGTTTATCGTGTTTTTTTTCTTGTTAACTGCTGTGTGTGGTGAACATAAAGTTTTCAACTCATGTAACTTTACCTACTCGATGTTATGAGTGTTACACTTGAATACAATGGGTCGAAGTTAATCAACGCGCTCCAAAACCGTGAAGTGGTTTAGAGTTGCTATGTTAATGGCTCATTCTGGTGTATGTGGTGTGTTATGTACAAACTGGGTTATAAATAACATAAAAATTCTGTTCGATCATTTAAGCCATTCGACTTAAGACTGTTCAAATAATAAATCCAGTGATTTTCACGTTTCAACAAATTCTTTTTGTTCAATGTTCCTTCCTTTTTTGGTACAATTTCCAAAACACAAGCTCTCAATTGGTTTAGATTGTGTCGTTTTTCTTCAAAATGGATGGCTATTGTGGATTTCGTGGAATGGGTTCTTATATTGCTCTTGTGTTCTGTCAATCTTACTTTTAGTTTTCTTTCAGTATGTCCCACATATACGCTTCCACATGGGCATTTTAAAAGATAAACCACATTCGTGGTGTCGCAAGTTGCATTAACCCTCAGAGGTATTTTGTGTCCTTTCATAGGGTGACTGATATTCGACCCCTTGATGATGTTGTGACAGTTGGCACAATTTAAGCACGGTACTGTTCCTCTGTATATCTGATGGGGTGTGGTTTGTTTGGGTTTTTTTAACAGATCACTTAGGTTTTTGCCTCTTGAGTGAGCAAACAAAGGTTCCTGGTCAAATATTCCATTGAAATCGCTTTCCATTTTGACTATTTGCCAATTCCTATAAATGATTCTTTTGAATTGGGAGCTCACATTTGAGTATTTACTGACACATGTTATTCTCTGTGATTTGGTGCTGGGCTTGTAGGTTAGTAATTCGGATCTTGTTTTCTTTTCGGCTCTGGCCTGTGATTTTCGGATCATTTCTTCTGGATAGCCTCTATTTGCAAATCTTTGTGCCATGTTTTGTAATTGTTCCTGGCATACGTGATCCTCCGAGACCACTCGTTTAACCCTAAGAAATTGAGTATAGGGGAGGTGTGCCTTCAATGTTGGAGGATGGTGGCTGGAGTAATGTAGTAAGTTGTTCTTATCGGTGGGTTTCCGATACAGGTTCGTCATGATGATTCCATTTTTCAATGTAATTTCCACGTCAAGGTATTGAATAGTGGTGTCGTTAATATTCCATGTGAATTTGATTCTTTCGTTTTTTTCATCCAATCTTTTTAATTGTTGTTCCAAAGATTCTTGGGTTCCTTTCCATATGATGAACATGTCATCTATGAATCTCATGTAGGCTAGCAGATGTGTGGCCCATTCCTGGTCATTATAAATGTGTTCCTCCTCAAATGCTCCCATGAACAAATTCGCATACGCCGGTGCGGCGCAATTTCCCATGGCGGTTCCATTGAGTTGAATATACCAGTGTTTCTCGTAGGTGAAGTAGCTGTTCATAAGAGTGAATTCCATGAGTTTCAGCAAGAAGAGTTGTAGGTCTTGTGTATATGTACTTTGTAGTAATGCTTTCTCTATAGCATCTAGGCCTTCTCTGTGGGGTATGGCTGTGTATAATGTTTTTACATCAATGGTTGCCATGATGCAATCTGGTTCAATTTTGACTGCTTGTAGTTTCACCAAAAAGTCTGTGGTGTCTTTTATGTAGGAGAGGTTTTTGATGACTAAAGGTTGCAAATATCTATCTATAAATTTCCCCACTGGTTCATGGATACTCATCTTAGTGGAAACGATGGGTCGGCACGGTGGTTTCTTTGGATCTTTATGTACCTTGGGAACCAGGTATATAGTGGGACTCTTTGGATTTTCTTGCGTCAGGTATTGTTTTGTTTTTTCGTTGATGGTTCCCTCTTCGGTGGCTTGATTCAATATGACCTGTAACGTTTTTCGTATTTCCATGGTAGGATCGTAATTTATTTCCATGTAGGTGTTTGTGTCTCCTAAGTGTGTTTGCATGACTGCCTCGTAGAACTCTTTCTCCATAATTACTGTTGCACCTCCTTTGTCTGCTTTTTGGCAGATTATTTGAGTGTTGTTGGCTATACTTTCAATGGCACCGAATTCTTTTTTGGACATGTTTGGATTCTTTGCCCTCTTGTTGGTGTTGATTTTATTGATTTCCTGTTTACATAAGTTTTCAAAAAGGTCTATCATCTTGTGTGATATGGGAGGCATGTAGTTACTTGGAGTTTTCAACCCTTTCAATTCATCGTCTTTTGGTGTAGTTTTTTCCCAAACAAACCACACCCCATCAGATATACAGAGGAACAGTACCGTGCTTAAATTGTGCCAACTGTCACAACATCATCAAGGGGTCGAATATCAGTCACCCTATGAAAGGACACAAAATACCTCTGAGGGTTAATGCAACTTGCGACACCACGAATGTGGTTTATCTTTTAAAATGCCCATGTGGAAGCGTATATGTGGGACATACTGAAAGAAAACTAAAAGTAAGATTGACAGAACACAAGAGCAATATAAGAACCCATTCCACGAAATCCACAATAGCCATCCATTTTGAAGAAAAACGACACAATCTAAACCAATTGAGAGCTTGTGTTTTGGAAATTGTACCAAAAAAGGAAGGAACATTGAACAAAAAGAATTTGTTGAAACGTGAAAATCACTGGATTTATTATTTGAACAGTCTTAAGCCGAATGGCTTAAATGATCGAACAGAATTTTTATGTTATTTATAACCCAGTTTGTACATAACACACCACATACACCAGAATGAGCCATTAACATAGCAACTCTAAACCACTTCACGGTTTTGGAGCGCGTTGATTAACTTCGACCCATTGTATTCAAGTGTAACACTCATAACATCGAGTAGGTAAAGTTACATGAGTTGAAAACTTTATGTTCACCACACACAGCAGTTAACAAGAAAAAAAAACACGATAAACTCCCATACTGCGCATGCGCAACTCACGCAGCGTCAGCGTCATTACTCAGAGTTAGAGAGCTCATTTCGTAACAGACCCACCCGCAGGCAGGAGCGGAAGGAAACGATCGAAGTAGCACAAGGTGAGCATGGGCGAGAGTAAGGACAACCAGAATGGTAGCGAGTTTTTAACCGCGTGCAGTACAGCTTTAAAGCCCATTCTTCCCTTTTTTTTAAAAAACCACCGCCTAACGGACAGCTAATATTTAGTGCCTTAGTATCACGGTAACCGAATGCACATTAGCACTAACTCGAGTGGGAGGCAAACTTTCAGTTTAAAAACACACAGATATGCATGTGAGAGTAACAAATGTTATAACAAAATGTGAATGTAACTACTGTTCATTTAAGGAAAGTTACAATGTATACTGTTTATTTTGTTTGTAGAAAATCCCTGACGAAGGTGAACCTTTTCACCGAAATGCATTGGATTATGTCGCTACAAACGATGAATGAAAAAACATTGTGATAACCAAGAACAATGTGAAATATAATTTTACTTTCAAAAAAACATAACGGCTGATTGGAATTTTTTGAATTAAAACTTTAGCTGATTCAGCAAACAAACTGGTGCCATGGGAGATGCACCTATGGATCTATAGGTGTGCAACCGGTGAGCATTTATTTAGAACACTCCAGGAGGGGAGTGATTCCCATGAGCACAGTATAAACCATTGACAAAGCCAAGGCGGTGCACGTTCCCTACATCCACAAAGCTTGAAGCATAACCCCCCACAGGGAGGTAGCACGCCCAACGACAGCAACATGCAATATGAAGAAATCACGCATTCTACAGACCAACGAGCAGATACTTTTGCCTACACGGCGGAAGCAAGCGAAAAAATATATTCATTAATACAAGCGGAGACCACAGAACCAAAAGTCACCAGAAATAAGGAACAACAAATTAAACAACTTATGTACCTTACACGGAGAGAAATTAACCAACGACTCCATGCTAATACCATGATTAAATACCACAAGGCACAACGAATCCCCAGAGGCCTCAGAATAGCCCTAAAACCATCCTTGTGCAAAAATTCTAAACCATTTACCGAACGGTGGTTTGCTATACTGAATAAATGCAGTTTGGATTTGATTTTACTCATCATAGAGGAATTGGCAAAAATATTGGAAGAGCTAAAAACAGAGATCGAAACTGTAACAGAAGAACTCAAAAAGGGAGCCACAGAGGAAGAACTACAAACAATCATCGATGACATCAACGCACAATTGGCAAACCATGTACAGGAAGTCAATGAACGAAAACTAAGGAAATACAGGAGAGATACCCTCGACTATAAATTACAGGAAGTTTATACTTGGGCGGAAGTTTACGCCAGAAGGCGACAAACGAAACAATACACCTCCCAAACAGACACATCATCTACAGATAGTGATAGATCAGAACAAAGAAGAGCACCTACCAAAAACAAACCAACAGACAAACCAACAACATCGGAGCCTTTTTTAGACGCAGGCCAAACAGCACTAGAAGACCCAGGAGGGGACGCAACAAAAACAAAAGAAAAAAGTCCGCCCCAAACGAGGAATACAACAACCAGGAAAGAGAGAAAGAAACAGCATTGACCACACAGGAAAATCTAGTACTAAATATTTCAAACCAAAATCTTACAGACATACAAATTAACACCTTGCAAAGAGGATTATCGTTCGTACCAACCAGTCACACCAATCAATTAGAATTGGAAGTAAGTCTTTTCAAGCTCACACGCAAGATGAGATTGAGACATTTCTTTGAAAACGTCATCACAGAAAAAACTACACCAAAAGACGATGAATTGAAAGGGTTGAAAACTCCAAGTAACTACATGCCTCCCATATCACACAAGATGATAGACCTTTTTGAAAACTTATGTAAACAGGAAATCAATAAAATCAACACCAACAAGAGGGCAAAGAATCCAAACATGTCCAAAAAAGAATTCGGTGCCATTGAAAGTATAGCCAACAACACTCAAATAATCTGCCAAAAAGCAGACAAAGGAGGTGCAACAGTAATTATGGAGAAAGAGTTCTACGAGGCAGTCATGCAAACACACTTAGGAGACACAAACACCTACATGGAAATAAATTACGATCCTACCATGGAAATACGAAAAACGTTACAGGTCATATTGAATCAAGCCACCGAAGAGGGAACCATCAACGAAAAAACAAAACAATACCTGACGCAAGAAAATCCAAAGAGTCCCACTATATACCTGGTTCCCAAGGTACATAAAGATCCAAAGAAACCACCGTGCCGACCCATCGTTTCCACTAAGATGAGTATCCATGAACCAGTGGGGAAATTTATAGATAGATATTTGCAACCTTTAGTCATCAAAAACCTCTCCTACATAAAAGACACCACAGACTTTTTGGTGAAACTACAAGCAGTCAAAATTGAACCAGATTGCATCATGGCAACCATTGATGTAAAAACATTATACACAGCCATACCCCACAGAGAAGGCCTAGATGCTATAGAGAAAGCATTACTACAAAGTACATATACACAAGACCTACAACTCTTCTTGCTGAAACTCATGGAATTCACTCTTATGAACAGCTACTTCACCTACGAGAAACACTGGTATATTCAACTCAATGGAACCGCCATGGGAAATTGCGCCGCACCGGCGTATGCAAATTTGTTCATGGGAGCATTTGAGGAGGAACACATTTATAATGACCAGGAATGGGCCACACATCTGCTAGCCTACATGAGATTCATAGATGACATGTTCATCATATGGAAAGGAACCCAAGAATCTTTGGAACAACAATTAAAAAGATTGGATGAAAAAAACGAAAGAATCAAATTCACATGGAATATTAACGACACCACTATTCAATACCTTGACGTGGAAATTACATTGAAAAATGGAATCATCATGACGAACCTGTATCGGAAACCCACCGATAAGAACAACTTACTACATTACTCCAGCCACCATCCTCCAACATTGAAGGCACACCTCCCCTATACTCAATTTCTTAGGGTTAAACGAGTGGTCTCGGAGGATCACGTATGCCAGGAACAATTACAAAACATGGCACAAAGATTTGCAAATAGAGGCTATCCAGAAGAAATGATCCGAAAATCACAGGCCAGAGCCGAAAAGAAAACAAGATCCGAATTACTAACCTACAAGCCCAGCACCAAATCACAGAGAATAACATGTGTCAGTAAATACTCAAATGTGAGCTCCCAATTCAAAAGAATCATTTATAGGAATTGGCAAATAGTCAAAATGGAAAGCGATTTCAATGGAATATTCGACCAGGAACCTTTGTTTGCTCACTCAAGAGGCAAAAACCTAAGTGATCTGTTAAAAAAACCCAAACAAACCACACCCCATCAGATATACAGAGGAACAGTACCGTGCTTAAATTGTGCCAACTGTCACAACATCATCAAGGGGTCGAATATCAGTCACCCTATGAAAGGACACAAAATACCTCTGAGGGTTAATGCAACTTGCGACACCACGAATGTGGTTTATCTTTTAAAATGCCCATGTGGAAGCGTATATGTGGGACATACTGAAAGAAAACTAAAAGTAAGATTGACAGAACACAAGAGCAATATAAGAACCCATTCCACGAAATCCACAATAGCCATCCATTTTGAAGAAAAACGACACAATCTAAACCAATTGAGAGCTTGTGTTTTGGAAATTGTACCAAAAAAGGAAGGAACATTGAACAAAAAGAATTTGTTGAAACGTGAAAATCACTGGATTTATTATTTGAACAGTCTTAAGCCGAATGGCTTAAATGATCGAACAGAATTTTTATGTTATTTATAACCCAGTTTGTACATAACACACCACATACACCAGAATGAGCCATTAACATAGCAACTCTAAACCACTTCACGGTTTTGGAGCGCGTTGATTAACTTCGACCCATTGTATTCAAGTGTAACACTCATAACATCGAGTAGGTAAAGTTACATGAGTTGAAAACTTTATGTTCACCACACACAGCAGTTAACAAGAAAAAAAACACGATAAACTCCCATACTGCGCATGCGCAACTCACGCAGCGTCAGCGTCATTACTCAGAGTTAGAGAGCTCATTTCGTAACAGACCCACCCGCAGGCAGGAGCGGAAGGAAACGATCGAAGTAGCACAAGGTGAGCATGGGCGAGAGTAAGGACAACCAGAATGGTAGCGAGTTTTTAACCGCGTGCAGTACAGCTTTAAAGCCCATTCTTCCCTTTTTTTTTTAAAAAACCACCGCCTAACGGACAGCTAATATTTAGTGCCTTAGTATCACGGTAACCGAATGCACATTAGCACTAACTCGAGTGGGAGGCAAACTTTCAGTTTAAAAACACACAGATATGCATGTGAGAGTAACAAATGTTATAACAAAATGTGAATGTAACTACTGTTCATTTAAGGAAAGTTACAATGTATACTGTTTATTTTGTTTGTAGAAAATCCCTGACGAAGGTGAACCTTTTCACCGAAATGCATTGGATTATGTCGCTACAAACGATGAATGAAAAAACATTGTGATAACCAAGAACAATGTGAAATATAATTTTACTTTCAAAAAAACATAACGGCTGATTGGAATTTTTTGAATTAAAACTTTAGCTGATTCAGCAAACAAACTGGTGCCATGGGAGATGCACCTATGGATCTATAGGTGTGCAACCGGTGAGCATTTATTTAGAACACTCCAGGAGGGGAGTGATTCCCATGAGCACAGTATAAACCATTGACAAAGCCAAGGCGGTGCACGTTCCCTACATCCACACAGATCTTGATTTCCCCAATTGTGAAGCCGGTCTCTTTAAGCTTTTACTTTCTCCTAATTTTACTTTGACTGGAACTCTTATTTATCGTCCTCCGGGCTCGGCCTGTGCATGGGCATCTTCCCTCCCAGAGCTCATTGCCCCTTTGATGTTACAATCCACCAACTTCCTAATAGTGGGTGATTTAAATATTCACTTCAACCACATATCCTGCCCTATTAGTACTCGTTTGCTACAGGATCTGGCCGCCCTTGATTTACATCTGCATAATTCTGGCCCTACCCATAAAGCTGGTAACTTACTGGACCCCATTTTTTCTAATCTTAACACCATCACTTGCCTTCCCCCTCAGCCCATTGTCTGGTCCAATCATTTCATCATAAATTTTTGTTTAAATATATCCGACCACCACAAATCCTCTACTAGTTTACACCCACATAAAGCCAGCAGAAATTGGAAACGCTTAGATAATGGTAAACTTAACACCTGCCTTGAGAATTCTAGGCCAGCGTTTCCTACTATCACTACTAGAGATGTGTCCTCTATCAACTCCTGGCTGATGACAGCTTTAGATTCTTGTTTTCCAGCTCAGAGGAATAAGCCTCATATCCACCATCCACCGGCCCCCTGGTTTAATGACACACTTCGACAGGAAAAATCTCGCTGCAAGAAACTGGAACGCATTTGGCGTTCCAATTATTGCATCGATAATAAAAAAATATATAAGACTGCTCTTCAAGCATACCATGCCGCCTGCGACACTGCCAGGGCCAACCATGCCAACATCACTATACTCAATGCCCAAAATCGACCTAAGGCACTTTTTAAAGTAGTAAAAGATCTATCAGGCATGTCCTCTGTACCTAAAGATCCATGTCTCGATACAGAACAATGTAATTCCCTTGCCAACTTTTTCCTTGAAAAAATAGATAAAATTTATGCTAATTTTAGCGCCTCTTTTTCTGATGCATCTTGCTCTCATCTACAAACACCCCATTCTTTATTTGTTGAGGCATCTACTGCTATTCCCCCCGCCCCTCAACTTCACTCCTGGGATTTGATTTTGTTCCCTCTTTTCCGTAAATACCTAGATTAAATAAAATCTGGCTCTCCCCTTGACCCCATGCCTCCGCAAATACTTGGTACCCTGGATTCATCTACACTTCAGATTATTTTGGATCTTCTGAACGCTTCACTGGCTGAAGCCACGGTCCCCAAAGCATGGAAGCATGCGAGGGTGGTCCCGTTGATAAAAAAGGCCAATGCTGACCCAAATAATCCATCTAATTTCCGGCCCATCTCTTTGCTTCCATGCAACTCCAAAATTCTGGAAAAGCATGTCAACTTTCTTCTTACTTCTTATGTTGAATCCTCAAATTTCCTTCACTCTTCACAATCCGGGTTCAGGGCTGGCTTCTCCACTGAGACCACTCTTCTTGGAGTATCAGAGACCATCAGACGACAGGTGGACAATGGGGAGACAGTGGCACTCATTCTGTTAGATCTGAGTGCCGCATTTGATACTGTCTCCCATACCATCCTTTTGTCCACCCTGAAATCTATTGGCATTGATGGCCCTGCCCTGGCCTGGATTGCTAGCTTTCTTTCTGACCGCACTTTTCAAGTTTTTTCCTCCTCCTCTGTTTCCTCAATCCACACTTCTTCTCACGGTGTTCCCCAGGGTTCTATCCTTAGTCCCCTCTTTTTTAATCTTTATGTTAGATCTCTAGCCTTCTTAGCTGAGCAAGCAGGTCTCTCGATTTACTCTTAGGCAGACGATACTCAAATCGCCTACTCGCTCTCAACCAACAAACACCTTCCCACGTCCTCCCTTCGGTCTGGTCTGGAACAAATCTCTAACTGGATGCACAGACATAAATTAAAACTGAATGGAGACAAGACGGAGCTGCTTCTGTTTGGTCCGACTTCATCGCTCTGGGGCCCGCAACATTGGCCTCAGCAGATGGGCCCTACTCCCACCCCTTCAGTAACAGCTCGTAACCTGGGGGTCCTCTTTGACAACCAGTTGTCAATGAAGCAACATGTGGTAAAAGTCTCAGCCACCTGTATTACCATCATCAGGTGGCTGAGAAAGATCACGTGGATGCTTCCAGCAGACACCCAGAGGACTGTAGTCCAGGCCCTTGTTACATCACGGATGGACTATGGGAACATCCTTCTTCTGGGTGCCTGCAAGGAGGTCACCAAGAAACTACAGGTGGTTCAGAATATGGCAGCTCGCCTCATCTGTAATCTGCCCGCCAGGTCCTCGGTTTCTTCCCATCTGCGCAATCTGCACTGGCTGCGCATTGAGTGCCGTGTGAAATTTAAAGCTCTTTGTATAATGCATCACATCAAAACTGGCAAAGCCCCGAAATATCTGTCCTCTCTGGTAGAGCATTATGTCCCCTCCCGCACATTGAGATCCTCCACGCAAAATAAGTTTCAGATCCTGCGCTTCAATAAAGCCAAAATGGGCGGTCGCTCGTTTGCGTTCTTAGCACCTTCTCTTTGGAACTCCATGCCTCAACCCCTGCGATCTGAAATCTGCTACCTTAAATTTCGCAGGGGAATCAAGACCTGGCTTTGTAATTCTTAAATCTGTTGCTTAACCCTTCTCAGCTCATCTCACCCTCTGTTTGCTCACTAGCGCCGGGAAACCTCCGGGTAGCTGCGCGCTCAACAAATGTAATAATAATAATAATAATAATAATAAAAAATGTCTTCTAGTTTTTTTGTACTTGCACTGCTGGCAACTTCTTCCTTCCTGTTCTCATGTTTGTTTGTTATCATTTTTTTTTGTTATGAGGGAGCTGGACCTAAATAACGGGGAGTGGAGGTTGGAAACCAACTATTTAATTAGAACAAGAGCAGCGGACGGACACTAGGGAAGAATCAACAGATGCCATATTCCAAGGGCAGACTGACGTGATACTTAGGTGGTGTGCTGATGCAAAATGGTGGTGGTGAATGATGTTTGGTGCTCAAGTGGTGACACTATATGGTGTGGATTGGAGGTACATTGTGTATTGTGGTGTTGTGGAGTTGAAATATGTTATTTGGTGTGTAATTGTGTGGGGGGTATTGGAAATGTGAGGAGTTGGATTGTGTGGCCTGGAACTGTGGTGTTGAGTGAAATTATGTTTAGTGAAATTGTGTCAGGGTGTGGAGTGCATTTATGTTGATTGGTGGTATGTGGTATAGAGTGCATTTATGTGGATTGTATTTATGTTGCATTGAGTAGAGTGCAATTATGTGACGTGTAATTATGTGGTACTGAGTGGTATGTGGAGTGTATTTATGTTGCATTGAGTAGAGTGTAATTATGTGGTGTGTAACTATGTTGCACAAGTGGCATTTTATGGAGTGTATTTATGTTGCATTAAGTAGAGTGTAATTATGTGGCGTCTAATTATGTGCCACAGTGGTATTATGTGGAGTCTATATATGTTGCATTGAATAGAGTGTAATTATGTGACATGTAATTATGTGGTACTGAGTGGTATTATGTTGAGTCTATTTATGTTGCATTGAGTACAGTGTCAGTATGTGGCCGGTAATTATGTGGCAGTGAGTGGTATTATATGGAGTGTATTAATATTGCATTGAGTAGAGTGTTATGTGGCGTGTAATTATATGGCACTGAGTGGTAACATGTGGAGTGTATTTATGTTGCATTGAGTGGAGTATAATTATGTGGCTTGTAATTAAGTGGTACTGAGTGGTATGTGGGGTGTGTATTTGTTGCATTGAGTAGAGTGTAATTATGTGGTGTGTAACTATGTCACACTGAGTGGTATTATGTGGAGTGTATTTATGTTGCATTGAGTAGAGTGTAATTATGTGGTGTGTAATTATGTGGCACTGAGTGGTATTATGTGGAGTGTATTTATGTTGCATTGGCATATATAAGTACTACCTTACCCAGTGTATTTACAGTCTTTAGATTCATTTCCGAATTACATTTTATTTAACGTCTTTCAAATAAATAGTTTCACCTGGAAGACGTCAGTTAATTTTAGTTATGGTTAGCGAAGTGTGGGAGTAAAAGTTGCCTTTTAGATGCAGGGTTTCAGTAAGGACAATACATTTCTCCGGGCAATATGCATCGTCGGCAGTTCGCTGTCAGAGTGCCTCTCTCCCCTTCCTTGGGCAGCCTGGAGGAAGATGGCACCTGCGTGGCTTCGAAATCTTGGAGCTGAAAATGGGCGCTCACCTTTGAAACAGGTCATCCTTAGAAGCCAACGCCTGGCTATTCTTTGTATTTCCATAGACAAAATGTAAGGAAAAAGAAGCAGACTTTGGCAGTACGACCACAACTTAAGATAACGCTGTCTTACTACTGACGGGGAGGAGAAACGGGTTTGGACAGTCAATTCGGCAAAAGATGTGGTGGCTGTTTGCTTACATGTAGTGACGTTGCCAGTGTGTCACAGGCCCTAGTGAATGAAAGGACATGCCCCACCCCCTCCCCTCCTCTCCGGCCACCCTGTGTGAATTGTAAAACAGAGTTCTGTAGGCTTCGGTGCCCCTTCATATACTACACCAAATAAATGCTACTCCCCTGCTTACATGCTCCTAGGCAGAGGCTAACTGAGACTTCCTTCAACGCCTCCAGAGCTTGGCGGAGGCACCTTTCTTTTAGTTTCCTGTCCTACATCGCCGTGCTGGAGCGGAGGTAAAATACCTACAAAAAATCGCTTTGAAACCAGTAGATGCAGGAGTGCCAGGAGTATGTATGTATGTATGTATGTATTGGTACTCTTTTATAGCGCATGTCTGTCACCCAACGGGTATCCTGGCGCTTTGACTAGAAGGAACCTGCTTCGCACCATGCTGACTTACAAGAACTAAAGTGATCCAACCCTAGGAAAGAGATGTGTTTTTACATTTTTCTTAAAGGAATTAAGATCATTCATGCTTCTCAGTCCTAGCGGAAGAGCGTTCCTTAGCCTGGCTGCCGTACAGCTGAAAGATCAGCCGCCCAGCCGCGATCTCAGAACTTTAGGCACCACAGCAAGGTAAGCAGAAGCCAAACGAAGGGGTCTGGACGGAGTGTACCAATGGAACATATTCTGTAGTGGCACTGGGCCTTGTCCATGAAGGGCCCTGAATACAATACATAAAGATTTAAAATCGATCCGCTGAAGGACCGGTAACCAGTGAAGGTCCTTTAGTGCCTGAGATGAAGAGTCAAGGCGGCGACGAGCAAGTGCTAATTTGGCTGCGAGATTCTGAACCCGTTGCAGTTTTCCTATCAGAGTAGATGGTGCTCCGAGAAATAGAGCATTACAGTAGTCCAAGCGACTTACAATAATGCTCCTCACCACCTCTGGCCTGCTGTCCATGGGAAGCATCGGAAGGACCTTTCTCAGCATAGGAAGCAGTCCCATACAAGTGCTCACTGTTTTATTGACGGCTGCATCCAGTTGGAGGTTGGACCCAAACATCACTCCCAGATTACGGACCGAGGTGGCAGACACAGTCGTGCTCTGGAAGGAAGGCGGCCAAAAGTCCGGCGGGAGAGGTCTAGGGACGCGATCAGTAGTGCAGTTTAAGACTTCTGTCTTAGAGCTGTTAAACTGCAGCGAATTCTGATTCAGCCAGTCCGCAGTTGCGAGAATACAACGGTGGAAGGTGTCTAGCGCCACTGCTTCCTTGCCCTCAAGCGAGAAGACAAGTTGAGTGTCATCCGCGTAATTTATCACCGCTATGCCGAAGGATCTAATCAACGCAACCAGGGGCCGCAGGTACAGGTTAAAGAGGATAGGGCTGATGGCCGACCCTTGTGGAACACCTTGCTCCACTCTTCTGATGTTAGATTTGAAAAGTGGCAATGACACTACCTGATGGCGGTTTCCAAGGTATGATGTCAGCCACTTCAGTTCAGAAAAGGGGGTGGTGATGAACAGAGTGTCTGAATTAAGCAGACCACTCTTACCCAGTCCAAAGATCAGGGCTTGATCCATCACCGTTATTTATCTCACTGCACCATCCCAGCTCAGAACCTGGCTATATGCAAATCAGTCTGTCCCTGGCCCAGTGCATCATGGGAACAGGGAAGACTAAACTACCAAGCCAATTCTTCACCAGAAAGGAGACAAGCTACCGGGGACCGGTTTCTGGCATTTCAGCCGTCTTCGGCCCGGCTTGCTTGAATCCTGATGGTGCAGTGAGAAAGGGACTCATGTCTGAGTATACCCTGCCACACCTATAGTGGCCAAAAACAATTCAGAAAAGGGGGTGGTGATGAACAGAGTGTCTGAATTAAGCAGACCACTCTTACCCAGTCCAAAGATCAGGGCTTGATCCATCACCGTTATTTATCTCACTGCACCATCCCAGCTCAGAACCTGGCTATATGCAAATCAGTCTGTCCCTGGCCCAGTGCATCATGGGAACAGGGAAGACTAAACTACCAAGCCAATTCTTCACCAGAAAGGAGACAAGCTACCGGGGACCGGTTTCTGGCATTTCAGCCGTCTTCGGCCCGGCTTGCTTGAATCCTGATGGTGCAGTGAGAAAGGGACTCATGTCTGAGTATACCCTGCCACACCTATAGTGGCCAAAAACAATTCAGAAAAGGGGGTGGTGGTGATGAACAGAGTGTCTGAATTAAGCAGACCACTCTTACCCAGTCCAAAGATCAGGGCTTAATCCATCACCGTTATTTATCTCACTGCACCATCCCAGCTCAGAACCTGGCTATATGCAAATCAGTCTGTCCCTGGCCCAGTGCATCATGGGAACAGGGAAGACTAAACTACCAAGCCAATTCTTCACCAGAAAGGAGACAAGCTACCGGGGACCGGTTTCTGGCATTTCAGCCGTCTTCGGCCCGGCTTGCTTGAATCCTGATGGTGCAGTGAGAAAGGGACTCATGTCTGAGTATACCCTGCCACACCTATAGTGGCCAAAAACAATTCAGAAAAGGGGGTGGTGATGAACAGAGTGTCTGAATTAAGCAGACCACTCTTACCCAGTCCAAAGATCAGGGCTTGATCCATCACCGTTATTTATCTCACTGCACCATCCCAGCTCAGAACCTGGCTATATGCAAATCAGTCTGTCCCTGGCCCAGTGCATCATGGGAACAGGGAAGACTAAACTACCAAGCCAATTCTTCACCAGAAAGGAGACAAGCTACCGGGGACCGGTTTCTGGCATTTCAGCCGTCTTCGGCCCGGCTTGCTTGAATCCTGATGGTGCAGTGAGAAAGGGACTCATGTCTGAGTATACCCTGCCACACCTATAGTGGCCAAAAACAATTCAGAAAAGGGGGTGGTGATGAACAGAGTGTCTGAATTAAGCAGACCACTCTTACCCAGTCCAAAGATCAGGGCTTGATCCATCACCGTTATTTATCTCACTGCACCATCCCAGCTCAGAACCTGGCTATATGCAAATCAGTCTGTCCCTGGCCCAGTGCATCATGGGAACAGGGAAGACTAAACTACCAAGCCAATTCTTCACCAGAAAGGAGACAAGCTACCGGGGACCGGTTTCTGGCATTTCAGCCGTCTTCGGCCCGGCTTGCTTGAATCCTGATGGTGCAGTGAGAAAGGGACTCATGTCTGAGTATACCCTGCCACACCTATAGTGGCCAAAAACAATTCAGAAAAGGGGGTGGTGATGAACAGAGTGTCTGAATTAAGCAGACCACTCTTACCCAGTCCAAAGATCAGGGCTTGATCCATCACCGTTATTTATCTCACTGCACCATCCCAGCTCAGAACCTGGCTATATGCAAATCAGTCTGTCCCTGGCCCAGTGCATCATGGGAACAGGGAAGACTAAACTACCAAGCCAATTCTTCACCAGAAAGGAGACAAGCTACCGGGGACCGGTTTCTGGCATTTCAGCCGTCTTCGGCCCGGCTTGCTTGAATCCTGATGGTGCAGTGAGAAAGGGACTCATGTCTGAGTATACCCTGCCACACCTATAGTGGCCAAAAACAATTCAGAAAAGGGGGTGGTGATGAACAGAGTGTCTGAATTAAGCAGACCACTCTTACCCAGTCCAAAGATCAGGGCTTGATCCATCACCGTTATTTATCTCACTGCACCATCCCAGCTCAGAACCTGGCTATATGCAAATCAGTCTGTCCCTGGCCCAGTGCATCATGGGAACAGGGAAGACTAAACTACCAAGCCAATTCTTCACCAGAAAGGAGACAAGCTACCGGGGACCGGTTTCTGGCATTTCAGCCGTCTTCGGCCCGGCTTGCTTGAATCCTGATGGTGCAGTGAGAAAGGGACTCATGTCTGAGTATACCCTGCCACACCTATAGTGGCCAAAAACAATTCAGAAAAGGGGGTGGTGATGAACAGAGTGTCTGAATTAAGCAGACCACTCTTACCCAGTCCAAAGATCAGGGCTTGATCCATCACCGTTATTTATCTCACTGCACCATCCCAGCTCAGAACCTGGCTATATGCAAATCAGTCTGTCCCTGGCCCAGTGCATCATGGGAACAGGGAAGACTAAACTACCAAGCCAATTCTTCACCAGAAAGGAGACAAGCTACCGGGGACCGGTTTCTGGCATTTCAGCCGTCTTCGGCCCGGCTTGCTTGAATCCTGATGGTGCAGTGAGAAAGGGATGGCCTGTCACCCCTACTTCCTCTAATCTTTTAATCAGAATTGCGTGACTGACTGTGTCGAACGCGGCCGACATATCGAGTAGCACTAAAAAGGCTGCTCTTCCATGGTCGGCTCGCGTCCTGAGATCGTCTAGCACAGTCACCAACGCTGATTCCGTCCCATGGGCCGGTCTAAACCCGAATTGAACCTCATCCAAGCAGGACCCGGTCTCCAGGTACTTAGACAGGTGTTTTGTAACCCACTGTTCCAGAATCTTTATTGGAAACGGGAGCAGGGAGATAGGTCGATAATTCGCTGGGCAAGCCGAGTTCAAGGTGTCCTTTTTAAGAAGAGGGGATACCACGGCTAATTTCCAGCAGTCTGGTACCCGTGCTGAAACCAGGGACTGATCACAGATGGCAAACAGCGGGGGGAAATGTTCTTCCCGGTACAGCTTCCAGTGTTTATGTGGAAGCGGGTCCAAAGGTGATCCCGACGACACGCTGTGAGCCAAGGAACAGAATTCCTCAAAAGTTGGAGAAGGAAAACAGTCCAAACTGGCAGACCTGGGGGTTATTTCTATAGTAGGCCCGGGATGCGTTTTGTTACATTCTTGAGGATTACCGCTAGATGTAGCGCCAAGATTGTTCAGAATGGCTGCGATTTTGTCCTCAAAGGCCTGTGCCAATGAATCGCACAGAGACTGAGATGCGGAGATAGCATTAGCCGCACTAGCAGGGCATGACAGGTCCTTCACAATCTTAAACAAGGTCTGTGATTTGTTTACTGCCACCCGCAAAGACTCTTCCAAAAACCTGGCCTTCGCACATTTAATCTGTGCTTTATAGATGGACAGGGCCTGTTTGTAGAGAGCCCGATCGGAGTCCAGGTAGTTCTTTCTCCAAGTACGCTCGGCCCGCTTACATTGGAGTTTAAGTTGAAGCAACTCCTGGGAAAACCATGGCATAGCCGGAATAGGCCAGTTTCTGATTTTCCGTAAAGGGGCCAAGGAGTCTAGGGAAGACACGATCCGTTGGTTAAGCCTTTCGTAGCTCAAGTCTATGTTTTCCTCTAAGGTGAAACCCTCTGAGAGTAGTGAAGGTAGAGGGGACTGACTCAAGAGTTTTGACCATTGTCTGGTACTTTTAAAACCACCTGGATTCCTATTTCTCCCCTGCCCCACCTTGGGCGTAAGAGAGAAATGCACCAGCGCATGGTCCGTCCAGCACTGGGGCAGGATGTTCCGTACAGTTACGTTCTCTGGATCTGCGAAAACTAAGTCCAGTATGTGGCCCTTTCAGTGGGTATGGGTGAGGACCAACTGCTGCAGCTGAATACTCAGGCAGGTCTGGGTCAGGTCTGCGAGCGCTGTGTCTCCAGAACCGCCTAACCAGAGATTGAAATCTCCTAGTACCATTAACCTTGAGTGCGAGGTGGAAAAATCAAGGATTAGCTCAATCAGCCCTGTTACGGCCGAAAAAGGGCTGGACGGAGGTCTATAGCAAAGCAGACCGGTAAATAGAGCGCCCCCCTGCCCATTCAGACCGAAGGTTAGTAGTTCACAACCAGGAATGGTCTTGATGTCAATCAGGGATAGATCTATTGACTCTCTGAAAATTAAGCCCAGTCCTCCCCCTCTAGCACCAATCCGAGGGATGTGCCTGATTTTATATCCAGAGGGGCAGGCCAAGCCCAGCTCCACTGCACAGTCCGTGCTTGTCCATGTCTCTGTCATGAGTAGAATATCTAACTCATGGCAGTCAATTATGAAGGCGATATCTCCGTGATGTAAACACAGCGACCTTACGTTCAGAAGGCCGCAGCTAAAAGAGTCTGTCTGCTTCCCCGATGCCACTGCTAGTCCCCTTAGCGAGGAACTGGTGTTAATGCATAGGAGTTCATCTCGAGTGTAGGTGATAGTCTCCTGAGATGGTAATCCAGGGGGACCGGCCCCCGGCGCGTCCGTTGCGCGAACGGGCGCAAACGGGCTTACCTCTGGCGCACCTCCGGCGCCCCTGCGGCGCACCCGCTGCGCACCGTCGCTGTGCGCCTGTCTAGCAGCCATCTTAAGAGCCAGGCTAAGAGATCACGTGGGTCCTGGCAGGGCGAGTGGCTCTCCCTCACCCAAGATGGCGCTCCGTGAGGAAATCCTTCTCCCCAATCCAAGATGGCGCTCTGAAAGCGGCGTGATGATTACACAGTGCCCCCGAGTCCCTCCTACCCCACGAAGTGTGGGTGTGCAGGAATTAAATGCGGGTAAGAGCTCCCTGTAATTCCCTCTAAGCGGCGCAGGCAAAAGAAATGTAGAAAGAGCGGGCGCTCGGCGCCAAGCAAAGGAATAACAGTTTTAAAATATTAAAATGCAAGAAGAGCATTTTACATGCAGCGTGAGTGCTGGAAGCTTGTAGTCTGCCTGAGCGAGGTAGGAGGTCCTACTTTTATTACCTCCTCCTCCAATGCGTGGGTCCTGGCAGGGCGAGGGGCTCTCCCTCACCCAAGATGGCGCTCCGTGAGGAAATCCTTCTCCCCAATCCAAGATGGCGCTCTGAAACCGGCACGTTGATTACACAGTGCCCCCGAAGCAAGATGGCGGCCGCGTAGTTGTGGCCGAGTTGCAGTAAGAAGTGAGGACATGGGCTGGATAACCCCGATGGAACACGCTATGTAGGCAGCCGTACGGGAGCTTTTCATACTGGAGATCAGATGTACGCAGCCATAACCTGCCGGGTGATCTTGCGGGGTCCGGTGAGCCGTCTCAGCAAAGCAGCAGCTTTGGTCCGGGCTTTCCTATCTCCCTCCTGCTGGCGCTCCGGGAGAGCTGGTGGGCGGAGCGGCTGGAGAGGGCTGGAAGCAGAGTTCAGGAGGTGGAGGGGGCTGGCAAAGAAACTATAGCGGGCCCTGCCGATGGTGTCAGTACTGAAGCCAGTGCCGGTAGTCGACCCCCCCAACATGACGAATGTATCAATACCGCAGTAGCTGAAGGCACTCCCATTGCAGGTGTTGATAACCCGCTGGAGGGCGCATCTGGCTTGGTCATGGGGCTGCCGATTGCAGGAGTGGAAGATAAGAGCAAGGAGGGAGACGGAGAAGGAGTCATTATTCAAGAACAGGCTGCCCCGGCCTCGATACTAATCACGAACTATGAGATCCAGTACTTCCCGCATACTAAAGAAGCCCCTATAGAAAATACTGGCCTTCTGGGCGTAGAAAGCGCTAAAGGCAATCTGGCTCCCGAGATGGACAGGGAGAAGGTTCCCAGTGAGTGCTTCTTCTCAGTGTCAGAGTAGGCGGACTAGTCGGAGGAGGAAGAGGAACACAGTTCCGCTATAGACGATAGCAATGTGGAATCAGAGAGCGATCCTGAGCAGGACCGTCCAGCAACGGCAGTGAAATTCACCACCTTCCCGAAAATACAGGAGCAACCCCAAAAGGGTCTAAGCTGGGACCACTCATCTACAATGCCGCTACAGGGGAGCCCTAGTCTTGAAACAACTCAACTCTCACTGCTTGAAGTAATTCACCAGGAAATCATAGCGCACAGGGAGGAAACTCGGCAGGATAATCACAAGTCTCAAGCAGCGATGAGGAAAATGCAGGGCATGGTGAGGAAACTGTCCAAAGCATGTGTCAATGTCGGGGACAGAGTGTCGAACCTGGAAGAAAGGGTGGTCTCAACAGAAGCTGAGGTCGCTGCTGCTACCAGTAAGGTCGAGTCCTATGGCGCCCAGGTAACAGACATACAATGGAAGCTCAAAGATATGGAAAATAGGCTCAGGAGGAACAATCTAAGGGTCCTGGGCACACCCGAGGGGTCAAAAGGGTCGGATGTAGGAGCCTATGTCATCCAACTTTTTGAGAAAGCATTCCCTGAGCTAGCCAGTTGGAGTTGGTCTGGAGAAATCCAGAGGGCACATCGTACTCCATTCAAGATACGCCGCAACGCGAAGGAAGGTGATGAACCCAGGGCGATCTTAATCTTCCTGGGTAACTTTGTTCTGAGACAGTCTATCGGCGAAAAAGCAAGACCAGATGCTAAAAGAACCAGTGAAGGTGTGTCATTCTTTGTCCGACCGACTACTGTCATATCACGGTCGAGAGGCGCCGGAGACTGCGACAAATGATCAAGCCTTTCCAGGATAAGAAAATGCAGGCATATCTGATAAATCCAGCACAGCTGAAAATAATTCATGAAGGGCGGATACAATATTTCACGTCGGAAATCAAGGCGCAGGAGTATTTGGACTATTTGGGCAGATAATTCCCTTTATGCTTTCTCCTTCTTATGCTCTTTCCTATTCTCGTCCCATTGTCCAGTTTTTGGATGTCCCCAGGATTGTTTAGTATAATCTGCGAGCTTAGAAGTACGGCTGATTGCTTTAATATAATGCTATTAGGGGTAACAAGGTTTCTGAATAAAGTAGTAACTAAGGTCCTCACTACTATACTGCAATCCATCACGTGCACAGACTTTGTCTGAGCGCTTCACGAGGGAGGGGGCAGGTTTCGGGGGGTTAAGGGGGCTAGAGGAGGGGGGTGGGAGGGCAGAGGGGGAGGGGGAGGCGGGGGCAGGGGGTCAGGTGGTGGTGGTGGGGGGGCAAACGCAAAAAAGAGAATTTATGACACAAATGTGAATGTAATTGTATTCAGACAGTTGAAACAAGATCCATGTTCCAAATATGTTTCCATTACAATAATCTGGTTGGTTGAAGAGAAGGAAGTATGTAGACAGAAGTATGTCCAAACTTAGGATTTATTCTTTGAATATAGGGGGCCTCGACGAGTGAAAAAAAAGAGAAGATTTGAGGAATTTGTAAAGTCCGTAAGGACGGACATCTTGTGTTTACAAGAAACTCACTTGCCTTGGGGGGAAAAAACACTGGTTAAATCTAAGGGGCTATGAGATCCTCTCTTGTTCGTCCCAAACTTCAACTATCAGGGGGTGGCTATCATAGGAAAGTGAGTCTGGGAGGGGTCAAACGGTCTAAGGCAGATACTATGGGCAGATGGACATTATGTGAAATGAACATAGGTGTTACCATCTGTGGGATATATGGGGAAAATAGCGATGATCCTGAGATCTTCGATTGTATGGAAAAGGAACTGACGGGGTGGCCAGCCCCTATTGTGGTTTGCGGGGACTTGCATATTTCTGCAGATTTTGTGGGGGGAACTGTATACTCTGGACGCAAACCCAGTGTTTTTCGTGCAATCTGCTCAATGATGCAATCACTTGGATTGAGGGACGTTTGGGGGAACAGGGAACCCTGGGTTTACCTATTTTTCACACCCGTTTCAGAAATACTCCAAATTAGACTACTTTATGATCTCCTCTACAGAGCTGAGTAGGGTTAAAATTTGTAAACTACCAATGATAATATCGGATGATAATCCTCTGATACTAACGATGGATACCAATAGGCCGGCTAAAAAATACAGACCCTGGACCTTTGACATGAAGCTTTTAATAGATAGCACCTATGTAGAGTATATCAAGAACTGGTCACAGGCTTTCTTTGATGCAAATAGATACAGCGCATCACAAAACTCTGTCTGGGATAGCTATAAAGCTGCTTTAAGGGGAAAAAACACCAGCTTTACCGCCCGAATTTCGAAAAAGATCAGTTTAGAGAGGGAACAATTAATGAATAAATTGATGGAGGCAAAGGAACAGCATAGGAAAGATATCTCTCAGGGGGGTGGGGGTACAGAAAGCTTAGAAAGAGTAAGTTCTATCAAAGCAGAGATACAGAATCAATTGGCAAAAAAAGCAGCTGCGGAATACCAAGCGCAGAGAGGCAGGCTTTATGAAACCGGGGAACAAGCAGGGAGGGCACTGGCACTCCGTATCAGACAGGTTGCCTCCAAAAATATTGTTACACGCATTGAAGAGCAGGGCCGGAGCTATGAGGAGCCGACAGAAATCTTGAATGTTTTTAAAATGTATCATCAAGCACTATATCAGGAGAATTAACTGCAGAGATTCCAATGGCAGAACGGCGGGAGATGGGAACCAAATTGGTCGAGGGTGCTAGAGAAACCCTCGAAAAAGATATCACCCCTGACGAGCTATCAGTGGCCTTACAAGATCTAGCAGTAGGGAAGGCGGTGGGCCCCGATGGCATACCCTTGGAGCTATATAAAACGTTATCAAAGGAAACAACCCCACTCCTCCTTGATTTATTTAATGGGATTATAAATCCGGGCGAAATCCCGGAATCATGGAAGAGCACCAATATAGTGGTGTTTCATAAAAAGGGAAGCCCAAAGAAAATCCAGGCTCATACAGGCCCATATCCCTGATAAATACGGATAACAAACTATATGCCAAGATGTTGGCAATCCAGCTGGGGAGGATCATTGGGACCCTGGTTCCCCCTGGCAGCATGGCTTCATCCCGGGTAGAGGTACCACAGACCATATTAGACGGGCAATTACGCTGTTCGACATCCATGCTGCCGGGGAGGGGGGGGGGGTTGCAATGATCCTCCTCGATGCGGAGAAAGCTTTCAACCGTGTCAGGTGGGATTTTCTGTGGGGAGTGCTTGAGGAAAGGGGGTTTGGACCAGGATTCCGGAAGGCTATTCAGGCAATGTATTTGAGTCCTGTTGCCAAGATCCAAATGATGGGTGAAAGCTCTGAGAAGATCTATATCACACGGGGGACGAGGCAGGGGTGCCCATGTTCACCCATCTTATTTGCGCTATATATAGATCCCTTAATACACCAGATAATGGATAACCCTGTAATCAAACCTGTAGTTACTAAGGGATTCGAAACAAAAATGTTGGCATATGCCGATGATTTGGCCGTCATCTCTACAGAACCTGATGTAGCTTTGCAGGAAGTGGTTAATATCACAAAGCTAGTTGGGAGACAGTCAGGTTATCGTTTAAATGAGGGAAAGACCCAGGTGCTTTGCTCTAAGAATATAGCCAAATTAGATTCTAAGTTTGTCGACTCGGTGGTGTATCTAGGGGTAACGATTAATGCTCAGCCTGAGCACATTATCAGAGATAACTTCACCCCTCTAATGAAATCAATGGAGGCAGATCTAAAAAGAATGGATACATTGCATCTTTCAATAATAGGGCGAGCCAATGTCATTAAAATTACTATGTTCCCAAAGATTTTATATAAATGTTGGGCCATCCCCCTTTTTGATAAAGGACAAACTTTTCAAAGCAATAGAAACCATATTTATGAATTTCCTGTGCCAATATGGAAAGGTTAGAAGATCCTTAAAATGTATGTCCCTGCCACAGGAAAGAGAAGGTTTGGGGTTGCCGAATCTTACGATATCATCATTGGTCCTGTCTTCAAATGTAGATGGCAATTCTATTAGATCCTGTGGGAAAAGAATCAAACACTCTCAATAGGCAGAATGGCATCCCCTCTATCTTCGAGCTGATATTAGGTAGGGAGGCAACTGGGGTATTACTAAGGACAACAGAGAGATGGTACTATAAAAAAAGCGAGGTATACAACAATGGAAAGCATATGGGGGGTATGGGTGGCAGTGCAGAAATTCCTGGGAATTTCCAGATTCAATCCTCATACTTTACTGCAAGGGAAGATTGAGGACTTAGAGAACCGGCAGCGCCGTAATAATCTCAGGCTTTTTGGGGTGCCAGAGACGAATAAGGAACTGACTCTCGAACATATGTAGGGCAATTATACCAGAAAGCCTTTCTTGATTTGTCTAATTGGGATTGTCAAGTACAGCGTGCACCTAGATTACTAGCAATTTCTAATAAGCCTGCTGGTCGTTATCCTTGGCCAATCCTTATATACTTCTGGGACCTTTCTTTTGAGGTAGGCAGTTGCTATCAAAGCTCGGCCTAATGCACCTATCGGACTGGATTCTTACTCCATTTTTGTTAGGTCAGATTTTAGTAAAAACACAATGGACAGGTGATGAAAACTACGTCAACTTATTGACCCATTAAAATCTGATGGGGCACAAGTTATTTTTTTGGAGCTACTGATTTTGACCAAAGAAATTAAAGCTTTCATTCTTCCTTCTGAAATTATGTCCAGCTCTGCCACTGGAGCAATTTCTTCCTAAACTAGTAGAGGATCTTAAACTAATGATAAATGCTTCATCTCTCCAGGGAATTATTCCAACACTTATGAAATATGCCATCCCCACGCTTTGATAGAAGAAACAAACAACTTATCTGAGACTTCTGGCTAGGTATCCTCAGATCTCTAACCTCTTCCTCCCTGACAAGATCCTACAAAGATACAAAGAGGTAACGAGACAGCTTCAATAATGTGTAGAACTTAACAAGCTCCTTCATGATGATAGGTACGGGGCACCAAGTTTTCACAGATGAACTCTTTTGTTCCTTACACAAAAACAAGAAATCATCGCTATTGCTACTGACATTCTATCAGCCCCAGAGACCATGGACCACAATGTATTGTTGAGAAGACTCTTGAGAGCTTGGAACACAACCAGAATGTATGTGATTCTTCTTCACTAAATGCGAGTAACAAAAATCGTCTGAATACTCATCAAACACAGTGTCTCACATTGCACACAGCAATCACCCTTATCCGACCTGCTTTTCAATATTTAGATATCTCATTAGTGCACCTGCCAGGACAGTGGCTCCACATTTGTGTACCAATGACAACAAACAATTTGCTGTTGGAAAGTTGTCAGTGAAGCACTTCAACATTAGTGCTCACCTGAGAAAAACTGTCCCAGCTACTTGATGAAACAAAATGTCCCATACATGAAAGGAGTGAAGACTGAGATCAGGCTATTAGGAGCTAAACTGTTTCCACTAATCTTCAACTGGCAATCTAACATAGGTGTATCTTCTTCATACATCCCAAAATTAAGGAATTTGAAAACCCAATAGAACTCTGGCCTCTCCACAGTTATGCAAGTTAATAAGGTGGTCAAGGGCATGAACTTGAAGCCTTCGCAGCTCTGGAAAATATTCCCTCTTATACAAGCTGGCCAAGCAGGAGAGGTGGGAAGACTCCTCTTGAGGGTACACTTGGACTATTATAACATCAAATACACCTGGTTCCTGAACTAATTCTTTAATAGGCTGCAAAGATTTAAATAACACAGGTAGCCAGGACCAGCCTGAACCTGTAACACAGGCAGCCAGGACGAGCCTGAACCTGTAGAGTAAAGACCACAAGAAATGTCCCTGAAAGTGCAGCACTGGCTCTTACTGGATTAATGGATCGCTTACAAGAACCACTGTATCACATAGATGGCTTCCTGGTGCAATGGAGGACCACAATATCTGCAGACGTAGAGGTCAGGAGAAGTCTGAAATTTGACTTGTCAAAACTTGCCTGTAAATGAGTTTCACTTACAAGGGAACGGTAAATGAATACTATCGGATATGAAAGAAATGTATGCTAAAATGTGTCACTTCCATCTGATGCTCACTTTTTTCAGAGGTTTATTAATGGCCACAGTTTTGTGTGAATGTGGTTTAGACAGGAGATTTTAATTTAGTCTCTATGAACTGTTAGTCAGAGACAGCTTTTGTTTTTTTTGCTATTTAATGATGCAAACATATGATAAAGAAACAGCAATTCCAGAACGAAAACAGAATTACATATGTAGATAGCACCTAATTAAGAACCTATGGCACAGGAGGAGTATAATGAGGAAAGGAACTATCTATATATCAATACATTTAACAAACAACATAATGTACTTAAAAAATGACTAAGTGTTACGTTTCCACTTTGAGGATTGCTAACCTGTGTCAACAGAAACCAATCTGTCTTCGAAGTATGCATTAGAAACACTAACGTGCAATTATCCTTGACTGATTAGCCAACAGACAGTATTTATTACACTTTGAGTGGCTAATCTGTGAGTCATATGTCATTCAACTTTAAAGATGACAAAGTTCAATATATGCAGTAAGAGTTCTGTTCTGAACGTTGACTACAGTGCTATAGCTGAAACACTCCTGGTAGATCCTGAGGGTCACCTGTTGATAACTCAATATTTACATTCTTCATGAATTGATCCCTTAATGCTCCCACCAAATGCATGTCATTAGATCCCAGTTTCTTGCAGTTTAATTGCCAAGATTATGGTGAAGATTCACAGAGTTTTGAGTGTCAATTCTGTATAAAACTGAAATCACTATAACGTTAAAGATGCAGCCATTTTGTTCCTTTATAGAAAACTTTCAACATTTATCGCACTGCAAATCCGAGATACCACTTCCCTTGCCTCTCCCAAAATATTGCAGTGGCTAGCTTGAACCTTCTCAAATATTGCGTTTCACTGGCAATTGTTTATTTACTTCCACTTTTAGTTCTTGGAGTTTATTCTATCTTCAATTATTTACCGAAATATATTTTGCTGTGCTTTAAATATTTAATTGTAGACACGTGGCTTTCAGGAGCTCTAAACAGGCAGGCAACAGTTAAAACACAATTTCAATGCCATCAGGGACAGAGTGGTTAATGATAGTATTACTGTGATTCAGAATCAATTACAAGTCACTAGTGACTCTTAATACCGCTGAATTGGGACGGGAAGACTCCGGTATAATAAGACTGCAAGGCAAACCAAAGTTGGGTAATTAGATTATTCCATCTATCCACAATGTCATCAGTACATCATTTTCAGGAAGCCGATTATAATTATAGCAGTGGTGTTGGGCCGTAATTACAAAGCGTTTCAATTAAATAAAAAGAAAAAACGCTTTTAACTGTTGTGTCCGTTATTATACATGCTTACAGCCATGTACACAAAGGGGATAAACATTTCTTTTGCTATTGCGAGTGTAGAAAAAAAAATATCACATATACTGTGTGTGTGTGTGTTCACTGAACGAAAAAAACAAACGTTAGAGGGATGCAGTCCGGCTTCCGAGCCAAACACAGTACTTAGACCGCACTCATCGCAGCAACAGACGACATCCGTACTCTACTGGACAATGGAGACACAGTCGCCCTAATCCTCCTCGACCTCTCCGCAGCCTTCGACACAGTCTGTCATAACACCCTGTTACAACGACTCAGAAACATCGGAATCCAAGGAAAAGCACTGGAATGGATCACCTCATTCCTTGCCGGAAGAACTCAGAGAGTACGCCTCCCTCCATTCAAGTCAGAGGCCACAGAAGTCATCTGCGGCGTACTACAAGGATCTTCACTCAGCCCCACCCTCTTCAACGTTTACATGAGCCCCCTCGCGACCATCGCTCGCCAACACAACCTCAACATCATCTCCTACGCTGATGACACTCAACTGATCCTCTCACTCACCAAAGACCCAAACATCGCCAAAAACAACCTACATGAAGGAATGAAAGAGGTAGCCAAATGGATGAAGAATAGCCGTCTGAAACTGAATTCAGACAAAACAGAAGTCCTTATCTTAGGTACCTCCCCCTCCGCCTGGGACGACTCTTGGTGGCCAGAGGCCCTTGGAAAAGCACCCATCCCGAAGGATCACGCACGGAACCTAGGCGTCATCCTGGATTCCTCACTCTCGATGACCAGACAAGTCAACGCCGTCTCTTCATCTTGCTTCAACATTCTCCGCATGCTCAAAAAAACATTTCGCTGGATCCCCACCAAAACTAGAAAAACGGTCACCCACGCACTGGTCACAAGCCGCCTGGACTACGGAAACACCCTTTACGCCGGCACCACCGCAAAACTTCAGAAAAAACTCCAACGCATCCAGAACGCATCAGCCAGACTCATATTAGACATCCCGCGTAAAGAACACATTTCTGGTCACCTGAAAAACCTTCACTGGCTCCCCGTCAATAAGAGGATAACTTTCCGCCTCCTTACCCACGCACACAAAGCTCTTTACGAACTTGGACCCGATTGCCTCAATACACGTCTTTCCTTCTACACCCCCCCCGCCAGCTGCGCTCTTCCAACCAAGCCCTCGCTGCTGTTCCCCGCGTCAACAAAACCACCATGGGAGGTAGATCATTCTCCTACCTAGTGGACAAAACCTGGAACTCACTTCCCATGCACCTTCGACTCACTCAAAACCACCTAGCATTCAGAAAGCAACTTAAAACCTGGATATTCGAGAAGTAATTCCCCACCCCTCTTCAAGCGCCTTGAGACCCTCTGGGTATGTAGCGCGCTATATAAATTTACTGACTTGACTTGACTTGACTTGACATGACCTCACATATTACATCACTCATGTCATAGCCATTGACATCACTGATAATATCACTGATGACCGCAAATGACATTGTTGATGACATCATCTAGTGATTGTGTTTTCTAAAAGGTTTCTGAGTATTAAAGCTAAATAGTAAGATACTACAAAAGTTAATTGAGTAAGGTTTGTGTAGTACTAATTAGTGATACTATTTGTAACATATGTGAGTGAATATGTGACTTGTTTATCCATGTGTAAATAGGTGTTTGTGTGGCTCTATGGGTGCGTGAGTGGTTGTATTGGTGAGTGAGTGGTGTGTGGGTGTATTGGTGTGCGAGTGGTGTGTGGGTGAATGAGTGACTGACTGTGTGTGGTGTATGGTTGAGTGAGTGGGTATGTGAGAGGATGTATAAGTGAGTGAGTGGGTATGTGCGAGGATGTATGGGTGAGTGATAGAGTGTCTGAGTGGCTGTATGGATGAGTGAGTGGGTGCATGAGTGATTGTATGGGTGAGTGAGTAAATGTGAGAGTGGCTGTATGGATGAGTGTGTGTTTGTGTCAGTTACTGTATAAGTGAATGAGTATTTGTGTTAGTATCTGTATAAGTGAGTGTGTGTGTGTGTGTGTGTGTGAGTAACTGAATGGGTGAGTGAGTAGGTGTATAGGTGACTGAGTAGGTGTGTGAGGAGCTGTATGGGTGACTGACTCCGTGTGTTAGTGTCTGTATCGCTGTATGTGTGAGTAGCTGTACTAATTAGGGAGTAGGCACATGAGTTGCTGTATGGGTGAGATAGTGGGTCTGTGAGTGACTGTATGTGTGAGTTACTCTATAGATCAGTGAGTGGGTGTGTAAGTGCTTTTGTGGGTCTGTGAATGGGTACCTGAGTGGTTGAGTGGGAGCGACAGTGGGTGTATAAGAGGTTCTATGGGGATGTGAGTAGGTGTATGAGTGGTTCTGTAAAAGATATCATCAGTGATGTCATTTAAGATATGGTCAGAGCGGTCACTGACCATGTCATGAATGATGTAATATGTGAGGTTATAAGCAGTGCTTTGCAGGGGTGTAAGTTATAGTTAGCTGAGGTAACTATAACTGTTGAATTTCTCTTTTTTTTTTTAATTCTATTTCCTAACTATAATGTACCTGTAACCTTTGTTTTTTTTCATTGAATTTCATTTTTTTTGTAATCTTTATTTACTCTCTATGACGTTTCTTTTTTTGTGTACTATTTCAGTAGCAGTTTTAAAGGTTTTTGTCCAGCTGTCTTTTTTTTTCAAATACTTGTATTGTTTATGGCTTATTTGTAAAAATATTTAATGATGTAATCTTTATTTTCTTGTTTGATTTTATTTTAACTGAAAGATTTTATTTTATATTTTATAAAACATTTCTAAACTGTTTTTTCAAAGAAGCTTTTTGGTAATTTGTTTGTTATTGAAAATATGTTGGTCGCCTTTTATTTTTATTTTTTGTCAAAGGTATTTTTATTGACATTTGGTGTTGAACAAGAAAAAAGAAAACAAGGGACAATCCCGCGCATCATCCCACGCAGGGGGTAGCATGAGCAGCAGTCCGAGTATAGCATGATAAGCTGGAGAAAGGTCCTTGTGTTCAAGTCGCTGGCATATAGAGTGGTCCCTAGGAGGTACCATCCCGGCAATCATGAGAGACATTATCCGGCTTGCATTGTAGGTAGGGGATAGCTGAGAGTCCCGGTTGTGCAAGCTCATAACAATGCGAGCTAGCGCCTAAGCCTCCCGGTTAAATTGGCCACAAGCAGTCTACAGTAACGCCTTCAGAACCTTCCGCGGGCACATGACTTGGCATGCATTAATATAGAGGAACAATATGAGAGACGTCATACTAAAACACAAAGTACTAACAAACCCCCCCTCCCCTCCTCCTTCCCCCCTCTCCCTCCCCCCTCCCCAGTTGTGTTAGCAGCATGCAAAGAACAGGGGACCAGACATGTAGCGGCAAAGATTCAGAGTTGAAACAAGTGGAGGGTTCGAACGCTAGGAGGACACACTGCGGATGGTAGGCCACTGGAGAGGAAAGCGACCAGCGGGCCCCAGTGGTCCTCAAAGTTCTTAAAAGTCGTCCAGAAAAATATCTGCCATCCTCTCCATACTCAACAATTTCCATAGCTGCGAATGCCAATGGGAGGTGGCCGGTGCTTCTTTCTTCTTCCACGCTGCGGCCAGGGTAATTTTGGCGCTCCGATGCTGAGCCACATGATCCTCTTGTCCGCCCTAGTCTGGTGTTCAAGACAAGGATCACGGAGACCCAACAGGGTAGAAGCCATTGAGGTAGGTATGGGGTATCCCAACATATCTTTAATTTGGGCAGGAATTTCCTCCCAGATCGTCCGGATAATGGGGCAGTTCCACCAGATGTGCTGGAAATCCCCTAAGAGCCCACACCCCCTCCAACATCTATCGGAAGTGTCAGGGATGATCAATTTCAGCTTGGCGGGGTGTAGGTACCAGTCCATCATGGTTTTCATGTGTGCCTCCCTAAGCTCCACAGAATAATTAAACTGGGCAATGTCTGACCATAAGTGTGTCCATTCGGCGTCTGAAATGTCCTGTTGAAGGACCCCCTCCCACATGGTCATATACCTAGGCCTGGGGGAGACTGCAGTGGAAAGTAGGAAGCCATATAGGAAAGTGATGACACCTTTCATGGAGGAAGTCTTGGTCAAGAAGGCTTCGAACTTCGTTAGGGGCAGAGTGGTCGCCTCCCTCACCTGGGGGGAGAGCGCCCAGTGAAGTAGTTGAGCATGGTGGTATCGCTCATTCTCCTGTACATCCCTTCTACAGCTGTCAAAGGTGAGGGTGTCAAAGTTGTGAAATAGGTGTGTGAGTGCTAGGCATCTGCCCTCCTTCCAAGCCCCAAAGGGGCCCTCGGTTAATGCTGGGGGGAAGGCGGGGTTAAAATGTATAGGCATGAAGGGGGAGGGGAAGGTGGTCCGCCTGTCATCTGGGGAGACCGAATCCCAAACCTTCAGTGTGGTGCTAGTGGGGGTACTGATTCTTGGGTCTGTCACACTTGGGCCTCCACACCAAATCCCAGATTGTTCTTCCTGCAACGCTCCTATCCATGTGCAACCAGTGTTTTTCTGATTCTAGTTGTGACCACTCTACAAGTATACGGAGTTGTGCAGCCTTATAATACAAGTGAATATCAGGCAGCCCCGTGCCTCCCTCTTTTCTCGGACTGCGTAAGATGGCGAAGGAGAAGCGCGTCAGACCTCCCTGCCAGATAAAGCGCAGCATCATAGACTTCACCCGCTTGAAGAATTCCCCGTCGAGGTCTATAGGAAGGGCCTGGAATTGGTACAGGAGCCTGGGAAGAAGGGACATTTTAACTGCGTGAATCCTCCCCAGCCAAGAAATGAACATGGGTCTCCATCGGGCCAGGTCAGCCTGAATCTTAGCTAGGAGCTGAGGGAAGTTACCCGAGTAAAGTTTCCCCAGTGTGGGGGTCAAGCGGATCCCCAGGTATTGAATAGAAGAATCAGCCCATGGAAGAGGTGTTAGGGACTTGAGATGGGGAACTTCAGACTGGGGGATTGTGAGGTTAAAGACGTAAGATTTGTCATAATTAATTTTGAACCCCGCCACCGCTTCAAAGCGCTCCAGTGTTGTTTGTATATGAGGAAGCGAGTGGGCCGGATCCGAGAGGGAGAGGAGGACATAGTCCGCAAAGAGAGTAATCTTATGAGACTCTCCAGTGAAGGGCAGTCCACGAATGTCGGGGTTGGCTCTCACTGCTATTGCCAGCGGTTCTATGCTAAGGGCAAAAAGCAGAGGCGACAGTGGACACCCCTGCCTAGTGCCCCATGAATGCTCAAAGAAGGGAGACAGGTGGCCATTCACCACCACTCGGGATCGGGGGGAGAGATAAATCGCCCGAATCATTGTTAAAAATTTGGATGAGAAGCCGAAGGCGGCCAGGGTGCGGAACAAGAATCCCCAGTCCACCCTGTCAAACGCCTTCTCGGCGTCCAGTCCCACCAGAACTGCCTGCATTTTAAACTTATTGGCCTTTTCAATTAGGTGTATCACCCGTCGTGTGTTGTTATGGGTCTGGCATCCCTTGATGAACCCTGACTGGTCCGGGTCTAGGAGTGCCGGCATCAAGTCGTTGAGCCGCTGGGCAATGATAGAGGAGTAAAGTTTCTCATTCAAATTTAAGAGGGCAATCGGCCTATAGGAGGTGCATTTACTAGGGTCCTTACCGGGTTTGGGAATGATAGATATTAGTGCCTCGGCCATTGTGCTAGAAGTCTCGCCCTCTTCCGCCATGCTGTTGAACAGCAGGACTAGGTAGGGGCAGAGTTCAGAGGTGAATGTCTTATCGAAAATGGCCGTATACCCATCCGCCCCCGGGGCCTTGTGGGTTTTAAAGCCTTAATGGCAGCCAATACTTCTTCCCTGGTGAGGGGGGCAGAGAGCGCCTCATTCCATTCTGCGGAAACCTGGGGCAGTGCTAATCCCTGTAGATAGTCGTTTTGCGCAGTAGCGTCAAGGTTATCCCCTGCATAAAGATTCTTGTAGAAGGCCCCAAATAGCTCAGCCTTCGCCTCGTCCTGATGTGTCACTCCCCACCCCCCACCCCCCGAGTGTCATGAATTCCCCCAACATATTCCCGTTCCCTCTTGTCCCGAAGCTGCCTAGCAAGGTGTCTCCCTACCTTGTTGCCCTGGGAGTAGGAAAGACGCCGTAGTTTCAGCAGGGTGTACTCGGCCCTATTAATATAGTGGGCCCGGAGTTTACCTCTGACGGCCGTTAGCTGCCGCAATCCTAATCTGGAGGGGTTCTCTTTATGCACTGTCTCTAGTGTGGAGAGCTCCTCCTCTAGCTGCTCTCTTTCCCTACCGCGTTGCCTATAAAGAGCAGCATTCAGTGCCATGCAGTGCCCACGAAAACACGCCTTAAAGGCATCCCATGTGGTGAAGACCGAGGTGTCCCCATGGTCCTTAAGTGTAAAAAACTCAGTTATAAGTCCTCGCAAAGTGTTACAGGAGGGTTTGTCCCGGACCAAGGAAAATAGGAAATACCATATAGGGCTGTCCTTACTCTTTGCGGCCCACCGAAGGCCCACCGCGAGCAGGCTGTGGTCGGAGACAGATAGTGGGAAGATCTTGGCCTCGCGGAGGTCCCCTCGGAGGGACTGACTCAGGAAGAAGTGATCAAGTCAAGAGTAAGAGCGGTGGACATGGGAGAAGAAAGTGTAGTCTCTAGATTGGGGGTATAGGAAGCGCCAGGCATCAAAAAAGCCCATGTCAGTAACCTTTTGTTGTGTGTCGGGGAAAAACGTGCCCGTGTCGGATCTTTGTGAGTGAGTGCTGTCTAGTTCCTTCTGCCATACCAGATTTAAATCCCCCAAGACGATCAGCGGCCCGTCAGCAAAATCTACAACTTTCCCTAGCAGGGTTTGGAGGAAGGCATTTTGGCCAGTGTTAGGTGCATACAGCACAAGGAAGGTACAGGGTCTGCCACGCAGGAGGCCCTTAACCATAACCCAGCTCCCCTCCTTGTCACTCTGTACTTCCAATGGTTGGAAATGTAGGGTCGAGAGGAACATAAGGGCAACTCCCCTCTGCTTCGTGGTGGTGGAGGATCTATATATCAGCGGGAACAGTTAGTGCTTAAGGCGTGAGTCCTCTGATTTTGCCAGGTGGGTCTCCTGGAGGCCAACTATGTCTAACTGTTGATCAATTATATATTTCCAGGCCTTTTGGCGCTTCTGGGGAGAATTCAGCCCCTTAACATTCCACGTCCCTAGTGTTAGTGGCATTATTGGAAGTCCCTTAGATATTGCTCCTCAAGGGCCGCCCGCCCCAGCCATCCGTGCTGAGTGATCGAGTGGCCTTCTCCCCCATCCTCCATCACCTTCCAGGTCACGAGTGTAGCATGCAACCCCCTGATCGTTCCGATACCAACCCTCCCCATGTGGCCTCTCCGCCCTGTATGCCCCCTCCCCCCCTTCACCGGCCCACCTCGCTCGTGGGTATCCCTGTGTCAGCTCTCTGATCAACCCCCTGCTACCACCACTACCCCCTAACCCACCCCCATCACCCCCAAGAGAAAAACACAATACACATAACAGCAGGAGACAAGTCTCATGGAAAGGGGGACATGGCACCAGTCAATGTTCTTCCAGTTCGTGACATCAACCTCCCTCACGAGCATTGATAGAAAGCACAAGTGTTACCTCGTAGTGGTAGCCCCCTCCGGCACCTGCAAATGGCCCTCTCGGTCTCATGGGGCCACCTCACCGTCGTCCGTTACTGCGTCAGTAACCAGGGCCACAGAAGCGATCGCGGCACCCCTCTCCTGCATCCTTGCTGATAGATCAGGACTCCCTGCCGACACGGGTTTGCCCACTCTTTGCCACTCTGCAGAGCGTCGTCGTCGCCTGCTAGTTGATCCTCTGTCTCCTGACGAAGAGTCAGGTCGCTCCAAGCCCAGAAGATCCAATGCCACCGCCAGAGAGAGCACCTGGACCAACTTGTTCTGCCAACGGAAGATGAGACAGAATGGGTGCCCCCAGGAGTAGGGCACTTTTTGCTTTTGTAGGTATGTAGTAACAGGCTTGAATTCCCGCCGTTTTTGCAGCGTAGAAGCCGCCAGGTCTTGATATAATAAGGGCCGATGATCCCGGAATTGGAGGGGAGCTAAGTCGCGGGCCTTCCGGAGGATACGTTCATTCAGTTGAAAGTCATGGACATACACCAATATGTCAGGGGGAGGCGCTTGGGGCCCTCGCGGTAAACCAATGCGGTGCACTCGGTCCATTCGTATGGTCTGTAGATCCTTCTCATTCAGGATATGCTTGAAGAGTGCCTCCACATACTCCCGCAGGTCCGACCCCTCTCCTTTCCAAGGCACTGAGCGTATCCGGATATTGTTGCGACGGGACCTATTTTCCAGGTCCTCGGTACGGACTTGTAGATCGAGGTTTTGCTCCGTCAGGCGAATTACATCTTGTTGGAGTCGATGAATATCCTCCGCTGTCCCCACGTCGTGCTCTTCCAACGTTGCGACACGTTCCCCCACTCCATCCACGTCCCTCCTCACTTCAAGCATGTCCGAGACCAGTTGGGAACGCAGCTCCGATATGTCCTCTTTAATGGCCGCGAAAAGTTCAATCCTGAAGGCCTTGGTCGCGGGTTCCTCATTCTCACCCCGTCTCGGGATTTTTCGGGGACCGGCGAGGTGGACTGCTTCGCTCCCGTCGGCATCCCGTCTTTCCCAGATTTATCATTTTTCAGTCTGGTTGACGCCATTACTGCTGGCGCTCACACCCAAAGCTAGATCTTGAGGACAATAAGGGGGGTCACCACGTCCGTCTAATGCCCCCTCGCTCCACACTGCAATGAGGGCCTACCGCTCGTACCAGCCGGTGCAACCCCAAATCCAATGTCCAAGCCCCTTTCAGTAGATCCGGCGCAATTAGCTCTGGTCCTATCGCGTCTCCTAGGACAGCTGCGCCTCACCGCTGTTGTGCTGCTTGGGGCCTACCCGTCACTAATGCCCAGTAGGGGATCCCCGCACGGGGCACTATGGCGGGGTCTCCACAGGCCAGGGGATCTCTGCGACAGAGATCGCGCTCTGCACCCGGGATGCACTCTCTCTCCCCCCGCCCCCCGGTGCAGTGGGGCGGTCACGGACAAGGGGACCCTGCGCTGCACGTCACACCACCCTAGAAGCAGCCCTGCACCGTCCGCCGACAATGCAGACCGCTAGCTGTGCTCCCTGGCTCCACTCTTTACCTTACTTGGGGCCTCGGTGCTGGTCCAAGGGGTGTCGTCACAACGGATCAGGGGCGCTCCGTGTTCCACACACTTGTGGGGGGGCACCAGGCGTCAAGCCAACTAGACACCGCGTACCATACCCCAGGCCGAACTCCACCACACCAATATATCAGGGGTGGGGGCTCGGGACCCAGCAGCAAGCAAACTCGGTGTGTCACAGCCACCCCTATTGGCGCTCGCCTCCGTAGTCGCAGGGCCGGGCAAGCTCCCCTTCTGTAGACGCTAGGTCTCACTAGGCCGCAAACCGCCCCGATGCGGGCCTCCGCCAATCACCCAAGTCCAGGCCCCTAGTCGCTCCTGTATCTCCCTACCGAGGAGGGTCAGGGCTCTCCCTCGGTGAATCCAGCGCCTGCAGCCAACTCTTCTCTGCCACTCCCGAGGACAACAGACCCACCGCTCCTCACCAGGGATCGTCGGTGGCAGCAGCCGCTCGTTTAGGGGGTCCACGGAGCACGACTCTCTTCAGGCTCCAAGTAGTCCAAGTCGCCCCGTCCTCAGGTAGGCAGCCCCGCCGATCTCTACTGCTCCGGATCCGGCACCTACTCCCGGTGCTGCACACTCCCGGACCCACAAAACCCTACAGCGGGAGACTCGTACGGTGCTCAGTGGTCAACGGCGCCCCTTTCGCCAGCCCCCGACAGGACCTTAGTGCGCCGCCAGGTTGTAGGGTAGTGCCACGGCTCCGGCCGCTGCCTTGACCTTGCTCTCTCCTGCCCCACGCTGAGGCCCAGGCGCCGTCCGAATGTAGGCCGCACCACAAGCCGCGGCGGATCCCACCTCGAGCAAAATGGAGCCCCCAGACAGCTCAGGACCGCCACAGGATGCCAGGCAGCTCGGTTTCACAGGCGGATGGGCCCGAAGAGGGTGCTTTACAATGCGATGTAAGTCGTGGCGCCGGAGGGACTGAAAAACATCCTACTCCACCGCCATCTTGGCCACGCCCCCGCCTTTTATTTTTTTCATTAGTTCTGCGGTTCCCGCAAGACATGCTTGTCAGCCACAACTCTGGTTTTCTACTTTGATCACGTGATCGCAACAAAACCGCAGTGCCACAACCTCGGATTTTCCGAAAATTTATAAAATGAAATCCTTCCTATACACAACACTAGTTCATATATAGTCAATAGGGTAGACATATTAGAGGTGTACAATGTACAATGACATTTAATTTTGAGTATAACTCACTCAAATTGCTGTTGTACGGCAAAGCAGATCTGTCAATCGGCACTGCGGTGCCAAACGTGTACACGGCGACACGTGCTCTTTTCATTGGTCAATTAGGGCCCACATCTTATTGCGAGTGAAACCGCATCCAGCAGATTTCATATGTATAAGAAGAGTACAGGAGAAGGACATACAGACTGTTAACTTATGTTTTTGAGCTTCTTCCATTGTATTATTTGGAAATCTGTTCCAATTGCTGCAGCAACACCATCTGCAGAGGGAGAGGATCCTGTTGTTCTGGAGGAGGGTGAAGAGGTTGACGCCACAGTAGCTAAAAAGCAGAGTGATGTTTGGAGATTTTTTACTATCTCTTCAGTGGAGAAGAAAAGTGTGTGCAGAGATAGTAAAGTTTACTATCTGCGGGAAGGAGCTGTCTGTGGAACATCAAAGAAATACAGTCACGGGAGATCTTCCATGTGGAAGCATTTGAAGACAATTCACAAGAAGGCATACCACTGAATGATGTGTTAAAATGAAGCTGCTGCCCTTGGTTTCACATCTACATCAACTGCACATGGAGCTTCAACTTCAGCTATAATCACAGTGCCAGCTCACTGTCCAAATTCGGGTCACATGACCACCCACTGTGTGCGCTGCCACATGCCAGTGGGTTTGAACACCACGTCTGTTGCTGAATATTTGCAGGCAATGAACGCTCATCCGAGTAAAAAACATTTGGGGGGAATTACATCATCCATAATTTTTGGATGTAATCCTTAAAATGGAAAATATGTTTGTTTTTTTTCGACTTCTTTTACCAGAGTTTTGTACCATCTTCTTACCAGTACTTTAGTTTTCATAAGTTGAAAAAATATAAAGAACAGTATAAAAAAGAGTGGGTCTAACAAAGTCTAAATGGGTATCTTTTTAGGTGCACAAGTGTCCCAATGGATAGCTTAGTGGCTGTCACAGTGTCTGAATGAGTATATCAGTAGGTGTGAGACTGTGTAAGTATCTGAGTGGCTTTGAAATTGTCTATATAGGTGTAATTCTGGGTGTGAGAATCTCTGTATGGATTTGTGAGTGGGTGTGAGAAGGTCGTATGGGTATGTGAGTGGGTGTGAAAGTCTCTGTATGGATGTGTGAGAGAGTCTCTTTATAGGTTTGTGAATGGGTGTAACAGTGCCTGCAGGATACATGACTGGGTGTGTTAGTGTCTGTATGGGTATGTGAGAGAGTGTAAAACTGTCTATCTAGGTATAAGTGTTGGTGTTTCTCTGTATGGGTTTGTGAATGAGTGTAACATTGTTTTCATAGGTGTAAGAGTGGGTGTGAGAGGGACTTTGCTGTGGTGCATGGTTTCGCGAATCCCCTGTGAGTTGATCCGCAGAGGGTCCCCATCTCTATATACACAAATTTGTTTTCTGGTTAATATCTCAAAAACGAATAAACTGATTTACACCAAATCACAAAACATGTGATCTGCAGAACAAAATCTACCTTTCTTCCAAATTTGGTGTAATTACGTCCAGCAGCTCGGGCTGTAGTCGTGTTCAAAACCCCAGTGTTAATTAACATGGGGAAAACGTGTTTTGGGACCCCACCCCACTTTTTTCCCAGCCCCAGCTTGACCCCAAAACTTTCCAGACAGAATCTTAAGTATCACATTTTTGGGGAATATTTTGTGAGGATTTGCAACAAGCACCAAAAATATAGGTAAGTCAAAAAAAGCTTTTCTATGAAAACATGGTCCTAACTATAAATACCTACTGGCGACCCACAAGTTTTATCGGTTTTCAAAAGACCTAGCATTCGAAATTATCCACATTACGTTGGAACATATATAGTATTGGGCGTCTCTAACATGCTATTCCTGGCATACAGAGACATAGGACACTTGTTGAATCAGAGCTTATATGACGCAAGTATGAGACAAGACAGCGAACTTTGAAATTTCCCAAAACATGGCAGTAAGCAATATTCAAAATGAACAATCACCTCCCCCGCAACTTTACATTCATGCATGCATACATTTCTTGTTGCAGCTCACTGGGTAGCAAGTAGGTCGGTTAGCAACTATACCATGTTGTTCAGCAATTATCAATAACAGTCTCGGGCAATATAGCATTGTAATCAGACAACACGAATGTTCAGCTTCAGGGGACGTGCAGCCCTTTCTACCCGTTAGGGATTAGTGATGGACCACAGCTGCCGCAAATCCAGGGTGTTGTATCAGGCCTCCCATTAGCAGGTATCAGTATTTAATTATTGGCAACTCTAGTACTTTAAAGGATTCCAGCAGTGTGTCCCACTCCATAGCTATCGGTCGGTTCCGCAAACAGCGTTTTTGTTCCCCGCAAAGAGCGTTGCTCTCTGCTAAGCCCCATCTCTCAACCTCCTCCCACCACTGGGATAGCATTAGAGCAGCTACTGATTTCCACCTATTGGTCAGGAGTCGTTTTGCCAAAAGGACTGTGTTGGACTTGGCCCTTCTGGCAGGTTCACCCCTAGACTTTTTGCTTTGTGGTTGTGACCCAGTGGTGGTGATTTTTTGGTTTCTGCGCACTTTCACTGTGTCCCAGTGGAAAGTGCGTGCACACTCTGAGTGCGTGGAGTGAGGTTGGCCTGCCCTCCCATAGGAATGCATGGGGAATGTCTGTGTCCCTGGTAGTTCCTGATGCGTGAGGCGTGCATGCTCAAGTTTGGTATGTGCGAACTCGTGAGAGTGAATGCTGCGCAATGGTATGTGCGGCGTGTATGTGTCTAGTGGGGAAATGCCACTTCTAGACATGGCTGTGTATGTGCTGTGAAGGTGCTGGCGTGTGATTGGCTGGAGCTGGCTGGGATGCCAGGCTCCATGAGTCATGATGGGTCTGCCCGGAGGTGAGTGTGGAGATTAGCATACTGATGGCTGGGGAGGAGTGTACCTGTGTCCTGAATGAGGCTGGGTTTTCCCCAGACAATGCTGGCTCCGCCCCCTGTGGTGCGACTGATGACCCTAGCCCTGCCAGTGAATGAAATGGGTGGTTGAGCCATCAGGAGTGCTCCAAAACCAGCTGGGACTGGTTTCTCCCCCACCCTGCACCCTTAGACAAAGGAATGTGGTGTATAAAAATGGGGTGTGTCCCCACAGATGTTGTTCTTTCCTGATCCTACTTGAGGGGGGCTGCTGCTGCTGCTGGGGCCAGGAGGAACCGCCACGTGGACTGCCTCCCTGCCTGGAGGGCCAGTGAGCTGGCCCCTGGCCCAGCCTTGCCCCCCCTGCCTTGCTGCACTCCTGCTGGACCTTTATTTAACTTATAGCGCCTAGGAGCACTTTGTTTTGGTTCTAGCGCTTAGGAGCGCTTTATTTGGATTGTAGCGCTTGGGAGCACGTCAATTGCTGTGCAGGTGCCTACCCTGCTCGTGGTTGCCCTGGCGAGTGCCCACCTCGCTCATTTTCGAGTATTTTGTCCCCTGGCAGGTGCCCACCCTGCCAGGGACCTTGCCGCCATTTTTCGATTTTACCTCGAGGGAGCCCACCCCTCGGTAAATTGATCCCCAGCTACGAGTGCCTGGAACGGGCCGCCGCGCTGCCCGCGACGACCCGGAAGTGGTTGGCCGGCCGGCCAATCAGAGAGCGGGCCGACCGGAAGTCCCGCCCCGCAGCCGGCATCCCTCCCCCGGGGCACCCGAGGACGAGGGAGAACCTCAGAGCAGAGCGAGAAGGCCGCGACTGAAGGAGAGTCCCGAGGAGCGGGGGCTCTCCTCCTCCAGCCGCCGTCAGACCCGGTGAGTGGGGCCCTAGTGAGCGTGGGAAGGGAGGAGGGCGTCGGGGCACTTTGCCGGTGCCCACCCCTCCCCTCCAGTACGAGTGTGTGAGCCCCGAGAGTCTCAGGGAATTCCTTGCCTATTTAGAGCCCACGAGGCTCCAGTACCCCACATTTGTTGTAGCGCCCAAGAGAGGCTCAGGGGGGTCCTGTCCGTGATCTCGAGTCCCCGGGAGGGGGACTCCAACGACGCCCGCATTTCTACGAGCCCCAGAGGCTCAGGGGGCATTTTGTGTCTGTGGTAGAGTGGCCCCAGAAGGCCCTACCTTGCCCCCACCTTGTTGTGAGCCCTGAGAGAAGGCTTGTGGAGCATTCGTTTGTTTAGAGCCCAGCGAGGCTCAAGGGGCACATCTTCAGTTAAGAGCCCAGAGAGGCTCAGGCGACCTTGCTGCGTATAGAGCCACGAGGGCTCTAGGGGCATCATTTTGTATGGAGTCCAGCGAGGCTCCCTGCGGGTAAGTTGAGCTCAGAGCCTGCGAGGCTCCCACGTTGGCCCCACCAATTTATCCCCAGCTGCCCAGCACTTCGTGGGCAGCTGCCACGTTTAGGACCCTGACTTTGGACACAGGGCGTCCTAGCCCTAGAGAGGCCAGTTGGCCTAGGGACAGCCACAGGTTGTGGCTCATGTGAAGTTTTGCGCAATTGCATGTTCTTACACCTCGGAATGTGTTGTTGATACATCATGTGTTTTCCTTCCTTACACCGCTGAATGTATGTTATGCATCATGTGTTATGTGTTTACACCCCTACAGGTATTGTGATACTTAGGTGGTTGTTCTCCTAGTACAGGTGGTGCTAGTGAGGTCCTGGTTACCAGTAGTTACTGGTTGTGCACTTTATGTTCTACTTTTGTGCTACAGTGATTTGTATGCTAAGTTCTAAAAGTGCTGATTCCTGACAGTGGTCGAGGTGGCCCTGTCTTGTACATATCCCCTGTAAATTCTGCCCGTGCCTGTTGGCACATTGTAAAGTGTGTGTTTTTATCTAATGTGTTTTGGTGTAATACAAAGGCTATTTTTATATATAATAACAACAAAGAAGGAGTCCCCCTATATGAGAGGAAGATAGCGATTAGCCATATCCTGCTGGAGATCTAGGTTAGCCATAAAAGGCCCCAACCCGTTTACCGGACAAAGCTTGTCCTTTGAGAAGACCCCTCACTCACCAACCTGGTTGGTGACATGCTTCATCATTGGGGTCCCACCCCATAGGCCGAATGCCCATAGGGTGTGCTACGACACCTGACTACAGTGGAGCGGGATATTGTATGTTTATATGTGCTTAAAATTACAGTGAAAGGGTATATTAAAAGGGGCCAGTACTACTCACTTCAAGACTTTATTCTTGAGCGACTGAACCCCAATAAAAACAGATGTGGCGCCAGTGCCTATTTAGGAAGGCTTTGGTGCTATAAGAAGTGTAGTGTGTTAAAAATAGCGAAGTGTGCTATGTGAAAAAATTATAGAATAAACTAGGTCTACATGTTTCAACCATTTAAAAAGATTCTATGGTTTTCGTCAGGACCGTGAGTATTACACGGGGTGGTACGCACACGCTAAGGAGTGCCCAGTCCACGTGTAATTTTGAGATCACAAAAATTGTGGTCTATTGTAAAAGAGTGTGTTTTGTCCTTGTTTCAGGAAAAAACCTGTAAGAAAGGAAAGAAACGGGTGTTGGGATAGCGTACAAGGGAAACACATATACAAGGGTGTACATATAACATAAAAGTGTGCCAAACGTGAACACCCTCGTAGGGTGGTTACCTATATTATTATTCATATAGGTAATGCTGATTCTGAATAGATATCAGTAGCAGTAATTGTGTAGCGCTTCAGTGGGTACCTTCGCGAGAAGTGAGTTCTGTGAGGTACTGGGTTAGATTAAGTTCTTGGTCGGAGTGATAAGTGATCGTTTTTACGTATTTACGGGCAGTATCTGAGTGAGTTTATCGAAAGTGGCGGGAAATAATTGGGATGTGATTCTTATCCGTCAACTTTTCATTTACGCCAACTTGACTATATTGTGGGTACTAGTTTGATAACAGTGTATTGGCAGAGACTAGTCATGCAATGCTCACACTTGAAGCGATCGTTGTCGCTTCACGGGTAAAAACAGATGTGGCACCAGTGCCTATTTAGGAAGGCTTTGGTGCTATAAGAAGTGTAGTGTGTTAAAAATAGCGAAGTGTGCTATGTGAAAAAATTATAGAATAAACTAGGTCTACATGTTTCAACCATTTAAAAAGATTCTATGGTTTTCGTCAGGACCGTGAGTATTACACGGGGTGGTACGCACACGCTAAGGAGCGCCCATTCCACGTGTAATTTTGAGATCACATAAATTGGGGTCTATTGTAAAAGAGTGTGTTTTGTCCTTGTTTCAGGAAAAAACCTGTAAGAAAGGAAAGAAACGGGTGTTGGGATAGCGTACAAGGGAAACACATATACAAGGGTGTACATATAACATAAAAGTGTGCCAAACGTGAACACCCTCGTAGGGTGGTTACCTATATTATTATTCATATAGGTAATGCTGATTCTGAATAGATATCAGTAGCAGTTATTGTGTAGCGCTTCAGTGGGTACCTTCGCGAGAAGTGAGTTCTGTGAGGTACTGGGTTAGATTAAGTTCTTGGTCGGAGTGATAAGTGATCGTTTTTACGTATTTACGGGCAGTATCTGAGTGAGTTTATCGAAAGTGGCGGGAAATAATTGGGATGTGATTCTTATCCGTCAACTTTTCATTTACGCCAACTTGACTATATTGTGGGTACTAGTTTGATAACAGTGTATTGGCAGAGACTAGTCATGCAATGCTCACACTTGAAGCGATCGTTGTCGCTTCACGGGTAAAAACAGATGTGGCACCAGTGCCTATTTAGGAAGGCTTTGGTGCTATAAGAAGTGTAGTGTGTTAAAAATAGCGAAGTGTGCTATGTGAAAAAATTATAGAATAAACTAGGTCTACATGTTTCAACCATTTAAAAAGATTCTATGGTTTTCGTCAGGACCGTGAGTATTACACGGGGTGGTACGCACACGCTAAGGAGCGCCCAGTCCACGTGTAATTTTGAGATCACAAAAATTGTGGTCTATTGTAAAAGAGTGTGTTTTGTCCTTGTTTCAGGAAAAAACCTGTAAGAAAGGAAAGAAACGGGTGTTGGGATAGCGTACAGAGGAAACACATATACAAGGGTGTACATATAGCATAAAAGTGTGCCAAACGTGAACACTCTCGTAGGGTGGTTACCTATATTATTATTCATATAGGTAATGCTGATTCTGAATAGATATCAGTAGCAGTTATTGTGTAGCGCTTCAGTGGGTACCTTCGCGAGAAGTGAGTTCTGTGAGGTACTGGGTTAGATTAAGTTCTTGGTCGGAGTGATAAGTGATCGTTTTTACGTATTTACGGGCAGTATCTGAGTGAGTTTATCGAAAGTGGCGGGAAATAATTGGGATGTGATTCTTATCCGTCAACTTTTCATTTACGCCAACTTGACTATATTGTGGGTACTAGTTTGATAACAGTGTATTGGCAGAGACTAGTCATGCAATGCTCACACTTGAAGCGATCGTTGTCGCTTCACGGGTAAAAACAGATGTGGCACCAGTGCCTATTTAGGAAGGCTTTGGTGCTATAAGAAGTGTAGTGTATTAAAAATAGCGAAGTGTGCTATGTGAAAAAATTATAGAATAAACTAGGTCTACATGTTTCAACCATTTCAAAAGATTCTATGGTTTTCGTCAGGACCGTGAGTATTACACGGGGTGGTACGCACACGCTAAGGAGCGCCCAGTCCACGTGTAATTTTGAGATCACAAAAATTGGGGTCTATTGTAAAAGAGTGTGTTTTGTCCTTGTTTCAGGAAAAAACCTGTAAGAAAGGAAAGAAACGGGTGTTGGGATAGCGTACAAGGGAAACACATATACAAGGGTGTACATATAACTAAGCATGAGCGGATTTTGCGGATTGGCAATCCGCGAATTTTGCGGATTTGCGGATTCGCAATCCGCAAAATCCGCGAATTCCCGCGAATTTGCGGATTTTTTTTTTTTTTGTGTTCGCCCGTGTTTCTGCCAGTTCGCGAGGGTTTTTACAATTTCGCAATTTGCGAACTTACCTGTCGGGTCGCAAGTTTTGCGAACTTGTTGTTTCTACGTGTCCAGCCTGTTTGGGACACTCTTCTTCATCACTGCCACTCTCTGTCACCACTGCCACTCTCTGACTACTCATGCCACCCTCTGGCCCACCCATGCCACCCTCTGTTTCATCACTACACCCTCTGGTTGTCCAGTGTACATTATTTTCGGCAAAGCAAAGCACACCTTCCCTGCCTCAAGTGACCTGAATTAATTTGGGGCTGATTAATGTGTCACAGAATATTTTTTTAGCTGGCACCTGCTTCCTTAGTGCGCCCTGATTAGTGATCTTTTGCACTTGCTAAGTGCTTTCATTGTTGCAAAATTAGTTACAACACCTGCCCTGCCCCAACTGACAATAATGAATTAGGGGCTGATTAATGGATTTTAACTTCCAGCCTGGCTCCTGCTTGTCTCCCTTAGCTGTAATTCAGGACCTTTGTGGCATATGTGTAACTATTCTGAGGTTCAGAGCAGGGTCACATAATAGTTTCAACTGGCAACTGAACTCTGGAGGGGCCCCTCAGGAAGCCCTACAGGAAATGGCTACTAATGATGTGCCTGAACTTTTGAACCTGGTAAGTAGTTACTTTCAGTTTTGCCAAGATCGTATTTCTGCAATTTCGCACTTATTCGCGGGGCGCGAACTCACGCTAACAGTGCGAGCAGTGCGAGCAAAATCCGCTGCTCGCGGATTTGCGGATTTTGCGGGAAATTCGCAAATCTCGCGGATTGCGGATTTCCCGAAAATCCGCAAAATCCGCGAGCGGAACGGATTTTCCGCCCACGCCTACATATAACATAAAAGTGTGCCAAACGTGAACACCCTCGTAGGGTGGTTACCTATATTATTATTCATATAGGTAATGCTGATTCTGAATAGATATCAGTAGCAGTAATTGTGTAGCGCTTCAGTGGGTACCTTCGCGAGAAGTGAGTTCTGTGAGGTACTGGGTTAGATTAAGTTCTTGGTCGGAGTGATAAGTGATCGTTTTTACGTATTTACGGGCAGTATCTGAGTGAGTTTATCGAAAGTGGCGGGAAATAATTGGGATGTGATTCTTATCCGTCAACTTTTCATTTACGCCAACTTGACTATATTGTGGGTACTAGTTTGATAACAGTGTATTGGCAGAGACTAGTCATGCAATGCTCACACTTGAAGCGATCGTTGTCGCTTCACGACATACTATATAACCTTGTGTGGAGTTTCCTTTGTGGTGGGCCTTGGGTGTTGTTGCTGGGGTGCATGAGCAAATACTGAGCTCACATCGCCTCCAAGTTTAGCCTTGCTGCTCGCGCCACGTTACCTAGAGGATGAGCAGGGGTTATCTTGGCGTGTAACTCCCTTGCCCTGACTTGGGAGTGGTGGTCTCTGACTGACTTTGGCGCAAGCCCTGGCCAGCCAGGGATCCCATTTCTAACAGACAGCCAGGTCTGCAAACCATGGCCTCACCCTATTGTCTTTGGGGCCTGGGTGGAGACCCAGAATACAAATCTCGGTGGAATGCCAGTTGGTCTCACCAAATACTGACTCCAGTGTGGTGCATTCTGATCCCAATATGAGGATATCGTACGGCAAACCCACAGCATATGCATCAAGTCAGCATCTTGCGCCAGGCATCTCGGACATGTTGAAGGAAAAGTTGAAATAGGGTATGGAGTCTATGTGCTGTAAGGTATGCACGGTGCAAAATGGAAAACTGTATACGTTTTAATCTAGAGTTGCAGGAAATTTTCTTGGGGGTATTCGAGGAGGAAGGTCCTTATCCTTTAGTCCTCAGTCCATATCCGCCTCCCAACGTGCCTTCAAGGGGGGTTCGAGAAGTGGATAGCTATGCGCCAAGTCCCGATATAGCCATCGGATTAAATGCCTGCCATGTCCCATAATGTGTAGTGCCTGTATGAATTAATGTGTTGGTGATTCCACCCCCTCCAGGGCCCATTGTTGTCGGACATATTGTACGATTCTTGCATGTGTGAGAAACAATGAGTCCGGTAGACTCTGTCCATTGATAAAATCTGCATGGCCCAATAGTGCCCAATCTTCAAATAGTGCCCCCACTGTGGTCACTCCTTCTTGTTCCCACAAGTGTAGTCGGTGCCGCATTAGTGTGCAAGCAGGTGTGTTTCATGGCTGTTTTCCGGTATCTGAAGAAACTATAACTTGTGCCCTAAGGTAACCATAACTCCAACCCCCGCCACAGTTTTCTCATCAATAATTTTATTGCAAATGTTAGAGTGATATTATCAATGATGTCATAGAAGATGTCAGAACTGATGTAATATGTGGGGTAATTAGCAGTGCATGGCGTGGGCTTGAGTTATAGTTACCTTAGGGCACATGTTATAGTTTCTTCAGATAAGCAGAACTATAACTGCTGAATTTCTATGGTTTTGTGAGTGTAAAATCTGAACCTAACCATAACGTCCCTGTAACCTTAGTTTTTGTGTGTGAAATTCTAGTTTTTTTTTTTAAGGTCTCAGATAGACAGCATGCACTATCTCGAATAGACTTGTGTTTAAACTGTGGGCTTCAGACCACCCACAGGCTTCCCGTTTACTTGCTCCATCATCTGTCTCATATTCTTCACCATTTGTCCCTGGCAAGCATGGTCATGCCTCTTCTTTTGTACAGCCCTCAGCCCTCCCCCAAGAGCATGGACCAAGTGCTTGTAAACATCCACAGCTCCCATTTTTACCACCATTTTAGAACCTACTTTTTTCTGTCTTTTTTAGCACTCTACACAGTGCTCATGCTTTTACCAGCTCTGTATCCTCCCAACCAAGCTCATGCCCCTTCCACAGGTCACCCCCTCCCTGTGACTGCTTTTCCCTTCGTTGCTACTTTCCGTTTCCCCCACCTTCTCCTTCCCATCTCTGCTTGCTCCCTCGCACCTTCCAAGCTTGTCCCGTCCACGACCCAGTCAGTACTTTAAGCCCCTATTGTTGTCGGTTTCCTTCTAGTGAGTGGTGGTGTCCTGCTACTGTATAGCGGACGTGGTGGTTGGAGCATGTGTGTACGGCTGCTATGCCACATGTCTAGTTTCTGTTAATTTTCTGTGTGTGTGGGTACTAGATGTGTGTATGTGTTTACACCACATATGGTTGTTTAGCAATAGTTTTTATAGGTGAATAATCAGTACTCAAGGGAATCAGGTATGTGTTTTCACAGTGCATGTCAGAGCTTCTAAAGTACCTGTGTCTCCTACTGTAATTGTATTTCTCCTGTGCGAAATGATTGAACTGTTCATGTTTCCCCTAAGCTGCTTCTCATTTAATAAGGTGGGACTCCATTTCTTCATATTTCTCCCATCAGGACACTTTCTTACTTTTTCTGCATTCATCGGAGAAGGGTTTCCATGCGCCATTGTTGCTTAACTTGAATTCTCTTCAAAGGAGCAAGGCTAAGTCTTGATGTCATCAGTGTCTGCCTGCCCCTCAGTCTCAATGGTAAAAGTAGTCCTTTTAATCTGGTTGCAGATGCAATGTATTTCCCCATGTTAACTACTGTAACTTAGCCTGTGACTTTTTGCAGTTTTATAAAGGACCAATCCCACCCGAAGGTAGTGGAGAACTTTAAATTAGCATCAGTTATTTTTCTGTGCAGTTTTATATAGCACGAACACCACCCATAGGCACATGTTATGGCCCCCTGTGTGCATGCACAAAGGGAGGAGGCAAAGGGGGACCTGTAGGGCTCCCTTTGTTTCCTCTCCTCCAATGGAGGAGGAACAGCCATGTAGACCCTGGAGGAGAGGAAACTTGTAATATGGCTGGACCACCGTGGTCCCGCCAAGCATATTGTGGCATCTGAACACCACGCCACCCCTAGGGAATGGTAATTCCCAGGCGGCAGTCCGACCGCCCAACTTGTAATGGGGTGGTCGTACCACCGGTGCAGCTGGGCTGGACCACCACCGCTGCTCCACCATGAGTCGGACTGTCAGACTCTTAATTGGGCCCCAAGTGATTTTCCCAGAATCAAGGATGCTAAGCCAATGCCGAAACTCGAACCCAGTTTGCCATCTCCATAGTTTGCAGCTGTGGCCCTTATGCCACATCCTCTCCAAAGAGGACGCCACATTTTCTCCTTAGCCTCATTCTCAGTTCTGCATTTTGTGATTACGGACAAATCGCTTAATCTCCCCCTGACAGTCCGCATTTACTGTTGGTTGCCCTTTCATCTCTTGCCTGTCACTGCTTGCCCCACAGAACTCCGTTACACAATTCCCCTCCTTCCGCTACTCTATTTTTCAAATTTATTTATTTTTTTATTTTTTATTTTTGAAAACCTTTATTTCGACAGAGCAATACAAATACAGACCTACAACCACAGGGGCCGCTCAGTAACAGCTAGCGTCAAATTCCATCAGTAATACACAGCTCATCAGCCGGCAACCCGGGGGTCCAGCAGCGATAAAATACACCCAGACGATATCCTTGTAACGGAAAGAGGATCATTGAAAGGTTTCAAATTTTTTTTTTTAAACAAACAAAACAACCTAATCCCGAGGCGCTATATAACGGGTGTGTGACTGTCTCAAATAGCAAGGGGAGCGACTCAATAAGACAGCTATAAAAGGATATGAAAACATAAGGGAGGGATGAAGGGGTCAGGGTCAGACAACCAGGTGAAATACAAGAGGACATGGACGTATGGAATGTTCGGTCACGGGGACTGAGGGACGGCAGTCGTGTCTACAAAGGGGGTGGTACAGATTTCTCCACAATACGAGTTCCATTGACCCCATATTCATCCCCATTTCTTAGTTCGTCCACGGGCGATGTACACAGTTTTCTCTCGGAACATGCACCAGTCCATGTTGTCCTCCCAAGCGGAAACCAGGGGTGCACGTGGAGACCCCCACTGCTGGGCGATGTCTCTTTTCTCAATCATGTTGCCGAGGGTGGCCCATTGAGTCTGTGCTACGCTATAGTCATTCGGTTCCCACACATTCAACAGACATCTCCTGGCCTCTGGCAAAAGCGAAACACCCGTGACTTCATCCATAACCTCATGCACTCGTCTCCAATACTCCACCACATCAGGACATTCCCACAGAATGTGAAGAAAAGTAGCAAGCATACCACAGCCGCGCCTACACAATCCATCTAGAGAATAACCCATGCGCAGCAAACGTGGACCCGTAACATACACACAGTGTAGGATCTTCAATTGCACCAGTCGGAGACGCGCCAGGATCGCTACTTCCTTAGGAGAGGATATCGCAGCCTGCCAATCTTCATCGTCCAGCTCAAGCCCATCACCAGTCCAGGCCTCACGAAGCCGCACAAGAAGATCTGAACGATTATTAATCAGCTTTTTATAAATAAGGGAGATGGTGCTGTCCGGGACATGCCAGTCAAGCACCCTGTCTTCCAAGGGAGAGGACTCCGGGACATCGGTACCGACAGGGAAGACGGATACAAGTGCGTGACGAACCTGCAAGTAGCGGAAGTACTCCCTATCGCCCAGTCTATATTCTTGTTGGAGTTCCGCAAAGGATTTGACCCTGTCCTTGACCCAGAGGTCTCCTACCTTGCTAATCCCTATGAGATTCCACTTGTCAAACCCCTTCGTTCTCCAAAGACAGCCCAGTCTCTCAGCTGCATAAAGCGGAGTGGCTCTGGTCAGCCGATCTGTCCACCCCGTAGCAGCAGTCGCCGCGCCCCACACTCGTACCGCAACCCTGGTAGGCCCGATTAAATACTTTCCCGCCGACCTAGAGTACAGCGCCCTGGTATAATCTCCTCCCGGGAGCTGCCATCTATCCATCTCAAATGCCGGGTTAGGGACCGGGCCGTACATTGCATGGTTGATGGCACTCAGTTGCGACGCCCAGTAATACCTTTTTATGTCAGGCAACGCAATACCACTGTCGTACCAGGGTAGGGTCAGTTTCGCCAACGCAATGCGAGGTCGCCCGCCCCATACCAGCTTCCTCTGAAGGCCCTCGATTTCCCGGAAGTAGCTTGCAGACACCAGGTCAAGCGTGTTCTGAAGGGCATACAAAAAGCGAGGGAGGGACATCATTTTAAACAAGGCCGCTCTCCCAACCGGGGACAACGGCAATCAGCACCATGCTGTAACGTCGGACCGAAGCCGGCGGGGTGGCGGGAGCAGATTCTTCTCATATCGTATGGCTGAGTCCAGGGAGATATAAATCCCTAAGTATTTAAAGCCTTCACGCGATACTGGTATCGGACAGAAACGGGGCAACAGTGGCATCTCCGCAGTGAGTGGGTAAATACAGGATTTAGACCAATTGATGGCCAAACCCGAGTTTCTTCCAAAGGAGCGCAATACGTCAAACAGCACTCCCAGGGACTTACGAGGGGAAGTGAGATATAACAGGATATCATCCGCGTATATGGATATACGGTCCTCAAAATCAGAGGACCACCTAATACCCTTTAGCGACGGTTCCCACCTAAGCCACGCTGCCAGGGGCTCAAGAGCAAGCGCGAAAAGGAGCGGTGATAATGGACACCCCTGTTGTGTGCCTCTGCCGAGGACGAAAGGCTCCGAAGCCCTACCGTTTACGACCACTTGGGCCATTGGCTGTTCGTAAAGGAGTTTAACCCAGCCGATAAAATGAGGTCCGAAGCCGAATTTAGCAAGTGCCGCCCACAAATATGGCCATTCAATCATGTCGAAGGCCATCGAGGCATCTAACGAAACCAAGATGGCCGACTAGCGAAGCGAACCCGCCCTTGCAAGCACACCATGGAGGCGGCGTAAATTGAGAGCCGTATTCCGGTGAGGAATAAACCCGGACTGATCTGGGTGTATCAGATCACCAATAACCGTGATCAAATGATTCGACAGGAGTTTCGCCAAAATCTTGGGTTCAACGTTCAGGAGTGAAATCGGCCGGTATGAGGAACATTGATCACGAGGCTTCCCATCTTTATGAATAGCTACAATAGAAGCCAATCTCTGATCTCGGGGAAAAAGCCCAAGATCGCGCGATTCCAGAAACATTTGGCGAAGGTGTGGCGCTATTTTATCTGGACACAATTTATACAGCTCTATCGGGAGACCATTTGGACCAGAGGCCTTCCCTGATCGAAGGGAGCGAATAGCGAGCGCTACTTCATCAGTAGAAAAATCCACCTCCATAAGCTCTCTATCAGACTCCGAGAGGCTAGGCAACGCGATATCCCTAAGCAGCAAGTGTGAATCCTCCTCTGGCCTGTCGGAAACCGGCGAGTAAACCTTCTGAAAGTGCTGAGCAAACACCGCAACTATACCATTCGGGTCCACGACCCGTTCACCGTCCTCACTCACCACGACAGGCACCACACGATTCAGCCTTTCTCTCTTATCCAGCCACGCAATCAATTTCCCAGCCTTATCTCCAACATCGTACAAACGCCCCTGTTGCTCACGACTCATCATTCTCGCCGCATCCGTCACCAGCGCCTTATAATCGGCTTGTTTAAGGGCCAAAACATGTAAACCCTCGGGTGTGACCTCAGACCCCAACTCCTCTTCCAACGACGTGATTTCAGTCTCCAGTCTCACCACTTCCTCATTCTTGCACTTTCTCGCGCTAGCAATCAGAGAAAAGGCTTGGCCCCGGACAACAGTCTTAAAGGCCTCCCACAGGGAAACCGAAGAGGACACCGACCCAGCATTCTCCACAAAGTAATGGTCTACACACTTAACTAACTCAGCCCTTGTTTGCGGATGACGTAGGTGCCAGGGGTTAATCGGGGCAACCCGGCCCCCGGCTTCTAATTGTACATCTATCGTAAGCCAGAGGCGAGAGTGATCCGAGATCCCCCTAGCAAGATGGCGAATTTCCCTCACAGAGACCATCTGCGCCGCTGGCAATAGGATATAATAGAGCCTAGAGAGACTTCCATGTGCACCGAATAGAAAGTATATTGTGCCTGCCCAGGGTGGAAGTGCCTCCAGCAATCTACCAAACCCAATGCATTCAGGAAATCGCTCATCCATAACTGCGACCTCAAAAGGGTCCGGGAGGGGGGGTAGACTGTCTTCGCTACCACAAACAACCGAGTTAAAATCCCCACCAACCACCATCATACCCAGTGGGAAATTCAGCACCACCCTACCCAGATCAGCAAATGTGACGGCCTGTAAACCCGGTGGGACATATACGGAAAGAATAGAGATCGTCTTCCCCTCCCAGCGACCTGTAATGGCCGCGTACCGGCCTCTTTCATCTAACACAGTGTCGTCTATCTCCAAGGGGAGGGAGCTCCTAACCAAGACACCCGCCCCCTCGATCCAGTAGTAAATCCTGAATGCGCCACCAAGCGGTATCCTCTTCTGTTCATTGCCTGGCAAGCATTTCCTATAAGATGTGTCTCCTGCAATAATACTACATCAGGTGAAAGACGTTTCAGATACTGTAAAACAATCCCCCGCTTAATCCTGTCACCCAGACCGTTGACATTCCAACTCAGAACCCGTAGCCCCCTACCCCCATTCCCAGCGCATGAGCTATGCCCCCCCCCCCAAAGAAACAGACACAGTGATCGAAGTATGCAGCAAAACAGATCCTCGGGATAAACAAATAGACAAGAAGCCCCCTCGGAACATGCACCAGTCCATGTTGTCCTCCCAAGCGGAAACCAGGGGTGCACATGGAGACCCCCACTGCTGGGCGATGTCTCTTTTCGCAATCATGTTTCCGAGGGTGGCCCATTGAGTCTGTGCTACGCTATAGTCATTCGGTTCCCACACATTCAACAGACATCTCCTGGCCTCTGGCAAAAGCGAAGTGACAAGTCTTCCATTCCGGGAGAGCCATCTCCAGTCTCATCCAAAACTTTGCCTACTCCACCAGGGGATCCCTTCGGGCGGGCGAAGCGGTCGATAGTGTTAGACTGGGCTGCACCTCCTCGGAATGTGCCTCTGGTGGCTCTCTTCTCACTATCCGACCTGCCCGCCATACCAGTTAGCGAGCCCAGCCGGGCCGTTCGAGATCTGGTGAGAATGGCTCCCCAAGACACCAACCAACAAAGGCAGGAATGAGGGCAAGAGAAGAGAGACGTAGGGCCAGCAGCAGAGCGAGGTCAACAGTCGCAGCAGACGGTGAATCCCAGTGGGTGATGAACCAAAAGCGAAACCGAAAGTACCACAGGAGCGACAGATGGATCTCAAAGGCCGCTGCTGTTCAATTGCCACCTGGGTACTTCAGAAACTCAAGGCCGCGGAGGTCCGTCGGTGTAGGCCACAAAATTCAAAGGCGCAGAGAGTCCGGTTCCCAGCGGCCAAATGAATTTCTGAAAAACGATAACATGTCAGCAGGGCATCAGCTAATCTAACCTGTCGTCCAAATCAGGATATTGAACAGGATAGATGCGGGAGGCTGAAAGGGTCTCGGGAGCCCTGTGCTAACGCGTCCATCTTGGATCCGCGCGTAGCTCCTGCCCCCCTATTTTTCACATTTTTTGAGCAGTTTTATACACCACCCAAAAGGTATTGGAGCACTTTACATTAGCACCAGTTACTTTTTTTGTGAGATAGTGCCAACACCCCCCAAAGGTATTGGGGAGCTTTACTAGTACCAGTTACTTTTCACAAGGACACCGTATACGTAGGCAAATCACGTGATCTCCCTGTGGCAGTATGCATTTGCTGTTGGTTGCCCGTCAATCTCCAGCTGTTGCTGCTTGCCCACGCTGAACTCCTGTTACACAGATTCCCTCTCCCCCCAGATCTACTCCTTCCCCGACTCTGCTTTTCACATTTTTTTTTTGTGCAGTTTTATATAGTGCCAAATACCACCCGAAGGTATTGGAGCACTTTACATAAGCATCAGTTACTTTACACCAGGGCACATTCATTTTTGTAAGCACGGGGAGATTACCTTATCTGCCGATAATCAAGGATGTTAAGTCAACAACGATCCACAGTCCGCAGCTCTGGCCCTTACACCTCATCCTCTCCCACGAGGACGCCACATGGTCTCCCTAGCCTGGGCCTCAGTTCCACATTTTGAAATTACGGACAAATCATTTAATCTCCCTGTGGCTGCTCGCATTAACTGTTGGTTGTCCGTCCACATCCCACCCACTAACGCTTGCCACAGCTGAACTCTACTGCAGATATCCGCCCTCCTCCACCGACTCAGTTTTTCACTTTTTTATGTACAGTTTTATGTAGCGCCAGCACCACCTGAAGGTATTGGAGTGCTTTACATTAGCATTAGTTACTTTACACAAAGAAACATTCATTTTTGTAAATACGGTGAGATTAGGTGATTTGCCCAAAATCAAGGATGTTAAGCAGACGCCAAAATGACTCTCTCCGGAACTCCCTCTCGTCATGCTGCTTCGTCATGGAGCGATCTATCGGAGCTAGTTTGAAGCAGAGACATTGCGTTTCAATTTGCACCTCTACTTCTAATACCAAGCAGCCTAAATGTTGCCCTTCAGTACATTTAGGACCAGCAAAGCAGACAAGCAAGACATAAAAATCAGGAGATTTCTAATTCCCCAATGTTTTTTCATGGGACGCCCAAGTCCCAAGACTTTCTGGTTGAAGTGTTGGAAGCCAATCAGTTCTCACCATGAGATCTGTGCTTAGGCTCCACCCAGATATCTAGATTTCTTTTTTCTTAAATAACTACAGAGGTACTGAACCGATTCACACCAAATTACAAAAAGCCACTTTCTGGGCCAAGAGCTAGCTTTCTGTCAAATTTGGTGCAATTCCGTTCAGCGTTTCGGGCTGTAGTCATGTCTAAAATCCCTATGGGGAAAATGCGTTTTAGGAACCCACTAGGCAGATCACCCTGAAACTGTCTACAAAGCAGCTGAACTCAGTGTGTACTAGTTTTGAAGATTTTGCATAGATTTGTCAAGTGGCAGCAAAGTTATTAGCAAAACTAACATAATTACCTACTGGCGGCCGATATAGAATATATAATACATGCAATTCTGTAATCCCTGTATAAATGTGCGTCTTTAATGTCTTCATATTCGGCGACTAGTGACGCACTCCGTACCGATTACAAAGAAAAAATGCCAGAACTCGACTACTATAAGGTTATTACATTCGAGTTCTGACATCACAATGCCTGCTGCCAGAGCCAGAAGCCAATGTGAAAGGCAGGTCAGGTCAAGGAGCATTACTGAAGCAACTGTTTAAAGAAACAAAAACAGAGCATTGTGTTATGTTTATTAAACCTGTGTTTTGATCTAATGTAGAGCACGCAAGCTATGTTCTCTGCACGCGCTACCTGCCGGTGCATTGTGACGTCAGGGTGTTCTACCTGACCACCGGCAGGTTGACAGTTATGATTTGACAGTTGCTTGTGAGTGGCGATTGCAAGTAGACGTGCCTTGGTGTCAGGATTCAACTTGAATAAAGACTTTACTACATACCTGCTTCCTGGTCATATTTACAAGTTGGCTAAGAGGATGGGGTGCCTGACACCACGAAGAACCCACCAGAAGCCACCTAATCGGCTGTTGGGTACGTCTTTAAACTGCAACTTTTTGCTATCACAATTGGGTTTCCGCTAATAGAAGTTGGTGATTAGCGGAATCTACAGGAGTACAGCTGCCCCTCCACGCTGGTATTGGGTGTGGTAACCAAGTCACGGATCGTCTAACCGGCGTTACTGTGTTCGAGGGCATCTTATGAACATTCCTGGAAGCTGCATTCTGGATGTCGCACTGAACACCGCTATTTTAAGGGTGAGTCGGATGTGCCCAGCTGTTTGTGCAAGCCCAGCGCGCTGACAGGGTTTTTACAAAGTTTCACCTCTCATGCGCTGGTGAGGTAATTGAGGAGGAAGTTTTAATAGCAGAGGGTGCTTTAGGCGATTACCGATCGGAGGCATCTAAACTCTTTGGCCACCGTCTGCGGATTTGGTTCCTGTTTTACCTCCTCATCCTCTGCCCGGTTTGCAGTTCTGCTTATGCGTTAAGCGCCCAAGTTGTGAGGAGATTTTCATTCCGCACGTATGACAGCGTGTGTCAAGGCTCGTCAGTGTGGAGCAGACGCATGAGTTTGCCGTTTTTGTGGAGAAACGACTTCGCGTGTGGGATTGGAGGCATGTGCCGCCTTCCTGCGAAGCTACACAACGTTTCCTGAGGAGATATTCCTGTCAGGCTTAGTGGTGACGTCAGTGGAACGCAGCGTACAACGACGTTTTGCGGCCATCTTGGAAAGGTCGGAAGAAGTATTCAGTGCTTGTCATTTTTTTTTTTTTTGAAAACCTTTATTTAACATTTGCAATCAAATACAGACACGGGCCTACAACCCCCCAGGGCTGGCCGCTAAGCATTTCAGTACGTTATTACAATCCAACTTCAGACCCAGCCTCCCTGGGGAGCATAGGAACTCCATCCACAAAGCACATCGGTTGCAAAGGCAGTTCAATTCGGAAACAGGATAAGAGGTTTTCATTTTACATATAATAAGTTGAAAGGATCAGGTGTCGTACAGTGTCTCGGATCACAAAAGGGGGCGAGCAAAAGAACAACATGTCTAAAATAAGTTCGCTATCATGTAGGTCAACGGCGTTAAGACATACGAAATCAGGATAAGTAGCACATTATTATTCGTCTACGCCATCATTATTGTCCGCCCCACGGCACCAAAACCTCAGAAAAGTCAAGGTACAGATGTAGAAACAAGGATGTAATGAAAGCCGAACCCACTACACTAACCCGGAAAAGGAAAAGGAAGAAAAGGCGAGGAAGGAGAAGGAAGAAAAGAGGCCATAGAACAAAAATAAAAACGAAACACCCACCCCCACACCCCACCACCCTGCACCCCTGCTGATAACTACGGCCACCCCCCTTGCAGCGTGCCTGTCGCCCAGTAACCAGAACCCGAAATATAGTAGAAAGGGAAAGAAAGGAAAAGGCAAAGAACCCCACACAATGAGGGAAATCGGAGGAGGGCATAGTTCTACGGGCTCCTGGTCCCCTTCCCCCGTCGTAGCCAGCCCCGCCCCGGACTCCGTTAGGTCAATAAAAACAATCCTGTTAACATAATGCCACAATGAGAGACTCGGAGAAGAATCTCAACCCTGGCCCCGTCGATCAAATGCACTGAAGTCATCAATTAAGGAAAGCACTTCCCACAAAGTACTGCCAAAGTCTAACGAACAGGAGTACACAGATGAGAAAGGAACGGCAGGTCCCGATGTAGATGGCTGGTACCAATGTTGACCCTCCCTGCCTCCGAAGCCAAGCTTTACCCCATCCGCCATCTTGAAAGACCGACAGGGGAGGGGAGTCGACACGGTCCGAAACAACAAAGGATAGAAAGTAGAAGGCTCCAAAATAGGGATGACATGTAAATGTTCCGGGGGATACACAATCGGGGGTTCCAACGGTTCCGTGGGGTGACCAGACACAGTACAGTCAGGTAGAGCCACTTCAATAGGGGCAAACACTGCTTCCAGCGCCGGGTCAAAATACACCTCCGAGACATCTATTGAAAAGCGGGCTGGCTGCCGGGTCGCGGGCATCGAGTCAGGATCCGGTCTCATGCCTGTGAGTCCATCCGTCGCAGACAACAAACTGCAAGTCTGGACTTCAATAGTTCCCTTAAGTGCCATGAGTGCCTCCAGCACCGTACGCAGTGACGGGCCATTTCGAGCCTGTTCCGCTAGATTCGTTTCGTCCTCCAACATGGTGGACCCCACGGAGAGGCGCCTTCTCCGGGGCAAAATTAGGAGGAGCAAGAGTAAGCCATGAGGGACTGACGGTTAGCGAGTAGTAGTACGCAGCGAGGCACCGACCCGGGGGAACGATGATGTGAATACCCGACCCCCGGTCAGGGACCTTGGGACACAGCACCGTGCGTCACCCGTCACCTCACCTTCTGTAGGGCACCAGGCAGCTGATGGCAACAAAACAATCAAAAAAGTCTGAGTGTTCCAGAGACCGGACCCAACCACCTTCAGCAGTCCGTTGTTATTCAACTCGGACCCGGGAGAGCCAGCACTCGAGTCCCCAGTTTCTCTGCTGGGTTAGGCCTCAATGCGACCATCGACGTAGCTCCGCTTCACAACGGCGGAGAAACTCCAGGATTGCACCACTGGAGTGCGGGTCGGATCACACACACAGATCCGGTGCAGGTAATCAGGATGAGCAACAGGATGATTGAGCGAAGGACGGAGGTCAGCGGAGCCTGGAGACTATGCGGCCATCTTGGTTGGTGTCGTAGCTCCTCCCCCTCAGTGCTTGTCATTTTTACGGTGATACGCACACCTAACTAAAACAAAATATCGTCTATTTCTAGCAACATTGAGTGATTTTAAGACGAAAATAAACAATATTTAACAAGGGATTTGGAATTCTATCTTGGAAAGGTCAGAAGAATTATTCCGTGCTTGTCATTTTCACGGTGATACGCACACCTAACTAAAACAAAATATCGTCTATTTCTAGCAACATTGAGTGATTTTAAGACGAAAATAAACAATATTTAACAAGAGATTTGGAATTTGCGTGTTGTTGAGAGCGGTGACATGCACACCATAAAAGTATATTGTTGGAAAATAAAACTTAGTAGTTCTAAAACACTATCAGTTTCTCATAACATTGGTAAAGCCAATGTATAGCTAAAGTTACAAGCACTGTACATATAGGTCAGTTATATATTTTATCAGAAAGTGAAATATTACTTACTTTAGTACTGGTCATTGATTGTTACATAAGGTTTTGGCTATGGCTTCAGGCAATGTTTGGAATTTATCACCACCTTTACCTTTCATACCCTCTACAGGGGATGATGCTCTTAAATGGGAAGAGTGGAGGGAGTACTTTGAGAACTATTTATCCACTTTTGAGGGGGAGGAAGAATTGACCCCTGAGAAGAAAAAGAAAATTTTCCTTCATTGTTTAGGCGCAAAGGCTATGAAAGTTTATAATCGCATCAACAGGAAAGCTAGGCCGGGTGATGTATATACTATTGCATTAGAAGATTTGACTATGTATTTCAAACCTACCATTTCTATTTCTGTCAACAGATTCAAATGTTTTCAACGCAAGCAAGCACCAGAAGAGTCTGTAGAAGATTACGTTGCTGCGTTGAAAAACTTGGCACTAACTTGTAGATTTGGGGCATTACATGGCAAACTGGTTCGTGACCAGGTCGTTATGGGATCCTCAAATAAACATGTCCAGGAGAAATTGTGGGCAAAGGGTGAATTACCGTTGGAAGAAGTAGTAGAAATAGTTAAATGTACTGAATTAACTGGAAGGTGTGCCAAGGCAGTTTTACAAGAAGAAAAGTCCTCCACTGAGGAAAAATCTATGGTGGCGAAAGTCATAAGTTCTAGGAAAAGTAATAGTAAACCTAATTCCGGTTATGTACAGAAAAGAGATTCTAGCCATAAAGCTAAGCTTTCAGATGACAGGAAATGTTATAGATGTGGCAGTAGATACCATTTGGCCAACGACAGATCGTGTCCAGCGGTGAGACAAAAATGTTCTATTTGCAGTATGGTAGGACATTTCAGTGCTATGTGTCCTAAGAAACAAAAAGGGGGAAGAAATGTAAAATCTGTAATTTCAGAAGAAGAAGAAAGATTTACATCTTCTAATGAAGATGATATGAACTTATTTGTGTTGAATGTGGAAGATGGTGTTAACAAAAAGAAGAAACCGATATGTGACATGAACATTGGCGGGGTGGAAATGTCAATTGTGGCTGATTCAGGCTCGCCATATACAATAGTAAATGAGGAAGTATGGTTAGAGAAATTTGTTCCAGTCATTGGCAAAAAATTAAAACACTCAGATATTTTCCCAAAGTCATTTAATTATGAACCTATTGAAATGTTAGGTTACAGGGAACTTCAGTTCCAATTTAAATCCCGCCAAACAGTTGGCAAACTGTATGTCTCCTAGGTGGGACCATCTGTGTTAGGATGGATTGACCAGGGAGAATTAGGGATAATTTTGGATCCAAACAGTCCGGATCCCGTCCTCATCTTACAAACAGAGGAAGAATGTAACAACTTCTTCAAAAAAAGGTATCCAAAATGTATTTTCAGAAAAAATTGGGAAACTTAAAGGTTTCGTCCATGAAATTAAACTTAAAAGAGATGCTGTACCTTGCATACACAAGTCCAGAAATATACCGTTTTCCATCATTGGTGAGGTGGAAAATGAACTTAAAAAATTACAGAAAGAGGGCATCATTGAGCCGGTGGAATCAGCAGAGTGGGTTTCGCCTTTGGTTATCGCGAAGAAGCCTAATGGCAAGCTCCGTCTGTGCATTGATCTACACGATCTTAAAAACATTCTGGTGGATCAATTCCCTTTGCCAAAAATTAGTGAGATGCTGTCCCTTACCAATGGTGCAAAATGGTTTTCAACCATTGATCTAAGCTCTGCCTACCACCAAGTGGCCTTACATCCCAAAGGCAGAAGCCTTACCACATTTGTAACCCCGCTGGGGTGCTTCAGGTTTAAAAGAGTACCTTATGGACTGGCCTCTGCCGCGGCCATGTTTCAGAGGTTGATGAGTGAACTCTTCAAAGGGGAAAAAAATCTCTTAATTTTCCAAGATGACATCATGGTAACAGGCAAAAGCAGAGGTAAACATGATGCCAAACTCAACAGAGTCCTAGGGTTGCTGGAACATCATGGCCTTACAGCTGATCTGCGCAAATGCAAATTTGCTGCAAATAAAGTCACCTAGTTGGGGCATGAAATTGATGGGAATGGAATAAAACCTAAAAAAGAGCTGCTGTCGGCAATTAGGGAAGTCCCCTCACCCAAAAATAAGGAAGAGGTCAGAGCATTCCTAGGCCTTTCAGAATTTTATGCAAAATTCGTAAAGAACTTCTCTTCTAAAACCTTACACTTAAGAGAACTCATAAAACAGAAGAATACATTTGAGTGGAATGCTACTTGTGAAGAAGCATTTAACAGGATAAAAGAGGAAATTTGTGATGCCCCACCCCTTCAAGGGTTTAACCCCTCTTTAAAGAGCATAGTGACCACTGATGCAAGCAACAAGGGGTTGGGAGCGGTACTCTCACAGATTAATGGGGAAGGAAAAGAGGTTACCATTGCTTTTGCCTCACGTTCAATCACGTCCACAGAAGAAAGGTATTCTGTGATTGAGAGAGAGGCACTAGCATGTGCATGGGCTTTGAACCATTTCAGACAATACATTTGGGGATACAAACTCAAACTTAGAAGCGATCACAAACCTTTAGTAAAAGTGCTTTCTAAAAAGGGTCTTCAAGTTGCTTCCCCCAGATTGTCACGAATTTCAATGAAATTGTTAGAATATAACTATGAAGTTGAATATCTTCCTCGTGTGAAAAACAAGGTGGCGGACTGTCTAAGCCGTTTACCTCTACCACACAATGAAGATCAGGTTTCAGACATTGACACTTTCTGCATAGCTAATGTCATAGAAGAAGTGCCATGTATCCCAGGTACAGAGTGGTCAGAAAATATGGAAAAAGATGATGTTCTACAGGTGGCAAAGAGATACATAAGAGCAGGTTGGCCTGATAAGAAAAAATTACCAGCTCCATTACGCCCTTTTTGGGAACTAAGAGACGAGTTATCTATCGAAGGTGATTTAATTTTGAAAAATGGAAAGGTTGTTCCACCCAAAAGTTTACGTGCTAAACTCCTCGATATTTGCCACGAGGGGCACCTTGGAATTGGTAAAACCAAGAGTAGAGTAAGGAATTCATGGTGGCCGGGATATGACCTAGATTTTGAAAGATGTGTCAGGAATTGTACTGCCTGTGAAAACTCGGACAAGACAAAACACACATTAAGACCACCGCTTCAACCCCTGTCTTGTCCTAACATGCCTTGGGTTAGATTGGGAATAGACATTTGTGGTCCCATTCGTGAACAAGGAGAACGGTTATATCTTATTGTACTGGTTGACCATTTCTCAAAATGGCCAGAGGTTGAAGTGGTACAAGATGCTGATGCTAAAAGTGTTGTAAGTTTTTTGCGCAAACTATTCCTAAGAGAGGGCCTTCCAAATTGCATTGTGTCGTACAATGGCCCACAGTTCACGTCAAAGATATTCAAAGAATTTCCGATGAAACATGGGGTAGAACACAAAACAACGTCTTTTTACCATCCTGCAGGAAATGGTGCAGTTGAAAGGTTTAATCGGGTGATTAAAGAAATAATCCAGCTGGCAAATCAGAATGACATGTCATGGAGAAAGCAACTATTCAAAAATCTTTGGTCATTTAGGGTTACGCCTTGTGTATCTACAGGTAACAGTTCCTTTGTACTCTTAAGAGGGAGAACTCCCAATACAAAGGATAATGTAGGTTGGGCTACCCCTGAAAGAGTGGTGTGGTCTCCAGAGGAAATACAAGAGAATGTACGGAGGTCACAAACCATAGGTAAAAAGTACTATGACAATAGGCATGCATGTAAAAGGGTTAACATCAAGGCAGGTGACAATGTGAGAGTGAAGAATGCAAGGAGCACTAGCAAGGGAAAAAATCACTACTCTCAACCAATGGAGGTAAAGAAAGTGTATTGTAATTCTGATCTTTTGAGTGATGGAAAAACTTGGCATTTTTCTGCTTTATCATTATGCAAGGAGGGGAAAGGAATGAGTGAGTCTCTATCCACTCTGGGAAATAATGACTTTTCCTGTTCTCAGGACTACGATTGGATTCTGGACCGTGAAGGAATTGTGGAATCTCGGCCAGATGGTACTAACATTGTATCTTTAGGTACAAATGAAGTATCTTCTGAGAGTGAGAACACTTCAGATGCCACACGGTTGGAAGACAGTAGTAGTAGGCAGAGCAAGGGGACATCGGAAGAGTACAGGTATCAGACCAACAGTGATATGGATTCTGATTCTGATGATTCTGTTTATGAAGAGGTTACGTCACAGGAAGTCAGTTGTGAGGATGAACCCACTGTCAGCAGATATGGAAGAGTAGTCAAACCTCCAGCTAAGTTACAAGAGTACATTTGTGATTAGCTGTGTTTTCCTCTCCTTATCCTTATGCTTCAGCCGGGCACCCTCGGGTTCTCTTGTTGTTTTGGGATAGGAGATGTGTTATGTTTATTAATCCTGTGTTTTGATCTAATGTAGAGCACGCGAGCTATGTTCTCTGCACGCGCTACCTGCCGGTGCATTGTGACGTCAGGGTGTTCTACCTGACCACCGGCAGGTTGACAGTTATGATTTGACAGTTGCTTGTGAGTGGCGATTGCAAGTAGACGTGCCTTGGTGTCAGGATTCAACTTGAATAAAGACTTTACTACATACCTGCTTCCTGGTCATCCTTACACATTGCTTTTCTTTCTTCTACTCTATTTTAATATCTTTCAATGACAACCATAGAGAATGTATATTTTTTGCAGTCCTTACAAAGAGAAAAGCTAAAATATTTCCTGCATGTTTCAACACATTCCATACACTGCAGCCTTTTTTTTTAAACAGACTTGTATTGAGCTGCTTCTAACATCTGTTTGCAACAAACAACTTAAAGGCTTTCGATGCGTTTAATTTTGCACTAAAAGTTTTATTTTTATTGTTCATATTTGCAAACATGCTTGCTGTTTCATATGAAAGACCTATGCACCGAGGTTTTAAATGGTTTCTGGGAAAGGTGATAGTGTGACCCAAGGTATTGTATGGGATAAAGTTCCCATTGTTATATATGATAAGGATACTGCAAGTTACTTCGGAGTTCCATAGCTTTATAAAGGAACTGTTATGGACCTCCTCTGTGACTTGCAATCCTCCACCTCCTCCCCCACCTCCTCCTCCCTCTCTTCCTCCTCCTCCCCTTCCTCCTCCTCCTCCTCTTCCTCCCCCTCCCCCTCCCACCCCTTGCCTAGTCATTTCACCACCCTACACTTTCTTCTCTATTTGTCCCTGTCGTGCCATTATTGTCTTACTCTTTCCATTCACCCTTTTCTGCCATTCCCTCTCGGTCAAAATCTGAAATTGAAAAACAAGCATTTGCAATGCAATAGGTCTCGCATTAGGAAAGTTTGAGCTATTGGTCTTGTAAATGACAATTTTTTTATTTATGTGTTGGTTTTGAAAATAGCTAAATTAATAGCTTTGTCATTGAGAATGCCAATAGTTATAACTTTTGCAAGTGTGTTGCCCGGAGTGATGCTGTGGTGGTGCTGAGTGGTACTGTGCTGGTGCCGAGTGGTGCTGTGGTGGTGCTGAGTGGTGCGGAGTGATAATGTGGTGGTGCTGAGTGATAATGTGGTGGTGCTGAGTGATGCTGGGTTAGCGCTGAGTGATGCTGTGGTGGTGCTGAGTGATGCTGTGGTGGTGCTGAGTGGTGCTGTGATGGTGTTGAGTGGTGCTGTGATGGTGCTGAGAGGTGCTGTGGTGGCGCTGAGTGATGCTGTGGTGGTGCTGAGTGGTGCTGTGGTGGTGCGGAGTGGTGCTGTGGTGGTGCGGAGTGATGCTGAGTGATGCTGAGTGGTGATGTGGTGGTGCTGAGTGATAATGTGGTGGTGCTGAATGATGCTCTGGTGGAGCTGAATGATGCTGGGGTGGCACTGAGTGATGATGGGGTGGCGCTGAGTGATGCTGGGGTGGCGCTGAGTGATGCTGGGGTGGCACTGAGTGATGCTGGGGTGGCACTGAGTGATGCTGGGGTGGCACTGAGTGATGCTGGGGTGGCACTGAGTGATGCTGGGGTGGCACTGAGTGATGCTGGGGTGGCACTGAGTGATGCTGGGGTGGCACTGAGTGATGCTGGGGTGGCACTGAGTGATGCTGGGGTGGCACTGAGTGATGCTGGGGTGGCACTGAGTGATGCTGTGGTGGTGCTGAGTGATGCTGGGGTGGCGCTGAGTGATGCTGGGGTGACGCTGGGTGGTGCTGTGGTGGTGCTGAGTGATAATGTGGTGGTGCTGAGTGATAATGTGGTGGTGCTGAGTGATAATGTGGTGGTGCTGAGTGATAATGTGGTGGTGCTGAGTGATAATGTGGTGGTGCTGAGTGATGATGTGGTGATGCAGAGGGCAGAAAGGCACAAAAACGAGTCTAACAGGGGGCAGAAAGGCACAAAAAACGAGTCTAACAGGGCAGAAAGACACAACAAGCAAGACACTTCTCTATAGCATTAGAAAGCATCTATGTAGCTTCTTAGTGGGCATGGTGTAAAACGCATGATCACATTTATTGAACCCTGACAGCTTTGTTATTTCTTTTCTACCGCATTTCACCCCATGCAAGTTTAGAAGCAACTTTTGGGCAACCGGGATTCTCTCCTCATAAAAAAAGGTACACTGCCTTTCAGTAATGTAGCGACAGGTACAGCAGATTGTTGTGTGTGCTGTCTACATGATTTTATAAATTGCAACAACAAAACCCTCTTGAGGTGATTCATTGGTATGCTTATGTTATGAGCATGACCTGGCATTATTGGGATTTTCAGAGCCCCATGCTTTGTTTTGGTGCTCCTGTGCCTTAGCAACAGGGCCATTACTATCGCCAATAGGTGGCCTTGAGGTTGTTTCTTAACCTTTTGTGATGGATGCACCAGCCACGTCATCACCTTGCTCTGCCACTTTATAGTCCGATGCTGTGGACCCTACAGTCATTTGAAGAGTGTGTTTGAAAACCGGAGCCTGTGGAAGGAGAGGGCTGCAGGAGTGGGGAATGGAAAGCAGCAGGGTCTGCCATGGACGGCTGGGCAGCCGTGCTCATAGAGAGACTACAGGGATCCGTTGCAGCATTCATCACAGAGAGGAATGCTGCGACCAGATAGCCGGCCACATGAAATGCTTGAGCAGGGTGGGGTACGGGACGAGAAGAAACCGCAGGACTGTTTGGAGGGAAAGGGGTGGGGTCTACTTTTCACAGACAAAGCCCCTGCTAAGGTCCGTATTGTTACGCCTAAATCCTGCTCACCATGGGTGTCCACTCCATTTTGATCCACAACTGAGAATATAATTAGAGCCCTTGCTACAAAAAAAAAAATCCAGAGCTCACACCGTTTGAAGTCTCTCATTACCCTCCTACGTGCTGGTATAAACAATAAACATTGCTAATGATAAAAAAATCACTCGTTTTACTTTCCCTAGTTTGTCTCCTTTAAGAACCCGGAGTACAGAAAACCACTGAGAAGACGCAGCGACACCCAAGGGCAACAGAACATTCACAGCATGAAACCAAACCGCGGGTGGAAATACTGGCTTTAGCATGCCATTTCCAGGGGAAAATAAAGAGCATTTCTTCACGTTTGCAAACGTACTAGCGTTACCGAATGATTTTTAAAAAATGAGCTTTGTAGCATTTCTAGTGTACGTTTAAGCATTTGCACTTATTTACATAAACAACCTTTGCCAACTTAGATGATGGTTCAGCTAAGCAAGACGCTCCTGAAGCGGCAGCCGCGATTAAAGTATGTTCACTGGCCTTACAGGGAGCAAGAAGCCTGTCGCACTCACTGCAGCACACACAGAACATTCCCTTGCAAATGCGCAACACTTAATAAGAATCAACTCAATGGTACTTGTATTTACCTCCAAAAGATGAACGGCTGAGTCAGCCCTGCAGGGTATACAAATAGGTAGCAAAAAAATGATGGCTCGAAAGGCCGGAATCAATGGTTTATAACTAGTGGGCAATTCCCTGGCAGCATTCCGCTCCATCATTTTAGCTGGAATGAGTCATTACAGCAGGGGTCCAAAGACTGAAAAATAATGTTTGTAAGCAGAGAAGCAATAATATGCAAATCAGCCACTCATCAAAAGTTTGGTGCTGGCCCGGGTTGCTTGGAGCCACCCTCTGGGAAGAGAAACACGATTTGGCATTACTGGGCCCCCCGTTAATGGGTGAAATAGAAGGGTTGAGCACTGCAGAGCACACACCTGGCACTTAGGGAGACTCGCAGCAGGGCCAACAAGAATGTGTTTTAGAAACGGAATACTTTTCTAACATTTTGTTAATAGCATAATATCAGTCCTTTTTTTATTGCATATTTTTGGATTTTATATCTGTTTTTGATTCGATGGTCATAGCAGTCTTGATGTCTTGATGGTGGAGTGGTGTGGCTCACTGGTTGGAGGCGGCAGACCCGGAAGCAGAGGACAGCACGGGACCAGGGTTCAATTCCCAACGCGGCAGGGTCGTGAACCAGGGTCAACGGACTCGATAATTCTCGCTTCAGTGCCTACTCTAACCAGGGATCACACTCGGCAACTCTGGGCATTAGCTTGCCTCATCTCCACAACGGCCCCCTACAAACGCCGGGGATGCCTGGTTTCACCTTGGAGATACCCAGGAGGGAACATCTCACAGGGAAAGCCAGGACGGGTTCCCCAGCGGTCTATAGTGCCGGCTTAACACTATGCTCAACCTTAAATAAATAAATTATTAAAAATTCAGTGCGCAGTATTGAAGGATTAATATTAGGCTGTCATAGACACTCGAGTTTACGGCGTGGAGGCAAGACGTGGGCACTATTGAGACTAGCCTGCTTGGCATACAAAAACAACCCAGAAGAAAGAACGTAACAACGAAATCTATGCTGCCAAGGTTTCAAATTGCTGTGTGTGACATTTTCAGATTTTTTAATGTAATTATTTGTTAAAGTGGGTGGCTCTTAGCATTGTTGTGGGGAGGGGGGGAGGAGAAATGCGAGACATGGCCTGGCGGTCGTGAAAAGTGTGAAGCAGGGGGCGGGGGAGCGGATCCCTTTGAATTCTTGATGTCACTTGCATTTCTCTTTAGACCTTGAGCAGAGACACTGTCCTCTTTATCCTGCCGATTTTTGTTCTCTGTTTTTCCCCGTGTTCGTGGCTATCTGTGCCTGCTTAACGCTATGCTCAACCTTAAATTAGCAGGGGGCGGGGGAGCGGATCCCTTTGAAGTGAAGCTCTCGTAGGCAGGCGGCTCAGAGAGCAAATGGTAAGCGCGTGCACGAGCACATGCACTCGACAAAATCCGCAATGGTTTCAGACCTTAGTTTAGCCTCTATACTCTCGTCCTATTATCGCTTGCGTGGTTAGTAGGATGAGACCTAATAAGTCCTGGTAACTAAAAATGAGTGCCGTTGTTCACAGACTGCAAACACGGGCACACAGTAAATTAAGCGATGGATGGATGTAAGAATGCAAGTGAAAATCCAAAGTACCCAAGAGATGAGGTTGTAAAAGCAGAATCGTGTTCCCTTTAAAGGGCCACAGAAGGTATCGTTTGTGCAGAAAAGGATAGTCCAAAGGTACAGGAAGCAAATGATAACCGTTCATCTTCACAAAAAAGAAGTGGTTCAAAAATAAACAGTCATGCAAACGTGGAGCAAAACAGCTCAGAAAGCCTATGCCAGGACATCGAAATTAGAGGGATTAATAATAGAAAGCTAAAGGCATTTGACAGTCCAGTGGAAAAAATTGATTAAAAACAGTCCCACAGGATTGCTCCAAAATCTCATCAAAAAGTTTAAAACAATAGCAAAAGAATAAGCATGCCTTCTTTATTACAAATATTTCAGGCTACTTTTCCACATGTTTGAATGAATGGAGTTTTAATTTGAAGAGAAAAACAACAGTTCCAATGTGTTTTACTTCAATAGGAAGTTACATCAATAGGAAGTTACATCAATACAAAGTTACATCAATAGAAAGTTACATCAATATGAAGTCAGCACCATGGATACCCTCTCGGGTGATAGTGCGCTCTACAAATCTGCATATCATAACAAGGAAACTCTAGTCCTAATCCCTTATTTCACTAACACTTTTGCTTGTGTATAAAGCGCTGAAATGCAAGTACCTTATCGTGCCTGCTTCCTAGGAAGGAAGGTCACAGTGTGGCATTATGTCCAGCAAGCACAAAGGACCAATTTACAAAAATTTTGCGCACTACATTAACATTAATTGTGTAAAATGAGCACTTGGAGAAAGAAAACTTTGAAACCTGATTTACAGGATCATTATTTGTTGAAATTTTACATTCTAAGAAAACAGATGAACTGCACTGTTTCAGTGTAGGATTAGGGTGTGAGGTTGGGCACTGCTGGGTGTGGCAGCCTGTAAACCTAGGGGAACATCTACCAACTTCTAAGTCTGTGGGAGTCACATACCTCTAGCACCTAGTTTACTACTCAAAAAAGCCTTTACCTTTGCTCGTGTTTCATAGGGGTGGGGGAGAAAGGGGTTACTTTAACGTGTACAAATATTGTCACTATGGACGTGCAAAAAAAGCGAAACATCAAAAAACCAATTAGAATTACTCTTACACATGCCTAATTGTCCACCTGGTAAAAATCCCACTTAGGCAAATTTTACTCACTGGAGAATTGCAAGATATCACCAACTCAGATAGGTTTCATTGAGTACTCCTGCACTATGTTTGAATGCTTTAACATTAAAGTTGGACATTTCCTTGAAAATTGGGAGTACATTTTCAACTTTTTCAAAAGGAGTCCTTTGTAATTCGTTAAAGTTCTAGTGGCAGTCAAGCAGCGTCCATGGTAATGCCTGGGGATTGTCCAAATAAGCATCTAAACTTTTTCTGCAGAGAACATAACATTTCTTATAGCCTGATATATGTACAGATTTTCTCTGCGCCTCTAGATACTCTCACGTGATCTGCCCCCTTGGATCAGAAAGAAATCAAATGATCAGCGGTGCAATGATATGTACCTTAAAGGAAAGAGTAATAACTCCACACAGACGGTATGGATGACGTGAGCTGGACAATGAGCACCTGTAGAGTAAATCTCTCGAAGGAGGTCTGACACCCCACATCACCCACTTATTCAGTCGATGCTCGCTCACTCTCTTAGGACGAGTTGTTGAGCAAATATTTTGTGTAAACGTTACCATTAATCAAATATTAACAGTCACAAAAACAAACGGCGGATCTGAAGTTTCAATTCCCCATTTCAATTCCATACAACAATCAAACAGAATTTGTATCCCTCCAGCACTGAGATTTAATATTCCAAACCATGTGCTTCTTTAAACATTCCGAGAAGTGAATAAATAAATACTGAGGAGTTTTTTTCGATCAATGTTCGCATATTGTTTCGCGGATTTGGATTGCCTCTAGTCACACAGGTTAATGTACAGCCAAAAAAGCGCTGCCAAAGCCAATGGGGCTCGTCTTTTTGACCTATTAGGGGTTTCCATGCATTTTGCAGTAGCACCATGAAAAAGAGAGAAAAAAAGCAAACAGGTGTGTCATTTTTAGACAAATATGCTCATGCCGCAGGCGCGAATTAGTTGCTAAATAAATAATTGTGCAAATGTACTTTTTTGACTGCTGCAGAGCACAGCAGCGAAATGCAGCTGCCGCCCCTCACACTAGGAAAATACAATAAAACAAAATGTGACAATGTTGACTACTCCTGACTAAAGGGGGGACTACTATTCTTTCATAAATATCCTTTTCTCTGCGGATTTAAGGGCACACATATCTTGTAAGTTTTGTGGGTTAGGGTTATTTCCTTTCATGGGAGGTTCGCTATTGAGTTGGGTTTACTCCTAAAGAATGTCCATTATATATTTTTTTAAAGCTACTAGCCATGAGGAGGTTAGGGACCAATGCAACCTGCGGAGGGAAGCAATGGGGAGCAGGCTGAAGGCGAGAAAGCTAGCTTGAGGAGGGGCCCGTGAGAGGCCCAAAAAAACTTATTTAAAAAAGAAAGGCAGTGAGTGGTGGGGAAAGCGAAGGAGAGCTGGGGGGCGGGATAAGTGAGAACACGAAGCTCACGGAGGGAGTCAGGTGTTCGGGAAGAGGGGACACAGGAGCGATCTAACAAGCATGCACCCCCATGGGGTGCTAAAAGGAAAAAGTATTTGTCTGAATGTGAGTCAAGTCAAGTCAAGTGATTTATATAGCGCGCTACATACCCAGAGGGTCTCAAGGCGCTTGTAGAAGGGTGGGGAATTACTTGTCGAATATCCAGGTTTTAAGTTGCTTTCTGAATGTTAGGTGGTTCTGAGTGAGGCGAAGGTGAGTGGGAAGTGAGTTCCAGGTTTTAGCTGCCAGGTAGGAGAAGGATCTGCCTCAAAAGGATGGTACAGAGGCTATATTACCCGGGAGGGACAAACACAATAAAAGGCAGTCAAGCCATCAAATAAGAAGCACAATGAGAGTGACTAAACTAACAAATGGCAAGCAGCAAGCGGGCTCTGAGCCTCCTGTAAGTATTTGTCACTGTCCTTAGGATTTTTTTTTTAAATTACAAACAGCTAGAAGATGTCTGGTAGGCAAGACCTAAAAAGTAACGTAGTTTTAAGGTTCTGCATGCAGAACCTATCTGTGTAAAAAATTCTTCATTTCCACTCGATGATATGGGCTGTTGAGGGTACATCTCTATAGCATTAAACTACGCTGACCTGTATAATTTTTGCTTCACCCAAAATAGGCAGGAATCTAGAAAGTTGAGATTCCTTAATGCCATTTCATGGATGGTCTTGCTTAAGCTTGCATGTCTCAAGACTGTACCCTCTATGTACACCAGGAGATATGCAGGAAGCAGCACCTTGCACTTTAAGTTCTGCATTCTTCTTATTCACAAATGTTGTCATCCTACACTCAAAAACTCAGAAAAAGTACACTTCAAGTGCAGAAATGAATCCATTATGAATGTTAATATGGAAAAGAAGCCCTCATTTTAAGAGCTAACAGACAAAAGGGTTTAACGTCATGTGGTATTAAGCGCTAAAAGAACATCTAGATGAGTGCACAGCACTGATTTAATGAAACAAAGTAAATGTATATTGAAGGCCACCATTACATACAAAATTCACGAAAAAAAGTAAATTAACACACGTTAAATACATTACCAAAAATTCCAAGACACAAAAATGGCATCACTGAACGGTAAGGGATAATCGCCAAGACTACTTCTCATTGTGATCATTTTCGGAAGTTTCTGTACCTTCACCTAACCTGATGTTTTGTTTTTCAATAAAATCATGAAGAAGTTGTTCGGCCTGAAGTTGCATTATTTTTAGCTTCCAAATCACTGCAATGTACAACTTTTGCACGATTCCGGTTTAATTTCTGTAGTCTGACTTGCCATGTCAACTCTTGCGAGATTCATTTGCCACAACTTTATTGACAGATAATTGAGGCAGGCCTCCAAAATAAGACTGACCGATAACAAGCACACCAAAGCAAACACAGAGCAAGACAGGCTTAGTGTGGACCTTTATCTCTAAGACAGAACTCTACTCATTGCTAAAAACTGTCCAAACTGTCCCTTCCTGCCCAGTCTCACCACGGAGAGGGGGAGGTAATTTTTAGGTCTGGCCCACAGGCGGCTTTAGTTTGGTCGCTAGCCTCATTTAATAAAAAAACTTAAATAAAAATACATACATGTATACATACATAGGGATCTTTGAGACAGCTGCCCACTTCATCTATTCCTCGACCGTCATTCATCTTTGCTTCTACAAACCGCAGTATACAACATGGGGCAAAGTGTAGGCCCACTTCAGCCACTGGTTTTCTTGTACTACGAGTGGCAGTTTTTTACCTAATCACATATGTACATCCACCTAAAAAGATGAGCACTTCAGTGCCAGGGCTGGTAGGCCATATTTTACCTGGCCAATGATTTTTCCATTTTGTATCCGTTTTTATTTTTTTAGTCATCCTTGCGTTTTTTAAATAATATCTTCAGGTTACAGTGATACTAAGCTAATATTATCTTTTCTTTTTGCCAATAAAATCATATTTTTCTGCAATGTGAATTAAACTCAAAAGGGAAAATTCTATGTGTGTTAGGAGAAAAGCGACTCGCTAGGATTCGCCTGTTCTGTTCTATCAAAATTATAGATGATGGAGACATATTTTACAAAATAGAACATATTGTAAGCATACAATCACCATGTTTAGGCTGTCATTTTCCTGTGTTTTTCATGCATATGCTAGAAGTTAAAAAAAAATATATTGCACTTCTTAGCTAATACCAGACCTATTGGCTTTGCTAATGAATGTTACATTTGTTGCCCCCTGTGAACTGATAGAGCATGCTGGGTATGCATCAGTCTTGCGTGTGCATCCATTCAAGCCTTCAGACTGATGCTCTATGTGGCACAACTGAAACTCCTTTTTACAAAAAAGATGCAGATCAATTAATGGTAGGAAAAACATCCAGTCATAGCTGTTGCTTCAACAATAAATTCTGTCAAAGATCTGCAATCAAACATCTTGCCCAATGCACAAGTTACTTACCTTTGGTAACGATATATCTGTAAGAAACAGTAGTTAGTGTTAGATTTGTTACCTTAGAATATCCCCAGGAATCAGGCTTTATCCGGAAAGTTTTCATCAGCAGTACCCTTGCGCGTCGGTAGGCGTCGCCTGCGGCTCCGCGTCAGTCGTCGGCGTCGTGATCGCCGGGATGACGTCGTCCGAGTACTTAGACGCTGCCCTCACATGCTGACGTCAGTTGTGTACATAGCTTTCCACGCCAGGAACGCAGAGCCATGATAGAAACCGACACTGGTGCCATGGAACTAGTGCCCTCAAAGGGAGATACCAAACCTAGACATCGGTTCGCAGAACGGAGAGGATAGGTGGGGTGGTAAGGAATCTAACACTAACTACTATTTCTTACAGATATATCATTACCGAAGGTAAGTAACATGTGCATCTGAAAGAAACAGGTTAGTGTTAGATTCCTTACCTTAGAATAAATACCCCAGCAATACAAACCCCGGGGGTGGGTCTGCGAACCAAGATCACACCAGAAAGTCCTAGAGAACGGAACGGCCGAAAAAGCCATCTCTCCGGACTTGGCTGTCCAAGCAGTGTGCCTAGCAAACATGTGCAGCGAGGCCCACGTAGCTGCCTGACAGATGTCCTGCAAGGGGACTCCCCGACCCAGGGCAGTAGTAGTAGCCGTGGCCCGAGTGGAATGGGCGCACAGCTGCACAGGAGGTTCCTTTTTTGCCAAAGAATAACAGACCTTGATGCACAACATGAGCCACCGAGAGCTGGTCCGCTTGTGCACCACCCGTCCCTTCTTAGCGCCCACGTAACCAACAAAGAGCTGGTTGTCCACCCGGAACTGGCGTGTGCGGTCTGGATAGAAGGAGAGCACACGTTTTAAGTCCAGGCGGTGGAGCCTCTCTTCCTCTTTCGAGAGATATGGAGGCGGAAAGAAGGTGGGCAAGGTGATGGACTGCCCGATATGGAAGGCTGGGACCACCTTGGGCAGTGAAAGAAGGACGAGTCCTCAGAACAACTTTGTCCGGATGAACAGGGAGGAAAGGAGGCTTAGAAGATAGAGCCTGGAGCTCACTCACTCTCCTGGCAGAGGTGATGGCAACCAGAAATGCAGTTTTAAGAGTCAGAAGACGTAGAGGACAGTTATGAAGTGGCTCAAAGGGAGCGCGCATCAGATAAGTCAGTACAAGGTTTAAGTCCACTGAGGTATCAAGAAAGGAAAAGGAGGAAACGTGTGTGATGCCTTTCAAGAATCTATTTACAACAGGGGACTTAAAAAGAGAAGGCTGATCAGGAAGCCTCAAGAAGGCTGAAATGGCCGAGAGGTAGCCCTTGATAGTGCCCAGAACAGAGCCCTGCTGGGCAAGAGAAAGAGGAAAGAGGAGAACCTCTGAAAGGGGGGCAGAGAGTGGATCCACAGCCTTTGCTGTGCACCATGCCACAAATTTGTTTCACCTGCAGGTGTATACCGATTTTTTGGAGTGACGCCTGGCTGCCAGAATCACATCACAGACTTCAGGAGGCAAGTCAAATGGCCTCAACTGTCGCCGCTCAATCTCCACGCATGTAGGTGGAGACTGGACAGGTTCGGGTGGAGGACTGTCCCCTGCTGCTGCGACAGAAGGTCCTCCTGAAGAGGCAGACGAATCGGGGGATCGACTGACATGCTGAGTGGCTCGGGATACCAGTATCTTCGTGCCCAGTCCGGAGCCACAAGAATGACTTATGCAAAAACAACAGGTGATGGACAGAATGCAGAACAATGTCATACATTCACCCCAATACAGAGATCTGGGCCTAAATTCATCGTTTTTTTGCTCACCATGCCATTCCAGTTTGAACCCAGCCATAAGCAAATCAGTCTTGACCCTGTGCCCCATGGGAATAGTCCAGCCCGAACTTCCAAGCAAGGTCCTCCCTGGACTGGAAACAAGCATCCAAAGACCGGTTTCAGGCTTTCAGCCCTCATCAGCCTGGATAGCTTGATTACAGTGGCATGGAGAGCACGGGACTCACGTCTGAGCATACCCGTCTCACTCGGGGTGACAAATACAAAAACAACAGGTGATGGACAGAATGCAGAACAATGTCATACATTCACCCCAGTACAGAGATCTGGGCCTAAATCCATCGTTTTTTTGCTCACCATGCCATTCCAGTTTGAACCCAGCCATATGCAAATCAGTCTTGACCCTGTGCCCCATGGGAACAGTCCAGCCCGAACTGCCAAGCCCGGTCCTCCCTGGACTGGAAACAAGCATCCAAGGGCTGGTTTCGGGCTTTCAGCCCTCATCAGCCTAGATAGCTTGATTCCAGTGGCATGGAGAGCACAAGACTCTTGTCTGAGCATACCCGTCCCACTCTGGGTGACAAATGCAAAAACAACAGGTGATGGACAGAATGCAGAACAATGTCATACATTCACCCCAGTACAGAGATCTGGGCGTAAATCCAGCATTTTTTTGCTCACCATGCCATTCCAGTTTGAACCCAGCCATATGCAAATCAGTCTTGACCCTGTGCCCCATGGAACAGTCCAGCCCGAACTGCCAAGCCAGGTTCTCCCTGGACTGGAAACAAGCATCCAAGGACCGGTTTCGGGCTTTCAGCCCTCATCAGCCTGGATAGCTTGATTCTTGACTTGGGCCCGGTCTCGCCTGATCTTCTTCAGCACTCTGGGCAGAAGTGGTACAGGCGGAAAGGCGTACAACAGACCGCAGCTCCACTCGCAACGAAAAGCGTCTCAGAGCGAGTGCCGCCTTGGAAATTCCAACGTGCAGAACTGATGACTTTGCGTGTTCTCTTCGGTGGCGAGTAGATCTAACCAAGGCTCTCCCCACTGATGAAAGAGACCTTGTGCCACTTCTGAGTTCAGACGCCATTCGTGATCCATCATGCACCGGCGGCTGAGTTTGTGCGCCCTGGCGTTCAGGGAACCTGCCAGGTGTTGAACCACCAGGGTGACGTCCTGGTGCTCCAGCAATACCCAGAGGCGCAGAGCCTCCTGACAAAGGGTCCACGCCCCCACCCGCCTTGTTTGTTGCTGTACCACATGGCGGTGGTGTTGTCCGTGAACAAATGCACTACACTTCCTTGGACAGAGGGAAGGAATGCCTTCAGTGCAAGACGGATCGCCCGCAGCTCCAGAAGGTGGATATGGATCCGGGACTCCGTCGGAGACCAGAGGCCTCTGATCTCCACCTCTCCCATGTGGCTCCCCCCATCCCAGGAGGGACGCATCCATCACTACCACGTGCTCTGGTTGGTGTAGGGAGAGGAATTTGCCGCTGACCCAATCGCGGTTCGTGAGCCACCACTGCAACTGACTCGCAGTGCCCTCCGAGATCAGGACATGGTCGGACAGGTTGCCCTGACGCTGTGCCCACTGAAACTTCAGGTCCCACTGCAGAGCCCGCATCCGCCACCTGGCGTGAGGCACCAGAAGGATGCAGGAGGTCATCAGCCCCAGGAGCCGCAGCGTCAACCTGAACAAAACCCAGGATAAAGGCTGAAAGATTGGTAACAGAGCCTGAATATCCCGAACCCGCTGTTCAGGGAATAAACCCGAAATTGCGCTGAGTCTAGAACCGCTCCAATGAAAAGGAGCTTCTGAGAGGGGCACAGGTACGCTTTCGGCACGTTTATGGAGAACCCCCAGCGAGTGCAGGAGGTCAGCCGTAGTCTGGAGGTGGGAAACAACTATTTTTGGCGAGCCCACCTTCAACAACGAGTCGTCGAGATAGAGGGAATGGAACCCCTGATCTGCGCAGAGGAGCTGCGCCCACCGCCATCACTTTCGTGAACACCCGAGGGGCGCTGGTAAGGCCAAAGGGGAGCACGGTAAACTGAAAGTGCTCGTGGCCTACCGTGAACCGCAGGAAGTGCCGGTGGTCCGGCAGGACGGGGATGCGAAAATATGCGCCCTGCAAGTCCAACGCCACCATCCAGTCTCCAGGGTCTAGGGCAGCTAGGACCTGAGCTAAAGTCAGCATCTTGAACATCTCCTTCCGGAGGAAGCCGTTGACGCTCCGGAGGTCCAAGATAGGGCGTAGGCCTCCCTTGCCACCAGAAAGTAGTGAGAGTAGCAACCACGTTCTACTTCTGGCCCAGCAACGCGCTTGATGGCCCCCTTGGCCAAGAGGGTCATAACTTCCTCCTGCAGAAGTTGCAAGTGATCCCCCGACATGCGGTGGCATGGCTGGAGAGGGTCGCCTCTAAGGGGAGGGAGTAGCCCCTTCGGACGATTTTCAACACCCACCTGTCTGAGGTGATGGGAGCGCCAGTGGAGGAGGTGATGGCGGGCCCTGTCCCCCACTGGCGTTGAATGGGCCTGAAAGGTCGGGCTAGGAAGGCATTGAGGCAGATGCTGCGGCCGCTTTGAGGCTGGTTCTGCAGCCTGTGGCTGGCAGGACGTGTGGGGGTGCCCGTTCCTTGGCCACGAAAGGGGCGAAAAGCAGAAGTTTGCTGGCGCTGGGTTTTATAAGCTCCTAATTCAGAAAAGCCTGCCTTCGAGTTCCTGCCAGAGAATGCACACAGTCCCACAGTATTTTTCTTAATCTTTAATACGAAGAGAGACAATCATTTTTATTGAGGCTCGGTCCTCAGTAATGGGCCACCAACCTGCTGAGCGCAAGTCCAGCCCAACCCCCCAACTCCTCAGTAGCTAAGTCCCTCCGCACAAGTCGTAGTCTTGAGTACTGTAGGAAGCCTGCAGGTTGTTTTACCGTAATCATCAACATTCTGAACGCGTCGTGGACGCCCGAGGAATTGCTTGGGAACAGGAGGTGACAACTGGACAAATAGACAGTGTGCCTTTTTATGCCTGGAACAAGACGAATATTATTAATGTCTGTTTTTATTATGTGCTGAGGGCCAGCGATCTTTGTCTAGTTTTTTCTGTTCTGGGCACGTGTTCGAACAGTCTTTGGGGTCAGCTCATGATTTCTTGAGATGTAATGTCTATGAGAGCTCTGGTAACAGCCCATAAACAACCTGTGTTGTTGCTGGGGCCTCGTTCCTGCGTCTCCTCCAGTCTTCAGAGAGCCTTCGAGGAATGCACTTCCTTGAGATAAGCACAAGTTTTATAGGGTCCTTTTGTTTCACCTAAAGAATTTCTTGTGTCCTCTTTAGAAGTGGAGTGGGTGGCGGGGGTTTTATGACCCTTCCGTCCATTTGCCTGGGAACCCTTTGCAGACGTGAGCTGCATCTAGTGCTCTGTTAGTTTTGTAGCACATGCCTACAATTCTGGAGCAGTTGTGTACCGATTAGTATCCCTGTAAGTACAGCATCCGCTATTTGGAACTCTGGTCGATTGGACAGTTTGGAAACCATACGCCCCCCCATCCATTTTAGAGTGTTATATCAGCTCGGTCTCCGCGTAAGCAAACAGAATCAGTAGCACTCTCAGCTGACCATAATAAATGCACCTTCCTTTGATCTTCACCATTACTCCAAATATCCTGCTTATAGGCTGCACACCGGCTCCATCGCTCTGTATACTCTGCGGCAAGGCCAGAGAGACGACTAACATCTTTACAACCCCCCATCGCTCAGCAAAGAGACCATAGAGTTGACTAGCAAATACTCCAAACACCGTTTTAGTCCGCATCATTTGGCGCGCTCAGCACAGAGGCCAAGTAGTGAGTGAGCAGGTATTGTTAACACTGATACGGACACTCACCAGGCACTGCCTCACCTATCCAGCACAGCAGCCCACACACCTGAAGCTGCTTGGTTCTTAATGGGGAGACATAATATTGGAAACTACTCAGGGACCCCATATGACACATTTAGAGGCAAAAAAGGGTCCGGAGGCATGTGCGGTGAGGCACACCACACAGCAGTGTCACTATGCACAAGCATACCCAAGTGTGCTCTCTTTGTGAGCTGTGGTGCTTTGGGCCAAGAATAAACTTTCCTCCAGCAAGAGCTGTAGTGTTGTCTTTGGAGCGTCTAGTGAGTGAAAAGGAAAGACTGAGGAAGTGCAATACTGTGCTGCATACATGTATGGACTCAGCTGAAAACCAGCTAGGGCTTAGAATGCTACCTTCTGTAGGGATATGACAGCCTGAATTAGCCTGAGAAACTTCCTCTACTGACACTACAATTGCTATTTAACCACCCTTCGAGCATCTTTGCCCCTCACTGCAACACACTAGCATCAACAAGGCAATTAGCGTCTGTGGGACACACACACCACCAGCCGTCAGTGCACGCTTTGCCACCAGGCACACACACCACCAGCCGTCAGTGCACAGTTTCAACAGACACACACACACACCATTGGCCGTCAGTGCACACTTTCAACAGACACCACCAGCCGTCAGTGCACGCTTCCACCAGGCACACACACCACCAGCCTTCAGTGCACGCTTCCAGACACACACACCACCAGACGTCAGTGCACGCTTTCAACAGGCACACACACACCACCAGCCATCAGTGCACCCTTTCACCAGGCACACACACCACCAGCCGTCAGTGCACGCTTTCACCAGGCACACATTACCAGACGTCAGTGCGCGCTTTCACCAGGCACACACACCACCAGACGTCAGTGCACGCTTCCACCAGGCACACACACCACCAGCCGACAGTGCACACTTCCACCAGGCACACACACCACCAGCCATCAGTGCACAATTTCCACAGGCACACACACCACCAGCCATCAGTGCATGCATCAATTGTTAATGCAGCCACAATTAACTATTGTAGCAATCACAGTATGGCGCACTTTACTTTTAAACATGTCAGTGCACGCTTTTCCACCAGGCACACACACCACCAGCCTTCAGTGTAGGCTTCCAGACACACACACCCCCAGCCGTCAGTGCACGCTTTCACCAGGCATACAAACCACCGACCGTTTGTGCACACTTTCTACAAACACCACCAGCCATCAGTGCACAATTTCTACAGGTACACACACCAACAGCCATCAGTGCACACATCAATCACAGTATGGCGCACTTTACTTTTAAACATATTCATCTAAAGCGCAGCATGCCACCATTGCTACAAAAATAAATACACATTTTTTTGGCTTACAATTCATAGACTTTTGTTGCAATTAGTGTTGCAATATTTAGCAAGGCCAATAGCTCAAACTTAATTAATGCGAGACCTATTGCATTGCAAATGCTTGTTATTGTATGTGTTTGTACGAACAGCACTTCTACAAATACTTTTCAGAACCTGTAAAAGGTTGTGAGGGCTTCGCTAGCTGACAAGTATTGAGGATCTATATTCTCTTTTCTTTTTTATCCCATTTTATCGAAAGACACAGTTTTCATTACTATGACCGAAAGGCAAAGGGTCAAATGTAATAGCAGTACTCACTTCATGATCTGGATTATCAATACCTTCTTTTCCACTTTTTCCACCTTTCCCTGATTTTGGAGGTTCCTAAAAAGGACAGAAAGCAAGGTGTATCTTAGATCTCTTCAATTTCTTGTTTTCTGCATGTGCATTTCATTGTAAACCAGATATTTAATGGTCTGTAGTCCATAATAGGTACAACAGTAATGTACATCAGGTGTGCCCAAACTTGATCCACAAAAGCAGAATCCGTCACACATTTTCAGGATTACGCCATGGGATAAATTTACAATGAAGATAAATGGAAAACATTTACATAGTGAGTAGCTATCCTGAAAAAACTGGAATGGATTTGGCTTTGTGCACTATCATCCCTTCCATATAGCTATCTAAGGCAATTGTTATCTAAATCCCCACTTGAAAATAGGGACCTTTCATGCCAACACAGGTTAAGATCTTGTTTATACAGGCTTCAATAATATCCCATTTATACTGGTTTCAGTGTGCTTCTGACAATGATCAAATATACGTTTTCATAATTCGTTTAAGTCACGCAGATGGGCATTTCAGAGACAGTGTGGTAATGTTGAATTACATGCTGCACACATCTTCACCTGCTTATAAATTTGCAAAGCAAAACATTACCTTTTGCAGGACAGAGACGAAAACACAGTTAAAACATGTTATTGCTTTTAGAACATTAGTAAAATTAAGTCAAAATAAAAAAATCAGATCTACATTTCGTAGTTCTTGCTTACCTGGGTAACCCCTTTGTCACCAAAACTGGCAAGTAATAATAAAATACAATGCAATGAGATTAGCCTGAGCAGCCATTTCTCAACTGACAGCTGGAGAATATTACCACACTCATACGACCCTGGAGACTCATAATCCAAGTGCATGGTGGGTAAGTTAATGGTAAACATCCTCTGGGCCTACCGTAAACAGATTAAACTGTTTACCCCTTCAGTGCTGTGCGAATTCCGCTGCGGTGCTGAAGGTTCTAAAGAACCAATAGAACCATGACGGAACGGTTCCGTCATAAGCACAGGCCATCCGACGCTCATGACGGAACCGTTCCGTCATGAGCATGGAAGGGGTTAAACACCACCATGCTGCAGCTTAAGCCAGAACACTATATATATATATATATATATAGTTTTATTTTTTTATTTTTTATTTTTTATTTTTTTTTTCACAGAAAAACACATAGGTTTCAGGGGCGTTATAGTTAGTTGGACATTTGACTCGTACAAAACCATTGAAATTCCCCTGTTATAGTTAGTTCAGCTAACTATAACTCGCGCGTCCGCAATGCACTGCTGATGACGTCACTCATGACATGGTCATTGACACCACTCATGACATCACTGATGACATCTCAAATGACATCACTGATGACAGCATCCTTGTGACAGCGTGGCAGACCTCCTCTCACCCTAATATAACCTCTGATACACACACTCAGACATAGAAACTAACATTTTCAAAACAATGGACATGCCAATACAACTTACAACACACCTGTTCAGTAATTCCAAGATCTACACACACATCCACTCATTCACCAACAGTCCTATACAATCAGTCATACATGTACTCACTCACTCATCATATGTACTGATACATCTATACATCCTGTTACACACAGACACTCATTCATAGTTACTCACACACAGTCACACATGCAAACTATCAAACATCCATTAAATTGCATATACAGTTATACACACAGCACCATACTTACTTCTACAGAAACTTACACATACTTCTTCTTTTAAGCAATCACTTATAGAAACACATACTAATTTATACAGGAACTCTTCCAATCTCTCACTCTCACATATACTCACTTATATACACCAATACTCACATATACTAGTTCAAAACATATGTAGTTACTCATAAAGACACTATTGAAACAGTCATTCACTCACTAACACACCCATACGCACACTCATCCACCCATACAGTCTTGCACACATGCTGTCTTCAACACATACAAACAGTGTCACTCATTCATGCATCTATGCACTATGTAATACCCCTACCGAACCATGCAGACAGTCAGACACTCATACTGACACTCAAAAAAACAACTAATAACCTATATAGACACTCATGTAGCTACTCACCAACCCATGCAGCCACGTATGCACAAAGTGAGAGACTGATACAGATATTTATATATTTAAACATTACTCACTAACCCATGTATTCACTAAGATACACTTAATCAGTCAGTTATACAATCAATTTAAAAAAAAGAAATCATCCATTTAGACACTTATATACCCTTCTATTTTTCCATCTACCTGGAGATATATATATATATATATATATATATATATATATATATATATATATATATATATATATATATATATATTCACTGAAAAAACCATGGGTTATAGACCATATATAGTTAGGAATTAGCATTTACAAAACCTTATTTTACTCACACAAAACCATTGAAATGTCACTGACCATGTCATGAATGATGTAATATGTGACATCATCAGCAGTGGATTGCGGGTGCGCGATATATAGTTAGTGCAACTAACTATATATGGAATTTCAATGGTTTTGTGTGAGTAAAATAAGGTTTTGTAAATGCTAATTCCTAACTATATATGGTCTATAACCCATGGTTTTTTCAGTGAATTTTCAAGGTTTTGTAAATGCTAATTCCTAACTATATATGGTCTATAACCTATGGTTTTTTCAGTGAATTTCAATGGTTTTTTAATAGCAAATATCAAAAGCTTTAAAATTTCAAGTACGTGGTAGGTAAAAACATTTTCGTGTCTATGCACGCTGATGTGCTTTGAACGCTGCCCCCCCCCCCTCTTTTCTTTTAGGAGTATTCTCTCTTTGCAGATAGTGAAGGGTAGGTAAGGCAGGCCTTTGCCCCCGTTGTAATCCGTCGTGCCTGCTTCCCTCTCCATTTGATTGATTGTTATCCAAGCATTTACTGTTTTGGAATTGGTTCTCTTTGGTTCATTCTCTATTTACAAACAAGCACAGAGTCGCAATACTCTGTTTAGTCTTTGCAGATAGTGAAAAATCGTTAGAAAAAACAAAAGGAATCAAGCAAAATCAGTAGGCCACAAAGGGATCTCTTTTTGACCTTGCTAAAATAGAAACATTAGGAACAACCCCTCATGAGAAATATGAAACTAGTGAAAGGAACTGAGCTCGACGCCATGATGGCTGCAAGACAGCTCGGCTCCGCCGCCTACCCCGCCCAAAACAACGACAAACCCTATGCAAATATTATAAATATATACAACACACCAGCAAAGTAACAGGGTAAAACGTTTTATTAAATAACTATTTACATGGCAGCCTGCTGCAACATCGATCCAAATGCATGCCGCCGTTCCCGGGATTTCTCCCCGACTACTCTGCGGCCTACGAGATGGAGAGTCCGGGGCGTTGACTAGGTGGGCCAACGATCGCCGCTGAAGGAGGGGAGCCTTGCCGGTGAGAGCCACTGATCTGAAGAACCGCTGCCTGCGGTGCCTCCCTGAGCCGCTTGACGGAGGCCCCCGAGGGGCGGTGTGCTGGCGCGGACTCGGAGGGGGCGCTTGGCTCCTGCCCCATCCCCAAGTCTTGTTGCCTTGGTGTGGCCTGAGATCGCCCCCGACATAGGCGGTCGGCTCCCGGGGTCAGGAGGAACTTGTTGCCTTTTGGTGACTCTTCCATTCTGGACCTTGTCCCACAATCCGTTTGACCTGAAGACACGTCCTGCGGTGCCCTGGTCCAACCATCACATATACCTGCGCCAGGAGATGGCATGGGGTGCACTGGAAGGGAGAGGCGGCGCGAACGAGCCTCCCCCACCTCCCCAGGTGGAGGTTTCTCAGCTACACCCCAGCGCTTCACTCGGCCACCTGAGTTGCGCCCGCTCCTGCGGCACAGAGCCTCGCTCGGCCAGCTGAATTGCGCCTGCTCTTGCTATTACAGCGTCTCACCCGCCATCCGGCTGAATTGCACCCACTCTTGCGGTACAGCGACAGGCGGCTGCCACGGAGCTCAGGAAATGGTGGTCGGCTCCACAGACTTGGGCCTGGCCTGCAAGGATGGCTCTGGGCAACCCTGGAACTCGGACGCTTGACTGCTAGGGCATGGGCCCCATTCCCAAAAGCGTCCCCTCAGCCTTGAAGATTCTACAAGAGTCACCGGGGCCCCCGACTCCCGCAGACTTCCGTTGGGGAGCAACTGCCATGATTGCTCGCGGAATGGCCACGACGTAGCCACGGAATGCTCTCATGCTGACGCCAGCTTCAGTCTGAAACATTCAGAAACACTGTAGACTACCAATTCGATCAGTTCCGGTGGAGCCCCAACGTGACCCGTTAGAGAAGAACTTGCCCTCCCCTCTTTGACTAATGGTTCTTGTTGCCTGTCCCTTCTGTTGTCATTTAACTGAACTTTTTGGACTGCTGAAAGGGGTTCTGTTCCGACCGCTGGTTGGTGGAGACATTTTGACTATATTCTGGACCTGCCCGACCTCGCCCAAAATGGCGTCGGTATAAATGAGACTCGCAACTCCTTGATGTGTACTGGTTGCTCAGCCTTGATATCACGAGATATGTATGCAGTTTTGGAGCACATGGCGGGCGGGGACGGGTACTGATTGAACATTTGGACATCCCTATTGATATTAAGTTCTGATGTATTATTCATTACTGTACTATTGAAAGTTCGAATTAACGTTACTCATGGTACTTGCCCGCAAATGTATATCTAGATAATTTCATTGTAACTGTTAGACACCTTAATTCCTGCAACCTAATGGCCCGCCCGTTACGTTTTTCTACAGTGTAAAGTCCCCTCATCATATAAGATTCCAGTTTGCTCCGTGGCCGGCCCACATGGTTGTAGGCCCGTATTTGTATACTGAAAAAAATGAGTTTTCGAAGGAAGTATGGAATCAGCGTCATAACAATCGTCTAGGTTGGTAGGGTTTTAGAATAATGGCCGTTATTCCCAAACAATAGAAGACAGATAATGCAGACCCTTTGCCTGAATTTTGGATTGATTGAAATTTGTATCCGTCACACCAGCCCTTTTTCCAGAATTGTTAGAAAATGGTCGACCGTAGCTTAAGGTATCTGCCGAATGTAAGGTGTGGTATTTTGTCCCATAAAATAAAACTAATTGAGAAACAAATACACGAAGAGGGAACTCGAATTTAGAGACAAACAAAATGAAACATTTTTTGGCATCATATGAAGGGGAGGATATGTTACACAGAAAAATAATGCGAAAGGGATAGCCAAGATCTGTTGTATCACACGTTCCAGCAGCTAGTCTGATACATGGTAAGTAGAAGCTTTTTCGTGTTTGCGCGCGCTGACATCCTCTGAATGCTGTATCCCCCCCTTTCTTTTCTCCTCTGTAGGTTACATCGGAGTTCCGACTGAAGAATGGAGTAGACATGGACCGCACCATGCTCCATGTAAGGAAAGACATAGACAAGCGCTGTGAGATATTGCATGGAGTGCAGACCATCACTGGGAACGTAAAAAATTGTATGGTGTGACTGTGCGTACATGCCCTGATTGTATGGTATGAATGTGTATATATTCCATATGCCCAGCCGATAAACGTTCTGTTTGCGCAACTGCCGCGTTAGAAAACAACATCGTGACGCGTCGCGTAACCGCGACATATCGCGTTGTCGCGTAATGCGTATATGACGCGCCGCGTTAGGGCACCCGGAAGTGCTCCGGGGCGCGAGGCGCGAAGCGCAGCTTCCCGGAAGCGATCCGGGGCGCGGCGCGCGTAACGTAAGCATAACAGGTCATGTGAGTTGTTAATAAAACTTTTCATTGGTACATTTCACTTTTGGGTTCCTAATGATGTAAGGCTAGGTCATGTGACCTAAAAATAACACTTTTCATTGGTTGAGAACTATTTTTTGTCCCAAATGATGAAAACCCCTCCTTGTTTCCTCACTCTGACTTTCATCTTTGTGAGAGGAAGACTTTTTTTCATCACTTAGCAATAGCAAGTGTTGTAGCTTCAGCTGGTGCATCCCCACCACCACCACCACCTCCTAGGAAGAGAGTACCACTTCCTCAGGTGGTGATTGAGCAAGAGGTGCCCCCCCCACACCTTCTTGTTGCCTGTTTCGGCCAGCTCAATCGATCGAGCATGAGACTCTGTTGTGACCTGAAGAACCGCTGCCTGCGGTGCCCTCGCAATGCGGCCTGGTCCCTGAATGTGTGCAGGGGGATGGTATTTCTCGCTCGGCCAGCAGAGTTGCGCCCACTCTTGCGGCCTATGACATGGAGGCCGGGGCGTTGACTAGGCGGGGCCTCCGGCCGCAACCACAGTGCCAACGATTGCTGCTGACGAAGGGGAGCCTTGCCGGTGAGAGCCACTGATCTGAAGAACGGCTGCCTGCGGTGCCTCCCTGAACCGCTTGACGGAGGCCCCCCAGGGGCGGTGTGGTGGCGTGGACTGGGAGGGGGCGCTTAGCTCCTGCCCCCTCCCCAAGTCTCGCTCGGCCAGCCGAGTTGCACCCACTCTTGCGGCCTACGACATGGAGAGGCCGGGGCGTTGTCGGGGTCCAGCGGAACTTTTTGCCTTTTGGTGACTCTTCTATTCTGCACCTTGTCCCACAATCCGTTTGACCTGAAGACCCGTCCTGCGGTGCCCTCGCAATGCGGCCTGGTCCCTGAATGTGTGCAGGGGGGCGGTATTTCTCGCTCGGCCAGCAGAGTTGCGCCCACTCTTGCGGCCTACGACTGGAGAGGCCGGGGCGTTGACTAGGCGGGGCCTCCGGCCGCAACCACAGCGCCAACGATCGCTGCTAACGGAGGGGAGCCTTGCCGGTGAGAGCCACTGATCTGAAGAACCGCTGCCTGCGGTGCCTCCCTGAACCGCTTGACGGAGGCCCCCGAGGGGGGGTGTGGTAGAGCGGACTGGGAGGGGGCGCTTGGCTCCTGCCCCCTCCCCAAGTCTTGTTGCCCTGGTGTGGCCTGAGATCGCCCTCGACATAGGCGGCCGGCTCCCGGGGTCCGGCGGAACTTTTTGCCTTTTGGTGACTCTTCCATTCTGGACCTTGTCCCACAATCCGTTTGTTCTGAAGACACGTCCAGCGGCCTGGTCCCTGAATGTGTGCAAGGGGACGGTATTGATTGGATCAAGATGGCGGCTTCACACAAAGCTGACTCAAGTGTTGCTGCTGATGCTATGCAGACAAAAACTGGTTTTCAGTTCGTACATTCTTCAGGATTTTTCCATCCAAGGCTGGTTGAGAGTTTGTAGAACGATGGCTTCAGATTTTCAACATACTACTCTTCAACATTCTTCATAAATGTCATTCTGGTCCTGCCGCTACTTATTGGAGACATTAAACTATACTCTGGACCTGCCTGGCCTCGACCAAAATGGCGCCAGTATGGGAGCGACTTGCAACTCCTTATGACGTTCTAGTTACTTAGCCTTGACGTTATGGGGGATGTATGCGGTCTTTGTGCACATGGCAGGCGGGGAAGGGTACTGACTGGGAATACGGACAACCCTATTGATGTCGATTTTTCATTATTGATTATTGTATTAATAAAGCTTCGAAGTAATGTAACCCATGATACTCGCCCATGGTGTGCGTATGGACGATTTTATTGTAACTGATCCTGTTATACTTTCAATTAAAAAAATCAACCTTCACTGATCCTACAACCGTTTGTCACGTTTAGTTTTTTCAATTAAATGGCTCGTTTGTTACATACTCCTATACCCCTGGCTTTTGAAAGACACCATCTTGTAGAATAAAGGGCTGCGTCAAGGGTGGTATTGCCAAGAATGTCTTGTTTTCTAGTGCTCGTAATAACGAAGCCAGAACTGCCGAAAGGGATTCTGGTCCTGCCGCTACTTATTGGAGACATTAAACTATACTCTGGACCTGCCTGGCCTCGACCAAAATGGCGCCAGTATGGGAGCGACTTGCATCTCCTTATGACGTTCTAGTTACTTAGCCTTGACGTTATGGGGGATGAATGCGGTCTTTGTGCACATGGCGGGCGGGGAAGGGTACTGACTGGGAATACGGACAACCCTATTGATGTCGATTTTTCATTATTGATTATTGTATTAATAAAGCTTCGAAGTAATGTAACCCATGATACTCGCCCATGGTGTGCGTATGGATGATTTTATTGTAACTGATCCTGTAATACTTTCAATTAAAAAATCAACCTTCACTGATCCTACAACCGTTTGTCACGTTTAGTTTTTTCAATTAAATGGCTCGCTTGTTACATACTCCTATACCCCTGGCTTTTGACCCTTTCCTACGCGCGGTCTGTACTACCGCCCTCGGGCGATCTATGTAATGAACAGACTACCATTGCCGAAACACAAGGGGATGCATCTCAGAGAGATAAGTCAAGTACGTGGTAGATAAAAACATTTTCGTGTTCATGCACGCTGATGTGCTCTGAACGAGTCCCCCCCCCCCATATCATTTAGATTACCACCGCCCATTGCACAAAAGCGTACCGGGCGCTCCCCACGGAAAAAAAAGGATTTATTATTTATACATTTTTTTTTTTGCCCCGCTGGGCCCTTTTAAAGCCTCCACATCAAATCTAGGGGGTCAGGGAGGATCTACTATGCCCCCTTATGGTCATTTCCCCCTTCGTTTTGGCCTCCTCTTGTCTCTCGATCCTACCGAGAGACAAGATGGCGGCCGCTCCGGACTGTTTAGAATGTTGACAGACACCAGAGAGCCAATCAGCTTCGCTTCGCGAAGTTCCGTTACGCGTCAAGTACGCGAACCGGAGCGCTGTCACAGATATGTATATTTTTTTGAACGTTAATTTATCAAAATCCACTGAAGCACATATATTGAGACCTAGCAAAGGCACATCGCACTAACAGTCCCTACAATTTTGCCAAGTTTCATGCAAATCCATTCAGACGTTCGAGCTAAAAGTGAGGCCAACCGCCCTATGGAAATTAACATGGGAAAAACGCGTTTTGGGACCCCCCTTTTTTCCCGGCCCCCCCTTGACGAACCCCCCCCCAAATTTTCAGGGGCTGCTCAGAAACAAAATGTGCCATTTTCCTGAAAATTTCAGCCAATTCCGTCCACAAACGCCAAAGTTATTAGACATAGAATTTTCAAAAATCCCATAGAGAAAAAATACTAACTATATATACCTACTGGCGACCGCCAGTAGGTTATATATATATATATATAAATATATATATACTAGCAGCCCGTCCCGGCGTTGTCCGGGAGCAATCAGGCTTCAGGGCCCCCGCCCGCCCCAACGTTGTCCGTGGGAGCAATCAGGCTTCAGGGCCAGCCCACCCCGACGTTGTCCGTGGGTCCCCCGGAGCGCACCCGCGGCTGCTTCACCTACCTCAGCCGCCGCTCCTCCCCGCGCTCCTGAGTTCACCGCTCCTCCCCGCCTGTTCGCTGCTCCTCGCCGCTCCTCACCGCCGCTCCTCACCGCTCCTCCCCGCCTGTCCGCCTCTCCTCACCGCTCTTTCCCGCCTGTCCGCCGCTCCTCCCCGCGCTCATGTCATCCGCTCCTCCTCGCGCTCCTGTGCGCCGCTCCTCCCCGCGCTCCTGATGTGAGCACGCACGCCGCGGCCGGCGCTACTTCCAAGGGACTACTTTTTTTATCGTAATTTTTTTTAAAGAGCGTATATTTTTTTATTTTATATAGCCTATGTCCATCTGCAGACCCTGACAATTACAATGATGTATCGGGTGTTTGGATTGGCGCTGTGATTCCCGAGTTTACCCGCCTCAAAGGTTCCCAGTTCTCTCTTTATAATAGTAGTATAGATAAAACCTATTAATTTTCAGAAAAACACACATTCACTGGATGATGTCATCAGTGAAGTCATTTGAGATGTCATCAGTGATGTCATGAGTGATGTCACTGACCATGTCATGAGTGATGTAATATGTGACGTCATCAGCAGTGCATTGGGGTGCACGAGTTATAGTTAGCTGAACTAACTATAACGGGGGAATTTCAATGGTTATGTACGAGTGAAATGTCCAACTAACTATAACGTGCCTGAAACCTATGGTTTTTTCAGTGAATATATATATATATATCACCCACTGGCATTCACCAGTATGTAGTTATAGTTAAGACCAAGTTTCCATAGGAAGACAAATGTTTGTTTTGCTTATAACTTTGTCGTCGTTTGATGAATCTTCATGAAATTTACCAAACTAATGTTTTGATCATATCAGCTCCTATGTTGAAAGTTTGGGGGTGATTCGTCAAGGCGGGCCGAAAAAAAGGGGGGTTCCAAAACGTGTTTTCTCCATGCAATTTCCATAGGAAACTTTAGACAAGGCTACAGGTCGAACGGATGAACGGTATTACCCCAAATTTGGCAGGGAGAAGCGTCTTGGTCTAGAAAGCATGCTTTTGTTTATTTGGTGTAAATCCGTTCCGTAGTTTTGGAGAAATATTGAAATTTACAAATATCGATATTTGGGAATACTGCCGTCTGATTGGCTGGGGCGAGCACAAGCTTGCTGCTTATTGGTTGCGAGCACTGCCAGCGTTTGCAACTAGGAAGTGTTGGCCGCCATTTTGTAATTTTGTTGAAACGAGTAAGGGGAAAAAAGTGCAAAAAGAGTAGGAAAGAGGAGGATAGGAGAACTGTAACTTCTGTGGGGGGAGTGCGATGTAGTCACTCCTACCGGTCTGAAAGTGCGGTGTTGGTCAGAGTCAAATGGTGATGAGATGCTGCTACACTCGGTATGTAAACCGAGAACCTAAACCGTGAGCTCATTACTGTAAAGTGATGTGCTCTGGTCTTTGTAGCATACGTGTGCAAGTAGTGTTAGTAGGCGTTTATACCATACAGGGAGTGGGAAGCGAACTACTGACCGCTACCATGCGTTTATACTATACAGGAAGTGAAGTACTCACGCCTACTGGTGTGAAGACTCGTGAATCATACCAAGCTGATTGCTGTAAAGTGATGGGCTCTGGGTGCTTAAGCATACTGGCCGCTTCAATATGGATAGCATCTATAGGAGAGATGGTGTACATTTTACAGATGAGGGTAACAGAGTCTTCCTCATGAACTTTAAACACAAAGGCTCTTTTTAGAGCCACCCAAAATCTAAACACATAAGCTTGATGTATATCGTTTTTGAACGGAGTCGCGCTCCCAACGCGATAGGAATCGTGCACCCAACGCAAGAGAAATCGTGCAGCCAACACGCTGGAGTCGTGCACCCTACAAGTTAGAAGTTGTGCACCCAACGCCTGCACACCAGGGGGCCGCGCTGAGCGACACCCTGGATGCGCAACTCCTAATTTTACCATAAAAAAAAAAGATAGCACCTTTCACTAATTTCTATTCTTCCCGGGGACCCAATTCCCCTGGGCTAATATATAACGTTGGGGACCATGGGGGGAGCCACAATGCCCCCACAGTCCCAGCAGGCTCTGTGCGTCCTTCGGGAGCTGGCATTGCTTTTCCACATTGGAAGCTGCTAACATGCAGCTCCCCATGTGGAAAAGCAAAATGGCTTGCAGCCTACAGCACCGAGACTGCACTGGTGGAGGTCTCAGAAGCGATTCTGGAGTGCCTTGATGGAGGCGGCAGAGCGGTTCTGATTTTACTAGACCTCTCTGCCGCCTTCGATACAGTGCCCCACGGGCTTCTCCTTGCCAGGTTGTCTGCCATTGGCATCACCGGATCTGCTCTTGATTGGCGGACGTAATTTCTTGATGACAGGACGCAACAAGTGTGGATGCCACCGTATGCCTCCCGCCCTAGTAAACTCACAACTTGAGTCCTGCAGGGGTCCACTCTTAGCCCACTACTCTTTAATGTATATTTGACTCCGTTGATCTACCTGGCCGAACATCTGGGGGCTAAAATTATGGCCTACGCCGATGATACCCAACTTTTGTTCACCTGGCCGATGGACAATTTGGACACATCGGCTGTTCAGCACTGCCTTTCATCTGTCTTCCAGTGGTTAGCGCTTGCCCAACTTAAGTGCAATGAAGACAAGTCCGAGGTCTTTTTCTATGGTTCCTTCCCCGACAACTTTAAAAATCTTTTGTGGCCTCCTGACATTCCCTCTCCCAAATCCATGGGCGGTCCTGCTAAGAATTCGGGGGTCTGGTTCGGAAATGATCTGAAGTTTGAAGACCATATTAAAAGACTTACTGGTGCCTGCTTTGGAACTCTCAAAGCTTTACGCAGATTCTTTCCTCTTCTTCCAAGAGAGGCCAAAGAAACAGTGGCATGCGTCCTCATTCTTTCCAGGCTGGATTACGCGAATGCCCTGTTCTGTGGCTTACCCTCCTATCTGATCAAACGGCTTCAGGTTATTCAGAACGCAGTTGCAAGACTCCTGTTTAATCTACCCAGGAGATCCAGCATTCGCCCTCACCTGCGTAGCCTCCACTGGCTTCCAGTGGCACAGCGTATTACGTTTAAAGCATTGGGCCTTTTCCTTTCGAGCGATCCATCAGCTTGGGCCATTATACTTGAGAAAACGCTTTTCTCTTTATGTCCCCAATCGCTGCCTTCGATCGGCTAATCAGTGCAGGATGGCTGTGCCCAGAAGTTCACCAGGCTGGGAGGTCAGTCTATCTCGGTGATGGTTGCCAGAGCCTGGAATGCACTCCCTCTCCACCTGCGGGCAGCCCAGACCATCTCATGCTTAGGAGGTTCTGCCATCTTCCATTTGTTAGCGGCCGGCCCGGTCGCGGGTTTGCACTACCGCGTACAAACTGCAGGTCCACAGCTGCCTCATTTGGGCAGCGTATTGTGGTACGGGAGGTGCCTTTTACTTGCGGGGTGCTTGCGGGGACATTGGCAATCCTTTTAATACTTTTCTACATGTAAATGGCTGCGGCGACCCACTTGGGTTCTACTTATAAACTACCAGTCCCAGAAAGCATTGCTTCAGGTGTTACACCTGCGTATAATTACTGTGGGTATTTACTGGTGTTTGCCGCTTGCCGTCATGTCACATGGTCTGCCACTGAAGAGGGCGTTGGCCCGAAACGCGTCTGGCAGGAAAAGGACTTTGTTCGCGGCTCGCACCCTTGCGGTGGCATTAATTCCTACCCGTAAGTGCATTCCCACCATGGGGCAACCCTTTCTTCCATTTGTTAGCGGCCGGCCCGGTCGCGGGTTTGCACTACCGCGTACAAACTGCGGGTCCACAGCTGCCTCATTTGGGCAGCGTATTGTGGTACGGGAGGTGCCTTTTACTTGCGGGGTGCTTGTGGGGACATTGGCAATCCTTTTAATACTTTTTTACATGTGAATGGCGGCGGCGACCCACTTGGGTTCTACTTATAAACTACCAGTCCCAGAAAGCATTGCTTCAGGTGTTACACCTGCGTATAATTACTGTGGGTATTTACTGGTGTTTGCCGCTTGCCGTCATGTCACATGGTCTGCCACTGAAGAGGGCGTTGGCCCGAAACGCGTCTGGCAGGAAAAGGACTTTGTTCGCGGCTCGCACCCTTGCGGTGGCATTAATTCCTACCCGTAAGTGCATTCCCACCATGGGGCAACCCTTTCTTCCATTTGTTAGCGGCCGGCCCGGTCGCGGGTTTGCACTACCGCGTACAAACTGCGGGTCCACAGCTGCCTCATTTGGGCAGCGTATTGTGGTACGGGAGGTGCCTTTTACTTGCGGGGTGCTTGCGGGGACATTGGCAATCCTTTTAATACTTTTTTACATGTGAATGGCGGCGGCGATCCACTTGGGTTCTACTTATAAACTACCAGTCCCAGAAAGCATTGCTTCAGGTGTTACACCTGCGTATAATTACTGTGGGTATTTACTGGTGTTTGCCGCTTGCCGTCATGTCACATGGTCTGCCACTGAAGAGGGCGTTGGCCCGAAACGCGTCTGGCAGGAAAAGGACTTTGTTCGCGGCTCGCACCCTTGCGGTGGCATTAATTCCTACCCGTAAGTGCATTCCCACCATAGGGCAACCCTTTCTTCCATTTGTTAGCGGCCGGCCCGGTCGCGGGTTTGCACTACCGCGTACAAACTGCGGGTCCACAGCTGCCTCATTTGGGCAGCGTATTGTGGTACGGGAGGTGCCTTTTACTTGCGGGGTGCTTGCGGGGACATTGGCAATCCTTTTAATACTTTTTTACATGTGAATGGCGGCGGCGACCCACTTGGGTTCTACTTATAAACTACCAGTCCCAGAAAGCATTGCTTCAGGTGTTACACCTGCGTATAATTACTGTGGGTATTTACTGGTGTTTGCCGCTTGCCGTCATGTCACATGGTCTGCCACTGAAGAGGGCGTTGGCCCGAAACGCGTCTGGCAGGAAAAGGACTTTGTTCGCGGCTCGCACCCTTGCGGTGGCATTAATTCCTACCCGTAAGTGCATTCCCACCATGGGGCAACCCTTTCTTCCATTTGTTAGCGGCCGGCCCGGTCGCGGGTTTGCACTACCGCGTACAAACTGCGGGTCCACAGCTGCCTCATTTGGGCAGCGTATTGTGGTACGGGAGGTGCCTTTTACTTGCGGGGTGCTTGCGGGGACATTGGCAATCCTTTTAATACTTTTTTACATGTGAATGGCGGCGGCGACCCACTTGGGTTCTACTTATAAACTACCAGTCCCAGAAAGCATTGCTTCCGGTGTTACACCTGCGTATAATTACTGTGGGTATTTACTGGTGTTTGCCGCTTGCCGTCATGTCACATGGTCTGCCACTGAAGAGGGCGTTGGCCCGAAACGCGTCTGGCAGGAAAAGGACTTTGTTCGCGGCTCGCACCCTTGCGGTGGCATTAATTTCTACTCGTAAGTGCATTCCCACCATGGGGCAACCCTTTCTTCCATTTGTTAGCGGCCGGCCCGGTCGCGGGTTTGCACTACCGCGTACAAACTGCGGGTCCACAGCTGCCTCATTTGGGCAGCGTATTGTGGTACGGGAGGTGCCTTTTACTTGCGGGGTGCTTGCGGGGACATTGGCAATCCTTTTAATACTTTTTTACATGTGAATGGCGGCGGCGACCCACTTGGGTTCTACTTATAAACTACCAGTCCCAGAAAGCATTGCTTCAGGTGTTACACCTGCGTATAATTACTGTGGGTATTTACTGGTGTTTGTCGCTTGCCGTCATGTCACATGGTCTGCCACTGAAGAGGGCGTTGGCCCGAAACGCGTCTGGCAGGAAAAGGACTTTGTTCGCGGCTCGCACCCTTGCGGTGGCATTAATTCCTACCCGTAAGTGCATTCCCACCATGGGGCAACCCTTTCTTATATATATATATAGTGCAATTATCACTCAGAGAGTCTCTAGGCACTCAAATATTGGCATATAGGGACAGAAACATCCCTAAAGCAGAGTCGTAAAGAACAGAACCAGGTTTTAAGAACTTCTCTAAACTTTAAGTGATTAGTAATCGATTGGATAACGTATGAGAGACATCAGGCCAAGTACAGAGGAGGTTCTGCCACCCAGCCGATGTATGTGAAAACGAGGAATGTTTGCTAAGACTGAACTAGCAAAAAGAAGATGTTTGCCTTGGGTGTATTGAGGCAACGTTTCAGCAATGGATTGCAGAACCTCCCCATGCAGAGAGTGCTGAACAATGCATAAGGTCTTGTACATTACATGCCTGAATGGATAGCCATTGAAGGCTGTGTAGGACGAGCGAAGCGTCAAACTGACGAGGAGCACTAATTGCCAATCTGGCTACCTGGTTTTGAATGGTCCGAAGCCTGCTGAAAAGAGGCTTCTTCAAACCCAGATATGGGGTGTTATAGCAGTCTAACCAGCCTTCAATAATAGGTTGTAGACACAACTGTCTGCAGTCTGGGGCGGTGGGGATGCTAGGACCCTGCTAGTTGGGGGGGGGGGGGGGGGGGGGGGGGGGGAAGTAGTATGAAAAAACAGCAAAACGATACGTGCAGGAGGAGACCTACGCAGAGATTTGCCAGACCATTTGTTACTGTGAATAAGGTTTTGCATTAGAGAGACAAGGACCAAAATCAGAAGACCAAAAAACTGTGCTGGTGAGAAGGATGACTAGGACCAGTAATCATGATCTTTTCTGGGTCGAGTTTTAACAAATGGGCTGACATACAGCTATGTACCGTAAAGGCAGTTTTGTAACAAGGAAACATTGCTGGAGGAGTTATTGTTCACTTTGTTGATGAACAACATATCAGCAGCTCAGGTGCGTATTCTAATTTCAAAGAGTGCACTATGTTGGTCAGAGGTTGCACATAGGTATTAAAGAGGCAAGAAGAACGTAAGATCCCTATGGAACACCATGATTGCATTTAGTGAATGGTGAGCAAAACTGGGCAGAATCTTGCTGATGTCTGTCAGTTATACATACTTAAACCATTGAAGTACATGTCTTGCATCCTGATAGCAACACCTTGATTAATAAGTAACTGATGGTCCGCTGTATCAAAAAGAAAAAAAGAGGCCCAGGTGAAGTTTCCATCTTTACCATAATCAAGCGTAATTTCACGTTTCATGCTGAAATATAGAACCAAATGCCGGTTTAGTATTTCACGTAATTATGCATAGTTTTTCTGAAATTTTGCATTACTGTGCAAAAGCAAATTACACAAATTTTGTATAACCCTAATCAAAAACCATAGTCAAGTTTAACAGTAGCAAGGCATTACAAAGATTTGTTATTGCCTCCACATAGAGATCGATGAGTTTTTGGCCACAGTAATTTCCAACAGTTTTGCCACAGTAGTTTCCAGCATAAAAGCGCTATAGGTCTGGTATTGGAGAATAAAGAAGGGCCTTGGTCGGGTCTAATGGATAAACAGAATGGCATGCAGATGTTGATCACACAAGATGGATGGCCATTTGCGGATGCCACAGAAGCCAAGAAATGGGAAACTGTAATAAAAGATCAGGATTTTTTGGTTACTGTTGTGGAGAAAAAAATGGATCCTTAACAAGGCAGGAAAAGTTTGCATGCCTAGTGTTATCATCCATTGCTGCAGCAGTATTGTCTCTATTATTCCTTGGAAAGGCAAAGGAGCATAAGGGTAGTCTTGACTAGTGCCGATTCAGCGCTACTCACTTGTCTAAATCCAAGATACCCCTCGTGGAGGAGATGGTATATTTCCCCATCCTTGTAGAGTTGCACGTCACCTCCTTAGACATGATCTACCTGGGAAAGAAAGGTTGGAGAGATTTGGCGCAGACCATCCCCTGTGTGACATGGATATCTAATGCTAGTCCATGAATCCCAAAGCCAAGCTTGATTTTTAGGATAAACCCCCAACTATGTAAATTATTCACATCCTATGTAAATTTGCCTTGTGAAATCCAGAAAGAGCCTGGCATGGCTCCAGTCTTTGCACTTCAACTGCAGGGCACTCGTGTTCTAGCAAAACCAATGCATATTTGGTATCAGAAGACAATGGACTCCAGGACATATTTTCACCTATTTATTTTCTTCAATTGGATTTGTCTTTTTGAAAAACTAGAACTATAATTACATTTTTATGTTTGGGTTTACGATTTGATAGATGCATTCAAGAACAGCCATCTTATTGACAGAAAACATAAAGGCTGTATGCACAAACAGACAAAGGAGATAAACCGGTTTGGACCATATGTGGGCCAAATTGAGGAAAACTACTGGCACAAAGATGTGTAAAGACACTGGCAGTGAAAGTTGAATTATTAGACCTAAACGCCAGGTTCACACACATGAACAAGCATATCGCAATACCATGCTATACATGCTCGACATATGCTAATTGGTCAGCTTGATTTTGGCATTCTTCAAATAGCACTAAAAAGTAGGTGGCTACACCCTTTTAATAATAGATATGAAGGTACTTTTCCACTTTTAATCGATTTAACTTTTATTACCACTGTTAGAGACATTTGACTTTTTCCTTTGTAACTTGTTTATTTGTTTTTCCCCACTATTGTGTTCTGCGCCGTTTGCGCTCTCCTGCTGTTCCTTTCCTTTCTGCTTCCCACTTGCCCGCCCACCACCTCAACGCCCCTTTCATCCCAGGCCCTAGTTAATGGAGGCCGCACAGTGGACATATGCAGCCAAAGACAAGCCAGTCGGCGCCTGGACCACACCCAGCACCAGGAACCCGGGCTCTCCCGCCACTTAATGCTCCAAGCCCTGAATGCCAGATTCCACACCACAACAACTGCTGCTATACCTCGCTTTGATCTGTGGTAGAACTTTTATCTTCTGGCACTGTCTCATCTCCTGCAACATCGAAGCACCCGAAGGCTCAACGACCACCATCACAGGGACCATGACCCCTTCAGATCTACTCCACTGCCTCCTGATCAACACACGATCACTCTGCAAGCACGCCACAGAGATCTGGGATACCATCAGCACCTTCCTCTCTGATGTCAGGACCTTGTGCCAGCTTCTGTGGCACCATCCAAGGATGAATCGCCCTGCTTGGCATTGACTCAAAACACTAACTCTTCATCGGAAACCTCAATTTTCACCTTGATGACCTTAACACTAACGCCACGCGCCTCCTCGAAAACATGAACCACATCGGCCTCTCTCAACTAGTCAGCCGCTGCACACACATTGCAGGACACACACTCGACCCCATCTTCACGGCCTGAAACAGAGTCAAGTACAGCCATGTCACAAAGCTCACCTGGACAGAGCACGCCATCGTCCACTTCACCATAGGATCCCCGCACTGCCACCAAACCGCCCAGCACCTCACACTGCATCTGGAACAAAGTCTCAGAGAGCCAGTAAACAGACACCCTCAACACCTCCCACATGACAAGGCAACCAACCTAGAAAAGGCTGTCAAGAACTTCTCCGCCTGGATCACTGTTTGCGCTGACAGAATCTCCCCACCCAAGCCCACCAGACTCAAGGGATCCTCCAAACAGGCCAGTTGGTACACCACAGAACTGAGAACCACCTAACACAACTGCAAGCGACTTGAAAGGAAATGGCGCACCAGCAAAGAGTCCACAGACCGAGCCACATTCAAGATAACCCGCAACAAAAACCACCAACTCCTGAAACAGACGAAAAAGCGCAAGATTTCTGATTGCATCAAAGCCAGTTCTAACCAGAGCAAAGAACTCTTCAACATCATCACAGAGTTCTCCAACCCCTCGGCTACTGAAAACATCATCACCCCTTCCCAGGAACTCTGCGACACCCTGGCGGACTTCTTACACAACAAACTTCCATCAGCTCCAAAAACTTTGAACGCCAACCTACTGCAGCCAACATCCTCAACCTCCTCGCTCCCACAGATGCAAACCCGATTACCTGCGACCAGCTCAACACACAAAACACCACAGCCATCATGAACTCTGTCCATTCAGGAGCACCCACGGACCCCTGTCCCCACCACATTTTTGACCTCGGGAGCAAGATGATCAGCAACAAGCTCACCACCATCTTCAACACAACCATCACCAAGGTTCCCTTCTGCGAAGAATGGAAACACACAGAAGTCAAACCCCTTCTCAAGAAACTGTCCGCCGACTCCAGCGAACTCAAGAACTACCATCTCATTTCACTGGTCCCATTTCCTGCCAAAGTCCTCGAAAAGGCCATCAATCGCCAACTCACAGAACACCTGGAGAACAGAAATCTCCTGGATGCCTTTCAATCCAGATTCCGCATCAACCACTGCACCAAAACTGACCTGATAGTTGCCACTGACATCAGAACCCTGCTTGACCAGGGAGAAATGGAGGCTCTGATCCTTCTCAACCTTTCAGCAGCATTTAACACTGTTTCAAAACATCATCAAGAGGCTTCACCACATTGGAATCCAAGGAGACGCCCTCAAATGGATCTCCAGAAGAACCCAGAGAATCAGTCTACCACCTTTCACCTCAGAACCCAAGGCACGTCCCTCAGCCCTACGCTGTTCAACACCGACATGACCCCCTTGACCAGCATCGTCAGATGGACTAAACATCATATCCTACGCCGGTGACGCCCAGCTCATCCTCTCACTATAAGAAGACCCCTCTACCATGATGCCCAACTTCTGCATATGCAGGACAAGTGTGGCCAACTGGATGAAAGACAACTGCCTAAAACTCAACTCTCTGTGGAATGACTTCAGGTGGCCTTATGCACTAGGACCCTCACCAACTCATACAGATCATACCCACAACCTTGGCATCATCTCATCTGCTTGGCTCCCGATCGTCTGCGATCGGGAGCCAAGCAGATGAGAGGCGTTAAAAGGGATCAAAAAGCGGGCATCCGATGTGTGTTCTCTGATGTAACAAGGCTGCCGCTTTAGTTTGCTGTCGGGTAAAGGACAATAATAATCATAATAAGTGCTGCTCGAGGCTCACAACTTCTAACAAGTGGGAGTCGCTGAAATAGCCTCCTTTTATCGACCCAGGAAGGTTGAAAAGCTGAGTGTGCACACACTGGTTCTTACTACACCGGAGGCTGGATGCGACCCGGGCACTGGTAAAGATTGAGGTTTCACCAGAGGAGCACGAAGTCTAGCCTCAACTGCCCTTCCAGCTCTCAAACCTGCCAGAAGTCGATGCACACGGTAACTGTGTACATTCTGACTAAAGCCTCGATGTCTGCAAAGCTTCTGACTAAAGCCTCAATGTCTGCAAAGCTTTCAACAACATTTTCTGCGCACCTACTGAGCTGAAATCACAATGAAGGTATTTACTGCACCCTATTCGCTTGCACTCATTTTAAACCTCATTTTAAACCTCCTTTGTTCAAAATGGCGGGGGTCTTAAGCTGAAGCAATAAATCCCCCCTGTACATCCAGGTGCCCACGAGGCTCCTCAACAACTCCAGATAAGACTCCCTCTCAGCAAGCTAGAAACGGGGCTTGCATGAATGGAAAGCGAAACTCCTCCTCCCTGCTCTCAAAGCAACAGTAACAAACAGAGGACTACTGTCTCTATCTCACCTATTTGGCGGCCATTTTTGACTAGTCTCCCTCTTGGACGGCCATCCTGGATTAGTCATTTTCATTATCTGAACATACACTAAGAACTTATCATTTTAGACTAATCTCAACTATCGAGTACTTTGCGCAGCTCTGTATCTACTTCTTGTGATAGAATGTTTGCCTTTTATTGCAGTATTATACTCCTACTTGTATTTTGTACATTCCTGTAACCTACACTAAGTTCACTTTACTGCACAGATTGCTACTTCATATATTTCGGTTGCTCACTAATGTCACTTTTTTTGATTTTTGAGTCCTGTAACCGATTGTTTGCATTTGTATGCTGTTCTTATAGTTTATCAGTATTATACTTCCAATTGTATTCTGCACAATTCTGCAACCTGCACCCATTTTTCACTTTTCTCTCCTGTAATGCACCGACTGCTACCTCATATATTTTGGTCGCTCACTAGTGTCACTTGTGCTCCCTAGGGTCATTTTTGATCCATGTAACTTGTTGTTTGCATTTGTATCTTGCATTCGGCACATTTATGCAACCTGCACCCATTTCACTTTTCTCTCCTGTAATGCACAGATTGTCCTCTCCTGTAATGCACAGATAGTCCTTTGTACTCTCTACCACCCCTATATTACCCCTAGAGTGTTTCCAGTCACATCCCTCCTGTCAAGATAGAAGATAACTCTAATGACTAGTATACTATTTGATTTTTAGATTGTATCCATGTGTATCCCCTCCCTGTGTTAGAATTATAGCTTTTACGACTAATCTCCTGTGGAACTGTTGGAATATAACCAGGTGTACCCCTTCCACCGTGTGAAGAGATAACCCTATCCACTAGAGCAAAAAGAAAGGTGTTCCTGAAATGTGTAACGTAACTGATTTTAGGTAAAGTGCCTTGTAAAGGGGCAGCTGAAACTCCAGGAGCCTAGTCCCGACAGCTCGACGACTTCGGAGGGCTGGAAGTGGTCCCCCGCTACACGGCGGAGGAGGGCACTGGACATCGAATGCTGTCTTATGTAAAGCGCTCTGATAACCTAATCGGTTCAAGATCCTGAAATGTGCAACGTAACTGATTCTATGTAAACTGCTGTGATAACATGTAACGGAACTGGTGCTATGTAAAGCGCTCTGATAACCTAATCGGTTCAAGTTCGCGCTATAGAAAACTCTAAAAATAAATAAATAAATAAATCCTGGACAGCAAGCTCACCATGGAAAGCTAGATCAACGCAGTCTTCTCCGCCTGCTTCCTCACTCTTCGCATGCTCCGTAAGATCTTCAAATGGCTCCTGTCAACACCAGGCGAACCATCACTCAAACCCTATTCACCAGCTGGCTGGACTACGGCAATGCACTCTAAGTAGGCATCACTTCACACCTCTTAAAGAGATTGCAGACTATACAGATTTCAGCAGCCAGACTCATCCGCGACCTCCCCAAGCAAACCCACATCACCCCCCACCTTAAGAAGCTTCACTGGCTCCCCATTCAGAAAAGATGCCAATTCCAGATGCTGATCCAGCATACATGAACCATTGCCTCAACTTCGACCAATACTCCAGACAACTGCACCCGCCTCCGTCACCCTCATTCATAGACCCCCAAACTGCTAAAGCAACAGTGGAAGACGCTTCTTCTCCTAACTTGCTGTGAAGTCCTGGAACGGCCTCCACCTTCAGCTCCGGAACTCACCCTCTCTGCTGAGATTCAGGAAAGGACCCAAGACCTGCCTGTTCAACTGAACCCTCCCTAAGCAGCAGGGTTCTCAGTGCCTGGATACCCTCACAGGTGATTACCGTGTTTTATAAGTCTTGCTTTATTGATTGACCCAATTTGATTTAATGGGTATTCACAATCTGAAATGTAACCCTCCTGTGTTTTAATTATAAGTATGTTAACACGTTACTGTAATTCGCAACAGAACCATATTGACTCATACCTAAATACTCATGCAGACATCAATTTGAAAAATACAAACCAACATACATTTGTATAAATAACTAAAAATTATAAAATACAGTTGGTAAAGTTTATCCGATTTGGTGTGCCAAGTTTTTTAATAGATCAGATCTGTTGGGGTGGTTAATGAGGGTCAGAAAGTCATTTTTACCATTTTAACTAATGTAGGATTATTTTTTCGTTCTCTACAGAAAACACAGCATAGTGGGATTGCAACAAACCTAGCCTAAGAGCAAACTTTACTTAAGGAAGTGTATCTGCTTGGTTTGGTGTAAATATGCAGAGTGTCTTTCAAGAAATTAGCATTACAAAATTGTGTCTAATGGGCTTCAAACGGTAAAAAGTTTGGGATATCTGGTCCGTTAGTCCAAAGATGGTTCGGGACACTAGGTTCACAGACCTTCTGACCACAGTTGAAAAACAAAGGAATCCAACTGGATACAAAAGATTTTACTCCAGCCGTTTATTTCGAGATTACAGATTTAAATTCAGGAGCATGAACCCAAGTGATTTGACAGGCTAGCTGCAAAATATGTTTTCTCTTGCAGCTGCCATAACAGTACACAGGGAACGGTCCCCACATGCTAGAAAAATAAAGGACATATAAGGGGTCTTCGTGGTCACAACCTGACCTTAGGCTAAGTTGGGAGATGAGGGGGGGTCTCTAGAAGTTTGTGAATCACAATACCAAAATAGCAAATTCTCAACATGTGAAGCAGTTTCACAACTCTAAGATGCTTGTTTCCTGAGTGATGCAGACGGTGTCCAGTAATCCCCTGATAATTTCCTCTTGGTGCAAGGGTGTATTGATTTCATGAAACTTTCTGATCTCAGTGAAGATCCAGGTGGAAACTGTACACGGTTCAAGGCTTATGGGACACCTGTGCATCAATTTAGCGAAACTCTTGGAACTAGATGGACATTCAGGTTGACACTGCAAGGAATTCATGGGATTCATACATCATTACATAGATATTTGCAAAACAACTGAATATAATTGGAGACCTTGGAATGCATTAGTTGTGCATATCCCCAACTGTTCCATTGTGGGGTCCTGTACACATGACCTGGCCTCCGGTGGGCCATCCGGTTACTTAGACAGTGCACAGTTGTTGACCTGTAGTGTATTAAATTTTACCTATGACTGCATGTCAAGCTTACAGAGTCATGACTGGTACTTTGACAGTGATGCAGCCACAAGCACTGCAAACAAGAGATTTAGCCGCAAGTCAAGCTTTTGGGCCTTACATATCCCTGCTTGGTCTCTTTTTCAGTGTTGGGTGTAAAACCTTGCACAGGCTGTGCCTTCAGAATTACGAATGATGCATTGATGGTGATGCTTGCTGCATACAGTCGAAGTCTGAGCAATTCCTGGCTGATCCTGCTTCGTGGGTTTAATGCATAGCCTGAATGTAGCCTAGTCAATCTTGTAAATTACATAGTGCAAATATTTTTTCCTATAGTGTTAAATCTAAAGCGTGGTTGTAAACAATTCTTTCAGGTTCATGGTTGCCGTAATGAGAACACTGCTTGGTATGCATGGTCAAACACATTCAAAAGACCAGATTGTTTCCTTGTGATGGGTTGGCAATAAACTGGCTAATTTATTTCGTGTTCAATGCATACACTGTTCTCTGCAATGCATTAGGTACAGTGCCTGGCCACATGCCTGGATTTCACGCTTATGGCTGGAACGTTCATGGTGATGCTCCCACTTGCTTCCTTGTAGCAGTTGGATGCATGCCCTGGTTGCAGGCCTTGCCAGTGGGCAAATTACACAGAGCATTGTGTACACATTAATATATGTAATTAATAATGAAGTTAATCTGTTATTATTTTAAAACTTTTAAAAGTCTGTGAATCCTTTGTGAACAAGCACAAAACAAAAAATAATATTAACTTGAACAGGTGCATTCTATATTTTTAATAACAATGATTCTTCCTGTGTATGGTGGGCAAAAATAATTTGTATGTGTAGAGTTCAATCTAAAAGACAAGTGGTATTTGGAGTTGTATAATGGATTTTGCTAATATTTCGCAGTTACATGGTATCTCAGAGCTCATTTTAGAAACTGCAAATCTTAAAACAAATTGTAGCTAACTTTATATAGCAAACATCCAGTTATAAGTATTTATATTTTAACATTGGTAAATGTCTGTAGGATTTACTTGGCATAGTCTACATTTCAGAGTTGAAATTTCATGTATGGGGTTTCAGAAACAACTTTCGATATTACAAAACATGAGCATTGAACATTCGTCCCGCAATATTGGTTGAAGTCATAGGTTTGTGAAAGATAAGAAAAACCATTAAAAAAGTCAAATAAATATTTGACAGCATAAATATCAAAAAAGTATAATAATTAGACGGTTTTAAGAAAGAACTTCAGCTTTATGATGTATTCTGATTGGTTTCAAGCAGCCTTCTCAAACAAGCTGCTCGTGAGATACTGGTAGCACTCCAGCTACCTGCGAGTAGCTCAACTATGCACATCCAAATCTACTAAATTGGAACCTTTTGCTTGGTTGAATTAATATATATGTATCAACGTTGTGTTTCAAGACTTAAATGTGTATATTTTCAGAACTCATAAGGATGAATTTTCAAAGCTAATATTAATATTAATAAATACGATGTCTAGTTATACCATGATCTATGTACGTATAACTAACTAACACACATCTCCGATGTTGATTTACCCAATATGACCTCCCCTCAACTTCAAGTCAGAAATATGTTGTCAGGCAGGCCATGCAACCAAGGCCCAAAGTAACTGATTGATAAATCACAGGTGGGGGACACGTAACTCTTTGACAAAAGTGTGAACAGGAAACCCCAGATCAATCCCACATATAGGCAGCGACACCACAATGATCTCAGGAGATTTGCCCCCAATAAAACACCTTTGGCTGGAAGGGCGTGCATTCCCAAAACACAATAACATCAGATGTCAAACTAAGTTAGGAACACTCAGCCAATCAAAACACAGCATGCACACTACACACAGTGATCCCGCGCTCCCCATGTCGGACATCTGGAAACATACCCACTAGTTCTGCATTGTGTCCACGCAGGGTCGAGACCCACCTGTGTTTCTTATCAGGTACCAGATTTATAACTCTGTGACTAGGCCGAGATTCCTGTTCTAAACAGAATGCACAAATCACTTTATTTGTTGTGAAATCCATAAAATAAAGGCCATAACCAATGTACTTGGAGACAGTCTTCAGACCCATACTCTGTTGCCTGATTTCCCGGCCGCTGCGTTTAATTAAACCAACTGTTCCTGTTTTGCCAAACGCCTCGTCTTTCATTTTTTAAAGGTAACTTCATATTCGAGCAACACAAATTTTTGAATGATAAATCATGTAAGGAGACTTTCATGCAAGGGGCACTGCAGCTATGGCTGGCAGGTATTATCTATGTAAATGCATTCCAAATTGACAAAGCCTTTTTTACATTACTGAACGCAACCCTGCTTGATGCAGGTGATCACTGTTGGTAGTCTTGCATATGGTGCCCACTAATGTAAGCTTTGTCTAAATGGATCCCTATTACAACGCTCATAACATTAGAAGCTTGCAATGATTTTAAATGAACATGAGTAACTTATTACACCAAAGGTTGGAGACCCCTGGCTAGATTCCTTGATGCGGTTTAGAAAGATCTTATTTACTTCAGCAGTAAGATGGACTACAAGTAAGCAGAACATTCCTGGCATTTCAAAACAGATGTTACTATTGTATATAAACCCCCATGCATGGACTGAAAGGTATTAAAAATTACTTTGATGACATTTATATAGAATTATTTAAATTGTGGGTAACACTTGGTGACTTTTACCTTTACCTTTGGCAAATGTTCAGATAATAAAGAAGCTGTGTGATGAAAAGAGGAGTGCATCCACTTTATAAAGATTTCCTTAACTTCAGTAGTAAAAGCAACCCCAGTACTAGTGAGCAAATCATCACTACCGCAATGCACTACTGTTACATGAGAATGCTAAAATGTTGAAATGCTTTCCACCAAAGGAAACGTTGATGTCAGTTCATTCCACAGCCACTAATCCATAGAATGTTCACATTTCGGAATCCTATATCAACTCCGCCAGATCTGGTATACTCTCTTGTCCAATGAATAAAGAAACAAAAAATTATCTAGATGCAAATCATGCTGCTGGACTCCAAGTGACTCCCTCAAGTTCAACGGCAGAATGAGAAATGTTCACTCTAAAACAGTACTTCCAAAATGAAAAATAAATTATACTGTGATTCACTTGATTTAACTGCACAGTGATTGGTTGTTTTATCCTAAGTAAACAATTTAGATGCTATTTTAAAGTAAGTTGTTAGTTGACATTGATATGAAACATTTTTCGATAGTAAAAAAAAAATTCAACTTTGCCATGTCAACTTGAGCCCACCTCAGTCTTCACTTGCTACAAAATATAATTCGCACCTGCATAATGTAGAAATGTTAGGTTTTGCAGATAGTGGATACAAGAACCTAAGATCACAAGGTGTACCAAGAAATTTGAATTTGTAGTCCGGTGAGAAGCAGGTTGTGTATGGGAACCGTTGATCCTGCTAGATGAAGATAGCAAAGGTAATAGGAACTACAGTACGTAACTGTACTTCTATTGGGTAGTGACAATCAGGTTATTTCTAGTTTAACCACTAATTTTGCTTCTGTTTATTAGTTATTTAAAAGAAATCCCTCTATATTGGGAGTAACTTTAATGCTGAACGTTTTTATCAGTCATTTGTACAGTAAACGAACTACATTTAACTGAGACAATGATGGAGGAGAGACTAGCTGCTGACATTTTACAAAGCTTAGTTACTGAGAATGTCAATGAAAATCTGAAAATGGCAAGGCATTTGGCACTTATTGTATCTTGTTTGATGAACAAATAGAAACTAATTATATGTTGATTGAAATCATTTTCCTTTTAAATAGTACTCTATAGTCTGTGATGGTATTTTACCCTAATGTACACTTATAGCCGCTATATTCTAATTTCATATTCTTAATGCATATATTGGTGTGCTGCAACTTAATCTGATGTGAGTAGCACCGACTATGAATACAAGCCTGGTATTTAGTCTACTATATTCTTGCTTAGCAGTATAATTTTGGCGGTGTGCCATATTTTGTTATAAAGATTCAATATTCACGACGGACATAAGGAGTTAAACGTACTTTGGCTCTCCTGGCTTGGGTTCTATTTTTGGGGTGTTATATTGTTCCTGACTTGTAGGGTGTTGCGCTGGTTACAAACAAAATGCAAACAACTTGTACTTAAACATGGTTAACATGAACATCATTTATTTTTAAAAGTGGGTTCACTTTTTATGCTGTTGAATACATTTTTTTAATGTTTGTAATTTAAGGTAAATGGGGTGTAATGAACTGTTTTTGTTTTTTTGGGAGATTTGGTGGGTGCAGTAATTTAGTAATTGAGAATATAACTGTGCAGCCACTGCCTTGCTTGAACTGTAAAATATGCTCATAGTTATGGAGGCTAAGTTACATGAAAGTTACATGTTTAGTAATGATTTACTCCTTTCATGTAATTTAGCTTTCATACCTGTGAGCTTATTTAACCCCTTCCATGCTGGGCCGTTTCCGCCGCTGTGCGGTAAACAAAAGAACAGGGCGGTGTAGTATCCCTTTTAGATTAGAATTGTTATCTTTCTGTTGTGCATTCCATATTCTCTTTGTGGTGGTTGCTCAGTTCTCCTGTGTATTTCTAACTGGTGGTTGTACAAGCTGTCCTTCATTAATGCTCCTTTTCTGAGGCCCTTTGATTTGGGTAGAGAATGCATTGTGTGTGTGGATGCCAGTAACGTTGGCCTTGGTTCTGTACTGATGCAAAAGAAATTCGGTGAGGAATATGTAGTTTCATATGCTTCTCGTACCCTTCGTGGTGCAGAATTTAACTATTCCACCATAGAGAAAGAACTTTTGGCTTGTACGTGGGCGGTCGAACATTTCAGGCAATTTCTCTGGGGAACAAGATTCCGTTTGCGAACTGACCACAAACCTCTGATAAACATGTTGGCTGCTGGTGGTGGTCGTACTTTGACAGCACGTTTAGCACGTTTAGCTGCCAAGCTACAAGAATTCCAATGTGTAGTGGAATATGTGCCTGGTCGTTTAAATGTCCATGCTGATTGCATGTCTAGATTGCCTTGTTCTGTTTCGGAGGTAACTTCTTCCCAAGATGTTGATGTTGTTTTTACTATTGACAATGTCAATGATGCAAGGTGCAATGTCACGTCTAGTGTCATTTCTGAGACTGATTGGAGGGATGATATGTCTCAAGATATTTCCTTGTCCAATGTGGTGGATTTTCTGATGCAGGGATGGCCTGAAGAAAGGAAACTTTCTGGTGATGTTTTATCATTTAGTAAAATAAAAGAGGAACTTATGTTCAATCAGGGTTTTGTAACAAGGAGTGATAAGATAGTTCCCCCCTGTAGCTTACGTGAGAAAATAATCTCTATGGCGCATGAAGGTCACATGGGGATGTCTAACACTAAAAGACGCATCCGTGAATTTTACTGGTGGCCTGGCATCGATAGTATGGTTGACAAATGGGTCAGCTCATGCTCTCCTTGTGCCAGAAGCAATAAAACTGTTAAACCTTTGGCTGCTAAATCGGATGTTTCTCCCATTGAGTACACCATGTGTCCTTGGAAAAAACTTGGTATCGATATTGTTGGCCCTTTGGATTTATCGGACAGCAAATCTGTGTTTATTCTAGTTTTGATTGATTATTTCTCCAAGTGGCCTGAGATAAAGATTGTGGATAAAGTTGGCTCTTCTCAAGTTGTTGAATTCCTTGATGATATTTTCTGCAGGGAGGGTATTCCAGCCGAGTTGGTATCGGACAATGGTCCGCAATTTGTCAGCTGTGAGTTTGCATCGTTCCTTGACAGGTGTGGAGTGGTACATAAAAGAGTATCCAATTACAATCCCCAGGCCAATGGTCAAACAGAGCGCTTTAATAGAGTCATTAAGGAGTCCATACAATTAGCTGTTAAAAGCAGATTAGATTGGAGGAAAACTCTTCGTGCACCTCTTCTTTCATACCGCACTTCTCCTAACTCTGTTACGGGTTTTTCACCTTTTGAGTTGTTAAAAGGTCGCAAAGGTGGGTCAAAATTGTTACCCTGGTGGATGAAATTAAAAATTCCTCCTGTTTCTGGTGTTGATCCCTTTGTGGTTAAGGATAAGGTGTTGAAATATCAAGAAAAAATGAGACGTTCCTCTAATTGTCCGGTTGTTTTTAGACCTGGAATTAAAGTTGGTGATTTGGTGCGAGTCAAGTTCGGCAAATCTTCTGGTTCTAGGTGGAACAAATGGTCTGAACCTTGTAGGGTTACTGAAGTCTTCAGTAAGGCCGTCAGAGTGGATGGTGGTAAAGTGTGGAATTTCCGGAGAGTTTCTCTGTGTAGGGCACCTACTTCACAAATGATTTCTCTACCCTCTTCAATCGCTTCTGGTGATAATCACCCTGCTCTGCTGGATACTTTTAGTGGTGATGTCCAAACCTCAGCTGGAGACAATGAGGTCCTTGTCTCCAATGTTGTGGTTCCTTCACGACAAGTTTCTGTTCCTTCTGGACAATCTGGTTGTGACAATTCTACTCCGCATTGTACTGATACTGTTCTTCATAATCATGATGTACAAGTTACCAATCATAATGTACAAGTTTCTGATGTCCCTCTAAGGAGGAGTTCCCGTGTTAAATCTACTCCTGTTAAGTTACGTGATTTTGTTCATTAATTATTTTTCTCAGTTTTTTTTTTTTCTTTCATTTTTAGGGGGGGAGGTGTGTAGTATCCCTTTTAGATTAGAATTGTTATCTTTCTGTTGTGCATTCCATATTCTCTTTGTGGTGGTTGCTCAGTTCTCCTGTGTATTTCTAACTGGTGGTTGTACAAGCTGTCCTCCTACGAATAAACTACCTTCTCACAGAAAGGAGTGTCTTCAAATTACCTCAGGCGGGGCTGTGACGAACCCCAGCCGTCATCAGCACACGAGCGCTGCAGAGCGTGACGGCTGGGGTTCGTCACCAGCATGGAAGGAGTTAATAAACATGACTACTTAACGGATTCATTTTGTAACAATTTGTCATCAAGTATAAGAACTGCACTGGCTGCACAGGTAAATTACTATTGACTAAGTTATTGTGCATGTTGAGGCACTGAAGGAAGGGATTACGAGCTTAACAAATACAGACAGTATCTGATTAGTGAAACGTATTTCTGGAGTCTTCGGGCCCCAGAGAGTGAAGTCTTATTAAAGATTCTGTTTTTACTGCTGCAGTCTCTCAAGTGTCGGAAGGGTTGGTTCTTTTACCTCACATTTACTACTAGTGAAGGGGCAAGTATTGTGTAACCTAGGAAGAACTATCGGTGCATGGTCACAATGGTAGGGACAATTGTGATAGAGTGGCTGAAATTGATGGATTCTAGGTAAGGTGGACAGAGACAATAAAAGGCAGTTAGACGGTGATATAAGTGGGATTACACAAATTGCGACGAGGAGAAGGGTGAAAAGTGGATGGGACTGGATAGGACAAAATTGAGCAATGAATAGTAGTGACAATGGTAAATGTAAATGTCCATTTACATTTACAGTGACAATGGTGTTCACGAATGAGTAAAAACTTTACTGGAAGGAGGAGTATTGGGTCAGATGTGTAGCTAATGAAGTGAAATCAGTAGCATGAGGAGCAATTCAAACAAAATCATGGATATCTGAAAGCTTCAAGGCCTCGGGGCACAGGTACTGAAGAAATGGGCGAGGGATGAGAAATGTAGTCTCTCTAAGATTGGGAAGGCTGGTGCTGATTTTTGGACTTCACTTTTGCTCATGGTGTTAGACAAATGTATTAAAGTCAAGCAGTTTTATCACTGTGTGGTAACAATAGTATGGACAGGTGTGGTAATATGGAAGAAGCAGGTGGATTGAGAGTAGGGTGGGCTGAGGGGAAAAAGGTCTTTAGTGACCACGGGGTCAGGGCAGCAGGGAACATGTGGTTAATGAATAAGGATTGGGCAGAAACATGTTGTTTGATAGTGATACTAGTGGGGACAAATAGGTGGTGACCTACGTGGAGGAAGGTGAGAAGTGACTAACATGGCTGTAGGAGCTTAGGAGACAGGTAAATAGTGAAAGACTTACAGCAGAGGTTTTGGTGACCAAGTAAAGATACAACGCGGAGCAGCGGTGTTGGTTCAGATGAGTAACTGTTGAAGTGGGATCATTAGCATGAAGGGCGATTACATAATGCAGCAGTGATGGCTGGTGCTCTGAGGTCCTCTGAGGTCCTCAAGGGCACAGAAGCTGAATGAATGAGTAAGGGGTTTACAAATGGGGGAGTGGAAGGTCAAACCCAAGTATTTCTTGTGGCTCTAGATTCCAGGTCTTCAAGACATTTAGAATACTGTTTTGTTGTTGCACACTCTCTCTAGGACAGGCAAGGCTGGAGCCGATTCTGGTGTGAACAATTTCATTATCATCTAGGCAGTTTAATCAGTATGTGGTAACAATATTAGAGACAGGTATAGTAAATTTGAAGACGCCGGTAGGTTGTGACCAGGGTGGGAAGAAGAAATGATAGGTGGCTACAGACAGTTTGGGGCAAACAAAGCAGAGACCTTTCAGGGACACTCTCCCCCAGTCACAGATCTGGGTTGAATCCATCATCGTTCTTTTGCTCACCTCGCCATCCCAGTTCAGACCCAGCCATATACAAATCAGTCCTGACCCTGCTCTTTACGGGAACAGTCAAGCCCGAACTGCCAAGTCAAGTCTTTGCTGGACCGGAAACAAGCCTCCTGGGACCGGGTTCGGGGTAACACCCCTCATCAGCCAGGCTAGGCACACCCTGTCAACATAGGGCAAGCAAAGCAAACATAAGGAGATGATGGACGGAGTGCTGAATATTTTCAGACACTCACCCCAAGTCACAGATATGGGTTAAATCCATCATAGTTCTTTAGATCACTTCGCCGCCCCAGTTCAGGCCCAGCCATATGCAAATCAGTCTTGGCCCTATTCCTTATGGGGACAGTCCATCCACATTTGCGTTTGCTTTGTCCCCCCTAAGTTTGCAGGGCAGGGAATGCCCAGACGTGGGTCCCTTGCTCACTTTGCCACTAAATTCAAGCAAGCCTGCCAGTTGTTTTTTTTTTGTTTTAAAAAAAAATATTTTTATTGTTTTTTCAACACAAACATAACACCCATATTCAGGGCACAGTATCGTTAGGAGCACATTTCTTGTTACATTGTATGATTGTTCATTTCCTTCTACTAAGCTTGTATTCACAATATAGTCACTATCACACTAATCTTCCTGGCCTTCTCACCTTCGGATAGCAACCTCATTTAATGTGCGTTCTATAACATCAAGCAACACTGTGCTATACAAGACTGGTGCCCCCTTATTTGCTTGCATTTCCCTCCCTCTCCCTCCCTAACCCCATCCACCGGTGTGCTCTTATTAATCAAAACAAAGGATTATCAACTGTCACAACTTTGCAAGGGTGTGCAGCTTCCCTACTCTGCTAGTTTTACGCCCTGGCTTTGGCCATTCCTAGCCCGCAAAAAATATCCCCAAAGTCAACTGGAACCTCGTTATAAACTGTATATTCAGGAAATCTCCTGCGGCGCCTCCAAGGAGTCTGTGTCTGATTCCGGTTCAGGCAATATCAGCAACACAACCAAAGCTTCCCATGCTTTTTCGTTGTTCGCTCTCCTAGCCTACTGGAACCTAACTACTCTCTCGCTGGCCACCCAAGTGGCGAATTCCGCTCTTCACCGCTCTATGCTAGGATCCCGCATGGTTTTCCACTGCCTTGTTAATTCTCTTTTAGCTAGTATCAATCCCAGGTCGAAGAACTTACTTGTGACCTTTGTTCGTGCCGTATGGGGAAACCAGTGCAGTATACATGTTCCCATGTCAGGTTCTATCTGCCTATCCGTCACTTCACACAGTACATCAACCACCTCCTCCCAATATATTCCGAGATGGGCGCAACTCCACATCATATGGTGGAAGTCTGCCGCATCCAACTGGCACCTGCGACAACGGGCTGTTTCCACATTAAAATATTTATTTATCTGCTCTGGGGTTAAATAAGTCCTGTGTATAATATAGAAATGGATACGTTGAAATCTAGCATTTTGCGTGCCCTTCCACGCCCTTTCCACTATCTTAGCCCAAGTCGTTTCTGGAATATCTTTACCCAGGTCTGCCTCCCACTTCCCTCGTAACTGACTCAGTGGTTGTAGTCCCTCCTCCACCATTCGCCTATATAAGCACGTTACCGCTTTTACTGTCCCCGCTGCCATTACGACATATTGGCATGTCAAAGATGTCTGTGGTTCCGATAACTCTTCTCCCCAGTGTCTCTGGATCACCGACACTAGAGCGGCATGCAGTAAGAAATCGCCCCAGGGCAAATCATACCTATCTTGCAATGCCTGAAAGGCAAAAGGACTCCCTCCCCATACAGGTCCCCAACCATTTGCAACCCCAGTTCCTCCCACTCTGCCAGCGCAGACCAGTCTCCTCCATGCGGGAGGGCCGTACACGTGCCCAGAGGTATCTCCGGGGCAAATGGGCGAGTGACACCACCCCTGCTCCTGCGCCTGTTTCTGTTCCAGCACTATCTCAGCGCTTTCTCCTCGTGTGTCAACGAACCTACACGCATCGGCTGGCCAAGAACAACAAAGGACAGAACATGGCGTGGGAAACATCTATCCACTGGGCCATCCGGGCCCTGGAACTCCCGAGCTACCGCCTGCGTAAGCCACTGCAACTGGGCTGCCAGATAATACAATTCGGAGTCCGGGACCACCCATCCACCGTCGGCCCGAGGTCTCATCATTGTGGGCAGTGCAACCTGCCGTCTGCCGCTCCCCCACAGAAACCCCACCACCATGGACCGAAGCGTCCTGAACCCCGAGCCTGGAATCTAGATCGGTAGCGTCCTGAAATAATTTAACAATCTACCATCTTCAGAAGTGCTACTCGTCCTGCCACCGAGAACGGCAGCGTCCCCCAGAATGCCATGCTCCCTTTGATCCCTCGCACCACTCTGCCCACATTACCCTCCAAAAGGTCCGCCTGCCCATGGTAGATGTTAGTTCCCAGGTAAGGCCGGCAGCGAGGTTCCGATCGTATTCCGTCCAAGCCAGCGGGGCTCTCCATTGCCTGATGTACCAGGAATAGGCAAGTCTTCTCTCAGTTCACTCGTTTCCCGAGACCGCACCAAACTTCCGTAACAGCTTCGTCGCTCCAGACAAGATCTCACCCGGGGTGGTCAGAAACATTAGCAGATCATCGGCATAAAGCGATATATACTCCATGTCCCGCGTTTAACTCCAGACCGGCATAATGCTTCCCCGATCTAGCTCGCACTGCCAAAGGTTCAATCGCCAGCGCGAACAGCAGCGGAGAGAGCAAGCAACCCTGTCGCGTCCCTCGCCCCACTAAGCAGGGTGACAACACCGTCGTTCCCATCCGCACATGAGCAGTCACTGAATTGTATAGTATTTGAGTCCATCCCACGAACGCATCCCCCAGGCCCACCATGTGCATGACTTGGAAAAGAAACGGCCATTCCAGGCTATTTAAAGCCTTCTCAATGTCTACCGATAGAATCAGTGCAGTTGATGGTGAACCATGGTTTTCCCCCAGAATTCGAAGCAGCCGCCGCACATTAACAGACGTGTCTCACTTAGGGATAAAACCCAACTGATAGGGAGGTGGTGGCAGCGTCTCCCGATCCGCTGTTGCTACGGAGGTAAAGCCTACTGACTGCTTGCTTGTCCTGACTGCGAGGGCTGCGAGGAGCTAGGAAGGAGAACGACACGCTAGGCATTTTAACTGTTTAATATTGTGAATTAATTGTGAATTTTAATATTTGTTGAAATTGATTTTAATAATCCACAAATGCTATCACAACTGCCTTAAATTCCTAATACTCTCCCCCGCATTGTCTGGCTCGATATTGAAGCCTGTCCGCCCCGGTCCGACTCGGCAATTATTGCCGTAGAGCGGAGGGCGGCCAGGTAAGAACCAGGCATAACAATTCCCACTTCCGCTAGAGCGGAGGTCAGCGCTCTAGTTGTCACCGCCCTCAGGGCTATTTAGATTGGTCAGACTACGGAGTCGCTGCGGTAGGGAGGTGGTGGCAGCGTCTCCCGATCCGCTGTTGCTACGGAGGTAAAGCCTACTGACTGCTTGCTTGTCCTGACTGCGAGGGCTGCGAGGAGCTAGAAAGGAGAACGACACGCTAGGCATTTTAACTGTTTAATATTGTGAATTAATTGTGAATTTTAATATTTGTTGGAATTGATTTTAATAATCCACAAATGCTATCACAACTGCCTTAAATTCCTAATACTCTCCCCCGCATTGTCTGGCTCGATATTGAAGCCTGTCCGCCCCGGTCCGACTCGGCAATTATTGCCGTAGAGCGGAGGGCGGCCAGGTAAGAACCAGGCATAACAATTCCCACTTCCTCTAGAGCGGAGGTCAGCGCTCTAGTTGTCACCGCCCTCAGGGCTATTTAGCAACGCCCTTCCAACAAGCGCGCAGCGGTTGCGCGCAGGGGGCGCCTTCGAGCGCGCCTAAGAAGCGCCGAAGAAAAGCCCGTCTGTGCCCGTCCGCGACAGGACGGGACAAGGGACATAGCGCTGGTCTCTGGATCATTCGATACACAGGTTAGCCCCATTTTATGCTACTCCAGAGAAACGCTTCTTTGTCTAAATGCGACCTCTAATGAGACATGCATACGAGATACTTGGCCTAACTTTGAGGGCCCTTTCTCCTGTGCTAACTGCCACTTCCAGGCTACAAACACATGCCTAACTAGGGATATCCCTACTGATGTGGGCTCTACAGCCGTGACGAAACACTCTGCTCGCACCCCTCCCTCAACTGGAGTTGATAGTGCAGACAATATCAATCATGCTGCCAGGAAAGGACCCCCAGGACTTAAATGTTTTTTATTGAATATACGTTCGCTACCCAAACACTACCAACAATCGTGGGATCTTATTAACTCTGACTTGCCAGATATCTGTTTTTTCACAGAAACATGGTTAAAACCTCACACCATCCCTACAATTATGCTAGGGATCCCTGCTGGATATAAGATCCTACACCTAGATCGTCTGATTAAAATTGGAGGTGGTGTGGATGTTGTCTATAAAGAGAACTTAAAGGTTTCAGTACTTGACCAGTGTAGCAATGACCAGATGGAAATAATGATTTTTAGATTCTCCTCCTCCCCTAAATCACAGTGGAAAGGGGCATTATTATATCGTCCCCCTGGCTCTTGTCTGGATTTTTCTTTAAATCTCATGGAACTATTAGCCCCACATTTTAGAGCCAATGAAGATTTTATTCTCCTGGGAGATTTTAATATTCATGTGGATGTATTAAATAATCCTGACACCATATCCTTACTTGGTGATTTATCCAGTTTAGGACTCAAAATTCAGAATAATGGCCCAACATATATGGGCGGCCATACATTGGATCTAATTCTAACCAACTGTCCTAAAATAATATGTTGCCCACCCACTCCTATTCATTGGTCAGATCATTATTTACTATCCTTTCAATTACTTGGCTCACACTCACGACCCCCAAAACCCCTTCCACCTATATGGAAAAGAAAATGGCATAAAATAACTGCAGAAGCATTACAGCAAATATGGAAAGAACCTATCTTTCTTGAAGAGGATAATATTGAAGTAGGATTAGCCAAGTTTAATAAAGCACTATTAGAGGCCATTGATCAACTTGCCCCACTAGAATTGCATAAACAACGTGCTAAGCCAAAAACAGAAATATGGTATACAGAAGAATTAAGAGCTGAAAAACAAAAGTGTAGGAGTCTGGAGAAAAAATGGAGAAAAATTCATACTCCAATTAGCAAAACTCTAGAAGCTCAATCCAACTACCTTAAAAACATAAAAAAAGCTCGGAGGCATAAACTTGACTCACAAATTACAGAGGCAGGAAATTCCACTAGGGAACTTTTTAAAGTCCTACAATCCTTTGTTAAACCTACAGCTTGTGAGAGCCCAGACGACTTTAACCAAAACCTATGTGATGAGATCTCAATGTTTTTTGAGAAAAAGATAGACTTAATCTATGAAAAAATCACTAAAACACCATATAATAGAGATATCGTAGATAGTCCTAGATATGAACCTACCAATAATGGAACAAGTAGACCTACTCTGACTTCGATCCCAGAGATCAGTCTCACTGAAGTAGATATGCTACTTAATTTAATTAAATCTGGTTCACCGACTGATCTATTACCGGCCAAGATGATTGCTCCCCTGGGCAGCATTCTGGCCCTAAGCCTTAGAGCATTGATCAATCTCTCCCTCAAAGAAGGAAGGATCTCTAAAAACTGGAAAAAGGCAGTTGTGAACCCAATTCGCAAAAACACCGCGCTACCATGGTCGGACCTTAATAACCTACGTCCCATATCCCTCCTACCCCACATCAGTAAGATGACGGAGAGACATGTTAATTCTCATCTCTCTAAATTCATCGAGGCAGCGGACGGTCTGGACCCTTCTCAATCTGGGTTCAGGCCAAATCATAGCACAGAATCAGCTCTCCTCTCCATGACCAATACCATCCGAATGGCACAGGATAGAGGAGGCTCTATGATTCTGGTGCTATTAGATTTGTCCGCTGCCTTCGATACGGTGTCTCACGACACCTTGATCAGTCGTCTGGAGGGAATAGGAGTGCAAGGAACTGCTCTATCATGGTTGAAAAGTTTCATCTCCAACCGATCCCAAAATGTTCGCCTGGGCTCCCACTACTCCACCTCTAGGGAGCTCACTAAGGGGGTTCCACATGGCTCGTGCTTAAGCCCCACATTATTTAATGTGTATGTGGCCCCCCTGGCGAATGTTGCAAGGAAATATGGGTTCACACCAATATCCTATGCAGATGACACCCAGCTGCTGTTCCCATTCCAAAATATGACTTCTGCAGTAAGGAATTCCTTTGCTGCTGGAATGAGAGCAATAGCTGGATGGATGACCTCCAATTGCCTACAATGCAATGTGGGCAAGACGGAGGTCATGCTCTTTGGAAATGCCCCACTCCTTTGGTCACCTGAGTGGTGGCCTCCAGAACTAGGCACAGCTCCCTGCCCTAAGGAAAGTGTGAAAAATCTGGGTGTCAAGTTGGATCAATCACTGGTGCTAAAAGACCATGCCACACAGGTCACGGGAACCTGCATGAGAGTCATTGGCTTACTTAGAAGGGTTTTTCCTTACTTAACAGATTATCATCGGAGAACATTAGCGAAGTTACGGGAATCCGTCGGCCCTCTCTCCGCGGACCCTAACACCGCGGACAGAGAATTTAACGGTTGGCTTACCCACCCCCTGGACAGCCTTATCCCACTTACCAGCACTCTAAAACATGTCAAAAGGATCAACCCCGCTCCCTGGTACACACCCTCCCTTAACGCCTTAAAGAAGGAGTGCAAAAAGACAGAACGCACTTGGAGGAAAAACAAGTCGGTGTCGGAGAAAGACGCCTATCAATTATCTATGAAAGCGTATAAACGAGCCCTCCACAACGCGAAAAGTGCCTTCTACGAGGAAAAAATAAAGAGTTCCTCCTGTTCAGCCAAGGAGACCTTCTCTATCCTCAAAGAGCTCCTCCATGTCCCGGACCCCCCGCAGAAACCCATGGACCCCAAAGCAGCTGAGGAAAAATGCGTCAATCTGGCCACCTTTTTTGACAAAAAAATTAAAAAAATCCTCGCCTCCCTCCCTGCTGCTAACCCCGACACCACAGAGAGAGCTAAGGACTCACCGCCCTTACCCGATAAGCCTTATCTAGCGTCGTTCGGCCCAGTCACCGAAGAGGAAGTGGCAGCAACATTTGCATCAACCAAGAGTGGAGCCCCCAGTGACCCAGTTCCCATACGGTTCGTCAAAGACATCACCCGGACCATAGTGCCCCAACTGACTGCCCTCATCAACATCTCGTTAGCACAAGGAGAAGTCCCTTCAAGCTGGAAGGAGGCTGTCGTAAAAGGGCTTCTCAAAAAACCATCGCTAGACCCTGCAGATCTATCCAATTATAGACCAATCTCACTCCTCCCCTGGATAGGTAAGGTCGCCGAAAAACTAGCGAACAAAAAGCTGTCACACTTCCTGGAATCAAACCAACTCCTTAACAATTCACAGACAGGCTTTAGACCAGGTCAGGGCACGGACACTGCTCTCCTCGCAGCAGTAGAGAAGACCAGGGAAATTATCGATACAGGAGGATCAGTGGCAGTGGTCCTCCTAGACCTGAGCGCGGCCTTCGACACGGTCAGCCACCAGGTCCTAACCCAACGTCTAGATAACATCGGAGTAAAAGACAGGGCGTTGAAATGGTTCACGTCCTTTCTCTCCCGACGCTCCTTCCAAGTATAAGAAGGTGAAAGCCGCTCCCCCTCCATCCCTCTCCAGTGTGGTGTGCCACAGGGCTCATCACTAAGCCCCACGTTGTTTAACGTGTACATGGCCCCACTGGAGGAACTGGTCTCACCTTTTGGAGTCACCATCGTCAGCTACGCTGACGATACTCAGCTGGTGGTGACGCTCTCCCACCCCAAGCTAGAGCCTTCCAATCTCCATGACTGCCTCTCCAACGTCCATCAGTGGATGAGTGACTCAGCCCTAAAATTAAATGGATCAAAAACAGAGATCCTGCTCCTAGGACACAACACCACGAACCTTCCCCCTAACATCTGGCCCGCCTGCATGGGTGAACCCCCCACCCCCAAGACGGAGGTTAAGAGTCTGGGAGTGTGGCTGGAGACAGATCTCACCTTCAAAACACAGGCGAGAAAAACGGCCGGCATATGCTATGGACTACTCAGATCTTGCAGGAAGGTACTCCCCCTACTGCCATTCCAGTCGCGTCTTCTGCTGATCCAAGGCCTAATTTTATCCAGGCTGGACTACAGCAACGCCATTTATCTGGGAGCCCCGGAATCCACTCTCCAAACCTTGCAAAAAGCCCAGAATGCCGCAGCCCGACTACTTACGAATACTCCAGCCAGAACATCAGCCAAGCCTGCACTGAGGAAGCTGCATTGGCTCCCAATCAGGGAAAGGGTAACTTTCAAGGCCCTTTGTCTGGCCCACAAGGTACTGCACAACGCAGGCCCCCCAATCCTCAACAACTGGATCACACCCTACAGACCCACGAGAGCGCTTCGATCCGAACATGGAAACTTCATCATGATCCCCAGGGTGAAAAAGGCCCGCGCAGGTGGCCGCCGCTTCTCAGTCAATACTGGAAAAAAATGGAACGCGCTCCCCCCGAGCCTCAGAGCGGAACCAAATCTCCTACGGTTCAGGAAGTCCCTTAAAACCCTACTCTTCCCTTGAGTCGTCGTCATCCTCGACCTTCATCCCTTAGGAGCACGAGGTTTAGCGCTGGGATACCCGTTGGGTGACTACGCGCTCTAGAAAAACCTAAAATAAAAATAAAAATAAATAATAGTGCAGACTTTAGTTATGAGTAGGCTTGACTACTGCAATGGATTGTTTATATCTGCTAATATAGAACAGCTGAAGAGGCTACAGGTTGTTCAAAATACCGCCGCCAGGTTGACCCTAATGCTCCTGCTAGATCCCCCTCATATCCCCTACTAAACAAGCTACACTGGCTCCCTATACGCCAGAGAGTACAATTTAAGATATGTTGTACTATCCACAAATGCTTGTATAGAATTGGTCCTAGGTATCTGACTGAAATCTTTCAACCCTATCAACCAGGAAGAACCTTAAGATCTGAAAATCAAGCTCTACTACAGATCCCTAGGATCAAAAGAGAAAGACAAGGAGGGCGAGCCCTTTCATTCAGAGGTCCCACTTTATGGAATTCACTACCCCTCTCTATAAGACTAAATTCCAATCTTTTTACCTTTAGAAAATGTCTGAAGACGCACTTGTTTCCTACCCAGCAATCCTAGTTATGTCACACAAACTTTCTGTCTTTGCTTATCTTCGGAACAACGCAGCGCGGAGATATCTCCTCGGAGATCGAATTCCTGCGCTTTACAAGAAACATAAACAAATAAATAAATAAATGGACCAATTGCGACATATACGAGAGGAGTCGAGATGGTAGGATTCTGCTCAGAATTTTGTAGTCGGTCGTCAACATTGAGAGTGGACGATATGCCTTCGTGTCTGTGGGTTCCCTTCCCGGTTTCAGAAGGAGGATAATAATAGCCTCCCTAGTGGTCACTGGTAACCGGCCTATCTTATGTGCTTCCCGATATATTACTTGTAAGCGCGGGGCCAAGCAATCCACATATTTGGAATAAAATTCTATGGGCCACCCCAAGCGTCTTGTTACGGGCGATATACTTGATCGCACTCCTGATCTCTCCCACCGTGATCTCACTTCCCAGCAGATCTTCTTGCTCTTTTCCCAAGCGCTGCAGGGCCATGTCTGCAAGATACTCCCCTATGCCATCGGCACCCTGAGTCAATTGGCTCCTGTAGAGCCTGGTGTAATACTCTCAAACAAGCTATTTATACCTGATTGTGTGTTCACCATTTCTCCTGTGGGGGCTGTCAGTCCCAATATCGGTACCCTCCTGGGAGTCGGGTTAGCCAGTCATGCCAGCAGAGCGCTCAATTTGTCCCCCTCTGAGTGAATCCTTGCTCTGTAAGTCTTATAGTCAAAGGAGCGAAGCCTTTCCATCTGTCCGCCACTGCCTCCAAGACCTCATTCTGCGCCCCTGGATCCCTAGGTCGGGTTCTCTCAGCTTCTCGCAGTCGGCTCTCTGCTGTCCCTAGATCTATCAGTAATGTTTTCCTTACCCCTGTCATTTTGCCAATACAGATTCCCCAGACCACCATCTAAAATGCATCCCACTCAAGTGCTGCCGACATTGCTGTCCCCGCTTCTCCTCAAACTATTGGCCAATACCCGTCCCCAGCTCTTCGCAGAAGACCGGATCGTCCAACGCCTCTGGGCGGAGCCGCCAGGTCAGGATTGCCGCCCTCTCTCGGTTCCATCATATCCATACTAACAACGGGTTATGGTCCGATATCGTTCTGGCCAAGTATTCACTATCTATCACCTTGGAATGGACGTTGGGGGTACACAATATTGCATCTAGCCTCAGGTGTAGGTCGTGGAGGCCAGAATAGTAAGAATAATCCTGCTCCTCCAGGTGATGCGCTTGTGATGTATCAACCAGCCGCCAATTATTCTGCCACGTGCTTCTCGCCTTGGATATTCTATGTACCGGACCGGCAGAAAGCGTGGACTGGGACCTGTCCCTCTCCACATCTACAATTGAATTAAAATCTCCTCCCATTATCATTGCATTAGTCAGGTATGGTGCTAAACTTCCGGACAAGCTTTCAAAGAAAAAGAGTTGGTCCACATTGGGGGCATACACGCTACATAGCGCCACTTCCACTCCATTTAGCCGCCCCAACACCACTACAAACCTTTCCTCTGGGTCCACCAATTGATGCGTCACCTGGAAAGGGACACCCGCTCTGACCCCCACCAAGGCACCCCTGGCAAAAGCTGAATAAGTCCTGTAAAATAATTGCCCCCTCCATCTCCGTTTCAGGGCTAACCCCTCGATTCGATTAATATGTGTTTCCTGAATAAACGCTATATGCACCCCCCGCCGCACCAAGTAAGTATGCACTTTGTGACGCCCCCGGATTGTATGAAGCCCCCATACATTCCAGGTAATACGTTTCAAATCATGTAACGTCCCCATTCGGCAAGCACTTCATCCTTAGCACACACCCCTCACTTAGGAGCACACCAATGATACCAACTCCCCCACCTGCTTCCCAATCCCTCCCCAACTACCTCCCCCCAGAACAGGCGCTACAACACTAGAACCCATCCAAACTTATGCTCAACCTGCTCCCTCAAGAAACCCTAAGGAGCTATACCCACACAAACTTATGGGGGGGGTGCCCCAAGCTTCAGAAAGTTGACCTCCTCCTATACCACCATCCTGCGCTCAACCCCCTTGGTGTCTAACTAGCCCCCTCCGAGGCTATATGTCAGCGGGACCTCCTACACATGTATGCCACCGTCCTCGCCTGCCCCCCAACCCTCAATAGCCAGTAACCAATCAGCCAAGTCCACAGCGAGCCCCTCCCCACAAGAGCCAACCCTGCTTCATTTCTCGTCCCATGTCTAGCCAACCGCCATATCACTCATCTACGATCTCATCCGCCGTCCCAGCTGTCACATGAGGTAGTTGCAGGCTTCCCGTGTCCTATTGTTCATTTTCTGCTTCCAGTGATCCCCCTTCCGTCTCTGTCCCCACCTGAGATGCTACCCACTCTTCTCGGGAGATGACCATGACGGCCTGCAAAGCAGCTGTGCGCTCCTTCTCCGTCTGTGACCTTGTTGGCTTCTGAGCTGCTGGCTGGCGACGCCGGCTGTGCCGCAATCTGCGTGGTTGAGGTCCCTAAGTGAATGTATTTGTGGCTCGCCCTACTTCTCCGGCGCCTGCTTTATACATCTCTAGATAGTCCCAGGCCACCTCAGAACTGTCTTTAAAATACGTCTCATCGTCCACAGTTACCTTCAAGCGTGCCGGGAACATCAGAGAGTATTGAATGCCCTTGTCCCGGAGTGCTCTCTTGACGGCCACAAACAATACCCTGCGGCATTGGATCAACCGGGATATTCCGGGAACAATGTCACCTTACTGTTGCCCACTGTATACGGACCCGTAGTCCTGGCCTTGTTTAGCAGAAGATCTCTGTCTTTATAATGGAGCAGCCTAGCCACCACTGGCCGGGGCGGTCTCCCGGGGGCCAGCGGCCTGGCCGACACTCTGTGGGCTCTCTCCAGGGTAAAGAAGGATGACAGGCCCTCCGGAGCGACAGACCCCTTCAGCCAATCCTCCAAGTAGTCCACCATATTGGCCCCTTCCGCTCCCTCGGGCAGACCCCGTATTTTGTTTCTTCGATTCCTCCCTTCGGCATCCTCTGTTCTCTGCTCCAGGGTCTGCAGCCTGTGTTGGAAATCAGTCATCTGTGCCATCATCGTCCTTTGAGCCGGTTTCAGGACTTCTAGGGCGACCTCCATTTCACACCGTCGGTCAGTTTGGCGTGGTCTTCCCGGAGCAATCCAAGACCCAGCGTCACATGCGCGATATCCAGTTGTAAGGCCTCCCTGGTATCTGTGATGGCTTTTAGTATTTGATCCACCTGTTGCTGGAGCATCCCCTCCAAGAGTTGCTGCAACCCCTCCCGTGCCTCTGGGACACTTGTGTCTTCTTCCTGCTCCGTTGACCTCCTGCTTGCTTCCCTCTTGGCTTCCCCATGTTTACTCAGCTTGTGAGATCCGTCTGTTAGGCAGGCTTTCCTCCAGTAATCACCTCCCCGCAGCGGCCTCAAGCTGTACGCCCACTGCTCCGCTCCTCTCCCTCTCACAGGATCACAGGCTTTGTCTGTACAGCCTTCCAAGCCTGCCTGGGCACCATTATTCCACTGCCCCAGCTCTTTTGGTAGACCTCCCTCTTGCTGGGCATCTAAGGCACTGTTCCGCTGAGGAGTCCAAGTCCGGGCCAGTCTGAACCTCCAGCCCCAACTTTCAGGGCCCAGTCACCGCCAGCCGCGTTGCCCTTCTTGTTATACCTTCAAGCAGCCCCATTGACTCAAGGGCTGAAGACAACAGGCCTTGCCGCCACTCCCGTACCTGCCCTTGCCAATTCTCCACCACGGCCACTTATTGGTGCAAGCAATGTAGACTGTCCTCATGCCAAGTCTTCCAGCCCTGCTGCCCTTCCAGCATCACAGTGTTACCCACAGCTCGCTGACTTCACCTTTCAGTGGCTCCACGCATCTCGGCCACCGCCATCTCACACTCTCTGCCCACAGCTAGGCCTCCTCAGCTGCTGAGAGTCTCTCCCTTCTCCGATCCTCCAGCCACAGTCGCACTGGCTGTTGGATACCCGGGGGGCCCCTAGCACTCGTGACTGGCTCTACACTTCTTCCGACCACCTCAAACAGCACGAGAACACCTCACTATGGCTGTATCCACCACGGGAGACTCCTGAAGAGCAAGCGGCCCTCCTACCTCATGACCGATGCCTTTCGACTGTCTCCGTATTGCTGGCTCCCTGCCACAGCTTTGATCATAGTCCCAGCACTCCCCCATAGCAGTCACCTATCTCCGTAGTGGCAGCGGGCAGCTCCAGGGTTCCAGATCTCGCCCAGCGTTACTGCCGCGCCACTGCCCACTCCAGCAGTCGCAGTCGGGCTCCGGCACCCCACATAACTCCGCCTGGCGATCTCCAGGCTGTCCCGCTGCGCGGCTATATTTGCGTCTCCTGTGGCCAGCGCGGACCATCTGTGCCGCGATGTGCTCCCTGGGAGTCGACTTCTGTCTTCAGACCCCCGGCGTCTGAGCTCTAGTCCGATAGATTCCAGCATCTGCGCCCGCACCCTCTTTGGGCTCTCTGGCAGTGCGTCTAATCAGCCGGGGCAGTTTCCACCACTCCAGTGCCTCGGCCTCAGAGATAGATAGACGCTGTCCGCTCTTACATCCGCCGCATTTAGTCGGGCCCTATGACGCTGTCCGATCCCATTCTCAGCGGCAGCTCGACCTCTGCGCCGCGCTGCACCGCGGGCCGTCCCTCTTCCTTCCCCACAGTCCGGGGATCCAGGCCTCTCGCTGGCAACTCAAAACCCGGAACTGGACCTTAGAGTCAACATCTTGTAACAGCGGTTCTATGTCAGACCGCCCTCACCGCCATCTTAGGTCCCCACGGCTGTCGAACTCGGTCAGGCTTGCAGTGTGATACAGTCCCAGGTCCTCGGGTCCCCACAGTGGCGCGAGATCTGGTTTCCAACAGGTGGCGTCCTCCACCTCAGGCAGTTCTTGCTAACTACTCTAGGGCAGTCCATCAACGCTGCCGGCAGAGTCGAGATATCCGTGTGCCGCCATCTTTGGCTTCCAGCCAGGCTCCGATTCTGAATGGCGATTTCCCTGGCCGCATTACTCCGCAGCTCCCCTTCTATTCCGCCCGGACCTCCAGGCCTCTTCTGCCGCCCCCGTGGGTTCGGGGGCTTCCTACAGTGTCCCTGTGCAGGATAACAGCTGGACCGGCGCGGAGCTCAGTGCTCATGCATCTTCCCTCATAAGCCTCATGGCCACACCCCCAAGCCTGCCTGATGAGGGGTGTTTCCCCGAAACCGGTCACGGGATGCTTGTTTTCGGTCCAGGGAAAACCTGGCTTTGCAGTTCAGGCTGAACTGTTCCCATGAGGCACAGTATCAAGACTGACTTGCATGTGGCTGGGTCTGAACTGGGGTTGTGAAGTGAGCTAAAGAAAAATAATGTATTCAAACCAGATCTGTGACTGGCAGAGAGTGTCTGAAAAGTTTCAGCGCTCTGTCCATCATCTCTTTGTGTTTGATTTGTTCGCCCTAAGTTGGCAGGATATGCCCTTGCTCACTCTGCCATTGGATTCAAGCTAGCCTGTCTGATTAAGGGTGTTACTCTGAAACAGGTCTCAGGATGCTTGGTTCCAGTCCAGGGAAGACCTGGCTTAGCAGTTCGGGCTGGACTGTTAACATGAGTCACTGGGTCAAGACTGATTTGCATATGGTTGGGTCTGAACTGGGGTGGCGAAGTGAGCCAAAGAACGATGATGGATTCAACCCAGATCCGTGTCTTGGGGAGAATGTTTGAAAAAAAGTTTCAGCACTCTGTCCATCATCTCTTTGTGTTTGCTTTATAGACAGTTTGGGCAAGTCTGTATTGACTAAAGGAGTGGCATAGCTATAAGGGGCATGTGGGTAGTGATTATGGATAGGCCAGGAATGTATGGTCGGTGGGTAGTGATAGTTGTGGCACCACAGACGAGGACAGAGGTGAAGGAAGTGGAATTGGTGAGTGCAAACTGTAGTACTTGTAGGGTGTTCGGTAAGGTGAATGGCTTTTGAAGTAGAATTAATATAAGAGGAAAATAAATAATGTGATCAGGATGTCTAGAAGTCTATAAGCCTGAGGGTAACAGAAACAGAAAAAAGCGAAGGGACTAAGGCCCTGACCAATAGAGTAGTGGGAGAAGGAGGGTAAGTGTATCTGGTGTGTGCAGACGCCAGCTACTGACTGAAATTGAAGAATATCACTACTGATGATAAAGGGTCTGTAGGACCGGAAAAGGTGTGACCAATTCTTGCTGTTCACTTTTGCTAGTTGCATGTGGCAATTCGGGGAACTATGAATGCTTACAATTTTGGGGTCTGTATGATCAAATTCACTGAAAGAAGAGGCTATCAAATGGTTCAGAGAGAAGAGGGGAAGTGCGTCTCGTATTTTGATGAATCAGGTAATGTAATCAAATAAAAGAGTGGAGGTCTTGCTGCTGCACAGTCTCTGTACAGCAAGTCAGGCCGAGGCTGATTGTTGCAGTTCACTTTTGCAGTCACCACCATCTTAGCAGCCCCTAGCACAGTCGAAAATGAACCCATTCTTAATATCTGTGGCACTTTCAGTCTTTACACTCTTATGCCTCCTAATCTTTCCAGCCCAGTTACCTCTGTAGGCCCTCTCAGTCACTGTCAAATTCCAAATTTCTTAGTAATCTTTCTATATTTGTGACCCTCCACATACCTGTCATCATGCTTATCCTTGTAATCCTCCCTCTCGCTCGTAGCCTTTTAGCCTCGGCCACGTTATCCATCTCGGTTATTGTTCCTGATTGTCTTACTCTTAACCCCTTCGAGGCTGATGACGAGCTGGGCTCGTCATGGTGTAGCCTCCTCAAACACTGATGACGAGCCCAGCTCGTCATGAACAATGGGTTTTTAAAAAAGTCAGCATACCAGCAGAATAAGTGCAGCGCGCATGTGGTTAACAAGCCTGTTACCCTTTCAGTATTTGTTAGCTTGGCACATGCTATAATCTTTGCCATCATTGTAACTTTCTGAGTTCTGATCAATCTTGTAATTCATGTCCATTCCCTAGTCATTTTTTACTTTTACTATTTTTAGCACTCTGCCTACGACTGTCACAGTCTCTGTCCCGGTCACACTTTCTTCCAAACCTTGTTATTTTAATAGTTCCCAACACCACTGCAATTCTTGTCGCACTGCAAGCTACAATCTCACCCTTACAACTCTCCTTATCTGTGTTGCACTTGCAGGTTTTCACCATTGCAAGTCTCTGCTACCTCATTCATAGCGGTTACCCTCATTTTCCAGCAGTGTTTCTATCCTTTTTACTCTACAAATATTTGTCACTTTACCTGTGACCTTTGTGTTTTTCATAATTTCACTCCTTGTTACACACTCAGCTGCAATGGTCCCACTCATGTCACCTTACATATCCATCACACTTCAGATTCTGGGTATAACATCTACGTTGTCACGGTTTCAATTTCTGTCACCCACGTATTCTGTCACACTCTTCATTTTCCTATGATCTCAATCTGTATAGCACATTTTTTTCTGGTTCACAGTTCCATCTCATTCTTGTCACCCTTCATACTGTTCTCACCCTCTACGCCTGCCATCTTCCTAGTACCTATGAAGCTGCAGTTCCCTGTTTCATTCAAGTCTTTCCCAGGATCCGGACACGCCTGAGCTGGGTCACACGTAAACAATTACAGGACATGCCTGAGGCCGCTCTGTTGAATATCTGGGGAGAGAGAGGACTTTCAAAATACTCAAAACTGCTTATGACCCATACCTTGATATGCCTCAATACCTGCGCTTCAGGAAACTGTTAAAAACCCATCTTTTTCCCTAACCTGTGCACCCCCCCCCTGTCTCTGATCTTTTCATCCTCCCTTTCCCTCTTTCTTAGTTTCTTGCCCCGCTGTTTGGTGAATTCAAGGTTCCTCAGCGCTGGGATACCTCCGGGTGACTATCGCGCTTTATAAAAATAAATAATAATAATAATAATAATAATAATAATGGGCATAAAGAAACAGTGCCAAACAGTGGGGAGCGCCACACCCACCGGAAATGAATAAGTAAGAAAGGGATATAGACTGGTGTATGTCAGATGAAAGGCATGTTTATGAAGGTAGAGGATGCCCTAGAAAATGGCTAAAATATAGGAGAGCTGGCAGGCCTACTAAGGACTATGAGGTATGACATGGATGTCAACAGACAACATTGGAGACCCAGAATGTGGCATAAAGCTCTTGGTGTTATGCCAAGTTCTTTTTTGTTTCAATGGAGGTGGAGCCAGGAGTAGAAAGGTCTGGATCCTGTGATAAAGCAATGTGGATGTTATGTTACTGAAAATAGAAACTTAATAAAATGTGTTACAAAAAATAGAATTGTAAATCAGGAAACATATGCCGGTACTCTAGCCTGTACCAAACAACGAGATGGAAGAAGTCCTAAAAGATACCGAATTAGGACCCTGATAAAATCTTTAAAACCAATGTGGCAGGTAATAGCTAGATGTAGTCAGAATAGGATCTGAAAAGTTTGATTGATAAAACTTTCTGCCTTAAAAGAAATTGGTTATGTGCGTTTCTATACAGAATGAACATTGACATGTTAATGAGAACACTTAATACAAATCAAACACAAAAACATAAAGTTGTAAAATGTAACCTTTTTGATTTTTACAAAGAAGACTGGAAATACACTTCACATATGGATCCGCGTTTGCCGTAGATAGATATGCACATGCAAATCAGCAACTAAAAAGTGAACTTCTGGTCGGAACAGTTTCAAGTGTCATTTGAAGTCTAGGGTGGCATTCAAATAAAGTACTATGGACATGAAAATGAAAACATTACAGTTAAAGCTAACTTTGATAATCATGTCAGAACTTCTGAAAATGTACTTCAACTTTAAAAAAGAAATAGATTCAGTAAAAGCCAGCTAAGCTGAAATACTAAATACAATCTATTTGTTGCTGTTTTACAAATTGTAAAGCACAAACAAAAAAAGTAGATGTCAACTTCAAAAATGAAATTAATGAGCAATCACAGTGGTTCAAATTAGCTTTGAACTTATTAGCTACAGCTGGATTTATCAAAGACTAAATTTTCTGAAAGTACTGCATTACCAAACTGGATGACAATCAAATGCCTGCAATATACCTTTTTCAATAATTTAGAAAGGTCTCCCATTCCTCTTTTACTTGAGCAGCTGAATGTGTAAAAAGAGTATAATCAACCAAATTCTAAAACCTTTTCAGACAATTATGCACCTTCAACTTAAAAATACAAATCTGACACCAAAAGAAACATTGAAAGGGTTTCAAGGGAAGGTTGTTTGCCTTCCACTGAATTTGAAAGAAAATAATGAGACATTAGAAGTAGGTCATCCAGCAGATAAACTACTTCAGTCGCTGCTGGTGTGGGCTCAAGCTGAGAGTATTGCACTACACAAAGAAGACACTTTAGGGTTATGTAAGATACCCATAGCTGCCAACCGAGACACTATGCTGTATGACATCCGAAATGACCAGACTCAAACAGGTAGATGTGGCGGCGGGAACAGATGGGACAAGCGTGGAATCCTAAAATACCACTCAGCAGTCGACCGGTGCGATGATGGCGCTATGCCAGCCACTTATATTGATTTGAACATGCTGGGTTCATTGATGGGAAATGTATACAATGTTGTTTTGTTTGGGGTAACAGCAGTGTTGGGAGGGCTGGGAGACCCACGTTGGGCTGGTTTGCATTACTGTTCCACTTCGTTCTTTATTTTTCTCTCCTTTTTTCATTACTTTGATGTATTCCTGTTGATGATCTAGAGATGAACTTCCACCTATGTTAACGCCACATGTAGTCAGCCCAACAGTGAGAAATCCATGAGGGCTCAGTGCCGTCCCCCATGCGTTTAGAACTCCGACTGTTATTTTATGCCTGTTCATAGATATATGTGCAAACACAAGGAGATAAAGGATAGAGCGCTGAAATTTTTCAGGATGCTTGTTTCCAGTCCAGGTTCAGCGCTCCAACCATCATCTCCTTGCGTTTGCTTTATTCACCCTTAGTTGGCAGGTTGTGCCCAGACGTGGGTCCCTTGCTCACTTTGTGACTGGATTCAAGATAGCCTGGCTGATGAGGGGTGTTACCCCAAAACCGGTCCCAGGATGCTTGTTTCCGTTCCAGAGAAGCACTAGCTTGGCAGTTCGGGCTAGACTGTTCCCATGAGGCACAAGGTCAAGACTGATCTGCACATGGCTGGGTCTGAACTGGGGTGGCGAATTTAGCTAAAGAACGATGATGGATTCAACCCAGATCTGGGACTGGTGGTGAGTGTCTGAAAAGTTTCAGCGCTCTGTCCATCATCTCCTTGTGTTTGCTTCATAAATATATATAACCCTTTCCTCTGAGGTGAATGCTGTATTCTTACGTTGTTTCGTTTTGCACCGCATGTGAAATTGTTGTATAATTGCCAATGTCTCTGATTCTGACCTGTTGACCCCTTGACCATGTACATGTTTCTTTAACAAAAAACAATATAACAGATTTAAACAAAATAAAAAAATCAAGCAGACGAAGTACTAGTAGTTTTAGTAAATGGAGTACCAACAAAAGACAAAATCTGGAAAGAACTTCTCAATTTGGAAAACTTTAAGAAAATGCTTCCGTACTAGAAAGTAGAAAACAGCTACTACTAAGACATCAACTTTAATGATCACCTGCCACTTGATGATCATCTGCCATTGATTGGTACACAAGTTAATAAGTCTGATGGTAGAAGCACATTTTAAAAGAAATTCTGAGAAAATCAAAGTTATCTATAAAACTACAGTATTTATGTTTTGCATTAACAAGTTGCTATATATCAGCGGTTTACACCTGTTGTCCGGGTGTGGAAATCTGAAATAATTTCCATTAGTATAAAGCTGAAGCCATTTTGGTTGCGGCATCCATTTTGTTAGCTATGTAATTCTTCCGTCTTCACTGTTGCTTGCCCATCTATTCTTCTTGAGTTATCAGCTTTAGTCAACTCCTTCTGTACTGGGCCAAAGCGATGTATGTGCTGAGCAAAGGCCTGTAGCTGCTGAAATGCACCTGGTTAAAGATATAACTGTCAACTACTTTCTGCAGTTGTAAACAGTTCTGTTCCCCCTTCCACTTTGCTGACTAAGTGATCTCCCATCTGCCCATGTTTGTCGGTAACTATTCCTGTGTAGGCCTGTACCTTTCATTTGTATCTACATGCTTACTCTGCAACAAAGTGTGTATATAAGCACCATAGTCTGTGTATTCAATGTACTACCTCCTGGAACACTTGAGGGTGTTGTATGGACGTGGTCCCACTCATGAGTGATTAATAAACTTGTTATTTGAATTCCAGCTTCAGTGCCATTCTCTATATAGTTGGTCTACGGACCCGTGGAGAGAGAAGGGTGATCCCTGCACCGGTGTTCCCATTAAAAGGCACATTTCCACACAGGGACCCCTACTCTAATGATAATATTAATAGTTTAGTAAAGTGTATATTTATTTTATTTATAAAGTTTTGTATTGCGCGAACGTGACCCTTACGGGTATCAGAGCGCTTCACAATTTTGGGTAAGAGGGATACAGTATTGGGAAGCAAAACATTTGTTACATAATTATGCAAGGCATGTGCAAGACTCCTGTAGGTATCAGAACTCTTCACATAATGGTAGGGCAGATACAGTAATGGGAGAGTAACATTCGAACATATGTATGTACAACGCATGCTAACAACGTTATTCCCCAGTATATAACTGTGTCAAAAGTCAATCAAGACAACAGAATAAAGGGCAGTAATTAAGTCTAGGAGCCATGGCCTATTAGGGCAGGAACTTGAGCATTAGGATTTTTGAAGGAAGTGATGGAGGAGTGTTCTGACCGGGTTTTTGTTCCCCTTTTTGAGTGAAGGTGACTTTAGCCTACTATCATTCTAATAGAGGGATTAGAGCCTTAGATCTGGCATATTTACAAGGTGCTTGCCATAATTCCCTATTCTTTTCTCTATTCTAGGGCCTATAAGCTTATGTTAGGGGATAGATTCCTTGGTATTAGTATTATTCCGTCCTTTTGTAAGGTTACTAGTATATTCCTGATAGAGTTATTCATCTTTATGCTTATTTCGGGCCTTGTAGGCCTCGAACGAGAGAGACTCCATCTTTCTTTCTGCCTCGGCTGCTTGAGATGCTTTTAGGTCAAATGTAATGTTTTAGTTATAAGGTGTTGTTCGCTTGGAGAGAACCGGCTCAGGCTGGCCCTTATCGAAAGACTGTATTTTTCTTCGTGTCGAAGACATAACATCAGGCCGGCCGGCTAAGAACGTGTCCTTGGCACGGGGTGGTACAAGAATTTGGTGGGCGGCAGGTTACTGGCCGGAAATTTCCATGCATGAACAAGGTTCTATATTAGCGAAAGTACGGAGAGGAGGAGAGGTCATTCAGTCAGTTAGTAGACGGCAGCTAGTCGTTAGCATTATTGCAGTTAATCAACTTAAAGCAGACAGTCGCCATTTTGAAGTCCGAAAAGACCGAAGGCTGATACTCTCTCAGAAAGATTGAAGTTATTTTAGTTGGAGCAGCTGGTGAGCTTTGATACTGAGATCAGAGCTTGCAGAGTGAAGAAGTTAGCAGAGTGAACGAATATTAGAGCGGCAGTAACTGATTTATAAGATCGAAGTCAGAAGGTGAAAATAGTTTGTGATCGAGAGGTGAGAGGAGTAGTGCAGAACGACAAGAGTGAGACAGACGAAACAGAGAACAAGAGGGAGGTTCCAGTGACTTGGAGGGGAGCAGAGGAGACAGAGCATAGCGGTGCAGACGTGTATCTGTGACTGCAGGGGTGATCCTAAGATGAGCCAAGGCACAGACGAGAAGGGAACCCAGATGACAACCGAGTCCAGACTTTGTACTCATAAGGTGACGTCGACCCTTTCTTATTAGCGTGCACACACATTCTAATTCTTTCCTTTGCTTTTCAGGTTATATGTTATATTGATTATGTTATGATGTTATAATTTGCTACTGTGTAATAAAGGGACCCCAGTTCTTAGTGAACCATTGTGTAACTGTTATTTATATGATGAAGTTAACCTTTCTTCTAGTCAGATGCTGTAATGTGGACGGATGCGTTTCCCGTCCAGGTAAGTGGTAACTGAGCAAGGGAGCAGGGAGCACTGAAATCAGTAAATAACCTTTGCATATCGTAATTTAGCCATTCTTGTGTGAAAGGATTGAACTGTCTTATTCCCAGTAGTATATAGTGAAACTTCCCAACAGAGAGAGAGAGAGAGAGTTAAAGGTATCAATAGGACAGTGATCGCCGTTGTGTAGCGGCGTTAGTGAGAGCACCGGAAGGACACGGTGTGTATACCCACAGGATTGTGGCTTGTGTGAGAGAGTGAGAGCACCGGGAGGACACGGTGTGTATACCCACAGGATCGTGGCTTGTGTGAGAGAGTGAGAGCACCGGGAGGATACAGTGTATATACCCACAGGATTGTGGCTTGTGTGAGCACTGATTGTGGTCAGTGTGTAATGGTAAGTAATCAGAACTGCCCCCTTTCACTATGAGTAGGAGGGTAGCATAGTCTGGGCCTAAGTTGCTGCGAGACTATAAGGTATGAATGTGGTGTAGAATATTGTTTCTAGTAATCCCTATGGATTTGGTGGTGTTTTGGATGATCTAAGCTTGTATATTGCTAATTCCCCATCCCCAGGTAGGTACCCAGGTATCATGGTAAGTAGGTCCTGAGGAGGGAGGTGGTTACGTTTCGGCTGGGTTAGTGGTGTCTTGGTGAGCTGATTTCATCTGGTCCGAAAAATTTGGTCGTTACATCTGGCGTCACGAACCGTTTACGTACGCCTGTTAGCGCGGTGTTGTTTCTATCTTGTTGGTTTGCGCTTGGCGCATACGGAGTATATTTTGTATATTATTTGTTTATAGTTGTATATATTCTTTTTCTTTTTTGGCACAATGTTTTTGAGACGGTCAAAATCTACTTTTAAATTGCCTGTTGAAATTCCCGGATGGGAATCAACGCCTTACGAGACATTGGCCCGTGAGTGGGCCGATTCTACTGGTTTGAGTGAAAATTGGAGTTCTTGTTTGGAACTGGCGGATCCGACTAATGTGATTGCTTGTTTGCAGAAAGCGCCGGTTGTGAAGGGTGATGAGCTACCTATTTTGGGACGCAGAGGTTGGATTGTTTTATCTGCGTACAGGATGGTACATGAGAAATTTCTGAAATTGCAGAAACAATATGCAGATATTGAAGAGACGTTTGTTGAAGTGCAAAATGCTCACACTCTTTTGCGATGTCAAAATAAATTGCTTGCCGACAAACTTGAGACTTATGAGACTATTGCTGAAAGAGCTGCTGTTCGTATTGCTAAATACAAATATAAGAATCGTCGTGGTCGTGTTTGCAAACGGAAAGAGCGTCTGGTCATGGCGAAAGCCGGACTGGACTGGAATCCTGATGAGTGGGACGGTAATATCTGGGACTCGAATGATTCTGGCTCCTCGGCAGAGGAGTCTGACAGACGCGAGCATTCTCGCACCGGACGTGATTGTAAATCTAATACTTTTGACAAACTTGATGATTCTGGCGACTATGGTCGGTGTTCTACATCTGATGACATTTCTCAATCTAAATGTCCCCCTAAATCTGTTGATCGGGTTCCTTGTGCCCCTCGTACCGAGGTTTCGGCGTATCCGGTTTTTCGACGAAAATTACAGCAGGCTCCTGGTAATCCGAATGGTATTCCTTTGGATAGCTTAGAAGATTTTACGCAACAGGAAGTTAGTGACATTTTGGCACGATTTCGACAGCGGCCCGGTGAGGCCTTGTTTATGTGGATGGTGCGTCTCTATGAATTGGGTGCTGCTGGCATCATGTTGGATGCGGGAGATGCTTTGAAATTTTGTTCTTTGAGTTCTGATTCTACTGTACAGGATCATTTCCGAAACTATAATGGTGCTGGTCAAATTAGTTTGCTTCAATTAGCGACTGATGGTTGTAATCACAAATACCCTACTGAATCTGATTGGCCTCTGAATGACAAGCCATGGTATACTTTGCGAGATGCAGCACAAAGATTAAAAGAGGGGGTAATGAAAACTGCGATTTTTCTGAGTACTTATGACAGGTTGTTGGATGGTTTGTTGACTTCTTCTGTGCGGAATCGCATTATCCGTTCTTCCCCTTGCATATAAACAAGTTATGATGACATTGTTGATCAATCAAACTGGTAACGCATTGTCCTTAGTGCTTGAATCTGTACGTCAGCTTGGTGAATTTGGCGAATGGCTTAAACCTGAAAGACAATCCAGACCTGAGGGTCGTACTGCTGGAAATTATCAGTTTTCTAGACGCGATATGTTTCTTGCCTTGTTGGCTGACGGTGTGAAGAGAGAAGAGATTGATGGTGAACCTAATAATCGCTTGTGGGATATGTTTCGCAAGCGTCGTTTGGACAGGAAGGAGGGTGCTCGACGTGTACGAAAGAATGATTGTGATCGTGAATATTCTGATGACAGTGGGGATGACAGACGTCGTGATGATTCAGATCAGCGTGATAGACGATGGAATGATCGAGATGTGTCCCCTCCGCATGAGAGAGAGAGGGGGAGAGAGAGAGGGGAAGAGATGAGCGTGTTGAAAGTAGATACAGAGATGAAAGGGATCAGTACCCCGAAATGAGGAGAAGAGAGGAACGACACAGGTTTTCTGAACGAAATTCACAATACCATGCAGATGACAAAAACCCGTTTCGTGATGGGAATGGATATGAACAGGAAATTACATCGTCCAGGAAATTTTAGAGTATTTACCCCGATTTGTCTTGGTTGTCAGAACACAATAAAAATGACTAGGAAATAGGTCAAGCTCCAGTACGCAATTGGGCTCACAAAAATAATAGACCCTATGTAGATATTGAAATTTTTTGGAGACATCGTAATATACAGAGGGCCCGAGCATTGGTAGATACAGGAGCGGAGGCCACTTTAATTCATGGAAAATCAAAGAAATTCAAAGGACAATTTTTTACAATTACTGGTTTAGGTGGAAAAGAAACCCCCGCAGTACAAACAAATGTTGAGATGAAAATAGGTAGAATTCCCCGAAAAGAATATTCTGTTTTAGTTGTGCCCCTTTTGGAATACATAATTGGAATTGATATCTTAAAAGGTATGACTTTACATTTAGATGATGGATGTTATCAATTTGGAAGTAGAGGTTATATATCATCCAGACCCGTACGAGTTGGCCGTTTGAGAATGCCTCCTATAAAAATTCCCCAGGCTACAAAAGTCATTTCCCAAAAACAGTATCGTATTCCAGGTGGTCATGAAGAAATTAGTGCTACTATTCAGGATCTGGTGAATGCAGGAGTTATAACTCCGGTTACTTCTGCTTGGAATAATCCCGTTTGGCCTGTGCGCAAAAGTGATAATTCTTGGCGTATGACTGTTGATTACCGCAAATTGAATAAACATACACCCCCTTTGACTGTTGCAGTACCAGACATGATTACCTTAATTGAGAGAATTCAGAAACATCCAGGAATGTGGTATGCGTCTATTGACATTGCTAACGCTTTCTTTTCAATCCGAATTGCCCCTGAGTGTCAGGAACAGTTCAGTTTTACATGGAATGGACGTCAAATGACGCTTAGAAGTCTTCCCCAAGGCTATGTACACAGTCCTACGATCTGTCACCGGCTGGTGGCGGAACATTTATCTGAAATACCCATAAACCCACAGATACAGATTTGTCATTATATTGACGATATTTTGATTCAAGGTGAGACGCAGGATTAAGTTCAGACTCAGTTAGACCAAATTATCAATCATTTGCGAGAAAAAGGTTGGGAAATCAATCCCGATAAGTTGCAAGGTCCATCACAGAGTGTAAAATTTTTGGGCATCAATTGGCATAAAGGAAACAGAGAAGTAATTCCACAGGTGAAACAGAAAATTCTTGATTTTGCAGTTCCTCGGAACAGAAAAGAAGCCCAGAGATTCATTGGTTTATTTGTTTTTCAGCGTCAACATATTCCACATTTAAGTCAGATATTAGCCCCTTTGTACAGAGTCACTCGTAAAAAGAATGCGTTTGAATGGAGTAAACCACAGCAAGATGCGTTTGATTTGGCGAAAGAAGCGATCCAGTATGCTTTGGATCTGTGGCCTGTACGTGATGATGATGTGGATCTGAATGTGTCTGTGCAAGGTCCTTATGCGAATTGGAGTTTGTGGCAAAAACAAGGCTGAAATAAAGTACCGTTAGGTTTCTGGACTAAAAAGTTACCCGATGCTGGTGAGCGTTATACACCTTTTGAAAAACAGTTACTTGCATGTTATTGGGCTCTGGTGGATACCGAGCAATTGACTTTGGGACATGATGTGATGTTGAGACCTGAAATTCCTATTATGCAATGGGTTTTGAGTTCGCCGAAAAAACTCATCGAATTGGACATGCTCAAGAGGCAAGTGTGATTAAGTGGAAATGGTACATACAAGACAGGGCACATGTGGGACCGAAAGGTGTTGCGATGTTACATGAGCAAGTGGCGCTGGCGCCATCGAATGAGACTGGGAGTGATTGCTCCGTACCGATAGTACAGGAATCCCCTGTTAAGTGGGGTAAACCATTTGATGATCTGTCCGCGGAGGACAGAAACCATGTGTGGTTTACGGATGGTTCAGCGAGGTACATAGGAGAGAAGAGGCATTGGAAGGCAGTGTCCTACAATCCTATCACACAAAAATTGCTAAGTACAACTGGTGAAGGAAAAAGTAGTCAATTTGCTGAATTGTATGCTGTTTATCAAGTTTTGAAGCAGGAACTACCTGGTATGTGTCACATTTTTACTGACTCCTGGTCCACTGCTAATGGACTGGTGGTCTGGTTACCAACATGGCATGCTCGTAATTGGGAATTGCATTTTAAAGAACTTTGGGGTAAATAATTATGGCAAGAAATTTGGGAATTGCTTCCCCAAAGTCCTGTTACAATCTTTCATGTGGATGCCCATACACCAATAGACTCCCTTGACAAATTCTTTCACAACATTGCAGATGAGAAATCTAAAATTGCTGAGGCAGTGGTGGACATGCAGGTTTCTGATTTGGCGGGATTGGCAAAATGGGCCCATCAGAAAGCAGGACATTTTGGAGAAAGAGCCACTAGCAGGTGGGCTGCTGACCGAGGAATTTATATTCCTCTAAATTTGATCAAAGATACTATAATGCATTGTCCTAGCTATCAACATTCTAGACAACGAAAAGTACCCCAAATTGTTAGAGGACAATTACACCGAGGTAAATTACCCGCTCAAATTTGGCAGATTGATTATATTGGTCCACTCCCTATGAGCAAAAATTGTCAATATATATGCACCATTGTCGACACGTACAGTGGTCTTTTAGTGGCCTTTCCTTGTAAACGAGCTACCCAAGTTAACACCATCAAAACACTGGAATTGATTATGCTGTATTATGGTGTCCCATTTCAAATTCAATCTGACAATGCATCCCATTTCAAAGGAAGATTGGTACAGGAATTTTGTGTGGAAAACAACATTGAATGGGTGTTTCACATACTGTACTACCCACAGGCAGCAGGCCTTGTGGAGAGAATGAATGGTTTGCTAAAAGATCAATTGTGTAAATTAACTGATGACAAATATAAAAATTGGAGAGAATATTTATTTCAGGCACTGTTAATTTTGAATAATCGTCCCTTTTTAAATGCTGATTCCCCATTAATGCGTTTATTTCCTCCAGCTGTTGATGCTAAATCAAACACAATCAAAAATACTGTAATGTATCGGAAAATTTCCCCTGGAGCCCTGGCTCCACGCAGAGCAACCCCAGGTTCCGCAGGCTTAGACCTGCATGCCATGAATGACATTACTGTAAAAGGAAGAGACCGAGTTATCATTGAAACTGGCATTGGTGTCAGTATACCAACTGGAAATTTTGGACTAATTGCCCCAAGATCGGGCCTGGCCTTAAAAGGCATTCAAGTGCTTGTAGGTGTAATTGACAGTGATTATCAGGGAGAGATTAAGGTACTCCTGCTGAACAGCAGTGAGGTTGATTTACCGATTCATAAAACTGACCGAGTTGCTCAATTGCTAATCATGCCTTTTTTCAGTGGTGAGATTCAGAAAGGCACTGCCCCAACTCTATTAACTGTTCGAGGACAAAAAGGTTTTGGCTCCACTGATAATCCAGGAGCGAGAGTGTGGGTGCAATCGCCTAAAAATCCCCCTGAGCAAGCTGAAATTATTGCAACCGGTCATGATAATACAGTACTGGTCATGAGACCAGGGAGAGATAGCTGGGAGGCTGTCCCAGCTGACAAATGTTACTTACGAGAGCGAATAATGCCTGTACTTGATTTTATTTCAGATCATTCTCTGGACTGCTGTTGCAGGATGTGCCGGCGTTGGACTCCTTTTTGCCTGCTACGTCGGGAGAGGACGGAACCCCCAGACTCTGGTTAATTGGAGAATCAGAGTGCAACGTTCCTTTGCTGCGTGGGATTCATCATCTAACTTTTGGACTACCCTGGCACGGAGGGTGACAAACTCCCCACATTTCTGTTTAACACCGATGCGTTCGGTAACAGACATATTAGCGACCTGTTTGGTTGCCGTCCCAGCTTCTTTGGAGACTCCTGCCCATATTTTCAATATATCAAATGCCCGTCCTAATATTATTCTAGGTGATTTTGCGACCCATGAATATTGTCCTTTAAGTACAGTGCTGTTGGATCCAGTACCACCGATTCATTCTCAAATCACTACATATAATATCACGCAAGGTGATCTATGTTTTTTCCTCACATGTGATCCAAGTGCCATAACTGAATGTGTTCGTTTGAAATTGAAAGGTGCCACTTCATTTACAGATCATGAAAAAACGTTATGTTCCCGGAGATCATCGAAGTCGTGTACTTCAGTCAAAAATAATATGACCGGGGAGGAGCCGAGACGGCGGCCAAAATGGCCGCATAGAAGCCCGGCTCCGCCGCTCGCCCTTACCTCCCGCACCATCCTGGCATCAATCCTGCGTCCCGATTGCAGCCACGTACAGATGACTGCCTACGGAGCCCGGCTGTGTTGCTCCGGCCCGAAATCTGTCTCTCATGGCCGAGATCCGTCGTCCCAAACTTCCCGGCCCGTGCACTGAGTGAGCCGGGACCTCGAGTGGCGCAGCAGCCGGCGCGTGACTGAATAACATCGGCTCTGACCGGCCATCTTCGCCCGGTGATCCAGACCGGGATTTGATTGGACGCGGCCGGATACTGCCGATTGGAGATTGGCGCTGGCGCCCTTCGAGCAGCCCAACAAAGGTTTTCGCCAGAGCCTGTTTCTGATTGTTTACTTGGCGATACTTTTTGACGAACGTTCCGGCTCCGACCTACCCCGGAGACTGCCGGCGGCCGACGGATCTCCTTGCAATGCTGATTTACGGGAGAATTCGGGCATGCCTGGTAAGCGCCTTGCAGCACGGTGGGTGATCTCGATTTTGAGTGTGCCTGATAAGACCCATTGTTGTGTTGCTGGCAGCCATTGACTTTCTAACTACCGGGTTCCCTGGGAGAGAGGTGCGCCACATAGATTGGTGAAGTGGCGATGGAACCCACAACGCAAGACGTACTACTGGACCTTAAAGACCTGCACTCCGCCTTGAGCAGTCGCTGGATGCTTGTTGCTTCCTCGCAGGCGACGGCGTGTTGTACAAAGGCGGATGGCCAAGATGTCGAGCCAGAGCCCGACATTTCCCGGTTTGTCAACAATGAGGACTCTCTAAAGTGTGTGCAACTGGACAACGGACTTGGTGGGACGTGTGGCCGAACTACTGTGTTTGCTGACTTTTGCATCTCCCAGCTGGCTACTACCGCTCCCGATTTGCATTCCCCGTTTTCTTCGATGCCTAGGGTGCTATGGAGTCGCACTATCGCGTTGACTTTTTTGCTCTGTCTTGCTGCTGCATCGGCTCCAAAAGGGACTGTGGACTCATTGACCCTGCTGCCTAAGCTCGTACCGGCCAGGGCTGAACTCGGACTTATGTGCTCAATGGATGTTTTTGGTGCCGGACTGTGACATGGCTTATGATGGTGACTAGGGGTGATTGGGATGATTGTACAATGCTGCTTGCCCTCCATTATGGTGGGCTTATTTGTTTTTTCAGGATGGGTGGGGGGGGGCGTGTCTGGGGCCGGAGCTTGGGCCCTCCTCCTATTTTCCCTTCTTTGGGGTTTCCTGGGGAGACAGGCATGCCTATGGGGGGGGTGGGCCGTGGCCTTCCGCTGCATGCAGGGTGGGGGGTGGGGGTGGGACGTGTTTTTTGTTTCTTCTCTGTCTCTATATGGCCCGCTTTTTCTTTCTTCCTCTCTTGTTCCTTCTGGATATAATCTTCCTTTTTCTATCTTTCTTATAGTTGGAGTCGGGGGTTTGGGTTCCTTGGGAGGATCATTGTTTGTGTCCCTTTACGCTACGAAATCCTGTTCACATTGCTTGCTTCATGAGTGGGTCACTGTGGTTCGGTGGGTTTGTTCTCGGACTTATATTTCCTATTGTTCTCCCACTGGTACGTTCAATTGAAGGCTAATATCCTGTCACGTAAATAGCTCTGTAACTGATATCGTAATATTGCCTTTCGTTTGATCCTTCAACTTTATTATAAATTGGAATCCTCACACATCCTGTACCACTGTGGATAATTTTGGTCGCCAATCCTGATTTAATACTGCCAGCCTGGCTTGAGAACACAGTGTAGTTATCCTTTGTTGCAAGATATTTTGACATCTGATGTTATTGTATGGTGGCCTTTTGGCCCTTCCTTGCTTCGCACATGATGTAATCCTGAGGTTTCCTAATAAAAATTAAAAAAATAAAAATAAAAAAATAATATGAGCTGCAAAAGTCTTGTAGTTACCCCTAGCCACTATCGTACAATGCTATTACCTTCTGAATGGCTTTTCTCTTGTGCCAATACATCTTGGCCTTATATCCCTGCAAATATTACCGGAGGACCCTGTGCTAGTACTCGATTAAGCTTATTAATGTTTTCTTCACATCCTAATGTGAATTCCCGTATTATCCGTGATGCTGTAAATTTGAAGGACAATTGTGACTCTACACTACATTTATTTTCTGAATCTGAATATCTTAGTTTGGCTTTCTCTATTTTAGGTGTCCCTGCCTTGGCAGTATACAATGCTAAATCTATTGGAAAAATGGCCTGTTGGATGGTTAAATCCATCAATCACACTTCTACGATTCTGTCTGACATGCTATTGGATGCCCAGGGTGAGCGTAGGGCAATTCTTCAAAATAGAGCTGCTATAGATTACCTTTTACTTAAACATGGTCATGACTGTTCTGACTTTGAGGGTATTTGTTGTTTCAACCTATCAGACCACACTAGGTCCATTCAGGCTCACATTGACAAACTCTACGACTTGACCAAAGAAGTTAGAAAACACATAAATCAGGGCTGGTTTGACTGGCTCTTTAATTGGTTACCAGATTTACATTCTTTACGTCAGATATTAGGGGGTATCCTGCTTGCTGTTTGTATTTTAGTTGCTATTTGCTGTTTTATTCAGTGCATTCCTTCCTTACTTCAAACTTGCAGATGCAGCACTAGAAATAGATCTGTCAGTTTTGTTTCATATTGTTCTTCAACAGATGTTAGTTCCATTTAGCGAATGATTAGTAGCCTAAAGTCAAGGGTGAAATGTTCTGACCGGGTTTTTGTTCCCCTTTTTGAGTGAAGGTGACTTTAGCCTACTATAATTCTAATAGAGGGATTAGAGCCTTAGATCTGGCCAATTTACAAGGTGCTTGACATAATTCCCTATTCTTTTCTCTATTCTAGGGCCTATAAGCTTATTTTAGGGGATAGATTCCTTAGTATTAGTATTATTCCGTCCTTTTGTAAGGTTACTAGTATATTCCTGATAGAGTTATTCATCTTTATGCTTATTTCCGGCCTTGTAGGCCTCGAACGAGAGAGACTCCATCTTTCTTTCTGCCTCGGCTGCTTGAGATGCTTTTAGGTGAAATGTAATGTTTTAGTTATAAGATGTTGTTCGCTTGGAGAGAACCGGCTCGGGCTGGCCCTTATCGAAAGACTGTATTTTTCTTCGTGTCGAAGACATAACATCAGGCCGGCCAGCTGAGAACGTGTCCTTGGCACAGGGTGGTACAAGAATTTGGTGGGCGGCAGGTTACTGGCCCGAAATTTCCATGCATGAACAAGGTTCTATATTAGCGAAAGAACGGAGAGGAGGAGAGGTCATTCAGTCAGTTAGTAGACGGCAGCTAGTCGTTAGCATTATTGCAGTTAATCAACTTAAAGCAGACAGTCGCCATTTTGAAGTCCGAAAAGACCGAAGGCTGATACTCTCTCAGAAAGATTGAAGTTATTTTAGTTGGAGCAGCTGGTGAGCTTTGATACTGAGATCAGAGCATGCAGAGTGAAGAAGTTAGCAGAGCGAACGAATATTAGAGCGGCAGTAACTGATTTATAAGATCGAAGTCGGAAGGTGAAGATAGTTTGTGATCGAGAGGAGAGAGGAGTAGTGCAGAACGACAAGAGTGAGACAGACAAAACAGAGAACAAGAGGGAGGTTCCAGTGACTTGGAGGGGAGCAGAGGAGACGGAGCATAGCGGTGCAGACGTGTATCCGTGACTGCAGGGGTGATCCTAAGCTGAGCCAAGGCACAGACGAGAAGGGAACCCAGATGACAACTGAGTCCAGACTTCGTACTCATAAGGTGACGTCGACCCTTTCTTATTAGCGTGCACACACATTCTAATTCTTTCCTTTGCTTTTCAGGCTATAGGTTATATTGATTATATTGTGATGTTATAATTTGCTATTGTGTAATAAAAGGACCCCAGTTCTTAGTGAACCATTGTGTAACTGTTATTTATATGATGAAGTTAACCTTTCTTCTAGTCAGATGCTGTTACGTGGACGGTGCGTTTCCCGTATGGGTAAGTGGTAACTGAGCAAGGGAGCAGGGAGCATTTAAATCAGAGAATAACCTTTGCATATCGTAATTTGGCCATTCTTGTGTGAAAGGATTGAACTGTCTTATTCCCAGTAGTATATAGTGAAACTTCCCAACAGAGAGAGAGAGAGAGAGAGTTAAAGGTATCAATAGGACAGTGATCGCCGTTGTGTAGCGGCGTTAGTGAGAGCACCGGAAGGACACAGTGTGTATACCCACAGGATTGTGACTTGTGTGAGAGAGTGAGAGCAACGGGAGGACACGGTGTGTATACCCACAGGATCGTGGCTTGTGTGAGAGTGAGAGCACCGGGAGGATACGGTGTATATACCCACAGGATTTTGGCTTGTGTGAGCACGGATTGTGGTCAGTGTGTAATGGTAAGTAATCAGAACTGCCCCCTTTCACTATGAGTAGGAGGGTAGCATAGTCTGGGCCTAAGTTGCCGCGAGACTATAAGGTACGAATGTGGTGTAGAATATTGTTTCTAGTAATCCCTATGGATTTGGTGGTGTTTTGGATGATCTAAGCTTGTATATTGCTAATTCCTCATCCCAGGTAGGTATCCAGGTATCATGGTAAGTAGGTCCTGAGGAGGGAGGTGGTTACGTTTCGGCTGGGTTAGTGGTGTCTTGGTGAGCTGATTTCATCTGGTCCGAAAAATCTGGTCGTTACAAGGAGATTGTACGGATTTCCGGAGGAAGAGAGTTCCAAATCTTCGGGGCACTTCGTGACGCTATGCAGGCCCCTGATAGTTTTAGTTTTTGAGCCAGATAGATGGGCGTCTTGAAATGAAGAGCTGTGTGCGTCAAGCAGACAATTTTTAACTGTATTCTTGCCTTGTATGGTAACCAGTTTAGGGATTTTAAGGCTGTGGATATGTGTTCTTTTCTTTTTGTCCCAGTAAACAATCTAGCTGCTGCATTAAGGGAAGCCCCTAGTGGGGCCAGGATCTGTTTGGGAAGACCACATAGTGTGGAACTACTGTAGTCTAGTCTTGGCAAAACTAGAGCTTGTACCGCCAATTTGAAGTCTTTCTGTGGAAGGAATGGTTTGAGATTCCTTAGTATTCTCAGCTGATGTTTAACTCCCTTGGTTGCATTGCTGATATGGTTCTTCATATTCAAGTGCATGTCTAGCGCGATTCCAAGGGATTTAGGGATTCAATAATGTGGGGAGAGCAGTTGAAGGCTGTGAGGTGTTTCATCCAAAGGTCAATCTTGGGAGTGTGATTAGGGGAAGCGATGAGAAGGAATTCAGTTTTGGATCTGTTGAGCATGAGGCAGTTGTCAGTGGGCCTGTTTTGCGTGTTCATCAGGATTGAATTGAGTGAGATGATGTCTTCGGGGGAGGTGATTTTCAGATAAAGTTGAGTGTCATCTGCATACATATGAAAAAGAATGTTCGAGGAGTTCAAGGCATTTGCGAATGGTTCCAAGAGTAAATTGAAGAGTATTGGTGATAGGGCGGACCCCTGTGGAACCCCCATAATACTGTACGGGGCTGAGAAAGAGATTGATTCATCTTGATTCTTTGGGATCTGTTTTGAAGGAAGGAAGTGAACCAATTCAATACCAATCCCGATAAGCCCATCCTGTGTTCTAGAGTAGATAGTAGTTTGATATGGTTCACAGTGTACATATAGATAAAGAAGTAAAGTGTAAAACTGAATTTTTTCAAAAACTATCCGAAATAGTGAAGGAATTTGAAATAAGCAGTTCAGGTTCTCAAATTTGTGTCAGCAGTACAAATGCATCAAAAAGATTATAGTAGGGACGATGGGTGGTCTCAGTTGAATTTAGAAAATTTAGAGGTTTTTTTCACTTGTTCCTGAGTTAAATAAAATATTTCAGCAGTTGTGTATATCTGTGTATGTGTATTGTTTTCAGGTTCAAATCATTAACAGTGTATGAAAGTCGGGGTTCCCGGCTTCCTATAATGACTCAATCAGGTTCCCCAGATTACAATAATGATTTAGCGGGGGACCCAGATTCCAGTAATGACTACGAGAGGGTCCACACAAGTTAAAAGCTTAAGAACCACTCCAATATATGATGCTTTCAAACTTACCAAATGGATCAAGCAAAGTGTGAACTGATCAGTGTATGGGAAGAAATGCTTAGAAAATCGTTGTTTCCCATCACTACAATGACCGACAAATACAAAATATCAGAAGAGTAACAAACAACAAGACTGTTCTTGAAATAGCCAGAACATTCAATACCTTTCCCATGTTTTGTTTGAAACTGTAGTCTGTACCATGCTGTGATGAAGCACACAACATTAAAAATGGGAGCATGGTTTTCAATATGAATTCAAGAGAGTTACTAAAGCAGGTGTGTGGCAAATTTGACATTTTGGAATGAAACATCATGAATCTCATGGGGCACGCATGGCGACATGCACACCCGACAACTAAACTCTACTCCTTCCATTCAATCCCCCACGGCCTACGAATACGGTTGACAGATTCATGTGTACAAGCACGATCCTCCCCAAAACACATCACTCAGACTATTTAGGTAGGGTAATATCAGATCACGACGCACGTCTTGACGCTTTGTTGGCGTCCGCCCACACCACCAGTCCCCACCTGGCGGCTCCCAGGAGATTGACTGGAAGATCCGGTGTTCCAACACGAACAGAAGGAGAACATACAAAACTACTTCTCAGACAATGCACACTCCATGGACTCTAGGACGCTTGAGTGGGACGCCTTCAAGGTAGTCATGAGGGGCGCATGCATCCAACAAAGAGCGAGGGTGCGGAAAACACTAGAGCAGGGGGTACAAGCGACAAAGCAACACCTGGCACACTATCCAAAGAAGCAGACACACATGCTAATCTCCACACGCAAATAGCGGAAGCCAAGACCAAGTACGCAGAGGCCTGCGCATATACAACTTCCGCTCCTACGCCATCATGCTCAAAGGGAGGGAAACCAAGCCGGAGCCCTGCTGGCATGGCTAGTCCGGCAATACCCGAACGCCCCACTCATCACAAGGATCAGCAACACGGCAGGCGAGATCATTTACGCACAGGCAGATATCATGCTAGCCTTCCATGAATATTACAGTGTTCTGTATAGGGAACCGTCCCCAGACAGAGAAGGGCACATCCAAAAAGTACTACATTCCATTACTATAACACAGATGACGGAAGACGACCAGACCTCACTAGACGATCACATCACGACAACGAAGATCAAACACGCAATCCATCATTTAGCCAAAAACAAAGCCCCGGGTTATGACAGCTTCCCCATAGAATACTACCACACATTCTCCCAGCAACTAGCCCCCCAACTGGACATAGTATATAGAGAGGCACAAGAGCCGGGAATACTCCCCCAATCCATGCGGAACTCTGTACTGGTGACTTTCCCCAAACCGGACCGAGACCCACTGCTAAGGTCATCATATCGTCCTATTACCCTACTGAAGGTGGACTGCAAAATACTAGGGAAGATTCTAGCAGACCGAGTAACATCTGTGCTTTCAGAAACACCTCTTAGAACATATGTCGGCTATTTCATATTCAGGATGGGGTGGGGGACCGGTTCCTGCGTGCCGCATGCCTTATACTTAACCTGGAAAAGGCCTTTGACACCTTGGCATGGCAGTATTTATTTATGGTTCTGCAATGAGTAGGCATACAGAGTATACATTGCATAATGTCATTGATAGCTATGGAACATTTGTCTAGTCATAATACCATTAAAACAGAAAGACATCAGGGTCCATTGTTGTTCTGGTAGGCATTTCGTGTCTGATCATGTATGGGAACCTAGTGAGACTGGTTCTCCTCCCAGCTTGTTAGTTACCGAGGTCTATTCAGTGCAACTGACTACTCTGAAGATTGGCTGTAAAAAGTTCTTTTTTTAACCAACTTGGGTAAATACCTCTGGAATGAAAAGAAGGGGGGCTGGGAATGAGGGCATTGGTTGCTGCTGGTCTGTTGGCACTGGGAATCACTTTCACAACAGGACTTAAGAGAGTGGGGGGTGGGACCCTTTCGGGGAGTTCCTGTCTGTTCGGGGTGTTACAGGGTCGGACTCCGTTTGTATGACTGCTGGGGAATTCATGGGGATGTTATGTGTCTGTTTGCAGCTGTGGAGGTGCATCGACCACTCCATAGATATGGGAGGTCTCCGCGAGCCCTATGCCTCCTTGAGCCTGATTGCGCCCTCTTTGGCTGCTCCCCATTTTTGGACTGCCCCCCTCCAGGCCGCTATTGAGGGGTTGGGGGGGTGGTGCTTGAAGAGCACCAATGTATTGTAAAATTGCACTTAGCGAGTAGTAGGGCCAACATCGCAAAACGAGTCACCACCTTCCTCTGCTTCTTTTGTTTAAAAATCCCCAGGGCGCTGCTTCCCAGGAGGAGAGGTCTGTCAGACCTGCGGCCCTCAATATTAAGGCATGCACCTCTGCCCAGTAGGGTTGCAGGGTGGGGCAGGACACCGCATGTGAACAAAGGGAGCCTCTGGTGTGTGGCAGCGCAGGCATTCAAAGTGCGCAGCAGGGAAGAAGCATTTGAGCCATTCTGGGGAGAGGTACGCAAGGTTTAGTATGTTAAATTGGATGTTTTTAAAGCGTTGGCTACGCAATACTTTTTATGATGCTCTAGGGCTGTTAACCATTCCTTATCATGTAATTGCCGGCCAAATTCCTCTTCCCACTTAACTTGTAATCTTGTTAGTGATGCACATGTGAGGTCTATGATTGATTTGTAGATCCAAGTGATAAGGTGTCTCCCTGCTCCCATGTTCAATATCGCGTGTATTGTAGGGTGTGTTTTGGGTTCTCCCCTGTCAGATCCCATGTCCTCCTACAGTCCGCTATTAGTTGTCTTTGAAGCAGGAGGAATTGTCATACTAGGTCAATTGACCGTCGGTGAACAGGGTATCCACCTCCCTGAGTGTATGTTCTGTCCAAGTTTGTATATCCTTAGATGTGTAGTGGTTTTGACCCCTAGGTCAAAACCACTACTAGATGCACTCGCTAGGTTTGTGACTCTGCAAAAATGTGCAAACGCAAACACTGCTGGCATCAGCAGAATTGTGCTTAATCGATCTGGCTTTTGTTTATTGATACTTTAACCATCTATGTCAAACCATCCTTCAATTAATCTGCAACAAAAAAAATCGTCCAAACAGTGAAGTTGAAAATGATTTCTGGAGGAAACAATATCGAGCCAGAGGAGCTCTTCATATTCACACGCTACTATGGGTGAAAGCAGAACCCAAATTTGGAGAGGTCATTCAATTTGTTCTATTTTATGTTGTACACTGCATGATATTGAAATTCCAAGCAAGGCAAAAAAAAAACACACAAAATAAGGCGAAGACAAAAAGTGCTACGATTCCAGACACACAAATGTGGAAAGTGCCACACCTGATCTGCATCCCAATATGAATTTCTGAGGCCTTTGTTTTCCAAAGGGAGAGTGATCAGCTTCATGTCTGGAGTCAAACACAGTGTGACTGGCATATCAAAGAAAACACATGTTGCATTAGGCTTCTGTCGCACCTTTGCCGAGAATAGAGTTGAGAGCTTACTGGAGGCCCCGTGCAGTTCGAAGCGGAAACAGCATACTTCGAGTTGTCAGATGGTGCATTTTGACACACTGCACTGAGTGTGCAGCTAAGCACCTGTGCTGCCAGAACAGACCTGGTGTCTTCACTCGCTCAGTTGTGTTCCACAAGCTATCTACAGAACAGGGCTTGAATAACGACACCGGGGTCGTGTAATGCAGTATGGAGCGAAGTGTGATAGAAGTCAAACTATTTACGCGACCCCCAGCTAGACAAGCATTGGTGCAGGGTGGAATGATTGACCCACGCCCTGATGAAGTTGCTGTGAGTTCCCCTTGGCAATGAAACATGTCGGCATTTAAATGAGCAGACACACACAATTGAATAAATTTAAGTAGCCAGTCTGGTCTAGCTCGGTTTTAACTGGGAAGGGCGGTGTTTCAGTCCACCCCGCCTTCCTAACTTAGGTTGACACTGCTGCACTCTTAGATAAATTGTCTGGTGCACAGCCAGCACTTGACACCACACCTAGCACCTTGTCCACTGTTTTTTTATTTTCTTTACTCTTTACTTTATCACAGTTGTGTTACGGGTTGGCCGTTGCTGATGATGAGAACCAGAGGATGTAGTCAAGTACCTTCCTGCTCACTCCCATAGTGTAACTTCCTTGAGGCACAGCCAACCTCTTTCTCACTTTTCTATTTTTACTTTTGTTCACATGAGCTTGGTCTTACCACACCAAGAGGTGGGTTTGACCTTGGGAGACCTAAACGAATTAACGCAACAGAGTTTTTTTTATAATGGAATGGTGATCCAGGTCCCTCCAGTACAGACGGTATAAGGTTAATATACTTTGTTAGAGTTTAGTATTTCGGAAAGTGAGACCTAAACTCTTTTGAATTAATGCAGCACTTGGCTCATGCAGATACTAAAAGTACAGATATTGTGAAAACAAAAATAACAGACTTGTATTATCTAAAACAGAGTTCAGTTCTAGCAAGTGTTTGCTTCTATAAAGTTATTCAGTGCTATACATACAAGAAGAATGGTAAATCGGGCCGACAAGCTTGTGGTTTTACAGTGAGAGACTGCTGTGGTAGCCTATTGAGACACAACAAAGTCTCATAAATGTAAAGTGTCTGACTGAAGAGAAAAAGTAACTGTCTACAGGACTCTGCTGCAGCTCATCAAGCCACAGAGTTTTGAACAGTATTTTCTATGAGAATATGGCTATTTTCATATTGCCTGCATTGCAGTCAATGACAATATGCAATATCCGGTCTCCTACTTCTATAGAAATGTTGGATGAGGAACATCAGCAATAAGAGTCGTTTGCAGCAGAAATTGTCAAATAAATACCTTAAGCTAGCCAAGGGAGTCAAGATCCGATAGGAACCCCTGATTGAAAGTGAAGAAATCATCTCTATGAATGAGGTAAAAAAAAAAAGGCTCTGGAGCAAGTCCCAAAGTGAATCGAACCATTTAGATGCTTTCAGAAGACAACTAAATGAAGAGCAACTTGTGATTTTCAGAAACACTGCATCAGTATCCCATGGTTTACTGTATAAAACGTTTGAATGTAACTGTATAATTTTCAAACCTACACTCCTGTGCGTAAGTGGAAGAACACATACTGAAAGAAGTTTACCCATTCAAGTGCTCCCAGCCCGTGTACACAAAAAACAGGCTTTAATATTTCAAGCATTTTAACAGCACCAACGGGGCTGGTTGTTCACATCTGCTGCATCACTTTTCATAGGCTACTGATATTGCTAGTTGAACAAACTAAAAAATCCTAAATGATCTTATATAATGCTTGTCATAAAGTTCAGAGAGTCATTAAAAAAATGAAAGGGCTCATCACCGATGAGGTTAGCATGGTGTCAAACCTGATGCTACCTTTAGTGATCAGAAAATGCAAGAAGTTTACAGACCAGATTATGTACTGTTTGAAGGCACACAGGTCTGTATTCGGTGACCATCACTTGACTCCAATGAAAGGGTAGCCTATTTTCAACAAATAAGTTATGTGATGCGACACACTGAATTATACAGAAAATCTGTGAAACAGTTGTATTGGCATTGTCACAAAATGGCTAAATACCTCAGAAAATCACTTCAAACTTTTGTAGCATTTCAAGCACGGGCTCAAGTACAACAGAGCAGTTGGTGAAATTCAAAAAATGAGACCATGTGCCTTATGCCAGTACTGGATGAGAGTGCAAAGTTTATTTCAGTAATGCAGAAAAACTAAATTATTTAATTCAAGTTTATTGACAAAATAGAGGATCAAGGAATGAATGTAAAACTGTGCCAAAAAGGTTAAGACACTTGATAAACAGAGTAGTAAAGTAACTTTCCTACACAATTAACTTTTTTTTTTAAACTTGTGAGTCTGGGTATAAATTGTGGAGATTATTTACTAAGCAATTTAAGTGTGTTGATTATGGTCTAGTAAAGGGTGCAACTGGAAATTTGGAACAGTTCATCACATATCGAAAGAGACAACTTTGAAACAGTTCTGGTTAAATTTGACACATTTTACAAATTAAATAGACCAAATTAAATTGCATGTTGCAGAGTAAAAGAGAATAGTTTCCTCTGTGTCTTGTACATGCACAATCTTAATAGGCCTAGATGTGGCTACGGTGAATAGTGGTTACAGAATATTCAAGAAGGAAAGTCATACATAGCATTGTCAAGTATTAAATCATAGTCAGGACTGTTCATTATTTACTTTGATGAGAGCAAAGAACATGTAGATCTCTCATGTGTAAAAGAATACATTAGATTTTGAAGTCCTCATGCCCCCCCATCTGGGCTCATACCCATTATCAGAAAAAGTGCACACTATGCAAAACAACTAACAGTGATAATATGCACAGAGATCGAATTTTCACTCTCTACAGATAGAAAAAGCTTTTGAAAACAAAGAGAATATACTTAATGCTCCTGAAGATAGTGTAATATTTATGTCATAATTTTTATAATGTTTCTGATATAAAGATGGTATTCATATTTATTCCAAAGGGGAGACATATTTAAAAGAAGGAATTAAAAAATGTTGACATTTTAATTACATATTTATACAGAGAACCCTTTGGTCAGAGTAGCCCAGATAGTAATACTTTCTAATAAAGACATTTTGGTCTGATTTAGTACAAACAACGGTAGTACTGGAAGTGAATAATGTAAACAAAGAACCCACCCAACATTCACTATTTATGCAGAGACTCCAATTAGTTCACTATTACACTGAAAAGTCTACACAAGACTTCAATATGCTCTAAAAGAAAACTAATCTTTATTAGAGTATCGGAATGTTGAGACCGTCATCAAGAACAATGGAGTGACTCTGGCAAATACAAGCCTTCTACTCTAATATTCCAATGTTTGTCTTTTTGTTACTCCCCTTTTAATTTACCACATTCTACCTTCAGTGGGTGGAATAGCTCATCTGCTTTGGATTGTACCAGTTAAAGGCCCTCCGCTTGTAAGAGGTTCTTGCCTGCGGCTCAGGCCTATAGCTCGGGTCTAGGTCCTTCAACAACCAGTACATTCCTCGGCTGCAGTCTCTAGAGCTATATTAGGACATTGGAAAGACGACAACTCTGTTGACAACAACGGATTGGCACAGCTTCTAAAACCAATGTTAAAGTTCTTCTGCTTTAACATTACAGTGTCTGTCTTTAGTTTTTGCCTTTCTTAATTTGGAAAGTTCCATCGACAGTGAGTGGAATGTTTGAATAGTTTTATAGCACTTCTGCCACAGGCTGTACCTGTTGTTAATGGTACTCTGCCTTGTAATACACCCTTGCCTGTGGCTTGGGCTTATAACCCTGGTTGAAGGCCTTTAACAAGAGATACAACTCTTGGAAAATTGGTATAATGCTATATTAGTTACCCGATGTCTAACACAATCAAATGAGGCACTTAGAAATTTTAAAATACATAGTTATATGAACAGAATATGCAAATATCTAATACGATCAAACACAGTACTTACAAATTAAAAAAGCGTACTTATCCCCAATATGTATTGGTCTTTGCAAGAAAAAATCTAAAAGTTGGTATCATTATTATTTGTTCACCAATTACTGAGCAACAGCCATAATTTGAAAAACTGTGGACAAGATTACAGAGGACTGCAGGTCATCAGAGACACTTTCTTACAGACATATACTTTTCCTGATCAACCTCGTGTATTCAGGAACCTGTACTTCATTCAAATGAATAAAATTACGCCAACACATCTGAAAATAAATTGAAAATATCGGTCAAGTTTTCTATTTGCTGAAGTGTGAGATTTGCACACTTTGTGTCTTTATGTGTGTAATTTTTATTCCTTAAGTGTAACAGTAAAAGTGACAGTTTAAAACAAGCCGAACAATGCTGTTATGTTTCCATATAAATCAACATTTACAGAAATTACCTATTTTGCCAAGGAATGGTTTACAAATACACTTGAAAGAATTTTAATGTATACAGGTGCTGATTTTAGGATACTTCAATTTTTTAAACAATTATCCAGAATTTTTAAAAATTGTTTGGATGATCAAATAGAATAGGGATGTTGTTGACATCTCAAACTTGAGTTTCGTCAACCCGAGCCTCATAAAATAAAAATTTAACTGATGCAATAAAGTCACAATAATTTGAAAAGCCTGGGCGTCACACGGTAAAACAACTTCAAGCATGTCACAGATCCAAAGGCTCAAGTTTAGAGAACAGAATTATCCACCAGGAGATGTAGAACTAACACGATCACAAAAGTGTAATCGCTTATATCACAGTATAGTTCTATGCTTCTGGCTACACAGGCATAAAACTGCACATGGTTTACTGGTTAAGATTAGACAGTAGAACTATACATAAATCATACACATACTCAGCAAGTAGCTGGTAACTCCTCTGGAAGTTTAATTGGTGTACCTTAGGTGTGTGTACTACTCTTCATCTCATCTTTTAGCTCTATCTGGTTGAGTGTATGGATAATAATTGGGATGTCACAAGGTAGGTAATCTTAGAGCGGTCTCCAAGCTACTCAGTCATTCGTTCCCTCCAGTGTTCACACTTGGTGTGGCTCACTTTCCCACATTTAATTTCTTAAGGAAGAAGACTAAAGAGAATGCATTGCTACACCATCCCAGTAAGTTCCCAGTGTTAACAACTACTGTCAAGCTCTCCCACCTCTTCATTTTGCAAATTAGTAATGAAGAAAACTGCAGTTCATGTCCTATTATTTTTGTCCATCTGATCACTTTGCATTTGAACTCTGTCACTAAATTCAAAATAAAGCTACCCATCTGCTAATGCTGTGTTAAAACCATAACTCTACTGCAGATAGCTTTACAGAAAGTGTTCACTAATTTAGCCGAAAATCCAACCGGTTTCTGCTTGGAAAATAAGGGCTGCTGATGGACAGTAGAATAGAGTAATGTAGGGTCCCTGCCATTTTCCAGACCATGTGCTCATAGTGCTCATGAAAGTTGTCTTAGCAGTGAAAATGTAGTTCACTAGACTGAAAAAAAATGTTTAACAAGCATTTCTGTAGAAAGCACCTGCAGATAAAAAGGAGAACAATCCCACCCTAACGGATGTTCAGTTGCACTCCAGTATTTGAACTAGCAAATCTTCTCAGCACACAGAAACAAACATTAAGAACTATGCTAAACACAAACACTGTTCATATACCAGTTTAGTGCTAACATTAAGCAGAGAGCTAACTAAAATTAAGTTCAGGTCAGCATTGGTTTAATGGTGTTGATCATTTGCCTTGTACTACATCGGTGTAAGATGCCACTAAGGTGGGATATTAGACTTTTTTTTGGGTGACTAATGTGGGGGAGAGCACATGGCCAACAACCAGAAAAGACAGCCTTTTGCTCCTACACACACCACCACTACCTGCCATGAACTTCTCACACTTAGATAGCATCCGACACCTGACTTACTTGCCTGATACTGTAGACCACCTCTGCAGCTGTCTGGGTTCGGATATCCAAGTGTTGCATTTCTGTGGACAGAGGATTAAGGGCTTCAGATCCAGGTGGGCCTGTGCGTTGGTTGGCCCCTGTCTTCTGAGCAGTATACCCTCTGACTGCCCTGTTGGGCCTGACAGAGGACACAGTCACTGCCCTGTGGCTCTGACTCCTCGCCTGGCCCCCTTAGCTCCTACTGGTATCATTGGGGGAGCTAGAGGGGCCTGGGAGTGGGTGTGATCAAAGTAGTGCAGCCATTTGCTTCCCTTTGGTTGTCACAGCTGACTGGAACTCTGTTTTTGACTCCTCCAGCTGCAGAGCCACTCTCCTCAGACAGGTCTAGCAGGCTAACTTCACTGCCTTGAGGAGGTAGTGGGTGTACTGTTGGTGTGCTCATGTACTCGAGCCGTCTCGTGGTGTTCTATGGAAGGCTCGAGTGCATGTGCTACCTGACGGTGGGTTGGTGAGGTTCTAGAGTTGTACTGCAGCACTGATGGAAACTGTGACTGGCGGCTGTGCCCGCACTCTTCTGCTGTCTAAAGGGGTTTAAAATCGAAAGAAAGGAGTTCATCTTTACAATCGCCTGGCGTATGATTGAACTCAACAATGGCGACGAATGATGTTTTAACCCCGGGAACCCACGCATACTGGCTAGTTAAAGACAATTTCAAGATCCAGTTACTTAACGGAAAAGCAACAGCAATTATAAAAAGAAAAAAACATTCATCTTCACTGCAGGCACGTTTGTGAAAATAAGGATACAAAGGTATTACTCAGACCTTTTACACTATTCCCCATGTGTCATGAAAACAGCTTGGATAACGGTTTGCAAGGAGTTGAAGCAACCTTCAGTTGTAAGTACTGTGGAGTAGTCGCAACTGAGCCATTCCTCAACTTGAAATTTGGAAGTACTGTGATTATCGTGAGCTGGTTACCGTTATTGTGAGATCCACCTGAGTGCAGTGACAGTTGGTGTAACCGACATCGGCCGTATTTTACAAACGGTGGCGCTATTCCACGTTCCTGGTTACCTCGTTCCTCACGTCAGACAAGACGGATTCCGACGGATGTAGGACGCTCTACTAACGTACTGCATCACACACTGAGGCACGCAGAGGGATCCTGGTTTATTACGCTCAACTAACGTATGACGTGACACGCTGGGTCACGCAGAGGTCACATTACAGCGCCCATTTTGAATCGACAAGGTACAATTATTACCGATCTACACCTTAAACGGGAAATTTTAGAACAGCGTTTGCGTGTTTATCCAAACACACCTTGGAGACATTCATTCACCTACCGAGTCATCTACAACTACTGTGACACACACAAGTGTGTCACTTTTGGAAATTGTTGTCCACAACTACTGTGACATGCTCACTAATATTGTGTTTCATCGAAGGTACTCTTTATTTCCTTGTTTTATTTTGTATTGTGTTTTTTTTTGTACATTACGTACAACATGACTATAGCAACTATGAATTTACCTGCTCCACAACAGTTCATGGTGAAGGACTATGAGGTTTCAAGCCAAAGATGGGAAGAATGGAGAGACTACCTCATCAATCACCTTGACACATTTAAAAGCAAACAATTACCTCCCGAAAGGAAAAATATTTTTTTACTATATTGTTTTGGTCCTTGAGGTTTGAGAGTGTATAATAGAATTCAAAAGAAAACTGAAGGTGAAGGTAATGTGTTCTCACAAGCCATTTCAGATCTTAATGCATATTTTGCAACTACTGTTTGTAAAGCTGCGCATAGGTTTAATTTTTACCACCACAAACAAGAGCAGGGTGAGAAGGTGGAGGATTACATCGCTTCTCTCAGAAGGCTAGCTTTGTCATGCAAGTTCGGTGTCATTGAAGAAGAAGTAATCCGCGCCAACTGGTCATGGTACTGCAACAACCAGAACTTGCAAGACAAACTATGGATTAATGGTGACGCGAATTTACATGAAATTTCGGCCATCATTAGCAAGGCAGAATTAACCACTCGTGCAAAAACTGCCATTGCAAAAGCTAAGATTGATAGTAATGATGACACAGTTAAAATTGTCAGGAGCCCCAACCATACAAGTTTAGAAAAGGTTAAAAAGAATAATTATTTTCAACTGCCAAAAGAAAAAGTCAAAAACAGAGAACGCTCTGTCTCTGACATCAAAGGTATATGTTACTGTTGTGGTAGCACGCCTCATCTAGCCAATGACAGAAGATGTCCTGCTCTAGGCCAAAGATGTGCGTATTGTAAGATGTCTGGGTATTTTGCATGCGCTTGAGGCAAATCAAAATCTGTTAAGTGTATTGTGGATGAATATGAGCATGATATTGAAAGTACGAACTCAGATGAGGATGCTAATAAGGTGTGTTGTATAAACGACAATGAGTGCAAAAGGAAAAAAACAATTTGCGAAATAAAGGCGGGATGGGTACTAGTAACACTAATGGCAGACTCAGGCTCTCCCTACACTATAGTAAATAAAAACATGTGGGAAGAGTTATTTTGTACAAACATTGGCAACCACCTTGAAAGTCCTGAAAATACGTCCTGTAAGCTACACTGGTGAACCCATATACCTTCTTGGTTTTCGCAAACTTACCTTTGAATTTAAAGGGACAGTAGCTATTTGCAAACTATATGTATCTGTAGTAGGACCATGTGTTCTGGGTTGGTGGGATCAAGGTGAACTCGGAATACGTCTTGATCCCAATTGCCCAGATCTCGTGTTAAGTATTGATCCTCCACAAGAATACCAAAGTGAAGATTTGACTAGTAGATTTCCTAAAGTTTTCTCAGGGGATATCGGTGTACTCAGAGGTTTTTTCCTTGAGATTGTGCTCAAGGACTGTGCTAAAGCATGCATCCATAAGGTTAGGAACATTCCGCTAAGTGTCAAAGACAAAGTGGTAGAAGAACTAAAAAAAAGTAGTGGCTACAAATATTATTGAAAGTATTGAATCATCCGATTGGGTTGCTCCCCTTGTCGTCGCATGCAAGGCCAACGGAAAAATCCGTTTTTGTGTGGTTTTGAGGGAAATAAAAAAAAATATCTTCATTGATGTATTTTCTTTTCCGGAGATATCCGAACTACAATCAGCAACAAAAAACATGGTATGGTTCTCTACTATAGACTTAACGTCTGCGTACCACCAAGTTCCTTTGCATGAAGAGAATAGGCGTCTTACAACTTTTGTCACTCCCATTGGCATCTTCTAATTTAAATGTGTTCCTTTCGGATTGGCATCAGCTGCCGCTATGTTCCAACGCATCATGTACCAGTTGTTCAAGGATATGAAAAACGTACTGTTTTTTCAAGACGACATTCTCGTCATGGGGAAAGATTTAGAGGAACATAACAAAGTTTTAAGCAAAGTCTTACAACTTCTGGAACGTAAAGTTTTGACAGCTGAAAAATGTAAATGTAAAATCTCCACGAAAAGTGTAACATACCTAGACCATGAAATTAGCGCTTTTGGTATCCGCCCTAAATCAGTACTTATTGATGCAATCAAGAAAGCACCCTCTTCTCAGAATAAGGAAGAAGTTAGACCTTTCCTTGGGTTGGCTATATTTTATTCTAAATTTGTGTATAATTTTGCAGGCAAATTGTATTGCATTAGACTATTGTTGAAGAAGGGTTGTATCTTTTCCTGGTCGGATGAATGTCAAGAGTATATGGATGGTATAAAGAAAGATATCTGCTCTGCTCCAGCACTACAAGGTTTTGCAACAAACGTAATAGTTATATCACTACAGATGCCAGTGGGATAGGCCGGGCTAGGAACAGTACTTTTTCAGTTACAAAGCGATGGATCTGAGTGTGTAGTCACTTTTGCGTCAAGGGCTCTTACTCCGACGGAAGAAAAATATTCTATAGTAGAGAGAGAAGCTCTAGGTTGCTTATGGGGACTTAAGCATTTCAGGCAATTATTATGGTATACTTGTGTCACTTTACACACAGATCACAAACCCCCTACTAAAGTTCTCACATCACAAGGTCTCAACAATGCTTTTGCTAGAATTTCTCGTTTCTCTGCACAACTCTTGGATTTTATTTATGTTATTTACGTCCCTGGCATTCGTAATCGAATTGCGGACTTTTTAAGGAGATGTCCCTTACCTGTTGGTAAAGACTCTGGTGATGATTGGGACCAGTGGTTTGTTGCTAGTATTTGCAACTATTTCTCACGATAACTGGGAGAGTAAGATTTCTCAAGATGAAGAACATGCGGAGATCTTTCGTGATAAAATTATTAACTTGTGTCACAAAGGTTATTTAAAAATCGTCAAAACTAAATGCAGTACTAAGCAGTCGTATTGGTTGCCTGGGGTTGACAGAGACATTGAAAGAGTTGTCCGGGACTGTTGTGAGTGTACCAATTCAGATAAAAGTTTAACCACGTTCAAACCTAATTTACCTCCCATTGCAGTTCCCGACATGCCTTGGGAAAGGATAGGTGTTGCCATTTCTAGTCTGGTTAAAACCAGAGAGGGTTAACAGAAATACATTTTTGTGGCAATTGACCAGTACAGGATTGTGGAGAAAGCGGATTCTGACAGTCTGTTGTATTATCTGGGTGATGTGTTTGCTAAGGAGGGTCTTCCTAAGGATTTGATTTCTGATTATGGTGGGCAATTTGTTGGTGAAAGATTCAAGAACTTTATAAAGGAAACTGGAATTGTACATAGAACCACATCTTATTATCACCCAGAAGGGAATGGAAGCGTTGAGCGCTTTAATAGAGTTATTAAAGGCCTTATTGAACTTTGTTATAGTAATGAAATGGATTGGGAGGTTGAATTGAGGAAAACAGTAGGTGCCTACAGAGTTACCAAATGTCAATCCACAGGTCACTCACCATTTGAACTAATGAGAGGATGTTCTGCCGGGACCAAAGACAACATGGGTTGGCTTGGGTGCACTAAGATTGTTCCTTTGAAAAGGTTAAGCACTCTCTACAAACTAACCAGAGTCGTTTAGTTGAGACACACATGGATATTAATAAAAGGAAGAAAGTTAGTTTTTTAGGTGGGAGACTTTGTTAAGGTTAAGTTGGGGAGAATTGTACGCAAGGGTGAGAGATCATTTTCAGCTCCCCTCAAAGTGGTCAAAATCCTGTGTAATTCTGCACTTTGAGCGATGGTAAGGTCTGGAATGCTAACAGGATAGCTTTATATAAAGGACGTAAGGAGGTTGAGCACGGTAATGTTAAACGGTCTATTAAATATGATTGGATTTATGATATCAATGACACTGTTATTACTGAAAATCCCTCCTACACTGAGCCTGTGGTGATTAATGATGGTGAACAACATTCTAGACCCACCACCTCTGACGCACAAGGTATGTGTGCGTCTGAGGCTGTAGTGGTGGTTCCTCGCAACAAACATATATGCTCCAAGCCCAAGCGATTGGAGGATTATGTTATACGTTAACAGAAATGTATTATACTTATTATTATTTCTTTTTTATTAGAAAGAGGGGGAAAGTGTAGTGTTGGTGTGCTCATGTACTCGAGCAGTCTTGTGGTGATCTGTGGAAAGCTCGAGTGCATGCGCTATCTGACGGTGGGTTGGGGATGTTCTAGAGTTGTACTGGAACGTTGATGGAAACTGTGACTGGCGGCTGTGCCCACACTCTTCTGCTGTCTAAAGGGGTTTACACTGAAATAAAGAAGTTCATCCTTACAAACAGTGGGCACCCCTAGATGTGACCTCTCCGAGACAGGAATTACGAGTGGATATGCACCCTCAGTTAAGATGAATTCCATGCACCCCGAGAGTGAGCACATATGCTGTACCCCCTGACCATTGGCTACTTTGCTTCAGCACTACAGCGCATAGAACTGACTTTTTGTGTCTTTGGCTTCAATGTGCGATATGCTGTTGAACTTTTGTAGGCACAGCTTGGTTGTGAGCGGTGTGGGGGCCCCACACTGTGACCTGGACTGTACCTGGGCAGCATCCTTTCACTGGCAGAGAATCACTTGGTTCATGCCACAACATTTTGCCTATTGCTTGAAGACGGTCACCATATTGTCATGTCAGCACTGACATTTACAACATGTTGAAAGCACACAAAACTGTAAATGATGTTGTGTATCAGAATGATACACAGATCGACAGACTTGCTGCATACTCATCTTGGGATGTCTCCCATTAAAAAAAAAATCAGATTGGAACTTCTTCCAAAATCAGAATTTAAACGAAATTAGGACATGAAGAGTTTTTCTAACAATATCAAATTGAGCAACGTCATTAAACAAAAAGAACAGTAATTAGTCCGTTCTCTTCAAGAAACTTTTCTTGCATGTTTCTAATCATATGAAAGAACAATTCAAAACTCCAATCCCATGCATTTCAGGCAACCATGTGCCTTTCTTCAGGGAAAAGCAGCTGAAAATAAATAATAACATCAATTAAGGAAACTCGTAAAAAGAGACATCATAGTTCATGAACATCTATCTTACTCTGTAAACCAAACAGTCTATAACTAAATCTAAAACTCATGCATTAAAGAGATACCATCAAAAAAGGATACTGAACGCAAAAAGAAAAACCCTGATTAACAATAGTGAGGAATAAAATATTGTGCAACAAACCACTAATCCAAGTGCCTACGTGCCACCAAATGTATGCAAAATCAACCAGGAAATATTAACCCCATGTGTAATCGTTAGAACCAGGAGCCACCACGGAATTTGTGTTAAATATGTTCGTGCACTATGCCCGGAACGTGCAACAGAGGTCGATAATGTGACAGCTTTATGTAATGTGTAAAATTGAACTGACATCAATCCCAATAATTAATCTAGAAGCAGTACCACATGCCTCTCTGTTTTTTAGCGGTTAGCGATCTGCATATTATGTGCTACTGAAAATAATAAACGATAAAGGGAAAAGTGCACAAACCACATCGTGTAACATGCATATCAAAATAAATATAAAGAAAAAGTGATCCACCTAAAAAAGCACAAAAGGCTTACCTAAATGGCTTCATATGACTGTATATAATGCTAAGCATGCTCCTCTCACCAAATGCCAAAGCGCTGTCATAACCCCAATTATATCTATATGTGATACAGCTCCGACTTTCGTAATTTCTGTGAAACCCGAATGTGTGTTCTAACCTTAGGCAGCACAATATTGAAACTGGTGCAAATAGAGGACAATGTCCAAGAAACAATTTAAAAATACCAAAAGAGAACAAGATTGACCACAAACCCTAAATGTGAGAGGTGATGAAACTAAAAATACCGAATTGGCCTATGTATCAAAAACAGTGCATATATTTGCATAGCATTAATTTCTACAAAACAAGCCAAACATTCATCATGTATTACTAGACAGTTTCCCTGGCCACACAAGATAATTCTAAAAGTAATAAAATGTATAAGAAACATGACATTTCAAGTTTGTCATTTAGTTCAAATAATTGCAATGTGTTCAGGTTTTTCATCCAAAAAAATTCTCTGAAGGAATCTTTTGTTGGTATTTGTTTCCTTAGTTGATGGATATGGTGTATGAATTCTTGCCAATGGTTGGCTACACTTAAAGATTTCAGTTTAAGACGACTATTACTTTTATGTTCAGCGATTCTCACTTTGATCTTAAGGGTCGTCTTATATATATACAACAGGCCACAAGGACACATCAGAGAGAAAATGCAGTTATGTGTGTCACAATTAGAAGTATGTTTTAAGGTAATACTGTATGCACAATGAGGGTGGGTTAAAACGTTCCCAACAATTAAATTGTTACAGTGATGCAATTTCCACATCTAAATGTACCTTTCCCAATGGGGACTGGTATTGTCGGCTTTCAAGATTTCTTTCAAATTTATCGATTTTTGACAAGTGAAAATGGCTTCTCCAAATACAGATTACCAACATTTTTTTCACTTTGTATAATTTTCCACCTTTCGAAGATAATATTCTTAATTTGTTTGGAACTGGTGGGAAACTTTGAAATAAATGTAATCTTGTTTGTGATTTCTTCTGGTGCTATATTAACAAAGACTCTGCTTTTAGTTTGTAAGCGAAATATTCAACCTCCAATGACAGCTTCAGGATATCCCCATTTGGTAAACTGCTCCTCATATTCTTGTAAAGAATGTGCAAAAGAACTTTGTTCTGATGTTATTCATGTAATCCCTATGAATTGAGAATTTGGGAGAAGATTTTTCAAAAGGTCTTAGATGAAAACTTGAGTAAAAGCAAACTGTTGTTTCTGCCCGTGTTTTTGCAAAACATCCCTGTCTGTATATTTCGACATCCAAAAGTGCTCATGTCTTTTTCTATTGTATGATTGAAATGAATATTGAGATATCTGGAATTTAGTCAAGTAATATTGTCCTGTAGACCCAGGTACGAGCCCTACCACAAAATGAAAATAACATCTATATATATCAAGTACATTTTCAAGTGTTGACTCCAAGTAACTTTGCTATAAATATAAGCAGATTCAAATTTGGCCATGAAAATATTAGTATTACTGAGAGTCCAAGTAAATCCCATTGATGTACCATTTGTTTTTAAGAAAAAAGCTACAGCGCCATTCAAAATAACTGTGGTACAAACAGAAAGGGAAACATCCCTTACAACGCAACTTTTACCACGCAGTGCCTTTACGACGCAACTTTTACAACGCAAACCATTACACCGCATTGCGCTGGGGGGCGCTCTAGGATAGGGAATAAGTTTAATTTACTATCCAACACCTTCCCTAGTGTCCACGGGGACTGGAGCTGGAATAGTAAATTAAACTATTCACTATCCAGCACCCCAAAGCGCTATGCGTTATAAAGGTTTTCGTTGTAAAAACCGCGTTGTAAAGGCATGCGTGGTAAAAGCATGCGTTGTAATGTCATACATCCAACAGAAATGTAAGAGCTAAATGAGAAACACCTTATTTGCTAGTAGGTCTCAGCAAAGCCCATTCTATGGCCTTTATTCCATCCTGATGGGAAATGGACAGGTAAAAGACATTGACATCAATAGTACAAAGCCGGATCTCTTGTTCAAACCCACAATCAATGTTTGGCAATCTATTAAGGAAAGCGGTTGCGCCTTTCACATACGACCTCAGAACCTGTGCAACAGGTTGAAGAAAGTAGTCAAGGTACTTCCCTAGAGGTTCATGAATGGAACCCCATCCTGCTTCAATTGGTCTGTCGCATGTCCCGAGCATGGTGCACAAACGTGTAACACACATTTTGTGGTGGCACGTGGTTCTAATGATTACAAATGGGGTTAATTTTATTTGGTTGATTTTACATACTTTTGGTGGCATGTGTGCATCCAGGTAAGTAGTTTGTTACACCATGTTTTACTCGCTATTGTTTACCAGGCCACTTCGTCTGTGTTTATTGCAGTCAGTATCCTTCTCTTAAGGTAACTCTGATTTAATGTATGTGTTTTAGAGTCATTGATAGCCGGTTTAGTTTACAGAGTAAGATACACGTTAATGTACTATGAGATCTCTTTGTATGAGTTTCCTTGATTGATGTTATTCCGCATACAGTCAAAACTTTATTCGGCTTACCAAGCCATAAAAGGTCAAAGCAAAACACACATAATACATACAATTCATATCAAGCATATAACAATAATCACAGAAATATTACATCCATAACAACAGAAATATCTCAATAGTAACTCGACACGAATCAAGTTAACCATATATCTTCCTGACACTCGAAGACTCTCTAAAAAAATTAAGAACAGCATGGCAAATATCTAAAGAATCAAGATGCAGTAAAATCTAAAACATTCCTGATAATAATTAAAACTACACGAGCGTAGAAAAGGAAGTAGGAATATTACTCTTACAGATTTATAAAGTGAACAAAAAAGTAAACAGTGCAATGTGCTTTGTCCTGAGGCATTATCGTCTAGGCAGGAGGGGAGGCTCTCGAACCCCCCCCCCCCCCCCCCCCCCCCCACTCCCCTTTGTGGAAAAGCCTATAAAAGATGCAGTATCACAAAATGGAGCCTAGTTAGGTAAAACCTATATTGGGAATTTTTCATTTGGAGACTGCAATATATCATCTCCTATCTATGTGCAATATCATGGTAATTTGCCAGGGAAACGGAGTAATTTTATGCCTGTGCTTATGCGGCACCTGTTCAAAGGAGGCAGACGTTATGTGAGTTTTAGTAGTGCGAGAAGTGCGCACAGGATCACTGATCGCTCCTTAGCTCCCAAACCCCTGATGGTAAGTTTAACATATACAATCCATGGTATAACCTCAGCGTTGTTTAGGGCCAAACAATCTTGGAGAATATATTTAGAAAATTCAAATGTAGGTGTTTGTCAAACTTTTACCCATAATAGTAACAGGGCAAGTTTCCAAAATAATTTTGTCCCACCCCCGAATGACAGAAAAAGGTTGATGTTCCCTGTGAAGTAATCAAAATTCTTCGGAGGAAACTATTTTCTATTTTGTAATCTGGAACATTCAGAGTACACCAGACCCAAGCCCCTTATATTGCGATTGAGAGTAATTTAACTCTGTAGAGGGTAATTATTTCCTTCCAAGTCTGTGGCCTAACTCCGCTGCAAAGCAAACAATTATTTTGATGGCACTGTTTGTTTGTAGCACCCTTAGCTACATCAGAGTGTTCCAATTTAATTGTGAGTTAAATTGTAAGCCTAAATACCAAAAACTCTCAGCTTTGGTGATGAGTTCTCCTTGAAGTAAAAATCTTTTACATTTGTTAGTTTTTAGGGCCTAACGAACAGGATGGCATCATCTGTGTGGAGAAGGGAGGGGATAAAGCGGGTACCAGCTCTTGGGAAATTCAGTTTCGTTTGCAGTAAGTGGGCTTCTAGGCCATTTATATGGCCGAGAAACAGAAATGGGGCTAAGATACAACCCTGCCGTTCCCTCTGGGTGGAATGTACAGAAGATGTACGCTTGCACCATGGACCAAAACTGATCCTAACCGAAGTGCTCCAATGCAGTCTCCGAAGAAGGGCGCCCAGGGGTACTTCCACCACCACACTATCACGCATGTCCCACCACTTGGAACAATTGACAGTATCGAAAGCATTCTTTTAGCTCCTTTTCCCTGAAGAAAGGCACATGGTTGGCTGAAATGCATTGAAATGGAGTGTGGAATTGCTGTTTCATATGTTTAGAAACATTTATTGAACAGAATGGACAAATTACTGTTTATGTTGTTTAATGACATTGCTCGATTTGTTGAGAAAAGAATTTTACGTCCTAATTTTATTAAAATTCAGATTTTTGAAGGAATTCCTGAATTATTCATAGTCTGATTTTTTTTTTAGTGCAAGACATCCCAAGGCCAGTGCGCAGCATGTCTGTTTATCAGTCTGATGCACAGCATCTTTTACAATTTTTCTCTACAGTGCTTTTGATCAGGGGACACGTTTGCTTCTGCACCAAAAATAATATGAAGATAAGTTCAGTCAACGTTTATTTGGAGTAAAAATATTTTGTTTCAGTATGGCCCTTTGAGGATAATATTTTCTGAAAGCAGGCAAAACTCACGTTTGAGGAAAGAAAATCACTGAGGGCAGTTGAGCCTGAGTCAATGTATGATGACACTTCTACTTTGGGGCACACAAGCGCGGCTATGGAGGACATGAAACTTATATTGCTAGAAATAAAACAAAACAATAAGGTGAGATGGACATTGTGACTCTGCGCTTGGACCGTATGAAAGAGCACCATGACAGGCATGATAAGACTTGATGGCACTCAGCAACATATCTCTGTTCTTGACGACACTGCGAAATCTACAAGTGCTTCACTCAACTGGAGTGCAAAATTGTTTGTGGAATCCAGCATGGAATGTGTAGATTTAGAGGAGTCCTCAACACTCAACAATATTCACATTGTTGGAGTTACTGAATCCATGACTTTTCTAATCTGGAAATCTTTGTGAAAACCCTTCTTTCCAACATTATTTGGTAGGAAGAAATTCTTGGAGTACTTCATTGTGGAGAGAGTGAACAGGACCCTGGCTGAGTGGCCTCTGCAGGTGGCCCTTGAAAGACCAATTATTGCCAGCCTTTTTAATTTCAAGGATCATGATCTTGCCAAGCGACTGGCCAGAGAGAAGAAAATATTTGAATTTTAATGGGCTGAAATCGCCTTTTTCCCAGATATTATGCTCACTGGTGCAAGTGACTAGGAGATCCTTCATGGAGACCAAAAGGGTGCTGCATGCTGTAAACCTCAATTACTCTATGTTATATATACCCTGCCAAGCAACACATAAATGCGGGTGGCTGCATGTACTTTTTCACTAAGGCAGAGGAAACTCTCAATTTCTGTAAGAAATGTGTTTAAAAAAACGAAATGAGCATTGAATGTCATTTTTCTGCAGGAGGGGACTTCCAAGGCCCAAGGATTGATATTCAAAAGGTTGCATTGCTTCTTTCTGCTCAGGTAATGTTTCAAGTGTGTCCTATGACAGCAAAATGAATAAGTACTTCTGGAAGTGCTGGAGGAGGGCAGGTGGATCTTTGAACAGTATGCATAAGATTGTAGCATGCTTTCTATTATGAGTTTCCTCAATGTCTGATAACTGTGTGGATGCAAGCGGGTGGCTGCGGGGGTGTATGCCTCTTAGTGCAACACTCACTTAGTAGCTACAAGTTACTCAACTGGTTTTAGATATTATGGGTGCGTCCAATGTTAGTTGAGGGATACAGTGTGCATCGTAAGGGAGATGGAAAAAAGGTTTGGTTGTAGAATATAAGTTGGCAATCAAATATGACTGGTATCATATTTGTCATAAAGCTTACAACCATTATTTTACTACAACACAATAATACGGTTTTAGTGGCCTACTTAATTAGGGCCAAGATGGATACAGTTCTCCAACAAAAGATGCACTTAGACCTGAGGAGTCCCCAAGAGTTTGCCCTGAAATGGGCCTGTTCAGGTCCTTCTTTTCTTATCGCTCATATATAAATGGGTCAGGAAATGTGCCCAATTTGCCCCATTAGATATACAAACTGATCCCAATAGCAGATCATTAGTGATACACTGCTGTTAATATATATGGCCCAAATATTTAGTCACCCCGTTATTTCAAGAAATGTTACATTTTGTAGCAAAATTATGAGTGCTCAAACTAGATATGGGGGGGGGGGCTTCAATTTGGCACTGGACGTTTTGTTACATAGATTAAGTCCATCATTTGCTTAGTATCCTAGGCAGGTTAAACTACTAATATGAATATTGACTAAGTATGCCCTCTAGCATATTTTGAGGGTTGAGAGAAAGTTTTTCCTTTTAGTCATCAGTCCTTGATTCAAGATTAGACTACTGGTTCCTTGAAGCAGATGCCACAGATTGGCCTACTAATATAGAAATAATTAGTTAAATGCAGTTTCCATTTGGACGTGTAATTTATACTGCTATTACATTTTGTTAACCCAGGGCCTTTTACTAAAATATACTACTTATCTAGAACGACTGTAATTACATTTTGTTTTATGAATGTACTTTTTAATTTAAACGTTATTGTGTGTAAATGTTAAAGATTGTGCTTCCTAAATAGTGTCCATGCATGACAAAGACCTGTAACATCTTACACAAAGACAAAGATGGGGAGGGAGCATAATGCATGGCATAGCAAAACACAATTCACCCATACGAACTGTGGTAAATGCAGTTCACATTAGTTGAAAGTCTTTAATATTCACCATTGTTGGTGTAGTCAGTGTTATCCATCTTTAGACGATTTTCAGTATATTTGACATCTTTCAGCAGAGGGTAACAACTTAAATGTGGTGGTGCTGGCAATGCTGCTCACAGTCTTCTCAGATGTCTGCAGTAGTCCCAGAGCGCAGGTGCAGCCCTGAGCTCAAAAATGGGCCAATAACAAAAAGAGGTGGCACACTTCTTGGCATACCAACACACAAAGGCGGTCACTATTGTTTGGCTAACATGGTTTGTGGCGAAATTCTCCAGTATTGCAGTATTTTAAGATAGCCCCTTCTTAGTGTGTTGTGATCGGCTAGCCTGTGTAATCCGAGTTAACTCATGCAATAAGATTGTAGACTTTTCCTTCAAATTTTCTAGGGCATCTCACCGCCCAGGTGTTGTGATGAAAGGAGCCCAAGGTAAGTCGTGACTCCCTCTGGTGGAACACCTGTTAAGACCAATGAGAGCCTGGTAGCACAGACTTCTCTTCCAAACGACAAGCCATACTCCTCCAAGAAAGAACCTCTTTGAAGACCTACATGAGTTATTCCACATCATCTCCCTGGAAAAAGTAAAAAACGTACAACAACATTTTTAAAAGATTTATAGCTGTGCTACATTGGCTTACATTTGCTTACTTTTTTATTCCTCTATTTTCATTTATTCTCTTTGTTCTCGCTTTTGCTCTCCTCCCTATTCTCTTCTTTTTGTCTTTTTTCCCTCACACTCCCTTTTTTTTTATCTGGTTTCTTCTCTCTTAATATCTCTCTTTATTTTGTACTCTCTCTGGCTCCAACCTGAAGGACAAGGCGTTCTTCCTCTAATGTACTCCAAGAATTCTTTCCCGTCTGACAATTCCTCACCTTTTTTACTTCTCTTTCCTACGCCTATGTAATCCTCCCCAACGAGTCTATTCAAGGTCTTTCAGTAAAGGATGGAATTTAAGGAGATCTTCCTGTTGCATCTTCCCTATTTGGGCCTGTTAGAACTAGGTATGGCCTGGGCCCATAATCTTTCTTTTCTCCTCCCTCCTATCCTCCGGTAAATTCTTATTACTCAATCCTGGGTGGACACCCTACATTGTTTGTTTGGTTATAAAAGTAACTTCAATGTGTTTCTCCTCTGTCGCTCTCGGGTAAACTTTGAGTAATACTCAATGGGGGTTTAAAACGGCCTACAATGGGTTGCTTCTCTAATACTTGTGCATAGTTTTTCCTAACTTGCTCTCCGTCACTCCCGGTGGCCACCATACAATACACCTTGGTGGTTTAACAGTACCTCAATAGACTTCTCCTTTGTCTCTTCAATGTAAAATCCATATAATGTACCATGTGGTTTAACAGTGACTTTATTAGGTTTCTCATTTGCTGCACCAGGGTAGACTCCATTAAATAGCCCTTCACTACTTGCTTTGACTTTTCCGGCAGCAGTCTGAGGGAGAGAGACTTCAGTTCCCACAGCGCAAAGCGGCAGGAGCCGCCGACAGAGTCAATTCACGCCAGGAGGCGCATTTAAGGCCGTCCGGGCTGCTGCAGCATGGGAGCCCTTCACTATTTGCTTTGACTTTTCCGGCAGCAGTCTGAGGGAGAGAGAATTCAGTTCCCACAGCGCAAAGTGGCAGGAACCACCAACGGCATGAGGCGCATTTAAAGCAGTCCGGACTCCCGCAGTGCGGACGCGTGCGGGGCACGTGCCCGGGCCTAGGGCAGGCCCGTCTGCGCCCCTTCGCGGCTGCACGAGGTTGGGCTGGGCCCCGTCTCTTGGCTTGGTGATACAGCCACACTCGTCCCCTGGTGGGCCACTTTTTATTACAGGAAAAAGGATGGGGAAAAGTAAACTAACCATGCCATCTGCCAAGAACCGCCCACTAACCTCCACCATCACTAGCTTCCTCACCACTGCCATGGGGCCATTAATAGCTAGATCGAATGTTTGGAGGAGAGACCGGTGGCTACAAAGCGGGCTCTACACACAATTTCCCTGTTAGAATCAGCCAGTCCATCACAGAGTCAGCAACACAGGGGGCTCTAACCCACCCACGGCTGACATAAAACCCAATGACCCTGAAGATTCCAACATTATTCAACAAGGTTGCTCTCTTGACATCTTATGCCCCCTCCTCCCAAAAAGGGAAAGGCATGCAGCAAATCAAAGAGAGAGGTATTGCCACCTGTAACCCGAAAAAAAACGTTGGGTCCCACCGCAAGGAAGAGTGCAAGGGCACCTGATTTGGAAGCTGACTTAGGTTCCAAGGACCAGGGAGACACACTGTTGCATGCTCAGTTTGTTAGTTCCCAGGAAATAATAGTGATTTCCCTTCTTGACCCTTTTTAGGTCTCGGCTATAACGCACTTGAAAAGCGCATTCTCGCCAGAGAACTATAGTTGGCATCTCAGCAGTCTGAGAACGCCGAAGGGAGACAAGACCTGGCCGCGCGCAGCGTTTTTCCATAGGATAACGTTGTGCGCGCGGCCAGGTCTTGTCTCCACGGCATGCATGGCAGGCCGGATCGTGTCGCGCGCCTCTGTGGAATGCAGGGGGAGTCTGCATACCAGCGCGCTGCGCTGATAAACAGGCAGGTTTTTTTTTTTTGTCGTCCGTCTGCATGTTAGTAATGTCGGCACTAGAGACACGGTGAATTGTGCAACCCATAGACGCACGCTATTCTTGTCTGAAGTAACACAACGTTATGGAAAGAGCAGTACTTTTAATCATCTGAAAAGTGAGAGAGAACAGCAGCTTCTTGTGAACCACAGAAGGGCACGAGGCACCTACAGTACACCACATTGTTCACAGAGCTGCAGCCCTCTGTCTACAGCGCGCTGCCGTTCTGCACACCACAAAGTTAAATATACTTAATGCACAGACCCCGTGGAATCCCACCGGGGCCCCCTGTGCTGGCTGGATCTGCCATTACTAATCACAGGGCTTAGAAACCGTCGGATTTAGCAGTGGCACAATAACAAACAGCTGCGCAACGAAGACACGACGGTCAAACCAAGGTGCACGACCCTCGCGCTAAAAAACACGTCCCGCGATCCTATAGAGTCTCGGTCTGGGATGCTACTGACAGATCTCTTCATGTACCGTGCTCGCCACAGACCGCAGGGGCTGCTTAATTTACAAGTCTTCATTCGTGATGGCCATCTGACAGGCAGTTTTGGGGCTGCGATCCTATAGGGTCTCGGTCTGGGATGCTACTGACAGATCTCTTCATGTACCGTGCTCGCCACAGACCGCAGGGGCGGCTTAATTTACAAGTCTTCATTTGTGATGGCCATCTGACAGGCAGTTTGGGGCTGCTGTGAATAACATGCGCCTGTTTCACAGACAGAGGCACAGCCTGCAGCCATGTGTCCGGCATGTGTTATGGTGATTAGATATTTAGAAGGCGGGTCCGAAACGAGGTTTTTAGTAATCTCTCTGGGAATTTTACATAAATATTGACAGCAGACCAGGACACGCTGGTCCTTTAGCGCGGCTGTTACTTTTTATTTTTTATTTTTTTATATTGTATTTATTGAGATTTGAAAAAAAACAGCAAAGCGTCTACAGTTGTTACAGACACATATATGCATTTTCTGGAATTCTTTACAAGTTAGGCAAAGGCATCCTGTAAAATGTAGTTTAACCAGCACTTTTTGCACCTGACTTTTTTTAACTGAAGGCAACAGCAAAACAATTCGGAAGAATTGAAAAGCCACACTGACCCAGCCAGGAATCCAGTTTGTCACTTTCAACTCGCGGAGCGCACATATATAAACTTTGATATATATAGGCGCCTGCACCCTCTTCTTGGCACTAGACCGCTGCTGCCCATATAGCATGGTTTGTGTACTGCCTCCTTCCAGTTAGCGGCCAGAGGCTCCAGGTTGACGATGGCTGAGTAACATCGCCGAACTCAAGTGACAATGTATTAGATTAAAAAAACCTCCGTTCGGAAAAGTGCACCTTGAAGTCCATTTCAACACCACCACTCCCATGCACACACAGACACCACCACTGCCATGCACACACAGGCACCACCACTGCCATGCACACACAGACACCACCACTGCCATGCACACACGGACACCACCACTGCCATGCACACACGGACACCACCACTGCCATACACACACGGATACCACCACTGCCATACACACACGGATACCAACACTGCCATACACACACGGATACCACCACTGCCATGCACACACACGGATACCACCACTGCCGTACACACATGGACACCACCACTGCCGTACACACACGGACACCACCACTGCCATGCACACACGGACACCACCACTGCCATGCACACACGGACACCACCACTCCCATGCACACACGGACACCACCACTCCCATGCACACACGGACACCACCACTCCCATGCACACACGGACACCACCACTCCCATGCACACACGGACACCACCACTCCCATGCACACACGGACACCACCACTCCCATGTAGACACGGACACCACCACTCCCATGCACACACGGACACCACCCGTGCTTAATTTGTAAAAAAAAAAAAGTGGCAGGGCTTTCATTTTTAAAAAATTAAGTGAAAGGGCACTCGTCATGAGGCTACTGTAGTTTGCCATACACATTACGCGACTTTGAACTATTGGCATTGTAAATGACAATGACTTTTATTTATGTTTTGGTTTTTAAAACATAAATAAAAGACCTTGCCATTTACAATGTGAAGACCTTAAAGTCGCGTTCATTTACAATGCTAATAGCTCTAACTTTTGCAATGCCGAGACCGTTGCATTGTAAATGCTTGTTTAAGTATCCTTAACAGCACTGACACTTCGCTGAAAATTTTGATAAGCTCTAGTCTCTCGAGTTTAACTACTGGGACCAACAATGCAACAGACGTTGACCCTCTGCTCATGTGTTGCGCTGCTTTCCCCCCCAGAGGTCAGTTTTTCAAGATCTGGATCCGGCACCAGGACGCCACTCTAACATTACAACTAATACTCCATATTGCTCTTCTTAATCTCGAGCACATGTTGTATCTACCTCAGTGGCTGGTGGAGGCCACCCAACAATTTTAATGGGACAAACAATGCCGGTAGCTCTGAATCAGTTGTCAATTGCCACTTTGAATTAAGGTAAAAATCATGCTAGAATCCTTCACCTCCCACCGGAAGCAACTCCGCAGGTTATAGTCCTCAAGAATGTTTCACCTCGGTCACCTAACAAAGAGGAAGACTTGCCACAGCTAAGGAATTAAACTGTACACTGGCTAGCAAAAGCCACTGACTGGTCGAATAGGGAAGACTTATTTAGGAACATAAATAATGTTGAACAAGTATCATGGGTGGGCAAACAACCTAAAACCGATGTAGGCGATTGTGTTGTTGTTAATTTTAAAAACATGTCATTGGTACATTCTTTTATGGATAGGCTCGCTCTATTGGTGTAGAAATGCCAGTGGCCCTATTGTGGCAGTACCCCTTGGATATTTTTTTAAGCCAAGTTTACAGGTCGGGTGGAAGTCACATCATGTAACTCGCAATGCCCCGCATAACTTTGTTATATCAACTTTTCAGCGTTTTTTTTCCCTTGATCATGTGGATTTACTGCACTATAGGGTGTGGGCAACTGTACTGACCATTAATTGTGATTCAGGCATGATAGACACTGAGGGTAGCAATGGTAGAACTGTCATGTCAGCGACTAATGGTCCGGCACATGTAGGTAGCCCTGTCCTCTCTGACTTGGTAAGGATACCACTGGTGGAACCCGTTAATATTTTGCCAGCTGAGAAGGCCCAATATATGGCGTCTCCAAATATAGCCCAGAAAGGCTGGGCGTGGCTTTGCGGGCTTGCATGGCGGACGCTGCCTAGAGGAGCTCCGTCTTGGCCCGATAATCATCCGCCAAACTATCCTGTTCTCCGCCTCCTACCGCTGCTAAAAGTGCGGCCCAGCTTGTGGAACCTGCGGGGCACCCTCGGAGGATACTTTCAGCAGTTGGGGGACCCTGGATGCCGGGAGGCGAGGCAAAACGCTTCGCGGCCTAGTTTGGCGCCGCGCAGCCGGGGCCTCAAGTTTGGCGCTCCCCGGGTCCGGGACATTGTCGGCGGCCACATCCTCAGAGACGGGACCCGGAGGTGCGTGGAGGTCCGGCTCTGCTCCTGATCCTCGACAGAGGCCCTAAAGACCACTGTGGCAGGCGCTGGATGCCAGGGACGCTCCATTTTGGGGTAAGCCCGCCGGGGGGCCCCGGAGGCGTGGGGCCTAGTCGCTGACCCTCGGCTGGGGGATAGAGCCTGGCGGCGCCGGCGCTGCGGTCTGGGCGCGCCTGGCTTGTGCACCCGGAGCGGCGGATCCCTTTCTACTTGGGCTGCACCTAAGGGTCCTTGCGGTGGCATTGGGGTGCTGATCCCACGGGCGTGCCGTGGTAGAGGTGTGGCCTGTAGCCCAAAAGTTGTCGGGCAGGATTGGAGGTGCCTGACAGAGACCCCGGGACATATTTACACCTGCTGACCTACGGCAAGACCGGAGGGGCCTGTAGATCTGACAGAGGCTCGCTTGGCTGGCTACAGGCTCGTGGAGCGCTCTGGGAGGGCGAGTGAGGAGCCATTGGCGCGGACTCAGGAGCAGGGACATTGAAGGGCAACCGGCCTCCAAGATTGAACTCTCTGGTACTTTTGCCCAGGTGAAGACGATGCAACTACCATTAAGTCCACGGTGGGTCAAGGCGGGTGTGGGATCCGGTAAGCGGGATTGAGCGGGGCCACTCCGGGAACTGCGGAGTGCTGGAAGGGGAGTGGACGTCGACGAAGATACCCGGCGACTTAGGTGCCTGACCCCAGCAGACCTTGGGTAGATATTCCCGACGCGGTCCGTCATGACCAGAGGCGGAAGTGGTGGTGGAGCCTCGAAGCAGGGTCCGATTGATAAATTCACGAGACCGAATGGTGGCGCCGGGGCCGCCGGAAGCCAGCAAGCATCAGGGCCGGACAATGCGGCGCTTGTGGCAGCGATGACCCAGTCGCGAGATATGCTGGATGCGAAGATCGGGGCTGTGGGGGCAGATGTCACGCTGCTTCGCCAAGATCTACGGAACGCTGTGGCCCGCATCACGGAGGCCGAAACGAGAATAACTGGAGTGGAAGATGACGTGGCGATCCTAAAGAAAAAGGTGGCCAGCATGGAGGGACTCCAGAGGGGCTTGGAACTCAGGGTGGAGGACGCGGAAGGACGGGCCCGGTGGAACAACCTGAGGTTTGTGGGGTTCCCGGAGGGCTGCGAGAAGGGCAGCATGGAGAAGTTCCTGACTCAGTGGCTAGAGGGCTGGCTCCCGCCCGACTCTCTTTCCAGATGCTTCGTGGTGGAGCTGGCGCACAGGGCCCTTACACAAAAGCCGCCGGTGGGATCCCGTCCCCGGGCGGTGATCGCCAAATTGTTGAACTACCATGATAGGGACACTATCCTACGTCAGGCACGGGAGAAGGAGCTACTCGTGTATGACAACCACAAGATCCTTATCTTTCCGGACTATACTAGGCTCGTCCAGCAGCAGAGGCAGTCATTCACGGTGGCGAAGGCACGACTGCGGGATCTTAAACTTCCATATGCTCTACTATACCCAGCCCGCCTGCGAGTAGTTTATCAGTCCCGTACTTTGTTCTTTGATACCCCGGAGAAAGTGTTCCACTGGACTGATGAAACTGTGAAAATTAGGGTGCATACACCGCTGGGCCGGGACTCGGACCCTTCGTCGGGTGGGGCACAGGGGCAGACCCCCCGTCGATCCCGCAGCCGGAGCAATTGGAGGTCCAGGTCGCGGAAGCGCTCCAAATCCGGGGGTGTGGCGGCGAACAAGAAGGACGCCCCTGACCTGCCTCAGACGGACCCTTGATTCCAGACCTGTTGCATGGCTGATGTAAGGTACACTTGACCGGCTGAGATGCAGGATAGGATGGAGACACTTGGGGCCGAAGTCCTGGGACAAGCTGAACTGATTTACTGAGACTGCTGACTTATGGTGAACTTGATTGCTGGGGAAGGCAGTAGGGGGAGGGGGAAAGTTGTAGGAAGGGCAGACGGGTTTCGCCCTAGTTATGAGGTGTGTTCTGGGGATCCATTGGAGGGGGTGGCTCTCGGTTCCCCGTTGGGGACCAGGCCGCGATCCGACCGCGACAGGTGCTTCCAAGTTGGGAGGTGCGGGGTTGGGGGTGGTGGAGTGGGAGTTGGTGGTTGAGTTGGGATGGGGGGTTTGGGTTGCGATTAATCTGCTGCTGTCTGTATCTTGGGTTGTGTGCATGCTAGACCGTTGGGGCCTTAGTGGCTCATATAGTGCTATTATCGAATGTCGCCTGTTCAGAGTGAGGGGTGGGTAGCTCAAGGCACCATGCGCATTGTGAGTTGGAATGGGCGGGGGGTTCTAGATAAAGTGAAGCGGGGCGGTGCTCCGCGATGTTAAGAGAGCCGATGCTGATGTCTTAATGCTCAAGGAGACCCACCTACTGGGGACGAAAGTGCTTTGCCTCCAACGTTTTCCATGCAGGCTTTACAAGGGGTTCCCGGGGGGTTGCAGTCCTCATACATGACAGAATCTCCTTTACACATGAGCAGACTTGGTCTGAGCCACAGGGTAGGTACATCTTTGTCCAGGGGAGGGTCGGGGGAGATAGGGTGACCTTTGGCAGTGTCTACGCCCCGCCGCCGCTACAGTGGCCTCTGGTGGAGAAGGCTATGTCCCTTTGGAGTGGTATGCCAGACACCCTGGCCGTGGTTGGGGGTGACTGGAACGGCGTGATAGACTTGCGCCTGGATCAATGGCAAAGGGGGACGACTGACGTGGATGTAGATGTAGATGTGGAGGAACCCCCCACCAAACTCCGGGCCCTCGCCACGGGGTTGGACTGGACAGATGTCTGGAGGTTTAGGCACGGCGCGAGCCGAGAATACACATATTTCTCCTCAGTACATGGTTCGTTCTCCAGACTGGATTACTTGTTCGTCCCTAGGGGTCTGGCGCAAAGGATCGTGGCCTCTGATATCCTGCCAAGGGCTCTGTCGGATCACTCACCGGTGGCCCTTACCTTTAGAGTAGGCCCGTCTGGGGTTCCGTTCCGTTGGCGCATGTCTGGATGGCAGCTATTACAGCCCCCTATAGAGACCATATGGCTCGGGAAATTGACAGCTATCTGACCATCAATCATAACTCAGTGGATTCCCAGACGACCCTCTGGGAGCCCTCAAACCTACCCTACGCAGGGTACACTTATCCTGGTGTGTGGCGGCACAGGCGGAGAGGCGGCGGGATCTGGTGAGGCGGGAGGCGGAGCTGGAGGCGCTGGAGCGCAGATGTAGGGAGGAGAGTGATAGCTTGATAGGGCGCCGACTAGTCCTAGCCCAGCAGCAATACACAGCGGTCTTACTTGAGGAGGCGAGGCAGGCCTGGCTTGCCACTCGTAGTCGGGTGTGCCAATGGGGGGACAAGTCCTGTAAGATGCTACACCGCCTGTGTCATGGCACCGATCTCAGAGCCGTCGGATATTGCAAAGAGCTTTGAGACATACTTTGAGGGACTGTATGCGCCCCTGGAGTGCCTACCGGCTGAGACTGTTCAGCGGTTCATTGGTAACCTCCCCCAGCGGTCGGTCTCGGATGAGGTGCGAGACCTGTTGGACAGGCCCTTCACGGATGAGGAGCTGGGCTCTGCCTTAGGCGAGCTCAACCCTGGCAAGGCGCTGGGCCCCAACGGGTTCCATGCAAATTTTTTAAACGGTTCCATGTGCAGCTGGGCCCACGCCTGCGCCCGGTGATCGAAGAAGCGCAAGACAGTGGGGTGCTCCCGCCGGACTGGAGGCACGCCGAGGTGGTGGTCTTCCTGAAGCCGGGACGGCCTCCGGAAAACCACACGTCCTACCGCCCAATATCGCTGATCAATACGGAAGCCAAGGTCATGGCCAAGGCCCTGGCCAATAGGCTTAAGCCCCATATTACGGACCTGGTCCACCCTGGCCAGGCGGGTTTATGCCCCGGAGGGCCACCCGACATAATATCAGGTGTGCCTAGGTGGGGGTCTCGGCCTGGAGAAATATGGATGAGCGGGCTGCCTTGTTCCTGGCAGACATGGACCGTGCTTTTGATTCCCTAAATTGGACCTACCTGTTTGCCCTGCTGCGCCGCTTCAATTTAGGTCCTCGCTTCCTGGCCTACGTGCAGCTGTTGTACACCGGCCTCATGGCCTCTGTGCGAGTTGGGGGGCGGTGTCCCGGCCCTTTCCGGTTCAGAGGGGTACGCGACAGGGGTGTCCCCTCTCCCATACCTGTTTGCTCTGGCCATGGAGCCTTTAGCCGCGTGGGTGCGCATAGACGCCCAGATCAAGGGTTTTCGCTGGTCCCCGGGCCTTACAGACAAGATAGCACTATACGCTGACGACGTATTGTTCTTCCTAACGGATCTTGATCGATCGGGCCACGGCTGCTGCGCATCTTGCAGATCTTCGGGGAGTCCTCCGGCCTCTATGTGAACCCGGGTAAATCCACCTTGTGGGTCCTGGGCGGCGGGCGGCCAGCGGGTGATTGGGCAGCGGGCTTACAGTTGGCCCCCGGAGGAATGAAGTACCTGGGAGTCTTTCTGTCCAAGGATGCAGGTATCTCCCGCGCTCGTAACCTTGCCCCGCTGTGGGATCGCACGCGGGAGGATATGAAGGCATGGGGACGCATGCCACTGTCCATATTTGGGAAGTCGGCCATATTTAAAATGGTGGCGCTCCCACGACTTGTGTATAAATTACAGAATCATCCCTACCCTGTTCCGCCTCGCTGGTTCCAACAAGTTAATTCGGCACTGGGCGGATTCCTGTGGGAGGGTGGGACAGTCAGGGTTGCACTACAGACATGCTTTCGGTCCACGTACGTGGGGGGCCTCGCTACATATGATATACTCTCATACTATCAAGCCGCGCATCTTCTGGTCCTCAATGATTGGTGGTACGGGGACAGGGGGGATCCAGCATATGCTGTTGAGCGTCACCTGATGGGTTCGTCATCCATCCATGCCCTTCTGTACTCGGCACAGCTTCGGCGGAATCTTCCATCCGCCACGCAAGTGGTCTTCTCCGTCTGGCGGCAGGCGCTGCGCCGGATGGGATGATGGAACGTCCTCACTCGGGAGACCCCGCTTTGGCACAATGGTCGCTTGCCCCAATTGCTGACCCTAAGGGGTTTTGGTGGGTGGGATGCCATAGGAATCTCCTCTTTGGGGGACGTGATGTCTGCCGATACCTTGAAGTTGTTCCAAGATCTGCAGAACAACTTTGAGGTGCCCCGCTCTCAATTCTTTTGCTTTCTCCAACTCCGACATGCACTGACACCATACCTGATGGACATAGACACCCTTCCAGACTTTAGCCCACTTGAAGCCCAGCTGTTTGTGGGGGAACTGCCAGACAAAAAACGGTCCCCTATATACCAATCCCTGGTGCGGCACTGTTCCCCAGACCTACAGAGGCTGCGGGAGGCGTGGGTGGGGGATGTTGGGGAATTAGAGGAGGAAGACTGGATGGAGGCCCAGGCGAGTCCCAGGGGGGCGGCTATTTCCACACGTCTGAGATAGGGTCCCCTGAATGCCTGCGACGTGGCTCTGAGGTAGGCACACTTCTGCACACAATATGGGATTGCCCGGCACTGCATAGGTTCTGGACCGGGGTCTTTCGTTGTCTATCTGAAGTACTGGCATGGGAACTCTCCAGAGAACTGAAATTGGCCTTGTTGCATGTTATGGAGCGGATTGGAGGCAATCGATATAAACGTCACCTATTGTTGCTTGGTTTGACCTTGGCCAAGCGTGATATAGCTAGAGCTTGGAAGGCGCCTCTGGCCCCGCCTCTGGCCGCCTGGAGTAACGGAATGGAGTTTTGTATGGGGCTGGAGCAGCCTGTCTTCCTGGCCAGGGGTTTCCCCCGTAAGCACTTTCGGATTTGGAAAAGGTGAGCGGACTACAGGGGGCTGGACCTTGACCACACCCCCACCCCCGGAAAACGACTCTACTCTTGACATTTTAATCATTCGGGAGTGCTGGAGCACGTTGGTAGTGCTCTGACGGTTTTGGCATGTGATCATTGTTTCTCTTATTGGTCTCAGTAAACTGGTACATGGTAGCAGCGCAACCGGGGGGTAGGGGGTGGTGGGGGAGAGGGGGGGTGTTCGTATTGTATGGAAATGTCTGACACAGCTGTGCTTGTTTCACTGATGTGTGCAACAGAACCCGGTGATCGGGGCTTTGCATTTATATTTGTGCAGACTAATAGTATGTGTTATGAAAAAAAATATATAGCCCAGAAATCCTGGGATGATTGCCAGATAACTGCTCACACAAGCAACGAGGGAGCACCTCTTGGCTACAATAGTACAACTGTTCATGGAGGCTTGTTTTGGATTATTGCAGGTCTATCAAATAAGTTGAAGTCTGAAACCTAAAATGCTTTCATAAAAGATTATAGCATCATATGCCTCCAAAAAATCTGGATGAGAGAGACAGCTTATATTAACGGTTATGCTTCCATACACACTCCGGCTGGTGCAGCTCTGGGTGGCCATATTAAGAGTGGCCTATTAACTTTAGTAACAACAACATTATCAGATAGAGTAGGCAAGACTCAGCTTCACTCACCACATTTCCAAATTATCAATATTCTTTTGAAACAGAATGAAATGCTGCTCATTGTTAATTTTTATCATAATAACTTTGTCGCCAACAAGACAGCCATTGCTGAAGAGTTAGAGAAATCACTAAGCAGGCACATACAGGAACTAAACACTGATTTTAATGTTCTCTGGTGGGGGGGGGGGGTGTTTAATTGTAAATTATATCCCTTATCAAAGAAGTCTGCATTTTGTCTAGTAGACAGGGTCAAGGATGGTGGTTACCATTTTTTTCATAATCCATGTGGGAACATCTTTAATTTGCTGCTCTCAAACTATTCTCTTTTTCTTACAATAGATCTCATCAAACCACTAGGCCTAAATTATGTTTATTTTACAGATAGAGGTCAAGGCACTCTCATTGACTTCATTGCCCTTTCTGAATACTTTAAACCTCAATCTGTGGCTTTTTCTATCCTCCAGGCTTGCTTCAGTGACCACTTTCCTCTGGCCATTCGTTTAGAGACCCAAACTGGTTATCTCTCTGGGAAAACTAATCTACATCCCATATCTAATAATAAAAATAAAGGCCTGTTGCACAAGTGGTCTACTGTAGAACCAGATTCTGTTCTTCAGCTGATTCTGACCACCAACATGAGACACATTTTGGAGTGCCTGGAATGTAGTATAAATCTCCCATCCATGTTAAAGGCTTTTGCCGTAATAACTGAGACCATTAATGCTGCTTTACGAAGTGATAATACACCAATACCCCAGAAGCTATGTAAATGGTTCAACAGTGACTGCTCACAATCTCTTAATAATCTTATGAAGGCACTGAAAAAAAAAACTCGGGATAACTTAGTGGTAGAACATCTTCGTAATAAATATAAACGGGCTCTGGAGAAACGTAAACTGGATATAAGAAAAGAGGACTGGGAACAATTGCATGAAGCATGTCAAAATAAAGACCCTAGACTCTTCTGGAAAACGTAATTTTAATTTTTTCCAAAGTTCCCACAACAGTAGCATTGATGCCACAATTATGCCAGATGCTTGGGTACTACATTTCTCCAGCCTATATAGTGCTAATGGTGAGTACTGTCCCAACTTAAATTATGGGAACTCAGAGCTGGCAAACCCAGCGCTCGATGAAGTTGAAAGGGCATTAAATCAAACCGTGAAAAACAAGGCATCTGGCCCTGATGGCATACCTGCCACATTGTTTTTGGCCAATCCCGTCCTATGGCTCCCCCTGAATGAATGAAACAGGTTTTTATAGAGCGCAGCGTTCACTCCAAGGAGGATCTTGGCGCTAGATGACTGAAGACTGAGGGGAAAACAGGAGTGGAAAAGGTACAGAGAGGAAGGTTGCAAAGGGATTACAGGAGTGCTAGGGTTTCCTGATCTGAAGTGCTAAAGATCCAAGTTTTTAATAACTTCCTAAACATGGACTCGTTGTTAGTGTGTCTTAGTTGGGTGGGCAGGAGATTCCAAGCCTTTGCTCCCAGTGTGGCCAGGGTTTTCCCTCTCGAGTTTTCATTTTGAAATGGGGACTAGCAAGCAAATTCTGGTTGACCAAAATTCTGGTCCCCCTGTTGACCAACATGTTATGTTATGTTAGTTGGAGTTTTATTGAGCGCTCAGCTACTCGAACCGAGTGTCCCGGCGCTGTATAGCTTCCCAGGGCCCACCCAAATCATAGGGCACTGTGATCATAGTTCCCATTTTTTAAAAAGGGGACAGGTCGGACCCAAAATGCTATCATCCAATCTCATTAATTGATTGTACTTGTAAACTGATGGGAAGGGTCATACTAGATTGTCTGGAGACCTGGGTAGCCGAAAGTGGGAAGTTTTCAGACGTACAAAATGGCTTCAGGAGGGGCCGGGGAACTGATGAACAGTGCCTTAATCTGCACCAGGTTAAAAGCAAGTACACAATAGCCAAGACCGGATCCCTTTATCTCGGGTTCATGGATCTTACATCAGCTTTTGACTGGGTGCAGAGAGGGAGATTAAGGGGAAAAAATTATGGATTTGGGCATTGATCCACCTTTAATCCATTTTTAGCCCAGATGCATCAGGATTTGACTGGGAGGGTCAGGTACAGACGAGTGGGGAACTTACAGCTCCCATTAAAATGAACGGCGGGGTTCGTCAAGGGTGTGTCCTTGTCCCCTTTTTATTTTGTCTCTATATTAATGACCTACAAAGTTATAATAATCGAGGGAATGTGGCTGTTCCCAAGATAGGTACTAGAAATCTTCCGGCATTACTTAATGGCGATGACGGTGCTCTAATGTCCAGAACAAGTGTGGGCCTACAGCAGCTTGTAACTAGATTTAACGATTTTTTAACCGAACTGGGCCTGAAGACAAAAACAGCAAAGTCCTACACTATGGTGGCAGGTAAATTTCCCCCACTTTAAAATCATGTTTTACACTTTAAAATCATGTTTTATTAACAAAGAAAGGCTGTCCTATGTCCCAACTTTTTCGTACTTGGGAACCCCGTTTGGTCAGAAAAGTACTTGGTATCATGTAGTTGAAACAAGGGTCTGTAGTTTTAATTAAAACCTGAAGGCGGTATTCAGGTTCACGATGAAGCTAGGCTCAAGAACGATTACCTGCTAATGTAAAGGATCACCTGCTAATGTAAAGGCTGCTCGGAAATCGGTACGGTCTTTAAGTGATTGAATCACTTGAAGCATATTCTTTTTGAGCTGTATTGTAGGGTGACCTGTAGGGTGACCTGATGAGTGCGTACTTTTAATGGACAGTTCTAAAAAAAATTTACAATAGGCACAATCTGCATATTACGAAGATGTATATCATGGAAGCATTTGGTCTTAAATAATTTTATGCACTTTGTGGCAGCCTATCTTATACTGAGTGCAATGTATGGTTACAATAATGGCATAAATATTCACAGTGCTGGTATCGCCTTTAGACTAAAACACACACAATTCACTGTTTTCCACTGAATCGCCAGTACTCAGTCCTGCGGCTCTCTTAACACAGATATCTGCAGTGAGCGCATTAACGAATAGAGGTTTCAAAATGTAAGACAGTCCATTCTCTTACTTGTTAGTTTAACTTGCATTTATTTTTCAATTAAGGTGTGTGTATTTTCTTCATATGCAGATACTTGAAGGTGAAAGACCAACAAAATAGTCCACAATGCTTTGTTCTTTTTAGCCACACATTTGATCTCAAACACGTGTTTACTGACACCTCACCCCACCCACTCCCTCCAACTGGACTCAGAATAACAGTTCCTAAATTTTTTAGGTCTCGCCTAGGTGGCGCTTGCGCTGTCTCTGTGAGACATGCTGTATTCATAATAAACCCAGATCAGTTGGCTGGGGGTGAGTGTTTGTATTGTCAACGCTCCGTCCATCACCCCCTTTGGTTTTTCTGTATTCATAATATGGGCTTTTAAAGCTCCGCCCATTTTCAAGGACTGCCCGTTACATGTGTTGTTCCTCAGAGCTTGTGAGCACTATTTCTTTCTTTAAGATGGAGCACTGGAGACCAGTGCTCTTGGTTTACAGAGCTCTGTTGTAAACAGGGCTGTAAATCTTGCTCTTATTTCGCCACATTTGCTGTGCATTCAAAGACCGAGGTCTGTTTTGGCTGCAGCGGCCTCCTCCTCCATCCTGCTTTTGAAACACATCACCTGGCGTCACGGTCCCTGCCTTCCGATGGCTGCTGCCGCCTCCATCTCAGAGCTCAACAAGCATTTGTAATGCAGTAGGTCTTGAATTTGCTAGAGTTTGAGCTATTGGCAGAGATTTCACTGGTTTTAAAGCTGTTTGGGGACTTTCATTATAAATCAGCCACAAAAGCATCATAAAGACACCAGAACAGAGCAGAAACAAGACATTTAACAAAATTGTATTTTAACCAGATTTAAAATTTCCTCTATTCATCGAATTTCATTTTTTGTAAATTAACCGTTAAATACAAACTGTTCCCCAACAAATTATTCTTTAAAAGTCACATTTGAAAAGTTTAGGTTGAGCTCTTTAATTTATTTCTCTTCCAGGGCGTGAAAGGGGTCCGTGGCGTTAGCTGAGTTGGGGGTGGAGGAGGGGGGGGGGGTCTCCCTACTTCAGTGAATAGTGTGGCTTTTAAAGATGACACTGTTTGTGTTGCTGGAGATTAATTTATTCAGGGAGGGAGATGGTAGTGTTTTCACAGGGAGGCTGCCCTCCACCCCTTTCAGTGCGAAAAGAGTGAGTTTAACATGAAAAGAAATTACCGTTGTTGGAATCTGCGTTTCTGTTAACTATTTAGTTCATTTTATCTGGTACATGTATTTTAATGGTTACATTGTCGGCTTCTTTTAAGAACATTGTAGTTTAGAATGGATGATACATTCAATTGGGGCCTAAGAAGGAGAAAATATTTTTAAACAAATTACATTATAAAAATACATGAAAATTATGTTTTTCAAAACAGTTTATTTCGAAAAAGTTCTGTCCGACTTTCACTGTTAGGCCCTGTGAACTTTGACCCTGGAAGAGTTTAAAACCGACAAGACTCATGTATTTCTTCTGACTGGCCCTCAATCTGTAGCAAGCATGTGCAATGCAATAGGTCTCGCATTTTGCGAGAGTTTGAGCTATTGGCAATGTAAATGACAAGGCCTTTTATTTAAGTGTTTTGAAAACCTGCAAGCGGTGAGTAAACACACACTTTGTGCTTATAGTCCTTGTTTACTAGAAGCAAGGCTGGCAGTAACTGCGCCTCTTTCACTGCCGGTCTTGTGTCCTGTGAGAGAAGCAGTGCTTAATTTGAGCCAGTGGTTTCCGGTACTCAGCACCAGCACTTATTTGTTAACATCGCCACGTATGACAGCTGCCACATGGTGGCGCTGTTTGTACAATCCAGAGATGAGCACCACAACAGTTCTTTATTAACATTAAAACAACAAATATCTGCCTCCCAAGTCATTCTTGGCTCAGAGACCGGAAGTGACGTCACGAAAGGTAAAAACCCTAGAAGTGGCTACCAGTGTGCGAAATGATAGCGCCACCAACACTGTTTAGTTCAAAACCCGCAATCCCAACCCCTGAAGTGCAGGGCTAGTTGTGCCCCTAATAGTACACACACCTGCTTAGGTTTGCTTCTCCAGGGCAAAAGTGCTAACGTTAGCTACATATAGTAGAAGGATACGAGCACTCGGATGCCAAGAAGTAACCCCTTCCGCAGACTGTGAAAGGATATGCCGTGGCTCTGCAGGATGGCTCTGCCGGAAGACCTGAGGGCGTCCACCACCCGGTTGGGCGTTGTAATCTCAACACTTAAAAAGGCAAATGTCCCTTGTGCGTGCCTGCTTCTGGTAGCTGTTTGGGGCTTATTTCTGCACGCTTATCTTGCACGCAGGCTTTAAGAATCTGACCTAAAACGTGTCCTGTGCGCAAAGCAAGAAAAACACTTCCTCGTGAAAATATCTTCCCAAACATACATTTAAGTGGAGCAAAAAACAAGAACACTTTTAACAAATGAAAGCGCTTAAACCCTTAAACGAAGGCGTACCTATTCCTGTACCACGAAACTTAAAAGAGCTGTCTCCTAAGGTGATTGCTTGTCAGCTACATACAAAGACTATCAGTGAACTCATGCTGATGATATCTGTTGCACGTTAGCCATCATTTGCCGGTAACATCAGTACTTCCGGGTCTCAAGACAGCCAATATCATGCCGCAACATAAGGAAAGAGAAAGGGAAAGGGCTCGCAATATGTAAATACAGCCGTAATACGCAACATGACGTTAGATCGGGGCATCCTAGGCAGCTGGGCCAATCCCAGTGCACTGTACAGAATTTCAAATGCTTATTGACTGTAGAGTCCGCGCGTGCCTTTGTTGTTTGTAAACATTATCTGAGCCGGCTTCCACTACTTGGCGGGTGCTACGCAGGGGCACAAAGTTTTAATTTGGAGTCCACTGCCTACACATGCAACGCCGGGCTGCTGAATACCAAGGCCAGTGCAGGCAGGCTTCAGCTTGCATCCTGATTAGAGAAAGACTGACTTGGGAGATCGACGGGCCGGCCGGCCGTGAGGGCGAATACCGCTATAATTTAAAGCCCAGCTTTTGCGCAGGGGGGACGGTGTTCACCCGGTAAGAGCCCTTAAAATAAGTGGGGGGACGCCGTCCACCCGCGTGGTACCCCGACTCGAGCCCTGAAGCAGAGCGATGGCTAGCATTTGTGCATGTATTATCATTGGCAGCTCTGGTAGTACCAATGGGTGGTGCAAGTTGGGAAGGCCTCCTTACGAGAGCCTTGGCACTTAATAATTTACAAATTAAGCACTGGAGAGAAGGGATCTATCGAGAGGCCTACATTGGTGAACAAGCAGATCAGTAAGGGACAGAGTATAAAAGAGCACGCCCGGAGTCGTAACGTGTAATGAGATAATAAACGTATTTATTACACCCGTCTGCGTAAGGAAATGTATCGAAAAGAAAGCGCAGCCTCACTTCAATGGTTAGTGGGCGAGGCGCTGAACGTGGTTCATCACTGGTGACGCTTGTAAAATGCTGAAGAGAAGGCGTGTCTCGTGGTCCTGCTTTCAGCGTTCGCCCTGCTGTTCTCTAGGTGAAAGTATCCACATTATTTAGATCGAAATCTTGTTTTTTTTTAAATTGTGCTTTGAATGTTAATTTGAAAAGAAATGTGCGCAAAATTCCAAAGACAACCTGTCTCAGATTTATGAAATATGGAATATCTAGAATCTGTCAGCGTGTGGACGAGGCACAAATGGAAAGTGTTTTTGAGCTACCAGCTGTCATGAATTAAGAGTGGCACACCCACACTATTTTCCAAATGTTTCAGCTATTCTGCAAAACATGGAAACCGTGTGTCTAATGAACATCTATGGCGCTGCGTTCCTATTTCTGAAAACGAGGCCATTTCTGCCACAATTTCTCCGTGTGAAAATCAGCACTATATAAAAGATATTTGTGAACGGGTGTGTTGATGCCAAAGATACGCAGGAAACACCGTGGAACATCGCAAAGAATGATTCATTTCTTTAAGTGTTGAATCAGATATTTTTAAATCCTTAGCTGTGAAAAAGACTGTAGGAGATTGGAAGTAAAGCAATAAATTACGAGGCAAAATGTTTTAAATATGTTGAAGAAAATACAGACAGAGACGAAACTGCCCGTTCCAGATGTAGGCTTTGATTGTTTGTTTAAGGCATTTGTAAGCCACTCACTACGAAGTTGCTGCAAGCAGGCACTTTTAATATTTGGTGAGGAGTTAAGAAGACCACAGCGTCGGCCACAAGTGCTGGCGCTGGTTCCATTTCAGCATTTATATTTTTTTTAGCTCTGCTGCCTTATGCTTAAAATGTGTGTGTGTGTGTGTGTGTGTGTGTGTGCGCGCGGGGGGTGGATAGATAAGAACCACAACCCGGCTTTTTGGCAGAGAAACGCAAACTTATGGTCATATTTCTGCGAGTAAAGTACTTGCTACAGCATTGATGTGTGAGGTGGTTCAGCATTTCCGTTTTCCTCAGTGAAAAAAATGTATACTTGAAAAACGCGCAACGCAGGGTAAATGAGATACATCAAGGATGTACTAAGGGGCCGGGGCAGCAGAAATAGCTGCACAATTTGAATACATATTACCGGTGAATAAAAAGTCTTAAAGTGGAGAATGCGTTACGGTGCAGACAATTCTAAACCCATTCACACCATAACTCTGCTGAAACTAACGAAACACCAAAGATGCAACACCAGCAAACCCTCACAACAATGCAAAAAGGTGTCCGTCTGTCTTACGTTCACTAATACCAGGCCTCAATTTTGTCCTGATGGTACCGAAACTCACTATACACCGGTCTTGCCACCACAACTCAAAACTCACAAAACAATAGTGCCATCAACAACCCATACCGACAATGTAACAATAAAATCTGGAATCTTTAATAGTACAAGATCACTTTAATTGCATAAACTTCAGTGATCAGAATTTAATTAACATCTACCAATGCCAGTGCAAGGTCTAGTCAGGTGTGAACTAGTGATCGGATCACTCGATTATACGAAAAGTAATGTAATTTATGTTTTTGAACGAATAGATTGTGAACAGCTTTTGGCAGTGATGAGCTACTGTTGATCTGGTCTATGTGGGAGCTGTTTGACAGCTTCCGTGGGCCTCCTGGCACACTTGGTCATGGAGATTACGGGATGACAACATTATCAATGTGTGATGTTACCTCAGTGATTCTGGTACGTGCAGGGGAAATGAGCCTATTCTAAATTAGACAGTGAATTTAGTCTAAGTGAATGTAGCTTAAACACTTGGACTGTTTGTTCATCTGAGACAGACATTTCCTGATTTGAAGTCCAAAGATTGCTCGTCTAGTTCAAGTTATTCTCTAAAGGTTAACCGTATTGACAGTCAAGACATGGAATTCTCTTCTGCCCCTTGCTAAGATGAGTCAAAAACCACTCCCTCGTGAAACGTAGAACCTGTACTTTTCCACCACACTCCATTGATCCCTTTGCGCTTTTCATCTCTTATGAAATACTTTTCTATTGCTCACCTGTGCCAACAGGAAGTAGTGCACTTCACAGGCAACAGACTACAGAGCTAAATATTTATATTGGAGGTTCTCGTACTGAAGGTGGGGAGAAAAAAATCATAAACTAAGGTTTGAAGCACAAAATGGAAGGTAAGAGAAAGAGGGACACTGGAGCATTACAAAAGTTAAGAGTAAATCAAGATTGAGATAATGGGGTGAGCGGACAAATGTGCTTCTTAGGATTTCGTTCACATGGAGTTGAAAGAGATGAGTTTTCAACTTTTATCTGATAGCCAATATGCTTGTATGAGTTCCTACAGTCAGAGGAAGAGACTTCAAGATATTCGTTACAGCCCCAGTGAAAGACTGGTTAAGTGCAAGTATTTTAAAATTTGAAGGTTCAATGTCTAGTGAGGGTTTGGTCCTAAGGCCGAGCTGTCTGCCTGAGATGGCTAGAGGTTTGGTTAGACCAAGTTGATTTCCTAGATGGAGGGCTTTATAGGTAAGGAAGGCCATAGGCAGCAGAGATGAATCAGGGTACTTTAATGGTACAGCAAACCCGTAGTGGGCCCAACAGGCAAGTTCGCTACTCCAACTGGAACTTCAACAGCGCATTATATAAAATATGGAACCACAGTGGATTCCAAGCAGTCCATAAGCTATAACACATCTTTTTCCCTTAACGGAAAAACCATATCTTCACATACACACGAGAAAATTAACAAATATAGGGGGGGGGGATTAGCTCTTTGCAACAGGAGAATGCATGCTCATGAAAAAATATATACATGCTAGATTAAAAGTTCCAATACCTGAAACCAGTGCAGAATATGACATAGAGGAGGGAAGGCTGCTTGAACATATATGACATGGGAACACTATCTCCACACATAATCATTGAACCACTTAGATTGCTCACCTTGATCTTAAAGGCTTAGTAAATGTAAATGTAAATGTAAATGTCAAGGTATTTGTAGAGCGCACTGTCACCAAGCGGTTTCCTGGCGCTATTACTCATACCGCTGTGGAACCCATCCTGGCTTTTCCTGTGAAGTGTCCACTCCTGGGCACCCCCAGAGTGAAGCCAGGCATCCTAGCGCTGTTGGGGCCAGTGTGGAGGCTATGCAAGCTATTGCCCAGAGTTGCAGCGTGGGGCCCATGATTAGAATAGGCACCGAGGAGAGAATTATCAGGTCCGAGGAAATTGAGCCCGAGACCCCGCCAAGGTGGGAATCGAACCCTGGTCCCGGGCCAGAACTCTGCATCAGGGTCTGCCACTCTAACCATTGAGCCACATTCCTCCACTCCACCTTAGTCACTGGGTAAGACAAACTCCCTCTTCGCACACTACCATCTCCTTCTCCACTTTTGTCCATACTAAGTCTATCCATCTAGCTACTCGCAATACTAGACACTTGCATTTATTTATCCATCATTAACATCAAGACAAGCTCTGAAAAATCCTCGGCAGAAGCATTTACCAGGCCGACCAATAACCAAACACAGATGCGTTATCATTCTAAATGAGGACTCAATCAAAATTAATTGAGGGGTTAATTAAAACCATTACAATAAAAACTGTGTGCCTATATTGGATAGAAATGATCAATTAATATATTACATCATTACAGTTAAGTATATTTGAACGAACACGCTGAACATCTATGTTCTTTTTTTTTTAATCATTTCAATCAAATACATGTGATCTACGTCAGGATTGTCCCAGTCATAATTAATGTGCATACCAGTCATAATTAATGTGCATAACGCGTAAATGAGTCTTGAGCCCTGAAGCTGTTTTCTTTAGATGTAAGGCTTCGATAAAGTGCCAAGTGCTAAGCTTATTACAGCAACATTGTTAAATTGCTAGTTGTTTAAATGTAGGCTTCGATAGAGTGCCAAGTGCTAGGCTTATTAATGCACTTTCTCTCAAACTCAACAGCTATTCTCCTTACGTATTGAATTCCTATGGGGTGCCAAATGCTACACTTGTTGATGCTCCCTTTAGTGCCTTCTTCAGATCCCTCATGGGTCAAAAAGATGTCCACTTAAAAGGGTACAAGAGGATCACACGATTAGATAAACATTTTTTTCATTGCGCAAATAAAGGCCTTCACCATAAAATATTAATCCATCATGGGTTTCTCTAATCGCAAATTAGCAATACAAGATAATTAATTGAATTTGTTGTTAAATAGCCAGTTGCTCATATGGGTCTGTGGTTAGTTACAGTCTGCTACTGGGTACTTCAAGCTTCATTCGCCTCATAGTAAATTACCTGCTAGGCATGCGTACACTGTCCTACAGGACCTTTAATACAGAGGGCATATCTTTGCATGAAGAGCCACATTTCCATTCTCGAGCTGCAGTGTTGCATGCTCCACACATTTTAATCGGAGGCTCATGACCAGAAGGTCCACGCGACACAGGCACTAATTTATTGCAGCCTTAATCGATCTAACTCCGAGTCTGTTGAAACGTGTGCAAATACTTCCTTCTGGGAGTCAGTAAGAGAGGACACAAACTGATTACACGATCTATTGTTTCAGCGCCATAATCGCACCCTCGGCAGTAGTCCTGAAAGCACTTCCATGGATGTAAAGTTTTATGGGGTATCGACATAAATCTTATTCTTATGAATTGGTGCCTCATTGAATGTTTTGTATGGCTGTGGTAGGGTGACAAGACGTTCGGATTTCCCCGGACAGTCCCCATTTTGAGAGGACTGTCCGGTTGTCCGGACGCTTTTCCTAAATTTTAATAAATGTCCCGTTTTTTAGGAATAAGATAGTCATCCTGCAAATCAGAAATTAAACTTCTACTCTCCTGTCAAGAGACGCCTCTAAAGTTATTTAAGTTATTATCTGCCTATTTCAGGAAACACAGGAGGAAGTCAATTGCCTACTCGCATCAGAGGAAAGACAGAGAGGAATGAGAGGGGTGTGGGTTACAGGGTGGAGGTTCTGCCACAGGTTTCAGGGCGAGCCTGGGCAGCATATGTGCTGCTGTGAGGCATGCAGTAGTGGAGTATGGCTTTGAAGCTGCCCACTCTCCGCCCATATTTTTAATTGGCTTATGACATTGTTCTTCAGAAACGCTGGCTTCTGAGTCGTTATTAGGCTTGTTAGTCTCTCCTTGGTACCGCCCTGCCTGCACTTGTTACCTCCCATAACGACTGGCCCTTTTACTGGTGTTGTTACATGGTCTGCTTTATAAGTCAGTGAGCACTGCTTTAGTTAATGCTCTTCCCATATTCCACCCACTACCTCACAGCACGCTGCACGCTTTTATTTGAATATTTTACTAATGGCAGTCCACTTTAACTATAGCAGCCGCGTTTTGTTTTTAATTTATTTTAGCAGCCCAGTTCGCATTTAGCGTCCACGCTTACTTATATATTTATTTTGATGTTTACTAGCGCCTGTGCGGAGCTTTCATATTCATAGAGGCCGCACCCCTTTCTTTACACAAACCGCTTCTAAAGAAAGGTAAGCGGCCGACATTAAAGTTAAAAGCGGTTTTACCCCCCAAAAAACATCTGTTTGTCTACTTGACAAACAGATGCATTTTCTTTTTGTCAAAGCCCCCATGCCGCGGTTTCACTTCAAGGTCGGACACGCCCCATTATTTAGACACGGCTTGTCTAAAGAAAGGGGTGCAGCCTTCCTGAATGTGAAAGTGCCGCAGTGGCACTAGTAAAAAAACAAATATTTGCAATGCAATAGGTCCTGCATTTGCAAGAGTTTAAGCTATTGCACTGCCAGTAGCTTAAACTCGTGTTAATTAAAAACCTATAGCATTGCAAATGCTGGTTATAAAATGTAGCCTTGTAAATGCTTGTGTAAAAAAAAAAAAAAACAATATATATTTACACACACACGCATTTACATGGGAAAGCAAAAACCGGGACAGGCCCGACATAAAAGTAACATGAAAGACTTTTATGTCTAACTACTGGTTTTTACTTCTCAATATCTGGTCACCCTAGACTGTGGAGACAGTGACAAATAAGATGTTAGCAAAATCTGTGCCCTTGTCAGGTCAGAAAAGTTCTGTTTGTTGTCCTGAACAAGACCAGCTTTGATGCACACTTAACTACCACTTTAAAATGGTCATAAACTATATTATTTTCCCAGTGCTCCTTTATCTGTAGTTCATTTTAGGACTTTATCCAAGTACTGTAGGCCGATATCAGTATGTATTTTATGGAAGCTGGCAAATGCTTTCCAGACTAAGCTTTTTAGTGACGCCTTGGCAGCATTCCTGAATCGCGAGCTATAATTAAAGCGAATGTCCGTAAGAGTTGCGAGGTCCATCATCTCAAACTCCAAACGAAGTTGACAGACTGGAGTACATTTTGGTAGGCCAAATACTGTCTTGCAACAGAGAATATCCTCTCTAGATGATTAAGTAATTTTGAGCCCCATATTGGAGACCCATAAAGAATTGCCTGTGCCAATTTCACTTTGAATATCTCTAAGATATAAGAACCTTTGGGCTGTTCATGTTTTTATTGATCTTACATAGTTGATTTTGCAGGAGACTTGTTTGGGTGGCTATGGCCCCTTAGTTGGTTTTTGAAAAGGAATGTAGCATCTAACCATACACCAGGATATTGGTAACTTTTCACACTTGCTAATCTTTGATCTCCAGTCTGCCCATATGTGCTTTGTCTTGGCTTTGTCAAAATGTAAAAATGTTGTTTTGGGTACAATGAGGATGTTATTGGGAGATGGAACATAGGTGTTACAAAGCAGGAACATTAAGTGTTTTTGGGACTCCCAAAGCTAAAATGAACACCTACTAATTAAAAAATGCATTATTCGGTTTTGACCTATACAGCATTTTATTCAGTAAAGATGAGTGATATTGTACAAGTGAGACAGGACTACCCTGAATGACCAGTTTGATTTGATAATATCTTTTTTAAAGATCCTAAATTAGTGTACAACTTATTATCAGTGGATTATCGGTCGCTGCCAGTAGAAAGTTGAGTTATTTAAATTAAATGTTCTTTTCCTATGCCTGTCTCTGAAATCAACAAAATCTTTACCTAACAGGGATGTCTCTATAGACACCTCTAGAGTCCTGACCTTCGAAATGAGAGCAGGGCAACCAGGTCGAAATTAAATCAAGTAAATTGACTCCTACAAATAAACATGGTAACGCTCATCCAAGCATCATAGATTTCGAAATGCAATTTTGTAAAAAAAAATCTGTCTTTAAGATTAGTTCCTGGAACACAGTAGGATTACAGTTTGAATAAACAGATAATCATTGACACAACTTCTGCTGATTTAGATACTGGTGGGCAGCCCACTGGCCAGCAGATGGTTTGGCCTCTAATCTCTTTGCAAAGAATCGCCAAACGAATTTAGACATCTGAGCTTTGAAGTTGGGAATCTCTGTGCCTCAGTGGAGCTGGAGCTGCTCGACTGAAGCCACAGAATCTTGTAAGTAGATGCAATGCTTTGCAAAGGTTTTATTATTTATAATAAACAAACTGCCAAAGTGGAAGCTTGCTTCCTGAAACAAAGCAACAGAGGCCTTGGCGGGGGTCACTATTTGATTTCTCTGCTAAGACCTTCAAGCCTCACATGGCAGTCCCAGACAGAAAAATCTAGTGTTGGTTGCCCTGCCCTAAGTAAGGTAGGACCGTCGTTATTTTGACCCAACAGTCCAGCGCAAAAGGTCCTCTACATGAGGCTGGTCTTCCACTCAGCCATACATTAGATGGTACCCATGGTCTAAGCTCCCTATATTTAAAATTGGATGTATGACTTTTTTTTCATAGAAGTTAACAACCCGGGTAAGAGACAGGCCCTATGTCATTAAAAAACAAAATGAATCGTAAAGCTACTATTTTACATAATTCCAACAATTATATACCACACTTAATAATTTTTGCCCAGTAGGTAAAGATGTCTATCTTATAAAATGTTTATCGTGGAACAGCCTATATGCAAAAATCACAGTAACTCCTGTTCCAAAAAAAAAGAAATTGTTGCTCCGCGATTTCAAGAGTTTTTGGCATAGAATTCATCTATGTTAATTATAGGCGGTGACTTCAGCTGTCGGGAAGGTCCTTCAGAAGTGGTTTGGGAGATAAACTATTCTATAAGATAAGCAATAAGATGTTCCCCAGGTGGAATGTGATCGACTTAGGTGTCACATTCAGCTAAGCAAATGCTACAGCTCACAATCAATCACTACATCAAGGCATGTACGGGCTAATTCTTTCTGTGCAACCCAGTGCATTTACATATCAGTATAAACGCTCTCCAAGCTATATTGATTATTTAATATTTAACAAGGGTTCATTGGTACATTAGATCGTGACCCAGTATCTAGCCAGTGACTACGCTCTTTATTTTAGCGCAATTTTTTTTTTTGTTGCAGAGATTGTACAATAAGAAAAGAAAAAAAATCTTCTACTGTTTGATCAAGTTAGCCAATACAAAAAGCGTTGTGCTGGGAAAATGTAACCAAAGGAAAACACATGCACAAAGTATTCATCAAGATCTCATATATAATATAAATTGTTTTTAGTAAGTCTAGAATAGTGAGCAATTCATCAAACAGGCAAGAAAGTTTTATACTCAGAAAAAAGGTATTAAATAATGAAACCTTATGTTTAGAAGTATTAAGTGAAAAACAGTATAATTCCACGTTTGGATACAGAATGACAAGACCATGAACCTGATCTCCTCAGGAATATCACACAAAATAATGTTAATTACCAAGAAACAGATATGACAGCTAGGAAAACAGAGAAAGAAAATGTGACAAAAAAAGCATACCAGGGAATGGTTCAACCTGGAGATCCTGACAGAGGTCAAGAAATCAGGAATGGTAGATACAATTGGTCTATGGTGATACGGGTGCTGTGCAGTAGAACTAGTGCCTTATAAGTCTCTTGGACTTGAGTCAGAAATTAAGAGAGAAATAAAACTTACTTGGACTTGAAATTATCAAGTAAAACCATTATTACTATTTACAAACAGTTTTCCAGCAATTATATGACTGTGAAGCAGTCTGACTAATGGTGATGCTAATAAAGTATGTCAAGCTGCATAAACAACTAATTTGCGTAGCGCATATTGGCCTAAAACATTCTTTGACAGCATTGCTCAAGGCAAAACTGTGGGAGGTACAGGAAAAAAATTAGTTTCACCCTTATTCAGTGTCAGCTACCATACCATTTACACTGGGAACTACACAAAAGTGAGATGGTGCAAGAGAAGAGAGACAACACACGGTTTTCTGTTGTCAAGGAGGATCCATCAGGGTTGTGTTTTGGAAAAGCTCTTCTGTCTTCATATTAATAGGGTGCATGATCACCTAAGTTATGCTACAATTGCTGGTGAGCACAAATTAATTTTGTTTGAGAACAATGTAAACCTTGTTAGCAAAAAATAGTATGGGCCACAAAAAGTTATAAGCTGATTTCTCTAAATTTTATATAGATCATAAGCTACTTATAAATCACACAAAACAATGCGTGATGTATCGAGAAAAAAATGGCTAAAAAGATATAAGGCTCCTGAGCAAAGGACAAATTGACATTCAAAGTTAAATCATATCAAACTATCAGTCCAATAAAGTTTCCAGATTCAAGGTATTCTCAAAAAGTTCTCTTCTTTATGTTCTTGTTTCCTTTATTCTTATCACAATTGTAGACGTATTACACATAACTTCTTGGTAATGAGTTGGTATAGATGACATCACCAAAAGTAGCCATTAGCCGACACGTGTTTTGTCTCTGGGAAAATCACCCTCCAACTTCCTCAGGGCAAGCACAAATCTCTGTAGGCAAAGTTCACCACATTCCAGGTAGAACCTGGGTGCGGTCCCATACTCCTGCCGTCATCGTCAGTTCGTAAGTCAAGACTAACGAACTGACGATGACGGCATGAGTACTGTCCTTCACATGAATTAATTCTATTTACATTTATCTGGACCAGACCAGAAGTCTGACTGAGATTTTTATTCACACAATACGTCAGAACGCTGAAGGAAATATATCATATATGAAATATTTTTTCTAGACCCATGCTATATGGGACCACAAACAGGTTCTACCTGGAATGTGGTGAACTTGTCTACAGAGATTTGTGCTTGCCCTGAGGAAGACGTTTCATGATTTTCCCCGAGACGAAACACGTGTTGGCTATTGGCTACATTTGGTGATGTCATCTATACCAACTCATTACCAAGAAGTTATGTGTAATACGTCTACAATTGTAATAAGAATAAAGGAAACAAGAAAATATAGAAGATAACTTTTTGAGAATACCTTGAATCTGGAAACTTTATTGGACTGATAGTTTGATAGGGGGGACCTATAGTGAAAATACTTTCACTCGGAGAAGGGGCATCGGCTCCTGACGCCGCACCACGCCGTGAGGGAAACGGCAGGACAGAGGGAGACGGGAGCACCGGGAGACTTCCCCACAGCCTACAATCCCCAGCAGCCTCAGCAAACTCGGGGGCGGCGCGGCTGACAAGCGTCAGCACAGCGCCTGGAAGCGCTACAAATCACCGAGCGCCCGTGAGCCCACGGGGACCTATAGTGAAAATACTTTCACTCGGAGAAGGGGCATCGGCTCCTGACGCCGCACCACGCCGTGAGGGAAACGGCAGGACAGAGGGAGACGGGAGCACCGGGAGACTTCCCCACAGCCTACAATCCCCAGCAGCCTCAGCAAACTCGGGGGCGGCGCGGCTGACAAGCGTCAGCACAGCGCCTGGAGGCGCTACAAATCACCGAGCGCCCACTCGCCCGCGAGTCGCGCGCGGGAGAAGCCCGGGACAAGGGCGGGCCCTCTGTGGCCCTCAGAGGCACAAGGAGGCCGGGTCGGGCCACCCCACTTGGCTGCTACTAACTTGAAGGTATTGCATCTCATCACTATTGATTCTGACGTTGCACTGTCGTTATACCATGTCCATCTGGGAGGAGCTGAATGCATTGTGTGGTACTAACTATGTCCAGAACGTATCTACCCCCCCTAAAGTGGTTAGAGATGTTGATGATACCGATAATATGTTCATTAGTCCCTCACTACTACCCTCCAACTCACCACCAATCTTGCCGACTGGGGCGGCTAATAAAACACCTAACCCAGTATCTCCACCTCAATCAACCCTACTGGCACAGATCGAACAATTGTTTTTTACTGCACTATCACCTTTGATTACTAAAATCAATAACCTGGGAGATAGGTTAACCAGCAGAGAAAATAAACTATTAAGGAACCATACCCCAACTGGAACAACGGTCAAACCCACTCACCCTATTCTCCCCAGCAACAACAATGAATACTTCAAACCCTCGACACTTATGGAAGTTCATACCTCTGAACCCCTCATTTCTCTACCTAAGCCAAGAATACGGAACAGTATCATTAATCCCGTACCTGTACCCCATAGATGTCCTAGGCTCGCACACGAAAGCAGGAATCGGATTAACCTACCTCCAGAAGCTGCCCCCTATGTGACTGTTCTTTCTGGGGTCCCCGCACCTAACCAGGGCAAATTTGAAACTCATCAGGACTTGTTAAACAAAACCATCTCCTGGCTAAAACAACACAGACCATTGCAACCTGCTTTAGATGGCGGCATCTTGAGTGTTAGGAGGGTAGGGTGGCTAGGCACGTCACCCAAAGACATCCCGGGCGACCTCATTCTAATTAAATTCAAGTCAACGAACATTGTCCCTTATTTGCGATCCTCCCAACCTAGGGAGGGAGACGGGCCTATTCGCATCTGGGACTTGTACGACTTCCATCCCGCCCCCCGACCCTATCCATCCCCCAGGCATAATTCATGGTAAAAGGGGACGTGAGATGGCCCTATTCACACCTGGGACTTGTACGACTTCTATCCCGCCCCCCGATCCTATCCGTCCCTCAGGCAATTGGCATGGAATTATAAATCATGGTAAAAGGGGACGTTAGGAACCCTGTCCCAATAACCACTACCCTTTTCCAGATTACTGCATGTACCTTTTCATTCACCTGAAATGGACAAATTAATTTTAGTTTGTTTTAATAGTTGGTTTTTCTTTTTATTTTGCAAATGTTATGTTGAGTTATTTATACATGTTTGTATTTCTTTGCTGCTTTTATGGTTTTAAACAAAAGCCGAATAAAGCTTATTTTGACTTGATATGATTTAACTTTGAATGTCAATTTGTCCTTTGCTCTGGAGCGATATTTTGTTTGCTGTTTATCCACTGTGTACGTTCTGGTCACAGAGGGTTGTCGGAACGTGGGTGGCCATTTCCATTTTGTTCCCTGGAGCAACTTTGATGCTATTTGGTCCTGTTGCTACTTGAATATTGGTTTTGCGCAAAGTGTAACCTAGCCACGCTTATAAGTTTTCTAAAAAGATATGACTTCATGGACAGCCACTAAAAACAGTGGCTTTACTACCTTATATCAACACTCATTCTTCTGTTACGCTAATTGGCAATTCCAACCGGAAAAAAAGTACATTTATCTTACATAATTGTTAACATGTTCAATTCGAAATTGGGCGAGAATGTTGTCTCACCAACAATCAAAGCATACCAAGCCAAAGCAGTAGCTGTATAGGGGCTTGGAACTTTTGAGATACATAAAACTACACCAATTAAGTAGCATTGAAAAGGTTTTCCTTATTCGATTAGCTCATCTTCCAGCAAGTGCTCTTATGGTACCACTGTAATATGAAATGAAGGTCAATGGCATTGAAAAGGAAGCCAAATGTCTCCCTGAGGCACTTTGATTTGGCATGTGTGGCCCGGAAAAACTAAAGAATTATAGTGTGATACTTACAGACGTAACACAACAACTTGGAGCATTAACACCATGAGGGTTTAAACAGGTTAGTGAAACCTTGTACAGTACTGGCCACTGTGTAATTTGACATAAACACAGAATAACTACAAGAGTTACATTTTGTTCTTAGGACTGGTTAATTTATATGGACCCAGTTTGGGTCCACTGACAACACGGTATGATAATATAAAATGGACAAGGAATTAGAAAGTTACTTCAAGCACTTTTTAATTTTATTTAATTTAAAGGAGCTTGTAGAGCGCCTGGTGACGCCTCCCGGCGTGTCCCCGCGCTGTGGAGAGAGTGTAAGAGAGAGTAGAGGAAAACCCATCACCAAGTAAAAAGGCAGGTTTTTAGTTTCTTTCTAAACAGGATTTCATTGTTCTCCATCCTGATATCTGCAGGAAGAAGGTTCCATTTCCTGGCCGCCAAAGTCCGGAAGGATTTGCCTCCCATTCTGGCCTTTTTGGGGCGTGTGGTTCTGAGCAGGCCCATACCTTTAGACCTAAGCGACCTGCTCGGTTCATAGACAGTAGCCAAATCCGACATGTAGGCCGGTGCTCTGTGATGAATTATTTTATGGCACCACAGCATAGCTTTAAAATCAATCCTCTTCCTGATGGGCAGCCAATGAAGGGCTTCAAGAGAGGGGCGAGATGGAGCTCGCCGAGGGAGCCTTAAGACCAGGCGAGCTGCCGAATTTTGTAGCACCTGAAGCTTTTTAATATTTTTCTCAGATGTACCCATGAGCAGCACGTTTCCGTAATCAATACGGGACGTTATGAGTGCTTGCGTCATGGTACGCCTGGAATCAATAGGTAACAGGTCAAGGGTACGGTTCAGAGTTTTCATTACCCCAAAGCATTTGCCCACCGTTTTTCTTACGTGGCTGTCAAAGGACAATTTATTGTCCACCCAAACACCCAAGTTCTTCGCCTCTCGGGATGGGGAGGGCAAAGGACCAAGGCAGCTGGGCCACCACTCATTCGTCCATTTAGCCTCATTGCCTCCCATGATGAGGACCTCCGTCTTAGTCCCGTTCAGTTTCAAACAGTGGTCGTTCATCCAAGTGGCAAGTTTAGTCATACAGACATTGAAATTGTCAGCTTCCTTAGAGGGGGCTTGGGTCAGAGAAATAAGGAGCTGCGTGTCGTCGGCGTAGGAGACAAGCTCCACGCCGAACGATTGCACTACCTCTGCCAGAGGGGCCATATATAGATTAAACAGGGTGGGGCTCAGGGCAGAGCCCTGAGGCACCCCCTGCTCCAGCCTCACCCTGTCGGAGAGAAAGCTCCCCCTTTGGACTTGAAAGCTTCTGTCAAGCAAAAAAGCCTTCAGCCATCCCAGTGCCTTATTGGTGACTCCAGCTTTATTTAGACACTGTAGCAGGATGGAGTGTGCTACAGTGTCAAAAGCGGCACTGAGATCAAGCATGATGAGGGCCATTGTCTTTCCCTCATCTGCTCCCTCACGTAGGGTTTCGGTGGCCCTCAGGAGGGCTGTCTCCGTTGAGAACCCTGATCTAAAACCCGACTGGGAATTATGGAAAACATTATATGTCTCCAGATGTTCCATCAGTTGGGTGTTAGCAATTTTTTCTGCCAACTTGGCAACATACGGTAGAAGGGATATGGGTCGTAGATTATCCATTACATCCACACTGATGTTGGGCTTTTTCTTAATAGGTAGCACTGTAGCCTGTTTCCATACCTCTGGGAGACATGCGGTTGAAAAGGATGTTAGTAACAAGTGCCTCAAATGAGGTTCCAGAACTGAGAAAGCTTCAGCTAGTATTTTAGGAGGAGCCGGACTTCTAACTTTTTTTAAATTAAATTGGGCTAGCGTATATTGCCATTGTCAAAATCCAGGGGCAACTGAAATAACACCTTATTAAAGGCTGATTGCTTACCTTGCTACAATGAGGTGGCAGAAACGAAAGAACACTTACTAATGTTTTGCGCTGTATAAAACTGAGGAGAAATTGTTGCTTACGGTTTACTGGCAGCAAGAATGAGATAAGTAAAGGAAGCGTTTCCGATCAGTAAGAAGTCATATGTGACCCATTCATGTTTGCTATATTTGGGTATTAGACGCTTGCATGGTAGAGGAGAGAAAGAGATTGCTTAAAAAGTAATTTAAGATCACACACAGAATTATAGAAAGCTTGCCAAGTGTGTGTATCTATGTGATATGACCGTACTAGCCCAACAAGAACTTACAATTGGTTCCATGAACGGTTATACACTTAAATGGGGGAAAATTGATAAGGAAGTCACAACTAATAAAATAGTAAAAAATTGTAGTGCCGAAATTAGGAACTGTCTTGATCTGAACCTACAACCAAAGGTGGTCATTAACAGTTTTAACACCGTTTTGAAAAATATACATAAAGAGCTAACTAGGACCTGTAAGCAAAAGACAGAAATAAATAAAAATAACAGCTGGTTTAATTCGGCATGCACAAAGGCACACACAAAACTAAAAGAGGCCTTGAATAAGGATAAGAGGGATAGAGCTGAGATCGGTAGATTAAGGAAAGAGTACGCTGACGCGATCAGGTTAAGAAAACAAGAGTTAAAAGTCGATCTATGGAATCGCCTCAGCAAAAGCACAGAGTTGAAGGATAGTGCAATGTTCTGGCACATAGTAAGGTCACCGTTTTTAACAAATAAAAATGAAACACCCTCCATCGACGTCGCTATAAGCGAAGATGAATGGGTGGCTCATTTTTCAAAAGTTTTTAGTAAAGACACCTCGATAGACATTGACCATCCAGACCCTCTAATGCAGGTTACATACCCAATAAACCTACAATTCTCCCATAAGGAGGTTCAACTGGCATTAAAAAACTCAAAAACTGGCAAAGCCCCTGGTCCGGATGGGGTCCCAGCTGATGTTTTCAAACATCTACCAGATCTCTGGTCCCCCATACTGACCAATGTTTTAAATGCAACACTAAAGGTAGGGCTATTAGATTCTTGGAAGTCATCAATATTGGTCCCGATCTATAGGAAAGGGGATCGAAATACTCCGTCCTGTTATAGGCCTATCTCCCTCCTGGACTCGCTTGGGAAGATGGCAGGGCGGATCCTTCTTAATCGACTTCAGGAGTGGGCAACTGACCAAGGAGTAATATCTGATATACAATACGGCTTCCGTGAAGGCCTAGGAACAGTAGACCAAGCACTTAACCTTTCCCTCCTAGCGGGTAAATACATTGAGGCTAAGGGGTCCACACTTTACATGGTCTACGTCGATCTATCAGCGGCGTTTGACTGTGTCGCTCATTCAGCATTATGGAATATCGTGCTGAAAATGGGCGTTGACCCAGCGATTGTTGATTTCCTGCGTGAAATGTACACAGGAACTACAGGTAGGGTAAGATTTGGGACCAAGGGGGAACTTACAGGAAGCTTCAGGGTGGAAAAGGGGGTCAGACAGGGCTGTGTGCTGGCCCCCTTTCTATTCACTGTCTACACTAATGGACTGGAAGCCGCGATGCTTCAAGGCAGTAAAGATTTACCTACAATAGCTCGTCGGCAAATACCTGCACTATTATATGCCGACGATGCTGTCATTTTAGCAAGAACCCCAAATGAACTCCAATGTGCAGTAAACAGATATTGTACGTTCATGGCTACCTTAAACTTAAAGTTAAATGTTAAGAAAACTTACACTATGCAAGCCGGGAAGGGGTCTGGGAAGCACCGAAGGTTGTTTGTAAAAGGTGAACCACTAGATAGAACGGCAACCTACCCATACCTGGGGATAGTAATAGACGAGAAGTTCAAGTGGATCCCAGCGGTTAATGCCAGGAAACTTGCCTTCTTGAGGGAAACTGCCTCACTAAAAGCATTTTCACAAAAACTGGGCCAACGTCCAATACAAGTAATGAGAAAAATATATAATGCTAAATGCATATCCACGGCAATATATGGGGCAGGAATATGGGGGTATGTAAATGTTGAATCCATTCAAAAAATTGAGAATTCCTTTTTACGATATCTACTTGCGGTCCCAAGGAATACCTCCACATACGCATGTCACATAGAATTGGGACTAGACTATATAACAGACATCATAAAACTGCAACCAGTAATGCTATGGCGTAGAATATGGGTTACAGATCAATGCCATTTAACGAGATCCATCATTGAAGACACCCTGAGTCTCGAACAGTGTAAAAAAATCAAATGGCTAACCTACGTCAAAGCAATTCTTGAGGACTTGGGTTACAAGAAATATTTTGATAATCCTTCTAGGATAAATGAAATTTCTAAGGCGGATCTAAAAAAAGAATGCCTTGCACATCTGAGGCAGATACGCCTAGTAACCGAGATCCACAAACAATCTGTTCAGAAAGCCATACTAGTGCAGACTGTTTTTGAAGCTGAACCCTATTTGTTGTATAATCTAACCCAATATGAAAAAATGCTGCTAACTCGCTTAAGGTTTGACATTTTTCACTTGCTAGTTTCCTTTCCAACCCAAAACGACTGGGCGTCCACACGGACATGTTGTCCATGTGATTTGGTATCTACACAATCAACCATACATACTATTCTATTCTGCAAATTTTTTTGTAGAACCCCGTAGACGCTGGTTACTCCCCATCCTAAAACTTTGGGGGCTTCGCCAATGCCGTCCTGCATTCTTGGCATTACAATATTTAGAAAATGAAAAATATGCTAAAGCAATCGTACGTTTTCTTAAATTTTGTATTCAACATCGTCGCAACCTATGAATAGATCTGATTAGGAGAGATACAATGAAGGCCCACAAATCTCTACGTTCTAAGATAAATATAAATTGTATGATATATCTTGCTGCTTCCTTTTTATCGGATCTGCTTTTTTTTAAATGAATTTTAACTGTTTTTAGTATTTTAAAACTGTGATCTTAATACACGATCAACTTTGTAAATTGTATTTTATGAACTTTTATGGTGTTCTTATCAAATGAACTACCGAATAAAGTATTTTTTGATTTGATTTGATTTGATATGTATATTTGCACTGTGATGCCAGCCCATTGAGTTTTCCAATTGAACTTGCATTTTGACAACTGTGAAATATGAATTGATATGATAACTATTAACTGAGCGGTCAGCTCCTGGTTTATCTATAAAGATGGATGTATTTTTTTAATACTTTAACTCAGTTTTGTTCTTTTGCGCTCCACTGTTATGATAATTGATTTTAAATCCGAAAAAAACGTATGATTGAAAAGGATCCTCAGTGTGGCATAAAGCCAATAGTGGTCGATTCGTTCTGTGGTAGAAAATGTGCTCTTAATCTCCAGCGTGGGCTGCACTAGAAGAAAATCTGCTCTTGGTAATTATCGGATGAGCAGATTTTCTTATAGTGTAAGTGGGGCCTTGACTAGGAGGAAACCTGTTGAATGAGGAGCTCTGGTGGCTGGCACAAGGAGCAAATCTGATCCCGATCTTAAGTGTTGTCTGTTCAAAGACTTCGATTTCTTTGTAAAGTATTGTGCCAGTAGCTCCTGAAGACCGCAAGTGGATGCATATTTCAGCCTCGGTCGAGAAAGCATTCATATTTAATACAACTTATCAGACATCTTATGCACTGGGAAACTGAAGACATACTTATGAAAACACCACGACGTGCTTCTTATTTTAGAACACAAAATCGACTTAACCAGGGAGATTAGTGAAGCAATTTAGGCCGTCCATTCAGTTGCTCTATTTCAGTACCTTGGCTGTTGTGTAATACATAAGTAGTGGTGGCATTGCAGTGGACTAAGGTGAAAGTACAGACAGTAGGAAGCGTCGAGTCCCACACTGAGAGTTTGTGACTTTGAAAGTTTTGACATGGTAGCTGCATTGCAAGCAATAAACAGGGGGGTCCTTAGGAGTCAAGCGCGGCGTGTAGTGGGTGGACTGCAAGTAGGGGGTGTGTGTAGTATGGGCAGGGTGCGGGGCTGATGCGGAAGTCGTCCGGCCGTTGTAATCAATGGTGACACCATGGTGATGGGAGCCCAGCCCCCAGGGGTGGGCGGGAGCAAATTCCTGCACACAGGAGGATGCTCCCTGCCTGCCCCAGCTCCCGGGCAGCAATGACAGCTCCAATGACAGCTGACTTCCTGCAACTTCCCAACGGCCCGGGCAGCAATCCGCGGGGGCTAGGCCACGGCCATCTGCACCTACCCACCCCGCCGCCCCCTCGGGGAGCTCTGACACCCACAGAGGCCGCTCCCACCTCTCCCCGTACTCACTTTCTCCTTCTTGATCTTGTTTGGCATTGCGCTCCCGGCGCGAGCGCCTCCCAGCTCCCTCGCAGGCGGCGGTGATCTGGGTCAGGCCACGCTCCCGAGCCTCCGGGGCGCTTCCTCGTTGCCCAGCTCCACTGTCCTCCAGCCCGGGGCCGCCGCTGCTGCTGTGCTGCTGCCAATGCAGCGTCCGCGACTCTAGTGACGCCGAGCGCCCATTGGGCGAGCCGCGGCACGTGCGCCGACGTCCCACCGCCCCGCCCTGTGCTTCTGCCCCCGCTCCTGATGCTCCAGCGCTGCCTCCTGTCAGTGCGCTGCGGGCGGGGAGGCGCAGCCTGGCTTCGGATGGTCGGGCGCGTGCAGGTTCAAGTCTGTGACCCGCGCGCACAGGGTCACCCCTCAACCTGCCGCCCGCTACCGGCCGCGTGAAGAGGCGCGAGGCTTGAGCTCTGCGGTAGAGCAGCTCCCGGAGGTTCAAGAAAGTTCGGCGCGGGTCCACAGTTCATGGATGGAGGAGGGAGAGCCAGGGGCCGCTCCCTGCTGGAGCAGCTCAAGAAAACCATGACTGGAGCACGGTGCGGGCGGTGAAAAGGAGACACGGCGAGGGATACTACAGGGTTCCAGGGGAGGGGGAAACCAGCAGAGTAGAAGGGGGGGGGGGGGAATTAATTGGGGGTTTATGAGTTGTTATCCTACACCAACAGACTGGGTGGGGTGCCCTTGCCAGGCGCGCAGCATGGTCTGCATACTGCAATGACCTTGCTTTGAAGTGTAAAGCTCATTTTTAGTCTACAAAAGAACCGTTTCCTTTTTTTAATGAAAGTTTTAACTTGGCGAGCCCCATGCGTTTTAACAGAAAGCTCAAGTCGAAGTGGTAGCTGATGTTAGGAGACCGTTAAGTTACACAGCTGACAGGGTAAAGTTTGTTTTAAGGCTCTCGGCCCTTGTGACCTTTTCCAACACGCTTTATCCCCCAGAATGAAAAACCCCAGTGTGGCATGATCTAGGGTAGTAATGGACCCTACTGGCTGGTGGTGGAGCTAAGAGACCAATGTGAAAGAGGGCAATGCCTAGCACTTTTTAAGATAGTGTGCATCAATTTTTATGTAAAAAATGACCACTTTCCTGCTTGGGAGTCATTCACATATTTGTAAAAGCTTAGTAGGATTCCCATAACATTTGATTTATTTAACTGCAATAGGAAGCCTTTGCAGAACAATTGACCACTATCCATAATGACACCTACATTTTAATGCAAATGCATGTCATGTTTAATTTTACTTATGCTTCCACCATCATCTTGTTTGGATGGGTGATGAACGGGTTGGAGGAGTCCACTTTCTATGCTTAACTGATAGATGACTCCATGCCATGGTGACAATATTGCTTATTGACCTGGTCTGTCCAGTTTCGCAATTCAAGACGTTAGCTGTGACTTTCGAGGATTGCTCTGGACAATAAGTCTATCTTAGACTGCATTTGAAATCATTTTCCTAATTCAGGCAAAATGATCAAAACTGTTACTGCACTAAAGTAACTGACATGTAGGTGTTACATTTAATCACTATTATATTGCGTTTGCAGCCAATAAAGGCTGTTAGTTACCCACTTTTGCAATTATGTGCTAGGCCTCAAGGGACTAAGTGTACAAAACAGTGATAGATGGAATACTTGAATTAATCGCAGCCACTGGTAATCTCTTGGGCCGCATTCCAATCCATCATTATTTTTCACACCATGCCACCTCAGTTTGTACCCAACTATGTGCAAATCAGTCTTGATCCTGCTCCAGTTGGAACCGCCCGGCTCGGTCCTCCCTGAACCAGAACACAAGCATCCCAGGACCGGTTTTGCTCTAGTTATGGGCTCATCAGCTGGGTACAGCTTGGTTCCAGTGAGACAGTGTGCACGGAACTCACGTCTGGGTATTCCAGTCCGACTTAGGGTGACACAATGAGCATACAAAACAGTAATGGAATGCTTTAACAGGTGTGGCTGTAATGTGCTAATGCGTACAAATGAAGGCATGCACAAACGCGCAGACTATTTTTACCATGTCTCTAAGCAGCCTGCCTCTTTCTGTGCCTCCTGTTTATTTGCCCTAGCTTTTATCCCCACACTTTTTTAGTGCACAGCATCAGCATTTTAAGCTTAAGGAATACAAAACATCCACAAAAAGACATTAGATATACATTTTCACTCAGTGCAGCCCCACTAAGAATGTGGCAATATATCTAGGTCCGAAAACCCATTTCGAAACGAATGTCACATGTAAGTGCAGAAAGACAGGTTCAAAATTATAATTGGTGCAAAGTCAGCAGCACTGTGATGTTGCATTTAGGTAAAAAAACACTCAGAGCAGTGAGAAATTGAGGTAATAAGGCTTTATATAGTAGTTGTAAAAGATGGTCATTAGTATTACATCACATTTCATTTTGGGTTTTTCTGAATACATTAAGTACAAACATAGATTAGTTACCATATTGTATCTCTTGATGATCTTCAAACATTGCTGACTTGATACAAGAATTTCAAAGCTTAAACAGTAAACAGAAACATTAGCAGTAGCAGATGCATATTCCCCCCCCCTATGGAATCATGCACTGTGGCTGTGAGTGTATATATACAACTGCCACCTCCCTTAACCCCTTCCATGCTGGGACGTTTCCGCCGCTGTGCGGTAAACAAAAGAACAGGGCGGGGCCGTGACGAACCCCAGCCGTCATCAGCACACGATCGCCGCAGAGCGTGACGGCTGGGGTTCGTCACCAGCATGGAAGGGGTTAAACTGCTCTTTGAGTTAGGACTGCTTGGATAATTGCTGTATCTGTGCTGTATATTTATGACGCTTGGTGAACATCTTTTCACAATGGAAAAGAAGAATCAGTTGGTTCTATTGTGGCTTGACTTTGTCGATGCCAAGTGGGATTACTAGTTGCAGGAAAGGAGCACACATTGTTGAAGGGATAACGGGGTGAGAGGGGGAGTGCAGGACACAAGGAGATGTGCAAAATGCATGCTTACCATACCATGCACACAGAAAAAGTACAATAGGAGCAGTAGCTATGCAAGCACCTGAACCATCCCCCCCTCCACACATACAAATTGTTAGCAGAGTTGTTCGAGTGTCCCTTACCCACAAAACAGATACCAATGGGCATAAACACTGCAAGCTACACATACACTTACACACAAACCCGCCTCCATATGTATTAAGACATGTTGAATGACCCTGAAGTGGCAGTACATCGAGGGGCTTGGGAGGAGAGCCATACTGCTTGGGAACAGTGACTGCCAGTGATGGAAGGGGTCCACAGGTGATTACATGCTTAAAAGGTAGTAATGGGTCTGGTGTCTCTCAATGGTGTTTGCTCAGGATGAGTACTCATCCCATTCCGGCAGTTCAACAGGGTTCTTGTTTGCCTCTGCTGCAGCTCTCTGAGATGGAAAGGCATACACAGTCATCATAAGGAATGCAGCCTTTCTTGCACGTTGTCACTGGGGAATGGAGCTGCATGGGACGCAGAAAGAGTTTCGTAGAAAGGTAGCCAAGGGAACATGGTACCAAGGGGGTGTAGGGTTTCTATTAAAAAAAAGGGAAGGCGCCTGAAGGGGTCTGTCGTAGCATGGTGCCAACACGATGCATCCTTTACTAGCTTCGTGGTATGCATTTGAATGAAGGTAATCAATCAATCGTCTTATTTGTAGAGTACAGCTTGTCTCCCGAGAGGGTATCCAGGCGCTTGTTGCAAGTCTCAGTCGAAGAGCCAGGTCTTGAGCCCCTTCCTGAAGCAAGGGTGCTGTGGTGAGGTGGTGGGTGTTCCAGGCTTTGGTTGCGATATGGGAGAAGGAAGTCCTCCGTTGTGGTATCAGTGTATGCAGGGGATCTGTGCAAGGGCGAGGTGAGCAGAGGTTTCTGGGGGGTCAGTGGAAGTGCAGGCAGTGGTTTATGTAGGTGGGTCCTTGGTCTTGGAGGACGTTGTAGGTGTGGGTCAGGATCTTGAAATGGCATTTTTTCTAGACCAGAAGTGAGTGGAGGTCTTTCAGGTGCTTGGTGATGTGGGTTCTCTTGGGCAGGTTAAGGATCAATCCGGCAGCTGTGTTCTGGATTGTCTGTAGTCTTTGCATGGGTTCAGTGGTGGTGCCTGCATAGAGTGCGTTGCCGAAGTCCAGTCAGTTGCTTATGAGGGCCTGAGTTACCGTCTTACTGGTGCTGATGGGGAGCCACTGGAAGATTTTCTGGAGCATGTGGAAGCAGGCAGAGGAGACTGCATTGACCTGGCAATTCATGGAGAGTTTGCTGTTGAGAATGGTACCTAGGTTGTGTGTGTGGTCTTTTGGCGTGGGTCCGAGTTCCGACAGCCACCAGGAGCCATTCCAGACGGGGTGGTGTGTTTGCCGAAGATCAGGACTTCAGTCTTGTCCGTGTTGCGCTTCAGGCAGTTATCTTTTATCCAGGCTGAGACATTCTTCACGCAGTTGTGGAAGTTGGTCTTTGTTGAGATGGTGTTGGTTCAAAGCGAAAGGACAAACTTGGTGTCGTCAGCATAAGAGATGATGTTGATGCTGTGTAATCTGACAATATCCGCAAGTTTTGTCATGTAGAAGTTGAAGCGGGGAGGTTTGAGGAATGAGCCTTGAAGGATGCTTATCTTTAGGCATGCTGCAATCCGATGCATGGCAGGACCACTTTGCAGAAAACTGACCAGTTACACAGGAGGAGGAAGTAACAATTACAGCACTTGTAGGCCCAGTCCCTCTTCCTCATACACCAGTGCAGCACTTTTCGGATATCTAGTGGCTGCTCACCAGACGTAAAACTTAAAAAAGCATCTGATTAATTCAGTTACTTAGAAAAGCTAGAATTATACTGTCATTGGCAATAAAAGGAGTGTTCCATACATTTGTTAGCGATGAGGAAATGCTCGGAATGACCAGGAGGTGGCTGCACAAAGATCTTGTTTGGTAGCCCTCATGAGCTCAGATATTGGTTACTGGCAACAAGGAGCACTGTTTGGAACAGGCAGAAGATCAAACCACCTGAGATGGAAGTATGTATCATCACGTGAGGTGGTAGAAATATATTGTTTTTTTGTTTGAGGCAAATGCTTCCAAGTGCCATAAAGACTGTGCTCTGGGTGTGTGGTATATGTTTACACATTGTTGCAGTTAACAGTTGTCCAGCTAATAGACACAATTCCCAGCTTTAATTTCTCTCTGGGTGTTGGAAGCTAAACATGAAAATGTAACGTGACATATTCACATGCATTTCTGGCTTTGTGTGGTTGCCCCAGCCCTACATAGTGTAGGGTTGACTGTTGTGAAATGTAATAAATCTTTCTTTTCATTTTCTTTGATTTCTCTGCATGGAGCGCATTTTCTGTGGTTAAGTCCTCTCTTCCAGTATTAATGAGCAAGGCAGACTTGCACCTGAAAAACTGAGGCTAAGGCCCAGAATATTCTAATGCTTTCCTACTCGTATTCAATAGAACTCCAATCCAACATGGGTCGACTCTCTTCTTGGATATGCCCCTGAAACTTATCTGAATAAGATGAAGATTCAATTAACCAGCCCTTGCAAGAGGGCCGGGAATATTAACCTCAATAAAAAAAAAGGTAAATTGTGCAGGTCACAGCCAAATAACCACGGTCATGCCCAACTGATGCATCTTTTTAATCTTCTAGTTGTGAATGTCTGCTCACTTTTTCTTTGTAAACTTGGCTAGCTTTAAAGACTACTTAAAAATTAGTGTTGGGCCTCTTCCTAACCATGCTGAACACGAGGGCACAATGGTATATTTTAAAGTGTATTGACCTCTGTCAATGCGCAAAAATTGATAATGTTTAAAGACCATTTTACTAGAAGGTTAAAAGGTTCACCTAAAAGAAAATATTTCAAAATTGAGGACAAAATAGTGCATTTTAAAGCACATTGGTCAAAAACTGGTAATATTTATGTACAGCTTTACATCTTTTTAGGGGCACCCTCCCCAAGGAGCCTTTGAGAAAATAAGGTGCACGTTGGTGCTTATTGCAGGTTTCCTACATCAGGTTGTGACCTGCGCAGTTGCACCCAATCTAAATTTTACCATTGAAAGTCTTGGAGAGTATCTTTTCCTGCATCACCTATCCAGAGTTAAACAAGAACCCAACTTAGACATGTCTTGACAGCTGATTTGTATCTTTTCTTGAGTCTGTACTCATGAGAGGGCGTAGTTCGCTTATTGTTAACCTAGTGCTGAAGGGACTTGCTCAAGATGATTACACCTAGCACGTGGTGTGCGCAGTGAGCCCTGGAGAGCCACCGAGCGTCCACGGTGGCTAAGAGGGGTCTGTTTTGCGAGATGTGGTAGTATGTGACGCCTCTATACTATTGACCAGAGAGTTGGTTTTATGAGAATTGTAAATTGCTTCTTTGATAGATAATGGTTGCAATTGATATTTGGACTGTTAGCCAATATGCAATTTTCTGTCAATTGTTGGGAAGATCAACAGCTCATTTGCAATGCTCTTTTCAAAAACATTGATGCTTCATATCATTAAGCCACCAGCATCCTAATAAAAATAAAGAAAAACTGTAGTTTACGAGATAGGAATCTATGCAAGTTCTATTACTTAAAAGTATATTTTTACATTTTAAATCAAACCCCTGCTTTTTAGGCTATAAATATTATCCAGCTCACCTTGAAAATACATTATTGTCCTGGTTGTGCTGGAGTAGGCTGGCACAAGTTCTTTCAAACAAATACCCTTTTAATGGTGAAAATTGTTATTTTCTATTTTAGGGACGAAGTGTGTGAGGTTTGGCTAGTCCTCATAGTATGCTATCATCTTTCTGTTAGAAAGTCCACTAGGTTCTTATCAGAAAAGAACACTTCATCAGGAGTCCTCTTCCCTTTTCGTGCCCTATGTGTTAGCATGCTAGTAATGGTCTCTTCGGCAGCTGAGCACCATCTATGTACTCCAGTGTCTTCTCATCTCCTTTCACGGCCTTCAATCTCACTTTACTTGTTTGGCATCCTTGCGTCTATTTTGGGCCCGCTAGTTATCTAGCAGATAAGGACAGTGTTTGCACCATGCAAAGGTTGGTGCAAATCTCAAGTCTTAAATTTACCCAAGTGGATGGACGTTTTTCTTGAATTGAGGCTTAACATCAACAGTTCAATAGCATATCAATAACAGTGAAGTACATTTTGCCTCTTAAGGATGCCAGAGAATTGTAGATTTGCAAACCATTAAGGGTTATCAGCAGATTAGCAAATTAAAAACTCAGATCAGTAAAATTAGTCTTAAATCAATAATCATCTGGTTACAGCTTAATTCAAATTAATTCAAGCAAATCAAAATAGCAAACATAAAGTAACGTTTTTAAAGGATTATTTTAGGTAAATAATATGACTTAGTTCCCCTCCAGGGTTTCAGAAGTGAAGTTGGGGAAGTTTAAGCAGCAGGTGTTAGTAAAATAAAGCATCTGAAGCACAACCAAATAAAGGTTCCAATCAAGAAAAGGTGAAAGTGGATTACTCGTTAAATTAACTCTATAAGCAGGAATAAAAGAAGCAACACAACGAGCGTAGCCAATAAACAATGCCAACACGTGTTTCGTCACGGGAACAGTCACCCAATGACTTCTTCAGGGCAATAGAAAGAATTCTGTTACAAATATATCGGTGTCATTCCGGATTATTTTCAACTTCATATGGTTTAAGAACACTCAAAAAGACTCCATAAATCAAGATTTTCACAGAAGGAATGAAAGTTTTTTATATCGGCTCATGGGGCATGGCAGCAGCCATGCCCCATGAGCCGATATAAAAAACTTGAAAATAATCCGGAACTTGAAAATAATCCGGAAGTCATTGGGTGACTGTTCCGGTGACGAAACACGTGTTGGCATTGTTTATTGGCTACGCTCGATGTGTACTGTGTGACTTATGAAATATGGAATAATGAACTTCTAACAACTTGAAGAAAGAGAGAAAAAATAAAAATAAAAAAGACTGTTAAAGAACTTTGAAAGCAAAGATTCCGATTTGGTTTTTCTTCTTTTTTCTTTATAAAACACTGTTATTTGTAGAATTGTGCTCGGGACAATACCCATTTTCTTGTACTCTCTCAGAGAAATCCTGGGGACGTTAGTGGCCGTTTCTCCCCTGTTCCCTTGAGCCATTGATTTGAGAAAAGATAGAAGAAAGTGGTGTTGCGCAAAACTAACCCAGCCACTAATCCGTAATTGTTTGAGGATAGCCATCCCTATGCTTTCATGTGTTATTATAAAGCTACAGGGAGTTCTGTTGGGAAGAACAATTTCTTTAAGAATACTGCTTAAGTTAAATAACTTGAACAAATCAATAAATTATTGACACAACACACGAGTCTTTAGTTATTCAGTAAATTCGTATTCATACACCGAGGTTATCCAATGATATGATAATTAAAGTCTCAAACGAGGCTGTTATACAAAGTGACACAGGCTAAATCATGTGAATCTGAAAACAAAAACAACAAATGACATAAATATGATGTGTGGATAGATGATTTGACAAGATGTCCGTTTTCTTTTTCACTTCAGCTCAACAGACCGAGGATACAGAATCTTCAGCGTAAATATTTACGCTAAAGATGCCTTATCCTCGGCCAACAAGACTGAAATAATACAATAGGGATTGTCTATTGAGCTGAAGCCACAAGACCTACTTGTGCTTTAGAAAGGGATAGAGGGAGCCCCATCCAGATAGCTCCCACATGAGTAATAAGGCACCAGCATGTTGTCAAGGGTGCTGGAAACAAGTATTATGTGCCTGCACCAGTGTAATGGCCACTGGTAAGACTCGTGGAAATGTCACACCCACACAACATGCAGGGATGTTGCACAAAAGGTTTCAGAAATCAACTTTGGAAGGGCCTTACTTTCAAAGCCACCAGAGAATGTGTTGATGTGCACATGCTGGAAGGATGCACTGGATGAATGTGCCAGAAGTAGATGTGTCACATTAAGGTAGCACAGGCCAGAGAAATTTGCATATGTAGGATGTATTGGACTGACAAGGCAGCCTTATGCATTGTGCATGGTTAATGGGAGTCTTTCCCTGCCCTAAGTGCCTGACTGCAAGTGAAAACGATATCCCGACTTTTATGTTGGCTCTGCTGTCATGTTAATTTAGTGTGTGTGTGCAGAGATTTAGGTTATCCCAGACAGTGAACGGTCCAGGGTCTGTCCTGTGACATGGAGGGACACCCCAAACGTGCCCTCATTGAAGGCAGTAGTCTACTGACCATGCCATAGGAGTATCCATTAAGCAGTGGTGGCAGTGTGCTGTGTTTTTGAATCTGCTGTGTGACAGGAACTTTTTTGGTTAGTGTGAGTGCGCTCAACTAATACCATTCATATAAAGTTTCTATGTGGTGTGAAGCCCAGAATGTTGCACTGACATCCTGTATGATTCAAGTGTGTGAGTGATGCACGTGTAGCACATGCAGGGTAGTTGGACTGTGTCAGTTTCATTACTAGGGCCAGTGGGATCCGTTTTGGATGCTCCTGGTTTAGCATCGCACAAGATGAAGGATGGATGAGGACAGCTTCCCCTAGACAGTGATAGTCTATTGACTGCATTAATGTGCTAAAGTAAAGAAGATGGAGACATGGCTGTCTTTAGAAATGTCTTTAGGGCCTTGTTCGCAAAGGACTGCAAATTAGTTCTTCCTGAGCACTTCGTTCGGTAAATTTTAGGGTTGAGGAGTGAGACTATAGTTTCTGTTTTGTAAGATTAGGAAGTTTCTAGACAGGACCTGCTACTTAGTCTATCTCTAACTGCTGCTTCAGGAATTTTATGACAGCCAGGTGCAGAGAACTCACACTTCATTGTGCCCATCTTTTGTATATTCCTACTTGAAGCTAGCCCCATTGCTATCTGCTGTAAGATTGGTCATTTTACACAAAGGCTGTCTCAAGAGCAGCCTGAAAATTACATTTGAAAGAGACCCACCATAAAATAATTGTTAGACAATGGATCAATATCCTTTGTCGTGAAAGTGTGTGAGAAAGTGAGATCCAAACCACCCACCTTTTTCCGGTTCCAAGTTCTTCAACACCAAGGGAGGTAGTGCTCCGCAGAGTACTCAAAGAACTGCTGGGTGACCAGGGCTGGTATCTGCATGAGCACTCCCAGAGGTGAGGGGACATTACCTGAAGTCTGCATTTTATGCTGTAAGAGCTGTGACTCTTCTCAGAGCCTGGACACATGCCTTCTGAGAGAGGAAAGGGGTGTGCATTGCCCTGCAGGAGGAGTGACTATCCAGAAGATGTTCCCTGCATGGATAATAGCCAGGGAGAGGGGTAAACTGCCAAGAAGTCAAGCCATTGGTGACCTGAACAGAACGTAGACGAGAGCCTTCTGTCTCCCTCAATTGTTCTTACTGTGAACCACATCAAGGCCCCTACAGAAAGGAAGCATCAAGCAAGATTGGCAGCCATTGTAGCGGATAGACTAGTTATGCCGCTGCCAACATCCGAGTCCTTGCGCTCCAGCAAGTTAAAGGTGTGCACCCTGACCAACCCTAATGCGACAACTGTAATCTGTGAGGTTGAGATTGACCCAGACGCTTCCTAGCACACATCCCTTCTGCATCCAGCCTAGAGAGGCTGGAACTCAGAAAACAGGACGCTACCCGAGAAGGTTGTTGCACCCAGCTCTCCCAAGTTTTCAAATTCTAAGGCCACCACAACCTACCACGGCATGAATGAGACCGCTGTCCACACTCATCCTGCACTGTCTGGAGTTCAACTTTTGACAGCAGGTTTGAAGAAGAGACTTGGAAGCCACGTGAATTAATATTATTTCTGTTCGAGGATTGCACAGAAAGAGAAACAAACTGAACTGTTAAGTCATATACACCTTCATAGTGATTGAATGACCCCTCCTGAGTTTAGCCAGCATCATGCCCTCAATTAAACACCAGGGATCACAAGCACTGGGGAACTCTTATAGTGGGCACTGAAGGGTGTAATACCTAGAATCACAGTTTAGGAAGAAGGGGACCCCTATATTTTAATAATGCACTTGCTATACATAGGGAAACTTAATTCATTTAATAAACGGTCTATAGCCAAGTGAAAGAAATTGAGAATTCAAAACAATATATATACAGAAACCACAAATAGAATGTGTAATAATATCACCTAACAGCATGAAGACTCACCACCAAATTAATGAATCAATTATTCATTTTATTATTCATAAATAGTATATATATATTATCTTTTTATAACATTTTCTTGTCTTTTTTTAGTCTTTTGTTCATGTAAAGCTGATTTGCAATTCATAAACAAAAACTGTTAAAATCACATAACAAACAACCAATTCGCATTAGACAAGGCAGATGATGGAGGCAATGCGGTAGGGTAGTTTACTACGCGCGTTTCGGCTAGGCAGCCTTCCTCAGGTGACTGTCTGTTGCAAGAAAAAAGTTTAATCCAGACCGTACAACGAATTGGAGAGAGCGTATAAAGGCCGCCAGTCATCAAAACGCTACCTATCCTAGTAGTGGAGGAGGATGGGGGTGGTAGTCAATGCCACAACGTCACGTGCTGATAATGGTAATTCCTCAAAAAATTGGCTCTTTGTGTGTAGCGTATATACAGCCTCAGGGGATGATATGGGCGTAAGACTTGATGAAAGGGATAGCGATAGTGGTTCCTCAGACTGGGCTCTATGTATATTGCGTATGTGCACCCACCGATGATTATATGGGCGCAGAACTTAATAAGAGGAATAACGATTCAGATAGTTGTGCAGTAGAAAGAGGTAGAATCTTCTCATCTAAATCTGGCGGCTTACGGGAAACCGAGAGCCGGGAATATGTTGACATTTCATGATTAATTTTCCTAGATATGAATAGTAGTCTCGGGATACGGCTCTCGCTGAAATCAGGACACCATATGAATGTCGATGTATGGTGGGTGGGTGGCTGGCTACAAAAAATCTAGAATCGCAAACTGGAAACTCCTGATTTTTCCAATATAATTGCACACACACTAGACTTATTTAAGGACAGTAAATAATTTTTGGGGACCACTACTACCTCCTGCCCCAGGTGTTCCATCAACGATACAGGCTTTTACCATATAATATGAGAGTATTCATGCTTGAGGGTTTTTTGGGAGGAGTTTCAGAGATAAGCTGATGACATCTATAGGAAGAGAGAGATCAAATAACCATACCTGTTGATTGCCGGGCCTGTTCCCACGTCTGAAACCCAAGAGGGTGGGCACTACATTTCTTGACTTACTCTTGGTTTTGTCCAAAAGGGCAGTCGCAAGGTTTTGGAAATTCACTACTGGTCCTTTGCCTGAACTTGGTCACAAAGGGTCTGAGGTTGTGTGGAGGCCAAAACCATGGCACATCACATAGTACATGCATAGATTTAAAAGCCAATAACTTTTTGGTGGGATAAAGTGATGTTTATCTTTCTGTCAAACCAGAATGACAATATTGCACTGTCTAGTTGAGATGTGCCACATCTGACAACAACTGATTCCTGCCTCTTACATATACATGGTAAAGGCTACATCCAAACCCAATTGGTAATTGAGCGCAGAATTATGGAAGGGAAACAATATACTAATGTAATAAACCTAAATTTGATATGTCCCCATTCCTTAGGTGACTGGGCCTACACTCTTCCACAAGGAAAAATATGCACTTATCTACGGTTGATCCTCCACAAACTACAAAATATATATGACCCTAAGGTTCAAAGGATTAGCTTTGAATTGTTTTTACCTATGCCACTTACCCTGAGCAATATGTTAGTATTGTCAATTTCAATAGAGATACTGCGGCAACAGAATGCATGTAAGCAAATAATGTATATTTGGAAAATGATTAGTACTGAGAATCTGCTAATTGACAGCTGCGTCAAATAACGTGTTCTTAAGTACTATGTAACACATTTGTTACCTTTAGTAGGAGAATTAAACCTCTGCTTTATCGCATCTACTTTATGCCTCTGAAGCCGATTTAAAAATAAATAAATAACTGAGCAAATGAAGATAGCTATGATCAGATGGTTTGGGCTGAAGCCATCTTAATACTTTCGAAGATTCAAAGAAAACGAGAGCAATGAGTGAGAGGAATAGTATCAGGGATTTTCATGTCCATAACCAGTTAATGGTAATAGAGCAGCTCAAGGAGGAATGCACTGCCTGACCTAAACAATACACGTCTTACTAGACAGAAATGGTTCCAGGGAAGCTTGCAGTGTTGGCTGGGAAGTGGCTATATAATAATGTTTACAAAAGGCTTAAAATCATGGCTTCGAGTCGAAGGGAGAGAGGAACTCTCAGCAGAGGCCCAAACCAGAGTGTTAGGGTCACAACAATTCTCAAGGCCCCAAGGAAAGATGCATGTAACAAAAGGAAATGGGTTCCTAGTGAGGACACAAGGAGAAAGAAGGATGGGGAAGGATCTTCTAAGTCCAGGAATGTTCCTGCCGTGAGGGATTCACGTACCTACAGGCCATGGTTGAGAGGAACAGGCTTGGTAGCCAGTGGGATGGCAAGGAGTCCGATTGCCTAACTTGAGTAAGTGAGCTATGGCCAGTGAACGGGTGAGAGAGAAGCAAGGTGCCGGATGTCTCTTGGGCAATGATTTTATTGCCCCTGCTTTAATATCGGGACCAGAAGCACTTATGGCTTGGACCACTTCAGCTGTGCTGACCAAAGTGCAAGTTGTGCATCCGACTATGGAAGAGATTGGGACCATCTCACATTTGCAGAGACCAGAAAAGGGTAGTGAGAGTGTCATGGAAGACTTGGAGATGGCATAGCTGGGGCATCTATGACTCCAGCTCCAAAGGAAGAGGAGGATGAGATACCTAAAGTCGACCCGGTATTGGAGTTTGGATAACTGCCAGAGCTGCAGCGTTTGTTAGCAGCTGGATAAAAAACGCATTAGGAGTTCAACCAGATACAAGTTGTTTGCCCATGCTTGTGGAACTTTTAAAGGAAGCCCAGAAACAGGCAGACAAGTTTGTGGTTGAAAAGCATTATGTTGGTTGGGAGGATTCTCTAAATTGTGCCTGTGAATTCTAAGCCAGGAGACAGGAAGAAGCTTGTGATTCCCCTAGTGCATGGGAATTTTGTGCTGTCACTAGCCCACAAGGTGCCCTTAGCAGGGCACATAGGCCTAAACAAGACCATGATAGGTTGGACTTTTTGTTCTAATGGCCATAGATGTGCAGAGACACAAAGAGGTTTGTGTTGAACATGTCCTTGAGGATTGAATGGTAAGGCTGGAGGCAAGACCAAGACACCCTTAGTGCCGCTGCCAAATGTAGGTATTCCAGTTGAGCAGGTGGGAATTGACGTAGTTGGTCTGTTTTACACCTCCTCCCTTCAGCATCTGACAATAAGTATATAAGTTAGGAACCAAACCACTACATACAACATGAATCCAACCCTCTCGTTTTCCCTTGAGAATGTTGTTAGTTACTGCTTAACACTGTGAACTGCAAGGGGAGAAGGGGTAGGAGAGAGAAAAAACACAGCTGCATTGGCATCTTTCCAACGATGATATGCAGAGCCCTCTTTTTTGGTGATTAGCTTTACTGAAGTACATGCATGCCGGCTTGTTCAGTGACCTCCCTTATGCAGACTGGAATTCATAGTTTAAGTACATAGTATACTGAGCCCACACTAATACTTCACCATTTATCCTGTGATGATCATTGTGAAAGACCTGGAGTCATTCCCAACCACAGGGCAAAGATTATAGATGTGAGAGACAGTACCTATGGAGTAAGAAAGCCTAGATTTGCATAGTAAGCAACCTACCTAACTAAGCAGGGGAATACAAACTGAGGGATGACGAAGAAGAGAACAAAGCAAACGTGAAGGGCAGGTAGAGTGATGAATATAGTAGTAGTGAAGCACAGTAGAAAAGCACACAATTGCTAGGCAATAATTTAATGACCTAAAATATTCCTAGTGCCGGTGGAAATACAATGATCCGCCATATACATAACAACATACAAATAAAGGTCAAAGACTCAGAAACTCGTATCTGCATAGTGCAAACTGGGCTGCTAACCTGTGCATACAGAGCTAACTTGTTGCTTTCATAATTTCCAGTCTTTCTGAAAATGCAACAAGACTTGACCCTTCATATTACTGACAATATGTTGGTTGTCGTGGATCATGCCACCAGGTATCTGGAGGCTGTACCCCTCAGGAGCACAGCTGCAAAGTAGTAGTTAAGGCACTCCTAGGAATCTTTTCAGGGGCTGGATTTTCTAAGACATTGACTTTTAACCAGGGATACAACTATATCTGATCTTATATGAGAGAGGCATGGCAGCAAGTTGACCTAGTACTCCTTTATTACACCCCACTAGCAAACCAATGGGTTAATGTAAAGATTTAACAAGACCCTTAAGAGACTTATGGGAACTCTGCCAGAGAACCTCTGGGTGTAATAGGGTTTTCTCCTGTTATGTCTTTTGTTCACCAATGGAGACAATCCACAGAAAGCAGTTGGGTTCAGCCCCCTTCAAGCTTATGAATGGGCACCCAGTGCATGGCCCACTCATCTTAGTCACAGAGGGTGGGAAGAAGCCTCAGAGTCTTCTCAGAAGGATGTGGTGGACTATGTCAGTGCCCGTAGTAAGCTGATGGTGCAGGTGAAGAAAAACCTTCAGGCAACCCAAGAGTATATGCAGTAGTGGCATGATCAGAAAGCAACAATGACTGGCTACCCGAGGAGCCAGTTGGTGTTTGTGCTGAAGCCCATATGTCCATGAACTTTGGGAGATAAGTGGTGTGGACCATACAAAGTAGTACAGAAGGTTTTGGAGGTAAACTACTAGGTGGATATATGTGCCACATGGGAGGAAACAGCGTTCTGCGTGAACTGGTGCAAGCCATGTCTCTGGAGAGCTTTTAAAGTAAGCATCAAGTAATGGCAAAGAAGGTTGAGGAAAATGGCAAACCACTTCCTGACTGCTACACAGTAATGTGAAGCAGTCCCAGCTGGCATGACTCGCGGGTGGGAGGTTGGGGGATAGTTATTTCCAAATACATTTTAATAAGTTAACTTACCTTTGCGGCCCGGTCCCGTGTCGTCCCGCGTTCTCTCCTTCACACAGGAAGCAGGCAGCCTCCCTCCCCTCCCCTAAGCTAATCACAGCACTGCAATGGCAGCGTTGTGATTGGCTGGGACGCCAAACGCACAGGCATTTATGAGGAGGCCATTTTCTCCATGTAGGCTGCATGAAGCCTACTTGGATAAAAGGGCAGAGTGAGTATGACTGGTTTGGTTGGCCAAGGGGCCGACCAAACAGTCGGCGCCTTCAGAGTGGGCAAGCCAATCGTCCCCTGCCCTACAGCAGGATCTCCCACCCGTCCGCCCCCAACCAAACCCTTCTGCTTTCTCGCAGTGTGAGGAGTAGAAACATAAAATGGTATTTATAATACTATTTTATGTTTCTGTTTCTTGCACTACGAGTAATCAGTGGGGTGACGCATCTCCACTTACATGGAGGAGCCGCCCCTGATGTGAAGGATCGATCAGTAGATTGTGAAAAACTTGCCCCTGAACTAACACATAAGCAACAAAGAGAGTCCAGAGAAGTACTAAGATGGTTTTCCCATCTCTTTTTATTGACCTCAGTATTGACATCTCTCTCTGTACATGACATAGACATAGAAGATCATTTTCCAGTTAAGATCAAAGTGCCCAGGGTGTCTGACCAAGTCCAGGAGTGTATAAAAGCAAAGGTTGACAAAGTATTGGACTTGGGGGTGATTGAGAGTTCCAATAGTTCTTCAGCCAGTACAGTGATATGTTCGCCCAAGCAAGGCTCCACAGGTTTGTGTTTTTGTGTGCACCCTGGCCCTCAATGAGGTGACGAAGAATGATGTACACCCTATTACCTTAACTGATAAGCTAGTGGACGGGCTGCATGCTACTCACCACTTGAGTACCCTTGGTCTGACCAACAGCTATTAGCAGATCGCATTAGCATCTATTGACAAGGAGAAGTGCAAAATCTATACACCTGAGAGAGTGTACCCATTTATTGTTATACCTTTTAGACTTAAGAATGCTCCTGTCACTTTTTTTTAGCACCTAGTGAACTTTATTCTATGATAACCAAAAGAGTTGAGTGTGTACTATCCGTGTTCATCAGGCTGGAGCATGGTCACCTATACACTGATGTGAGGGCAATGGCGTTTCTAGGAAGGCTCTATCCTTTTGTTTGTGTTTGATTGATGCTTCAGGAAGATTATGCAGTCAGGTCAAGAGAACTGACACATCATTGTGCCCTTGTTTTGGATATGCTTGGAGTCTGCGCTATTCCTATTGGCTGTGAGAGTCGTCACTTTACACACAGTCTGTGCTTGAAGAGCAGCTTGAAAACTACATTTCAAAGATAACTAAACCAAACCGGTTCTAAAATCTTAGAATCTCTGGAAATTGTGTATAAAAGTGGAATCATAATCACTGCACATTATTCCAGTACCAAGTTCTTCATGACTAGGAAAGAAAGCGCTCTGCAGAGTGCTCGAATGGCTGCTTTGTGATCAGGGCTGGTGTCTGGATGACGCTCAATCTCCCAGAGGTGAGGGGACATCTCATGAAGTTTCCACATTCTGCTGGAGGTGCTGAGGGTCTCACTAGAGCCTAAACGCCTGTCTGCTAAGAGAAGATAGGAGTGTGTCTGGCCCTGCAATAAGAGAGACTGTCCAGGAGGAGAAGGCCATCTTATTCCTGGCATGGTGAATGGCCAGAGAGAAGAAGAGACTGCCAAGGAGCAAAGCCAGGCACAACTGGAGTGTGGAAGAGGGACCCCAGTCTCCCTAAACAGTTCTCAGTGTGAACTGCATCAAGTCTTCTACAGAAGGGAACTTCAAGCAAGATGGGTTCACCACAACTGAAAGACTGGTGTTGCTGTTGATGACATTGCAGCGCCTGTGCTCCTGCAACACCAAGGTGTGCACCCTGATCAGCCCTGAGGATGCAGTTGCTGAGATTGAGGTTGGCCTGGAGGCTGCCCTTGCAAGTCTGCATCTTTCTGCACTTGGCCTGAGGAGGATGAAACTGTAGAAGACAGTGAGCTGCTGGAGGAGGCCACTGCACCAAGATCTCCCAAAGTCTTAACATTTTCAGCAACGCAACTGCTGTAGCAACCTATATCTCCAAAGCAACCACAGCAGGAGCAGTGCCACCGCACGCATCTGTCCCACATCATCAGGACTCAAACTGTCAAAAGCAGGTAGCGACAGGGAAAAGAACTGAACGTGAATTAAAGGCTCAGAAATGGGCTCAAACTAGCATTCATATGAGTATTGCACTAAGTGGAAAACTAACGGAACTGATAGACGTATGTAGGCCTTGGGGATGATTGAGTACCTGCAACTGACCCTAGCCAGTTCCTTGTCCCCGATTAGAGGCTAGGGACCACAGGCATTGGGAAACTCCATTATTGTGGGTGAAAATTGAAAGGTGTACCACCTACAATCACAAACAGGATTTTAACCCTCTATTCCATTTCCCCTATTGAGTTGTGTAATATTAAGTAATGTGTGATTACAGCACTTTCTTTTACTCAAACAACTAGCACTTGGCTAAACAATGCTTTATTGTGGCTGTTGGTTGATTGTTGGTATCTGAGCTCGTGCCCCGGCACATCACCTCCCTGAGAAGCCTGTGACTGCTAGCCTTCTGGTACTCTAAGAATCAAGTGTGGAATGGGGTGGACGGAGTTTGCAGAGCCATAGTAGGATGGTTCCCAGGACACTAATGGCAAGTGACCTCAACGCCCACAGTCTGGCCCAGTAGGCCCTACATGCCCCATGGCCCCCTCAACGGGGCTGCCAGAAATACGAGGATAAGGAGGATGCAGATAAACAATAACAATCAACACTGTGGTTGTCTTGATGTAACGGGGGATCCATGGGAATAAGATAAACTCTGAAGAGATGGTTCTTTAGTTTTCCACTGAATAATAGCAGGTTCTTCCAGAGACTTGTAACCAGACATAAGAAAGCCTTGTTCATTGTTTTGTTTTTTCCTACTTTCTGGATTTCTACTATCAGTTGCAATTTGTTTCTGGTGAGTACAAGTTTGACTTTGAAGAAGGAGGGGAACCCTAGTAGTAGAGCTTTGCAGGGGGATATGATTCACTTTAGTTTAAAATGGATTCCAGCACATAGTGGGAACCAGTGAAGTTATGTCTTGATGAGGGCTCTATGGGCTGAATTTTTAATGCCCTTGACAAGTCAGGTAGCCAAGTATCAGATAGCTCGGGTGAGGGGTTGTGTGCATTTTTGGGAGGGCTGTGAGTATAGAATTTCAAAAACTGAGTTTTGAGAGGACCAGGGGCGGACCGGTCCTGAAGTTTTTGGGTGGGATAAATAGCTTAAATTAATTTAAAAGGGGGAACGAGAATTAAGCAAATCGGATAATTTTGAAAAGTATGTAGTCAGAGAGATATTTTGGTCGATGATGAACCCGTGGACTTAGTGGCAAAGACCATGGTGGGAGTAATGTCCAGATCAGTGTGAGTGGGTGGTCAGCTAAGGATTTGGACTGGAAGGTTGTGTAAGAGGAGGAGGCGGTACTCAGTTTTAGGAGGATTTTATTCAGGCTACGAAGTTGTTTAAAAGTGGGTGAATTTAAAATGATTTCTTCAGGAATGCATGGCGAAACCAATGGAAGGTATTATCTCAGGATTTTTTCTGCAAATTGTTAGTGAAGTCATTTGCACTTTTGTTGTGCTCAATAGTTTTTGTTTAGTAGGGTCTATGCATAATTTGATGGTTTGGAAGAGCATCATCGACTAATTTCGAGCATCGCTTTCATGTCTTATAAGAAATTCAGCTTTGGGTGAAGAACTAGGTCTTTGAAAGGGACAGCCTGATGGTAAGACGCCCTTGAATTATCCTATGACCATTTGCTTGTCCAAACTTGAGTGTCACGTCACATACCTCATAAAGTCTTTCTGGAGGCTTCTAGAACCTGCTACAATACGTTTTTTTGTGTGATTTTCTTAATGTGCATCTTGCACATTTTATGAAACCTCTTTGGATTGGTTAAAGCAGCACTGTCCCGGTCCACGTGTGCGGCTGAACAGGACTGAATTCCAGTGCCCGCAGAGAAAAAGAATGTGATTTTGAACAGTGGACTCTATTCGCCCTGTGCTAAAATCTACGTTTGTGGTTTTCTGCACAGGGAGGCTAGGAGATAGCGGAACATGTCATTCCCAGTATCACACGAGAAACCTTCTGTGGTGCAGTTTTCCAGGTGTACCTCTGAGAAGTTTGTGAACTGAAAAAAAGTATATTCATGCAGAAATGTAATTCTGTACTTATAAGCCTAGTCTAAGTTCATCACTAAGCGGTGTAAGCCAGACTCTCTATCAAGTCAAGCTTTTGTGTTAGAACAGTAAATTGATCTAAACTCCTTTAGGTTATACATATGCCACTATCATTCTTCTCTGTCAGCAGCACAAACAGGAGGTTGGCAGTCAGGAGGAATGTGTTGCTATATTTCAATACCAGTTCCCTCCTCACTTCCGTTTCCATCATAAACTTCAGAATACCTTAAAACAGCATTTCTTGAGAGAATTTTGTTTTTTCTGTCTGATCTGTAGTTTAAAGGTTTATGGGCTTGACAGATGTGCTTATAGAGGATTCGTCAACCTTTACAGTGGGAGTCATCACATCAAGGTAAATACATTGCAAGTACCTTTACATCACAATTTTTCAAGTTTTAAGTTAGTTCTTTTTTAGTTAAGCCTAAAAATGCACAGAAACATAACATAGACACATTTCATCATGACATGATTAAATAATACAGATATTTTATACAATTAAGTCAATACATTTACTAATATATATTCCTAATAGTCTTATAAAAATACAATCTCTAAAACCTATTGGCCAATGTACCTCTCAAAGGAAAAAAATAAAATTAATAAGAGCCTCTTTACATTGATTAAAGCTGATCTATAAAATAAAACTCTCCTGTTACTCTTAACAAAAAATAACAGCCCTATCCTGCATTCTTAAAGTTTTATCACACCCGGTTCTTTTTAATTACAAAAATAAAATTGCCTAATAATCTACAGATTACAGCAGCTTCTTTATATATTCTTTTTCCTTATCGGAAGATACTCCACTTGACTTTACTAAAACTATTTTAAAAAATGCAACCAATATCAATAACCCTTAATCTAAATTAAGGGTTTTGGTCAATAATCAACACAACACATGTCTTAATAATCAACAATTTTGACGTAAAGTGTTACAAGCCCATTTAGCAGTATGATCATTTTGCAACATTTTCATAAATTGCTCCTTGGCTAGTAATTCACCCAAAAAGACCAACAATTCATTACAGATTTAGGTATAATATATCTGCATACCATTACAGTTGTTATTGGGTCCTTTTAACATTCAATCTGATGATCTCAGAAATACAAGCAATAGCGATCGCCTTATTGTTCAAAGGCAGCACAGCAAACGATTCCGTAATAAAGCAACCATATGCATTATCTACAACAAGAACAAACAATAATATGTTACAGTGAGCTAAGTTCTGCCTACTCCATAACAATAAGTTAATTTAGCAGCTTGATCAATTAATGCTATATTAACATAACAATTCTGGCAGTTAGGCCAGACTATTCATCACTGCTTCCAGAAATTTACAGACACTGTAGCATAACCACATGTCAATATAATTGATATTAAGTCCTGTAGCGTTGAATCTGAAGCTCTCTAACAACAGGCTATTACAGTCACCGTGTGTCTTGTCCAAAACCTGTGAATGATATGAGTAAATGATAAAGTGACAATGGGCACTGTTTAAAGGAAGAACTTATCCTGTTTAGTAGCTGCAGTTCCTTTGATTGCTATTTTGAGAAACCCATGCAACCGTTATTCTTAGCAAGTACTGTTGTCTCTTAAGAGCGTTTTGTAATTTGTGTGTATTATTGATGAGCAGTAATCAATTACTTTGTTTGTGTTTTCAGACGCTGCCTTGGTGTTATTTTAGTTTGTATTATCTTGGAAAAGCTACAGGTTAGCATTACAGATGTCAGAGGCCATTTTCTATACTTGATGTTTGGTTGATGCTTGTTTCATAAGCTCTCCCTGTTGTTATACTTGCCCATCTTGTCACTGTTGGAGTGGTGCATGTCACTGCATGGCACAAACTCTATTGAAACATTTTATTATTTATCTGTCTCTCTGTTTTTGTGTTACCTCAAAGTACACAATTCTTCATAAATAAGTGGTTCAAGGGCGTCCTTCAAAGGAAGGAAGGGGGTGTTTAAAGTCCCAGTGCCAGCCCAGCCCAGCGCCATACTGTACAAAAAAAAGTGCTTCTTGTGGGTTTGAATCCAGGGCTGCCTGCGCAGTAACCAAAGGCCAGGTGTACAAAAACAGGTTGCAAAATACTGGTTGCAAATTGCAATCAGTATATTTGCAACCAGTAATTAATTTTAACAACCGACCTACATACTAATAAGTTGGTTCTTGAAATTTGCACTGGGCTGCAATCTGACATAACTCATGAATAATAATGAGGTAGGTTGCAAACGGCGACTGGTTATGATTGGAAGCCTTCAGAGGGATGGAGGCCTACTGAAGTTGGCAGGACTGTGATCACTTTTAATTAAAGCAAACTTTTTTTTAAAATGCAGACCGTTTTTTTCTAAAGGAAACGGGGTGATGTTGAAAAGGAAAGGTTTTTTTTTGTTCGAGAGTTGGAATACACTACCTATTCCGCAATAAACTTTTTTTTTTAATTACAAATTGAAAGTAGTGAGGAGCCTCCTTCCGTTGTGCGAATGAGTTATCAGCTCCTTTGAGGTTTCTGCATTTGAATATTTTGCGACCGAATTTCAGTTGAAAAACATTGACTCAGATTATCAGTTTGGCATTTGGAAGGGATACTTGCAGCATGTCCTTTCGAGAAACTCAGTCGGTATCCATTTACCGTCCCGTTTTAGCAGTTGGCAAAACTTTTTTGATTCCTAAAATGGGATTTATACAGCTGAAAAGGCATGTTTCCAGTTGAAAATGACGAATTGGACTGTTTGGGACTGTAAAATTCTTGGTACATCTGGCCACAAATCCCTTACAGAAAGAAAACACCCCTGGCCATTGTCATCTGTTACACCAGGGTCTACCGTATTCAGGTGAATTTTCAACAATAAGACAGGATCCTGCCATTTATTAAAACAGCTAATCTAAAAATAGCTAAACTACTGTTCGCTTATGATGAAAGCTCCATGCTTGAAAATTGCATCATATCTTAATTTAATTACACCCACATACTCTCAGCTTAATTTGATGCTTTTTTGCAGTCTTCTCCAGGCTTAAAGAGTATGGGCCAGGTCCAAAAAACAGAATTATTCTATTGCAAATACGACGTCTGCTTCTGCAGGCCTGATTTATGCAAATCCACAAAACATCTAACTCAATAAAACACTGTTTAAGAATTGCTGTGTAAAAATTAAAACAAAGGATGACAACACAAACTGTTATTCCAATAACAGCTCCTGGCCTTTCCGGAAGCCCAAACCACACGCACATTGCCCGTGTTTTCTCTTTGAGAGGGATGGCAAATTCAGCTTGGCTCCGAACCCTCCACAAACTGGAGAATATTTAGTAACGGTAAGCTGTTGGCTGTTTGTAGTGACTGTCTCTCAATCGGTGTACCCAATTCGGAGCGACGGAGCAAGGTTTTGCTGTACTTTCACTCGGAATTGGATTTCTGCCCTGAGGCAGTACTGTAGCTTGAAGTGCTGCTGTTGATTGTCTTCTAGACTAGCACACACTAACACTAACAAGCAAGACCTATAAATGTGAGGCCCTCCGTGTGATTCTCTGATGGTCAGACCACCTTCATGACCAACCCATCCCTTTGAGAGACAGGAAGACATCTGACTACCACCCTATCTATCTACCTGATAGGCAGCAACACGTTGAGACTAGTACACTTTACCAGACCCAGTCACTCTCCCTGAGGGATAGGGCTGCATGTGGCCAATGCCCCTCTGGAAGCACTGGGCTCTGTTCTGTCCATAGAACTCATTCCCCACCAATGCGCAATAATTGAATCGGAGCTGTGAAGTGGCCATTGCACAAAAGGTCCCTGCATACAACACACCATATAAAATAAATACACCCCAACACCACTCCTGAAACATTCCAGCTTCAGTAGTAAAGACAACAAATGTGTTCTGGGCAGATCATTTTCAGATTCCTCCACTATGACTCGGACTATTTGTTTCCACCTTATGTAACTGGACTCACCCTCTACCTAAATATGGTTCTGTGTACCACACGCCATCTTTGAGATTCCTCTGCCCTGTAAAAATATTACCTTTGAAGCGCTTTGGTCCATGCTGTTTGGTGTATGTGTCCCCCGTTTACCAGATCCTGGCTTACACTGTTCTTACAATCCAGTCTGGCCTGTCTCAGCTCATCAAAACTCATCCATCTCCTTTGCACACTTTTTTCCCTTAGAGACGGCCCCTGAACAATCAAAGTGTTAAATCTGACCATGGCAAAGAAGCTGTTGAGGTTTAGTTATCAACACTCCCCCCCTCCCAGTGGTGGGTGGTAGGGGTCCTGCACTCCCGCTAGACTCATAGAGCCACACTCAACAGTGGCACTGTTTACAATTCCTCAGTGCCACAACAATTTCCAATCTAATGAAGTCACAATCCGATTTCTAATATGATTAGCTCAGATACAAAATAGTGAAAACACGTTTAAGGTAATCCTACTGTCTGTAACTCCCTACATCCCGTTACATTCTGGTAGGCGTGTGCACTGCATGAATTGATGGCCCCTTGATTCTTTTGGAAATAGGTGGGATGTGCAGGATTGCATTGTGTTGTATTGTAATTGCGTTTATATAGAGCTTACTACCCCTGACGAGGCATCACATCGGTTTTTCGACGAGTATCACTCTACTCCGGAACCCATAAAGGATCAGTGATGAATTAGTATGATGAAATTATTAAAGTAATTTGAGTGGTGGATATGTTAGTCAGTGTTTTAGATTGACAAGGATAGTGGAGGGAAAGAGGAGGGAAAGGTTTGCATTCATATAACGCTTGCTACCCTTGATAGGGTGTTGAAGCGCTTTTTCGGCGAGTAGCACCCTACTTCGGAACCCATAAAGGATTAGTGGTGAATTAGTTTAGTGAAAATATGAAAGTAATTTGAGTGGTGGATATGTTAGTCCGATTATTTGGATTCAGAAGGAATCACCCCGGAAGGGGTATCTCAGCGCAGCTCAGAACATAGGCCAGACTCTTAGGCCGCAAACAGCTCAGTGTTGAGAAATGTAATTAGTGCCAAAATGGTAGTTCAAACATAAAACTGTGCAGCACACTTAAAAGAGGCAATGTACAACCAATGTTGACATTTTACAACCCAGAGGAATAATACAAAGGGAAGTCTTAGACAATGTAACAAGCACTCTTGTATAACAAGGAGAATTGAAAGTACCAGCATCTGGAGAGGGGTGTGAGAAACAGAGAGACAGGCATAGGGATAGCTGGAGTTGCTAGAGGGAGTTTGTGAGAAAGAGAGAGGATCAGAGAACGGAAGATCAAGATATGCAGTGAGCGAAAGTGATATGGAGGTGTGATAAGGATGGTCCTTGTGCTGCAGTAATCTTGGAGCAATCTCGAAACTCTGCTATTTTCACCCAGCGGGGTCTTTATCTCAAACTGAGGCTGGAACAGCAAATCTTTTAGTAGTTCATTGAGAGTGAAGCATATTTGCCCCACAATAACGACAGACAGGAGTAGATTGCAAAACCATGAAGGTTTAATAATAAATTAGTAAAGTTATATCTCCAATCAAATCTATTAAGTAAAATCGATTTTCACCCTGGCACAGCATTCTTGAAGATATGTTTCAAGCAGTTCAATTAGTGATGCAAAAATGTCATTATATTGAAGTCAACATGTGTAAACCAAAGCAAAGGCTCGTTTTTATGAAGGAATGCCCTAATTACAAGGTAAGATTGTGGGCAGGTCAGTGAAATCCAAAATAGAATTAAAATACGAACCAGGTAAAGGTTCCAATTTAAACAAGAAGAAAGGTACTTGCTCTCGAGAGTATCTCTGTGAGCAGAAAAATAAGGAGCATTAGTGTCAGGAGATGTGATATGAAATCCGCCTACAAGGGTGGACAGGGGCGAGTGATCTAACTAAAAACAAGCTTCACACAGGTAAAGCATAACATTTTGTCCAAATGATACAATCTTCAGGTTCCGCACTATACCGCCAGATTGTATACTGCCGACAGACTTACTCCTTCCACGTCTTTTGGAAACAGACATGGAAGGAGTACGTCCATCGGCGTATATTTGCAGTATAGCGCGACACATGATGCGCTTGGGTTAGCGATGCTACCATTCGTGAACCTCTATTGTTAGCTACGATTTTTCTAGTTGTGATTGCTGGCGTGGTGAGCACTGTATGCACATTGAAGATTTGTGCTAGGACCCTGCACAAACCTTCATCTACCAACCTGGGCAAACATCGCGTAGTATCCTTGCTCGTTAGATCACTTTTCGCCCTGAAGAAGCTCGCAAGGGTGAAACGCATTGGCTGTGTTGCACATAATTGCGAATAAAAGAGCTATCACATCAAGCCAAAACTTGTTCCTGTTATCGTCACTCTTCTGTGTGTTGTGGACTCAATCCAAAGATTTTTGTGCAATTGTCTCTGTTCGTGTGCCTCTCTTATTTTTTTTTATATATGTTGTATTCAAGACCATTAACTGTGGCTGGTCTTTAGAGGTGGGCAATTTGTGAAAGACTGTATAGGAAACCTCAATAGGGTTCCCCTATTATCATTATTTTTTGGGTAATACAGGTAGTGGTGCGGCAGTATACACCCTGCCACCGAGATGCTGTGTGTTAATAAATCTTCAGGTTTCCCCCACTCACTGAGATGACCAATTAAAACCGAGTGTTCTCTCTGTACTTGGTGTCAGCCTCCTTCTCACTTAATAATACAATTCCATCTCCTTCTCCCACTGGAACCTTCACAATATCACACAAAGGAGTATTGCCTCCTCAGCTTTCTTATCCACTGCAAGTGTTGAAGTTTTGGGTCAGCCTAATCACTACATTCTGACCTTCGAAATGTAAACTAGCAAAGAATAACATTTAAAATAAGCTCATGGTGACTTAGGTGTCTGAAATAAAACTCTGCATACCAAGCAGAAATACAGCATTCTACTCCTCAATTCTCAAAGATTTTGGTCAAAAAGCTAGAGGTTGTTCCCGAAAGTTCTATATGGGCACTAGCAAAAGATTTCAACTAATCCCGAGCTAACTACTATGGCTGACCTCCCTCAGAGATGAATGTGTCATTTCTCTGAAAGAAATGTAAAGAAATGGGGCACTTTGTACATTAAACAGAACACTTTTCAAACAAATTGTCTAAATAAATGATAAGTTTTACAGACAGTTGTGACGAGACACTCTTGAATGAATTATTATGATAACATTATGGTGAGCAAAACTAGGCATATGAGACGATGTACTTTAAATGGAAGGTGCCCCAGAAATGAATTAGAAATAGCAATTTTAGTCCATCATCTTCCTTTATTTGAAAAGGAGTTAAGATCAGCCAACGCGTTTCATTCCTATTACATTACAAACTTCATAAGGGCTTTATTTATTAAGTAGTCTTGACTTGAATACTGGTGACCCTTCCTATGCTGGGAACCCCCAGGACTCGGATCTCGAACTGGAACTTGACTTGACTTTATATCCTTACCCTTGGGTGATCATCCTGGCAACGATGCAATGGCTATTAAAAAAATTGTGAACAAACTACTTGATAAATAAATCCCTGATGAAGTTCCTAATGTAATAGGAACAAAACTCATTGGCTGATGGCTGATCTTAACTCATTTACAAATAAAGGAAGATGATGGACTAAAATTGTTATTTCGAATTCATTTCTGGTGCACCTTTCATTTAAAGTATATTGTCTTCTCTGGATTCCAGTGGCACCAAAGGTGACAAGTGCCAGAAGAGGATGCAAAGGACAATAAATTGAATTCAACAGGGACTGAGGTGCTGAACCCATGGTCAGCCGCTGACAGCTTTGTGTACAAAAACTAGGCATATGCACCACAGGGACATTGTGGCGTGTAGGTTTTCAAAACCCATCTTTCTCTCCTCTTTCTTTCCATATGTGGATGCTCCATCATATTTTTCTCCCTTCTTTTATTCGTCCTTTTTTAAATTTCTTGTTTAAATTTTTCTTCTGCTCATATTAGAATCTGTCCGTGTTTATTTCTTACTTCTGTTCCTTGTTTCAAGTCACAGGAGCCACAAATAACAATGTAAAGTTTTGTGTGACATAAAACTGTAGAGTAACAGCACCCTTTCACCGCTCAAGTTGCTAAAGAGGAAGGGAAGGGTACATAATGCCCATGATTTTGTTTAAAGAATTATTTAAATACCTAATACCACAACAATCAACAGTGGCAAGTAAGAACAGACATAGTTTCCGCTAATAGGCTGCTGCCGTGTATTCCCCATGATGGAGATTTCAGTTAGTGGTTCTCCACCAGTCCTGATGAAGGCCTCGAAACAATAAAATGCGGGACCACAATGTGTTGACACCCATGGGATATTTTCCCAAGTCACTCATGATGATTGATACCAGATTAGAAAGGACATTTAAAGATAAATGCTGCTGTCCTTCCACTTGGCAGAACGCTGATAAATAGATAGGAGCACAGAGCTCTGTAGCACTCTAACTAACCCTCATATCCTTGTATTGCACTTTGTTAAAAACAGGACTATTGTTGGTCGTAACATGCATTATTACAAAAGATCAAAAACTTAACAACATATTGTTTAACAAGAACATTTCTGTATGCTTAGCATAAAGACTTTTTCAATGTATGCATCAATGTCGATTTAGAAGACTACGTCATAGAAGAGATTCTTCTTGATTGGGTAGTTACTATTAAGTGCTTCAGAAGTTGTTATTTAAAGAAAAACATCTTTGAGAAACTTCATTTAACATATAACCTTTCTTTCTAAATAAATACTATTGATTTTCTCCGGTAGCCACTAAACATATAGCTACACAAAGCCCAGTGTTATGTTCGCACATCTTCTGCTTCGCTGTCATTATAGATCATACACATTTTGTCATGCAAAAAATGCAAAACAAGTGAAAGGTATTTAACTATGCTGGAATTGTGAAAGGCAGATAAAAAGGTTTGAGAAAAAAAACAATCAGCCTGATTACAACAAAGTGAATACCTGGAACATTACGAATGAATATCAGATTTATAATTCAACTGTAGTTGCCCTTATTTTATAAAACATAGGCATTCTGCTCGTAATCAAAAAAGGTATGAGTCTAAGGCCTCAAGTTTAGGCATTTCACTTAACGACCTAAGAAGTATTTCATGAACATTTTTAAGGTCTTTCTTTTTCTGACCATCAATGTTTTTGTCAGCTGAGGATTGTCAAATGTGAAGATACCTCAGAAATGAAAAGAAATGTAGAACAATAATAAAAGAATGGACTAATGAATGCCCTCGTTACAAATGGGCTGATAATCCCGATTTGTGCTCAAGCAGGAGTTTTGTTATTGAATCGTGATTACTATTGATGCAGTAATATCACAGTTTTCCCCTGCACTTGTTCCACCAGGTAAAACCTGTTAAAATGTATGCATTGAAAATAGCACGCATTCCACGTTTGCAGCTTGGAACAGGGTGAACATATCGTATTACCACGTCATTTGCTGGTGCAAGGTGAGGAACTTGGCATGGGGAGGAAATACCATGTCTGGTTAAAACAACACCTGCCACCGAAATTGGTGTTTACTGAGTGTGGTACTACCCCCCTCAAACCCCAAGCATTTAGAATGAGTGTCCAGGGGCGGAGGATGCCTGATTTTCATAGAAATCTAAGACCGAGGAAAGAAATAATGAGACAGTTAAATAATAAATAAGTTCTCTCTGCTGAAGACTAATTGCGTTTGCAGCAGTCCTTTGAATTTGTAAGCTGCGGCTCGATATCTTCATCAGCTATAAGTCCAGTGAGTGCTCCTCTGGTGATTTCCACTGAGCAACAAGTCCAGTCCTGGCTGCAGTAAGATTAGTAATCTACCTGTTGGTGAGGTGATGATGTTGTGCAGAGGCACATTTCGGGGGGGGTGGAGGGGGGAAGGGGGGGCTACTAAACATTTCGGCGGGGGGGGGCTAATTCTTCCAGCGATAGTCAGAGTGGAGAAGCAGGGGCTCTAAGAAGGGGTGTAAAACAACAAAGCCTCGTTAGCAAATAAATGGTCTTTTAAACACCTGTGAGGTACTCGGGTGTGGCTGTGTTTGTGCCAGGGAAGCTGTCTCAGCCCGGGCTGACACACAAGACGGGGGGGGGGGTGGGAGCGGGCTTGGGGGGGCTGAAGCCCTTTGAGCCCAGTTGCGCACCTGAAGTTATGCGTAAATGTCACCATCACTCTCATAGACCAACCATCACATTAAGGGAATCCAATAATAAAAGTGATATTGGTTATACTTTTGATTAAAGCCCATTTTTTCTTGCAGAAACGCTGTTTTCCTGATTTGTCCATTAACTTTATTAGGATCTAACTCCCTTTTTGCCAGCTCCATTGGCTCCTAGGATTTATTAGTGGACTGCAAATCCAATGCCAGAGCTATACAAAATGATACAGTTCCATGTATTTTCAGATACTATCGCAGTAGTTCCAACATCCCTCTAGAATAGCAATACGCTCTACTTGTATATTGTTTTGCCCAGTTGTAATACATTCCTACCTGTAGGAGACCTTGATCTGTGATTTTCATAGGACTGTAGATAAGGAAACAGCTTGTATTAGACTACTATGAATTCACTATTACAGGTTCCTCAAAAAACCTGCTACAGGGAGTATCACATTTGTAAAACATCAATTATTTTTGTTGTAAACAAAATCTTGAATTGGTAAAACTTACCCCCTGAGAGCTATCTTTATACAAGGATCAGCTTAGTTCCATACAACCCTGTACCCCCCACCGCCGTGCCAATATTGGCCCGGGCAACCCCAGGTCTCCAGGAGCTGGCTCCATGACAGTGTGCAGGTGACCCTCAAGCCCTGTGTGCAGGAAACAGTTATGTGCTCCCACCCAGCAGGAGCAGAAACTGCTCCCGCCAAGTAGGAGCACTTAAGTTTTCCTGCCCACTCTGTTGCGGGCAGAGAAACACAGAATTGCTCCCCCCTGTGGGAGCAAAAGAAAAGCAGTTCCACAGGGTGCGAGCAATGCTGGCTACTGTTGCACCCCATAAAAGTGACAGGGGCACCACCATTTTTAGGTCTCGCCTGTCGATGCGCATGCGCATCGAGCAAGCGAGACTATGGGGGCTTATCCGCTCTTTATCCACACTGCAAGGAATCGTGGCGATTCCTTGCAGTGCCCGTGACTTTTAAGCTCAATGCGCATGCGCATTGAGCTTAAAAGCGCGTGCACATGGCCCCAGCCGCCTGCCTTGCCTACTCTCCCGCCCCCTCACTTCTTGATTGCACGGCCGCTAGGCCGTGCCTCCCCTACTCCTCCTCCTACTCTCCTCCCCTCCCGTCTGTTCCCACACTCCTCCCACACCCCCGCTCCGCCCCCTCACTCTCTCTGCCCGCCCTCCACTCTATCAGGCAGCCAGCCGCACTCCTCCCACACCCCCGCTCCGCCCCCTCACTCTCTCTGCCCGCCCGCTCTCCAGGAAGTACTGAAGCATGCTCGGGTGAGCCAGAAAAACACATGTCGGAACAGTTCTCGACTTCCGATTTTGGGCGGTGCACTGCTGACCTTCATTTACAGTTGTATATTGCTCGAGCTCGGCACAAAGGCATTGAAGTGCTTTACATGAGCACTATATTACATTACATTACATAATTTCAGAATCATGTTTAAGGCATGGGGCGATGACTCGATGGATGCTAAGCGGATTTTCCCTTTGTCACCGTGCTTTTAATGGGCAGGACGCCTTCCTCCAATCAAACGGCGCGCTCACTTTTCAAGACAGCCGGGGAAACCCCAATCAACCTCTTTCCACCGCCGCCATTCTCTGATTTTACTCCCAAGGTGCTCCGTGTCTGAAACAAACACAAGTAATTGCCGCCACTTCATTACTAGCGGTTCACACTCAACCTTTCATCCTAAATGCGCACCATTACGCTGGGATATATATATGTCAATAAAAATGAAAGAACTGCTATCCCAAAACGAAGACACCCGCATTAACCCATCCATCACTTACTGGACATGCTTTGGCCCGCTAGTCGTCCTTATGGTTACCGTCCCATCCTTAATATATGCCGTTATCTATTTCAGACCCTGGTATCATTTTTGAACACGTAAATATGTCTACACGTTTTTCATTTCACAACTGTTATTATCAGCACAGTAATATTCAAGGGCAGTGTTACAAGTTCGCTTTTTTATCAAATGTATATTTTAATGCGGCCTCTTCTCCACAATCTTATTTTATCCTCTACTCCACTGTAAAGCGCTTTAACGTGGACTTCACACGATCCGCGCTATACATAACCGGAAATAAATACATTAAAATAAACAAGGGAATGGGTAGCATATAGGGCTACCAGTTATTAATGCCCCTCTACCACCTGCCCCTCCCCCGCCCAATTGCTTCTCTCCTTAAGAGAACTCACTGCACAGGAAAACAGTGCCAAGCCCCCCAGGGGGCCTGCGTGCGCGTGCAGCAGCTTTCACGCCAGGCCCAGGATGACACGCCTTCCTCCAATCAAACGGCGCGCTCACTTTTCAAGACAGCCGGGGAAACCCCAATCAACCTCTTTCCACCGCCGCCATTCTCTGATTTTACTCCCAAGGTGCTCCGTGTCTGAAACAAACACAAGTAATTGCCGCCACTTCCTTCCCACCATTGTCCGCATCAGCGCTGCTGGAGGGGGAGGGCTTCTGCCCTTAAACCCCGCGTTTCTTCACATGTTACTCTTCCGCAGCAGCGTTTGCTTGTCAACGTACATTGGTTTATTTCTCAGGAAATACTTCAAGGGTGTTACTATCCTTAATTTTCAAAACAGGGCATTTCTGGCACGAATTTTACATCCTGGCGTGCACCTCGACGCACGGTACAAAAGGAGTGTCTGTGGCCCAATAACAATTATTCCCATCAAGTATACCAATATAGACACCCCCATTACAAAACTGTGGATGTCACATTCCATTTGACTAGTATTATTACAGCACTGCGAAATGTACATGAGAAAAAACACTGTTTACCGCCTCACAGACTGCATGTTACAATGACCCTACATGTCTTCTAAGAGTGGGAGGCCTCTTCAAAGGGAGATTTTCTTACTGCACACATTTAACCCCTTGCATTCTGGTTTCAGTTATGTACCTTGATTTAAAGCAAATACATTTATAAAAAAAATACCATGGTATAAACCATATATGCAGAGTGTAATAAGTCACAATACCTTAAAGCTATTTTTGAAACGCATAGAAACAACTAAGTATCATACCATTATCGGCACTACAGGTCTTGTGTTGCGGATTGAGTTTCCTTTTAGAGGAAAGTTTGGTTCTGATTTGCATGTGTGCCAACTGGGGCCTCTGGTCAAGAATTGTAACTTCTGTCATTGCACAGAGCCCTAGAACTTTGGGTGGGCTCGCTCACATGGCGGCCATCTCGCAGCTCGGCTAGCCACGCACCCCCAATGAATCACCGAACTTAGTGGAGAATGAATCAAAATAGAGTGGGACATCACAAGAAAAACACACTCACACTCACGCAACGTCACACACCCGAAGCCTCACACCCCCTCACTCACACTCACCCTCACACCCCCTAACGCTCACACCGCCTAACGCTCACACCCCCTAACGCTCACACCCCCTAACAATCACCCCCTAACCCTCACCCCCTCACTCTCACCCCACACCCTCACCCCCTCACCCCCCCACCCTCACCCTCCACCCTCACTCACCCTCAACCCCTCACCCTCACACCCTCAACCCTTCACCTTCAACCTCTCACTCACCCTCACTCACCCCAGCCTCACCCTCACTCACCCTCAACCCCTCACACTCACTCACCCTCAACTCCTCACCCTCACTCACCCTCAACTCCTCACCCTCACTCACCCTCACCCTCACTCACCCTCCCTCAACCCCTCACCCTCACTCACCCTCAACCCCTCACCCTCACCCTCAAACCTTCACCCTCAACCCCTCACTCACCCTCACTCTCACTCACCCTCACTCAGCCTCAACTACTCTCACTCACCCTCAACCCCTCACCCTAACTCACCCTCACCCTCACTCACCCTCAACACCTCACTCACCCTCACCCTCACTCACCCTCACCCTCAACACCTCACCCTCAACCTCAACCCCTCACCCTCACCCTCACTCACCCTCACCCTCACTCACCCTCACTCTCACTCACCCTCAACCCCTCACCCTCACTCACCCTCACTCACCCTCAACCCCTCACCCTCACTCACCCTCACCCACCCTCACCCTCACTCACCCTCAACCCCTCACCCTCACACAGTGCAATAGGTCTCGGAGCATTTGAGTTACAGCTTTTAGAATTGTTTATGGCTTTTTTTATTTGTAATTCTTTAGCATTGGCTACAGGAAACAAAAATGCTAAAGATTTACAAAAAAAACCCATAAACAATTCTAAAAGCACTAACTCTAATGCTGCGAGACCTATTGCATTTCCAATGCTTGTTGTTAATGTTGTGGGTGGCTGCAGGGACTACAGCAACCACCTAGCAACATAAAAAATGTTTCCTGGGTCATTAAATCCATGACCCCGGGTGAACCTACCATATTTTCTAAGCACTCGAACTGTATACTCTTCAGCTAGAGCGCAGCACCTCCTTGTGGATGGTTCTAAGGCTGCACTTTGTAGCTTGAAATTTTAAAAAAAGACTCAGACTTTTTTTAATACAACTTGACTACACTCTTTTTATGATCACTTTTATTAATCATTGCACTGTCTATTAATGAAATATATATTTGATTGTAATATTTTTTGCTAAAGACAATAGGTGTGCTTTATATCTTTTGATATGCTGACCCTTCATAAAGCAACTAAGCCCACTTTTAATATTTTGGTGTTCTGATCCTTTGACAAAGTCAGTAGGCTTGCTAACTTAATATGACAGACTTTATATTGTATCATTGCTTAGTGAGTTGTGCGATCTCAGTGCCAGCTCCCGTGCCCAACCTCCACCAGCAGTGGGATAGGTGCAGGGCCTGTCCAATCCAACATTTAAGCTTCTGTATTACTGAATCTATTTTTATACCTTCTTATTATCAGAGTATTTCTTATTGTGAAGATTTTAACTAATCGAACAATAAAGGTTTTTAAACGACAACCCAAAACCACACCCTCTTCATGTACTGCTTATTACTGGCCATATTACCCCACACATGACATGTTTTATAACATAATTGATAACGCCACTTGAACGCCACTGTGCAAGGTAGGGGCGGAGTTGCAATTACTTTAGTGCACAAGTTATAGTTACTTGAGATAACTATAACTGGTGAATTTCAGTGGTTTAGTTAATTTAAAATGGTGTGTCCTTTGGTTATTCCAGTGAATTTCAGTTTTTTTTAGCGTAGAGTAAGATTTCCATCACAATGCTCAACATGTAATTGGGCGCCCATCTGCCCGCTGCCACGCAGAACTAACTATGTAATGTAAACATTTAAAGGGTCTCATTTTAAGTAAGGCAGACCTACCGGCTTTGTCAAAGAGTCAGAATAGCAAAATACAAAATGCTGTGTGCCTATGGGCTATATCAAGGGGTCAGCACATCAACATAAATAAGCAAACCTAATGGCGTCATCAGAAAGTCTCCAATAACTAATCAAATGTATATTTTATAAATTCACACATTGCAATGTTTATTAATAGTGATTGGCACAACATATTTCAAATAAAGCTTTGAAAATAAAATAAAACATTGAACATATCTTAAAAAAAAAATTCAGGCCACAAAGTGCAGCCATAGAACCAACCACACCACAAGGGTGGCCTGCACTCTAGCTGAAGAGCATGGAGCGACAGCTCAGAGTGCTTATAAAAATATTGTAAGCTCTCTTGGGGTCATGGACTCAAAGACCTGCTGTGTTTTTTAATGTTGCTGGTGGGCTGCTGTGCAGCCCTCCACAACATTAAAAATATGCTTGGTGGTGCCCCTGCCCCTCCTAGGGGCACCACCAGAATCCGAATATTTAAATAAAAATCCCTTGTGGGGCATTATGTGGCTCTCCTTTCTCTGAGCAATAAATAATAAATGAGCATCTCCTGCCCCTGGTTTGTCATTTATTATTCTTTTAAAAAAAATATTTTTATGGGTGTCCCGGTGCCCAACTGGGATGCCCACAACATGCCCAATGAGGAGGACTTCTGGGGAAGCCCAGAGGTCCTCGTGCCCTCTGCCTGCTCTCCAGCTAGTAGTCATAATAGGTATCAGCAGGAACCAGTGATTATGTTACAGAGGATACCACTGTGTCCACCCGGGGCACCCGATACACGGTCTGTGTTGGGAGTCACTGGGAAAGGCCCAAGGCCCCAATGGCTTCTACCGGCTCCCAAACCTGCACCCTTGTGGGAGCTGGCCATTCATTTTTTATTTATTTAACAATGGGTCCCCAAGTGCCCATCTGGGGCACCCATACCTTATTTTTAATGCTGGAGGCCATGGGGTGAGCCCTAAGGCCCACATGGCCACTTCTGACTCTCAAGCCAGCAGCCAGGCAGGACGCAGCCATGTATTATTTTTAACCACAGTTGCCACACCCTTTTGTAATGTTGGGAGCTGCAGGGTGAGCTCATATACCCTACTGGCTCCCAGGCCAGCACCCATCCGGGTGTGGTGGGAGCCAGCTATATTGCTTTGATCCCCCTGGGCGGGAGCAGGTTTTTTCTCTGCTCCAGGGCTGGAGCAAGGCTGTTTGCCATAGTGCGGTCAGGGAATTATATTTGTACTCCCTTCCTGCACTCTCCTTGGAACAGCACTCTGTCCCGAGGATGGGGTCCCCTGGACCCTAAATGCCATTAGGCCCCAGGGTCTTTGGTCCATAGGGCCTAAACATTGCTGAGGGAGCTGGGGTCACAGAACCCCTCCCCTAAAAAAAGCAATTGACCTTTGGGATGGAGTACCCAAGGCCTAGAAATAGCTTGAGGAGGGGGGCTGTGTGCCTCCTCCCCTAAAAAAGTATCTATCCTTGTTGATGGTGGTCCCCAGGGGTCTTCAGAAATCGCTTGGGGTGGTAGGCCACCTGACCCCTCCCTCATTTAAATAAAGAAGCCCCAGGGCATGGGGTCCCAGGGAAATAAAAATGGTTCAGGAGAGGGTTGGCACAATGCACCCTTTCCTTTAAAAATCTATTCGACAGCCCAACAGGCCCTCGCCCACCCGGATATGGGAGGGGTGGGGCTTAAAATGAAAAAGGAGCAGAGCCTGCCTTTTTTTTTTTTAATTAGCACTTGTGATTCGCAGATCCTCTGTAGAAGCCAAGGATTCTTTCTGGCGTGATATGAACATACATTTTAAACTACTGCACAGATTTACACCACATCACAGAAAACATGCTTTCTGGAACAGGACCTAGCTCTCTGCATAATTTGATGTAAGTATATTTAGCCATTTAGACTGTAGTTGTGTCTAATATCCTAAGGAAAGTTGCACTGGGAAAACATGTTTTAGCATCCTTTTTAGGTCTCGCCTAGCGAATGCAGCACATGCGTTGCTTAGCTTGGTGAGACTCTATTGTCGTCGGTTTGGAGGGCGAAGCGAGACAAACCATGTGCGCGTACACGGACAGGCGATGTGCGTGCGCATGGCTTCTCCTCACACGCTCCCATCACGCGCTTTGCAATAGCGCATGCTCCTCGCAGCCTGCTCGTTTGTGTCCAGGAGCAGGCTGCCTGTGCTGACTTGAAATGGTAAGTACCACTTTGCTGATACTACGTGTTAAACTGTTTTTAATTTTCTTTTGGTTTGAACAGTAGAAGAAATTACATCTGCCGTGGGCACCCAGTTGGCTGGAATAATCATTAATATCTTTTCTCGTCAACTCCGTGGAAAGTGTCTACACTGAAATGAACACCTGGCCTGCTCAACCCGTTGCCTCTTGTTCCATCTCTCGCATTTCTATGGTGCTTTTCTTTAATTAGTGCGGCCCCGTAACACACTGCAATTCCAAAGGTGCTTCTTTCACGCTTACCAGTCAGGGTAGTGTCGGATAACAGTTGATTTGTTTTGTGTATATTCTGCAAGGTGCATGGGGTGAGCCTATTTACTTTAGCATTCGTGGTGGACGATTTAAACATTTTGATAGAATGTAATAATAAAGATTACCCTTCGTGTGCCTTTGAAAGCAACGTTTTCAAACTACAATAAGTCCAACTACGTTTCTACATTAATTTATTAAAAATAATTTGTTTTTGCAAACCATTTACACCCCTCTTACAGACCAATGTTAAGGGGTTGCCGTCCCAGGATTAAATCCAGTGACCCTCGGATCATTGCAAATGTCAGCGACAAACTACAGTGTTTACAAGGATACTAAATGATTAAACTGTGAAGGAATATGAAACACCATATTGCTGCAGACTATTCACAAATGATACTCTCGAAGCTGCGTGGGTGAGCAATGCAGCACCTTTATAGGCAGCAGAACACAGGTTAAAATTATGGCCTTTTAGCATTCAGAGCTCAATTAAGAAAGTTCTGCTCGGACGGGCACCAGAAATACAGTTGTATTCGCCACAGTCATATTACTCTTTACAATGGAACAATACAGGTATCTCTATACATTCAAAATCATGACAGGATACTATCAACATAAGAATTTGTACTGTTCATTATCTACAAAATGATGAGTGTCATATAACATCTTCTATTTTGTGTGCTCATCAACTCGAATCCTGTATAATAGGTTACCAATGCAAAAGCATCGCACAATTGAAACACAACTCTTTGCAATACTCGTTCCAGGGTTAGAGTGAAAAACTGATAACCATGTTGTCTGCTCCTGTCTCTCCTGTGCCCCATTCAAGATTTTTCCTTTCTGTGGCCAGGCTAATTGCTGTAATTAATATAGCAATTTAGGAAAATATGGCCGATCATCTCAAAAGAATTTTGTAGAGATGTGTAACAAATGTTGTCTTTTTAATGCTTATTGCCCCTGCAGGATTTAAAAACAACATTGATACTTTAGTAGATTTGACAGTGTTTGTGTGGTAGGCTTCAGAACAGAATTAAAAACATGGTTTTTGTTATCATGGCATATGCTATTAAGAGGCTTGATTTCTGTTAGAGTGACCTGTCTGTGGGCCATTGCCCCTCAGCCACAAATTCTACGTGTTCTGGAGCTAGAAGGAACACTTTCATCCTTTGCATGCTAGAACACCATTCATTGCAAAGTTCTTTCTATGCAATTACCATTTTTGCTTTTTCTTTAGGCCTTGTGGATGTGGGTCTGCAATCTCAAATAAGCAGCATCGCCCCATTGCTTTTCAGCAGTGCAGACTAGGAGAAAAAAAAATGATAATAAAACAATGTTATTCTCATTTTACTTTTCCATACTGAAGCCAGTTTTGGGGCGGGCTTGGCTGTCTTCACAGCCATCAGGGGGAGGAGTGGTGAGTGCACTTAAGTGCGCATGACGGTTTGGCTGGCCTTCTTGAGCCGGCCAAATTGTCATGCACACTTAACATGTTCTCCACCCGGCTTTATTGCACAGCCTGGGTGGAGAACATTCACAGGCTCTCAGTCCATGTCTGAATGCCAAACCAGGGTGCTCAACCCAATCACAACACTGCTATCATGCTGGTGATTGGCTAGGGGAGTCTGTGAGCATGTGTGCTTCTGCTTCACAGAAGGAGAGGAGAGATGGCAGCCGACCAGTCAGGAGGTAAGTAATCTTTTCTTTTTTCTGAGGTGAACAGTCAGGAGGGTCTTTCTGAAGATGGAATAAAAATATATCAAAAGGCTATTGTCATTTCGCAGAAGGAAGTTTTGGAAATTTGGCAAAATGAGCCATCATCTTGTAATGACTTGGTGAAAACTGGTCCTTTGGGTCGAAATCTGTAGAAGCTGCTTTTTAGTTGTCAAATCACTCATTACCTTTTTTAAATGTCTTTCAGTAGACTATAAACGTAGTCAAATCCACTAAAACATGTTTATTGCTATCCGATCAACTTTAACCAATATGTTTAAAATGTTGAATTTATCAGTCTATTTTCTTGTATTGGCTTTAAGGATTGCTCCTCCCCATTGTTTGAAGTGTTAGCTCCACCTTCAATGGTTGACCTTTTAGTCCCCCTTGACCTGTTAGTCCCCCACCTCGAAGTTTCTTGCTCCTCCCTAATATTTGAAGTGTTAGCTCCACCTTCAATGGTTGACCTGTTAGTCCCCCTTGACCTGTTAGTCCCCTACCTCGAAGTTTCTGGTCTAGTTGTATCCTGTGTCTCACAAAATTACGTTTCTCCCAACAAAAATACATCTGTGTTATTGTAGCATTTCTCTTACGCTTTCACTTGTTCTTTTTCTGATTGGAAGCAATTCTTAAGTGCTCAAGGCTCTTAAAACCTGCTACCTTCCTGACCTTTTCCAAGTATTTGTTCTCTTCTCACAGCTTTCTGTTCCCCAGTGGTTCTTCTCACCTGAGACTTCCTTCCCTCCTTGTTTTCCTTGTGCACTCGACTGAAACCACAGCTTTCCCTCTCAATGCAGAAGCAGTTTCTTGCCTTCCCTAGTGGACGTATGCAGGAGCCACCAGTTCTCTAACCAGTTCTCTGGTTGTTTTCTATTGGGATCTCCTTCACTTCACTGTTGAAGCATCACACTGGAATATCTGTCAGTCCTTGAGTTTCTGCTAGTAATGGTATAGATCTTATATTGCGCAACTAAGCCCGGAGGCATCAAGGCGCCTAAAAAACAGTATCATAAAAGTGGTCAGATAACAAGCACAATGGTAATGGTACAGATCTTATATTGCGCAAGTGCCTCCCTTCAGGTTGGCTCCTGTTCAGCTCCGGTTGTCCTTGGCGTTTCTCCACCATGGTTTGTTTACCCGATGAATATTAGTTGCTCTACACTTGTTATGCCGGGTAACATGTTCGTGCATTCCTGAAGGTGAGGGTATAAACAAACGATTACTATTGGTACTAAGCAAATAAAATTTCTGTGACAGAAAGACTCTTGGCAAAGTTTAGCACATCTTCTTTTGTCAGGCCACACACTGAGAATGGCCCACTTCAATTATTTGCTGAATTCTGGTTTCCTGATTAGGCCCCTAACGTAGAGTCAAGATGTGTGTTTTGTCTTTTTTCACATTATCATTATTTGTTTTATATTTTCCCTTCATTTACCACCGTTCCACCACCATCAAGTTACAGATCCATCCTTTTGGAAATCTCAACCACCACAAGGTAATCTCATACAAGTATGCAGTTCACATGGTACTTCCACCTTCTTCTTCACCCCATTTGTAATCCATTTGCCTTTTGCAATGAAAAAGTTCGTTCTTCTAGGCTGAAGAGAATTTGGCCACCTGTAGCAAAGTGATATGATCCCCATTGCCTTCATCTATTGCTGAAGGATGCAGGGTATCGGATTTGAAAAGGAAATTATCCCCCTGGTTCCGTGATTATGTTGACATGATGGTAATGGCGATATTTCATGATATTTGTATATAGCTACTTGAACATGAACCACGCTTAGTGTCCTTTATTTTTGTATTTTTATGTTTAAAAACCAATAAAAAATGTACTTGGTACTAAATCATCCTTCAGTCATACGTTTTTCTTTCAATAGCTTACATTTCTTTTATTTTTTCAAGCCTTGCATTTGTGAAATATAATTTAGATGTGAATCCAATTAAATTCTTTAAGGCATAATACTATAAGCCTTCTTTCATTATTTCAGTACCACTTGTATTTACATTCTTTTCTTCTTTCTCGTTATTTGCCGACAAGCAATAACAGTCAATGAGCACAGCAAATCCACTTCGGTGCCATCGAGCAACTCATTAGCTTGACATATTTGCAAGCACATACATGATGTTGCAAGTTTCAATTGCCAAGTAGCAATCTCCCGGTGGGAATTGTCCCCCCAGTGCACCGCAGTGTTACCCGAAGGTATAGTAAGTTCAATCAAAACACCAATATCATTCCAAAATTGTTTATGATTGATCGTTTTCAAGTACTCATTCCAAATTCATTACTTAATTCAAGTCGTAACAGTATTCCTTAGATATGTAAATGTAAATGTGTTTCGATTTATATAGCACAACACTTTAACCCAGGGGCCTCAAGGCGCTTGCTTAGGGAATCCGTCCTGGTATTCCCCTGTGAGATACCCCGACCGGGTATCCACAAGGTGAAAGCCAGGCATCCCACCGCGAGGGGCCGTAGTGGAGATTAAGCAAGCTATTGCCCAGAGCCGCAGAGTGTAACCCCGTGAGTCGAGTAGGCACCGGAGCGAGAATTGTCGACTCCGTGGAATTTTGAGCCCGAGACCCGCCGAGGAGGTGAATCGAACCCTGGTCCACGGCCGATCTCAGCTTCCAGGTCTGCCGCCTCTAACCACTGAGCCACGCTTCTCCACACCACTGAGCCACGCTTCTCCAGTAAATACATCCACGATTTTCTTTTCTACATCCCATTGCAAGTTTCAATTGTTCAGATTTTGATTTAGAGTTCAGATTGTGAGTGATATTGTCATTACTTAAAAATTCAGGACACTTCACTGATATCTGTGTTCGTAATCCCTATTTTATTTTACATTCTTTTCTCGTTTATCTCACTAATCAGTCTCACTGAATTCCAAAATCACATTTTGGTGCCAAAATCTTGCAGATACCTATCTCAGTGTAAAACTTTGACCTTAGCTAGCTAAAACATTTATGTTTCATATGGTTTCTTCTACTACAGGAGCCGGGTTAGAATGAAGCTATATCTATATCTATATTTATATATATAAATATTGGAAGGGTTGAATGCTAGGTACTGTAGTAGAAATGCTCTTTTTACTCATGGACGTCTCCCCTCATAAGTAAAAAAAAATAATTTTTTTCCAGTCAAGCCCTTTTTGAGAAGCCTCCAGGAGCATGCACTATTGCAAAGTGAAGTGTTTGAGTTTATTACTTTTTTGCGTTGTAGTATTAGTCCATACTTTAACTTTTCAAAGTAAAACTTTAACATGTATTTTATATATTTTTTAAAAGTAATGAGAGAATATGTAAAGACGTCCAAGGGTTCATTCCCTTTCAGAATTCTAGCCCCAGAGAATTGAACACCAACTTCTAATGTCAGAGTCTCAATAATTTCACTGACTTTGCCTAAATAGAATTACTTAAAATATGTAAGTTCCCATCTTTTTTCTAGTTTCACTCTAATTAATTTATTAAGAGCTCGACTTGCTGTTTTATTACTCTGAATGAATTTGGTCACTATAAATTTGAGATTTGTAAAGTATGTTTTTTGGCAGTGGTATGATAGGAGATGGTGTCCGAAAGAAATATTTTGATAGGCGCTTCTTTTTAATGAAGGTAGTATGTCTGTTTGTACAGATGTCTGACTGTTTTGAGTTCTTTTAAGCTCTTATTGAAATTAAGTGATGCAATGTCCAGGTCTTAGCTGTTGCCCAAATCGTGAATCTCTCTTTGTAACCTGTTTTAAGCATATTCTTAAAATTCTAATGCTATCTTAATAAAGTATGAAGAGTTTCAAATGATTGATATAGCATGCTTCTACACATCAACAAATTGTTCAGATACAGAACCAATGTCCATTTCCAGCTGTTTATATTTGAGCTGATAATATTCTTTACTATCCAATTCCTGAAGCTTGAAGAGGGATTTTGTTTTCACTGATCATTATGGATAGAGGATTAACCTATATAGCAAAGACCCAGGTGGACAAACCAAGGATCTGTCTCTTTGGATAAAAAAGGACCGATCAGCTCATTTGCTAAAGCTGAGATGGGTGGGGTTTAATAGAGGGCCTAGACAAATTTCAAATGGTTGATATTCCAATCCTCTCCACTTCTAATTCACTTTGTTGCATTCTTTCTTGGGACCAATTAGGATTGCTGCTTAGGTTCTCAGCAATTTCTATCGCAATTGTAAAATGTATTATATGTGTCTACACCTCATTACTAATAATGAGCCTGTGTTTTGTCCAACCTCTATAACTTCTGGTAGTGTGACTTCAAGATGTTTAGCCACTGTTTTGAACTTTATGCTTCTCAGAAAAGCCACCAAGAAGCTCAATTGTTCTTATTCATTTCTGGTTTCAGAAAAATACTGATAACAGCAGATTCAGATGAGTCTGGTGCATTGCATGTGCGTTTAGCTGAGTTATAAGCCTCCCTAATATCAGTTTCACAATCAGCTGATTTTACCCTGTAAAATGTATTCGTAAATCGATTCAGACTAATGAATGTATTTTTAGCCTAGCCATTGATTTTATCCTAAGCTTCCTGCAGTGTGACTTCCTAATTACATTGTTTAATTAGCTTTGTCAATTTGGTTAAAAGATGCATGTATGCCTCTAGCTCCATCTTAGACACTGTTATTATTTATTAGTACAACGTTCTAGTACTATGGATAAAAAGCAGAATGAATCCCACTCTGCGAGTGCTCTATCATGTTGTCTTGAACATTTTAAGATTATCTGTATCTTGTTGTTCCTTTGCAATACCTTCACTCTCCCTCTTTTCACACCCCATTTATGTCTGTCTTGCAGTCCTGTTTCCGCTTTAGGCTTATTTTCATCAACATGCTTAGTTCAATACAGTTTGTTATTTTCTTACTTATTTCAGAAGAGGTGAGTAGTTTACCAAATTAATATTCAGTTGAAATTTATGATTATATTCCTTTTATGAATTTGTATTGAGATGGCTTTCTCGTACGTTTTATCCCACCCACAGCTAGATAAGATGCCTGCAAGGAATTACTTTAAGGTGGTTTAAAACAGAGTCAGTAAGTAGGAATGACATGTAAATAATGCACAAATACAGATTCCTGCTGTTATTCCCTATTTCCTAGAGGCTGAATAGGCTGGTATTGTGGTTTCTCAGAAATGTTGATACGTACGGCATTGGTACTTCAAAGTGTATCTGTCAAGGATTAGATGCTGAGAAGGTATGTTAAGCCGTCTTCGTGATTGCTTGGGGAAAGAGCGTCTTCTCCTGGTCGTCATGGTGTCACTGTGGACAGGATAGATGTTAAGTATCTAATTAAGAGGGTCACTGTTAAGATGAAGAATCCACAAAGGGGAAACCCCTCTATGGCAATCTTGTAGATCTTTCTGGATGTTGAAGGTTTGTTTTAAGAATAGTAACAATGCACCAATCTTCCCCCTGACATCAAGAAGGAGAAAAGAGCCAAGCAACAACTCAATGCGAAGAATTTAAGAAGATTGTTGAAAAACTATAGGTAAAAATCTGGGACAACAATGGAAGAAGGGGTGAAGAGCACAATAGGAAAATAGAGAATTAATGCATATGATACTGACAGGAAATGAAATGAGCCTCATCTTGAATTGGGGCTGTCTGTTAACATTCAATTTGCTACCCACCATTTTGAATTGGGGTGGTATATATAACTTATTACGCTCCTTTTCTATAGTCTATGTAATTTTCCAAGTAGACAAAGGAGATGTTCAAGTTTGACACCCACACTGCCTATCAATGCGAGCAGAGGCTCCTCCTATTCTACTTGCACAAGGCCACTTACGAGTTTCCACTGGCAGTCTTGGTGTAGTTACAACTACAATAACAACAACGAGAGAGAGAGGGAAAGGACACTCTCGGTCCCCCACGAAGTAGTAATAAACAACAAAAGAGTGCCCACTGAAGGGTAAAGGTGTCGAGCACAGAGACAAGGAAAGTTAGAATCTACCTTCGTAGGAATTTCCCGGGGATTCTTTTAAGCCCTCACTCACCAGCCTGGGTGGTGACATGCTTCATCATTGGGCCCACCGGGAGAAACCGAATGTCTCCCCGGTGTGCTGCAACGCCAGGTTACTGCGGAGCGGGGTTAGTTTGTGACAGAGTGTGAAAAAGGTGGAAAATATTAAAAATACCAACAGCACGTACCACACAAAAATTTTATTCCGTGGTTGGCTGGGTATCAGTTAAAAGGTATGTGATGGGAAATCTACCAACTATTGTGTTGGGTGTTTTCCCCTCAAGGTTTACAATGGGGTGCTACCCACCATTTTGAATTGGGGTGGTATATATAACTTATTACGCTCCTTTTCTATAGTCTATGTAATTTTCCAAGTAGACAAAGGAGATGTTCAAGTTTGACACCCACACTGCCTATCAATGCGAGCAGAGGCTCCTCCTATTCTACTTGCACAAGGCCACTTACGAGTTTCCACTGGCAGTCTTGGTGTAGTTACAACTACATCACATATAATCGGGCCAATTTTGTCTAGTGATTTCTGTCGCTTGGGTATAATTTATAACACTCTTATTCTTAGAGTACTTTGATCCCCAGCTGGGTAACTGAATATCTCTGCTAGCAAGATCAGATAGTGATTCTGCCCATGACATATGCAAAGAAGTTGATGGATGATCTAAAATTAGTTTATTCAGGAGAATGTCTAATATCTGAATTACAAGAACGTATATATTCTTGTCTCAATGGATGTTGTCTCTGCCAAAAATTGATTGAGCTCAGAATATTTAAAATAGTTAATTAGCGCCATTTTGTTTAGCCAAGAGATTTTCATTATATTTCCCAGAGCTTCTGTCTCTTCCAGGTTGTTGTTGTGTAAGATTAAATTCACCCTCAATTGTATGAGGACCGTTGAACTGTAGTTCATATAATTAATGTGTTTTAAAGAATTTTAATGTCTGATTTATAATTGCATACCCTGTAATTCGAGTCTTCTTTGCCTCTGTTTGCACATCCGTAATAATATACCTATCATGTGCATCACTCAACTCTTCTTCCTACAAGAATTTATGATGCTTGATGACTAATATAGGTACTCCTTCTGTCTTACTAAAATAATTAGTAAAATGCAGTTGGTGTCTTCTTCCCATCCCCAAGTAAAGATTTGTCTCTGCCTGTAGGTTGATTCCAACAGAAACATATCCTCTCTACTTTCTCATAATGCCTGACGAATCCTTCTCCATTTTGTTCCTGAATTCAGCCTGTTGACAATAAAACCTAGGCAGAGCTCATAACTTCCATGTAGCTGGTTTCTAAATAATGCTTTTAGACTGAACTTGTTTTTCTGTAGTTTATGCCTTTACCTTTCTTTTGGACGTATTGCAGCACTACCTTAGCCAAGTATCATCCCCTTGTGTGGTTCCCTCTTTACCTGACACATACAGAGGGCTATTTGTCAGAGTATCTTGATGTGCCTTCATACTGCATGTTGAATAAATGCACAACTTCCTCTCTTTCCTTCTGACCCTACCCACATTCTAACCGTTACTACCTAATTAACATGCATCTTTATATCTTCGAGTGTTTAATTCCCTCTCCTGTTATTTTTTTTTTTCTCTCCTGTTCCTTAATTTGACTTTTGAGTGCCTATTGAAGATTGTTGCTGCCTGAACCCTGGATGGTGCTGCCCGAGCCAATTATTTCTTAAACCCATTCTAAATGTAAGACCATATATAGATTTAAAAGATAGACTGACCGTTACTTCGGAACGTACGACTTGAGATTCCATGTAATGAGTAAACGAATATTGTCATCTAGGGATATGCTAACCTCGAAAGTTCAAGAGAGAAATGATGAGATAGGAGGTTAGAAATGTAAGCTCATGCTTTGGTGGGAGGAGCCATGGTGCCAGTATGGTTCATGTATGATGAATAAGACACACATCTAATGATTCTCTCTTTGTGGTTGAAGTCAATGCTGCCAGATTTAGCAACGTTTAGTGCTTGTAAATGTTACGTTTCATAGTTCCCACTAACTTAACTTTCATCAATTTCGACCATCTGGTTTTTCTAACAAGCTTACCTCCAGTTTGCTCCTCCAGTATGGCCTCTGCTTCCCTGACAGAGGACCACCCGCCAGATTTACAGATCCCTGTGTCTAAAGTGGGGCCGTCATGCGGCAGATTTGTAGAACACACAGATATTTTTATAAGTGGATGTCTTCTTTAATGCTATGGCTCAGTAAGATTTCTTTATTTTCTGAAAACAAACTTCCAAAATGAGAGTTAGTTTTCCGAAACAAAAGCACAGTGGCCCTAAGTTGCAGGGAGCTGGTCCCTTATACAGGACCACTATACCTTTTATGGCAGTTCTATGTACAAAAATAAGTGATGGTCAGCCTGCCTAAAGAGAAGGTGAGGCAAGCACCTCTGGGAATCGATGGTCTATCAGCAAAGTGGGCTCCAGATCAAGCATTTATCCTGAAGGACTTATCTACGGCTCCATTGGTCGTAAGCCAAGGAGAAATAGAGCAGAAAAACAGAGAGAGCTTCAGTTGGGAGGGGGCAATGGCTTCACAGTGCTGTGTCCACTCTGCCAAGCTCTAAATGACCTACAGATTACCAACTTGGCGAAATCTACCTCAGAAACAGGGTGAAAAGTATAGCCCCATAGATCTTCTCTCACTTCATCTATCTCATTCAGAAAGGACTTCAGCTTATGAAAAACATACCCCTTCCTTTGAAAGTTCTCCATTAGTTTAATTGGGTATCAAAGCAACAACTGAACACTCCTAACTTTCAGATCCTTCTTAATCGCCCCAAGTTCCCTTTTTTTAACAAAGCTCAGTGCTCAGGAAAGTCAGTGCTTAGGTCAGGAAAAGGACAGGGGACTTCCTTCCTCTACTTTTTGTTGTACTATGCTTGCATTGTGCTGCGCTCTCAACACTAGTCCGCTGACACGAAGAAGGTCCTCTCCCTTCCAGTGCCAAACTGTCCTCTGCATGTTTGCCATTGCCATATTGAATGTTTACTCCATCAGAGATGATTGGACACTCAGAATCCTGAGTGGGTGTTTCATCACAAGTAATTGAACATCTCAAGTGAAGACGCAGTTTGGCAATACATTTGAGTGATACAGTATCTGTCTGACATCCTTTGGCCTCCTCTGCCCACATCTGAACATTACTATATACTGATTTCGGCTTAGTTTTCTATGAAGGGAACTGCTTCCTTAGTACTCTGAGGTTTATGGTTGAAGTCCATATGAAGAGCATTAAGTGATTTCAGACATAAATACTATACTTTGGATTCACTAGCTGGCATCACTCCTACATCCTGTGGCACTCGTTGGGCCTGACTGCTGGTAACATTAAGAGCCGCACATTTAGAGCACACCAGCAAGAGCAATCTGTACCTCAAACTCATTTGGACCTGCTCCTATCTTCCCGCAGCAGAACTCTAGGTTTCCTGAGTGCAAATCGTCCCAATACTGCTTGACCGGGTGGGATAGCTAGGTTTCCAGTGGGAGTTTCACAATCCCGCATCCATCTTGGACTTCACCTTCCCCCACCTCCATTTCAGAATCACTCTTGTGCAGAAATGAGTGTCTAATAAACTGCTCAATGAGGTGTTCAGAATTTCATGTAACAGTTGGATAACACTGAATGGATAATGGTCGCTAAGGCAAAATGTGGGTTTCAAGTTGCGTTTCAATTTGCGTTTCCTCAATCATGGCCTCCTGAAATGAGAAGATACAGTGTGGGCACCTGTGGGCACCACTCCTTAGATGAACACTGGTTCTCAAATTAAGCACTATGAATGCTGTAATAGGTTGTTTGACTGTCTCAGTTTTGTTTTTTGAAAGGTTACAGTTCATTGGCAGACTATCAAGGACCAAACTTGAAGGCGGATCAGCTACATGTTCTAAAGTCCTGAAAAACTCTTATGAATCTTTATCAGCGTCCTGAATTGCTTCCAAAATAGCTTTCTTAATTGCTTCCAAAATGGCTTTTTTACAGTTTAAGTTCTTAAAAACATTTGTCATATAGGTGCTATTTAACTTTCCAAAACCTCAGTTTTAAAAGCTTCAAGGCGCAATTATTCAGTTTGTTTGCAGACTTTATCTTGCAAAACGTTAAGAGCTGCTAATATGATGGGTAGTCGTGATTCTTATGAAGACCCAGGCAGACAATTAAAGGGTGTGAGGAAATGTGGTGTATTATATGTTGTGGTTGGGTGACTTTACTGTCGAATACACTCACAAAACCACTATAACAGAGAGAGGCAGCTGCGGTACAGAATAAAACCGCACAGAAACCTCCCTGTAGTTGGGGTCAGTAAAAGACAGAGATATATGAACAATGCTACCACAGATTACATTCCCACTGCCAAGAGGTGCTAATGAGTCAACTGCAAAGGCAAATGACGTCTACAACATATTACTAATTTCTGGAGGACAGGGACATGTAAAATGAAATGTAGTAATTTATAATGTAAAGCTAAAAGAATACATTTATTCATATTGTTAGTGAAAAAAACATTGATATCTGGCAATATCACAATTGCGTTTGAGGTTCTAACATTCAATAATATATAGTGAACATAGGCCTTCAAGGTTGCTATGTATCCACAAGATGTAGTCTGTGTAGATGAAATAATGAATTTGGATGAGAAAAGCACAGCCAACACATGTTTCATCTAAAAATACTTCCTCAGGGCCGTTGGTGTGTAGCAACAAAGTTTGCTACCACATACAATATGGATCAATGTAGGAGCCGCAAATACATAAAGTAGAAACTTTCTAAAAAGTGTACATACTGCTATGATGTGTGGGACCAGTCCAGGAAGTGGGGTGTGGAAAATATACGTAGATAATTCCAGATGTATGTGAATGCTGAAAGAGTGAGTCATTGAGTAGTGGAGCCTCTAGATTAGAAAGATTCTGAAAAAATCAACTTGGGTCAAATCAGGCTTGTTTGCCAATCCTTAGCTCAACCCTGGGTAGCTGTGGCTTCGAGCAACCAGGCTTAAACAAAGAAACAACTGGAAAGCATTTAGGAGTAAAAAAGTCACGCAACACGACCAAAGAAATCCTACACCAATTTATGAAAAGTAGATCTTATTTAATGAATTTGTAGACACCAAAATGGACAATATCTACAAGAGGGTTCCAAAGATATTAATTTTCAAGTAAATTGTAAATAACAGCTTTTCACTCTTAAACTTGAGCAAGCATTGGTAACTGCAAAAGTTGAAAACTTTGTAAAACTTTTAAAGAGTTATGTTCAGCTACTAGGTCCGCTTTGGGCAACCAACTCCAACAGTGAGAAGGTGAAGGGGGCCTATAAGGAGTAATACGACAGATATTTTTGTCACCAAAGCAGACTGAAATCCAGTTCAAGGCTCTATGTGCGAACTGCTGTAGCCTTTAATGGAATGGTCCTGATGCAACAGACACAGGATGCTGAGGATGCTGTGCATTCAAATGAGCCTTCCTGAAGCTATTCTTGGTCCATGGTCTAGGTGGGGTAACTTTGACAACAGAGTTCAATGTCCGTTGAAGTTCTCTTTGGTCCAATAAATTTCCCGTTGCCACTGGGCTACTGGTCTCTGGTCACAGCAAAACCACCAGTTCCCTTTGATAAAGGCTAGTGTCATCTTGGGCAATCAAACTGCAGTACTATGACTCAGATTGCATTTTAAGCATCAATACTTGGTTGTCTAGGCTGCACAGCTGTAGTCAGCAGCAGTCAAGCGATTGTGGCTACTGTGGCTACTGGCTGGCCAGAACGGGCTTATTTAGCCCTGGTGCTGCTACAGGAAGTCAGCCAAGTGACGCCTGGGTGCCGATTTTTTGTTCAAAGAGAAGTGCAATCAATTATCTCCATTTCTCTTTCGACAGTTTAGCATCTGAAGTGTAATTTTATTTATGAACCTATTTTAAAGGCTCCAATTAAGTCCTCGGTAGGGAATTGTTGTTCTGTAGCTATTTTAGAAGGGCTTGCCTAACACCCATTAGAAATAGTTGGAAACGTGTTGGAGTCGAATTTGTGGAGACAAAAAAGCAAAATGTGTCACACATTTTTGTATGCTGACAGTTAAATTGGCCTGTGAACTTTGCTGCCAATAAATCATTCTTAATTTAGCTGTGGCTGGAAAGACCCTGTTTAGGAAGATAACAGAAACTTTTTTTCTGTTCAGAGGATTGTTTGGTAGATCAGTTATCAGAATACAGGCTACTTGGCTGAAGGTCACCTATTTGCAAAAATGGCCAATACAAATCTGTGTAGAAAAAGAAAGGCTACATTTTCTGAACAATCTTTATAACTGCTTGTTGAATCTGTCTTGGAGAACTATGATGTTTTATTTGGTGCACCGTCCCGTCGTACATCTCTGCACATTAGAGATAGTATCTGAGACAGTATCCTGCAAAAGGAAATGCCATCTCCACTCCCAAACGCGTTCTAATTGATATTAAAAAGAGGTGGTATGACCTGCGCAAGAAAGTGCATGAAGGTTTATAGCAAGGCAAAGCAGCATGCTAAAGAGACGGGTGGCAGGTGTCCCTTAGGGCTTAACATTAGAAATGTTGAATTAAAAGTATTGTAAATTATGGATCCCGCTAGTTTGGAAGGACTAGATGTAATTGATACCACCTGGAATGTACAGAAAATTACCAGCCAGGTAAGCTTGATCCCGTAAAAATAACTTTAGGCCCCAAATGAAGTGTCCATTACGTGAGCATAACCTTCCATAATTTTGGTCATTTTTACATTATGCTTGTTAAGCAACATTGTGAAAATTAATGTATTATCCCGTGTCACATTTATTTATTATTTATTTATTTAAAGATTTGTAATGCGCATGGCTGCCTCAGCGACGAGGCGTTACAGCGCAACCAGAAACCAGAAGGGAGACAGGGAAACTCACAAGCGTCAAATATCTGATAGTGGGGAACAGCCATGTTTTTAGGGACTTCCGAAACGTCAAAAGATTAGGGATGACTCGGATGCTTGCCAGGGCAGGACTGGCTACCGGGCTTTTTGACATGCTGCCAAGCTGAGGGCTGATTTCGTTGATGGTCTCCATCTACGAAATTAGCCCCCACCTCAGTGACATCAGCCCCCAGCTCTTCAGAATGCCAAAATGCCTGGTAGCCAGTCCGGCCCTGATGCTTGCTGGGAGGGAATTCCAAAGTTTGGCTGCCAAAAGGCCAAATGAGTGACCCCCTGCCCTCGCTTTCCTTACTCGAGGGACACAAACCAGACCATGGTTGGCAGAACGCAGAGCGCGCCTGGGCAAATAAGGCTTCAGTAAATCCAATAGCCCCATAGGGGCTTGATGCCTCAGAATTTTGTGCGCGATGCACAGCACCTTGAACTGAATGCGGGCTTCAATTGGCAGCCATTGCAACTTCAAGAGCACCCGGGCCACTGATTGAGAACTTGGGAGTGCCACTAGCATATGTACGTTCTGGACCCTCTGCAGGCGTTTAATGCTCCCTTTTTTTGGGCTCCTAGATATAAGGCATTGCCATAATCAAGCCTCACAAGAATGGAAGCCTGCAAGATGGTTTGGCGTACTCTGGGAGGAAAGAAACCAAGCAAGGGCCTCAGTCCTCTCAGGAGCCCAAAGCAAACAGCGGCAACAGCTCTTGTCTGCTTCTCAAATGTTAGACCGGTTTCGAACCAGACACCCAAGTTCTTTACTGTCTCCTTCGGTGACAGAGCGGGTTTCAGCTCATCAGGCCACCACTGCTCTGACCAGAGCTCCTGGTCCTTCCCATACAGTATAATCTTAGATTTACTGGTGTTTAATTGGAGGCAATTAGCCTTCATCCAGTCCGAGATGATCGACAGATCCTCCTTGAAATTTTCCAGGTTGGCACGTCATTTTTTAGAAAAAGCGATCACCAGCTGGGTGTCGTCTGCGTATGACACCAAGGGCCACCACCTGCCTCTGGCCACTTCCGCCAAAGGTCCCACATACAGATTGAATAAAAGTGGGCTCAAGATGGAACCTTGAGGTACCCCCCGGCACAGGCCTTGTTCCTGAGAATGGAAAAGCGGTACAGACACTTGGAACGACCGCCCAGCCAGGAAGGAGCGGATCCACTCCAGGGCATCATCCCTGATTCCAACCGTCCAAAGACGTTGAAGAAGAATCGCATGGGACGCTGTATCAAAAGCGTCGCTTAGATCCAATAGGACCAAGGCCGCAGCGTCACCTACATCCAGCCGATTTCGGATGGATTCCGGGACAGCAAGAAGAGCTGATTCAGTGCTATGGGGGGGCGAAACCCATGTTGGGAAGGGTCAAAGATGTTGTACTTGTCGATGTTTTTAGACACGATGGAATTTACGTGTGCCTCCACCAATTTCGCCATGAAAGGAAGCTGAGATATGGGGCGGTAGTTGCCAGGGTCGTCCGGATCAAGTGATGGCTTTTTTAACAGTGGAATGATTTTTGCATGCCTCCACACCCTTGGGACGGAGGCTGATTTTAGTGAGAGGTTGACCAGTTCAAGGGCCACAGGGGAGATAAGTGGTTGGAGCTGGTGAAAATGAATCGCCGCCACCGGGTCAGCTGGCGAGCCCGACTTGATTTTAGCACTTAGGATCTCTCCTGGGGCGACAACAATGGAAAAGATAACAAGACATTATTCACCCTAATGTCTGTCCCTGCCAGCACAGCATTCTCAATGAGGGTGCTACCTGTAGAGAGGCCCTGGTAAATCCACTCAAATTTCTTCACAAAGTGGAGTGCTAAAGCCTCGCAATGATGATTTGACGCTACTGGGGAAATACTGGTCGTACCTGCACTCTTCATATTTTTAAGCAGCGTGAAGATGGTCTTGGTGGGATTGGAGCTAGTCAAGATTTTATTAGCAACAAACTCTGCCCGTGTTTTGCGGATGAGCTTGTGATAATCCTTGACTGCCTCTCGATATTCTACTTGGGCAGATGGCTCATAGGAGCGGCGCCAGGCACGTTCCAGCTACTTACACCCCTTCTTTGCCTGCGTTAGTAGATCTGTGAACCATGGATTAGATGGCCCGTGTCTCTTACCTCCCCGCTTTGCTGGAATGCAGCTATCCAGACCAGCTGCCAGCCAATCATGAAAGCACACATGCGCCTCCTCGATATCTGAATGAAGCTGGGGTCTGTGCTCCGGTAACCGAGTGGCGAGCATATCCTGATCTAGCTTATGCCAGGGCAGTTTTGCCACAACGACAGGTCGAACCACATCAACTCTACCCTGCCACAGTAGAGAGAATGGAATTACTGAATGGTCGGTCCAAGTCAGCGGAACCGGAGAAAGAATTTTTAAGCAGCCAAGATTGGAAAAAATGGGATCAAGCAGATGCCCAGCCACATTTGTGCCCTCCAAGACCAGCTGCAGCAGCTGAAAAGTTTCTAGATCCACTAGGAAGTTGGTGATCTCGGCCTTTCCTTCCAGCTCGAGGTGCAGATTAAGATCCCCCAAGATGGTAAAATTTGCCGCTTTACTAGCCATCTGTACGATTTTATTCACTAGATCCTCGCGAAAATTCCTGGAAGGCCCAGGGGGTCTATAAATTAAAAGGCCGTACATAGTCAGGTTGCAACTAAGCTTTATTTTAAAGAGAGCACTCTCACAGCCCGCTATTTCTTCCTTCAACATGCTGACAGCAAATGCAACTTTAGCTATCACTGCAATGCCACCCTCTCTTCCCCCTCTCTATTGATGTTATATAAGATATAGCCGTCCGGGAGGGCAAGCCCTGGTTCCGCCACTGTATCCTGGGTCAGCCAAGTTTCTGTAAGAAATAGGGCATCAGGGGCCTCAGCCATTAGAAGGTCAAATACTTCTTCGTAGTGACTCACCAAAGAACGACAATTTAGGCTGAGGAACTTTGAATTCAGTGTAACTGGATGGACAGAGAGACTGCACCTCAGAGTCGAACTTAAAGGCGCAGAGGTTGCACACAAAGGTCGGCTCTTGAAAGGCCTGATGGGCACTTAGAGGCCAGACCAAAAAATTCTTCGCGGGTATATCTAGGAACATAATTAGGCATCATACACAGTAAATAAGTAGCTGAGAACAATGTGAATGACAAGCACTGTAGTGGCTGCTGTTTTTTTTAAAGAGTTTTATATAGCTCAAACTAGACCCGAGACATTGGGTATCAGATCACTTTACATGAGCTGAAGTTTCATTACAGACAGACACATTAATTTTTGTTAGGCACAGGAAGATTACGTGATTTGCCCAGAATCACTGGATGGTGAGCGTCGTTGCCGAGACGTGAACCCGGTTCCCCAAATTCGAGGTCGCCAGCTCTAACCGCAAGGCTACATCCTCAACCCTGTTTGCAGTCCTTCTATTTTTTTGCGCTATGTATTTAGTGAGCAATGCGTCCTCTCGTCAAAAATGGATGCAAGCACACAATATGTGCTATAATCAGGGCCACTGAAATTATGCAACTGAGCTGCTTGGAGATTTTTGCATAATTGTAGATTTGCCGCATTTGCCACATAATCAATCATCTGCCGCATAATCTGCAGAATTGAACAAAATAAATTGTTCCTTGCTCAAATGGTTCAAAAGTTACCGAAAATGCAACAACACTGGTTGCTGTGCAATGGAAGGCCCTTTGCAAAGCTGGACTGGTCACCTTTCAGTTGCCTAATGCTACATTTCAGTGTTAAACTTGTATAATGAGGTGCAACCAATGCCCAGAGGGTGTTACCAAGTTTTGAAATTGCTAAATATTGAAGCAATACTATTACAAAATGTGCTGCATCATGTGCACATAATTTGCCTATTCTGGACGCATAACTTGCTTAACCCTGCTGCATAACTTGTCCCTCTCCTGCTGCATAATTCCAGTGGCTCTGGCTATAATAAAGTGCCACATGTCAGTCTTGCATTTAATGTAACTATGTATAATTTTCTATATTTTTCAGACATTTCTCATAATTATGCAAAAATATATTACACACAGTTCACACATACCTACATACATTTAAACACTTTATGAACTTTCTTGTTAACTGTCTTCTATATATTTTTTGCAGCCTATGCATCGCCCAGAGACCAGATGGACATCAGACATCAAGTCAGACCTGCACAAACATTTATGAAGCTGGTCCTCAGCAGAGCAGTTAATCTGAAAATGTGTTCAATGAAAATGAAGTTATGGTGTTGGAAGTCAGAGATAGAGAGGGGAATCTTTTGTCAAGTACCACAGTTATAGGAATGCACAGGATGTTGTTGACTTTGAGAATAAAATAATCATGAAAGAGTGTGGTGATAATGGAGAACTGGAGATAGTGCACGAATCATACCTTGTAAAAAATGTTGACTATTGTGAAACTAAATACCTTTTTAAAACTGCACACAATCTACAAGGTGTAGTGGGTAAAATTAGTGACATAAGTCAGAAAGATAAAAGGGCTGTCAGGTGACGTAAGGATCCAAGTAGTGCAAAGGGTAGAAAGGGTCAGGGAAATCTAATTGGTGTAATGGGTGACACCGGCAAAATGGGCAGAACAGGTAGGAAGAGTCAACTGTTTGGAATGAATGAAAGGATTGAAAAGGGTATGGAGGATCAAATGGACAGTAAATTTTATGTGGTCAATGTTTTAGCGAGTCAAGACAAATTATTCCAAAATACTGACTGTGTCTGTTCCTGGAGTCAATGAGTCGTTTAATGAAAAAAGACCACATGATCTATCATGTGGACAGATTGTCCACATTACATGAGTTCATGCAAATAGGTAAAAGTATTGATCATTTGTCAAAGTGAGTCACAAAATATGTATACAGTAACGTAAACATCCAGAAACAGTTAATTACAATACAGGCCAATTTGAAAGACTGCATTGACAGGAACACCAAATGTATGGAAGCCATAATCAATCAATTAGGGGTTTATAAAGTGCACTACTCACCCGTGAGGGCCTCAAGGCACTGGGAGGGGAGGGGGGGGGGGAAGGGCGCAGCTCCAGATCAGTTGAAGCGCCAGGTCTTGAGGTTCTGCCTGAAGGTGTGCAGAGCGGGGGAGCGTCTGAATTTGACTGGGAGCTCATTCCAGATCTTTGCTGCGACGTACCAGAAGGCTCTTCCACCTGCTCTGATTCTGTGGATGCTTGGGTCTCTGCCAGGGCAGGTCAGCAGAGCGGAGGTCCCTTTTGGGTATGTGGAGGTGTTTGGGTCCAATGTTATGGAGGTATTTGTAGGCGTGGGTAAGTAGCTTGAAGTTTACTGTCTTCTCGATGGGGAGCCAGTGGAGGTCTTGCAGGTGCGGGGTCATGTGCTTGTGTCATGAGGTTCCAAGGGCGAGTCTGTTTGCAGTGTTCTGGATGGTTTGGAGCTTGTGTAGCAGGGTTCTATTGATTCCGGCGTAGAGGGCATTACCGTAGTCCAGGCTGATAGTTAGGAGTGCGTGGTTGATGGTCTTTCTGCATTCGTGGGGAATCCACTTGAAGGTCTTGCGGAGGATGCGGGTTGAGGCGACGGTGTTGATCTGGCAGGTCATGGTGAGGGAGGAGTCTAGAATAATGCCGAGGTTCCGGGCGTGGTCCGTCGGGGTGGGTGGGTTTCCGAGGGCAGGGGGCCACCAGGAGCTGCCCCACGACGTGGGGGAGGGACCGAGGACGAGGACCTTGGTCTTCTGCGAGTTCAGTTTTAAGCAACTGTCTCTCATCCAGGCTGCAACGTCTTTCATTCCTTCTTGAAAGCTGAGTCTGGTGTCTTCGGGGTTCTTCATGAGAGAGAGGATGAGCTAGGTGTCGTTGGCATAAGATACTATGTTGAACCCGTGCTGTCTGAGGATGACGGGGAGGGTGGCCATGTAGATGTTCAAGAGCATGGGGCTGAGCGAGGATCCTTGGGGTACTCCGCAGTTGAACTCTGTGGGTTCAGAGGGAAGTCTGATCCTTTGGATTCTGCTGGTGAGACGGCAGTTCCCTGTATGCATGCGTCGTGGAGTCTGGTGGCGAGAGTGCGGGGGGAACGGTGTTGAAGGCTGCCGAGAGGTCTAGTAGGATGAGGGCCGCAGTGTTGCCCTGGTCGAGTAGCATGCGGATGTCATCAGTGGCGGCGAGGAGGGCGGTCTTGGTCCTGTGGTTGCTGCGGAATCCAGAATCAGTTGGGTGTTGATGAATCTCTGTGTGACTTTAGCTGGGAAGGGAAGGAGGGAGATGCGACAGTAGTTTTTCAGGTCCGTTGGGTCTGCCGAGGGTTTCTTGAGGATGGGTTTGACTTCTGCCTGCTTCGAGTCATCTGGGAAGATGCCGGATTCAAGGGAGGCATTGTTGGTCTGGCCTAGTTTGGGAGCTGTGGCGGCTCTGTGGTAGATGTGGGGTGGGCAGGGGTCCTTGGGGCTCCTGAGTGGGTGTTCTTCGCGGTCTTGATGGTGGCTTCAGTGGTAGCAGGTTTCCAGGTGGTAATGGTTGGCCGGTTGTCTTTGGTGGAGAGGGGGTGGTGTCCGGAGTCTGTTCGCTGAAGTTGTCGTGGAGGCCCTTGATTTTCAGGTGGAAGTAGGAGCTGAGCTTGTTGCAGAGGTCCTAAGATGGAGTGATATCCAAGGATTCGCTGGAAGGTTTGGTGAACTTCTGTATGACGTTGAAGAGTTCCTTTGCGTTACATGCGTTAGAGTGGATTTTGTTCTTGATGAAGGACCTCTTGGTGGCTCTTATGCACTGGTGGTATTCGTTCATGGTGTTCCTGTAGTTGTTCAGGTCTTCAGTGGTTTTCTTGTTCCACCAGAGTTTCTCGAGGCGCCTGTAGGAGCATCTGGCTTCTTGGAGGTCAGTGGTGAACCAGGCATCCTCCCGGGGGTGTTGATTGACGGGGTGGCGGAGGGGTGTGAGCTTGTCAGCGCAGCTGGAGATTCATCAGTGTAGTTCTTTGGCGGTGAAGTTGGCGTCAGTAGTGGCGGAGGGGGGGCATGGAGGAGGGTGGTGTTGAGGTGAACCTCTGTGATCTTGCTCCAGTTTCTTCTGGGCAGGCGCGGGGTGGGTTTGGGTGCGATGGTGGTGTTGAAGGTGAAGTGTACGCAGTGGTGGTCTGTCCAGAAGGGCTGCGTGGTGTGGCTGAAGTGGATGTTAGTCCCTCCTACGAAGATGGGGTAGATGGTGTGTCCGGCTCTGTGGGTTGTGGTGGTGATGAGCTGCCTCAGTCTGAGGTTGGTGAGGTTGTCAAGGAGGGTAGTGGAGTCAGGATCACTGCGGTTTTCGAGGTGGAAGTTCAGGTCTCCGGTGAGGATGTAGTCCGTGGAGGCATTGGCGTGGGGTGCAACGAGGTCGCTAATGGTGGTGAGCAGTGGAGGCACGAGGCCCGGGGAGGTCTGTAGACAAGGGTCTCACGTAGCGTGGTTGTGGGGCTAGTTTTGATCTGGAATTGGAGGTGCTTTGTGTTAGAAGAGGAGTCGCTCGTACTGGAGGTGGAGAGTTGGAGGGAACTCTTGTGTGTTATGGTGAATCCTCCTCCTGGGCGGTGGAGGCGGTCCTTTCTTTGCAACTTGTAACCGTCGGGGATGGCGGTGGCGATGTCGGGGCGGAGGTGGCGTTAGTCCATGTTTCCGTGAAGAAGGTGACGTCTGGGGAGAGGGTGTCAAGCAGGTCCGAAATCTCCACGGCGTGTCTGTGGAAGGAGCGCATGTTGAGGAGGATGCATGTCAGGGCTTTGGTGGTCCGGGCATTCAGTGTGGATTCTGCAGTCATGAGGGGGCTGTTGATGGTGAAGGAGTGTCTGCAGTGTCGGCAGCAGAACTGTCCGTGGATGGTGTTCGGTGTCAATCTCTGGCAGTTGATGTTTCTTTCGGGGTTAAGTGCGAGGAGGTCGGTGGAGTTGTAGCGGTGGATAGCCGGAGAACCAGGGTCCTGACGCTGGCCGCGGTCAGGTCGCTGACGGGCGCAGGAAGATTTGCCTTTGGTGCGCCTTTGGCGCGGATCCATCGCGGCCGACATTAAGTAGGGGAGGGGTGGAAAGCGCAGCTGGGAGGCAGGAAGTGGGAAACCAGCAACGGCGGGGGGGGGGCACAGGGGCAGCACCGGGCACAAACTTAGGGGAAAAACAGACAAAATAGAAGAATTAAGGACATGGAGGGTGTAGAAACGTGCAGAAAACGGAGGCGGAAGGCCAAAAACAGAGGCAGAAGGCAGAAAGTGAGACACAAGGCAGAAAGAGGCACACGGGTACAAGAGAGACAAGAAAGCCTAAGGGGCGCACAGAGGCAGACACTGACAACAGCGGTCAGCAGAAGAGCAAGGCTCTCCCACTGGACCACCAGGGATGAGGCGCAGGCAGGAGCCTGCGGGTGGAGGAGGTCCTCAACACCTACCAAGAGAAGGCACTTGACATCGGAGCTGCTGGGGAGAGCAGGTCTGACCAGGAGGTCAGGGGTCTTGCACAAACAGTGAACGTTTTTAAAGAAGAACAGACCTTAGTAGTCGACAAAAGTACTAACACTAAATTTGTTGAAAGATTCACTTCTATGCAATCTGTACAGGTTCAGTCTAATGGGAATAAAACTGCTTCTGTCTCTAATGTGCCCAAGCCAACTTCACATGTGCTACATAATCAGTATAGATAAGTTACACCTGCTGCAAAGAAATCAAAGTTTTAATTCTGTTTTGTGTTATTGCAATGCATGCCTCCTGCTAAATGTTACTGTGGCCACATAAAGTTACATTAATTTGCAGAGGTTAAGTTGTCTCTCATGTACAATTCAATGTATGTACTTATAGTTGTTTACTTTGCAAGTTGCAGGTTTGTTGCCACTTACAATAGTTCCCGGTTTCAAATGCTACTTTGTTAAGGCACAGTGCAGACACTATTAATTGCACATTGAGTAACAGGCATCTTGGCACCGACTTTTGGTTTGATTGAATATGTTGGATATCATTTTTGATAAATAATAAAAGAGATACCTGATAACATCTTGTAAGATCTTTATTTTGCACTTATTTGTACTTACTGTTTAACACCTTAGCTGCTTCGAACGTTCAGCACCTCGTGCTGAACATTCGAATAACGAGCGCTGGCCCGTCGGCCAACGGTCGTGCGCAGCACTGGGGAGGTAGCGCTCGTGACGACCGTTGGCCGACGGCAGCGCTTAAGGGGTTAAGAAACATGAAAGGACCACCTTCCATTGACCAACACCGCAATGGAGTTAGTTATTGTGCCCATCCCAAAAATGCAAGTAGATAAACAACTGGCTTGTGTACATACCAGTTAAGGATTGGTGAAGGCCAAGAAATAGAACATTACCTGCTGGTCAAGCAACACTTTGATCCATGTGATATTTGAATCACTTATGTAAAATAATCCGAAACTATTTCTCAACTGACTCGAGCAGCTACACCTCCTTCATCAACCATATTGTGATTATGGGCACCTATATCTTCCATGTTTATGTCACAATTCTGCTGCATTGTGTGCATATAAAATTGGGGTCATCAAGCATTCCTTCAATGGATATGCACTGTCACCTGTAGAGAATAAAACATATTGAAGGACGTGTTACAAAAAAGGTAATCATTGATCAAATTATATAAACACAGTTTTTTATCTGGCAAGTTGGCTGAAGACCTTTTGCGATCACTGTCTGACTTTGAGAACACAATTACCTGGCCTTGATCTAATGCCATAACTGCGGCTATATCCATAAAACTGGAAAACAAATAGGGCTGGGCACATTGTATGTCCAGACCACAGTTAGAGTAAGTGAATACAAAGACAAATGGCTTTTTTTTTGGGGGGGGGGGGGGTCTTCTACCACCTAGCGTGGGCTGGAAATATCGCCTTCATACATCTGGCATTATACCTCAGCAGTTTGTAGACCACTGTGAAATTGATGGAGCAAGGACTCGTAGAAAAAGAGACTTGCTCGGAAGCAATCCTCTCCTTTAATTTACTAACAAGTATTAAAAACTGTTTTGTGTAAAACTAATGTGCACCACATAAATACACGAGTTAGTGAAGCTTGCTTATGTGTTTGCTAACACTAATAACACTACCGAAGGACTAAACAGCTTTTAACGGGAAAATCTTTACTGCGCATGCATCAAGTGCATCTACGTGGTAAGATGTATTAATGCTTGGAGAGAAATTATTGCGCATGAGCCAAAGGCACTAAAATGGAGTCTTGAAGACTTGCGTGCATGGCATCTGCTTGCTTGAAATGAAAACATGCTATTTTACTAATGCTAATGCCGGGAAAGTCTTAATAAAGTAAAGGGAAATAAAGTAGAGATGGGTGGTATACAGTGAAACCATGTATTTATGAAAGTAACATCTATCTTTCTGACTTTATCACTGGTTGTATTTGGGCTGGAGTGGGCTAAACCACTTGATATTTGCGCATGGGCATTGAAAGCTAATTCGGAATGATGACACTAAGGTCGGAATATGGGCAAGGTCGCAGGATGCCTGAGAACAAGCGGTGAAAAATTCAAGCTGAATAGAACAACATGTTGAATTATTACAAATGTTGCAGATAAAATGTGAATGCGAGTAGATTGAAAGGTATAATTGAGATAGCTTTAGCTTGTTAGAGAGATTTGAGATTCTGGAGAATAGATGCTGTGAGCGGGAGATGCTGCGGGATGTTGATGAAGAATCGAATGCAGAACCTATTATCATAACTAATTGAATTAGAAAGAAGATCGCGGAAGAATCTCGAGGAGGAAGAGAGTGTCAGGAGGGGTGCGACGCTGTCGTCGGTATCTTAGAGAGGTAACTATCCTGTCCTGAGTCCTGTCCTGAAGCCTTTGTCACCTGACCTATTCTAGGGGACCCTTACCAGCTCTTTGGCCAGGGGAATGGTTTTCATTTCATTCTTGGTAACTACATTTTTTCATGATTTGAATGTTCTTTTCTCTCTATCCTTTCTTTTTCCTTAGACACCGTTCATTGAGTAAGTACGTAAAATATTTGTTTGATGATTCAATTGATTTTTCTCTCCTATGAATGACAATGACTGTATTGTGTTTTTGAAATGGTTCACATGCATTTGATTTAGATAAAGATTTAAACTTACCCAGAGTCTGTGGTTATTTGTTTCAAGGTATAGAAAAGTTAGTATTATGTTCATTATCACCATCAATTAGTTAAACTAATGGTCCATCGACCAGAGCAAAGAACTTTTTGATCAGTGAAAGGTTAGTTAGGAATGAAGAATAACTCATCTTAAATTGTGAAAACATAAACTTTGCCTCCAGCGGTTTACTCAATTTAAAATTGTGTTTATGGGCCCAGGTGAGTATATGGTAGTGGAGTATCTGTTGTTGGTACTCATCCGGATCAAAACCACAAGCCCACACCAGAGTACCAAACTCCTTGAAAAAGTGAGGGCCTAATTTACTATATTTTGATGCATAGCAACACAGCAAGCCTTTCTGCAGCTCTGCCGGTGTAAAAAAAAAAAAGGGCTGGAATGTGCCGAATCCACAAGATAGAGTGCATCTCTGTTCTTCTCTCCAGCACCGGTGCAAACACAGGCACCATTGCGTCATTTTGCAGGGACTATTGTTTTTGTGCCAGAAGGTATACCCTTCCTGCACAAAAACAATAATTAATGGCATTTTCCTCTTTCTATTCTGTGTGTGCTGTCGAATGCAACATGCATAGAAAGAGGAAAAAACTAGGCGAAATAAGAGTATTTCTTCTCGGCTCGCGCCACTCCTATGCCTCCCCTGGGAGGCGTAGGATTCTGATGCATTCCCTGGTTTACAAAATGTAAATCTGGGTATGCTTCAAGTTCCATGGATGTTGCATGGGAACACCCACTGGACCATCCTGGAATGCCCCTTTCACGCAAAGTAATGTGTAAAAAGGGGCCCATATTTACAAGGCCATGAAAAGTCACGCAGAGTGACTTTACATGGCCTTGTAAATATGGATAAGCCCATTGCGCCGTCGGTGCATCAAAAAAAGTGATGCACAGGCCTTACAGTGGGCTTGTAAATAAGCCCATGATTGTATGGCAAACACGATTCTGATAAAGCCTAACTTAGGATCCTATTCTCACTGTTCTATAAGGAAGCCAATCAGATTGCTAATATAACAGCAATCTCTTTGGTACTCTATCAGACAAACACTGTGGTCTCTCTGTTATGACCATCTTATATGGTTTTTAAATTAGAAATTCTATTTACTGGCAAACTGAAGGAAATGGCAGCTTTTAAGGAACTATTTTACCACTATAAGAAAAAAGTGATTTGAATATTATGTGCCTTACTTCTCATTCCTATGACTGTATGATAATGATAAACTAATACCAATAACAAAACGTGATCGACAAAAAGAAATATACATAAACTAAAACCACTCACCATGTAACCAGTTCCTTTGTTGTTCAAAAGCAATAATAACCTCAGGAATACTGCTACTGTGTCGGATAAAGGAGTCATGTGCAGATCCTGGGAACTTTGCTTTGCAGTGTGTGATGATGAGGTCAGCAGTACTAGTCATTTGAACATTGATGGAGTACTACAGCTTTCGATTCCTGAGCATCTGTTCTCAAGCATGAGGTGAAACAATGCATATGGGTGTAAAATCAATGGCTCCAACAATGTTTGGGAACCCAGCAATACCATAGAATGCACTCTTCACTTAGGTTAGCGCACATGCAATTTTAGGGAAGGTGATGAAACACTGCATATGTTTCAACATAGCACTGATTATTCTTTGCATTATTTTATTGAAGGTTGACTGAGAGAGTCCAGAAGCCATGGCCACAATTCCTTGAAAAGAACCAGCTGCACAGAATTGCAACACTGTCAACAATGTAACCAGTGGTGCAACAGCAGATCGAATATTACTATTGGGCTCTAAATCACACTTTATAAGGTGAAGTATGAACAATATTGTGTGAAAATGAAGTATGTAATTCTTTAAAAAAATGTCATCCAACATTGCAGAAAGATTAACTCTATATCTGTAGATGCGTTGCTTGTACCTTCTTCCAGTTTGTAGTGCATCATGGTATGCCACATCCTGACGAGGACCAACAGCAGACCGAACAGACACTTGTCTCTAACCAGATTTAAAACATTGTTCCACAAAACTGCTCCTATAGCTGCCATTTTGTTATGTAGACTATGATAAAATACACAAACGACAAAGATATACCCAGTTTCCTGAGATGAAATAACCACAATCTTTATCAGTGAAGTAAAATGAAATTGCTAACTCCCGTTTCTCTTTGGAGGAAAATATCTCCAAAAATGACACTTTAAAACTGTAGGTAAGTGGGGTAAAAATTAGCTGCATAACAATTCATTTGGGGTAAAAACCAACAGCAATGGTAACCACGGAAGGATCTCCAGATTTTTCAAGATAAACTGTTGGTGGCGGGAATGTAATTGCCTTCAATATTTTTGACGTAATGGGGAGGTTAAAGACACTTTTCCATGGAACAAAATAGCATGCAAATTCCGATTCTGTAGGAAATATTTCAGCCTCCAAAAATTGATTTTACTCCACATGAAAACACACATCAAAATCAGCACCTTGGAGTACACCTTTTCTGTCTGGGGCTCTGAAGCGTCTTTTCCACAGGCCAGGCAAAATCCTCTTTTTGCTAGCCCAAGGATCAGCAGTGGCAGTTCAGCGGTTGGTGCAGCTTTTCTTACCAGGTCCAGGGAACAGCAGGTTCCTCTCTCCAACCCAAATATGATCTGAGGTTTTCCGGCCAGGGATACAATCTCCTTCCGTCTGATGATGGTTTCCAGCAAATTGTGTCATCTACCTATCCCAGGGTACACTATTCTGCCCACTCTCAAGATGGCAGAACCCTTCTCTGGGTGTGTGGTGTTTGGTAGCCGACTCTAGAGGTGTGGCTACCTGAGGGCTACACGCCCATGAAAATAATAATTTGACAATTGGTCTCCCCTCTTTGTCCCGACACCAACACATCTACCTCAGCAAATGAGCAGGTCCTCTTGTGTGTGTGTCCAACATTTGCGCTTCAAAGATACCCTGTGTGGCTTCCTGTCAGGGAGAAGTGGCACCTCTTTCAACGGCAGGCCTCTATTGTTTTTGCTCCTGGGAGTCGTTTACCTTCTACCCAGAAGGGCAGAAGGCTGTCTTGTGTCCAGCATCTGCAAATGGCTACTATAGACCTTGGGTTACAGAGTTTCAACTTCCTAAAAGTCGCCTTTACTTTTAAGTTAGATAACATTTGTTTAATGTGACAATAAATTTTTTTTTTCTCCTCATTCGCCTCTGACCCCAGCTTACTGGTGATCTGTAGTTCGCCACTGTTACTAACTTTGGAGAGGTAGGGTTTCTTTTGGGGTACTGCCCCAACGTTGTTCGCCCGCCTACCAATGGCTCCCCGACTATCTACCTGTTTGCTGACCTCTCGTTGTTCAGGAGAGGGTGGCTGTGCTCTCCCCTGATTCCAAGGGACAAATATTGATGCTGGCATTCCGCCTTAAATCACCGTTATCTGAAACCTCCGTGATATTGGCAGAGTCCAGCACAAACTGAGAGCTTCCCATGAGGCTTAATCATAGGACAAAATAAGATTTGCTAAGCAAAAAGCATGGTGTAAAAACCTAATCGTAATAGTTATCTAAGCTGTGCTCCTATTTACCAGGGGGTCCCAGATGGCTCTCATCTTGCTATTTTTCAGTCTAGCCAGATCGATACTTGATGTTTTATACAAAGAGAAAAGCCAATCCGAATGTGTAGGGGGCAAAGCTTCGGCCCATCTCTTAAGTATTTCTCGTCTGGCCAGCAATAGAGCAAAGGACAGAAAGCCCCTTTTGGGGCCAGTAATTCAGTCTTGGATGCCAAAGATTATTAAACTAAGTGTAATAGATAAAGGGTATCCTAAGATAGATTCTATTGTGGACCCCACTTTTTCCCAATATTCTGAAATGGCAGGGCAGGGCCAGAACATATGTGTGTCCGGAGCTCTTTCCAGGTTGCATTTTTCACATTTAGCAGGTAGATCCTTGGACATCTTAGAGAGTCTTGCCGGGGATAGATAGGCCCTATGAGTGGTGAAATAATGATTTCTTCTCAACCATGCTGGCTTTACTGTTGAAAATAAAGTACCATAGGAAGTCTGCCACAGCTCAGCCCAATCTGCCTCTGGAATAGGTTCCTCCCATAACTCTCCTGCTAGTTTAAAATCCCTATCAATGGCCTCCTCGATTGCCCAATAGAATAAAGATACCTCCTTCTTCCCTGCTGACTTTTCACAAGATGATCTTCTAGAGGATTTCCCCGCCCAATCGGTGTTTTTTGGTTCTGAGACCAGCTCCTTAGCTGTAGATATTTTAATTTAGACATGCCCTCTTCAAATTTCTCATTGAGCATACCCCAAGAAAGAAGAGAACCGTCTTCAGTTAGATCTCCCCATGTCAGGAACCATGCTGTTTTTAGAGGTATAGCCAACATATCTTTTAGGCAGCTTGGTGCCCCCGGGCTAACCCATAATGGGGCTAATCTTGAATAGTATTCTAAACCTGCTAATGCTCTAATACTCTAGCCCATATTTGGGCAGCACCCCATAGGACCTTCAGCCTTACTTTCTTGAAGAATCTTTTGTCCCCAAATTTGAAAAGAAAACCTTCATATGGAAGCACTGCCTGATCTAACATGGCTTTATACATCTTCCCTCTGTCTGAAAGGTCTGGAGATTTCAACAACATCCTCGAATGGGTTAATTGAAATGCCTATGCATAATACTGAACATCTGGAAGCGCTAGACCACCCTTTTCTCTTCTGCGTCTTAGTTTTTTTCCAGGAGATCCTGATTGCTTTATAGGCCCACACAAAAGAATTAATTGCCTGCTGAAATCTGTTGATCAATTGTTTATCAAAATGTAATGGTATGGTATTAAAAAGGAATGTTACTTTGAGTAGGATTGTCTTAGGCAGAGTCAATTTGACTAAAATGACAATCCTACCCAATGCGACAATTAATTTGATACTTTGAAGTACCAACTGTAGTAGTCCCATTCAGGGGTTAGCACAGCTGAGTTGTCAGTGTGTAACTATGTAATTTTCAATGGGGCTACTAGCCTTTCCAAAGTAAAAGCTTCAATTTGGTACTTTTTCTGTTAGGACACATATCCATACATGTCCTGCTTTTTAATATACAGCACTGTTCCTTAGGTCTTGATAGGCCTGCTGCACAGGTGACTTACATATATTAAGAAGGGGGGTGTGGGCTAGCAGTTTAAAACTGCTCTGCCTGTCTACACTGGCGGATTGGGCAGTGGCGTAACAAGGAGGGGGGTGGGCGGTTCGCGGTTTGGGGGCGTTGTTGGCCTCCTCCCCTGTTACCTGCTATCTAAAGGGCGGCAAACGCCCTCCCCCGCTTTGAATTGTGGCCGTCGGGGGGGCGGCAATCGTCGCAGGAGCAACAGTCGAAGCCGAATATTGCCATTACCCCCTGACCCGCTCTTTGGAGCGGCAAATGCAGGGACCGCCATGGGCGGCCATACGGCTAGCTACGCCAATGAGAGACATGTTTTCATGTTGTCCCATCAAGGGTGGTGCAATAAGTGCTGTAGCCCAGGTGGTACATTTTAACTTTCCAGGAATGGGTTGCCCTGGTACCTTATAATCCAGACTTATAGGTAATTAAAGTCATGCCATTTGGAAGCCAATCCAACATTACACTTTTAAGGGTCAAGGCACTAAAGTCTGGTTAGCAGGCTAAGTGCACTCTGAGTCGAAAAGCCAGCAGAATCAGTCCAAACTTTCGGGTTGAGCATGCAAAAAGAAGCAATTCCTTACAAAAGGCAATTCTAATTCTTTTGAGCAAGGCATTTTAATTAAATTCAGAATTCTTAGATGTGCCCAATAAGGTCAAAATACATCGGGGTTGTTTGAGCTCTTATGGTCTCGATCAAAGACGATGTGGCTTGAGGGTTAAGGATTGGATTGTCTGGCTTACCTCTCTCGCTAGCTGACAGAATTCCGGTTACAAAAATGGTTATTCTACCCCGGTTTTTATATCTCTTCACCAATGTCCCCATTAAGTTAACAAGGGCATTTTTCACTCTGCTGCGCTCAAATATATTGTTTCTGGTCTGGGCAGGTAAGAAATCCCAATGTAGCTGGAATACTCTCATTACGCCATATTCACAAGGGGGGTTCGCGGAACGTGATATGTATTTGTATTATCTATGTGCACAGGCCCAATTTGCTCACTATTGTTTCTTTCCTCCTCCGTTCATACCACACGTAGCAGTTGGACCTGAGGACATGAGTCCGGATCCACTAGTGGCATTAATCTTGAAATCACATGCTACATATCCCTTTAGAGAAATGTGCACTGCAGATTGCACAGCACAAGCATGGCGGGTCATGGCGAAACATGCATGTCCACAATTGGTCTATGCCCGGCTCTTCCCATAGCACATCATCCTAAACTCTTGGTGACCCAAGACAAACGGACACTGGAGCTTCTGGCGGATATGGATATAACTAAAATGGATGATATCTATCCGGAGGGCTCCTTCATCACACTGGCACAGATTACTGATAGGCATCAGGGAGTGCTAATGCCCATCTTCACACACTATAGGTTGCGGTAGGCTCTCAAGGATTTCAATAGCAATCACCCTTCTGCACCAGACACCTTGAGTCCCCTACAGACTTCTTGGCAGGACCCTTACGAGGTAGGTTGGTCACCCGTTTATATCAAACTATGCAATCTGACACTGCGTCTACACGCAGCCAGGCTAGAGAGCGATGGGAACAAGCTCTAGGTAATGCTCTCAGTGATGAGGATTGGGAATTTAGTTGCTTGATCACCAAACATCTGACGGCCAATTGCTACTTGCGCATAATCCATTTTAAATATTTGCAGCAGTTGTTTTATATGCCACTTCAGTTACAGAGGAATGGCCTGCGTGACACAGCCAGATGTAAATGATGTGGGGTACAAGAAGCAGATTTTCTTCATCTCGCATGAGATTGTTCCCGGATTCACAGGCATTAACTGACATGACAATGGAGGAAGTAGCGTGCTCCCCTTTGATCTGTCTGCTGGGTCTGGTGAAGCGCTTTAAACCGCAGAATAGATGACTGATCCTCATAGCAGTTTTAATGGCCAAGAGGAAAGTAGCACAAACATGGGACAGTAAGAAAGCCCATAAAATTAGAGACTGGCTAGGTGACTTGGTATTTTGCAGGGACCAATTAGCATGTTATGCAGAGGAACTGCCTGCTCCCTCTTGGCCCAAGGACGTCTGGTCCCCTTTGACAACATATCTTCTGACTAACCCTCCAGATGCTACAGACGACGGTAGTACAATCTAAGTTTTATTTTTGATATATTGTGACACGGTATGGGTTAACACAATGATTCTTGTTGTATACAGATATACTGTAATCTCATTGATTCATGTTGTACACGGGGGAGGGGGGATTGATTGTTCCGCGCAATGTGCATCAGTTGTTTGTATTTGTCAATACAAAAATACAAAAATTAATTAAAAAAAGATTGGATTGCCACTTTTGTGGCACAGTAAGCAAACAGACATTGTAGTGCATCCAGAGTCATTATCAGTAGTTAAGTTTAATTAATAACATTTCCATTCATTGCTTTTCATTTTCCAATCCAATGCAAATAGACCTCAAGATGTATGACCCAAAGTTGGCAAATAAGATTGCAGTGGCGGCTGCCTCTGAACGGGCGTGGGAGGAGGAGATTGAAAGAAGAAAAAAAGTACCTTCTCAGATGCCGCAGCACGTATCTCCTCGCTCTTCTGCAGCCCTGGAAGCACCCAGGCTACCAGACTCTACCAGCCAATCACGACGCTGCAGGAGCAGCATCGGAACTGGTCTGAGCGTCCTGTTTGGATGCTCAGGCAGTGCCTGTTGAAGCTGGCCATGTTCTCTACAGGGCTGTGGAACACAGCCAAATGGAGAACATGCCAAGTGCGCATGATGGTTTGGCCGGCCCTAGAGTGCCAGTCAAAGCGTCAATGCGCACCTAGGAGTGGGAAAACCACTCCTGCTCCCTCTAATGTGGGGACCCAGCCTGGCTTCACCCGACCTGACTGGAGTCTAAAGAAAAATAAAATGATAATAAATGCTTGGTACTATCATTTTATTTTTATTTTGCACTGCTCAAACGAGTAGTGAGGCAACGCTCCTCCGCCTTAGGGAAGGAGCCGCCACTGTAAGATTGAAACACATATTTGGTTGCTTGTAACTATATTCAACCACCATATAGAGGTTGGGTTGTTCTGGTAGCATTGAGACAAAAAGCCATTACTTACTTAAATGGTTGGCTCCTCTTTCTAATGGTCCATTGAGCAAGCCAATGATGAAACTTAAGGCACCGGATATTATCAGTGATTAAGATTAGTTCAAGCATTTCCATAATTACTTTTTGTCAGATAGATGTATGGCAACAATGACACATAGGTGAGTGTTACCTTCTACTATCGTGTATGACACATTTTTTAAAACAAAGTATATGTTGCCCTCAATGTCAGCAAAAAGCTGTGTAGAGGTTTGTGACAATCTGTCACACAGCAGTAAAGGTGCTGATTGGATTCATCCCTGAGGCTTGTGTCAGACCAAACTGGTGTTAGGTGCACTTACAGATCCGAGAAGCTCTGCGAACATTTTATTTAAACTTTGCAGTGTCTAAATCTTATACACCTAACCCTGTTTCTGAGCTGTGCTGTAATTCGTGTATTAAGTCGAAAAAGGTAGTTTCTAAAAACAGGCGCGCAGTTCTGCTCTGCGGTAGCGAGTCTATTGAAATGATGGCCCCTAATGGTCAGAGGATGTTACGCCGTTTTCAGGTGTAAATACGTCTTTTTAGGTCTCGGCCTGCGTAGGCTGCGCTTGCGCAGTCTCGCTAGGCGAGAAATTATGTCTTAGAGTAGGGAGGTAAACGAGCCAGCTCTTCTCAATTGGCTGGCTTCCTAAACGGTGGCCAGCCATTGGAGAAGATCTCTGCCTGTCACTCTAAGCCCCGTCCGTTTCAGATTGAGGAGCGTGTTTTTTGCTGTCCTTTCTGTCCGTGACGTCATCCGTCACTCAATAAAAAACACGCCCCCCAGTCTGAAAAGGACGGGGCTTACATCATCGGCATCATCCCCGGGGCCGCTGATACCACCGAAGAGGCCGCGCTGGGATTGGGCCGCCGCTTGAGGCTTGCCTGAGGAGCCGCACAGTCATTAGCTGGCTGTGGGAGGCTCGTCCCGTGAAGCCGCGCTGTGATTGGCCAAGCCGGGAGCAGTGACTCCTCCATCCCGAGGAGTAGACGGGGATCTGCCCCAGGAAGGTCTCCTGCCCAGCAGGAGCAGGCAGAGACAACGGAAGGCAGAGTTCACGAAGCACGCGCTCATCTGGAAGACGGAGCGGTCCGTGGCTGCCTTTATGATTTGTTTTGTTTCATAGGGCCAGTGCTTTAGCTATTAGTACTTTATCGGAGATTGGGTTTTAGCTGAAAGGGGTGGCTGCCTGCCAGTGAGGGACAGAAGAAAACAGAGCCATCTGATCAGGACTCTGACCAATAGCGAGAGCCTGAGCTTGCAAAACAGCACCCATGAGGCAAGCTGCAGGGCACCGGGAACCCCGCATCACACTAGCAACCTTCCTTGTACACACAACCAGAACCCATCCTAACCAAATATGCGTCGCTGCCACAGATAAATCGACAGCTTCCAGGCTGGCCAGGGGGAAGGAAGGGGTTGCGGGGGTGGCGAAGTAAATTGGCTTGTCAGGAAAGTTGTGCACTTCTCAAATAAAACCAAATGAAAACCAACCCATGTGCTGTAATGTAGACCATTCAAACGAGCTTTATTTATTTACTAGCGCTCTGGTTCCTAATATGTTTAATACACGTTTTAAAAAACAAAAAAACCCTGCAAATGCTTATGTTTGCCTATAGGATCCCCCTCCAATATAACACACCCGCATGCATCCTTAAACATACCCGTCCATTCTCGCGCACGATTATTGTGCGTCTCGGCGGTCCAATGGCTGACATAGGTGTCCGATTCTGCCTTTAATTATTTCGCAGAATATATACCCGCCACTTGAGCCTTAAAAGCCGCATTGGGTTTCAGTCAAGAGCTGAGAAATGTGTTTATTGATTCACACCGGGAGCAAATGTCTCCAGGCAGGAAATAAAAAGCTCTTTGTACTGCACGTTTTATTCTCCACGTGTAGACGCCAGCCGACTTGGGCTTCTAAATGTTACTTCACACTCACCTTGGTAAAAAGGCGAGTGAGAGAGCCGGTGTACCCCATGCCCCGGAAAAGTTTTTATTTGATGCATGTCACTGTTCTGGCTGGGCTACATTCGATTTCCCAGCCCTGTCTTCTTTTAGGCAGCCATCTGTACTGTAGAAAGTAGACGACACTCAGGTGAAACGGCCTGCAAAATTGGATAAGCCTGCCAGATTGAACTTTCGAAGTACAAAGGCCTTGGAGTGGAAACAGTCATATTTTGCAGAGATTTATAAAGGGAGCCGGGATCCTTGCAAGAAGTCTCCCTTCACGCACCTCTGGAGGTGGTTCCCACACCCCGAAAATACACACTGGGAGAGGCCTGGCAAAGTAGTAAGATGTTGCTAAAAAACGGTGTTTGCTCTTAAGGAAGCAGGATGCCTGCGGAACCGCCACTGCTCTGGGGAAACCGCGAGCCAAGCCTGAGAGCGAGAAAACGGCTGTGGTGTGGCGGAAACGGGCCCTTCTGGGCGCATTTCAGCCCCATCTTCCTCTGACCTGCGTCGATCCGAGCCCTGCGGTCCCCTTGGAGGCCAGCCAGGCCTCGAGTATGCGAATGTTAAGACAAAGGGTCGAAGCAAGGTAGGAGGTGAAGAGAGACAAAGATAAGGCGCTGAGAGTCTCGGTCCATTCACTCAGGGAAAGAACATGAGATTTAAAGGATAGCGAGTGAGCCAGGAATGCACAGGAGAGCAGGACAGGGGGGGCAGCTCCTTTAGAGAGTGCTTTAGTCTTGGAGGTCCTTGGAGCATGCCAGGTGTGGCTCTGTGTGTGTGTGTGTGTGTGGCTCTGTCTGTGTGTGTGTGTGTGGCTCTGTCTGTGTGTGTGGCTCTGTCTGTGTATGTGTGTGTGGCTCTGTCTGTGTGTGTGTGGCTCTGTGTGTGTGTGGCTCTGTCTGTGTGTGGCTCTGTGTGTGTGGCTCTGTGTGTGTGTGTGGCTGTGTGTGTGTGTGGCTCTGTGTGAGTGTGCGTGGCTCTGTGTGTGTGTGGCTGTGTGTGTGTGTGTGGCTCTGTGTGTGTGGCTCTGTGTGTGGCTCTATGTGTGGCTCTGTCTGTGTGGATCTGTGTGTGTATGTGTGTGGCTCTGTGTGTGTGTGTGTGTGTGGCTGTGTGTGTGTGTGGCTCTGTGTGTGTGTGTGGCTCTGTGTGTGTGGCTCTGTGTGTGTGGCTCTGTGTGTAGCTCTGTGTGTGAATCTGTGTGTGTATGTGTGTGGCTCTGTGTGTGTGTGTGTGGCTCTGTGTGTGTGTGTGGGGGGCTCTGTGTGTGTATGTGGCTGTGTGTGTGTGTGGCTCTGTGTGTGTGTGTGGCTCTGTGTGTGTGGTTCTGTGTGTGTGTGGCTCTGTGTGTGTGTGTGTAGCTCTGTGTGTGTGTGTGGATCTGTGTGTGGCTCTGTGTGTGTGTGTGGCTCTGTCTCTGTGTGTGTGTGTGTGTGGCTCTGTCTCTGTGTGTGTGGGTGCGTATGGCTCTGTGTGTGTGGGTGGTTGCGTATGGCTCTGTGTGTGTGGGTTGGTGCGTGTGGCTCTGTGTGTGTGTGTGCAAATGCAATAGGTCTCGCATTTGCGAGAGATTAAGCTATTGGCATTGTGAATGACAATGCCATTTATTTGTATCTTTTAAAAACAAAAATAATGTCATGAGCAATACCAATAGCTCTAACTTTAACAAAGACGAGACCATTGCATTGTAAATGCTTGTTTTGATGTGGAAACGCTTAAAGAGTTTGTAACTGGCTGATCCTCACCAACCAGTAAGAAATTCTGAAGTTCTTCCTTTTTTCTGTACTGGTGAAAATTTAATTGTCAGTAAAATACATAAGAACGAAAAATTGTGGATAATCCTGCGATGATATTAATTAAAACAAAAATAAATTAAAACTGTGAGCTGAAGAGGTCAGACCAATCTTTGGCATAGTTAGTGAACAGAGAAGGGGAAACTGGGATAGCAGGATGACAGAGATAAAAGGTCATGGTGGTGAGGTTGCATCATTATAAATAATAGATTTTGAGTCGGGCTGATTTTAGAAATTCCTGGCAGTGAGGCCACAGGGCTGGATGGCCTCATTGAAAGCTAAAAATAGTGTATTGATGAATTGGCTCGTATATAAGCTATTCACCGTTCCCAGCAAAAATATAGAACTGTGTCATCAACCACCTAATGATACAGAGATTAGGAGCCTGAACGAAAATACTGGTGCACATACACAGGGACGAGGACACTGGGATAAGAACATGGTGACAAAGACATGAGGACAAGAGCACAGGAACCTGTCCTCGCGAACAAGAATAGAGGGAAAGGGGGATATGTACAACGAATCAAAAAGAAGGAACATGGGCTAATGACACAGTGACAATGAAACATGAACAGTTATACTGCGCCAGCTGGAAGCCTAGGAAAAGGGTGCTCAAACAAACGACTGGGTCTAGAGCAGCTTGCCAAGGACAGCAGGAGGACTAGGACACTAGTACACGCATACAAGTAAAAGGAGCAAAAAAAAGCCCTGGCTCACATCACTAAAATAAGGACACATAGACAGCCCCACATGGACGGAGGCATATGGGAGCTTGCGCTTAAATTGTGGGTCAACGTAACTGGAAAAATCTTAGAGAGGAACCTTATGAAATTATACTGTAGCACTGGCATTGGCATATGGACACTGGGGGCAATGACAGAGGTCTATACATACTGACGCAAGGAAACTGACTCAAGGACATTAACACAGGGGTAGAGACACAATGACATAGAGATACCAAATCTGGAATTAAACAGAGGTACATAGTCATAGGAACGAAAACGCTTGCACGAAGGCTATGGAACAGACAAAGGGACAAGCAAACATGGACATTGAGAAGAAAGACATGGAATTGGGGCAGAAATCTACAGAATTTATGGCAGGGATACATTGACACTAGAACAGGGATGCACATTTATTAACACATGAAAGTGAGATATGTTACTGCAGAGAGAGATTTATGTTTATAGAGACAGGGAAAAAAACACTGGAACAGAAGACAATGACATTCTAATAGGGAGATATTAACACTGGAAAGGGAGACCTGCCACTTAGACAGGGACATTGACAGGAGAACAGCGACACACAGAAAGTGAGACAGTGTAAACACAGATACTAAAACAAATAGACAGACACTGTACCAGAGTTATATAGACACAGGGTAATGGAAGCACATACACTGCTACCACACAAATACGGACAACAGAAAAAAAAACGTGGACACCAAAAATGGGATATATGGACACCGGGGAAGGGAGTCCAGAACATTGAGACAGACAAAGAAGATCCAAGGAACACAGACATATGGACACAGGATATGTAATCACAGGAACAGGGCAATATTGACTCTGGGACAGGAAAAAGTAGAACATATAGGGACAGATTCACATAGGTAAATATACATGTGTATTGTTACTCACATGTAAATCTACTACTAGACCTAGATGTAACTCTCCAAATTTCTGCTATGCCCTAGTTCAGAGCGGAGATTTACACCTAGGTGTACCCTATTGCCTGTGTGCACAGAGCAACATTGACACTCAGACAGGAAAACATAGAACATATAGGGACAGTTCCACAATATACTTGTGGATTTTTACTCACATTTAAATCTACTTCTAGACCTAGTTGTAACTGGCCACATTTTTGCTGTGCCCCAGTTCTGAGTGGAGATTTACACCTAGGTGTAGACTTACATGTCTCCACCGCTCAAATGAGATGATGGAGCCCCCAGAACAGAATTTGTGAATAATGATTTACTATTAGTAACTTTTCACCTGTTAATGGAGATATCCGACACCAAGTTGAGACCTCTTATTGGAAAGTACAGTTACATTTATTGAAGTTTATTATTTAAAAATATTTGGAAATCCATTAAATTGTAATATAGATGTAAAGGAATTTGCAATATTTAATTTTAACACAGAACTATTAAAATAACATTCTACAGCATATGGAGTCATCAAAATGAAGATGTATGAATAATAAAACCATTCAAATGTATTTGTAAACAATACCTGCCCTCTAAAACATTTTTACTTTTGATTAATTTTAGTAACCCTGGTTAAAAGTTGTGTATTTAACTAACTTAAGCACTTTTTAAACTTTTGTTAAAACAAGTTTTAAAGTTTAAGCTATATTTTTGTGATTCATTTATAATTAAATGTAAAACAATAAAAGAGAGAGAGAACCTTTACTCATCAAACTAAAATAGTGGATTTAAAATGAGTGTCTCTGCGTTGCTTGACTAAGTCCAAGTCTGGGCTGGTTTGCATGCAAGCCAATTTGGAGACATTCAGTGCTGTAGCAACTTTAGAAGTTTATTTTGAGGATTGTAATGATATATTCTTTTGTGGATCTCCGTTTTGTTGTAGCATGTTCCCTCCAAACCCCTCTTTACATTTCCCTTATTTTTGAGTAGGATAATAACTTTATTGATTGGTTAAAAAAAAATACAATTTAAAACACAACTAATTCGTACAATAAAAATTACAATGATAAGTATTAGAAGCGGGGGTTATAAATTACTAAAAATTAGAGAGATCTTTGTGAGTTAATAATGTTCTGCTGAAAGGCCTCACTTCTTATTTTTGAGTAATTATTCCTCATTTTCCCACCACTAGCCCAGCCCTTTCCACATTTACTACAAAGTAGTATACTTGTGTGAGCAGAGATCTTCTCACAGGAAAGATGGGAGAGGCGGAGGTCTCCAGTCATAGGTTTCTACTTGCAGGTTGTAGTACAGTGAGTATTATTACTGTACGACTGCCATATGGACTGCAAAATGCAGGTTGTGAATCAGGCCCTTTCACCGACAAAGGGAGATGCAGGAAATGGCACTGGAAAAATTAGGTTTAAATGCTGAGTAACATAGACCCTAGGACAACAAATCAAAGAGAACGGGACAACGGGACATGGAGGCAAAGACAAAGCCAAAGAGAGACCGGGACAATTGCACATAGAGAAATGGCCAATGGAACAAAGAGACTAGAATAGAAAGACATGAACAGTGGGTCAGTGTGACAGGGATAGGGCCGCTCACATGGACTCTTGGAGAAGAAGAAACAAATACAATAAACAAGGACAGGCACTGCCAGAAAAGAAACACTGACATGAATAAAAAGCTTTAAGGACAATGGTACGCACCCCATAAAACTGAAATAAATCAGACAACCTTAATCTTCAAGATGCCAAGACATGTTTTGTAAAGACTTTGGGATATATCTCCGAGAATCCACGACTATTCATAGTTAGCTCATTGAACCTGCAATGCAGTACAGCAGTGTCTCTAGAAGTGATTTCTCAAAGGGAGGGCGGGGGGGGGGGGACACAAGAAGTCACAGATAAAACTAGTAGGGCCACATACAACGGGTAATCATGAAGTTTATGGGAATGTGTACTATTAAAAAAGTAGTAGTTATTCTGATTTTCCATAGTAAAACATTTTTTGTTTCTTTAATAACCTTGGCACTGTTTAATAAATCTGCTGGAAATGTCCTCAACAAGGTTCACCTGCTTTGGTTCCTTCATGGACATTTTTGCGCTGGTCAACCAAAGGAGGGTCCAAAACATTGATTTACCATTTTAATTTCCATAGGAAATTTTGCTTTCCAATCAGAAAAAATGAGCTGAACGAAATTACACCAATTTTTGTAGAAAGTTAGAACTTTAAAGCATTGTTTTTTTGGGGGGTTAAATCTGTACAGAAGTGTATGTGTAAAGTGCATTTAAAAGGTGCTCCGTGTGATCATGACGGGGTTAATCGCTTGCAAAAGTACTGTTAGGTATCGCGGCCTACAGTACCAATTTATTTTTCAATAATTGAATCCAATTGCCCCAGAGAGGTCTTCTCCCATCGGCCAATGCAGTACTGCTATATATGAAGGTACCACAGTATCTCACAATCTGATTGGCGGACCACAACAGCTTCAGAAAATGTTGTGACTGCTATTACAGGTTCCCAGGACTCAGTCACCATGTCCTGAAAGGTCTAAAAAAGGAGATATAAGGGGAAGGGTAGGGACATCCGGACCCTCCGGCCCATGAGGTGGAGTGTGCTCCCAAACAAACTATCCCTGGCCTCAAAATTAAAAATAACAATAAGGTTGGTCTCACTATTTTGATGTGCTCTTTGCTGAGAGGCCAAGCATTGGATGAGCACGCACGCATTTTGAATCCGTTTATAATCCACTGATGGCCACTAGGAGAAATCTGCACTGCTATGAGTGCTAATGAGTAATAAGTTTCCCAAAAAAACCTACAGAAAATCATCCTGAAAAAGCAAATTCCCTAAGGGAATGCAAGAATAAGTAAAACATGAAAAATTTACAGGAACAACAGCGCGGACAAGGATTACTTTAGGATTATCTTAGTGATTTTTACCATTATTATTCAGAAATGAATGAGTACAGGTTGTACTCCCTTAAAACCACACCACTGGCGCTCCACTTGGCCTCTTAGCAGACCTAGCCGTGGACTGGACTGCAGTGCACAAGCAGTTAGCTGGAGTTCTGCAGTGCACAGTGATGGTTGATTCTGGTTTTATCTGTCCCATGGCTTGCCGCAATTCCTGGCCTAGTGCCCGCATGTACCCTATAGGTCAGTCATGGGGCTGAATGCAGGATGACAGGGTATTTTCTTGGGGAGGGGGACAGGAGGCCGGCAGATCACCCGACACTGTCTAGCTGGGGCACCGGTTATTCTTCCTTTCTGTGTGCTGGCTGCCCCAATGCAATAGCTGTATTTGATGGCTCGGTCCAGAGCTGTGCGGCACCACCATGCCTCCGACAAGCAACAGAGATGGAAGTCTCAAATCTGTGAAACTTCCTGCGGCACTGTGCGGCCCAGGTAGAAGCTGCTTGGGCCAGAACTACCACCAGATGCATGCTTAGGACCTGAAAGAAGAGATGAGGGCTGGAAGCAGAACTTCTTTTCTTCTGTGTTCCAATGTATTCCACCCATAGAAAAAGAAATAAAATCCCCACCCAGTAGGCCATCTATAGGAAGTTCCTGTCACATAACCCATAAAGGGGTCCTATTAATCAAGAAAGGTCGTCAAGGCAGACCTGATGGACTCAACTGGAAGCAAGAACTGGAAGCCCTAGGACTGGACGTTTTGAATGGGAATACAAAGGGAGACCAACCGGCAGGACGCACATACCGAAGCGGAAAGAATCAATCGACGATCGATTACACCCTAATTAGTAAAGATCAATTAAATTTAGTGGAATCTTTTTCCATAAAACCTCGACCGGAGAGTGATCATTTTCCCCAAGAAATAGTATTGTCTGTGAAATTGATGCAAAAAAGAGCACAGCATCTTTAGCTGTAATGCCAAATGTGTATAATGAAAGGAAACTGAATTGGAGTGGGACAAATATAGAAGACGTAATGAACACAGTGAAACTTTATGTGGGGAATAAGGAGACATTAGTCATTCATTCACTATTACAGGACTGGGAGAGCCTGAGTATGTTCCTGCTAGACAAATTTCCAGAAGGCCTAGCAGGAAAATCCTTGTATTGATCAAGAAAGGCACCATGGTTTAACGCAAAACTGAGAGACCAGAAGAGAAGAATTGCAAAGGAAGCAAGAGTAATTGCCTGAGAGGCCAGATTGGGAAATGAGATAGATTCTAGTAAGATCAAAACAATGAGAAATATATATAAAGAAAGGTGTAGAAAGGCAAGGCAAAAAGAACCGCAGGAACTTGTTTTGGACTACTTAGAGCCTGCAGGAAGATCTTTCCCCTACTCCCAGACACTGCAAGAAGGCTCCTCATACAGGGTCTAATCCTGGCAAGATTAGACTACTGTAACGCGGTATACTTGGGAGCACCCGAAGCCACATTGAACTCATTGCAGAAAGCCCAAAATGCCGCAGCCCGGCTACTTACGGGCACTCCTGGAAGATCCTCCGCCAGGCCGGCCCTCAACTCTCTCCACTGGCTCCCAATCAGAGAAAGAGTCTTGTTCAAATCCCTCTGCCTGGCCCACAAAACAATCAACAACAATGGCCCCCCTCTTCTGAAAGACCTTTTAACACCCTACAAAGCAGAGAGGGATCTTCGATCCAACACAGAAAATCTCATTGCTGTCCCTAGAGTGAGAAAAGCTAAGACCGGTGGCCGTCGCTTCTCGGTCCACACGGCAAAACTATGGAACCAGCTACCTCGAAAACTTAGGACCGAACCGAACTATCTCCAGTTCAGAAAGAACCTAAAAACCTTCCTTTTCCCGCTAATATAATTAATTCCCTAGCTGGCCAAAACCCCTGGAGAAGCAGCTCCAGCGCTGGGATGCTCCTCGGAGTTACTATGCGCTTTACAAAACCATTAAATAAATAAAATAAATAAATAAGTTGACATTGAAAACCTCTGGGGGAAATTATTATGGGCAAGCAAACTACCAAACAGCAATAAGTTTTGGGGTCTAATAAATAAACTATCCAAGGAAACCGAAACCCTACAAAACACCGAAATAAGTGAGTCAGTCTGGACTAAACATATAGGTAATTTGTATAACAACAGCCAAACAAGTACTCACAGATGTGCATCATCAAACCCTGAAGAAACGGTGGATGTAAATCATAAACCAACCTCAGCTGGAAGTCCGATTCTGAAAGAAGGGCCTACAGTCACACAGTCACACAAGCTCTAATAACTTTAATAACAACAAACAACTTAAGGGTGGTGATAAAACAGCTGAAGCCCTCTGGTGCAGCAGGGCAAAATGGCCTTCCGAATGACCTCTTCAAGCAAGACCCGGAGTTTTGGGCTAATTGTCTTGCTCCCCTTTTTAACCAACTGCACTCCGCAAACATGTTACCAGCCTCCTGGAGAGCAAGTTTACTCCACCCAATTTATAAAAATGGAAGCAGAATGGAACCCGGGAACTATAGGCTCATTGCCTTAATAGACTTTGAGGCAAAATTGTTCTCATCCTGAATTTTACAACATGTACAGGAGTGGATGGAGGAAAAAAGAATAATCCCAAAATTTCAAACCGGTTTCAGGAAGGGTATGGGTACCATCACTAATCTGGCAACAATGGCTATTCTTATCAAAAAAGCCATAATGAAAAAAACAAGTCTACTTGCATGTTACATCCATTTGAAATCGGCGTTTGATAGAGTGCCATGAGACCGACTTTGGCTGAAATTAAAAGAATGGGGATTACCGCAAGATGTGTTAAACACAATAATGGCACTATATAGCGAAACATGGGCAAGGGTGAAGCTAGGAGATGGAAGCAGACTATCGGCGAAGATAACAATAAACAATGGCTTAAAACAAGGCTCCGTTTTATCACCATGTCTATTTAATCTATATTTAGCAGATTTAAACAACTATCTGCTAATGACTAACGGACACCCACCCAATATAGCAAATGAGCCAATTCAGTATCTGCAGTACGCGGACGACATCCTGTTGTGAGTCAAACCCCAATAGGACTGCAAAGAACCATAAATAAATTTATTGAATACTTGGATCTTGTAGGATTGGAAATAAATAAGAAAAAACCAAGGTGGTTCGCCTAGCAGGTCCTAAAGCAGGGACAAAATATAAATGGTATGCCAAGGAGACGCAAATCGAGGAAACAAGAGCATACAATTATCTAGGCATCAATTTGGGCCAAAGAATGCCTTTTATGGAGCAAAAATGGACATAAAAGCGAAAGCCCAGTCATTGATTTTCGCCTATAAACAACCCCGCAAGAAATTGAAATGCCCTTCACATGGACATCTTGTGAAAATAATGGCAGCACAATGGCTTCCGACTTAGTCCTACGGCCTGGAAATCTGGCGGGGCCAAGAAATTATTATTTTAAACGACCTGCAGACAAAAACATTTAAAGCAGTTTTTAATCTCCCAAAGGGAGCATCACCAGCACAGTTGTGCCTAGAATTCTCCAGAACCAGGAATACCAAAGAAAGGCAACATTTGTAAAATTGTGCTGGAAACTTGGAGCATCTGAACCTGGGTTGCTGAACGATTTATGTTGGATGGAAATACAAAGTCAATATATTAAAAGAATAACAAACACATGGGGCGATTCCCTTCGAACTGCTCTGGCGGTACTAGACATGGAAGAAGTCTGGAATCAAAAGATGGAGAGAGCTACATTTAAAAAAGCATGTAACCCCAAGGCTAAAAAACTGTCATTCCTGGAAGATAACAAAAGACTGTCCAAACGACGCCATGCATGGGAGGTAATAAATTCATATACCTCATTAAAACCACAACCTTATTTAATGGCACATTATCGGCTATTGTTAAAAAAGAAGTTTGCTGAATACAGACTGGGTGACCACAACACAAAGGATTTAGTTCCTACCTGGAAGAGAGAAGAACTATCAGAAAATTGTCGGCTGTGTGGATACTGTAAGGAATTAATATGTCATTTAATGTGTGTTTGTGATCCTTTAAAAATGGAACGAAGGAAGCTGTTACTGGCACACTTTAAGGACTTACAAATTCTTACCTGCAGGATGAGAGGCACGTCCAATATTTTAATTTGTCGTGGTGTAAAATTTATGATTAAAGTGGACACCCTCTTATTGAAAGCAGATAAGGAGTAACTGCATGAGGGAATCCGCATTGGAATTTTTTAGATTAGGTAATGTTTTAGAAGTTTTACTGAAATATGACGTTTTTATGTGGTGCTATTTATGTTTTTTTACTTCACGCTTTATGGTTATGATAAACCAAATAAAGTTTTTTTCTGACTGACTGACTGTTTTGTACACAAAGTAAGGCCCTTGTAGGTAATCAGTCCAGTAGCCAGTAGTGTAGATCATTTAAGTAGGTTTATTCAGTTACAAGTAAGATGGTAAGAATGGGCCCCATTGGGAGCAGCATCCTGCTGCTCAGCCCCACTCATTTCACATGACCACTCATCCAAACCATGCAATCATGAACATTCTATTACATAATGTTTGCTGAGCAGCAAGGAACTAGGAGACACCAGGATATAACATATCTCCTTTCTTCAGGAAACAAAAAAAACAAGAGGAAGCTAAGTGAATGAAAATACACATTCCACTCCTCCTGTAAATATAAGTAACCAGTCCTTACAGTACAACGAAAGATCATAGTACATACATTATTCCATTCCTTAGGTGTTAAAAATAAAATCATGCTATTTTAAGATCACATAACATGAATCACTACATTCCTTGAATTGTAAAGGAAGATCACTTAAGATTACATTAAATACAGCATTACACTCCTAGAATTGTGAAGGAAGATCACAAAAGATCACATTACATACATCATTCCACTCCCTGGATTGTAAAGGAAGATCACAGACACAAAGGGAACCCCAGATATATATGTACAGCAGGATACAACTTGTACACATATCCACCTCTTTGGACAAAGGAATTAATGCACCCCCACTACTGCACTCACTGCAGGACAAAGGAAGCAATGCATTCCTACTACTGCACACCTTGCAGGACAAAGGGACCCAACACGTTCCTACTACACACCTTGCAGGAAAAAGGAACCAACACGTTCCCACTACTACACACCTTGCAGGACAAAGGAACCCATGCGCTCCCACTACTGCACACCTTGCAGGACAAAGGATACATACTTTTTCACTACTGCACACACTACAGGACAAATCAACCCATGTGTTTCCACTACAGCACACACTGCAGGACAAAGGAACAACACATTCTCCCTACTGCACACATTGCAGGACAAAGGAACCCACATGTTCCCACCACTGCACACACTGCAGGACAAAGGAACCCATGCATTCCCACTACTGCACACTTTGCAGGACAAAGGAACCAACGCGTCTACACTACTGTACACTTTGCTGGATAAAGGAACCCACAAAATCCCACTGCAGGACAAAGGACCTACACACTTTCACTACTGCAAATTATAGGTATCTTCCAGCCTTTCGACCATAGACCTTCCACTAACAGAAATCTTCGCTCGGGATATCTTCCCCAAACCATTATCACAAACAATGGGTTTCACACTTCGCTCAGGGTATTTTCCAACCCAGACGCTATACACGGTCTCAACATAAAGCATGACCAAAACACTCTCCTACATATGAAGAGGTGCAATACTAAATGTAATACACACCACACACTGCAAGAGACATAAGCACTCTTCAAAAGCACAACACTCACTGCAGCAAAAGCTTCAAGATAAAAAACATAAGCAATGGCATGACGTTGTAAAAATACTTAATATGGAAGTGAAAGCAGCATCCAACAACTGTCCAAAAGTTCGGAGAGCGATTCACTGCTCAACCGCACGCTTTCCTTGAAACAATGACTTTGTTTTACTTCGATGAGCTTTACGTGCTGCAGGAACCAACAGGAACCAGCTCGCACTTCGCAACCTCAACTTGTCTTCTACAACTCGCCATAGAGAGGTTGCTAAGTCAACAACATGAAGCTCATGCCATCACACAACTAAGGCCAGTACAGCCTCTGATTGGCTGGCATCACGGACATAGATAGAACCACGCTCCGTTCCACATGTTGAAGAACCATCAGAAGACGCCACAGCTGCAGCAGCATGCGCACAAGATTGCGGTGAAGAGTGCGCTGCAGTCTACTCAAGAAATAACATGTTGCTCAGAAGGCCCGCACCTTAGCCGCTACAGCACGTGCTCAAGATTCCAGTGAGGAACGTTCTGTGGTCCAGTCAACGAATAACATGTTGCTGTGCATGTGCTGCCATTAACGGCATGTTGTACAAACAACCAAAATCAAAGGTACACCAGGACACACTACAGAGGCCTGATTTAACCCCTGAAAGCCAGCATGCCAACCTGCATATGTGACCCACAGTATACCCTAAAAAAACTCGGCTTCACACAGTTTTCTGGCTAAACACGGCTTGCCTGGTCTGACACATGATCCATATTAAAGTGCTTCCAAATTTCTGCACACAGACAGACTACACTGCACCTCTCCTCTGAACAATGCCGGTCCACAAAACAAAATGTTCACTTGCTGTTGCAGGTCACAACACCAAACATCACACACAGCAAGCAACTTGCTGTACGCAGCTAGTTCATTGAAAGTGCACTAAACAATTCAATGCAGCTGGTTGGTGATAAAATAAATGCTATTCACAACACAATCATAGGCTTCCAAATGACTTTTTTAACATCAGATGACAGCTGGCTCCTTTTACTTCCAGCCATTAAAGTTAAACACCCAAACTTCAATTCTGAAGGCAGCCTGTCTTCAATCCACACAGGTCAAACGTTTGTAGGCTGTGTTGGAGATGGCCCTTTTTGCAGGGTTATCCCCAAACTTTGTGCTTCTTCCTCCTATTTTTTCCTGACCTGCTGTTGTTGGTTTTAGGACTCTGGGCACTTTATCACTGCTGATCAGTGCTAAAGTGTATATGGTCTCTCTGTACATTGTGTTATGGATTGGTGTTTCCAGGATTGGCATATTTGATTTACTTGTCAGTCACTAGTAGTAAAGAGCACTGAGTATGCCACTGCCTGTAAATCAACTGCTGCTAGTGGGCTGCAGCACTGGATTGTGCCACCCACACAAGAGCCTGTAAATGTAACTCTGGCCTGCCATTGCAGAACCTGTGTGAAGTCTGGAACTGCCATGTCGACTTGGCACGTGTACCCACTTGTCAGGCCCTAACATTCCCTTTTCTTACATGTCAGTCACCCCTAAGGTAGGCCCAAGGTACCCCTGTGGGCAGGGTGCAGTGTATGTGAAAGGTAGGACATGCCCCGGTGTGTGTGGCATGTCCTGATATTGAATTACTGCCAATTTTGTTTTTCACTATTGCAAGGCTACCTGTTCCGATATGACAGAATGGGAAGTTTGTTTATAACATCTTATACACATAACTGGCCCTAGGAACAAGGTAGAGTGGTGGGAGGAGATTTCCCTTGCACCTGAATAGGCCCGGTCTGCATTTACAGTGGTGGGAGGATATTTCCCTTGCACCTGAATAGGCCCTGTCTGCCTTGGACAATGCTGCCTCTGCCTCCTGCTGGGAAGCTGCACCAGAGAGGACACAACTGGTTCTGACTGGGTACAGACACTCTCTGCTTTAGAGGACAAAGGATTTTGGGATATAAAATGTGGGGCTCCAACTTCTGAGCTTTAGAACTCCTTTGGACCCTAGAAGAAGAGCTGGAGAAGCTGTGAGTAGGATCTGCCACTTTGCTGAGTGCTTTGCTGTGTTGGCCTGAGGTGGCTACTGCTGTCTTGGGCAGTGAAAGGACTGGCCTGAACTTTCTACAAATTCTTTCTTTGAGTATCTCCAAGGGCTTGAGGTAGAGCTTGCCCCCTTTTCAAGAAGTCTCAGGAACAGCAAAGACTTCAAGTTCTTCTGCCCTCAGCCCTGGGGACTGTGTGTTTTGTGCTGCAACAGAAGAAAAGGCAACCCGATGCCATCCACGATGCCGCTGTCAACTCCGTGTCCTGAAGGCACCATAGGGGGCACCGCTGCAATGCCGCACCGCGGTCCTGGTCTCACCGACGACGCCATCTGATGCTGCCACTGAGCCGCTGCTCGCACCGCGATCTGTGCGCACCGCACTCCGCACTGCCTCGCTACATGGCACTGCCTTGGTATCCCCGATGCCGCCACTTCATGCCGATATTGATGCAACTGCTTGCACCGTGGTTCGAGGGCATGGCTTGTAAAGTTACACAACGCACTGCCCTCAGCGCTCACCACTGCCTTGGGCTACTGACTCCGGCGCCATCGACTCCAGTTCGTCAGCCGACGACAGCTCTTCAGCAACGATGCAGCCACTGCTTGCACCGCGACCTGCTTGCACCGCGACCTGCCTGCACCGCGATGAGCACTGCATAGCACCACGACCCTGGTCTTACCAATGACGCTTCTGAAACAGCCATCGAGCCGCTGCTTGCACCGCGACCTGAGGATATTGCATGCCGCACCTCTGCACTTCGCACTGCAGCACCCGGCACCCTTGCTCCCTCCTGACTTCAACCGCAAGGAGTTGGATCTGCAACAAGTGTGACTTCGAGGGCCTGATGACTCCTGCACCGACCTCCGGAACTGACGCCTGCGGATGCCGTGCTTTCGGAAGCTCAAGGAGAGGTCGCTGATGCCCTGCATTTCTAAAGGTACTGTTTTGCGGGTCTCCCCGACACCGTAGCTGGTCTGCGACACTGTGGTCAGCCAGAACTGTTTGGATTTGATTGTTCACAACGCCGTGATAGCCCCGGACTGAGCTATTAACTTCAAATAACTTATTTCAAGGTTATTTTGATAACTGAAGATTTCTAAGTACTGTATTGTGGATTTTTATCGTTTTTAGTCTTGTCTTGAGTATATAAAAATATTGGATATTTTTCTAAACTGGTGTGGTGTCCTTTTGTAGTACTTACACTGTATTACTGTTTGTTATGTGCAAATGCTTTACACACTGCCACTGCTCGTGCCAAGCTACCAAGGGGGCGAGCAGGGGTAATTTTAGGGGTGTAACTCCCTTATCCTGACTAGAAGGAAGGGTCCCTACTTGGACAAGGGGCAACCCCTTGCCAACTAGAGACCCCCATTTCTAACAGGCTGTCTGTCTTCAAGCCACATATGTCAAAAGGCATTTCTGTAGGCTATCAGTTTTGAAATTACAAATATCAAACACCCAAAATGTAAATTCAGTAGGCTGTCTGATGAAATAGACACCAATGGGGCATCCAGGGCGCTGTTCAGGCTTCACTTCAGACTCCAACAATCTTTCTTTAGTTTTGTGCAATGTCTGACTCTTCATGCGTGGTTTTTTTTCTAAATCGTCGCCACTTTTGTAAACAAAGTAAGGCCCTTGTAGGTAATCCGTTCAGTAGCCAGTAGTATAGATGATTTAAGTAGGTGTATTCAGTTACAAGTAAGATGGTAAGAAAGTGCCTCACTGGAAGCAGCATCCTGCTGCTCAGCCCCACTCATTTCAACTGACCACTCATCCAAATAATGCACTCAAGAACATTCTATTAGACACCAGGATATAATAGGTTGAACCTGTGGCACATCCTTTTTTTTCCTTCTGTATTCAAGAAATGACCACTCATTAGAAAGTAAGTCAAGAACGGCTTGTTGAATGTTTTTTCTTTTTATTTGTGTTGTCAGCCTGCTCTAGAGCTGCACAGCCATTATCTTTCAAGTATACTGTCTCCCTCGTGGAGTGATGGGGAGAAAGTGGCTACTTTTATAGCAGCATTAGCTTGATGCAGAGACACTTAATCCTCACCTCCTGCTGAGCGATGGGGTTGTTTTTAAGATTCTGGTAATCTGTGTTAATTTCAGGACACCCCCTTCAACCTACCTTTATGGGTCATGTGACAAGAACTTCCTGTAGACGCCGTATTTGATAAGGATTTTTTTTCTTTTTTTCTATGGGAGAATTCTATACCCTGAACATGGAGTGCTCACTGGTTAGGACTGTCACAAGAGCAACAGAGAAGGAAGGTAATAGGGTCTTGAGTGACCGCAAACTCCACTGCTGTAAGAAGAAGCAGATGAGGTTGTAAAGAAACTTCATGATCTGTAGGATGCCTCGGGTCATTTGCCTGTGGTGTTTACACCTTGAATAAAGTTTATTTTACATTTCATTTATGGGCCATGTCTAAGGGATTTTGGAGCATATTACCAACAACTAGCGATAATTATCGCTATGTTGGCTTAGCGGCAATATTTTTATCGCTGTGCTGCGGCGATTTTTATCGCTTAGGAACCTTGCTATTATCAAGGTTTATCTCCTAAGCGATAAAAATTGGCCGAAATGCATGAATATCGCTGAAGTCAGTGATATTCATGCATTACCAAGCTAATGCTATTAGCCTTGTTATCCACCTACCATTGGATAACATGGCTAAGAACTGCTCAGGGCAGGTGTTAGCTTTTGGAGATATTTGCGCTTAGCCCGAATATCTCCAAAAGTTGGTAATAGGAGATAGCGATGTTAGCGACTGTTTCCAGTCTCTAATATCTTGGCACGCCCACTTTGCATGTCATTAGTGATAAATTTCACTTACATGCAAAGCGGGGCCCAAGATGGTCGCTATCTTCTACTAGCTGTCGCTAACTGGTGTTAGCGACAGCTAGGTAATAGGGAGATAATTTTATCTCCGCTTTCTTGGCTTTTAAAGCCAAAAAAGCGGAGATAAATCACCTTGATAATATGCCCCATGGTTTTCATTAGAAAGCCAGTGCAAGGACTGCTAAGAATTGATTTATACCAGGCAGGTTGGCGATTGTTTATATGAAATCAGTGTTGGGACTGAGCTAGCTTTTACCAGGCATGTGTGAGAGCTGCACTTTACGTTAGTGTTCTATTCAGCTTTTACCATTCCAGTGTATTTACATCTTTGAAGACAACAATGAGCACAGCTCAATATGACTCCATTAAATATGGTCACCGTGGTGTGTACAGGTGTGTTTGCTAAGTGTCTAGCCTCCTTTTGGCACCATTGGTTCCAAGCTCCATTTTGACTTGGAGGCAGTAGGAAAGAAAGTTGAACTTGGTAACGCATGAATACATTCTAATTGTGAATTACGTTGAAATCATACTCCCACAACCAGGTTCTCCACCTCTCAACAATAGGTGGAATCCTGCCTTTTGATTTCATACAGATCATTAACAGAGGCTGATGGTCCATCACAACAGTAAAAGTAACAGGAAGGAATGGTGGTATGGTTTATAGGAAAATGGCGCCTATACGGGTGTGTCCACTTAAAATGTATCAACAATTCTTAGTTATCACTGTGCTGTAGGGTGGAGAGAACCACCTGCCTCCCCAAATTCTGTGGCCTAAGCTACACACAAACGTAATTATAATCCCCAGCACACATTTACAATCAACAATAGAACAGATGACAGCAGTAGCTATTGTAAGTCACAAGCAAATATAAACAGAATTCAAAGTTGTTTCTTCGTTCTTTTATTCCTTTTCATTGGATTCTTCATAAACAGATCTTTTGCCAACACGTGTTTCGTCGCCTCAGTTATTTTGTACATGCAACTTTTTCAAAGCTTCGCTGTCTTCAGTTCGAAATATTTCAAGTGTGGTGATAATTCCAACCCACTCTATCCTCCGGCGTGGGAAAATCATTAGAGGTGAGTTTCTACTATCACGTATCTTGATCATCAATATTAGGGTTCAGTCGAGGAGTCGCCGTTTGGGCGTAGGACGATCGCGGTGTCACAAAGACATGACTCAGGCGACGAAACACGTTTTGGCTAAACATCTGTTTATGAAGAATCCAATGAAAAGAACGAAGAAACAACTTTGAATTCTGTTTATATTTGCTTGTGATTTACAATAGCTACTGCTGTCATCTGTTCTATTGTTGATTGTAAACGTGTGCTGGGGATTATAATTACAATAGTAACCGTATTGCCTTACAAAAGAGCGGTGATGCTCTGTTGCCAAGTTGCTTCTATGCTCTCTTTCTCTAGGTGAGGGTATGGACACTCTAGCTTTGTCAGGCTTCTGGTAGCATATGAGATGCTTTTCCTCACTTTGGGCCTAATTTTGAATTTGGTGGACAAAGGATAAATACCAAAGAGTGGAGCATGCCTCATCTCCCCTTTTTTAGGTCTCGCCCTGGAATTCGCATCCGAAGGATGCTTCCAGGGTCGGAGACTTATAGCTATCGGACATGGGGGAATGGAGGACAAGAAACTGCCACGAGCTTTTCCTCGGCTGGATTCAGCTGCGTGCACGCGCACCCACACTCACGCATGCGCACATCACAGCCACACGCATACACAGCCACACGCATACACAGGCACACCCCCCCGCCCCCGCACCTACACACACACTAGCGCACCTACACGCACACACAGAGACCCCCCCACACACACTAGCGCACCTACACACACGCATGCACACATACAAAGACCCCCCTCCCCCCGACGCCGCCGCAATCGTACACATACACACACACCAGCTCCGGACCCCACTCACCGGCTATGCAGGATTTCTCTTCTCTGGGGCGGCCCCGGGGCTCTTCGTAGCTCACGGGAGCCCCGGGCCGCGGGAGGACTCGGCTTCTTTGCTCCATCCCGGCGGGCAGCCAATCATAGCCCAGCAGCAGGCGGGACTTCCTTCTTTCTTCTGGCCCGGCCTACGTCTTCTCTCCCGTTGCCTGGCTTCCTGCCTCAGGGGTCCGCAAATGGCAGCGTGGCCCCGAGCAGGGAGGCGGGCACAGCGTTTTCTCTGGAATCCCGGGCCCGTCGGCGGTGATAATTTTTTTTAAAAGTAAACTATAGATGTATGTGCGGATGGGGCTAACTAGAATAGGAAATATGAGCAAAGTGGTTGTTTAAAGATATATTGTGACAAAGCTGATGCACGCAGATTCTTTCAGGCATCCTGGGAAGATTTTAGATGCTGTTTGACAAGGATGATTCTTCGCTGATAGGTTCCCACACCCTCTCAGTTGTTTACGTCATTTAGGTAGACTGCAACAATGCTGCCCAGGTGGAGAAAGTGTGTAGGCGGTGGGTGCTCTACCGAACAGCAAAATCTGAAATGCCTCGCTCCTTCTTTCAAGAGTCGCTCGAGCATTTGGCTAGACTGCAGCCAGGCTAACACCTTTCTGCTCTTCATTCACTCTGAACTGTTCAGATAGCGCAACAACAACGACAGTTCTTTACAGGTTCTTCCGCACTCTCGCCGTGGCTTTTTATGTGCACGGTGGCGGGAGGAGGTGTTTACGACACGACATTTGAAAACTCTTTGATGTGAAACAAACTGGTGCGACACTCCACTCCCCCCCCCGTCACCCCCAACAAAAAGAAACCACATCCTGTAATCAGAACAGAATGTTCAATATTTAGGAAACCACCAGCCCTTTCTAGTACGTCCCTTATTTTCAGGAACCATAGAATTGCAATCATTCCGTTACTTTTATAGTGCTGCGCTGGTACAAGCCGCATAGGGTTTTATAAATGCAGCTAAATTATATATTCCCTCCTCCCCCTCGCTCTCTCTAGCTCTCCGTCTCTCCCACGCACCCCTGCCTCCCCCAGCTCTCTCTGACTCCCACTCACCCTCTCCTCTCCCTTCCTGACTCTCTCTGTTGCTCATTCCACCGCCCACACGCGCTCACCGCCTCTCTGCCCCCAACCTGTCCACCTCCTCCAGCCCCCACTCCCGCTCTTTCTCTATCATTGCGGTTTGCTCGAAACATGGCAGGAACTCAAAGCCACAAATCTTTAAACACAAATTCACCGACACACACAGACAAGTAAAATGCATGCACACACAACGACTTGTCACACACAGGCAATTATAAATACATACAGTCATACAGATGCTAACATGCAATCCACACCATGCACAGTTACCCCAATACGCGCACACACACAAGCACAAACCCACACGTTCATGCAGTTACATTCATTACTGTTACATATATGACCGCACAAGCACTCACGCACATATGAGCTAATTCAGACATGTACAGATATAAAAAAAATAAAGCAAAGACAGACAGATACATGCAACAATTGACATAACGTGTGCACAAGCACAAAAGCACTCACGCGCAAACAACAAAGACACAAACAGAGCAAACACAAAATACAGACATATGATTCCATAGATAAACAGCAACAGTTGCTATTTATCTATGCTGCAACACACACATGCAACCGCAAGCAGACACGCAGCACACCTACACTACAGCACATCACAAAGTGTGTTATATTATGGCATTCTCTGAGCGTGTTTTTATAGTACATTTCCACCCCAGCATCAATCTGCGCAACTATTCAACAACAACTGGTTCAAATATGTTCTCTCAATGTTTCAAACTTTATTACAAATGTCACAAAAAGATGTTAATATTTCACTTCTGTTCTTGGATTTTCGTCACAATAAAATACTCTGAACATAATCTTCACAAAAGTTACTTAAAAAAGTTTAAGCTATTGCCATTATAAATTAAAATCCTTTTATTTAAGTATTACTTATTTAAAAAAATTAAAAGACATTGTAATTTGTAATATTAATACAGCTAAGTCACGTAAATACAAAACATGTTGCATTACAAATGCTATAGGTGTCACATTTGCGAAAGTTATAACTATTGGCATTGTAAATGACAAAGCTATTAATTTAGCTATTTTCAAAATACTGCATAAATAACTTTTGTACAACACATATTTTATATGTACCTTTTTATGCAAAGAAAAAAACAATAACGCATAAATGAAAACATTGCCATTTACAATGCTAATAGCTCAAACTTAAGTAATGCGAGACCTATTGCATTGCAAATGCTTGTTAGAGTTCATAGAGATCTAAGCACAGACGACTATGTATTCTAAATAGGGTAGACGGGACATCCATCACTTTCCGGCAGATGTCATATATTTTACCACCTCTAAATCAAGCTGGTAATCTCTCATGAGTTTCCATTGCCCCAGGGTAACACCAAGCCCAAAAAGGTCAGGTCAGCATCTACTGTGAAGGGTAGCAAGCACTATATAAATGCGAACCTTTTTCCCCCTCTTCTATCCCCCACTATCCTTCTCAATCTAAATAACTGACTTTAATATCTACCACTCAAATTACCTTCATATTTCACTATTCTTTTTCGCCACTAATCCTTTATGGGTTCTGGAGTAGCGTGCTACACGCCGAAAAAGCGCTTTGACGACTCATCAGGGGTAGTAAGCGCTATATAAATGTTATTACAATACAAAACAATGTATAGTTCAGGTTTAAACATGTCATATAGTATCCTGATACTGTACAACATTACAGTTAATCTTTTGCAGCACATCCAGACATGCAGGTGACAATGCAAAATTATGAGCTTTTTTCTTCAACCCTGCTTTTGGTCCTGTGGACTTTAAAGTAACACTAGCTGTAAGTCACCAGCTCAGAAATTGCATTAAGCCTTTTCTCCCCCTGTTCACTGAAGGTGCCAGTTTGAACCCGACTGCATGGTGATCAGAGATGCTTCAGTTTGTGGAGGCCAGACTCGTCCTTGTCAGAATACAGAGTCAGCCCTTCCTTGGCCACGCGCAGACCTGATTCAGCACCTTACCACGCTCCTAGCTGACTGTCCAAATGCCTACGTGACGTCACTGTACTTGAAATGTGTTGGGCACAGCGTTAACGCTCGGTATGAGAAACGTGTGACTGATTCCGGATTGCAAAATCCAGAATAAAGAGGCGAATAATTAGCCGTTTTAGTAGGAAGCTAAACATATGTGGTGTTAAAGAATCTTGCTGTTCCCAGCCCCCCGGGGAAGCCAGCAAACGTTACCCTAGCAATGCTAATAGCAACTCCAACAAAGCTACCCGGCAAAACCCCATTACAGACTGCAAAGTCGTGCTCGTTCGGGAGAAGTCTGCAGGGAGGAGGAGTACAGAAGCATGCGTGGCATTTAAGAACAATGACTGCAACCTGTACTTTCCGAACAATGGCAATTGAAGCTCTGATAGATTGGTTTCTTAGAGAATTGTATCACTGAACTATAATGAAATGGTTGTTCTCAGAAAATAAGTCATATTAGTAATTGCTTTTGAAATGGCCCGCTCTGCTTAGCATGACTTTGGCAAACGTCAGGTGAAGTCGGGTGACGCACTATTCTAGTAAATGTCCCGGCAAAAGGCGGCAAGAGAGATGAGATCTTGACTAATGTCAGGAAGTGAGACAAGTCAGCGCCTTGAGACCCTCATGGGTGAGTAGTGGTGCCTAACGAATACTGATTGATTGATTGAAGTGCAATAATGTAAGTCGTTGACACGGTTGTTGTTATTTAAAAAACTGCCAACTGTCAGATTTAAAGAACATTCTTCGCATTCCTAGCTTGCCCTGGGGCATCTACTTAGCTTCATGTGTTGCACTATGCGCATCTTCTCAATTCACTAGGGAAGTTGTTTCAATTCATTTCAGTTCTCTTAGAGCAGGGGTCTCCAAACCGGTCCTGGAGGGCCAGATCCGTGCCAGATTTTTAAAATTACTACATGTATCTCAATGGGGATATCCAAAAAATCTGGCATGGATCCGGCCCACCAGGACCGGTTTGGAGACCCCTGTCTTAGAGGAACGGCTGCGTGATGTTCAGTGTTGGACTGGGACAGAAAATAGGCCCGGGCACTAACATAAAAGTGGCCCCATTAGTGATTTAGATGGGTAAAAAAGTGGCCCATGTCTTAACATTTTGGTGGTTTTGAACTTATAAAGACACGCTGTATAGGTGTTTTGCAAGGTATGGAAGACTGCATGGATTTGAGCTTGCTGCAGGCAGAGCTCGTGGTTTTATCAGATAAATCAACTGTAAAAACCGGCCCAGCAGTCCTTAAAACAGGTCAACAAACAGCCAAAAAAAACGCCCACACTAACTTGTCAGACCAGCCTGTCGGCTTGCCCTATAGGCCAGTCTGACCCTAACGGTTGTGCAGCAAAGCAGGTGCATGTGGAATCCTTCTTGTTCCTGACCTTCAACCACACCATGGGTCGCATCACATAAAGTGAACACGCGGAGGGCTAGGGTAAGACGGCCCCTGCCACAGTTTTTGACTGAATGGAGTATTAAGTAGTTGAACAGCTGGAGTAGCGCTGTTTTGCCACCTTAGACAGTGGTAAATGGTTGCTTGTTTTAGGAACGTTCAAAGCGTCCTGCTTTTGGCAGGAACTATAGGAGCTTTTGTCAACATGTCTACAGTAAATACTGGAATAATTTGCAGCAACATAACAACAGAATTACAACATAAACAGGGCCCATCACAAAAAACTGCCAAACCAGAACACACTACAGTAACCTCAGTACAATGCAACAAAATCCCATTGCAGCAATTCAGCACACAGCCCTCGGGTGAATGTCTTGCGCTTTATACATTTCTTTTTCATTTAATTTAATTTCCACAGCAGCACAAAAACACAACTGATCACCACCTTGACAAAACAAACATTCTTGTCAGATATTACCATCTCCAGAATCTTGTTTTCATGATTAAATGGTGAAAGGTGTTTGGAGCAAGCATTGCTTTTCCTTACCACAGAGGACATGAAATAGCACCGGTTAGAAATATTTTGTGATTTGACCTCATATGGTGAATGGATCGAGGACTATTATTGCAGGTTTCTGTTTTGTGCAGCAAAGGATGGATATTTAAGGTTTCTCCACCGGATTTCTTTAACATTCTTTTTTATTCCTTTGCAAGAGTGGCACATAAATATTGTGGCACCGTGGTGTTGCAGTGCATGAGTCCTGGCAAATATTGGGACTATGTAGTGTAGAGTGGTCAAATCTGACCCCTGTCTATGGGGCATTTTTATTGATTTGGGCCAAATGCAACATGGCACCAGTAAAAGCCAGCCACTGGAGTGGGCAATGGTAGGTAGTGCGTCCCTCTGTGAGAAAAAAGAGATTCACTCATTGCAAAAAGCTGCACACATATAGAACATATACTTGAACAAACTCCACAGAAGAACATTTCGAGGTGCACATCTTCTGATGCTAGCTCACACATGTTCCTATGAATCTGTACATTTGTGCAGTTTTCCAAAATTTCATGTCCTCAAGTCAGCTTGCTGTTAAGCAGCTCTTCTAGCCTTGTCTTTGATGGTGTAATGTCACAGCTTTTGTTATATATGTGGCTTCACTGCGGGGCACCAAAGCCACCTTTGTACTTCATGTCACCATTATATAAATAAACCCCAAATCATAACCATGCAATAGGTGTAAAACCTGTGGAACACAGCGTAAACTAAAGCTCACAATTGGATAATTAGTATTTACTCCTTCGATTCACCAGAGACACATAGTTGAAGCGACAAGGGAAGAATTTGTGGCAAATGACACTATGACGGCCTTTCCAGCTCTAAAGTGCAAAAAAGTTCCGCTAATTCCACTGCTACAACAAATGATGAAACATAAGTCTTTGATCCAACCCTTTTGCAGTACGAGGCCCTGACACGCACATTTGTACAATTGTAGGACAGAGGGAGGGAAGAACCAGAGACGCTGTGCTACATGCCTTATTCACCCTAGGCACAGTGGGACATCTAGTGAAATGGTTATATGCCACACTACTAACAGCGTCCCGCGGTCCCTTGCTGGGCTACGGGTAAAGTGGGAAAAAGTTGTGGGCAGGGAACTCTCTGACTCAGAGTGGTGTAAGACCTTGCAGTATCCTAAAAAGATCTCTCGGAACATGCGCTTAAAGTACATTCAGTTTAACTATACACACATGTCCTACATGATGCCACATCGACTTAATGCGACCTATGTGAGGGGGGGAGTCCCACAATGCCCCAGATGTGCACTACCAGACTCAGACTTTGGACACATGATATGCGACTGTCCGTACTTGTGCTCATTTTGGGAGGCCATGTTAGGTAAGATTAAAAGCGCATTAGGTGGGGTGATGGTCCAGACGGCACAGGCGTGCTTACTGGGCCTTTTCCCCAGGCCACCAAAGCGTAAAGTTAGGAACAGATTAATAGATCTCGCGCTGGGACTCGCTAAGCGCAGAATAGCGATGGAATGGAAGTCAGCGGGGGGGGCCCCAGTTTGAAACCTAGAACAAAGATGTCTTTGCGTGGGCGGGGGCAGAAGGCAGAGTACTAAGCTGGGAAGAGGCCAAGGGAACGAGGAAGCACTCACTAGCCGAACCATGGAGGGAAGCAATAGTGACATTGGAGAAGCCAGTGGGCACAAGTAGTATGGAGAAAGGGCCGGGACAAGGGACTCAGCACGGATGTGCTAAACATAACAACCCCCTGCACCCCCCAGGGAGTCCAGGGGAGTGATATGAGTTGGAGCCGCAGACAGGCTGTTGAATGTTAGAGAACTGATAACTAGGAGAAAGGGTAAGGGCGGCGGTGGTAGGCCCACTTGCGGACTATCCGCACTGGGACCCCCTTAAGGTGATACTAGTCAGGATCGTTTAGACCCCCTTAAGGTGATACTAGTCAGGATCGTTTACACCACTCTTCTGCACACGTTTTTTCTTTGTTTTGTTTTAAGTAGTTGGTAGAGCATTTGCATTACCATTAGTGGTATGCTTGCATATAGGACCGATGTTGTAAGGCTACCCACCTGAACGATGTAGTAAAAATGTAAATGTGGAGCAAGTACTAGATAGCACAGCCATGCAATAGGGATGTGAACAATTTACTGGACTACTGCTCCTGCCTGCTATGTACTGAGCTGGATATTAGACATGTATATATTTTGCTGCAAAAAAGCATCAGTAAGGATAATTACTAAAAGTGCCTGCAGAATAAAAGACAGAAACCAATAGTTGTAGAATTGAAAATTTCCATTGTAATGTTTATGTGTGATGATATAAAAAAAATGCCAATAAAAATGCATTAAAAAAAACGTCTTTGATCCAACCCGATGCCGGAGGAACAATGTCGCTGATAAACTTAAGACGTTACATAAGCACTGACTTAAGGTAACAATGATCAAAGGGGGGAACAGCGTTTACAACGCAACTTTTACCACGCAGTACCTTTACCACGCAACTTTTACAACGCAAGTCGTTACAACGACTTGCGCTGGGGGGCGCTGTAGGATAGGGAATAGTTTAATTTACTATCCAAAACCTTCCCTACTATCCACGGGGACTGGAGTTGGAATAGTAAATTAAACTTTTCACTATCCAGCGCCCCCCAACGCAAGTCATTGTAACGACTTGCGTTGTAAAACCTGCGTGGTAAAGGCATGCGTTGTAAAAGCATGCGTAGTAACGACATACATCCATCAAAGGTCATACCTATGCAGAGGATATATATTGGTTGCACTGTCTATATACTGTTATGCATATATATATATATATATATATATATATATATATATATATATATATATATATATATATATATATATATATATATGTATATATATATATATATATATATATAGAGAGAGAGAGAGAGATATATAGATATATATATATCGAAAGGTATCTTCTCCCGAAAGAAAAGAGCAGGCACCCGAAGAGGAACGTGAAGAAATGCTTTATTGAGGGTTCTTGTTGGGCGGATGCATTTCGGTGTGTCGTGCCTTCTTCAGCGCCTCCCTCACACAGTGTTTCCTCTGCCGTTGTGATGAGTGCAATCCTGTCTCGTTTGAATTCACCCTGCTCCGCCCCCTGATGCTGAAGCGGCTCACCTGTGCAGTTCTCCAGTAGCGGACTACACCGACCAGAATGCCGCTGTAAGGTGCATTTTGATCCAGTGAAGCCGGGGTGGGAAGGCACTCGGGGAACAGGGAAACTTGACAGGCACAGCGCTAGAGGAAATCACGGAGGTAACAGGAGTCCCGCAATCAGCGCTTTCCTCGGGTCCTCTTCGAAACCGCCGCCACCCTTCTGCCAAGTGTCCATCATGGGGGCTAACATGACGGTGCATGTCGTCCAAAATTGCAGGTGAAATACCTACAAACCGCAGTCTCCTCCTGGCGTAGTGGTGGATCTGGACTTAAGTGCAACCACACTGAAAAGTTCAAAGCCCCGTAGAGCAGCCAGGAAGTCCAGACCTCTTTATGCGGCGGGGATGCACAGGGATGCGCACTGGCTGGCGCATAATTTATCGAAAGGTATCTTCTCCCGAAAGAAAAGAGCAGGCACCCGAAGAGGAACGTGAAGAAATGCTTTATTGAGGGTTCTTGTTGGGCGGATGCATTTCGGCGTGTCGTGCCTTCTTCAGCCCCTCCCTCACACAGTGTTTCCTCTGCCGTTGTGACGAGTGCAATCCTGTCTAGTTTGAATTCACCCTGCTCCGCCCCCTGATGCTGAAGCGGCTCACCTGTGCAGTTCTCCAGTAGCGGACTACACCGACCAGAATGCCGCTGTAAGGTGCATTTTGATCCAGTGAAGCCGGGGAGGAAAGGCACTCGGGGAACAGGGAAACTTGACAGGCACAGCGCTAGAGGAAATCACGGAGGTAACAGGAGTCCCGCAATCAGCGCTTTCCTCGGGTCCTCTTCGAAACCGCCGCCACCCTTCTGCCAAGTGTCCATCACGGGGGCTAACATGACGGTGCATGTCATCCAAAATTGCAGGTGAAATACCTACAAACCGCAGTCTCCTCCTGGCGTAGTGGTGGATCTGGACTTAAGTGCAACCACACTGAAAAGTTCAAAGCCCCGTAGAGCAGCCAGGAAGTCCAGACCTCTTTATGCGGCGGGGATGCACAGGGATGCGCACTGGCTGGCGCATAATTTATCGAAAGGTATCTTCTCCCGAAAGAAAAGAGCAGGCACCCGAAGAGGAACGTGAAGAAATGCTTTATTGAGGGTTCTTGTTGGGCGGATGCATTTCGGCGTGTCGTGCCTTCTTCAGCGCCTCCCTCACACAGTGTTTCCTCTGCCGTTGTGACGAGTGCAATCCTGTCTCGTTTGAATTCACCCTGCTCCGCCCCCTGATGCTGAAGCGGCTCACCTGTGCAGTTCTCCAGTAGCGGACTACACCGACCAGAATGCCGCTGTAAGGTGCATTTTGATCCAGTGAAGCCGGGGGAGGGAAGGCACTCGGGGAACAGGGAAACTTGACAGGCACAGCGCTAGAGGAAATCACGGAGGTAACAGGAGTCCCGCAATCAGCGCTTTCCTCGGGTCCTCTTCGAAACCGCCGCCACCCTTCTGCCAAGTGTCCATCACGGGGGCTAACATGACGGTGCATGTCGTCCAAAATTGCAGGTGAAATACCTACAAACCGCAGTCTCCTCCTGGCGTAGTGGTGGATCTGGACTTAAGTGCAACCACACTGAAAAGTTCAAAGCCCCGTAGAGCAGCCAGGAAGTCCAGACCTCTTTATGCGGCGGGGATGCACAGGGATGCGCACTGGCTGGTGCATAATTTATCGAAAGGTATCTTCTCCCGAAAGAAAAGAGCAGGCACCCGAAGAGGAACGTGAAGAAATGCTTTATTGAGGGTTCTTGTTGGGCGGATGCATTTCGGCGTGTCGTGCCTTCTTCAGCGCCTCCCTCACACAGTGTTTCCTCTGCCGTTGTGACGAGTGCAATCCTGTCTCGTTTGAATTCACCCTGCTCCGCCCCTGATGCTGAAGCGGCTCACCTGTGCAGTTCTCCAGTAGCGGACAACACCGACCAGAATGCCGCTGTAAGGTGCATTTTGATCCAGTGAAGCCGGGGGAGGGAAGGCACTCGGGGAACAGGGAAACTTGACAGGCACAGCGCTAGAGGAAATCACGGAGGTAACAGGAGTCCCGCAATCAGCGCTTTCCTCGGGTCCTCTTCGAAACCGCCGCCACCCTTCTGCCAAGTGTCCATCACGGGGGCTAACATGACGGAGCATGTCGTCCAAAATTGCAGGTGAAATACCTACAAACCGCAGTCTCCTCCTGGCGTAGTGGTGGATCTGGACTTAAGTGCAACCACACTGAAAAGTTCAAAGCCCCGTAGAGCAGCCAGGAAGTCCAGACCTCTTTATGCGGTGGGGATGCACAGGGATGCGCACTGGCTGGCGCATAATTTATCGAAAGGTATCTTCTCCCGAAAGAAAAGAGCAGGCACCCGAAGAGGAACGTGAAGAAATGCTTTATTGAGGGTTCTTGTTGGGCGGATGCATTTCGGCGTGTCGTGCCTTCTTCAGCGCCTCCCTCACACAGTGTTTCCTCTGCCGTTGTGACGAGTGCAATCCTGTCTCGTTTGAATTCACCCTGCTCCGCCCCCTGATGCTGAAGCGGCTCACCTGTGCAGTTCTCCAGTAGCGGACTACACCGACCAGAATGCCGCTGTAAGGTGCATTTTGATCCAGTGAAGCCGGGGGAGGGAAGGCACTCGGGGAACAGGGAAACTTGACAGGCACAGCGCTAGAGGAAATCACGGAGGTAACAGGAGTCCCGCAATCAGCGCTTTCCTCGGGTCCTCTTCGAAACCGCCGCCACCCTTCTGCCAAGTGTCCAAGTGTACTGTTATGCATATATATATATATATACATATATATATATATATATATATATATATATATATATATATATATATATATATATATATATATATTTTTTTTTTTTTTTTTTTTTTTTTTTTTTTTTTTTGTATGTTGACTGTGCCTTTTCGCATCTAATATGTTTTTAACATATTGTTTTAATTGTATTACAGTAATATATTGTGAAATTGACTCCATGGTATATACTTGAGACATTGATTGTTGCCCATCCAGGGCGTTACAACAACGAGACATTACTCCACATCAACATACATATCGTATATGCATCTTTATCCTTCGTTTAGAAGGTTGAGGCGCATGAATTCTGGTGGATTTTTGCCACATGCGTCATCTTGTTGACTTTGCCTATTTATGATGTACATAGCGTATTCTGCAAAGTTTGTGGTTGTGTCACGCTGCCCATCACGGGCTGAATTCTTTCTTTCTAAGAAGGTATGGCTATCATTTCGATATTCGAAATTATTGGGCCTGATAAACAGGCTTTTAATTGTGCACATTTATTTGGTTTTGCTGTATAATGGTATTCATGACGATTTCGTTTTGAATCATTTTTAATTGTTTACTTTAATTTTACCATTCCAACATGGCGACCATGAATGTAATGTACTGCATAGTCCTACCTTTGTTTCTTGTATTCACATGGTGTCTTTTTAAATCCGACGCACGCCTCGGCTCTCTGCACAACTTGACGAAGCCCCAAGGCGAAACGCGTCGTTGCTGTTGGTTTCTTCATTAAACACCTGTGGAAACCTCCCCTGCGTGTGCTACTTTCCTTTGGAGTCATTTTCCTGGGAGTTTTGGAGCGCTAATATATATATATATATATATATATATATATATATATATATATATATATATAAAATCAGAAAACCTTCGCATTAAGCGGCAGTGAAGCACGAACACAATTTCTTCCAGGTAGCCTTTTTATTTTTTTGCAGATAAGGCGATCTTTACTCTACGCGTTTCGGATTAAGCAACCCTTGCTCACGAGTGTTTGTATTACTAAAGTATACCAAAAACACAAGAGGGAGGTAGAGCAATTAGGGATTGGATTCCTGCTCCACAAGAGTACTTTAATAAACAAAGAGAATCCAACACAGAAGTGGGGTGAAGTGTTCAACAAATGTTGAAGCACTCAGTGTTTTGTAAAATACCCCTCACACACCAAAAGGCCCCCTGGTGTCATGCTTCATCATCGGGGTCTTCGCACCCCTCTAACGGGATGCGGCGTGCTGCGACCAACGACTACGCGGGAGCACTTATAGTTAATGACTATGTGTGGTGTTTGTGTGTGGGGTGTATTTACAAGTGAGTGGTGGGATGTGGTGAAGATTTAAAAAGTACCTGGCACATGAGTATAAAGGAAAAAATTTTATTCTGAACTCTGGCTGGTACTATTAAAAGGGTGCAGTGCGAGGTCGGATCTGTTATATTAAAGAACAGGACCTCTGGTGTGTGTCAACATGTTTCGGAGGCAAGCTCCTTCTTCAGGACGGGGGCACAACTTCCCCACCTTACTCACGTATTTCTAAATAAATTTCACAGTGTATTTACAAAAAAGTGAAGTATTAGGCTAAGTGTGCCTACAGCGGTCTGCTACAAGCACAATGACCTATAGAAAGACAAAAAGAGAAAAGAAACTAATGGTTACTCATGTAACGGGTAGTTCAAGCAGGTGTAGTCACCTGGAACCTCACCATTTGCTTGTAATAAGCCCTGTAAAAGAAAGGGTACTGACATCACATACAACACAGAACACATAAACACTAGGAGTTACTGGCAATAGTTGTCATATTTATGAAGCTTGCTTGCTTGCTTCATGAGCAATAGGAACGTCAGGGGTGTTGCTTGTTTGCAATCTGTAGTGAGGAATGATGAAGGTGTAAAAGTACATTCTCACTTACTTAGGAAATAGGTTCAAATGGTCGTTTCAGGTTCTATACTCACAGGATCGGGACACAGTGATCACCGTCTTACCCCCACACGCTGCTCCGCTGGTTTGAGGTGATCGCAGGGTTTGCGCTATTTATACCCTGTATTTAATTGGGCGGAAGTGTTAACATGACCGAACATGGGTGTTCCGCTATATGTAGTTAATTACATGCCCATGTTTGGAACGTCCGATCTTTAACGATACACATTGCAGCTTGTGTGTCAGATCAGACTTGCGATAGACCGGCGTCGCTGCGCGTGAGTGTTTGGCGCATGCGCATTGTTCAGGTCCAGCGTGTGAGAAGTTGGCCTGGTATATAATGCTCACTAATTCTTAGTGATCACTTTGTACCATGCCAAGCAACCCTTATGATGATTGGTTGTAATTCAACCTTGTAGACCAGTTATCCTAGTGGTAACGTGGACAAAGCAGTCTTAGGCTAAACTCTGAAAGGCATGTGAAGCCAGCTGTATTACCATACACAACCCCCTTGAATACCAAATGAAAGGGACACCACACAGATATATAGAAAATATATATTGATTTATTAACTATAAAATCCCCTGGACTCTTTATGAGCACAGAAGCACAAGCGTTAAATCACAAGACAGTTTAAAATACACAAAAGTTGCACAATATGGACGAGCCCTGGGGCCACCTAAACCATATACTAAGAAAGTGGTATAAGAGATACCAATAGGAAAAGGAACAGGCCTAGGGCCTTGGGAATCACTGGAGCTATTCGAGACTAGCAGTGACTAAGTCGGGTAAGGCCCGCGGGACTCGGGTGCAGTGTTCAAAGTGCACGCACTTTCCAATGTAAAGTCTATGGTGCGTAAAAAGTACAAATTTAAAGAGTTAGGAACCTTCCGAGTGACCTAGAACGCTGAAACTTAAGACACAGGCCCTTGAGATGTGTACCAGTGTAGGAACACTGGCGGAGCTGAGTTACCTCACCCACAGGAAGCGGGTGCACAGGGTCGAAGTAGTGTCGGGTTTCGTCACGCTGGTCGATGGTGCTTGGAGCTGAAGATGCTGCAGGCGGCTCGATGTGAAGAGTTCCGGTGGATCCAAGGGTGGATCTGAAGTTGTGAAGACCTGAAAGCAGAGGGGACAATGTTCAAAGTCACTAGCCAGTAACTACAGTGGAACCAGATTGGAACCAGGCGATGTTGGGTGCAAACAGGCGTTGTCAGGTAGCTTCTCTCTGCAGCCACGTGGACACCGGGGGTCGAGGACATCCAGGAGTCGGTCACGAGCGGTCCCACGCAGGCTTCTCGCTGTTGGCGGTGTTGGCGACCTGATCGGAGCAAACAGGCCTTGGCTAATGCAAGCCACGCAGGAATCAAAAGATGCTTAACACTCGGACCAGCAAGGTCAGAGCGAGTGCTCCTTTTCACAGGAGCTTGGGTGAGTCTGGAGCAACCAGACCCGCTGTGTAGTTTGTCGTTTTCGTCGCCAAGATGGCCGCTGACCACGTGGCTAGTGGCCGGGATGGCACGTCAAGTGGCACAATGCAAAAGGGCCCCACGCAGATTGTGGAGATGCTGGGGGGCTGATCTTCGGTGCAAGGGCTGCTCGATGGTGGGGGTTCTCAGTCCCCAAAGCACAACGTCGAGGATACCTCAGAAGCTGCGCAGTCAGCTTTTCGAGTGTCTTCCAAGAGGTCCGGTCCCACGTCACTCGGTGCCTCCACGGGTCCCTTCTTTGCAGGGACTGTGGATCGGGCTCTGAGAGGTCTGGGAGTCTGGTTCTTGTCAGGCTCTGGGCTCGGGCTCCGGCGGGAGGCAGCGGCAAAGCAGACGTCGATTTGCTGGTTGGTACCTGTGTTCACAGGGTGGCCACTCCTAGGCCACAAGGGAGATTCTCTTCAGTCTTCTGAGAAGCAGAATGTCGAAGTCCAGTCTTCTTCTGTATTTCAAGTTGATTCAGGATGATCTGCTGTGCAATGGCACTGCTCCCACTCTTATTCCCAATCTGAGGGGTGGATCACCTACTAGGTCCCTCCTCTGGGAGGAACCAGGAAGGGGGGCGGTTACACCCCCTTTCCTTTGTCCAGTTCCGCGCCAAGCCTCGGTCTGGAAAGTCCCAGGACCGGTTTGGACTGGCCTATGCACGGGGACACCTTGTGTGCCCCGGGCATGTCTGATTCTATTCAGCCCTGTCCTACCCAATACACAAAACCCTGTCTGGGGTGGTGCTCGCACCTCCCAAGGCAGGAAACCCTTTGTCCAGGCCACCATCTGCCGAGTTTCGGTCAGCAGCAGGAGGCCAGACTCGTGTCTGTGGTGGCAGCATCCATTTTGTGATGCTGAGGCTCTGGTTAACTTTAACCGGGGTTAAGGCTACACACATGTCGTGTCCCTCTAGAAGGGTGGAATGCTATCCCCGTCGACAGAACTGTTGAGGGGATAGTATTCCAATTCGTATGACACCTTACTCGACATGTTTTGATAAAGCCAAACCAAAGATAGCATTAAACCGCGAGGATTATAATGCACTTAAGAGTATATGGTATGGCAATATCCCGGAACAGCTTAGGGAGTGGTTCCCGACAGCTGCAGACAGGCTCAGCTCATGCTAGAGCACCATCTCACATATTTCCAAGCACTCTGCCTCCAGGATTGATGAGGCCTTCCATAGGAGTGGCTGATAGGAACATATGTGTCCAGTTTAAGGGTAGATATATGGATACTATATCTAAGTAAGAGGTGATTACACCAACTTACCCCAGCTGAGTGATCAGCCAGTTGTGTCAAATATGGAGGCCAGGCCAGGGGTGGCACAATACATGCTGCAGCCCCTGGTAGGCCTTGGAAACACCTATGCCCTGGGTACCTAGGGTACACTGTTACAGGGGCCAATAAGGTGAACCAGTTCCAATTCGTAATGCACCTAAAGTGCATTGGCAGTAATTTAGAGAGAGAACAGCAGGCTGTGGGTCTGATTAGCAGGCCCACAGCCACATTAAGTCATAAACCAGTGAAGCAAAAAGCAAAAATTTGGGGTGACCATAGGATAGCAGACCCTACTCTCCTACACAACCCCCCCCAAACGCAGGGACATTAGACTAACCTTGACCAGTTGTGTCTTCATGTTCTAAGTGGAAGTACCTGGAGAGACCATCTGCGGTGCCATGGTCAGTCCCTGGGCGGTGCTCCACTGTAAAGTCCATCCCCTGTAGGGAAATGGACCACCTGAGTAGTTTGGGGTTTTCACCCTTCATCTGATTAAGCCATAAGAGGGGCTTATGGTCGGTCTGAATCTTGAAGTGAGTGCCAAACAAGTATGGTCTCAACTTCTTCAGGGCCCACACCACAGCAAAGGCCTCCCTCTCTATAGCTGACCAACGTTTCTCTCTGGGGGTCAGCCTTCTGCTAATAAAAGCAATGGGCTGGTCCTGGCCATCTACATTAAGCTGTGAAAGCACTGCTCCCACTCCCAACTCAGAAGCATCTGTTTGGACAATGAACTCTCTTGAGTAGTCAGGACTCTTCAGGATAGGTGCAGAGCACATGGCCTTCTTCAGGTCATCAAATGCCTTTTGACAGACTTCTGTCCACTGAACCTTTTTGGGCATCTTCTTGGATGTCAGATCATTAAGAGGAGTCACAATGGACCCATAGTTCTTAACAAACTTCCTGTAGTACCCAGTCAGGCCCAAGAAAGCTCTGACCTGAGTCTGGGTAGTTGGAGGGGACCAGTCCTTTATGGTCTGGATCTTACTCTCCAGTGGTTGAACTTGGCCTCCACCTACAAGGTGGCCCAGGTATACAACCTTGCTCTGCCCTATCTGGCACTTGGTTGCCTTGATAGTGAGGCCTGCCTTTTGCAGAGCCTCTAGCACTTCCTTCAGGTGGACCAGGTGATCCTCCCAGGTGGAGCTAAAGCCAACAATATCATCTAGATAAGCTGCACAAAAGTCATCCAACCCAGTAAGGACTTGATTCACCAACCTTTGGAAGGTGGCAGGTGCATTTTTCAAACCAAAGGGCATCACCACAAATTGATAATGCCCACTAGGGGGTAGAAAATGCTGTCTTGGCTTTAGACTCCTCGGCTAACCTGATTTGCCAGTAGCCAGCTGTCAAGTCAAATGTGCTCAAATATTTGGTAGAAGCCAACTTGTCAATGAGCTCATCTGCCCTTGGAATAGGGTGTGCATCTGTCCTGGTGACAGCATTGAGTCCTCTGTAATCCACACAGAACCTCATCTCTCTCTTGCCATCTTTGGTGTGAGGTTTGGGGACCAGAACCACTGGGCTAGCCCAGGGGCTCTCTGAAGGCTCAATGACACCTAATTCCAGCATCTTTTGCACCTCAGTCTTTATACAGTCCCTGACGTGGTCAGGTTGCCTGTAAATCGTGCTCTTTACAGGAAGACTGTCACCAGTGTCCACCACATGTGTACACCAGTTAGTCTGACTGGGTGTCAATGAGAACATATGCCTGTATGCCTGTAGAACTTGTCTGCAGTCATGTTGCTGATGTTCAGTGAGGCTGCCACCTAAGGCCACACCATCAACTGAGCCATCCTCAGGGTTCCGAGTGAGCAGGTCTGGGAGAGGGTCACTCTCTTCCTCCTGTCCCTCATCTGTAGCCATGAGCAAGCCCATGTCTTCCCTGCTGACATATGCCTTCAATCTGGTAACATGGAGCACCCTGTGGGGGCTCCTGGGAGTTCCTAGGTCCACCAAGTAGGTAACCTCTCCCTTCTTTTCCAGAATTGTATGGGGTCCAGACCATTTGTCTTGGAGTGCTGCTGGGGCCACTGGCTCCAACACCCATACCTTCTGTCCAGGCTGAAACTCAACAAGGACAGCCTTTTGGTCATGCCAAGCTTTCTGTAATTCTTGGCTAGCCTCAAGGTTTTTGGATGCCTTTTCCATGTACTCTGCCATCCTGGAGCGGAGACCAAGTACATAGTCCACTATGTCTTGCTTAGGCTTTTTGAGAGGTAACTCCCATCCTTCCTTCACTAGACACAGGGGTCCTCTTACAGGGTGCCCAAACAACAATTCAAAGGGGCTGAAGCCAACCCCCTTTTGAGGGACCTCTCTGTAAGCAAACAAAAGGCAGGGCAGTAGGATGTCCCATCTTCGCCTGAGCTTTTCAGGTAATCCTTTAATCATGCCCTTTAGGGTCTTGTTGAATCTCTCAACAAGGCCATTACATTGTGGATGATAAGGAGTGGTGAACTTGTAGTTGACACCACATTCCTTCCACATAGCTGTCAAATATCCTGACATGAAGTTGGCACCTCTATCAGATATTACCTCCTTAGGAAACCCCACTCTAGAGAAAACTCCAAGTAAGGCCCTGGCCACAACAGGAGCTGTTGTGGTCCTAAGTGGAATTGCCTCTGGGTACCTGGTGCCATGATCCACTACCACCAGTATGAATCTGTGCCAAGATGCTGTAGGGGGATCCATTGGACCTACAATATCAATCCCCACTCTTTCAAAGGGAACCCCCACCACAGGTAGTGGTATTAGGGGGGCCTTTGTTGTTCCACCTGCTTTACCACTGGCTTGGCAGGTTTCACAGGAGCGACAAAACTCCTTGGTGTCTTCAGACATGTGAGGCCAGTGAAAGTGAGGGACAAGCCTGTCCCAGGTCTTATTCTGGCCTAAGTGTCCTGCTAAAGGAATATCATGGGCTAAGGTAAGAAGGAAACCCCTAAATTGCAGAGGTATAACCAACCTCCTGGTGGCACCAGGCTTGGGGTCTCTACCCTCTGTGTAAAGGAGTCCTTCATCCCAATAAACTTTATGGGTACCTTGAGCATTCCCAGCAGCCTCAGCAGCAGCCTGCTGTCTGAGGGGTTCAAGAGAAGGACAGGTTAACTGAGCCTGCCCCAAGTCTGACCTAGAAGGTCCCCCTGTCCCCAGAAACTCAACCTGATCAGGCTCAAGTTCTTCAGAGACAGTTCCTTCAAGGGTCTCAAGACCAGCTTCCTGTGAAGCCTGATCCTCACTTGCAGGCAGTTGGGAAGGCACAGCCTTAACCCTCCTGTTCTTCTTCTTGGAAGGTACTTGGTCCATTGTTCCAGGATCCAAGACCTGAGGTTCAGAGAGGCACTTTTTGGCCTGTCACCTGGTCACAGCAAGGACATGTGATGATATCCCTAACATCTCTGCATGAGTCCTGTACTCAACTTCTGACCATAGAGAGTTCTCCAGGTCATTGCCCAACAAACATTCTACTGGGAGATCAGCACTAACCACAACTCTTTTTAGGCCAGTTACCCCTCCCCAGGAAAAGTTAACAAGTGCCACACTATGTGTAGTAGTGACATTGCTGGCATTGGTCACCAGGCAATTATCACCTGGCATGTATTGTCCAGGGTCCACAAAGTTAGGTGTCACCATTGTGACACTGGCACATGTGTCCCTGTAAGCGTGAGCCACTTTGTTATTGATCAAAGGCGTCTGTCTGTATTTGCCCAGGTTACTGGGACTTATGTCAGGGGTCAAATCTATGTCCCCTTCACAAATCAGAACAGCCCGTGTAAGGGTTCTGACTAGGTCAGAATCTCCTTCAGTTCCCAAGGTGATACCCACTACCCCTTTGGTTTGTGGACCAGCACTGCTAGCTGTACTAGTGGGTGCAGTTGCCTTAGGGGCTGCAGTGCTGGGGGCTCCACCCTTTTTACACTCACTTGTCCAGTGAGAGGTGTTTTTACAAGTTTTACACCAGGGTTTCTTCTGACCTTCTTTCTTCTTCTTCTTGGAAGTTTGGGACCCACCCTCTGTATCATTTTGGGGCCCTGTTGAAGACTTCTGGTCTTTAGCTTTCTGCTCCCCACCCTTCTGGTCTGTTTTCTTCTGGTCACCACCCTGGTTCTGGTTCTGGGTCTTTTGCTTAACTCTGGTTCTTACCCATTTATCTGCCCTCTTTCCCAATTCTTGGGGAGAGGTCAAATCTGAGTCAACCAAATGTTGATGCAACTGCTGGTTCTGACAATTATTTAAAATTTGTTCTCTCATCAGCAAATTATACAATCCTTCATAGTCTGTAACCTTGCTTCCCAGCAACCATCCCTCCAGAGCCTTAGTGGCACACTCAACAAATTCAGACCAGTCCTGAGTCTGTGTCTTCTGGGTATCTCTGAACATTAACCTGTACTGTTCAGTGGTTAAGCCTAACCCATCAATCAGAGCACTCTTCAGGGCCAGGTAGTTTCTAGAATCCCCATCACTAACTGTGAGGAGTCTGTCTCGGCCTCTACCTTCAAAGGAGAGCCACAAGATTGCTGCCCACTGCTCCTGAGGGATCTGCTGTACTCTGCAGGCTCTCTCCATTGCAGTGATCCATTTATGGATATCATCCCTAGCTTTGTAGGGGGGCACAATCTTACTCAGGTTTCTGTTATCAAAAGACCTGTCTTTATCCTTGTGGATATTGCTGCCACCAGTGGGTTCTATTACCCCACTCTCTCTAGGCTGTCTTGCTCTAGCAAGTTTCTCTTGGGCCAGGGCAACTTCTAATTCTTGTCTCTGGATCCTAAGCTCAGCCTCTCCCATTTTGGCCTCATGTTCCCTTCTCTGAGGGCTAGTCATCTCTTTTCTGGAGTGACCATGAGAACCTCTAGAAGCATGGGAGTTGTTAGAGTCACCTGAGTGCGTCCTTCTCCTCCTAGGCTTCTGGTTAAGTCCACCTGGGGGTCTGAATGGGTTATTACCTGATTCAGTCCCAAATAGGCTTAAGTTAGCCTGGTTCAGTCTACTGACCAGCACCTGACTATTTCTGTCATCATCTGACTCACTGCTCCCCCCCTCTTCTGTCTCTTCTTCCTCTTCCTCCTCCTCATCTACCTGAGGAGCTCCAGTGATGGGGGCTTCCTCATCTACCAGGATGATAGGGACAGGGGTGTCTACAGTGTCATCCTCTGAAGGATGGCCTCCTTCAGCATCCCCTGTGGGGTTTGCCTTAGAGGGCTTTAGAGTCTCAGACTGGTCTAAGAGCTCTCTTAGGTGGTCTGTAGTAGGGGAAGGCCCTGTCTTCAGACCCCTTAAGACACAAAGCTGTCCTAATTCCTTAAAGGAAAAAATAGCAAATTTGGATGGTGCCCTTGGAGGGTCACTCTCAACAGAGACATTCCCAGTGGAACCCTCTGCTCCAGAGATTGCTCTAGTGTGGGTGGATGTGTTGCAATCTACCTACACTGGTGTTTACCTACTAAACCTATCTAGTAGTTGTAGTCAGGGTGTGCTACTCCCTTTGCTCTACAACAACTAAGTTCAGTAGAACTTAAGTATACTAGTCTTGTTTTATATGTACCTAGCAGGTACCTGTATGATCTTTCAAATGATAATCTCAAAGATTGTAATGGTAAAACAACAGCAAGCTCAGATCCCAATCCGCTGCTCACCAATGTGAGAAGTTGGCCTGGTATATAATGCTCACTAATTCTTAGTGATCACTTTGTACCATGCCAAGCAACCCTTATGATGATTGGTTGTAATTCAACCTTGTAGACCAGTTATGCTAGTGGTAACGTGGACAAAGCAGTCTTAGGCTAAACTTTGAAAGGCATGTGAAGCCAGCTGTATTACCATACACAACCCCCTTGAATACCAAATGAAAGGGACACCACACAGATATATATTGAAAATATATATTGATTTATTAACTATAAAATCCCCTGGACTCTTTATGAGCACAGAAGCACAAGCGTTAAATCACAAGACAGTTTAAAATACACAAAAGTTGCACAATATGGATGAGCCCTAGGGGGCCACCTAAACCACATACTAAGAAAGTGGTATAAGAGATACCAATAGGAAAGGGAACAGGCCTAGGGCCTTGGGAATCGCTGGAGCTATTTGAGACTAGCAGTGACTAAGTCGGGTAAGGCCCGCGGGACTCGGGTGCAGTGTTCAAAGTGCACGCACTTTCCAATGTAAAGTCTATGGTGCGTAAAAAGTACAAAGTTAAAGAGTTAGGAACCTTCCGAGTGACCTAGAACGCTGAAACTTAAGACACAGGCCCTTGAGATGTGTACCAGTGTAGGAACACCGGCGGAGCTGAGTTACCTCACCCACAGGAAGCGGGTGCACAGGGTCGAAGTAGTGTCGGGTTTCGTCACGCTGGTCGATGGTGCTTGGAGCTGAAGATGCTGCAGGCGGCTCGATGTGAAGAGTTCCGGTGGATCCAAGGGTGGATCTGAAGTTGTGAAGACCTGAAAGCAGAGGGGACAATGTTCAAAGTCACTAGCCAGTGACTACCGTGGAACCAGATTGGAACCAGGCGATGTCGGGTGCAAACAGGCGTTGTCGGGTAGCTTCTCTCTACAGCCACGTGGACACCGGGGGTTGAGGACGTCCAGGAGTCGGTCACGAGCTGTCCAACGCAGGCTTCTCGCTGTTGGCGGTGTTGGCGACCTGATCGGAGCAAACAGGCCTTGGCTAATGCAAGCCACGCAGGAATTGAAAGATGCTTAACACTCGGACCAGCAAGGTCAGAGCGAGTGCTCCTTTTCACAGGAGCTTGGGTGAGTCTGGAGCAACCAGACCCGCTGTGTAGTTCGTCGTTTTCGTCGCCAAGATGGCCGCTGACCACGTGGCTAGTGGCTGGGATGGCGCGTCGAGTGGCACAATGCAAAAGGGCCCCACGCAGATCGTGGAGATGCTGGGGGGCTGATCTTCGGTGCAAGGGCTGCTCGATGGTGGGGGTTCTCAGTCCCCAAAGCACAACGTCGAGAATACCTCAGAAGCTGCGCAGTCAGCTTTTCGAGGGTCTTCCAAGAGGTCCGGTCCCACGTCACTCGGTGCCTCCACGGGTCCCTTCTTTGCAGGGACTGTGGATCGGGCTCTGAGAGGTCTGGGAGTCTGGTTCTTGTCGGGCTCTGGGCTCGGGCTCCGGCGGGAGGCGGCGGCAAAGCAGACGTCGAGTTGTTGGTTGGTACCTGTGTTCACAGGGTGGCCACTCCTAGGCCACAAGGGAGATTCTCTTCAGTCTTCTGAGCAGCAGAATGTCGAAGTCCAGTCTTCTTCTGTATTTCAAGTTGATTCAGGATGATCTGCTGTGCAATGGCACTGCTCCCACTCTTATTCCCAATCTGAGGGGTGTATCACCTACTAGGTCCTTCCTCTGGGAGGAACCAGGAAGGGGGGCGGTTACACCCCTTTTCCTTTGTCCAGTTCCACGCCAAGCCTGAGTCTGGAAAGTCCCAGGACCGGTTTGGACTGGCCTATGCACGGGGACACCTTGTGTGCCCCGGGCATGTCTGATTCTATTCAGCCCTGTCCTACCCAATACACAAAACCCTGTCTGGGGTGGTGCTTGCACCTCCCAAGGCAGGAAACCCTTTGTCCAGGCCACCATCTGCCGAGTTTCGGTCAGCAGCAGGAGGCCAGACTCGTGTCTGTGGTGGCAGCATCCATTTTGTGATGCTGAGGCTCTGTTTAACTTTAACCGGGGTTAAGGCTACACACATGTCGTGTCCCTCTAGAAGGGTGGAATGCTATCCCCATCGACAGAACTGTCGAGGGGATAGTATTCCAATTCGTATGACACCTTACTCGACATGTTTTGATAAAGCCAAACCAAAGATAGCATTTAACCGCGAGGATTATAATGCACTTAAGAGTATATGGTATGGCAATATCCCGGAACAGCTTAGGGAGTGGTTCCCGACAGCTGCAGACAGGCTCAGCTCATGCTAGAGCACCATCTCACATATTTCCAAGCACTCTGCCTCCAGGATTGATGAGGCCTTCCATAGGAGTGGCTGATAGGAACATATGTGTCCAGTTTAAGGGTAGATATAGGGACACTATATTTAAGTAAGAGGTGTTTACACCAACTTACCCCAGCTGAGTGATCAGCCAGTTGTGTCAAATATGGAGGCCAGGCCAGGGGTGGCACAATACATGCTGCAGCCCCTGGTAGGCCTTGGAAACACCTATGCCCTGGGTACCTAGGGTACACTGTTACAGGGGCCAATAAGGTGAACCAGTTCCAATTCGTAATGCACCTAAAGTGCATTGGCAGTAATTTAGAGAGAGAACAGCAGGCTGTGGGTCTGATTAGCAGGCCCACAGCCACATTAAGTCATAAACCAGTGAAGCAAAAAGCAAAAATTTGGGGTGACCATAGGATAGCAGACCCTACTCTCCTACACAGCGCGCATGCGTATTGCAGTTCAGCGATCCCTCCTGGTGGCAATGGTTTTTAGCGCATGCGTACCGGCAGGCAGTGCGTTGTTCGGGACGCAGTGTCAATTTTAATTTCTAAGCATATCTCAAGGGATATATGAACACTCTAACCTAGTATAACTATGTAGGTTGTGATGAGGACAGTTCTGGCGATTACAGTAATTAGAAAGACGGTCAATGAGCATCATTAATTTGATCAGTATATGCACATTCCTGTAAATGGCTGGGATTATTAGGGCAACATTTTAGTTGGATAATTGGCCCCAGGGCACGTCATCGTTTAGTCCAATTAGCTGGGTGCCAAGTCGGAATACCCATCTTTGTTCCTTTAGGAAGAGGCCGTCCTCAGAGGGTAGTTGCTCAATGATTGTCCATTTTAAATCGTTCACACAATGTTGTGCTGTGAGGTAGTGTGTGGCCATTTTAGTAGTGCTTTTCTTACAGCGCACGTTGCTTTTGTGCTCATTCATTCGTGTCTTTATAGCCCTTGTGGTCATGCCTACATATTCAAGATTACAGGGGCATTTGATAAGGTAGACCACATTCTTAGAGTTACAATTGGTAAACCGCCTTTGTTCCCAGGTGGTTCCATTGCGGAAGGTTAGTCTTGTGCTCTTCTGAGTGAGATGGCAACTGCTACAGTTTCCGCAGGGGAAATGGCCTTGAATTCCTATGGATGGTTGTATGGCCGTAGGTATCGGTTTAGGTCTGGTGTGCACCAACATGTCTCTGAGATTGCGTCCTCTTCGGTGAGCGAACATTGGTTTTTCCAGATTCAGATTACCACATGTTAGTATCCTCCAGTGCTTGTTAACGATTTTAGATACTTCGTTGGACATGGTGTTGAACGTTGTCACACAGATTGGTCGTCTGTCTCCATCTGGTTCTTTTTGTCGCTCCTCCAGTAATGCCTCTCTGTTGTTATTTTTTGCTCTCTTCATCGCTATGTTAATGATTCTGACCGGGTATTCTCGTAGTTTCAGTTTTTCTTTCAGATCAGTGGCCTGAAGTTTGAAGTCTGACACATCTGTGCAGTTACGCCTTAGGCGTAAAAACTGACCGTATGGTAGGTTTTCTCGTAGGTGCCTAGGGTGAAAACTATCATACCTTAGAAGGCAGTTCCTGGATGTCGGCTTGAAATGGGTGGTAGTTTTTAAACGTCCTCCTTCTGCGTGTATATTAAGATCCAGGAAAACCAGCATGTGGTCCGAGACCGAGCTCGTGAATTTCAGGAAGGCGTTCTGGTTATTGAGCCATACTTGAAAATTTTGAGCAGATTGTCGGTCGCCCTCCCAAATGACTAGGATGTCGTCTATGTACCTCCTCCAGCATTTTATATTGGATCTGTAAGGGTTCTGGTTGTGAAGAATCTTTGTAGTTTCGAGGTGGTGCACATAAAGTCCAGCCAGACTAGGAGCAAAAGTAATGCCCATGCTGGTACCATGGCACTGCTGATAGATTGTTGTTTTATATTGGAAAAAGTTTTTCTGCAGTGCCAATGAGATACATTCCAAAACCAGCCCTCTTGGTGTTTGGTATTTCCAAGGCGTGGAGAATAGGACTTCCTCGATGATCAGGAGTGTCTCATCGTGAGGTAGACTTGTATAAAGACTTTCCACGTCATGACTGATTAGGAGTTGGGACAGAGGGTCAAAGGTTGTGTCCTGCAGGAGTTGTAAGACAGATTTTGTGTCTTTTAGGTAGGTGTTGGTTGATTGTACCAATGGTTGGGAAAGCGTCTGCGAATTTTGACAGGGGTTCCAAAATAGAGCAGATGCCGGAAACTATTGGTCTTCCTGGTGGATTGGTGATGTTATTGTGGATCTTTGGGGGGCAGTAGAAGTAGGGGATGCGAGGATTTTTTTTCTCCAAAAATTCCCCTTCCTTCTTGCTCAACCAATCGTGTGCCAAGCCTTCTTCAATCATGCCTCCGATTTTTATCCTAAGACTCTCAGTAGGGGCTTGTTGGAGGATCATTAGTTGCGTCTGTCTGACAGCAGTCTCATACATTCATTGTCGCATGCCTCAGTGGTCTGTAACACAATAGCTCCACCTTTGTCAGCTGGTTTTATAATGATGCTCGTGTCTTCTGACAGAGCCCTGATGGCTTGTTGTTCCTCTTTGGTCGTGTTATGGAACGTTCTTATGGAAGATGAATCCAATTTGTTGACTTCCGTCATGAGAGCTTTTTCAAAGGTTAGTAACTCAATTAGAATCATTGAGTCGGGAGGGGTGAAGGTAAATTTTGGTCTTAGGCCAGTGTCAGTTGTTGTTGCAGTAGAAGGTTTATCCATGAAATAGGCCTGTAATTTCAATTTACGGATGAATTCCTGCATCTCTATGTTCAATCTAAAGATGTCCGGTTTTTGTGTGGGCACAAAGCCAAGGCCTTTATTCAGCACTGTTCTCAACACAACCCTCAACCAGCAACCAGAGAGGGACCTAGTGGTGAACCTCACTCTAAAACCATTGACGGAAACACAGAGAACAGTGCTGAATAAAGGCCTTGGCTTTGTGCCCACACAAAAACCTGTCATCCACACCAAGAAAATTATTTCAAGATAGGGTATTGCTCTTTAGTCGCAATTTTATTTTTAGAAATTCAACAGTTATTACAAAGTTTATCTGTTAATAAAAAGAGAAGCAGTAGAGAAATTAGGACAATTGAGGACACATCAAACCACATTCAATAGAAACTTCATACATCCCAAAACCTCAATCATGTTACAGTCAGCAAAGCATTCACCACATACATATCTCAATCAAACATACCACATACTGCCACTACAGTAAAAAGGAAAAATGCACTGGATCTGCACAAATTATACAATCGTTTAGTACAAATTTGAGAAATTAAATTCCTATCTATTTATGAATTTTGCGCCATTCATTAAAGATTAGTACAATGAAAGGTAATGTACATAAGATGGTAGGGAGCCTGGGAGTAATAATGACTCCTAGATACTCAAGCAGACCAGTAGGGAAATGGCCTACGCGTTTCAAATCCCCTTTTATTTGTCAGGGATTCTCATCAGGGCCTCAGACACTGTAAAGGTGGAGAGAAAAAACATGACAAAGAATGTTTTAAAACGGAACAATAAGTGAAATGGTGAGTAATTAAAAAAGTAGAACTGCACATCAGGAGTCTTACATATTAGGCATGCACCTGTCATGAACTAGCACTGGGCTGGAAAGATCATTATGTAAAAGAAGTTATGGGGAAGACCATTCTAGAAACCTGATGGAATGGAGCACTAGAACAAAGTGAGGCCAACTTCTCTAAGGATTGGATTTAACGGAATACAAGTGGTACCCATTTTGTATTGAATTTTCAGGATACTTACCACCCAATAGCCTGTACGTAGGTTCTATGGGGGTCGGAACAGAATAGGCTTCTCTAAGATGACAGAGCCTGGAAATCCAGAACAACTACGTGAGACTCAAACGGGAGCATAATGGCATTTAGCATGGTACAGGGAACAGAAAGGGATGGTTTGCTTACCAATAAATGACTGGAATTACGCAAAGATGACTCAGGATTTGAGAAGTGCGAGTAACCGTATACGGACCTGCATAAAGAAATGAAGTGAGGCGAACCATTAAAATGAGCCCTGATAATGAGTGCCAGGCACTCTAATTCGAATTAGCTAGACGCTCAACTAGTTGTTGCGGTTGGCATTGCAATATATACAACTGGATGGTAATACCTCAAGAGTTGGATGTTAATAAACTCCGTATCCTCCAAGGGGGGTAAACCGGACGCGTTCCAGCTAACTTGAAGAACGTTCGTGCTGCGGAGTGTATCTGTAGTAGGGGAAAAAGTTGCAGAGCTTAGTATGAAAATGTGTGGTGTGCGAACTCAGGGAAGTGTAAAGGGGGTATATTAGCATCACCTTCAAAAACGGTAGAACATCGCTTGTCTCCGTAGCGTAATGGAGGGGGTAGCGTCAGCACATACCCGCTCGGTTAGCGTGTACTGCGGAAAAAAAGAAGAAATGCGGAAATTGAAGAAACCGTCCAAAGATACAAAACATATTCAAGGGGCCTGTATTTAGTACACCCAAGAAAACTGGGGGGATCGAGAACCAGGGTTGCCGGGCAGCGGTTCTTACCGATAGAATTCAATCCAACGAAGTCTCTCTGGAGTCTGTCGGCGTGTAACTCCGCGCTAGTCTCTCGCGCAGGCGCGTTGACAAGCCAGGCGCGGGTCTCCTTTATAAAGGAGAGAGTGCGCTACTGCCTCATATTCAGAGGCGGTTCCACATGTGCAAACTGTTTGGGTGGGCGTGGAAGGGGAGGGGGAGGGTTATAGTAATCGACATTGTAATGTGGGTGATCCCAAAATAAAACACAAAGAATGGGAATGCTGAAGAATCCTGAAGGATTCCACTTACAAGGTTCTATATAGCCAAGGCACTGAGCTCAAATGGCATATATAGTCCATCGCTTGGGCCAACGTGAACTTCCCAGGGGGAAGGGAGACGCAAAACGGGTAACTGGAGAGATGGCCATGTATAACATGTGCTGGAGGTCACTTGTTCCTATAGAGGGGTAGAGTATGGCTCTTCCATTTACATAGATCATAATTTAAAAATTTCCAACAGTTCATTCAAACCTGACACAGCGGTGTCAAATTTGACAATCAACAATGCCTCCCTTTTGGATAGTTTGAGGCTCAAATCACCGCCCCGTGGATCTTTTTCTATCCTCGAGATGACTGTCCATTTGAACTCATTGAGTCCATGTTGCATCCTGGTCCAGTGGTTTACCAACGGAGCATTCTCAATGTTTCTTTTTAGTCTAGACTTATGTTGCGATATGCGTTGACGCACTTCTTGCTCGGTTTTACCTATGTACAAGCGGTCGCACGGGCATGTGATACCATAAACTACAAATTTTGATTTACAGTTGCTAAATACCTCGTGCTTCCATGAGGTACCCTTGTGCTGAAAAACAGTACCCTGTATCGTGGGTTCACAACAGAGGCATGTGCCGCATTTGTGGTGACCAAGTATTGGAGTTAATCCCAACATTTGGCGAAGGGAAGGTTGGGTTTGCGTGGGCATCGCAGCTCTTACCAGATAGTTTGCGACGCTGTTCTCTCTTTTAAACGCAAACAACGGTGGATCTCTAAGGCTTTCATCCAAATTCTTCACCAGATGCCAATTGTGCCCGATAATGTGTTTCAACTGATTTGCATTGGGGTAGAAGGTGGTTACGCAAACTTGGCGCTTTTGTTCTGGTTTCTTTTTCCGCTCCAATAGTATTTCACGGGGCAGATTGGCAGGGAGAAAGCACAGCATTTTCCTATAGGTATTTGTTAAATTGGAGAGCAACACATTTCTCAATTACTGTGCCAAGCAAAGGTAGGTTAGATATGGGTTTGTAGTTGTCTAGAGAATCAGGGTCTACATTTGGCTTTCTCAGGATATGTATGATCTGGTCCAGCTTTAGTCCATTGGGAAAAGTTCCTGACACACTGAGGCCTTTCCTACAGCCAGTGCATGAGGTTCTAGAAGGCAGAAGGTAGTTTTAATTATGTTTGTGGGTACTACATCACCAAAGTAAGATGTAGGGCGCATTGATTTAATTATATCAGACAGGTCCTCTAATTGGGACTCAACAAAGGTAATCAGGTGGTCATGATATTTGAGAGTTTTACTTGAGAATAAGAATGTTGCTGGACTTTGGGTTACTGGTTGAGAGAGGTGTAACCCTACTCAAACAGCGACCACAATCTCTGTAATGGTAAAATACAAGGAAAGTCAAAATGAACTTGTTCTCAACTCAATGGTTGCTTTGCACAAAGCAATCAGGCTTAACTTAGAGGCAATGCGTGAAGCATTTCTGCAGTACTTCAAACAGTAATAAAGTGAAAACACAATACAAGAAAAATCTCACACCAATTTAGAAATATAGAGTAACATATAATACATTATTTGAGACCAAAACGGCAAAAATCCAATTAGTTGAACTGGAAATATGCATTTTTAAAGATGTCGGGTGAAAATAGTGTCTAAAAGCTCAAAGCATCAACTGCGGTTATCTGGTCGGCCGGACTGGAACAAAGTTACAAGTTAAGGCTGAACATGATGCAGCGTGGGCCGGATACAGGGATCAATTTTGATCGGCCGTACAAAGTACCTTAAATCCTGGTTTGTAGGGAATTGCAAGATCCTGCGTTGAGAATGCTGTCAACAAAGGGCTTGTGTGGCAAAGTTCGACGTTGAGGAGGCGTTGTGGAGTGGTGGTTCCGAAGAAGAAGGTGGTAGTGGCATTCTATGAGCCAAGGGGTGTCACTCTGAACTGGAAGTGGCCCTCTGGGATCGAGAATGCAAACCTCTATTTTGCACCCTCGATCAGAGCAATCTGCCAGTACCCTGATGTGAGATTTGAGGAACTAAGGAACTTAGCAGCTCCCAGCCTGTCAATGAGCTCATGAGCTCAGAGGATTGAGTGGGCATTAGTTTTGGTGCCTGAATTGAGTATCTTGTAGTCCACACAAAACCTAAGTTCTGCAGTGGTGCCCAGTGGGGCAGCTTTTGGTACTAGCACCACCCATCTGGAACAGGGACTGCTTGAGGGCACAATCCCCCCCAAGGACAGCATCTGGGAGACCTTATCTAGATTTTACCTTGTCCGACAATGTGTACATGTTGTTCCTAACAGACAAAGTGTCACCAGTATCTATGTATGTTGTGGGTATGCAAATATGTAAGCCCAGGGGTGAGGGAGAACAGAGAAGAGAACTGCCCCAGTAACTGGCAGTCAGAGTAGGGGAGAGACTTACACCATCTACTGACACATTGTGCTCTTGGGTAGTTAGAATGTCGGAGAGATGTTCACTCACTTAAACCACCCCGTCATCTGTCACCAAGAGCATGGTGACTGGAGACCTCTCAAAGTGTGGTTTATGGGGAGCACCGTTAAGGGGTTTCTACAGCTCCTGTGATTAACCAGGGAGGTGGTATCCCTTGGCCTATCCTTCACCTCATATGGGACTGTCCAATGAACTTGGAGAGCTCTGGGCTCTACAGGCTAGGCTGAAACTCAAGCAGAGTGGCCTTCTGGTCGTACCAGAGTTTCATTACTTCTTCACCGGCCTCAAAATTGTCCTTAGCCTTTTTTCAGAAGTGCAGCATCTGGGTATGGAGGGCCAGCATGTAACTGACAATATTCATGAGGGACTTACCTGGGAGCTTGCTCGCACCCCTCCCTCACAAAGCTGAGTGGTCCTTTAACAGGGTGTCCATAGGGGAGCTCAAATAGGTTAACCTCAACCTCTTTCTTTGGCACCTCACTGTAGGCGAACAGTAGGCATGGCAGGGGAGAGGATGTAGCCTTACGGCTAGAGCGGTCGACCTTGAAGCTGGGGAGCGGGGTTCAAATCCATCCTGTGATTCTGGACAAATCACTTAATCTACCCATGCCTAACAAAAATGAATGTGTCCATCTGTAACGAAAGTGGTGCTCATGTAAAGCGCTCTGACACCCGATTGCTCGGGTCTATTTCGCTCTATATAAAACAAAAAAAAGGGGGATGTCCCAGTTCCGCCTAGTGGGTTAAGGTAGGTGCATTATCATGCCCTTCAGAGTCTTGTTGAATCTCTCAACAAACCCGTTGGTTTCAGGGTGGTACGGTGTTGAGAACTTATAAGTTACCGCACACTCATCCCACATGGACTTCATGTACGCTGGCATAAAGATAGTGCCTCTGTCAGACACTACTTCCTTTAGGAACCAAGCAGGTAAAAACCCCCATCAGGGCCCTAGCTACTACAGGAGCAGTCACCGACCTCAGAGGGATGGCCTCTGGGTAACGTGTGGCACAGCCCACCAAGGCCAGGATTAACCTGTTGCTTAAGGCTCACTTGGGCTCCAAGGGACCAAGAATGTTGATGCTAACCTTTACATAGAACTGCCAATGACAGGCAAGGGAACAAGTGGAACCTTCAGCTTCTTCCCTACTTCCCGTTGGCCTGGCAGCTGGGACAGGTTTTTCAGAACGGGTCTGAAGCTGTCTTCATTCAGGCACCAATAGTCATTAGGGACAATCTGGGCAAAAGTCAGTCCTGCCTTATTTGTCCTGCCAGAGGGATATCATGAGCCAACCCCATTAGGAAGGCTCTATAACACTGTGGGACCATCAGCAGATGGGCTGCCCCTGGTCCAGGAATCATATGCACGCTGTATAGGGAATCGTTCTACCATTATAAGGTGATCTCCAGAGGTATTACCTGTGGCCTGAGCCTCAGCTTGCCGCCTCAAGCCCTCTAGAGTTTGGCACTCTTTCTTCTCTTTGCCAAATTTAACTTGCCTTCCAGCAAGCTCAAGTAGGTCTCCTAGGCGGAAATGTCCTTCCCGGTAGACTCAGGGTAGGCTTCCTCAAGTGCCCTGTCAACCTGGACAGTGGGAACTTCAGGGGCTAGTTTCCCTGCCCTGTGCTGTTCCACTTGTTGACAGTGGCCTGGGCCATTTTGCTGTCTCCAGACTCCCTTGACTCCCGTCTTGGGAAGCCATGGACCTTGTGGTCATACAGACCCATCCAGGCAAGCTTAACCTCTCCAGGTGTGATCTAAGCTTCACTTCTTCCAGACGGTCATTGACCAACAGACAATCTAATAATGCCAGGGCTTCCAGCTACTTTTAGAGAACCTGAGGCCTCCCCACTCAAAGGGAACCAGAGCCACTGGGTAGTAGCTCTAACAGATGTTTGTGACTATTGCTGGAGGAATGTATTAGAAAATACCTGCTCTGCAGAATTTACAGTAGTCATACTGGCTCCTGCATCTCTCAGAGCCTCCACCCTGTGCTTATTGATGGTGATCCACTTCCTATACTTAGATGTATTGGAAGGCATATGGGCTTGTGGCACCATTTCTTTATTCCCTAGGGACACTTAGCTAACACTTGCTCTTTATCCCATGCTAACTGGGACCACCTCCTTCCCAAGTGCATACACTGTTAAACCCAAGTGTTTGCCCACCAGTGGGGATTTGTGCCCTCTTGGAACATTTGATGTCTCCATTGGAGTGCCTCTATTTGGAACACTCAGTACACTTGGGAACAGACCTCCCTGTCTGTTTGTCAAAAAAACTATTCTTCTTTGGCTCAGATTGGGACTGGTTACTGTTGTTCCCTTGGGAATTACTATGGGGGTCTTTAGACAACTCCTTATATTTACGTTTTTCTCCCTCCTCTTTTTTCTGGTGGGACACCTGACCAACCATCTGGTGATCCCCCAGATACCTTTTTGTGGATCCTGGCACTGAGTCAGTGGTCTGCCTCCTTAGCATACTCCCTGGGGTCAGTGAGCTTACTATCAATCAGGCAGCTCTGGAAAACAATTACTGAACATGTGCTCTCTTGCAAACAGATCATACAACCCTTTGTAATAACTTACATCAACGCCCTTCACACAACCATCCAGTGCCTTGCAAAAGGAATCCACAAAATTGACCTAAGATTGATGGGGCAGCTTCTGGCTGTCCCTAAACGTCTGCCTGTACTTTTCTGGAGTGAGGCCATACTTTCTGACAAGGGTGTTCTTCACGAGGGTGTACTTCATCCTGTTCCCCTTCTCTAGGGCAAGTAGGGCATCTCTCCCTTTGCTTGGTATGTGCCTGAAGAAACTGGCCACTCGATCTTCCTAAGGAACCACCTGCATCTCAAGAACAACTTTACAGCTTCAAACAATTTGTTGATGATATCGCCTACAATAAAGTTAGGCACCAGATCCTTTGGGATGTGGACCCTCTTGTCTCCAAAGGGCACTGTGGGTATGCTGCCACTATTATTTCTGGATTCCGCTTCCCTATCTCTTATGTACAGCTCTCTGAGACTTCCCTTTTGGGCCATTCTCCTTTTCTCCATGGCCAGGTTCTTTTAAGCTAGGGCTCTCTCTGCCTCATTTTTCTTCTACTCCATTTTGAACTTGGCCATCTGCAGCTGAAACTCCCTCTCTGCTTTCCTGCCACCAGCCTCTCTAGGGACAAGTCTTCCAAAGACACACTGCTCTCCACTCTAACAGGGAGTTCCAAATCATGAGATAAGTCATCCTCCTCCCCTGGGTGCTGCATCTTAGGGCTTGCATCCAGGCCCTGCTCCAACTCTTCCATGTCATCCTTCTATCTCCATCCTATGTTATTGTCAGCAACTGGTGAACCTCTTCCCAGGCCCTCTGAGCTTTCTGATGCTCCAACTTCTTGGTGTGTTTCTTGGTTGGCAGTCCTCTTTCCCTACAGAACTGCTTGAGGTCAACCATATTGTAGCTATCCAGGTTGGTCAGCTCAAATTCCATTACTGCATTTATTGTCACAAAAAGGCGGTTAGCATGAGAGTGGATTTGGAAAAGCAAAAAAGCCAATTAAGAGGAATCGGAAAACTCAAACTGGTATAAAATTACCTATTTGGGATTTTTAGTGCAACACATATTTATGACACTGCAGAACCACAAGTCCAAATCTCACTGCTGACCACCAACGCTGGATTTTGGGTTACTGAATGAGGAGTTTGAATCCCTAGTCAAGCAGCAACAACAATCTGTCAAGGTGAAACACAAGCAAACCCCAAATGAACATGTCCTCAACCCTCTGGGAGCTTGGCCCAAAGCAGCCAGGCTTGCCTTAGAGGCAATGTGTAAAACATTTATGCAGTACCAATAGTAATAAAGTGAAAACACAACTCAAGAAGCATCCCACACCAATTTAGAAATATAGAGTAAAATGTAATCAATTGTTTGAGATCAAAACAACAAAAATCCAATTAATGAAACCAGATGTTTGCAATTACAAAGATTTAGATGGAAATAGTGCCTAGAAGCACAAAGCACCAACTGTGGTTATGAAGGATGAGCCACGATGTGGCTGTTCCGAAGAGTAGCTGCGAGATGTGTCACACTGCATTGTTTCTGCCTATAGGACCACAGCTGGGCTGGCAGACCCCCTTCAGGCCAACGTCCAATGGTCCAGGACTGGGGTAGCAGTACTTGGGGGCAAGACTCACAGCAGACAGAGTCCAGGTGCTGGGATCAAGGTAGTTGGATTATTTTTTGTCCCTGAGGGTCTGATCAAGTGGCTAACCAACTAGCCCTTGGAGTCACTCTCGTGGTCCTTGGTTCAAGATGCTGGTTCAGTCCTTTTCACTCAGGGAGCAGGGTTGCAGTCCTTCTTACAGAGCAGCACAGCAGTCCTTCTGAGCCTTCAACAAGTCCAGATGTGTACTGAAGAGTTGGGTCTGAGGGTCCATCATTTATACATGATGCCCACTTTGAAGAAGGAGAAGGTTCTGGAGGTTTCCACACCCAGAGGTGCTTGGAATTTCCCGCCTCCCTGACGTGGCTCCAGTTTGTCTGGGGGTCGCAAAAGACTAATGTTAAAACCCTTTGTGAATGTGCTAGGCAGATCCTTTGTGATGTGCAAGTTTGGTAGGTGATAGTTCTTCTCCCTCATCAAGTCAGAGATGGCCCACCCTGCCAACACCTGTTCCCCCTTTGTCTCACCATCTGGTAGCAATATATAAAGATCAACTGCCAGCCACACCTAGTCATGTGACCCAGGATACAGGCTGCAGGCACCAAATGGCTGGGACAAGAAAATGACAACTTTCTAAGAGTTTCATTTTCAGAATTGTGACTCAATACTTTTGATAGGAAACTCGACCTTCCTACCTGCTCCCAATCAAACGTTATCCCTTTTTAAAGGCAATAAGTGAACTCAATGTTATTGCTTGGGAGAGGTATGCCTTTGCAGTAGAGAAAAACAAATTGAAGAGTTTTCACCCCAAGAACATGCAAAAGTTAAAAGTAAATATCCAATTTTTTAAACCCACTTCACCCTGCCCCCCCCCCACCCCCAGGATTGTTTAGGGCCTACCTGAGGGTTACTTATAAAGGAAGGTTTACGCCTGGCAAGAGGTTTATTTTGCCCTGTCGGAATGGCAGTTTAACACTGCAGAAACACAGGCTACAGTGGCAGGCCTGAGACACGTTTAAAGGCTAGTTAAGTGGGTGGCACACTCAGTGCTTCAGGCCCACTAGTCCCATTTAATTAAATATGCCAATTGGGTGTAAGCCAATTTTGCCATGTTTAAAGGAGTGAGCTCAGAAACATAGCACTGGTTAGCAATGGTAAAGTGTACAGAGTCATAAGGCCAACAAAATGAGATCAGCAAAAGTGGAGGAGTAAGGCAAAAATATGAGGGAAGACCACCCTAAGGCTGACAGGTTTAACAAATAGGAAATCATTGCATTTCTCTTGTGAGTGAGGTATTGGGTCCAACTTGTGCACTGTGTTCTTCATTTTTATATGAAAGAAATCTGGCAGCATTCTGTAGGTTTGGTATTTTTTTCTGGATATATTAGCCTTAACCATTTGAATTTGCAATTTGTAGGCTTTTATAGCCTTTTTTAGACCTGTCTTAGTTCTGGGCGTGTTTTCACTTTGCCAAATACCTTTCGAGGATCTGTTTTATCTCTTGTACCTTAACAACTTCTTCATTGAACTAGGGTTTGCTAAGGGTGGTTTTAAGGGTGTTAAGGCTTACTGGGGTGACAGCTTTGGCGAAGTTCTCAATGGCATCAACATAAAGATAATATCATTATTCAGATCAAGCATGTCCAGTTTAGGAAATAAGAGCTCAATGAAGGATTCTTCATTCCACTGTTTTGAGATACGGACCCACATTTTTGATATGGGTGGAGAAATTCTCACTCCTCTTGCTCTGAGCAGGACATGAAATCGCAAGGGAAAATTGTCGGACCACTTAACTTCACATTAAGGTATACAGGTAATCTCCACAAAAGTTGTCAAGATTAGGTCTAAAATGTTCCCTTTGTGGTTTTTAGGAAGGTAACTAAGTTGAAGCATTTTATATTTCTTTAGCATGTGTCTGAATCTCAAAACATTTTGGAACTGCAATTTCCCCAGTCAGTATTAACATATCCTTCATAGCTGTTATTTGGGTAATGCATTTGGTTAAGAGAGATGTATTTGTGGAAGTGTTCAATAAAGTCATGGGTTATGGGTGTATTAAGGGATACTAATAAGGAGACTGTGCATTATAACTCTTAAATCTAGGTCTCTAGAGGGATGTAATGATAGATCCTTTAGTTTTAGGTACTCACTTATTGAAATTATTACTGCCTTGTGTTGGTTGGCAACTGTTTCACTGAGTTTGTTTGGCAAACAGGTCAAGTGTGAATCTTTTGGATGATGATGTTCCAAATATATTAATCTGATTACATTCTCCATGTGGGTACTGGCAAACATTTAGGCTGTATATTAACAAAACAAACCTGTATTGAATGCTGCACTGGCAAATGGCATGCATTAAAGGATTGAATCCTGAGATCCAGAAAATAAATGTTGGGAACTGCTAAGTTGGGCTAACAGGATAGTTAAGAGACCAATAGACATTAAAACAGGTTCCACGTTATGAGACCAGGTTCCTGGGGTCTTAGGAGAGTCAGACGATAATGAGCTTACTACATTAGTAAAGCCAGCATAATATTGAGCCCAAAACTGGATAACAAAATACCCCTCTTGAGCACTTGACTTGGTCAGATTAGGGCGGCACAATTGCCAAAGGCTTATTCATTCATGATACTCATAACCCAATAATACTACTCAATAAGGTTACCTCCTTAGTCACTGCTTTACTTCAGAAAACTACTTTAGTATGAACAAAAATACTCCATATAGAGGAATAATTACAAAATAAGGGCATCTTAAGTGGCCTTTAGGAGGACCCATTATTCTGGCCTGGCTAAAGATAACACTAAGGATCCTACCACAAGACACAAACGTGATGTCATAATGTGAGTATCTGGACTAGTCTTTATCCACCTGATGACTACCCATTACCCATTTCAGTAAAATGACTCTAAACAACCGTTGGCTAATTGTATTTTTTTATCCAACATCAAAGTTTACCTTATTTTCTGAGAATGTTACAGGGTCTAAACAGTTGCCAAATTGAGCTACTGGAATATAAACAAAATCAATACTGAATTAAAATAATGTCTGTAAGAACCATCTTCTTGCTATAATTCTGCAAAAAATATATGTTGGCACAGCCCATAAATACTTTATAGTTAATACGTTTTCTTTTAGTGTAGTCTAGACAGACATTCATGACGACAAACAATTATAGTCAAACTAATACCTGTATCTAAACCAGCAACAATTTTTGTTGATCATAAAAATATATTTAAAGTGTTGTAAACATCCAAAACCCCAAGAAGCGATACGTTCATGTGAACAGACACTTATCTAAATACAAGTCTTGTAACATTAGGATATACAAATCTCCAAATAAAAATTGCATGAGGCATGTTGAAGAATGAAATATGATTATTCATATGCAAGCTGTGTAAGGAATCCGCTTATTGTCAAGATCATAGCTCAATGTTACATAATGGTGACAACTCACCCTCTAAATACAGTAGGTGCCTAAATGGTAGTCCCCAGCAACACATTTGGCTGCCATCATGTTCTCCACAGACATTATGCTCCAACACAGACATAAGGTGCACCAAATTTCCACAAATAGTGTACAGCTGATCAAATCAATTTTGGGCTCTAGGCTTTGAGACACACAGCTCGTGTCATGTCAATTTGATGAAACTCATGTTCATTTGCAGTATTCCATGACTGAGATGAAGTGTTCTGCAAATCAGATCACCACCATTCCACCAATGGCCAGGATACGTGCACTGCAAATCTTTCCAATACAAATGTCTATGCAATAGTCTAATCTATCCACCAAGGACTTGCTAGTGTCCCAGCAGATGACATGAACTAGGAAAGATTAAGAAGATAAAATCATGAGTATCAGGTTAACATTGTTTTCAAATTTTTTGATTATACCAACATTTTGACAAGATATCCGGAACTGCTGAACTACAGAACGTGCCACCATGCATGGTCATGATGCTAGTTTTGTTTTTAATATATATGTGCCTCCATTCAAACACATTATCCACATCAAAAAACATTTAAATAAACAAAACCCACCCCATTCTGAAAGTACATTTTTTGGCTCGCAGGTACCATTGTCAATAAGGATATGTCAATTTCCCTGACCACCAAATGACACATTCATTACAGTCACTATCAGGCAACAATGTTTTCAATGAGTTCATGGCTCATTGCCTTCAGCCGCATCACTGTTATCTTGCTGACGCATCACCAACGGGAGATGTGCAATATTTGCAAGGGAGTATCCCATCTTTCAAACTCAAATTATTGTCCATAACACATAATGTTACATTAATATGTTTTAGTTTCGTAACAATAATGTCCCCTGCATAGTATACAGTTCTACTCCACATCCTGCGTTCACAATTGTTAGAATGTACTAATACTCTTATTGGACTACACAGACCTATCTTCAAACAAAACCTGTGGGCTTATGAATGTCTAGGCCTGCTTTGTGACATAGGTCTGGTCATGCACTTCCCAAGGACCTCAGTGTCCAGAACATCACCATTGGGTTGCCACAGGTAATTTCTATTAGGCATTATTTGTATGTTCTTCTTTAGGGCACAGTTGTGGTACATACAGCAGAGCACCAGAATCATGCAAACCTTGACAGGAGAGTAGAGAAAGGCACCTCTGGTCTTGTATAGGCACATGAACCAGGCTTCAGGAAGCCAAATACCATTCCAGAGGACCCCTAATTCGCACGTAGACCTCATAAAAGTGGATGTTCCCTGGGGTTGTTAGGTTCCTCTGAGCTCTCAATAGCAAGGTACTACTTGGATACCCTGAGCCCCAGAAAACTTAATAGAAAAACGGTAGTGAACTGATGTTTGGCTGGCCAAATTATAACAGATAAAATGGAATAAACATATTGCTTGAGACTTACCAAGAAGCCAGTCCTTCCTCGGTTCAAGGCCTGCCATTTATTGTGGAATGCTGCTGCTACAGAACAGCAAAAATCATGGGTAGATCTTGGAAATCTTAAACAAAAGCTGATGATGTAGAGGTCCACACTGCAAACCACCTGCACATTGGCAGAATGGAAAGGCTTCCTTCTGAGGTAGACTTACTCCTCATCATGAAGTAACACCAACAAAATGTGAGTTCCATCTATGGCACCTACAGCGTGTTATGTATCCGCATCCATCAAACTTAGCCTTGATATAGTTCAGTCTAGCTTTATCCATAAAAATTTGTTTGGATAAATCTGAGCATATCATCCAGCACATGGCTGAGGACGGCTGGACAGTTTGGCTTAAACATTCTATTTGTAGTCATCCACTGTATTCCAGAATGATCCAGCTGCACAGTAACGTAACCCAGCCAAAAATCTTCACAATAGATGGAATGGCCATTTGAATTTTAATGTCAAAGGCAAAGGTTCTGACTTTAATTTTTTCTGTTTATAAAATTTGTATTCATGTTAGTTATGCATGCATACAAAGCAAACATAACTCCTCAACGTGTTGGAATGCCCTGGATCTGTAATTTCTGTAATTTCTGTTTCAATGCCTCTATCCTGTTGTGGTTAAGTTTGTACTAGTTAATGATGTGTTTTTCCTGGATGGTCTGTCGATCCAAGTGCAGTCAGTACACAAGATCACTATGTTGATGTATCCTCCTCTGTCTTGCCTGGGGCGGAAAAAGGACGTATCTGCAAAATATAAGTGCAATGTAAAAATGATGCAGGTACAAGTTAGATTGATACATTTGTTGAATTAGGAACTAAACAAAATGTGTTAAAGAAAAACATATAAATTGGCTATAAGGTTTGTACTGTTGCTGACTTTACGCACTCCCACAAAAATATAATATACCAAGGACATAATTATATTTTTCTAATAAGTATCTATCAAATAACCTATATGCACACACAAACACTTTTTAATGTTATTTTTATAAAACAAGTTTGACTACACATACGGTAAAAATATATTTGTGTTTACTTAAAACATGCATTTTAACCCGTTAAGTGCTAATGACGGAACCGCTCCGTCATCAGCTACGGGTGAGCTGTGCTGATGACGGAGCGGTTCCGTCATGGCCCGCTCGGCGCGCCTGCGCGGCGCGAATTTCGCGCCTGCGCTGACGTTCTATTGAGCGGGGCGGGCCATGACGGAACCGCTCCGTCACAAGCACAGGTCAACCGACGCTGGTGATGGAGCGTTTCGTCACCAGCATGCGGCCGCCGCGTTGCCGCCTCACCCTCTTAGCACTGCGGCGGAATAGCCGCCGCAGTGAAGGGGTTAAATGTAGAACAAAATAAACAAAATGCTTCAGCACTATTAATCTAATTTTGAATTGAAACTACAGGTGGTTGGCCATGTGTGGTGCTGGACTTGCTACTTTCTTTTTATTAGTAACTTACACTTGAATTGTTTGAATAAGCAAAAAGTAGTACACTTTCTCAAAAGTGTAAATTACTCAAAAGCATGGTACCTTTGTGAATCAGGTCCTATGTTTCTTGAAATAGTTTATGTGCCTATACTAACAATACTTTACTCATTTTCTGCATGAAGGTTAGCAAGTAACATGTTTGCAAATTAATATGTGTACTAATATATGTAATCTCTGGCTAGCTAACAAGCATGGCAGTTAAAAATAGAAAAGCATGTGATTTATATTTATGTGGATGGGATACTCCATTGGAAACATGCTGAATATCCTCTCTGCTATATTACAAGTGCCATAGGCAAAAATGCCCTTGTAATACAGCGGATGGGAAATCTACCAACTTAGTTCCGGAGTATCCCATCTACCAAACTAGAAACCAGGTACTTTGTCAAGTCTTTTAATAGGCTTTCACTGCCATGGTGCAAGGAAAATGTTTTGGGCATGCTCAAATCTCTTCAAAAGACAATACTCTGTAACATAGGTAACATCCCTTGGTGACTAATTGAGGGTAAGTTCTGGATATTCAGGTCTTTAGCAAGTGCATGACCAGACCAATGTCACTAATCAGGCCTAAGCATTCATACACATATGTTTTGTTTGAAGGTAGGTTCGTATAGTCCACAAAGTGTATTAGTAGATTCTTACAATTGGGAATGCAGGGCTTGGAGTAGAACTATATACCATGAAGGGGACATTATCGTTACTAAGCTCAAACATATATATGTAGCATTATATATTACGTGCCAACATTTGAGTTTGACAGATCGGATACTCCCTTGAAAATGTTGCAGATGTCTCGTCCACCATTACAGATATAGCACTTGTAATATGGCAGACCGGAATTAGGCCACATTTGTGACGGGATATCTTGTTTGTCAAACTCTAAAGAGTGGCCACAGTGTTTTGGCACCTAGAAAAATGGCTTAAATGTCAATGACAGTTTGACTTTAAATCTGTGACTTAACATATTTTGGATATCACATTAAATTCCTTTTCTTTAAAATATTAAGATTGATCGAAATGATTCAGGACATCTTAGTTGTATGTATAAGTTGATGTGTCATTCTGTACTGTGTAACTGATGTTTGCATATGTCTGCTTTCAGCTTAGTCCGAGGCAAGCTTGGGAGATGCTTGTCAACTTTGGGGAAGAAGTGAAGAGCCACTATGACTCAGAAGCTGAAGCAACTGACACTGAAGGACCCCATTGGCACTGAAGGTGAGGGGACTGGCCAAGAGGCAATATATCAACCCCACAGGGGCATATCAGGAGTGAACGGAGCATGCTGCACCACCCTCTTACCACATTTTTCCAGACTGCTCCTACATGCTTTACAATGTACAGACTTTCTTCGGGGACACCGACCCCCAGCATTAGCAGTTCAGTCAGCGAGTGACCGCCGTAAGTTCCAGCCAGCAGGCTTTTCTCCCAGGTATCTGTATCGTCTAACCAGTGCACCGCATTTTGCAGCTGAGAGGCAATGTAGTAAAGCTCCAGACGGGGCACCTCCAGACCACCCTTCTACCACGTTCTCTGCAGTGTCGCCAACTGCACCCTTCCACAGGAGATCCGCCAACAGACTCTCTAGTGTGTGAAAGTAAGATCGCAGGATTATATAGAGTGAGTGTTGCAGTGTATACAGGCAACCAGGCAGAACAATCATTTTAATAATCGCTATGCGCCCCATGAGCGACAACGGCAGTTCAGTCCAAAAGCGTAACGATCCCCTCAACCCTACTAGCTCCTGGCCAATATTGAGTTTGAGATACTCAGTGGCCGTGTTCACCACACGAATACCCAGGTATCATGCCTATGGCAGTTCAATATGCTTTCGCTCTCCTGATGGGGCCGTGGCCAGTCTACCAATAGGGTCCACCCTAGACTTCTCTTGGTTGATGAGCAGTCCCGAGATCCCACTGAAGGTCCTCAACTCCACTAGTAGCACAGGGATATATCTCTCGGGGTGCGTCAAGTAGACCTGCATACAGAGAGGCTATATGGTTAGTCTCCCCCAACTTGATTCCCCAGGGGTCTATCACCACTCTCAAACCTGCAGCCAATGGTTCCATGAGAATTGTAAATAGTAGGGGAGTGAGTGGGCATCCCTGGGGTGTGCCCTTACCAAGGATGAGCTGCCCAAACACCTCCCTACCCACTCAGACCCTGGCAGCAGGGTCCCCGTAAAGCATTCGGACCCATTGTATGAACTGCTCGCCTCGTCCGAAGGACCTGCCACTTATAAGGCCACTCTACTGAATTGAACGCTTGTTCGATATCCAACAGTGCTATGGCACAATCAGTTTTAAGCAGACCTGGGGCATGCCAAATGTGAGACAACCGTTGCAAGTTATAATTCGTATTTCTTCTCGAAATGAAACCTGCTTGATCTGAATGGATAAGCTGCGTCATCTTCGGGAGGAGATGTTCCGCTATTATCCCACTAAGTATTTTTACATCGATATTTAGCAACAATTTTGGCGTGTAAGAACTGGGCAGATTGGGGTTCTTGTCTTTTTATAGCATCATGGCTACCAGTGCTTCCCTCAAGGAGGGTGGAGGAAAAACCTTCTCCCAGTGCCTCATTATAGACCTCCAGGAGTCTATCCACTGGTAGTGTTGCAAATTGTCTATAGAACTCCAGCGGGAGTCCGTCAGATCCCGGACTCTTAGCCGGTTTAAGACTACCTATAGACCGGATACATTTTTCCTTGGTTATCGGGGCACACAGAGCCTCCTGCTCTTCAGCCTCCAACCGGGGAAGACCAGTTGAGTCTAGATAGATGAGAATCGCCTCCAGGTCTAACTCAAATTGCCCTGTGTACACCGCTCGTAGATGATTCGCCAAAGCTTCCGCTATCGCCTGCTGCGTCTACACCAGTGTCCCGTTGTCAGCACAAATCTGCATTTTCTGTATGACTGATGTTTCTTGCCTCACTAGTCCTGCCAATAAGGCCCCTGTTCTATCTCCTTCTCTGTATAGCCTCTGACGATAGACCATGTGAGCATGTTTTTCTAACTGGAAAAGGGCAGTCAGGAGGGCCTCCCTGGCTGCACTCCACTGCCTCAATTTCAGAGGTGCTGTGGCAATCTCAGCCTCCAGTTTACCCATGTTTGCCTTGTGTATTGCCTCATCCCGCTCCAATTGATGCCGAACCCCGTAAGATGTCTTGATGCAAATTCCCCTCATGACCATCTTCATGGCCTCCCATTCGGTCGCTCAGCTGGAGGTCGACCCCCAGTTCTTCTAAAAATACCGGCTTAGCTCCTCCGATATTGTGGCTACAAATTTAGGGTTTGTTGGAGCTTCAGTATTGAGCCGCCACAAGGGTATCTCAGATCTGACCCCTCTTTCCCCCAATTCCATCAGGACTGGGGAGTGATCCGACAGATATCTGGGCAGGTAAGATATCCCCCCACATTCCAACCAAGGTCTACAGAGAGAAACCAATAATCCAGTCTACTGGAGGTTCCAGTGGTGGGGGTATAACATGAGAACTGCCTAGTTTTGGGATGGCGCTTGCTGGTCAAGATAGATATCAATGACACAATTATTGTCCCCCGCCAGCATCATTGGTGCACCCAGGTATAGAGAGATGCAAAAAGAACAATGGATGGACAGAGTGCAGAACAATGTCATACGTTCACCACAGTACAGAGATCTGGGCCTAAATCCATCGTTTTTTTGCTCACCATGCCATTCCAGTTTGGACCCAGCCATATGCAAATCACTCTTGACCCTGCACCCAATGGGAACAGTCCAGCCCGAACTGCCGGGCCAGGTCCTCCCTGGACTGGAAACAATCATCTTAGGACCTGTTTCGGCCTTTCAGCCCTCATCAGCCAGGATACCGTGACTCCAGTGGCACGGAGAGCACAGGACTCACCTCTGAGCAAAACTGTCCCGCTCGGGTGACAAATAAAAAAAGAACAATTGATGGACAGAATGCAGAACAATGTCATACATTCACCCCAGTACAGAGACCTGGGCCTAAATCCATTTTTTTTGCTCACCATGCCATTCCAGTTTGGACCCAGCCATAGGCAAATCAGTCTTGACCCTGCACCCAATGGGAACAGTCCAGGCCGAACTGCCAGGCCAGGTCCTCCTTGGACTGGAAACAAGTATCCTAGGACCGATTTTGGGCTTTCAGCCCTCATCAGCCAGGTATGGAGAGGCTGCATTCAGGAGGAAAAAGGAGGCATTATCTTCGTTTAGGGCTTATACATTGATAATGCACACTTCCGTGCCATCCAGCCTCCTGTGCAGGATAACATACTGTCCCTCTGTATCAACTACATTGTGTAGGTGTTGAAAAGGACCCCCTAGTGCCATCTATATGAGAACCCCCTTGCAAACCCAGAATATAAGGTGGCGAACAGATGTCCTCTCCAGCATTTTTGTAGGCATGTTGTAGTGTCTCCCCAGATAGGAGTTGGCTGGAGACAGGCCACTGCCACCTTATACGTTTTCATATGTTATATTACGTATGCAAAGATACGCCTATGCTTTTCAAAGGCAGCTATGCCATGGACATTCCATGTGATCAGCTTACTCATGGAGGCTGCCATCGATTGCATTCTTCTTCCGTTCGGCCCCCATTCATCCAGCCTGCTCTAGCACACGTGACAAATCTAAGCATTGTATTCCTAATGAGCAATCCTGCCAATTGACACATATGAAGGAAGGACTCCTTGAACCATTCCCGAACATTACCAACACCCTCCCACCCCTTGGGCAATATCACATTTCCTTACCCATCTAAACATAACAAGGTGAAGGCATTTAGATGTCGCCCCATGTCCCCAAAAAGAAGTCCCAAACTTAGAACCTTATAAACAGGAAAACCCAGCTACTTCAGATAGCACCTCCCTCCTACCCCTCCTGACAGTAGCGGCTGGCCAACTGGTGAAGTGCGAGGGCTAGCCTCCAGCTCCCCAGCCAGGTATCCCTCTCTGGGGGGCATGCCCCTGTCAGCTATCTTCGGTTTGTGTAGAAAACTTCGTATGTACTTGTCTTCAATTCCCCCGCCCATCGCCAACCATCGGTCTGGTAATACCAAATGTCACAATTTGGAAATTACATGCTGCCACATGCTGCAGTCAATTGTCCATGTCCTCGCTCAGGTCATTGTTTATAAGTTGGCCTGGCGATGATGCCCCTGAGTCCAGCACATTAGCACAACATCCGAGGCCTGCAGCGTTCCATCTGGGCAAACCCGAATCCGGCTGGGGCTCCGGCTGCTGCTGCTGTCCTGTGAAGGATTGTGCTGGTATCGAACTCTGGGTTGCCTTTGCGATCCCGTTTTTCGTGGCGTCACTGTAGAGGGCACCAGGCAGGCACCCCGGGAGCCAGTAGCATCCAGCCAGTCACTTGCCTCCACCAGTGAAAACATAAATAGCATCTCCCCCTTGCTCTCAATTCTCAACCTTGCAGGGAAGAAGAGACTGTACTTATTGTTTAATTCTCGCATGCGCTTTTTCACTACCAGTAAGGATCATCATTGTTCCTGCACTTGTTGTGAGTAATCTGGGTAGATAGAAATCTGGTGGTCTTTGTGTATCAGTGGGCCCCGGTTGCAGGTGAGTTGCAGGATATCATCTTGGTCCCGGAAATTGAAGAATTGAACAATGAAGGCCCTAGCAGGTGCCCTTGGATGGGGGGACAGTGCTCTATGGGCCCTTTCCACTGTGAAAATCTTTGAGAGTTTCTTAGGGGCCAATGCAGCAACCAGCCAAACCTCCAAAAAGAGTTCTGCGGATGGTCCTTCTGCCTTTTCGGGAAAGCCAACAAAGTGAAGGTTGTTTCTTCGTGATATTCCTTCGGGGTCTTCAGCTTGGTCATCTAGGTGCACCACACGTTTCTGGAGGCTGATTACTGTCTCCTTTAGGGAGTGTAGTTCCGTTTGTAGCGTGTCCACCGTTTGTTCAGTGGTGGTCACCCTGTCTGAGACTTCCCTTAGATTGCATTGGAGTAAATTAACGTTGATGGCTACGGACTCAATTTTGTGTTTCATCTCGTCCCTCGTGGCATGAATAGCAGTGAGCATATCTGCTATGGAGGGGGCTCGGTCATCATTTTGTGCCATCTCATCCTCGTGCGTGGCCAGGGCTGCTGCCTGTGCCCCCTGGTCTTGTGGGAGTGGCAGGACTAGATGGAGATTTTATTTGTCTGAGCTGTCTTGTCGCCCTTCTCTTTAATCATCCTTACCCTTTAGCCACCTTGCTTTTCTTTTTGAAACGTCAGGCACGTTAGTTAATTAGGGGCCAAACCCAGTTCCTGATTGACAGGATCACTGCCTTACACTCTGGGGTACTGCCCAGGCGTCTCCCCCCGGCTCTGGATCACCAAGGTAGTTGATGACCACGCACACAATTCAGCGAGGACATCGCCGACTTCGTCAGCCCGCTTGCCCTCCCCTCCTCTGACTACATCCTCCTGGGGGACCTCAACTTCCACCTGGAGAACAACAACGACCGCAACACCAGCACCCTGCTCGACAACCTCGCCAACCTTGGACTCAAGCAGCTGGTGAGCACCCCCACCCACCTCGCCGGACACACACTCGACGCAGTCTTCTCTTCCAGCACAGACATCGACTTCAGCCACGCCACAGAGCTTCAATGGACGGACCACAGCTGCGTCCACTTCACCTTCAAGAGAACGACGACCCACCACCACCAGCAACAGACCGCCCGCAGAAGCTGGAACAAGGTCACAGCAGACCAGCTCGCCACCTCCCTGAGCCAGCACCCTCCTGCCAGCTCAGAGGACCCCAGCCAGGCCGCCGACAACCTCACGAAGTGGATCAGCAGCTGCGCGGATGAGCTCGCCCCGCCGAGGACCCCGCCCAGCAGACCCGGCAGCAAGAAAGCCCCATGGTTCACCGACGAACTCAAGAGCTCCAAGAAGAACTGCCGAGCCCTCGAGAAAGTCTGGAGAAGGGAACCTACACCGGACAACAGGACCTCCTTCAAGCTTGCCACCCGGAAGCACCACTAGCTGATCCGCGCCGCCAAGAAAACAGCATTCAAGGAACGGCTGGACAACAACGCACACAACTGCAAGGAACTCTTCAACATCGTGAAAGAGCTTTCCAACCCCAGCGCAGGAAACAACGACATCACCCCATTCCAAGAACTCTGCAACTCACTCGCTTCATACTTCCACAACAAGATCGCGGACATACACAACAGCTTCAACAACAAACCAACGCACACCATGACCGAACAATCACCCCCCACCACCACCCTCCACGCCTGGACCCCGATCAGCACCGAAGACACCATCCGCACGATGAACTCCATCCACTCCGGATCACCGACCGACCCCTGCCCTCACCACGTCTTCAACAAGGCCGACGCTGTCATCGCTCCCCACCTGCGAGACATCATCAACACATCCTTCGACACCGCCACCTTCCCTGAGAGCTGGAAACACGCCGAACTCAGCGCTCTACTCAAGAAACCAACAGCGGACCCCACCGAACTCAAGAACTACCGCCCCATCTCGCTCCTCCCGTTTCCAGCCAAAGTCATCGAGAAGACCGTCAACAAGCAGATGGCCGCCTTCCTCGAGACAAACGGATCCCTCGACCCCTCACAGTCCGGCTTCCGAGCCAATCACAGCACCGAGACCGCCCTCATCGCCGCCACCGATGACATCCGAGCCCTGATGGACAATGGAGAAACAGCGGCCCTCATCCTCCTAGACCTCTCCGCGGCATTCGACACGGTCTGCCACTGCACCCTAGTACAGCGCCTCAGCAACATCGGAATCCAGGACAAGGCGCTGGAATGGATCACCTCCTACCTCGACGGAAGAACACAGAGAGTCCGCCTACCACCGTACAAGTCAGAGGCCTCCGAAGTCATCTGCGGCGTCCCTCAAGGATCATCTCTGAGCCCCACCCTCTTCAACGTCTACATGAGCCCCCTCGCGGCCATCGTACGCAAACACAACCTCAGCATAATCTCCTACGCCGACGACACCCAGCTGATCCTCTCCCTGACCAACGACCCCGCCTCCGCCAGAGCCAACCTGCACGAAGGGATGAAAGAGGTAGCCGAGTGGATGACGACCAGCCGCCTGAAACTGAACTCAGACAAGACGGAGGTCCTCATCCTGGGCTCTTCCCCCTCCGCCTGGGACGACTCCTGGTGGCCTCCCGCCCTGGGCACCGCACCCAAACCGACAGACCATGCACGCAACCTGGGCTTCATCCTGGACTCCTCCCTCTCCATGACCAGGCAGGTCAACAACGTCTCCTCGGCGTGCTTCAACATCCTACGCATGCTACGGAAGATCTTCCGGTGGATCCCCACCGAGACCCGGAAGACCGTCACCCAGGCCCTCGTCACCAGCCGACTGGACTACGGCAACGCCCTCTACGCCGGTACCACCGCCAAGCTCCAGAAGAGACTCCAGCGGATCCAGAATGCCTCAGCCAGACTCATCCTCGACATCCCACGAACCAGCCACATCACCCGACATCTGAGAGACCTTCACTGGCTCCCCGTCAACAAAAGAATCACCTTCCGCCTCCTCACCCACGCACACAAAGCCCTACACGACCAAGGCCCGCGCTACCTCAACAGCCGGATCAACTTCTACGCTCCCAAACGCCACCTCCGATCAGCCAACCACGCCCTCGCCGCCGTCCCCCGCATCCGAAGAGCGACTACAGGAGGAAGGTCCTTCTCCCACCTGGCCGCCAAGACCTGGAACTCCCTCCCGACCGACCTGCGCCTGACCCAAGACCACCTCTCCTTCAGGAAGAAGCTGAAGACCTGGCTGTTCGAGCAGTAGCGGCACCCCCCCCCCCCCAGCGCCTTGAGACCCTACGGGTATGTAGCGCGCTCTATAAATGTCATTGATTGATTGATTGATGATTCCTTATATACCTGCAACCGTTCCTGCTCTCTTGCCCCAGGCTGGAAAGGCCAGACCTGGCCCGACCCCCTATAAGGTGCTGGATCTTTGTTCCACTCTATTTAGTACCTGTATCATTGCGCAGGTCTCTTCCAGGAATTCCCATCTTCACCTGCAGTGTGTTCCTCTTCCTGTCAAATATCCTTGTGTCAAGGCTCTTATTGGATGCTCCCTCTCCTTATTTGGCCTTTCGCCAGTTGCCAGTACATTCAATGACCTCCATCACAGAGCAGCTGCCTTGCTGCGTTGAGTTGCTTCCCTGGTGTGGGCCTCCAGTACAATGTTCCTGCCCATACCCCCCCGGGGTGAATATCCATGGTTCTTTGGCCCCTCTTTTTATTCAGGAGGTCTGTAGACATTAGTCATTTGCGGGGCCCTAACTCCCACTCCCACTCCCACTCACTGTCTCTCTTACCCCAACCGCAGAGTGCTGGTCACCTCCTCTTTCTCACCGGTGTCCTTCACGATGCCTTCCTAGTTGGATATGGCAGCTTCTGCTTATCCAAGGTGCCTCACGGATAATCTACATAGGGCCTCACTGAGCTACTCAGCCCACCTCTATGTGCCATCATGCTGCGGAGTGTAGTATGGAGCCGTGCCCGTCTCCACCGCATGGCTCCACTGCCCACCGACTCCTTACCTGTTCAGCACTGGGACCAGGCTGCTCCGGTTGACTTTGTGGCTCCTAGGGTGACCGGGCACACTTTCTTCCTTTGAGTGGCAAGATGCTCTTCATTTCCCTGTGGGCTCACTCTTGAAACAGCGCCACCAGCTCCTCTGCTTGTGGGCCTCACTTGGTGCTAGCAGGATGGCCTTCTGTCCAAGTCTGTCAATTTCACTTTTCTGCCCAAGGCATTGCCACAGGAGGTTGGAAGCTGTCACCTCTTGTGAGGAGTCGGCCTCCCCTTGCCACTCTGCTCCTTCCACCCACAGTGGCTCAAGTCGCTCTCCAGTTAACGCCTCTGCTTTCTGCGTTTGAGGGTCCAACTTGGCAGGGACCAGATGGCCGTTCATCCCGGGCCTTCACTTCTCGCCTTCCCTGCTTCGAAAGCATATTACAGCTTCAGCATCAGGTTACTGGATGGCACCTGGGGAGGCCAAGGAGCCTGATGCCCCTTTATATCATATAATTCTGTTTTCTGCACCCAGGAAGGTTCTGGATAATGAGCTTGGAAAGCTTGTCTACTCCGCCATCTTAATTGGCCACGCCCCCTGTAGTTGTTAGTTAGCATCTCCATTGTCTTCAGTGATCAATTTAGTGCAACCGGCTCCCCCAGCATCTCGTATTTCTCCTGCTTCTTCTGGCTCCAGCACAACTTGTCACACTTACTTGCTCCCAGCCTTTGATTCCATCTTTAATACTACAGTTCTGGGAGTCTATGGTATGTTATCAATTTCAGAATTAAATGAACTCAGGTAAATCAATCAATTAATCAATCAGGATCTATGAAGCGTGACTACGCAAGGGGGTATCCAAGGGCTTGCATGTCCCAGGTGCTTTTTCAAATAGCCAGGTTTTGAGGGCCATTTGGAATTCTGGAAGTGAGATGATGGTCATGTTTTGTGTGGGGAGGCTTTTCCAGGTATTTGTGCAATGTGGGAGAAGGAGTGTCCTCCATTTCTGCTTCGAAAGAGGCAGGGAGTATGGGCAAGTGAGAGTGAAGTAGAGCGTAATCTTCGTGACGGTTGGTGGAAGTTCAGGTGATGGTTAATGTAGATGGGTCCTTGGTTGTGTAGAGCCTTGTGTTCTTGGGTCAGCAGCTTGAATTGGCATCTCTTCTGTTCGGGGGGCCAGTGGAGTTGCCTGAGGTAGGTTGTGATGTGGGTTCATTGAGATGGGTCCTTGGTTGTCTAGAACCTTGTGCTCTTGGGTCAGCAGCTTGAATTGGCGTCTCTTCTGGTCGGGGAGCCAGTGGAGTTGCCTGAGGTGGGTTGTCATGTGGGTTCATTGGGGAAGACCAAATATGAGTTTGGCTGAGGTGTTCTTTATGGTCTGAAGTCTTTGTAGGAGTTGTGCAGCGATTCCTACATAGAGGGTGTTGCTGTAGTTTAGTTAGCTGGTGATGAGGGCCTGTGTTATGGTGCGTCTTGTATGTAGGGGTAGCTAATGAAAAATATTACGTAGCATGCGCAGCATGAGGAAGCAGAAGGAGGAGATGGCGTTGATCTGTGATTTCATGGTTAGTTTGTTGTCAATGATGATTCTGACTTTTCTTACATAGTCGGAGGGAGTGGGTGAGGGTCCTAGGTCTGGTGGCCATCAGGAGTAATTCCATGTGTTGCTGGTGTTGCCAAAGATCAGTACTTCCGTCTTGTCTGTGTTCAGCTGCAGGCATTTGTTCTTCATCCAGTCGGCTACTCTTGTCATGCGTCTGTGGAAGTTGATTCTGGTGGTGGTGTGGTAGTCGGTGAGTGAGAGGATGAGTTTGGTGTTCTCTATGTAAGAAATGATGTTGAGACAGTGGGATGTGACGATGATGTTCAGCAGGGTATATAAGCGTTGAAGAGTGTGGGGCTGAAGGATGAGCCTTGGGTTCGGTGGTGAAAGGTGGTAGGTGGATTCTCTGGGTGCTTCTAGTGAGGAAGGAGGTGATCCATCTGAGCACGTCCACTTGGATGCTGATGTGGTGGAGGTAAATATTAGAAAAGAGATCAGCTTCTGCTGTTGGTCCTTGTGAAGCCTTTGGTTGCTAACATTTTTGCTTTTTGATCCTTTTTGGATTTTTTGTTGCATGCATTGTCAAATTTGGCTTAAGGCTATTGCCTATTTTGATCATTTATTAACACACACTGTCATGTATTTGTACATAATCTGTTATTTTTAATCAGTTGTTATAATCGCTATTTATATATATATATATATATATATATATAAATATATATATATATATATATATAATTTTGGCCTTGGGGGTCCTTGTGGGACCACCTGAGCAGACTTAGGGAGTCAGGTGTTTCTACCCTGCCCCCTTTTTGCGTTTTGTGCCTTTTTTCATAGGTTTCTTGTGCCTCGGTTCTACAGAGGCACAAGATGGCTGCCAACACTTCCTGATTTGGAGTGTTGACAGCCAATTAGAATACAGTTCGTGCTCGTCAGGGTGCGCTTAGGGTGCGCTGATCCACTGTGGCCAAAGATATATATGTGATTTTCATTTTGATTTTCTCAGGAACTACTGAACGGATTTATACCATTTAACCAAAAGGCATGACTCTTAACCATGGTCTACCTTTCTGCCAAATTTGGTGTAATTCCGTTCAGCAGTTCGAGCTGTAGCTGCGATTAAAGGTTCCTATGGGAAATTGCATGGGGAAAACATGTTGACCCCCCTTTTTTCTCAGCCCCCGCTTGACGAATCACCCAGAGACTTTCAGGATAGGAGCAGAATGGAGCGCCCCACCAGTTTTAAATATCTTGCGAAGATTCGTCAACCGGCTCCAAAGTTATTCCAAATAGTATGTTGTGGATTTCCTATGGATAATAGGTCCTAACTATAACTACCTACTGGCGACCGCCAGTAGGTAATATTATATATATGAGTTGTATTCTTTGTAATTAACAGTTGGAGAGCAGTGGTGGCTGGTGAAGTTTGAGAGTGGCGAGGCTGGAGCTGGACGGTTGGGTTTCCAAGTAGGGGGGCATGGCATTTTTTGGGAGGACAGTCATGATTCCCCATACAAACCTTTTTTTATTTTTTTTGATAAAATATTTGTTTTGTATCCCAGTTGTTCCCAGTTTAATGAAAGCCATCAATTTTTCAGATTGTTTTTGCACTACAGAGTAAAAATGTCAATGAAAATCAGCAAGGAATTAAACACAATAATAGTGGCAATAAACTGAAGCAACCAAATCTCAGTTGAAGTAAAAGGCTTTTGATATACAAGGTTTAATTAGGTGGCTGTACAAACAGTCAGGTAGCATGCTGTTGAGAAAGCATGGCTGTGCAAAGGTAAACTATAATGCTCACTTGGCAGTGTATGCAGCATGGGTAAAACCTTCAACATGTTTAAATTATTTATATGATTAATCAAAGAACCTCATGGAGAAATCGAACAAAACAGTCATTTGCTCAAAAAGAGTAGACTTTGCAAATCTAATTCTTTAAGAGTTGGCCTTCTCAAGTATACATCTAGTTCTTTAACCCCAAATCGGTTTAGTCAGTGGTTCCCAAACTGTGCTCCGTTGCTCCCTGGGGAGCCGTCAAACCTAGCCAGGGGAGCCGCACATCAGCACTTTAATGCATTTAATGTTGAAGGGTCTGTTGGCTTCAGTTAAACTAATTAGACGTAAATGCATGATTTTGATGATTTGTAAGTGACATGCCTACAGCTGTAAACGTAGTGCTTAATTGATGGCATGTCGAGGGAGATGACCTCCATATTTCACTGGATCCCCCACGTTCCAACACTCCCTAAGTAAGCGGAAGATGCCTAATTTATTTTGTTAGACTCGTTATTTAGTTTAGTTTTTTTCAAAATGCATTTTACACCAAGTTGTCAGGAAAGTACAGTTGTCCTGTCTATTAAACACACTAAGGGCTCGATTCCGATCCGGTAAAAAAAATCCCCCATACGATTCGTATTCGTAGCCATTTCCGTACGACTCGTAAACACACCGTACGACCCGGCGAGTACGATCCGGACCGGGTGATCAGGACGCTATTCGTACGGTCCGCGTCAGGTAAGGGCGATTCGTACGGAAAAGCGCTCAATTACATACACACCGTACGCTGCGTACCCCCCATGATCGCCGGGGTACGCGTCGTACCCCTGCGATCATGTGGGGTACGCGCCGTACACCCAGCGTACACGGGGTGCGCACCGTACACCCACCGTACATGGGGTACGGTGCGTACCCCGTGTACGATGGGTGTTCGCCGCGTACCCCACATGATCGCAGGGGTACGGCGCGTACCCCGGCGATCATGGGGGTACGCGGCGTCTCCGGGGGGGGCGTTCTGTACGTGTTTCGGCACTAACTATGCGTTTACGGCTGTTTCCAGCTCCCGTAAAAAAAAGGGTCGTACGTTGCGTACCCGACACGAATCGTACTTGCTGGGTCGTAAAAACCAGCCGCGATGTCACGTACAGCGGGTTCCGAGTGAAACTCGTACGGATATTTTAGTCGTACGGAGTCCTGTACGACTCGTACGGTCTTTGGCTCATGGTACGGATCGTACTTCGTCGTACGTACGGGGACGTGTACGGGTACGATTCTTACGGAGAAAATTGCTCCGTACGACGATTCAGAGCGCATTTTACCGGGTCGGAATCGACGCCTAAGTATTGACATTTGTACTTTAATCATAGGTAATTCCGGTACACATGTCTTTCAGTACACACACATGTCCAGACAAGCCTACTCTCTCCTTGAGCACAGGAATGTAAAACAACATATACGGCATAATGCTAACATTTGGAAGTAAGAAAGAGAGACGTTTAAAAAAGAAATCTGAGGAATTTATTTTACTTGCATTGATTTGGAGGCAATTGTAGAGAGGAGACAGCAAAAATAAAGCTGTATGTGGTTTAAAAAGTCAGGAGTCACCCTGCTGAGACAGGTGTGTTGGCACATATGACTTGGTAGAAATAGAAGTGCATGCAAATATTCTTCAAGCACTGACACACTTTGGCAATGGGGCCTACATGCGTAGGGGGGCTATCTAGCACTGTAAGTGGGATAAAAACGTTTGAGAGGGTACTCTAAAACAGGCATGGGCAAAGAAGTGTAACTAGGAATATTTTATTAGAGGTGCCGCCTTAGTAATATGAAACACCCTACATATATGATTACAATAACTTCATCAGCTTCATCCCAATTATTTTCAGGGAGAAAAATACAAGACTCCCGAGGCCTGGCTTACATCCCCCCCACCCTAAAAAAAAAGTAACAGTGGGGAGCTACGGGCAATGGCCAATGGCCCAAGGGAGCGGCAGGTCAAACATTTTTGGGAACAACTAGGTTAAGTACTAGCTGGATGTTCCCTGTGAAAAACTAAGAGTAAATGTGCTTTGAATAAAGTTACCTCCCACCAGTGAAACCTAGACCTACAAACAATGTGCAGACTGTGTCTTATAACTGCATTATAGGAGCTATTTTGGAGTTGGCAAACGCATGAAATATGAAGGGCACAGTACAGCAAAAAGGAAGCAATTCACATCCAAACCATAAGTTTAATATCAAAATAAGTGAAAGCTTAGCAAGCCTCTCACACAGTCTATACTAGCAAAGTGTGCAGCTATGCAACAGCTTTATAGAGAGTGACTGCCACAGCTTACTGATAGCCTCACGCACAGCCTACACACGCAGCTAGCATTCAACTCCAGGTAAATTAATAGCAATGAGCTCGTCCAGGCAACGCTGTTTATAGTATTAAAAAAAAAAAACACACAAATAGAAATCTAAAAAGTGTTCTCTTGGAGTGGCCATTTACTCCATTTGTTGGAATGGGTGCACTGTGCTTTAACCAGAATGTGTGTACTCAACGGTCTTGCAATCAAAGTGCTAGAAAGCACATGTTGCCCACCAGCTCAGGGATGCTTATCTCAGGATTAATTATAGCTCTCACATTTCAAAAGACTTCAGGAATGACATAAATCTTCCTTCTACAGAAGTGTGTTGCACTCTAAAAGTAGCAACAGTTAAGTTATCAGGCCCATCCACTCACAAGTTGTTGACATTTGATTTAGGAACGAGGTTCTGCTGTAAAATGCAGCCACGATATCCGTAAATTAAAACAACGTGTTTATTTTAATCCCCACCTTATGATTCCAACAGGGAAAGAGTGTCCTCTAAAAAGATAGGGGTTTCAGTTTATCTGCCAGGATGTCAGAGTATCGAAGCTCTAACCGACTTGGCTTTTTAACCAGACGGCCTTTGAACATTGAGAGTAAAACGCCTCTCATGGACAGGGAGTGCTAATAGAATAAGTAAAGGCGACTGTGAGGCATGTTAAATGCACCAAGACATCACACATCGTAATGTTTTCACCAGGTCACTGGTGTGATGATGTACAGAAAATGTAATGTTTCATAACACAATAAATGTAAACTTTTATCAATATCCTTGACAAAAATCCTAATTGCTCCAGTAAATAGCCATGTCAGAGGAAGACTAGAAATCTGGAATACTAAAGTATTAGAGAACCCAGCAATGACCAGTCCCCATAGTGGCATAGCAAGGTCAGGTGGTACCCGGTGCCGAAAATTTCTTGTCACCCCCGGCTTGACAAAATGGCAAAAAGAAGTGTTTAAAACATATATTTTTGCTATTTTGTCACCCCCCTTAGTGATGACACTCGGGGCAGGCCGCACCCACCGCACTCCCCTTCCTAGGGCGCTGAGCCCCCGTGGTATCACCAATTATATTGGTGCATGAGAATTAGTGCCTGTGTTAGAATACTGAGCACTGCAGAGGCCTCTCACTGCCAAATGGCACCGAACCTTTGGCATGACATGAGTGTCTGTGAGGAAGATGAGGAGGATGGGAGCAGCCCATAAAGGATAAACGTGCTAATTGCTGCTGCCATGGAAGAAATAACAGGTGTCATTAATTTGAAAGTGCCTCTGGTAGAGTCGAAGCAACAGTAAATAGAAGTTTACGCAAAAAATGACCAGGGCCGGCTCTAGGCATGTGCAAGCTGTGCACCTGCACAGGGCCACCAAACCCCAGGGGCCACCACGCCAATATATATCCTTAATATAATAACCCTCTGAGGATGGATGCATATTTGCGTGGTGGCCCCTGGCAGGGATTTGGCGGCCTCCGGCTCTGTTCCACTACTAAACACCCTGACCCCCTCCCCTCTTTACTGGCCTGCGCGCTCCGCCCCGCCCGGACCACCTCTTCCGGGCCCCCTACCTACGCTCCTTGCCCAGGGCCACCATGAGCCTAGAGCCGGCCCTGAAATGACTACTTCAAACAGGCCAGGCCCAAGCGAGTTGCTTACTTGCTTCCCCAAGGGAGCTGGTAAGTTTTTTTTACATACCTGCTCGTTGAGGCTGCGGGGCATCGTCGGGACTGGGGGAAAGCTTCACACCTTCAAGTTAGGTGACTCCTTTAATCTTTGGACTGCACACGTCAGCTGCAGTGCGCAGCTTCTCTCCAAGCCACAAGTCTGACTGGAGCTGGATATGGCATTCTGCATAACTGCAGCGTGGGAAACAGAACCGTAACTCTGCGCAGTGTGTCTTCAATAGTGCTAAGGGCATACTGCGCAGACTCCATTTCTCTACTTCCCACCTGCCTGCACCCTCTACTCCACACTTTCCAAAATCGTCAGAGGGACCCACCCCCCTGTGATGAGTTGAGAAATGGCAGGGTGACCATTATCTCCATTCCCTGATTGACTTAAAGCCCCAGCACTATAGGGGTTCTGTCTAAGCCGCCCGGGGCTAATTTTACTCTCACGTCTTTAGGGGGTGGAGACTGGTCAGCAAAGCTCTGTCTTTGCCGAGATGATGCCCTCACAGGCCTCAGGGCTGTGAGGTCAGCAACCCGGAAAAAATACTCTTGAGTCTGGGTCCTCCCAGGGGCAGCATGTTTATGACAACGAAGCAGAAGCACATGAGTCGCAGAGTGCAGCAGCCCCATAGCCAGCAAGAAGCATTTAAGTGTTTTACTTCAGAAAAATAAAACAGTCAGATTTAGTGTGAACAAATTGTTTTCATTGTAGCCTGGCTAGGGTGAAATTAAAGGGGGAGGAACCCCGACGCCCTCGAGCAAAAAACGCCACTGTTGGAGAGAGAAAGAGGTTAGAATAGATAGATCATGCGTCTGCCTCTAGTAATACACCACAACACACCAAGACGCTGTAGTCATTTGGATAGGTATAATGATGTTTCGTTAGTTTCTACTCTGAGAATTTTTGTCTACCCCTGCTGCCCACCTACTCAAAATCTGGCCAATTCCAAGAATTGTATAAGGTGGGCTCACTCATGTAATGTGGCATGCTTCATAGGCCACCTCATCCTACCCTAGTAAGATGGCACTACCAGAGCGGACTCAACATCAAGGGGGGCTGTCTTGAGGGAGTTCTAAGAAATTATTTATATGGGTTTTTATCTGGGATCCAGTTTTCCTAACTAAAGATACCTTAGGATAAACCACAAGAATTACTTTATTAGGTGGTACCCTTAGTATGAGTAAAGAATACTAGGAGAGTGTCTTCAGAATATGTTATTGGGTGTCATGGGCCTCACGTATCTCTGTGGTGCCAACATGTTTCTCCCATTAATCAGCCTAAATAAAGGTTTTGCGCATTCATCAGGGTTTTTAGGATCCCTATGCTATTCTACTGGTGAATTTTCAGGAAAGGACCTACCTTTCCGTATTAAGTCAAAAGTAAGATGACCTTAGTGTAGTGGAGGATAAAACATGATATTAGGGTAGACAGTCAGTTATATATAGAGACCACACAAACATCATGAAGCCGATATTTGCTTTAAAACTAGGTATAGGACTTGGTTGTGCTATTGTGGCACATGTGACACAATGCACAGATACACACTACATACTCAAACGGGTGAAGAACACGTGAAAATAAAACCATGCTGCATTGAATTGCGGGGTACTGTCTTGCCTTACCTCATACGCTTACTTTTGCCCTGTATTTCTTTCCTTGTAGGCACCTTGTGCCAGTTTTAGGAGTTTCCTGGCTCCTTAGGTGACTGGGCACAATCTTGGAGTGGGTCTTTGACCCTTTTAAATGTGTTTATGACTTTAAAATTTCGTATTCTTGTTTTAATTCTATTTACGTTACCAGTATATTTTCTTGCCAGGGTAGTCTGGTCAAGGTAAGGAGGGGGGAGGGGTTGCTTGACCCTAGTTTGCCTATTATTTGCCCACACTTTTTCTTAATCGGCACACGTCACTGGTGTTCCATTTTGGCCACTCCCCCTCACTCTGCTCTAATCATCATGTAGGACTACTTAAATGGCAGTATTGCACGTCCGCGTGCAGCGGGAGGACTGCTGGCGCACCGAAAGCTCACCAAAAGCAAAGCCCATCTTCGCCCCTCCATGCTCGACTGCACTCAGCGCCAGCCTACCTGCCCATTTTTTGCAGGCACAAAGAGGTATGTGCGTAAACAGCTCATGGACCGTAGGTCAAAAATAGGTTGTTCCCCATGCCCATCGCTAATCCCCCTAGAGCCAGGTCAAACATGCCCACTTTGTCAGTTGACCTTATCAAACACTATGGTAAAAAGCCTTGAAACGCATAACTATCCTACTACCAAGGCTACTCCCAATTCCAAGACTTTTAAAGCAATACTCATTAATGCTCGCTCGCTTAATATAAGAATTCCTTGGCTTTCTTTTATTTTCTTGATGCCAATTTATTGGACCTTGCTTTTATTACCGAGACCTTGGCGGATGCTTCCTCGGGTCCCGACCTTACTAGAGACATGCCTATAGGTTTTAAACATCATTGGGCTTGACTGGATAGATAACAAGCATTGGCATGGCCAATAGGTCTCGCCTTTGGGACCTTATAAGTGTTTTGCCATGCAGGCACTTTATGTTGTTCCACCAAGGATATTTTGCTGGATAACTAAACACTTATAAGGTCCGAAAGGCGAGACCTATTGGCTATGCCAATGCTTGTTTATCACTGCAATCTTTTATCACACAAGTCTTTACAATGAGCAAGGACTTCCCTTGGGGGAAAGCGCTGGACTTTGGAGAGGTATCAATTACTATTCCAACTCCAGTTGGCACAACAGTAGGGGAAGCATTGGACTTCGAAGTCCAACGCCGCTTCCCCTATTGCAAGTCGTTGTAAAGACTCTTGTGGTAAAGGAATGCAGTGGTAAAGATGCCTCATTGTAAGTAAAGACAACTTTGTAAAGACAGTGTGTGGTTTAGACTTTAGTGTAAACGCTGTTACCGGTACCTTGGGGTTGTTATATTGTCTGTTTAAGTGGATAGATGTGTGTTAGTTATATCACTTTCGCTTTCACTTATTAGCTGTTATGGTGTTTCTTTTCTTGTATGCCATGCGTACTTTCACGAGGGTTTCTGAATGTAGAATGTAAGCGGGCTGATTGCTTGTGACCTGCCTGGCATACAAATATGGGCACTGTGCTGTGCTACACATAAACGTTCTACTAAAACTCAGTGGATCTCAGCCTATTGAACATAGCAAACCCTTCCTATCCCTTAACGCTACCCTTAACTAAACACTAAAAGCTCCAAACTACTCCTTAATGCCACCATTCCCTGAAGCATATATGTAGAAAAAGGTTCAGGCAGAAGACCTTTTCCGCAGTTGCCCGGCGTTAACCTCCTCTATACCCACTCAAGTTACCAAACAAAGAGGCAGGCGCTGGAGACTGGAAGGCAGGAAACAGAAGTTTTATTCCGACGGAGCAGAACACATCAAATCAGACAACAGGGTATCTTCTCGAGGTGCTCTAACCGCATCTCTGAGGCCTGGCCTCTTATACACATGTTTATGATCTTTATTACATGTCACACATTCTTGCAATGCTTTGAAGTATGAAAGGACATCCTCGGAATCCCCGCTTCAGGCCCGTTCCCACACATATTTACAGTTAGAGTCCCCACCCCGATCACAACAGGTGATGAGTATCGCACAGCTGGACATTCCGCCGATTCCCGGAATGTAGGAGGTCGATCGGATCTCATGGGGTGGGGGCTTTGATTAGTTCAAGGATCCTTTGATGGGGGAGGCTTCCTACTGTACAGTAGGAAGGGGGCAATAACAGTATCCGCAGGGCCAGGTGGCGGCCTGGGAACGAGTGAGACAGACGGGCACAAAGGGAAGGGGGGTGTTATCAAAGGATCCGGGACCATGAAAGGAATGGAGGGAGGTGTCGCGCTGGGAACAGGATGGGGTTCCGAGGCAGAGCTGCGTGGTAGAGGGGTTTATGACCCAAGACATGTGAGAGCGGGGGCTGTCAGTGTGCGGGGGATGCTTTGCGAGGTCAGGAGAGAGAGAGAGAGACGCGCTGGCTATCAGCGAGGGGCAGGGAGGACGTGGTGCTCAAAATGGTTGCCGCTTACGCGCACGAATGGGCTCAAAAAGGGCAAGATGGCGCCGATAATGTTGACGTTTGCGGCCTAACTTTTAACAGTCCTCCCTTTTCAACATATCTAGCCAACTTGCCTACTTAATGTCAATCTTCATCAAATTCCTAACCTCGGCATCATATAATGCTCCCATGCGTTTGTTTCCAAAGTCCACAGTCTTAGGGCAAATACAATTTGTACATAATGAACATAGAGCTGGCAGGCATTGAATTCCTAAGCATAGACCACATATTGCTACTACAGGAATCAAGATAATGGTAAACAGTCTCCAGCCCCAGTTCTTAACAGTGCTCCAGAACCATCCACCAAGTGACCATTCTTCCTGCTCCTGGTGGACTTCTGACGAGAGTCGGTGGAGATGCTCGATGGCTTTATATACTGAGGGTGAATTGTCCGGTATGTATGTACAGCAGCTGGACCCAATAATGCGGCATGCTCCACCACGGTCCGCAAGAACCACATCTAGCACAAGGCGGTTCTGGAGTGCTACCAAGCGGACCGCTTGAAGCTCGGCAGTGTTGTTAGCAAAGATACCAGCTGTGATGTTCATTGTTGTCTCAACTGCCTGAATCAGATGTCGGATGGCACGGCTGTTTGCCATCGGGCCCCAGAGCGGAACAAGTCCCTTCATAGCATCGAGGAACTGTGCTCCTGTTGAGTCGGCTTGTTCAATGTCCTTGGCTCGTTTTTGTCTGTGATGATTCGCTGGAGCCACATAAGTAGGAGGAAGGATGAAGGAGATGAAACAAGTGCCCCCCCAGCCTTTGGGGAGCCAGGTGTAAGCTTTTGTGCCGCAGACGAAGTACATGTTTGGGGAGGATACAAAGGAAGGTGGATCGGTGGAGTCCAAAGTTCTGGTGAAACGGCAGGCGCTGCGGCCTACCAGCTGTGTCCCAAGCCCTTCTATGCACATGTGGCCTGTGACGTTGATGACTGACAGAGCCACAGTCAGAGTGGCAGCCGTTCGTTTCCGCAGGTAAGAGAAGGTGGGTCTGGTTGGATTGTTGAACACCTGCATTTCAATTTGTTCTTTAGCAGGGATGTCCATGTGGATTGAGTCGTTGGAGGTCTGCGGGCAGAAGTGTGTCTTTGTTTGGTTTCGCCAGACCCCATGATAGAAGTGTGTCATGGTTTTGCCGGAGGTGGCATTGTCTTTATAGCTTTCTTGCAGGAGGATCAGCCAAGCAAGGCAGGAGCTGTGAACTGAGAAGGGTGAAGGGATGAAAGGTATCGAGTGTCCAGTGGCGTGGGGTAGCAACCCACAGATCCAACAGTTGGTGGCGTTGGTGGCAAGATTGTGCTGGTGCAGCAATTGTACAAAGGAGTTATTCCAAAACTCCTTTCGCCTCTCTCTGAGTTGAGGAGAGAGCGAAATCAGATAATGTTCCTTCATGGTGGTAGGCTGAGCAGTGGTCAGGAATGTTTCATGAGCAGGTGCATTTTCTTCCACAATCCAGAGTGTGGTCATGAGGAGAAAGCAGAAAAGGATTGTGATGAAAAGTGCAATTGTCTTTGAGCTGTGGAGTCTGTCTGTTTTTGGGTTTCTGTAGTGGGTATTTCCTGTTGCTTCCATCATCTTCTTATTTGGCGCTTCCATCATCTTCAAGGTGCTCGGTAGTGGGCAGAACCACAGACTTCGTTTAGCTTCTCTCCAGGTGACCCCTGGTGGTGTTTAGGTCACCGTTCTGAGATTTAACTTAGTCCGTGGTCTACTTAGCCGAAGCTCCCTCCTTTCGACGCAGGAAATACCCTTCTCTGGATGGCACAGTGGGATCAGAGAATTTTGAAAGTTCAAGTGCTTCGGTATCAGGATAGCAGGTTAGTGACGGTCGGTCCTTGTTCAGGAGCTCTTCTTGGTTGTCGATGCTTTCTGTTGTGGCCAAAGTCGAGGAGATCCTCTTGCAGTGGTGTGCGTGCAGCCAGTGCCGTTTCCCCTCCACACGAAGAGCCATCCGGGTGGTGAGCAATACTTGCCAGGGGCCCGTCCACCGGGGTTCCAGACTCTTCGCCCGCTGAAAATTCCGGATCAAAACATATTCCCCCGGTTGGATGTCGTGACCCGGACCCCTGGAAGCATCGGGGATGGCCTGCTGCACCTGCTGATGAATGACAGACAGAGTTTCAGTCAATTTATACAGATAATCAGACATTAGGACGTCTGGGACATCATGAATGGAAGTCGGTTTTGGTGCAGACCAGACGCTCATGGGTCGGCCGAAAACGACCTCGTAAGGTGTCAAGTGGTGCTTGGTGGGGGTGGAACGCATCGATAGCAATGCCAGGGGGAGAGCGTCTGGCCATTTCAGTCCTGTGGTAGCTACTATCTTGGCTAGTTTAAGCTTTAGTGTGGCATTGTGTCGCTCGACCAGTCCAGCATATTGGGGGTGGAAAACTGCGTGGAACTTCTGCTTGATGCCCAGCCCCTTTATGATGAGCTGGATGAATTCGGCTATGAAGTGGGGGCCATTGTCGCTCCATAAAATTCGACAAAGGCCGTAGCGAGGGAAGAATTCCTTTAATAGTACTTTTGCAGTGGCCATGGCGGTGTTGTCACGGGTTGGGTATGCCTCCACCCACTTTCTAAATGCACACACCACAACAAGTACGTATTTCAGGCCTTGGCATCTGTCTAGCTGAATATAGTCCATCTGCAGGACCTCAAACGGGTGATTTGGGACCCCAAACCCTCCCCGGGGTACTACAGTTCCTTTCCCGGGGTTGTGTTGCAGGCATATCAAGCATTGTTGGACCAGACGTTTGGCGGAGTTTGTGATTTTATCATTGTGCCAAACTCTGGAGACAAGTTCAATCATGGGGGCTGATCCTATGTGGGTGGGGGAGTGTGCCATAGTCAGTATGGGAATCAGGTAGGAGTCAGGTAGCAACCATTTGTTTGTGTCCTTTGTCCGCCAGCAGCCTTCGTCGTCTTTTAATCCCACCCGTGTCCATTCAGTCAGTTCGTGTTGTGTGCTAGCCATTTGAATGTCTCTAATAGTGTCCCTAGCGTCAGTCCATTTTTCTGCTTGTGACCTGGTCACGTACATACGTGTTGTCCTATTTTCAGCTGTCGTTCGAGCAGTGATGTCGGCTAGTGCATTTCCCTGTCCAATAATGTCTGTCACCTTCTTGTGTGCCTGGCATTTGATGACCGCAAGCCTTTTGGGGAGAAGGACAGCTTCGATCAAGGCGGAGACTAGATCTCCATGCAAGATGGGTGTGCCGTGTGAGGTCAAGAATCCCCTTTCCCTCCAAAGGAGCCCAAAATGGTGAACCACCCCGAAGGCATACTGGCTGTCGGTGTAAATGTTCGCTGTGGTTCCTGCTGCTAGGATGCAGGCTCGTGTGAGGGCAATCAGTTCCGCTGCCTGGGCAGATCGTTGCGTGATGCGGGCTGTCTCGACTACAGTTCGAGCCGTGGTGACTGCATAGGCAGCTGAAGTGGTGCCATCGGGGAGTTTGATGCAAGAACCGTCCACCCACAGCTCTCTGTCAGGGTCAGGAAAAGCCGTGTCTCTGAGGTCAACCCTACTTCTAGTCTGTTCGTCCGTAAGAGTCACACAGTCATGTACAGGGGGCACATTGGGATCGTTCTCTGGTAAGGGTAACAGAGTTGCCGGGTTCAGTGTGGTGCATCTTTTCAGGGTGATATGGGGCGCAAGCAAAGTCAGCTCGTATCCAGTCAGTCGTGCACTCGTCAGGTGTTGCGTCTTGGTTTGGTTCAGGAGGGTGTCAACTGCATGGGGTACCAGTACTGTGAGGGGATTCGAGAGTACGATCCCCTCACTCTGTCGGATAGAGATAGCAGCGGCAGCTACAGCTCGAAGGCAGGCAGGCAAGGCTCTGGCTACAGGGTCAAGAGTGGCAGAGAAGTAAGCGCACGGTCGTTGCTTTGGGCCAATGGACTGGGTCAGGACAGATAAAGCGCACCCCTCCCTTTCGTGAGTGTAAAGGGAGAAGGGCTTTGTGTAATCGGGGGTACCTAGGACAGGGGCCGAACAGAGGGCATCTCGTAGTTCCGTGAAGGAGGTTTGGCACTCAGGGGTCCAAGGGAGTGGGAAGGGGACATCTTTAGCTAGCAGAGAAAGCAGCGGTTTCACAATGAGGCTAAAGTTTGGTAACCACTGTCGGCAGAAGGAGGTGAGGCCTAGTAGGGAGCGAACCTGTTTCTGAGTCTTAGGGACAGGGATTTCGAGAATGATTTGGATCCGGTCGGGAGTGAGTTTCCTTCCGTCTTTGGACAAAAGGTGGCCTAAGTAAGTGACCTGGGGTTGGCAGAATTGCAACTTCTTCTTGGAGACCTTGTGGCCATTTTCCGCAAGGAAGTGTAGGAGTTGAATGGTGGCTGTGACTGCTAGCGGAGTGGTGTCGGCTGCCAAAAGGATATCATCGACGTATTGCACCAACACCACTCCATCGGGTAACTGGACTTGATCCAGTTGTCTCTTGAGGGCCTGACTGTAGATGCTAGGGCTTTCTGTGTAGCCCTGGGGTGCTCGGCAGAACCTATATGAGCGGGCTTTTAGGGTGAAGCCGAAGAGATATCGGCTGTCTGGGTGGATGGGGATGGAAAAGAATACGTTTTTGAGGTCAATGACAGTGAAGGTGGTGGCAGTAGAAGGAATCAAAGTCAGGATGGTGGTGATATCTGAGACCACGGGGTACTGGGGTACAACCACTTTGTTGATCTCTCGAAGGTCAATGATAAAGCGGTATGCTTTCTCATCTCCCTCTCCTTGTTTCTTGATGATAGGCAAGATAGGGCTGTTGCAAACGTTGCTAACCACTTCCTCTACCACTCCTGCGTCTATCAGTGACTGAATAATCTTTACCAATGCCTTCTCGCCCTCGGGCGATATCCGATATTGTGGAAGTTTTGGGAGTGTTGCGTCTGGTCGGACAGTAATGTGTACTGGGTCAATCATCATGCGCCCTACGTCCGAATCTGTCTTGGCCCACAGATATGGAGGCAGAGTGTCAAGCAGGGATGTGTCAGCGTCAGTGATGGAAAACATGCGTCGGGGAGGGCAATGTCTAAGCAGAACGGGGTTGTCGTAAAGGAAAACTCGAACTCCGTCTTGAGAACATCTAATTGTCGCTCGGAAGTGTTTCAATAAGTCAAGTCCCATAATGGCGTCAGGGCTATTGGAGGAAAGCAAAAACGTGGTGTCAGTGGTGTTGTTTTCTAAGTCGAAGAGGATCAGAGCGGACAAAGGGTTAGTGGAGGGCGTTCCATCGAAACCTGTCGATGTTATAAGTGAGCCAGACAAGGGTGCCCTTGGAATCAGTCGTTTAGATAACGCACTACGTGTTGCGCCAGTGTCTACCAGAAATGGAGACTTTGTACCCAAGACCTTAGCAGTGACATAAGGGCCTTGCTGGTCAACATAGAGCTCGACTGGATCCCTCCCTTGCCCTTGGCAGTCCTATGCAAAGTCGTGGGCGTCATCGTAGTCAGATTGCTGGCATTGGTTCTGTCTGGGTCGATCAAATGTATTTGGTCTGCCTGATCTGTTGTTAGTCGTGTCATTTGGGGGTCCTCGCTGCTGTTCTCTATTTCTCGGTCCACTTGCTATGTCCTTGGGGTCTTTGTTTCTGATTATTTCCAAAAGAACCGGGCATTGGGATTTCCAATGGCCAGTCCCTTTACAGAAAGCACACTGGTCCTCTCTAATGTCTGTACGTCCGATGCGGGGAGTCAAAGTGCGGTCCTTGGGAGATGCAGTCTGAGGGACGTTCGTCTGATAGTTTCCCCTGTATTGGTCTCGTCCTATAGTCACCCCTTGCAGTTGTGCAATCATCACCCTCTCTTTCAAGTCTTTCTTCTTTTTCTCTGTTGCTCTATCGCTTTCATTTTTCTGATGTTCATAATATTGGGCCATCTGGAGGATAGCCGCAGGTTTGGAGGCTGCCCAACTACTCTCGCTGGCCTGTAGTTTCTGGGAGATCTCTGGTGTCAAACCCTTAACGTAATTCTGGACAAACAGATGGTGTCCGGTTGCAGTGGTCATGTCCTGGCCGCTGTAATCGGAGAACACCGTTTCAAACCGGGAGAAGTAATCTGATACATCCTCCTGGGGTTTCTGGCGACAGGCCGTTACTATCGACCAGTCCACTTTCTTTTCTGGAATCAGGGTTTTTAATTTCTGTACGATTTTGTCTGGGAGGTCTAAAATGGATTTCAAAGGCTTTTGTCCAGGTTCTCGTTGTTTATCAATGCCATCGAGTTGTGACCAGGTATGTCCAAACAGCTCAAGGTGGTCGACTTTCCGGATTTGCTTCCACACATCAGCTGGTAGACATAACCCGAAGAACAAGTCGATGTCAGCCAGGGTCATAATCATTGAACCTAGGGCTGTACCTAATTCAGTATAGAAGGCAGTGGGGTTTTTACGTAGGTCAGGCAGAGATTTCTGGAATGTCAGAATCTCTTGCCGGGCCTACGGCTGGTAGACCCAGTTGTACACTACCCTTCCCTTTGCATCTTTGTGGTTTGCATCGTCGTTAGTCCCTTCACCTCGTGGAGGAACCCAGTAAGGGGCAGCTTCTCGTATCGGCATCATGGCATTAGATCGCTCAGTTTGTGGTTCGGTTGCTACGGATGTCGTGGGTTTAGCTCCCGATCCTTGTTCAGTGAGGTGGCGGAAAACCTCAAGCGTTCGCATAAGGAGGTCCGTCACATCACACTCGCCCTCATCCCCGATATCGACCTTCCGGTATAGAGTCGTTAGGCTCTCGGGACCTTTGTCTCGATATCGGTCCTCGTATGCGTTCAAGGCATGATAGCACAGTCGAACGGTAAAATGTCGTCTGTGACTTCCTGTATACGAGTTAAACATATCCGTGATATACTCTTCATCTTCCTTTCTTTCTACCAATGTCCTAGCTATCTTGTCAATCCCTGCTCGCTCATCTTTGCTTAATCTGTTTGTTCTTGCAGAACCAGCCCTTCGGGTCTCAGGGTCGCCTAACGTTGTCGTTTGTGTAGTATCTAATACAAGGAGTTCGGCCGGCACAGAGGCCATGGGGGCCGAAGCGGTGGCGCTACTCTCGTTTGTGCCTGGGGATGGTGGGTGCTGTGCTAAGGGTTGGGAAGGGGCATATGGAGGGGGCATGTAGATGATCGGAGCACCTAGCAACAGGTCATCGTTGGCTCGCTGTTTCGAGGGTAATTCAGGGTAGAGCGTGGAGGGCGTTCTAACCGGACACTGGTTTGATGTTTCTATCTCTGGTTTCTGATTGGCTTCCTCTCTTTCCTTAATCTCTTCTTCTAGTTTCTTAGCAGCTAGGTGGGCTGCCTTTCGCAGCTCTTTTCCCAACCTACTCTTATTTCTCTTCTTACGCTGTTCGGTTTCTTTGCGCCACATGCCGAAACTATCAAGCATAGTGGGCGTTGTCTTGTTTTTACCAAGGGCTGTTTCTAGCGCGCTCATTTTATCATCATCGAAGGATCCTATCAGTGGCCACTGACTTTCTCGATCCTTTTTCGTATATTTATGCCACAGCTTGCTATAAGCTATAGCGATCAATCCATGGTTCATGAACATGTCCTTATTAGGGGTGCCTTCCAGTGGAGCCGGATGGTTCATCTCTAATAAGCGGTCCGGGCTAAACAGGCTACCAATCAGTGGGGAGAAGACAGGCATGACGGATTACAATGGGGACAAAAGTCAGCACTACCTATCTTATCACTGTGTGCAAAGACTAGACAGAATATTTCTATTCTACGTTGTTTGCAGGCAGTGAATACCTCATGAACCAATATCGAACAGTCAATGTTCGGTCAATCAAACAATCAGTGGGGAGAATAAGTAGGCCCGCAAAGGTCTGCGTTACCTACCCTTTCACTATCTGCAAAGAGGGAACCTGTTCTTTCCTGTTTGCAGACAGAGAATCTCCAGAAAACAATCCGCGAACAGTAGTTCGGGTTCAAACAATTAATCAGTGGGGGAGAAGGAAATCTCCAGAGAACAATCCACGAACCGTAGTTTGGGTTCAAACAATCAATCAGTGGGGGAGAAAGATAGGTACGACGGATTACAATGGGGACAAAAGTCTGCGTTACCTATCCTTCACTGCTTGCAAAGAGAGAGACTGTTGTTTCTCCGTTTGCAGACAGCGAATCTCCAAACAAATCAACAAAGAGTAATACTAGTATTTTCCAAACAATCAAACAATCATTTCGCAATTCGTCGTGTTTACACGACCTTACCCGGACCGCATGGACAGTTTCTTGTCTTCCGAATCCAGCGCCCGATCGTCCTCTATTCTTCGTAGTCCTCGCGGCACTCCTGATGGTTCCCAGTCAGGACCGTAGATCACTCAAGAGAGGTCTGTTCTGAACCAGTGAAGTTCGGATGATCGGCTGTCAGACGAGGGTCTATCGGACAGGTGCACTCCCGATCGTTGCAGTCGTTCACTCTGTCGTCAGGACCTCTCCCACTGGATCCACGAGTCGCTGATGGGCCCTACGTTGGGCGCCAATTGTAGAAAAAGGTTCAGGCAGAAGACCTTTTCCGCAGTTGCCCGGCGTTAACCGCCTCTATACCCACTCAAGTTACCAAACAAAGAGGCAGGCGCTGGAGACTGGAAGGCAGGAAACAGAAGTTTTATTCCGACGGAGCAGAACACATCAAATCAGACAACAGGGTATCTTCTCGAGGTGCTCTAAACGCATCTCTGAGGCCTGGCCTCTTATACACATGTTTATGATCTTTATTACATGTCACACATTCTTGCAATGCTTTGAAGTATGAAAGGACATCCTCGGAATCCCCGCTTTAGGCCCGTTCCCACACATATTTACAGTTAGAGTCCCCACCCGATCACAACAGGTGATGAGTATCGCACAGCTGGACATTCCGCCGATTCCCGGAATGTAGGAGGTCGATCGGATCTCATGGGGTGGGGGCTTTGATTAGTTCAAGGATCCTTTGATGGGGGAGGCTTCCTACTGTACAGGAGGAAGGGGGCAATAACAGTATCCGCAGGGCCAGGTGGCGGCCTGGGAACGAGTGAGACAAACGGGCACAAAGGGAAGGGGGGTGTTATCAAAGGATCCGGGACCATGAAAGGAATGGAGGGAGGTGTCGCGCTGGGAACAGGATGGGGTTCCGAGGCAGAGCTGCGTGGTAGAGGGGTTTATGACCCAAGACATGTGAGAGCGGGGGCTGCCAGCGTGCGGGGGATGCTTTGCGAGGTCAGGAGAGAGAGAGAGAGACGCGCTGGCTATCAGCGAGGGGCAGGGAGGCCGTGGTGCTCAAAATGGTTGCCGCTTACGCGCACGAATGGGCTCAAAAAGGGCAAGATGGCGCCGATAATGTTGACGTTTGCGGCCTAACTTTTAACATATACATCCTTTTTTTTGCAGTTTTATATATCACAACTCGACCCGAAGGAATTGGAGCGCTTTACATGAGCACCAGCTACATTACATAAGGATGCATTCATTTTGGGTAGACAGTGGAGATTAAGTGATCTGCCCAGAATCACAGAATGTTGAGCCAATGCTGAGACTCTAAGGTTCCCCAGCTCCAAAGGCAGTAGCTCTGAACCTTATGCCACATCCTCTAGTCTCTCGTCCCTCCCACCCTCCGTTTAAATGCCCCTCTTTACTTTAGCAGTAGGATGTCCCCTTGCTCCTAGTAGGCTTACCTTTGCCCTGTAAGCCACAATATTTATCGATTTCATTCTAGCAGCATCTTATTTCATTTTGATTTTTTTTCTTCAGTATACTGCGTTTTTGTCAGACTTTTTTCAGTGTACTTTTTTTCCACAATATTTTTACTGCAAACCAAAAAAGAAGAATTTCAAGCGCTCTCAACACATGGGTCTGTTTATATTTACCACATACCGAATGACCAGTCACATAACCTTACTTCCCAAATATTGTTCGCTAACCCAAATGTGAGAAGTTGGCCTGATATATAATATTCACTATTCTAGTGAGCACTTTGTATCAGTCCAAACAACCCTTATTGATGATTGGTTGTAAGTCGACCTTATAGACCAGCTATCCTAGTAGCATGGATACGAGCAGTCTAAGGCTAAAGACTCGGGAGGGCGTGTTAAGCCAGCTGTTATACCACACATGTACCCCTTGAATACCCAGTGAAAGGACACCACACAAGTGTTATGAAAATAAACAGTGTATTTATTAAAATCACAACAGCCCTGTACTCTTTATGAGGACAGGGTACTAAGCACAAAACAAAACTCTTACGAAAATACTTAAGTTAGCACAGTATATACAAATGCCCGAGGGGCACGGAAAACCATATACTCTGAAAGTGGAATGCGAAATTACTAGCAGGTAAGTACAGTACTAATAGGCTTTGGAATCACTAGGTCTTGACTACTGAACCTTCTGATTACTAATAGGAGGCCTAGGGGACTCGGGTGCAGAGTGTGCACTCTCACGCGGGATGCGGGACAAAGTCTATGGTAGCTAGATTTCACAAAGTTAGTGTTCTCGGGCGAACCCGACCTGGTAGGAGGAAAACGAAAGTGGATCCTGACCCTTGGATAGTGAGGCTATGCTGGGGCACCGAAATGCCGAAGTTACCTAGCCCAGGGGCTGCAGCTGCATAGGTCTCAAAAGACGTCGGGAATCCTCGTAGACGGACCAGGAGCCTGGAAGAAAGAAGTTGCTGGCAGGCGACCAGTGAAGAAAGTTCGATGGATCCAAGCCTGGATCGATGATTGAAGACACCTGAAAGCAGAGGGGACCAAGTTCGTGACTACTAGCCAGTAGTCAGGTGGCACCAGGAGGGCACCGGATGGTAGTCACCTCGACTAGGTGAGTGGGTGACGCTGTGCTCTGCAGATCTCACGGACCAGGAGGCGTTGTCGGCGACCAGGATGGAGGAGCGAGCTGTCCCACGATGGATGAAGCTGTCGGCGTCGCTGGACCCAGGATTGGGCAACAAAGCCTTGGCAAATTCAAGAACACTCCAACTAGGGCCCTTGCCACTACAGGTGCTGTAGTGGTCCTAAGTGGAATAGCTTCAGGATACCTGGTGGCATGATCCACTACCACCAGTATAAACTTGTGCCCTGATGCTGTCTGGGGTTCCATTGGACCAACAATGTCAATCCCCACTCTTTCAAAGGGCACCCCCACCACAGGCATTGGTATAAGGGGGGCCTTTGTTGTGCCACCTGACTTACCACTGGCTTGGCAAGTGACACAGGAGCGACAAAACTCCTTGGTATCCTCATTCATGTGAGGCCAGTGAACGTGTGAGACAAGCCTGTCCCAAGTCTTTGTCTGGCCTAAGTGACCTGCTAAGGGAATCTCATGGGCCAAGGTGAGAAGGAAACCTCTCTGAGTCAAGGGTACAACCAGCCTCCTGGTCATGCCAGGCTTGGGGTCTTTTGCCTCAGTGTACAGGAGTCCATCATCCCAGTATACCTTGTGGGTACCTGTGGCGTTCCCAGCAGCCTCAGCAGCAGCCTGCTGTCTGAGGGGTTCAAGGGAAGGGCAGTCTAACTGTTCCTTCCCCAGGTCTTCTCTTGAGGGTCCCCCTGAGCCCAGAAATTCAACTTGATCAAGTTCAAATTCTTTAGGCTCAGTTTCCCTCAATTCTCTTAGGTCAGCCTCCTCTGAGACTTGATCCTCAACCTGGGGCAAGGGGGAAGGCACAGCCTTAACCCTACTGCTCTTCTTCTTGGAAGGTGCCTGGTCCATTGTTCCAGGATCCAGCACCTGTTCAGTGGGGCATCTTCTGGCCTGTGACCTAGTCACAGCAAACACATGTGCTGGCAAACCTAACATCTCCATGTGAGTCCTCTGCTCCACTTCTGACCATTGTGATGACTCCAAATCATTGCCCAACAAACAATCTACTGGGAGGTCTGAGCTAACAACAACCTTCTTTTGGCCATTTACCCCTCCCCAGGAGAAAGCAACAATTGCCATACTATGACTGGTAGTGACATTGCTTGCATTGGTCACCAGGAAATATGTACCTGGCATGATCTGCCCAGGGTCCACAAAGTTAGGTGTCACCATTGTGACACTGGCACAAGTGTCCCTATAGGCCTGAGCCATTCTTCCATTTATTAAAGGTGTCTGTCTGTATTTGCCCAAAATATTGGGACTGACATCAGGGGTTACATCTGCATCCCCTGTACAGACAAGGACAGCCTGAGTGAGTGTGCCAACTAAGTTGTCATACCCCTCAGAACCCAAGGTTAACCCAACTAATCCCTTGGGAGGTGCACTACCACTGCTGACTGTACTAGGAGGCACAGGTGCCTTAGGGGCTGCAGTGGCAGGAGTCTGCCCTCCTCCTTTCTTGGTGCACTCACTAAACCAGTGAGTTTTACTTTTGCAGTATTGGCACCATCTTTTGGACTGGCCTTCTTTCTTCTTCTGGGGAGCCTGACCCCCACCCTCTTTGGGTTGTTGGGGACCTGTCGAAGACTTCTGGTCATTTTGTTCCCCTTTAGAATCTTTACCCTTCTGGTCTGCTTTCTTCTGACCACCTTGATTCTGGCCCTGGTTCTGCTTAACTCTTGTTCTGACCCATCTGTCTGCCTTCTTTCCCAATTCTTGGGGAGAGGTCAGATCTGAGTCAACAAGATGCTGATGCAACAACTGGTTCTGACAATTGTTTAAAATTTGTTCTCTCATCATCAAATTGTACAATCCTGTAAAATCAGTAACCTTACTGCCCAGCAACCAGCCCTCAAAAGCTTTAGTGGCACAATCTACAAAGTCAGACCAATCTTGAGACTGAGTTTTCTGGGTATCCCTGAACAGCACCCTGTACTGCTCAGTGGTTAGGCCAAACCCATCAACCAGTGTATTTTTCAAGACTTGGTAATTGTTAGCATCCTCCACTCTTGTAGTGAGGAGCTTATCTCTACCTTTACCTTCAAAGGAGAGCCACAAGATAGCTGCCCACTGACTCTGGGGAACACCCTGCACAGTGCAGGCCCTCTCCAAAGCAGTAATCCATTTGTGGATGTCATCCCCTTGCTTAAAGGGGGGCACTATCTTATTCAGGTGTTTTGTATCAAAACTCCTTTCCCTATTGCTAGGTATAATGCTGCCACCAGTGGGTTTTGACCCACTCAATTCCTGCTCTCTAGCAAAGGCAAGTCTCTCTTTGGCCAGGGCAAGTTCTTCCCTGGCAATCCTCAGATTGACTTCCCTTTCCTTGGCTTCATAAACTCTCCTCTGAGGGGAGGTCATCCTCCTCAGAGCAGAGGCCTGAGAGCCATTGGTTCGAATGGATCTGTTAGAGCCTCTTGAGAGAGACCTAACTCGTCCATTCCCAATGTTAAGCTGGCCTGGGAGAGGTCCTAGGGCTCTCCTAGTGTCACTCTCATGCCTGCTTAAGTTGTCCCTAGTTAGCTGACTAACTACTTCTGGACCTTCGTCTGCCTCATCCCAAGATGTTTCCTGATCATCATCCTCCTCACCTGAGATATGGATGAGATCTGGGTCACCCCTGGTTCCTTCTAGGGCTGGCATGTCCCCTTCTGGGTGAGAAGAGCTAAGAAGTTTCTCAGCCTTTCTAGCATCATAAGTCTCTAAGAGACCTATCAGAAATGGGATTGTGGGGTTAGACCCCTGTTTTAGCTTCCTGGAGGTACACACTTGTCTCATCTCCTGGAAACTAAGGGCTGCATATCTTGAAGAGGCCTGTGGAGGGTCCTCAACCATCAGAGGGGTCTCAGTAGACTCTCCTAGGTTAGACATGCTTCTAGTGTGGTGTAAGTGATGCACCTACCTACACTATGTGTTTACCTACTGATCCCGTGCTAAGAGTTGCAGCCAAGGTGTGCTAAGCCTTGAGGAGCTGCAACAGCTGGTTCAGTAGAACTCAGAGTATTCTAAGCTAAGTTATATGTACCTAACAGTACTTATGTGATCTTTCAACAAGATATTCTTAGGATACGTGTGGTAGGTAGAACAACAGCAAGCTCAAATCCCAACCGCTGCTCACCAATGTGAGAAGTTGTCCTGATATATAATGTTCACTATTCTAGTGAGCACTTTGTATCAGTCCAAACAACCCTTATTGATGATTGGTTGTAAGTCGACCTTATAGACCAGCTATCCTAGTAGCATGGATACGAGCAGTCTAAGGCTAAAGACTCGAGAGGGCGTGTTAAGCCAGCTGTTATACCACACATGTACCCCTTGAATACCCAGTGAAAGGACACCACACAAGTGTTATGAAAATAAGCAGTGTATTTATTAAAATCACAACAGCCCTGTACTCTTTATGAGGACAGGGTACTAAGCACAAAACAAAACTCTTACGAAAATACTTAAGTTAGCACAGTATATACAAATGCCCGAGGGGCACGGAAAACCATATACTCTGAAAGTGGAATGCGAAATTACTAGCAGGTAAGTACAGTACTAATAGGCTTTGGAATCGCTAGGTCTTGACTACTGAACCTTCTGATTACTAATAGGAGGCCTAGGGGACTCGGGTGCAGAGTGTGCACTCTCACGCGGGATGCGGGACAAAGTCTATGGTAGCTAGATTTCACAAAGTTAGTGTTCTCGGGCGAACCCGACCTGGTAGGAGGAAAACGAAAGTGGATCCTGACCCTTGGATAGTGAGGCTATGCTGGGGCACCGAAATGCCGAAGTTACCTAGCCCAGGGGCTGCAGCTGCATAGGTCTCAAAAGACGTCGGGAATCCTCGTAGACGGACCAGGAGCCTGGAAGAAAGAAGTTGCTGGCAGGCGACCAGTGAAGAAAGTTCGATGGATCCAAGCCTGGATCGATGATTGAAGACACCTGAAAGCAGAGGGGACCAAGTTCGTGACTACTAGCCAGTAGTCAGGTGGCACCAGGAGGGCACCGGATGGTAGTCACCTCGACTAGGTGAGTGGGTGACGCTGTGCTCTGCAGATCTCACGGACCAGGAGGCGTTGTCGGCGACCAGGATGGAGGAGCGAGCTGTCCCACGATGGATGAAGCTGTCGGCGTCGCTGGACCCAGGATTGGGCAACAAAGCCTTGGCAAATTCAAGCCCACGCGGTGGACTCAAAATGGCGTCTGGAGTGGACCAGGAGGGTCCGGGGTGCCTCTCTTGAAGAAGGAAGCAAGGGCCAGTCTGGAGCAACCAGACCAGCAGCAGTGATGTCGTCTGGCATCGTTAAGAAGGCCACAAGCCAGCCGACTAGTAGCCAAACAACGCGGTGAGCAGGCAAAAGCAGAAGGGCCCCACGCAGATCGTGGAGATGCTGGAGGGCTGATCTTCGGTGCTGGAGCTGCTCAGGGTTGGGGCTTCTCGGACCCCAAAGCAATCACCAGTGGAAGACTCGGTGGGCTTGTTGCAAAGAAGTCGTGCAGTCTGTCGATCGTCGGTCCCTCGAGGTCTCGTCGCACTCACAGTTCTCAGCTTTGCTGTAGAGGTGAGTAGAGGTCAGAGGTGCCAGGGAAGCCGGGTCTCGTCGAGCTGGGTCGTCGGATTCCGGAGGAAGGACTTGCAGCAGACCGCAGTGCTCTTAGGATGGTGCCCGCTTGATGCAGGGTGACTACTCCTTAGCCACAAGGGAGAATCTTGAAGAAGAAATCTTGATGTCCTTTCGTAGAAAGTCGTGTCTTGATTCCAAAGATGATCTAATTTGAACAGGGGGCCCGCTCCTATCTTTATACTTTAAAAAGGGGCTGACCCGGTGACTAGGTCCTGCCTATGGGTGGGACTAGGAGGGGGGTGGTTACACCCCTCTCCCATGCCGGACTTTCCCCAGGCCAGGGGCTGGTGTGCCCCTGGAACTGGTTCTGACCGGCCTATGCGTAGTGAGCACCGGGGTGCCACTCAGCAGTCACCTTCCTGTAAAGCCCTGCCTACCCAGGATACACAAAACTCTGTCTGGGACGGTGCTAGCACCGCCCTCGACAGGAAACCCTTTGTCCAGGCTCCCCTCGCTGGAAGGACTCCCAGCTGCAGGGGGTCAGACTCGTGTCTGTGGTGGCAGCATCCATTTTGTGGAGCTGAGGCTTCAGTTAACTTTAACCGGGGTTCACAGTTACATACATGTCGTGTCCCTCTAGAAGGGTGGAATGCTAACCCCGTCGCCAGAATTGGCGAGGGGTTAGTATTCCAATTCGTATGACACCTTACTCGACATGTTTTGATAAAGCAATACCAAAGATAGCATTTAACCGCGAGGATTATAATGCACTTAAGAGTATATGGTATGCGATATCATGGAACAGCTATTAGGACTTGGTTCCGCAAGCTGCAGACAGGCTCAGCTCATGCCAGAGCACCATCTCACACGATTCCAAGCACTCTGCCTTCAGGATTGTTAAGGCCTGCCATAGGAGTGACTGATAGGAATCTGTGTGTCCATTTTAGGGTTAGATATAGGTATACTATATCTACAGCAAAGGGTGATTACACGACTTTGCCCCAGCTGTCATGCAGCCAGTTGTGTCAAATTTAGGAGGCCAGCCAGGGGTGGCATAATACATGCTTCAGCCCCTGGTAGGCCCTGGGTACACCTATGCCCTGAGTTACAGGGTCTGATAAGGTGGCCCAGTACCAATTGGTAAATGCACCTAGGGTACACGTTGTAATTTAGAGAGAGAACAGCCAGGCTGTGGGTCTGATTGGCAGGCCCACAGCCAGAGAAAGTCGTAAACCAGTGAAACAAAAGCAAAAAATCTGGGTGATCATAGGATTGCAGACCCTACCCTGTAAGCCACAATATTTATCGATTTCATTCTAGCAGCATCTTATTTCATTTTGATTTTTTTTCTTCAGTATACTGCGTTTTTGTCAGACGTTTTTCAGTGTACTTTTTTTCCACAATATTTTAACTGCAAACCAAAAAAGAAGAATTTCAAGCGCTCTCAACACATGGGTCTGTTTATATTTACCACATACCGAATGACCAGTCACATAACCTTACTTCCCAAATATTGTTCGCTAACCCAAATCTATATCCTTATAGAAAACTACTCGATTTCTAAGTGGGTTCACTTGTGTGTTTTTTTCCACCTTGCCCTCGTAGGAGCAAGTGTGAAAAGGGGTGCAAATAATATTAGCATCTGGTGTAGCTCTTGTTAGTGTGGCCAAGAGACCTTGTTAGTGTGTTCTCAGAACCTGTCCTATAGAAAATCACCCCTCCCCCACACACCGAAGCCCTTCTCTCTCTGTCTTATTTATTTTGGATTTTATATAGCGCGGTCCACGTGGCCAGTGTGATGTGTCTCGTGGCGCTAGCGCGAGTAACAGCGGCGCCTTAATAATTATACTCGGGACACAGTGCGTTGGTTATCTCGTGGCTCCGACTAACTTTGTCGGCCACGCCCCTTTATTTTTGTAGTGGGCGCGTGACGACACACGCCCGCGCTATTGTGCCCTCGCAGGCGCGGGTAGACTGCAACGCTACCCTGCGCTGCAGGGCACTACATTCCTTCTAACCTTTATTGAACAAAACATAATCAGACATCATAGAAATACCGAGGATCTGTTACCAGTCTCTGGATGGTCACACCATGAAATCAGCTAGCCGGGAGGATGGTGCCGGATTCTGGTGCAACCAGTATCTGGATTGCTCCCCCCTTGACGATGGCACCGACGGTGTCATTCTCGGCGGGGTCCCACTTTCTGGAGATCTTACCGGAGAGCTCGGCAGGCTCTCCCTTGGTGTCGCAGGCATTAGCTGAGTGTCTGAGTTCTCATCTTCGGTGGGGTATTACCCTCGCTGTTCTAGACCGTTTTCATCTGTCGATTGGCTGGGCCTGGTCATCGGGCAATTTGGCTCCTGCCGATCTGGTTCATGTCGATCTGGTGTTCCGGGGTGTACTTTCTTGAAGAATGAGATGTTGCGGGTGACAACTTCAGTTCCCCTCTGGGCTGTCATCATGGTGCCAGTTCGACGGAGGACGGTCCAGGGTCTGTGCTCAAACGGGAGTCGGAATTTGCTCCCGGGATATCTGTCCTTGATGTACACGCTGTCTCTTACGTGAATATCAGATTCCTTAGCTCGTCTCTTAGCGCTGGCCTGGTCATTGGAGTAGGTCCGGTTAGCCAGGGTTTTCCTCGCGTCAACTGGAGCTGGGACCCTGTCTGGGTGGTTCGGGATAGTGTCTTTCACCACTCGGCCCATGGTCGCCGGCCCGGGGGCTGCCTCGGTTGTGAAGTGAGGCGTCAGCCGGTATTCCATCACGAAACTGTAGATGGCCTTCTCCACAGGTGATCCGTCAGCATGCGCAATGCGTATTGTTTTGTTGAGCGTGCGCATAAATCTCTCCACTTCCCCATTTGCTTGGGGCCAGCGTGGAGTCACTTTCCTGTGATGAATTCCCCAACTCTTCAGGTAGTCCGCAAACCCTTGTCCCTGGAAGGGTGGGCCGTTGTCTATTTTGACCACTTCAAATAGTCCGTGTGTGGCAATAGTTTTCTCGAACTTGGTGAAGACATCTATGCCGGTCTGACTTCCCACAATTTCCACCTCTGGATACTTTGTGAAATCGTCGATGATCACTAGTGCATAGCGCCCATCGGGAAGGTGTCCAAAATCTGCATTCACGCACTCCCACGGCCTTTGGGGATTATCTTCCGTGATGACCGGGTGTGGGCGATCTGGTTGCCCTGCCGCTTGACACCAGGTGCAGGTTCTGACTGTCTGCTCTACCATTGTGTCCATCCCTGGGAACCACACCTTGGCTCTCAATCGGCTCTTGGTTTTCACCATGCCTTTGTGACCCTGATGTGCCAGGTCTACGGCTTGCTGGTCCAGGCTAGAGGGCATCACAAGTCGGGATCCTCGTAGGAGGCAGCCTCGACTGTCAATAGACAGTTCATCTTTAACCCGCATCATTGATTCTAGTACCGCTTTGGCTTGCAGTGTCCGCCTATTCAGGGTGGCTTGAACAGGGCGCCAGTCATTGGATTGGATGGCATCGGCGGACAGTCGTAAGCATTTGTCTCCCTGGGTGGCTTCAACTATGGCTTCAAGACTCATAGGCAGAGGCCGGGCCTTTTCCAGCACGAGCCGGACATATTCTTCGGTATCTTCTGCATCCTCTCTTTCCACTTGGGTGGCCGCTCGGGGGTGTTTCGAGAGGTAGTCAGCTGTATTCGATGAGCCTGATTTCTACTCTACTCGATAGTCATATCCTTGCATCTGGATTATTTACTTCTCGATCCTTGTTGGGGGTTTGGACACCAAACCTTGAAACAAAGGGATGAGCGGTTTGTGGTCCGTGGACACAGTGAAAGGATGTCCATACACATAGACATGAAAGTGCCGGCAGGCCCTGTGGATGGCGATTGCCTCTCGCTCTATTTGCGAATATCTCTGTTCTGTGTCCGTTAAAGAACGGCTGGCATACGCTATTGGTGCCCATTTCCCATTGCTTTGTAGTTGGGTGAGGACTGCCCCTAGTCCATAGGGGCTGGCGTCCACTGCAACGTTGGTGGATCTGGTCGGGTCAAAGTAGGATAAGGTCGTGTCCGCCGACAGGGCTGATTTCGTGACTTTGAAGGCTTGTTCTTGCTCCGGGCCCCACTGCCATGTGGTGGTGGACTTCGTCAGTTTCCTGAGGGGTTTGGGGAGGTTGGAGAGGTTGGGGATGAAGTGTCCGCAAAAGATCACCATGCCCAGGAAGCTTCTTATTTCCGAGATGTTGGACGGGGCCGGGGCTTCTTGGACGTCCCTCACCTTGTCGGGATCTGGGGCTATTCCTTGGTCCGAGAAGGTGTATCCAAAAAAACTGATTTTGTTTCTCAATAACTGACACTTCTCGCGGTGTAGGGTCAAACCGGATTCCTTGATCCATTGAAGGACTCCTCTCAGCCTCTGATGGTGCTCTTCTATCGATGATGCGTAGATGAGCAGATCATCGCTCACATTTAGAACTCCTGGGAGCCAGCTGAGGACTTCACGGATGGTGTTTTGAAACACCTCAGCGGCACTCGAGATCCCAAAGTTGAGGTGTCGGTATCTCCTGAGGCCTACATGCGTGGAGAAGGTGGTTATGTACTGAGAGTCCCTGTGTAGTGGTAGTTGGTGATAACCGGACCGGAGGTCCATCTTTGAGAACCATCTTGCGCCATTTAATTCTCCCAGAATGTCATCGATTGATGTGGTAAGGTGTCGTTCCCTCTTCACCACTGCATTTGGGAGGCGCATGTCCACGCAGATGTCCCGGCTGTTTCGGTTTCGGGTCACTACGATCGGGGACACCAACGGGGTGGGCCCACTGACCTTTTCGATAATGCCTTGTTTCTCCAATGCCTCCAGTTCTTCTTCGACTTTCTTCCTCAGGTGGAACGCAATGCGTCTATGTCTCAGTGCCACTCGTTGGACCGACGGATCGATATGGAGGGAGACTTCCTTCCCTTTCAGGCATCCGATGCCTTTGAAGACGTCTCCAAACTCCTCTATGATGACTTGTAGTTCATCTTCCAGTACTGCCATTGCGAACGATATGAATCTCAGCTCTTCCGCTGACTGTCCACTTATTAGCATGCCGCTGACTTCCTTGGTAACGTACACGGTGGTGGGGACTTTAAGGCCTTGGTGTTGCAGCTCAGTTTTGAAACATCCTATAAGTGGAATAGGTGTCTTCTGGCCATTTGAAATTAAATGAAATGAAAAGACGATTTGTAAAGCGCAGTGGCTACCCTAAGGCGTCCCAGCGCTGCAAGAGGACATGCCTGAGACAGCGCCGCAGAAGATCACTCAGGTTTGTTAAAAAGCCAGGTTTTCAGGAGTTTTCGGAACGTCAATAGGTTAGGCTCCGATATGAGTGTGAGGGGGAGGGTGTTCCAAAGCTTGGCTACATTGTAAGAGAGTGAGCGGCCTCCGCATCTGGCTTTCTTAAATCGGGGTATTGTGGTGAGGTAGGAGGATCCTGATCTGAGATGTCTTTTAGGGTGGTAAGCGGTTATAAGGGGGCGGTTGATGATGGTACCGGTTCCCCAGTAAGACCTGTGGGCAATGCACATAACCTTGAATTCAATCCTTGCCTTTACTGGGAGCCAGTGGGGGTCTTTTAATCGGGTTTTAACTGAGACTCAGTGGGGGATTTGAAGGATCGTCCTGGCTGCACAGTTTTGGATTATTTGTAGTTTGTTCAAGGTGGACTGAGGAGCCCTGAGGTATAGAGCGTTTCCACAGTCCAAACGGGATAGGATTAGGCCTTGTACCATAATCCGTCTGGCATGAAAGGGAAGAAAAGGGAGGATTTTGCGCAGCAATCTTAGGACGCCCAAACAGATGGTGGATAGTTTGGCCGCCTGATGATTGAAGTGAAGAGACTTGTCGAGCCATATGCCGAGGCTTTTGATAGAATCTTTGGGCGGAGGGGGAGGACCCAGACAGGGGGGCCAAATTGGATCTATGGTCCTGTCAATGATGTTTCCAAGGAGCATAAGCTCCGTTTTTCCCTGTTTAATTTTAGGCAGGAGGAAGTCATCCATGTGGTGACTGCTTCCAGACATTTGTACAGGCCGTGGTGTGAGTTAAGGGGGGATCTAGGGCCACCACTAGCTGGGTGTCGTCCGCGTATGTGACAATTTTTACTCCGAAGGGGTGGACGACCTCAGCCAGTGGGCTCATGTAAACATTAAAAAGGGTGGGGCTTAGGGAGGAGCCCTGTGGCACCCCACAGTTCAGAGGTTTGCTGGGGGAGGTGTAGTCTTTTTCAAATACCTGGACGGAGCGGTCAGAGAGAAAGGACTTGAGCCAGGTAATTGCCGTTCCAGAGATACCCATCCCGCTGAGTCCGTGGAGTAAGATGGTATGCTTTACAGTGTCGAAGGCGGCACTTAGGTCAAGGAGAATGATGGCTGTCAAGCCTCCATTGTCCAAGTTCCTTCTCGCCTCCACCGTCACTGCCACCAGGGCCGTTTCTGTCCCATGGAGGGGACGAAAGCCTATCTGGGATGGGTCTAATCTAGAGTTTGACTCCAGGAAATTTGTCAGTACTGCGTTGACATGTTTTTACAGGAGTTTACTGAGCCAGGGTAGTAGGGAGATGGGTCGGTAGTTGGAGGGATTGTTCTGATCTAGGTTTGATTTTTTCTAGAAGGGCTTTGACCATAGCTTGCTTCCAAGGGGGAGGGACGGTGCCAGTGTAAAGGGAGGTATTGAGTAGGTCCAAAATGGTGGGTGAGATATGATGGGAGATTGGGAGAAGGATGCTCGGGGTGCAGGGTCTTTTGGTGAGCCCGATTTCACCTGATGCATAATTGCCTCTAAGTTGGTGAGGTCGAGGGGGGGGAAAGTGCTCGAGAGCAACTGAGGGAGATGGCGCAGGTTTAGGTGAGTTACTGGTCATATGCGAATACTCTGATCCTTGCTTCGCGAAGGGGGGGCCGATTACTAAGCTGGTTGTACACGTTGGCCGCCATCAGCTCAATGGATGCTCCTGTGTCGATAGTATCTCTGGTGGATTTTGATTCGGCATTTTGGCAGACGTTGCTTCTTCCGCCGTGGCTGATCAATCGCAAACACATAGTGGACTGGGTAGTCACTTGTGTCGTCGTCCATGTCTTCGCTGTCTCGTTCCTCCACAACTGCTTGAGCAGCTTCCTTTTTGGCTTCGTAGACCGGCATACCGCTGCATAGTGGTTCATCCACCCAGACGCACTGCACCTCTTTCCTTTCGCCGGGCAGTCCTGCATGCGGTGGGGCAGTCCTCCACAGTACCCACACTCCTTTCGCTTATCCTGCAGTTTCTTGCCAGCATTTTGGCGCGCTTTTGGTCTCACCACATTTACTTTCTCCGCCATATTGACTTGCTCCATTTTGATGGGTCGGTGAAGGACTGCTTCCATATGGGAGGTTCTGGCCTGCGATAGTTCTTTGAAGCGGCCCAGGGTGAGGATGTCTGCTAGTGGCTTGCCGCCCTCCTGAAGGATGGTGACTCTGAGTTTGGATGAATAGCACCCTTGGATTATCTGCCCTCGTATTTCTTCCTGTTCATCACGGAATCCGCACGTGCTGGCCAACTCTTTCAACCGTCTGTGGAAGGCATCCAACGACTCCTCTGCTTCCTGCTTGGCCTGGAGAAAAATGAACCTCTCATAGTCTCTGTTCGCCATAGGTTCAAAGTGCGCATTTAAGGCGTTGAGGAGGGTGTGGTACGTCTTTGGCGTAGCTTCCACTATCGTTTTGTAGATACGGTGGATATCTTTGCCTCCTAGGTGAAGAAGTTGTGCTCTGCGCATCTCACGGGCCGTGCCCGCCCCTTCGAAGTAGATCTGGAGATGATCAGTCCAGTCTATCCATCGCGGAGCAAGGGACAACGGGGCCCCATCCACAACAAAAGGTTCGATGGCGGGGATTGACACCATCTTGGCGCAATGCGTGGCACTCCTCCCGGCACGTGCATTGCTGACCTCCTGGGCGCACTAGTAGCTGCCTGGCCGAGGGTGGATACGACATTGCCGGAGTCTTCTCCTGTGGCCGGCCTTCCTTCACTCTCACCACGATGGCTGTCTCTTACTCCACCCTGATGACTGCCTACCATTCACTCAGCCCTTTCCTTGGAGGCGGGCTTATGTGGCACCCGAGTGTAGGCCAGCTCCTGGGTGTAGTATGGCCCTTCCCTCCTGCAAAGTATGAGCCGGGGTCCCAGGGGATACTTCAGCAGCAGCACCCAGATCCAGGAGTACCTCGCAGGTGACCAGGAGGCCGGCATGAAGTCTATGGGCCCAGAGCACTCGGGCTCACAAGGTGGAGGAAGCACCAGGATGATGGAGGGATACCAAGCACAGCATGAGGTCTGTTAGCCCCTCGTCGCCAGTGTAATGTGTCTCGTAGCGCTAGCGCGATTAACAGCGGTGCTGCCGTAATAATTATACTCGGGACACAGTGCGTTGGTTATCTCGTGGCTCCGACTAACTTCGTCGGCCATGCCCCTTTATTTTTGTAGCGTGCGCGTGACGACACATGCCCACGCTAACGTGCCCTCGCAGGCGCGGGTAGACTGCAGCGCTACCCTGCGCCGCAGGACACTACAGCCAGTGCGGTTTACGCTGGTGAAGCAGAGCACAGTGAGCCATGTGCGAGCACAATGTGTGGAGTACAAAATACAGAAACAACGAGGGTGTAATTTCAAATGCAGATCACAAAATTATACCTGCACCGCTGGTTGCCTCCATCAGACTGTTGAGCCGCTAACAGGGCAAAATGTATCTTTGGTTGCCGAACATCCTTGAGTGAGACGGTTCTCAGGAGACAGTCTTGTTTTCACTGACAGGTGACATCCCAATATAAAGAATAAGAATTCTCCATATTCAGTTTTTACATTGCTTTTTGGGTTAATAAAAATAAAACTTCTGATGACAAAAAAAAACGCGACGCAGTGGTGTGAGACAATATGTCACATTCGGATTTATGGCAGTGAGAAACAGCAAACTTGCAGTGAGGCGCTATATAAAGAAAGCAAAATATTGTTGTTTTGGGGGGATCTCGGCAAGGGATGGGCAGGAGGAAGATGATGTGTTGTGAGGTGACAGTCCCACTGTTTAACGAGGTTAGGAACCGCAGAAATGAGGTTTGAAATGCTATATAGAGATACAGTTTATATTATTATGTTTGGGGGTTCTGGACAAGGTGTGTAGGAAGTGACAGGAAGCTGCGCTGTGATGTCCTATTATTCACAGCACTTAGAAACCACACCAGTGCAGTTGAAGCGCTATGTAAAATAGGTTTATATTGCTGAGGGCTCTCGTATGGTTGACCTGTGGGCACCGAAAGGAGGGTTCCCTGGAATGTGCTATTTTTTACAGCGGTTAGAAACCAGAGAAGTGCGGTTGAAGCGCTACGTAAAAACAGGATGTTGTTCTCATTGCTGAGAGGAGGCTGGCTGAGAGCTGACGGGCCGAATCGAGTGGTTCCCAGCTCTTGTGCTGCCGCTGTCTCTCCCGCGACTAGTGCTGCTTGTTCAGCTCTAGGCGCACAGTGAGGCTCGTGCAAGGGAAGGAAATGAGAGTTTCTCTCTGGAGCCACGAGGAACTCATAACAAGTACTGGTTAAGAGGGCTATTGTACTTGTATGACAGGACCAGCGCTTCCAGGGGGCTGCAGCGTGAGAGAGAAGTGGAGGGAGTTGTGTGTGCGGGCGCGTGCAAAGCGCTTTTAATTGTCCAATGGCAGGAACTGGTCGGGAGTGGTGGAGCGAGGCGCACTCTTGTGCCCGTAATCGCAAGTGGGGGGCCAAGCTAGGAGCACTGTTAGGCAGGAACTGGTCGGGGAGGGGTGGAGCGAGGTGCACTCTTGTGCGCCTAATCGCAAGCGGGTGGCCAAGCTAGCAGCACTTTTAGGCAGGAAATGGTCGGGTAGGGGTGGAGCGAGGTACGCTCTTGTGTGCGTAATCGCAAGCTGGTGGCCAAGCTAGCAGCACTTTTAAAAGCCGCTTATAAAATGTATCGCAGAGCAGCGCATGCATACGCTGACTCAGCGAGACCTAAAAAGGGGGATGGGCTAACCATAATTCATGGGGAACAGTTTTCAGTTTTCGCCGGGGCTTTAGAAGAAATTTCTAACTGTGAAACACTTGCGTTTACAATTCTGCTTACTCATCATTATGCATTTCACCCCTTGGCCGTGGCGGTAATTCCGCCGCGGCGCAGGGGGGGAGAGGGGGCCGCGCAGCGCTGCCATGCTCGTGACGGAACCACTCCATCACGAGCCACGGGCGCGCTGTGCTTGTGATGGAGAGGTTCCGTCACGGCCCCTGCCGCTCATTAGAAAGGCCGCGCAGGCGCGGAATTCCTGCAGCGTGGGCGGGGCGGCCATGCCGTGACGGAACCACTCCGTCACCAGCACAGCGCGTCCGTGGCTCGTGACGGAGTGGTTCCGTCATGAGCACGGAAGGGGTTAATGGAGTACTTGTCTATAGACCGCCTGGTCCCAGAGCTAACTTCTTGGACAATAATAGTAAGCTTCTCGATGCTAAGATCGATTCCCTGGATTTCACCATCCTAGGGGATTTTAACTTTCATCTCGAGATTTCCACAGATGGTAACACAGCCCTTCTTTTCGACTTTATGTATAGCGGAAGACTGGTTCAACTTATAAACAGTCCTACGCATATTGCAATTCACACTTTAGATGACATTTTTTCCAATAATCCACATCTTTCGGTGAAATCCATCCTGCCATTGGTTTGGTCTGACCATCGTGCAATTATGTTCTCTTTAAATATTGAATGTGTGTTTTATCAGCAGGCTCTCTAAACACCTCAAATTAAGAGTAACGTTAGTAGAACATGGCAGAAAAATGACACCAGATGCTTTTAGGCAACAGCTGGTCGAATCCAAGCTGGAATCTAATCAGGACCTGGAGTCGGCCATCTTAGACTTTCACAACTGGATTCTCACTAGTCTTAACAGGCTGCCCACCTTCCAAGGTCACTAAGAGCAGTAGATCCTCATGGACTGAGCCGTGGTTTGATGACACCCGAAGACGTCTGAAACAAGAGTGTCGCGAGTGGGAAAGAAAATTGCAAGTCCAGTACGATCCTGCTGACAAAACGGCTTACAGATAGGCCCTCCAGAGCCATAAAATTGCTATTTTTTATGCAAAAGTTAACTACTTTACAGCTAAAATGTAGACTTCTGTAAATGTTCCCAAAGAACTTTCTAAAACAGTATGCAAATTAAGTAGACTACCTCAACATGTTACTGTTGACATAAATCAATACTTCTGTGAAATACTGGCGATCTTTTCCTTGACTAAGGTCGAATTGGTCTTTAACTCTTTGGCTACTTGCTACCCTATGGGCGTCAACATCAAGTTATAATTCCACCCATCCTGACGTAGTAAATCTTTCTTCTCTCCCCCTTTTGGGGGATTTCCACACTAGAAACGATCCTATTTACTCTCCAGGAGCAGCTACTTTAGCCATTCACTCTTCTAAAGCCCTGCCTAGTCTCAATGAGTTTAGCTATTTGGAGGCAGACTCAATACAGACCCTGTTATATCAGGCCAAGTCCGGTTCACCAGTCGACCCTTGTCCACCTAGAGTTCCTTATTCAGTATCAGGGACTGTTGCTAACTATCTTAAGGATGTCTTTAATAATATGGCTGAGATACCCGCCACCCCCTCTCAACACAATCATCCCCAAGAATTGGGAAACCGGAAACAGTTCTTGAACTTTTGGAAGGCGGGAAGGGAGTTACCCTTCCCGGCCGTATTTATTAAAATATGAAACAAAAATAAAACATTAAAATAACAGTTTCATATTATGTACAATTTCATTTCCACATTACGATGTTTGGCTAACCTTAACAGATCTCTAATACAAAGGTTCTCCTAGCCGAACTAACATCCTACAAAACATTTGACTTGAAATTGTACATCCTAACGTTAAGGGCCAACGGCAAGGTCGTAACCGGTGTCAGATCCCTAACCCAGAAATGCCCCCCTCACTTGTGAGAGGAGCGACCGCACAGAGGCGTACCTCAAGTGCATCTACCAATTTCCCTTTGTACTTGACGGGGGCCCCAATAAACTCGACGCCATTTAACGGTCGTTCGGGGACTCGTGTGAGGTGTCTAAAAGGTAGCGTAAACCCCCTCCCGCACCCCACACAACTTACCCATCTGCCGTCGCAGATGTCCTGGCCCCGGGAAATTCCCCAGGAGGGGCCGTAGCCCCTCCTATCCAGGAAGGGGCCTTGACCACCTTTCCTTTCCTTCCGGCGGCCTCTCCTTAGACAGGACCGCCTCCCCGTTGAGGGGCCAATTGGCCACCTCCCCCGAGCGCTCCCATCCGTAATGGGTGACGCCCCCTCATAGGGATCTTCGAATTACTGCTCACCGATCATGACCTTACCGCCCGACCAAAATAAATACGACAGTTCTACCTAAGTTACTAAGATTACAAAGCAAACATCACTTATTACCAAGCGTAAACACTGATCAATCCAAATTACTTTATTTGCAAAACATACTAGAAATAACCAATCTTTATTGCATCTTAAGAAATTTCACGACAATCATCACAACCTGTAAGAAAACAGAGAAAACAAAAAAAAAAGATACTATGTCAACTGCATTCACCACGAATCGCTGTCCTCAGGGGCTGGTGGGTGGGTCAAAATTGGCTCTTCGTTCCGTCTCGAGCTCACGTGCAGCGGGGAGGTGCAGCTTCAGAGCACAGGAACAAGAGGATGCTTTCTTGGCTTCCGCTCCTTTTATCCGTCTTCAGGGCGGGCGTAAACCCGCCCCCGCCTGCCTCCGAGGGCGTGGCCGGCCGCGTCGGTGTCTAGGCCAGCCCACTCTAGGGCGGGAAAAGGCGCGCCCCGGCTACGCCACTTCGGGCATACCAGCCGAGACTCGCCTCCCGCCCAAGATGGCTTCCCGGGGGGATCGTGGTACTCCACCATACGTTCGGGGGGACCGAATGGTCGCCCCTTTCCATATGGCTGAGATACCCGCCACCCCCTCTCAACACAATCATCCCCAAGAATTGGGAAACCGGAAACAGTTCTTGAACTTTTGGAAGGCGGGAAGGGAGTTACCCTTCCCGGCCGTATTTATTAAAATATGAAACAAAAATAAAACATTAAAATAACAGTTTCATATTATGTACAATTTCATTTCCACATTACGATGTTTGGCTAACCTTAACAGATCTCTAATACAAAGGTTCTCCTAGCCGAACTAACATCCTACAAAACATTTGACTTGAAATTGTACATCCTAACGTTAAGGGCCAACGGCAAGGTCGTAACCGGTGTCAGATCCCTAACCCAGAAATGCCCCCCTCACTTGTGAGAGGAGCGACCGCACAGAGGCGTACCTCAAGTGCATCTACCAATTTCCCTTTGTACTTGACGGGGGCCCCAATAAACTCGACGCCATTTAACGGTCGTTCGAGGACTCGTGTGAGGTGTCTAAAAGGTAGCGTAAACCCCCTCCCGCACCCCACACAACTTACCCATCTGCCGTCGCAGATGTCCTGGCCCCGGGAAGGGGCCTTGACCACCTTTCCTTTCCTTCCGGCGGCCTCTCCTTAGACAGGACCGCCTCCCCGTTGAGGGGCCAATTGGCCACCTCCCCCGAGCGCTCCCATCCGTAATGGGTGACGCCCCCTCATAGGGATCTTCGAATTACTGCTCACCGATCATGACCTTACCGCCACAGGCCGGATAGTTGACCGGCTATCCGGACCCCCCACAAAACACTCCTACCTAAAGGTCATGCTGTAACTCCTTAACCATGCTATGAAGTCTCCTATGAGTATTTCGTTCCCCCCCGTGACAAATGAACACCGTCCCCCAAATACATACTGTCCCCTTTAATACAACCATGCGAAACAGAATGCAGTGTACTTGAACGAAACAATCTACTCACTTTGTTATTAATTTTCCTTACTGAATGATTCAGAGCAGTAACAGAAATAGCCCCCCGCCACACTTTTCGTGGGATCATATGGGACCATGCAATTGTGCACCCTGGAACTCTTCTTGCCAACCAACTTACGGTGGAAAGCATCGCCTCAAGAAGTAGTCGTCTACCAGTGGCCACCAAATCGTTGCCCCCAAGATGGACTATGATTATAGACGGCGGTGACCTTGTCCGCCCTAACAAACCCTCAAAAAATGATTGAAACTGGTCAATACAGAGCCCGCCCTTTCCGTAGAAGGACACACTGTACCCGTATTCCCCAGCCACGTGAATCATGTCACCTGCTTTGAATACGTCCGCGGCACGCCTCACGTATGAGTGGCCCACGACCCACACCTCCTTTTTCACAGCCGGTGATGTCTGACCGCTGGTCCCCAGGTGTTGGGTCGACTGCACAGTCCGCCCCGCCTCGTAGGCTTGCGCAACTGAAAACCAAACAAAAACAAGAAGCGTGAGTACATCATTACAGCTTCACAACATGTGCAACCGCACATACCTCTTATAACAGTGCGAGGACCAACGCCCCACACGTTTTATTTGTTCAACACTCAGACCCCTGGCTGTAGCCTCTGTAGCAGCCCCTATCCGGAAGGAATGGGTCCCAAAATCGCCGGGGTTCAAGCCCGCGGCCGAAATCGACATCGCTAGCACCCGCTGGAACTGAAACCTCGTCAGTGGGGTGGCGTCAGTGTGTCTCAACAAGGTCCCCCCCCATGATGCCACCCTTTGCGCTAAAAATTCCTCTACGCAAACCACAGGGCACATGGAAGACCCGGGAATCCTTTGTATGATTATGCAGTCCCCCATCGCACCCTGATCGGTTTTGGACCTGACAAACGAGACAGTCATCGTCTCCCCCTTGACTTGAATGTTCTCTTGGCACAGTCCCCCCATCGCATCCTGCTTGTTCTTCGCCACCAGTTCGCTTACCCGCATAGCCCCATAGAATGCTAGCGCAAAAGCGGCTCGGAATAACACTGTTTCATACTGGGATGAACACGTTGCAGGGAGTACGGAAAATAACAGGGCCAACCTATCTAGACCTATCGGGTGTCTCTCATCTACTCTGCGACCCTCAAGGCGTTGCCACCCACGTAGCGCTTTTTGCACAACGAAAGACGCTGTCGGGTCCTGCATCCCATGAGCCCTTGCCATAAAGGAAATGGCGGCCCGATGCCTCTGGGCCGCTGCTACTGATTTGCCTGCCTGATGTAAAGACAGCAGAAATTTCACTACAAACTCTTCCTGACCCCAAAGCTCCCCCCCAGCAGTACCCAAAAAAGGCCCAATAGGAACGGAACGCCCCTTCATATGCCTTCCTCGTCCTGGGTGCTAAACTCTCTCCCACGAGGTTTTGTAGTTCGGGGCACCGAGAGACCAGAGAGCTTCGGGAAAGGGTGCCGCCACCGGGTCCGCTGTGGGCAGAAAACCCCAGAAGGCCTGCATACAGAAACGAGAAAGCGCATCAGCCGCTTGGTTCATCACCCCCGGCACGTGTCGTGCCCTAAACAGTACATTCAGTTGCATGCATAACAACACAATTTCCTTGAGCAGTCTCAGAATCAATTTGCATCGTGCTGCCTGATTATTGATACACTCAACCACGGTCATGTTATCAGACCAGAACACCACAGAGTGATCCCTAAACCCTTCAGGCCATGTTTTCAAAGCCACCAGAATAGGGAACAGTTCGAGAAAAGCAATGTTACTCGTCAACCCGCACTCATGCCACCATGACGGCCATTTTTGAGCCGACCATTGTGTACCCAATATGGCGCCAAAACCCATACTCCCCGCCGAATCTGTCCAAAGCCCCAACTCCTCGGAGGACACCGCTGGTTTGTTCCAGACAATTCGACCATTGAAATCCGCCAGAAATGCCAACCAAATGCGCATGTCCTGGCGAACCTCTGCCGAGAGTCTCGTGCGGTGATGTCCTTCCTTCAAGCCGACCATGGATTGTGCAATCGAGCGGGAAAAGGGGCGCGCCATCGGTATCACTCTTAGGGAAAAATTCAACTGACCCACCACCTGTTGCAATTGATGCAGGTTTACTTTCGTTGCACGAATACATGCCTCAAGGGATAACCTGAATTTTAACACTTTTTCTTTGGGTAATCGAAAACAACCTTCCACCGAGTCGAGCTCGATCCCCAGAAACTCGATCAAGGTCGAGGGACCCACAGTCTTACCTGGCGCCAATGGCACACCGAATTGATTCATTAAGACACAAAATTCATGTAAAGCCTGTCCACACTCAGGATCCCCGGCTGCCCCCAAAAACAGAAAGTCATCGAGATAGTGCATAACATGTTGAAAACCTGTCTTCCTTGTGAATACCCACTGCAGAAAACAACTGAACTTCTCGAAATAGGCACATGAAATCGAGCACCCCATTGGCATACATCTATCCATGTAATAGCGACCCTGAAACATGAAACCAAGAAGACGCTGATCGTCTGGGTGTACCGGGAGCAACCGGAACGCTGACTCGATGTCTGATTTCGCCATCAGCGCCCCGGGCCCCAGGCGATTCAACATGGCTACGGCCTCATCGAAAGATGCATACCGCACTGAACACACTTCCGGGTCTATCGCGTCATTCACGGAAAGACCACGTGGGGCTGACAAGTTATGTATCAGCCGAAACTCACCCGGGTCCTTCTTGGGGACCACCCCTAGAGGGGAACAAACAAAGTTAACAACCAGTGGCAAATCGAATGGACCGGCAACACGACCTCGAGTCACCTCCTTCCCAATCTTTACCTGTACCACCGCCGCGTGCTGCAAGACCGACAGTTGATTCTTACAGTTTGCTACACCCTGAAAATCCCCCACTGGGATGCGGAAACCATATGAGAACCCGTTTCGCAACACCCCAGCGGAAGCATGATCCGGGTATTCGTTGAGCCAAGGAATCATTGCCATGGTATCAATCGGGGTAGGTAAAGGCGCCCCTCGGACTATATCAGACCTGTTTGGCGCCTCCCTTACCACCGTTATCACCCGTTTTGGCTCTGCACAAGGACTCAGGATGGGATGGCTGCCCACACCCCCCACACTCATGTCTGAATTTGCATGACCCATGGGGCCTCGTACATCTCCCTCTGTTAAAATTCCAACAGATCCCCCTTTTCCCTGTGTTGCCACTCGGTTTCGAGTGGTACTCATTACCTGCACCCGTCCGAAAGGGCGTCCCAGAGTTCTGGCGGGAAGATTCTCCTCCGTTACTTCCCACCAATGGTACCTTCAACATTCCTGTACTCTCCATTTTTTGCCATGACACGGAGTCGTAACAATCCCAAGTCAACAATGGGTTGTGTTCCTTAGCTTTTCTAAAAAGATTGTCATAGCAGAACCACTGATTGCCCCCATATGCCACAGAATACTCCATAATACGCGACTGATAAATGGGTAACTCGGTCAGCAACTCGGGCCTGCGCTCGCCCATGATGGAGGTAAATATGCCCCACGCTCTGCCCCAAGTACCAATGTTCTCGTCAACCTTAAAGGCGGCCATTTTAGCGCGCCAAACACTCGGGTGCATGAGCTCCTTTTGGCTCTTCACATGCTCTATCTCGTAATGGTCGGTAAGCAATGAAAACATGTTTACATACTTATCCGCCCAAATCAATTCCTTAATTTCTAGCGGGACATGCTGGGCAATCTTCTCCCTTCGAGAAGGTACAGACCCCTCCCCCGCAATCGGCAATGGCCGCTTACCTGAAGTAGACCCCGTGTTTGTCGCCGAACTTGGGCCTGCTGTACTTCCCGTAGCCGGAACCTGTGGGGGAACAGAAGATGTTGCCTTCGCAGCCTCCCTAGATTCCCGCGGTTGCCTCATTACTGCCCGGGCGTCGTCAGTCGAGGCGCCCTCGCTATCTTTTCCCAACCACGCTGCCAATTGTGCCGCTAACTCGGGGGGCATATCCTCCCTGTTCACGGGGGTGACTACCACAGGAATTGGATTCCCCTCTTTCGGCACCGGGATTGGCTCCTCACGTGGGGTATCGGGAACCGGGGTGTCTCCCCCAAGTGCTCCCCTTCTGGGCCTCTTGCTTTTTCCACCGGGGACTGCTCCCTGCAAAGGCCGTTTCGTTCCTCCCGGCCCGTCCTTAGCCTCCACCTTTTCCTTCAGATCAGCTATCTCCTTCATGAGCATGCGGAGCATCTGCTCGGTACCGACCCGCTTTCCGACTTTCTTGGGCATTCTCAGACGGGATATCTGTAAGACAAAAGAAAGATTACAACGCTCAAAATTGGCTCTTCGTTCCGTCTCGAGCTCACGTGCAGCGGGGAGGTGCAGCTTCAGAGCACAGGAACAAGAGGATGCTTTCTTGGCTTCCGCTCCTTTTATCCGTCTTCAGGGCGGGCGTAAACCCGCCCCCGCCTGCCTCCGAGGGCGTGGCCGGCCGCGTCGGTGTCTAGGCCAGCCCACTCTAGGGCGGGAAAAGGCGCGCCCCGGCTACGCCACTTCGGGCATACCAGCCGAGACTCGCCTCCCGCCCAAGATGGCTTCCCGGGGGGATCGTGGTACTCCACCATACGTTCGGGGGACCGAATGGTCGCCCCTTTCCAGATGATCTGTGAAGGATTGTTAGAAAGTGCCATATTTCTTGCATGGTATGCCCCCACTTTTTGCTGAATTGCTGATGTACTTTGACTGAGTGTGCCCTGGACTCCGGCCTATCAGGTGCCCAGGGCCTGTATTCCTTCCCTAAAACTGTATTGAAACCTAAACCCAATTGACATCTCTAGCCACATGTCAGCCCCTGGTAAATGGTACACAAGGTACCCAGGGCACTGTGACCAGAGAAGGCCCCTAAGGGCTGCAGCACTTATTGTGCCACCCTTAGAGGCTCTGAACCCTGACACCAACACACTGCCTTTGCAGGCTGAGTGTCTTGGTGCAGAACAAAAAAATATTCGATATGGCACACATCCCTGTGTGCCATCCGCTCTCGTGGGCCTGCAACAATGTACATCCTTGGACGAGGTGCTATGCCTCCTCCCCCAGGATGGGCAGGGGAAGCTTCAAAGGCATTCCACCTTTGTGAGCTTCTCCAGGCCACTTGCTGTACTCAGCAACTGGCCCCCACTGGTTCTGACCCCCACTCTGGCGAAAGGACAGGCGGGAAAACCAAAGTGAGGAAAGGGGGTGTGCCAGCCTCTGCCAACCCCACCCCTCAGGTGGGGGAGGCGAGGTGAAGCAGAACTCCGGGCTCTCGCCATCTTGAGGATAGAGAGCCCTACCCAATCAGAGACAGGCTCCTGCCACCCTCCCACTGGAGAGTGGTAGGATAGGGGGTGTATTCACCCCAGGGAAAGGACCCATTGGTCCCTGACCTTGCCCTTCCTGTAACACCCCAACATTTAGTATTTAGGGGCACCCTGACCCTTCCTTCCTCAGATCCTGATTCCAAAACTACAAAGAAGAAAGAAAACCTACCGTGCAGCTGCTCACAAGAGGATGACACCAACTGACTTGGCGCCAGCCCAACCGGCCTGTCGACCCTCGAACCTGCTCCTGCTAAACCCCGGCGTCTCCTGTGGTCAGCAACCTCAAAAACCCCAGAGGACCTGACTGCCTTGCTCATCCAAAGACTGGCACTCCAACGAGAAGGGGTTCTGCTCAAAGATCTACAACCCCTGGTACCAGCCAGGATCGGTGAATCCAGCACCCTCTGCACCAGCCAAGCCAGGCCGGTGCCTAAGTGGACAAAGACCACGAGAATGTCCCCACGGTGACTGTGACCAAGAATCCAGCACTCAAGAACCCTCCTCGATGCTCCTGACGATGCCTGTAGCCTCACAACCAGGGACCTCTCCAACTGCGACCAGCAGAGGGTAAGATTTCCCGACACCAAAAGACACCCCTGCACCAGGCGACTCACAGACCCCTGTGCCCAACTCCTGAGTTTGTACCTAATCTACAGCTTCCCAACTTACCTCTTGAAGTGGTGGTCGTACCTGAAGAATCTCCGTCCCCGAGATTGCAGCCTTTGTTCGTCTTGCAGCTTTACCATTGAAATACATTGGGCGCCCTACTGCCCAAAAGCACCCTGCACCCAGCTGCCCGAGTGCCACTGGAAGTGCAGCAACTGTCCTAGTCTACTTCCCCACTTGCCCTGAGTAAGTGACCAGGAGCCCAGCTCCCACAGCCGTGTGGCCTGCCTACTAGCAGCCACCAACCAAAGGCACCCTACCCGCCATATGCTAACATTAGGCCTACTCTCTCTGCACCCGGCTACCCCTGTGCCCCTGAGGGTGTAACAACAGTACCTACCTGAACCTGGAAGACCTCTGAGTCTAACCCCAGAACCTTAACTCTGCCATTCGAGTACTTACCTGAAAACCGATAACCTATATTTTCTCCATAGGGTAACATTGATTGGTTTTCACTTGGAAATTCTTCTAAGTGTCAAGTTTTGAAACTTTGAAATATTCACTAAAATCATCAGATCAACGAAAATGAAATTATACACCTGTTACCAGGAGAGATCCCAGTGCTGGATCTATGTGCCCAGCACTGACCCTGAAAAGTAATTACAACTGTGATTTTCCGATAACTTGATTTTCCTCCGTAGGATAACATTGGCTGGTTTTTGCCAGAAATTCTTTTAAGTGTCGATTTGTGAAACATACAAATATTCCTTAAAAATCGCCTGTTTAACAAAAACGATTTCTTTCAATTGTTTACAGGAGATGCACCAGGGCTGAATGCAGGATCCAGCCCTGAGAAAGAAAAACATACGCAAATTAATTGAAATTGCATTTACTTAAAATTCCAATTGAGCTCAATGTTATTATTGTGTTAAGTTTATGTTGCATATTGCAACAACTGTATCTATTCCATTCAAAAGTCTATTGCTGATTCAAAGTATTCAATTGCAACATCTCATTCTGGGAAAGTATTTTTGTACCTGCTTGTGGTTCTAAAATAAAACAACAATATATTTTTATATACAAAACAATTGGTCTAGAGTTCAGTTATTGAGTGTGTGAGACCATTTGCTGACTGAGTGTGTACAGCAAATGCTTTACACTGTCCTCTGATACTGCCTTACTGCTCCATCCCCGAGCTTGCAGCCTTTGTTCGTCTTGCAGCTTTCCCATTTAAATACATTGGGCGCCCAACGGTCCAAAAGCGCTCTGCACCCAGTTGCCCAAGTGCCACTGGAAGTGCAACAACTGTCCTAGTCTACTTCCCCACTTGCCCTGAGTAAGTGACCAGGAGCCCAGCTCCCACAGCCCGTGGCCTGCCTAGTAGCAGCCACCAACCAAAGACCCCCTACCCGCCATACGCTAACATTGGGCCTATTCTCTCTGCACCCGGCTGCCCCTGTGCCGCTGAGGGTGTAACAACTGTACCTACCTGAACCTGGGAGACCCCTGAGTCTAACCCCAGAACCTTAACTCTGCCAGTCGAGTACTTACACTGTCCTCTGATACTGCCTTACTGCTCGACCAATCTACTACTGTAAAGAGTAAGGTTATATCTAACTTTAACCTCTGCCAAACCTCTGGGGACTGTGGACTCTGTGCACACTGTACCTTACTTTGGAACAGTAAATACAGAGCTACTTTCTTACAAGGATACTTTCCCAAGGAATGGAAAAGGGCTTCCATCCTCCCTCTGCTAAAGAAATCTAACCTTGACGTAAAGGACCCTAATAATTACAAACTAATTTCTTGCCTTCCACTTCTGGCAAAACTAGTAGCGGAGGTAATTAGGCTAACCATTAACAAGGGAGGGAGGGCTGCATTGATCCTATTAGATCTGTCCGCAGCCTTTGACACAGTTAACTACAACATCCTCATTGACCGTCTCGCAGCCATAAGGGTCGGAGGCAAGGCCCTAAATCTCTTGTCTTTCTTTCTCTCAGACAGAGAGCAGTTTGTAGAGATTAACAAGTTTAGGTGTAAGGCATTTTCGCTCCCATGTGAAGTTCCACAGGGTTTGTCCCTGAGCTCTGCGCTATTTAAAATTTAGGTTTTACTGTTAGCCAGGCTCATTAAGACATTTGGCTTCTCTGTGGTCTCCTATGCCGACAATACCAAGATTGTGGTGTCATTGACCAGCGATCTGGAAGCAACGGCTCTTAGATTTCAGGATTGTACACACACAGTGGGTAATTGGATGTCAGGATATTGAATACAGCCAAGACAGAGGTCCTTTGTTTGGGAAGGAAAAGTCTTCTTGGTCATCAAGAAGGTGGCCTGCAGAGGTCGGTAAACCCCCTACTCCGGTTGTGAAGGTAAAAAATCTAGGAGTATATTTTGACAAACTCTCTTTTGAAGGTCAAATCAATGCCATAACTACTTCTTGATTTCTAACGCTAAAGATCCTATGGAAAATGTTACCTTTCATTCCCTTGCAGCTTCGGAAATCTGTCATCTCCACCCTAATCTTATCGAAGCTGGATTATTGTTGTGCCTTGTTTTTAAACACTAGGATCAAAGGCGCCCAAAAACTGCAGGTCCTGCAAAACGCAGCCGCTCTACTGCTGCTTGCAATTCCGAAATTTCAACCAGTTTCTCATCTCTTACCACATCTACACTGACTCCTCTATGAAAAAAACATTCACTTTAAATCTCTCTACATTGCCTTTAAGGCACAGCAAGGCCATGGTCCAGACTATTTTAAGAATAAAGTTCGCAGATATGTTCCCCCATGACAACTTAGATCTTCATAGGCCTTCAATCTTGTCATCCCCAAAGCCAAAACAGCCAGCTGGAGCGGAAGGAGTTTCATAGTTGGTACCACCAGGCTCTGGAATGCTCTCCCAATTTCTCTTAAAACTAAAACAGATCTTTTGTCATTTCGAAAATCTTTAAAAACCTGGGTGTTCAACAACTAAGGCCCTGTCTTCTGTTTCTACCTCTTAATCCAGGCTCTTGGGCACCTAGACACCTTTGGGTAGTAGTGTGTAGTATAAATCTTCATTTAATTTCATTTCATTACAGTGTATTACTCTTCACTTTACATAATCCAGAGAGGCCCCTTGCCTCATGCTCTGTGTATGGTTGGGTGACTCCTATTGTCACACTGTAGGGTGGGCCCGTCCTTGCCAGGAAGAGGCAGGGCCAACCCCTTTGATTTTGTCACAAGATACTTCTGCCAAGCCATCTGAATGACTGGAAGGTACTGTGTTGTTTAATTCACCCATGTTTGGCTTTGGTCATTCCCAAAAGAACTAGACCTTGGTATTACTGTTGATGTACTCAGTGTTTGTTGGTATTTTGTGGGTGTCACTTGGGCATAACTAACTTCTGAAGTTTACATTATCCAGTGCAAGCAAATGAAGAAGAGAAAAGCACTGGATGGTGGGGTGGGGGTTGGTCAAAAAGAGGGTAAAAAAGTTATCAAAACACAGCAGGAGGCAAATGATGCCCAACAACCCTGTATCCGAAAGTAAAATTGATGAAGGCAGTGTTCTAAAGGCTAAAAAGCCCGCCGTGCCAGATGCTTTATGTACCAACCGCTACACCTCTCTCCAGTCTTTACCCGATAACTCATTCTGTGATGGGAATGAGTGTGTGGGGAGCCTGCCCGTAGATCTAATATCCACTCCTATTAAACAAACTGCGGTTTATGAGCTCACTGTTGAGCTGAGAAACAAAATAGATTCTCTTAGGACCGTTGTGTGTGAACTCACAGCTTTAGTTAACCAACTTCTTGAGAGGAGGGAGGACCCCCATTCATGGGTGGGTATTAGGCAAGGTCATCACCCTAACTGTACTAGAGTTCTGGCCAGTGGTTGTTGTCAGAAGGTACTTGTGAGACCCCAAAAGTAAAGCCTGGCTTGTCCCCAAGAAAGATGCATACAGTAGAAGGCAAACGTAGTTCAGTTCGTTCGTGTAACAGGAGAATTTCAACTGGTCTAGGGGAGGCCTGGCTGGTAATGCTGGCTGCCACATTTCAGAAGGTTCATATGTTCATAGTGGTGTACAAATAAAGATCCAGATGAATCCCTATCAAATTCCTCAGGAATTTGTGGAGGGTCAGTGGAATGTGAAGTCTATATGGTTAATGTAACTGGGATCCTAACAAATCCACAATAGAAGGACGAGGATTTGTTGAAGAATAAGGTCATCCAGTGGATTCGCCATGTTAGGGGCTGTAGGTCAGTCATCAGGGAACACATTATCAGGGCCAAAAGATTTACGATTCCTCATAATGCTATGGTTTGCATTGAATTATTTTCAATAAATAGTAGTTTGGTTGATAATTTGGTGACCCTGGACCTATGAACCACCCCCCTCCTTTGGGCTCCAAACCCAATTTAAGTATAACTCAGTATTTACTGGGCCTGCACCCAACAACCAGCTCCTAGTTCCAAATTCTGGAGATGTCTTGGTGTTGGGTTTGGTTGATTGACTATAGCAGCAGGGTGATCAGGTGGATGTGGGAGAGGTGCTCTGTTCAGGTGCAGTTGCAGAGGACTCCCAGATAGGCCACTCTTGTGCTCATATTATTCCCAACCTCCAATCCATCAGTTTCATAGGCCAGTTAATGAGGACCATTCCATCTCTGGTGAATTGTCACCAGTCTTACAGTCATCAATAGTTAAGGTATCCCCGAAGCTCTCGCTGGTTTCCTGGAACATAGCTCGAGTTAAATCAAAATTGTCTTTACCCCATTTTATTTTGTTTGTGGTACCTGTAGCTATTTGTATTTTTCAGGAAACCTGCAGTGTCGAACCCACTCTTAGGGTCGGGTATCTAGATTTCTATACACCCGCATCATAGAACAAGTCTGGGCACCCCACTGAGGGATTGTTGATTTGGGTGAAAATGTATTTAAAATGGGGGATTGTTGATTTGGGTGAAGATTGATCTAAGATGCGGCGTCACCCAACTTCATACTGGCAGCCCTGATATTCTGAGTATTCATATAAAGGGGCGCTCCAGTGCCATAATTGATATCTATAATATATATGCACGTGGAACACGGGGGTAGCCAATCTGATACCCTACAGAAATTATAGGCGCTCTTGGACAGGAGAGACCCCTTTCATTTTTTGTTATTAGCAGGTGACTTTTACGCCACCTTTGAGCCCCTACTCAGAGATGATGTTTGTGTGGCAGATGAGGAGGATAAACTCTGGCATATACCGAGTTTGATGTTACTGCCTGTAAAAAAATGGACAAAAGCTGCAACCCAGCTCAAAGCCTTGTCCCTAGAGTTTGGGGTCGGAGCTCAAATGGAAGTACAAAGTCTGACAAGCTGGGAGCATATACCTATAAGAGGATTAATTGTTTGAGTTTCATAGACTATATCCTGCTGGACTTAAGACTGTGGTAATTAGTTGATGACATGGAAATAAGGGTCAGAATGAAAAGGGAACGTAACCCCCTATGTCTAAGGTTTGTTGTTACCATGGTCATGCCAAACCAGGACAGGGAGAATGCATTATCTCTTGTCTTGGTTTCGACTAAAGATAAATGACGCTTAAAGTGGTTGCACCTGACACTAAAGGGCAACATTTTGCAAGTCATAAAAAAGGATCTGATAGGGAGTACCTCAGAGGTTCCTAGCTTTGGGTAAAGAGGCAGGGTGGCAGAGGGCAGTCACTGACATGAACTCTAGACTCTTTGAGTGGCTGCTGCAGCATTTTATGGCACCTGTGGTAAGAACTAAGCCATTGAAACTGCCAAGGGCAACACATACTGGTTTAGTAGAGAATGTAGAACAGTGCGAGTACGACTCTTTCAGGCCATCAAATCTCTTTCAGGTCATCATATCGAACAATGTAAGATCACTAAGAAAGTTATTTAAACAACCCAGGCCAAGGCGCAGAAGGAGTGGGTTGAAGATAGGTGGAGCCATCTATATGAGGCTTGTAAAGACAAATATGCCAACAAGTTCTGGTGCTTTGTTACATGGAGAGGTACTAGAGTTGAACCATCGGTTGAGAATCACATAGCAGCAGAGAGGTAGTATGCCCATTTTAAATCACTTTATTCTGAAGACACCATCACCACTGTCCCAGTATCATTCTAATTGGTGTTTGACGTTAATTAATTTTATCTTGGGGAAATTCAAACCTCTATTGACGCAATTGCTGGGTCCTAGCAGCATTCCCGGTGATCTTTTCCTATACAAAAGGGACAGCTGGGCTGAATACATTAGATTACTTTCTAATGCCATAGCTGGTGGTGCTCCAATTCCTGGGACTTGGAAGGATGTTGAGGTGGTACCTATTTATAAGAAGGGTGACAGGAATATACAAAGGAACTATAGGCCCATCAGTCTCATCGACTCAGCCTAGAAGGTCTTCTCCTGAGCTTTGTTCTTGAAGATACAGGACTGAATAGATAAGCATTGTATATTGTCTCCCCTCCAGGTTGGCTTTAGGTGCAGGATAAGCACTATTGACCAGGTCTTTTGGTTCCTCCCATTATTTTGGAAAGTAGTGGTCATTGGAAAAGGGATTCCTAATGTCGCTTTCTTTGATTTGAAATCGGCATTTGATTTAGTCCCCTGAGCTAACCTTTGGTATGTGCTGCGTTTCATGGGTATGCCCATGGAAATGTTATCTGTTCTGATTCTTCTCCATGAAGATAATTGTGCCAGAGTGAGGTGGGGGACCAAGGCCAACTTATAGAAGCATTCAATCTGTAAAAGGGCTTTTGTCAAGGATGTGTTTTGGCCCCAACTCTTTTTTCTCTTTCCTTGAATGATATTGTCTGGTTTCTTGCCACTAAGCCCGCAGATTCTGATGTTTTGCTAAAGCTGGATATGGGTAGGAAATCAATTATTGATTAGAAGGTCAGATTGTGTCCTTTGTTGCTTTGTTGTTGTGAATAAGGTCTACGCCTGAATTATCCTCTTATGCCATGGCACTTTAAGAGGTAGTCACTCTCGATAAATCTAAAAAACTGACATAGCTTTAGAATTTTAAATAACTGCTGGCTGACGTTGGTTTGCCCAAGATTTGGTATTAATACTTCTAATGATACCTTTCCTCCTAAATCTTGGGTGAAAGATCGATACTGGGAGTGGATCAAACACTGTGAGTATAAAGTGTTGACAGAAGGTCGGTTGACAAAGAATTCCTGGATTTTAAATCTGACTGTGTATTAGAGGCCTATCTTGATACCATCTTGATCCCAAATAAAAGGAAATTGTATATAGAGTTCAGGTTGTGTACTCTCCCTCTTAATGCGTTAGTACGTAAGTGGTCTAACTCTATCCCTGTATCTAACTGTTGCCTCTATTGCACAGATCTTTTGGAGACTGTTGCCCATGTTTTGTTTGTAGGTCTAGTCCACAGTATTCCTCTGAAGAAATAGTTGAAACCTTTCTGCAAGGTACTGGGCGCACAGAGTCATTTAGTTGCCTTCAGGAATTTGAGATCTGATCCGTCCACCTTATATGCTTGTGCTGAGGCCAAATTCTGAAAGCATATGTGGGGTATTAGGAGGAACATCCTTGTATTTTGATGATTTTAACTTAGGATGAGAACTTGCTAATTACATGAAAAAACTTTCTGTATTGGTTATAATCCCTTTTATGTATATTGCTTTTTTGCTTCCATTACCATATAATTAGTAATGATGTCTATTTTATCTTGTCTCTTGTTTTATCTGTATTTATTTGGCTGTTCATACTTGTTAAGGAATTTGGTTGCCGAAATATATTCATTTATTGCAAAACCCTTTTCAATCGCTTGGGATCCTCGATATAATAATAAGCTGAAAAATTTGATCTGTCAGGGGTGGCTCTAGGCCGCCACGCAAATATGTATCTATCCTCAGAGGATTATTATATTAAGGATATACATTGGTGTGGTGGCCCCTGGGGTTTTGTGGCCCTGTGCAGGTGCACAGCTTGCACATGCCTAAGGCCGCCCCTGGATCTGTTATCAATGTTAAAATATTAGAAACATTCTAGAAACTGAACACTGTTAGTCAAAGGTATTTTGGAGAGTTCACACAGTGGAAAATCAGATATTTCATGCAGACCTATTGATCGGTTAATGTAATGCTGAACATAATGATAATAACAGAATAAGTCCTGTTAGCTTTCTGTATCAAGGCATGTATCTTTACTGTCTAATAAAGCGTAGGAATTAAGGTCATCTACCAGTTGCTTGATTGCCCCAGAGCTTGCCTAGGGACCTCTTGTGACAATTTCATCCAATTAAATCCTCACATGTATGGTATTTAAATTACTTTCCTGGGACCCAGCATTTGAAACAGCTTTCTCTTCCAAACATCAGGCAATGGATATGCAGTGATGCTTATGCTATAATTTCTTGTAACTGTATGGCCCAAATTACAAGTTATATGGAAAATCAGGTGCAGTAAAAGCTCAACCGATGTTAAATTCGGCAGTGGATTTGGAAAAATCTCTCAATTACGAGTATTTTTCAGGTCCTGCAAAAACGTTTTTACTGCATGCAATTTTTCAACAATTGGAAAATCATATGCAAACCATTCAGCTGGTAAGATCTCACGTAAACAGCGCAATGATTGAAAGATTGCATCAACAAGAAACTTACATCAACATTCAGGCAATTTGTCAAATAATAGTGCCAAAACAACATTGGTGAGCATTCTCTTTGCTTGGGTTACAACAGGAAATAGCATCTTTCTTCTTGTACTACTTTTGTGCTACGTTTGCTAGAGCTTGTGTTAGCCATTCTGCAGATATTTTAATCTACTTCTATCTTGGTTAACAATTCGAAATTCATTGTACTAAAACCAGGGTTCCTGAACATCAGAGAAAATTTAAATTTAGTGCGTCTAAATTGTAAGTTTAACAGACAAGGTGGTCAAAGAAGAGATCTAGTTAAGTGGGAGAGTGTATTGTATCCTTCCGCGAGTCTTATTGGAAGGAACGTGTAGGAGATAGAGACGAGAATCATCGACATTAAATCGATACCTACAGCAAGTTAAGTCTTTCATCTTGGTATATCAACACAGAAATCTCGCTTCAGCCCAGCCATAAGCCATACATCTTTGAACAGTAGGACACCATTGTGTTTCGACGGACATAGCTGAAACTACATCTAGCTTCAGCACAGACGATAAAACTGACAGTGACGACCTGCGTGCCCGTTTAGTTACAGCAGTGATTGAATAGAGTATCTCTTCCTAATAGCTGTGAGGACGCATTCGACCGGCTGTGAGGAAAGCAAGACACAGGTATTTTCCCCTGAAGAAGGGAACAGGGCTTCCCGAAATGCATCAGGCGACACTGCTTCACAATCTTTGGTGTCATTGTGCTATATAAATAATTATTTTTCAAAGATAGCTATATATATAAATATTTTAATATATGTATGATCTCTACAAGACTCACTATGAAAAATAAGATATACACACATTGTGTTTGTGATGAATCATGATAATATTATGCAGGAGCATAGTATTGTTTTCTTGAAAATTTATGTTGAACAATAAATTCACTAAGCGTAAGAGAAGTTGACATATCATTCATTTCTTACAATAGGTATATTATATTTCATTTGTTGAGAATTCATATTCTCTAGGAACAGTGCATCCTGCATGTAGGCTTCGCTTACATTCACAACCAAAGAAGAGATCTGGCAGATGGAGCATTTAATGGTCAAACGAAGGCTAATGCTTGGGGCAAAAACTGGAAGTAGATAACAGCTAAAATTGATGTTGTCCTCTCACACCACCCACAAACTGTGGAAGACTGCAAAAACGCTGCCAGAATTTGAAGCGTCGTGCCGGTTACTTGCTTACAAGTCATCAACAGAAGAGCCTGGCAACTGAAGGTGGACCACCCCCAGAACTGACATTCACACAGTGGATGGAGCTATCCATAGCATCATCAACATTTCAAGCATTCAGGACATTGAAGGCAGAACAAATTCTGTCTGAATACGTCTGGATACCCTCATGGGTGATTAGGCGCGCTCTACACATTCTCATAACACAATACATAACAATAGAGGAGTCTGGCAAGTTTATTCATTAGACCCTTAACTTACAATTAGAATAAATAATGGTTTATAAGACAAATCTAAGAAATTTAAAAAAAAACTATTTTTTATAGGCCCTAATTATGAGTTGCACGGTACTGGGGCGGATTTAACACATGGTAAATTCATATTCGATTGTTCTGTAACCATGCAATAAAATTGGCCGATCATGATACTGACATTAACCACAAGGAATGGGGAATTAATGTGTGGGTCTATTTTTTCTTGCCATAAAACCAGACAGAATTCACCATTTTCATCCCACAATAATGACCTACTCTGAGCAGGTGGTAAATATAGACAGGGGCTAATGCAAGAGGTGAGCGAGAGGGTTGGGAGAGTAGGAGAGGGAAATCTGAGTATTTTTAAAGCAGGGTGAAGCATTCAATGCTACCCTCTGTTAGATGACAAATGTGGCATGTGACTGATAAAAAATAAATATGTTAAAAAAGTAAAAATACACTATACTACACTATATTTTACAAATACTGTGTACTGCATTGTATTTTTTTTTTACATATTTCATGTAGACCTATTGAGCGGTTAATGTAATGCTGAACATATTGATAAAAACAGACTAAGTCCTGCTAGCTATCTGTATTTAGATAAGGATCTTTATTGTCTCCATTCTTTGACACTCCAGTACATGCCACTCCACTGTACACCCCTTCACTCCACGCTACTCCACTCTACTCTATTCCACTGTACATAAATCTGCGACATTACACTGTGCCCTATTCCACTCTATGCTACTCCACTCCAGTGCAATCCACTTCATTGTAAACTATTCCACTGTACGCCACACCACTCTATGCCATGCCACTGTACACCACACCACTCTATGACACGTCACTCTGCGACACTTCACTGTATGTCATTACCCTGTACACCATTCCAGTGTATGCCACTTCATTGTATGCCGATACACTGCATGCTACTACACTGTATGGCACGCCACTCTGATATTCCACTGTATGGCACTCCACTCGACGCCACTCAAGTGCATACCACTACACTCAGTGTTACTGCAATCTACACCAATCCACTGTATGCTACTTCTCTTTATGCCACTGAACTCTTCTCCACTCCACTCTATGTCACTCAACTATACACTATTACACTGTATGCTACTACAGTCTACCTCACTACACTCTACCCTGCTCCACTCTACAGTTTTCCACTTTATACCACTCCACTCTACATCACTCCATTGTATGCTATTCCAATCTTTGCCACTTCACTTTATGCCACTCCAGTCTACGCTATTCCTTTGTGAGCCACTATACTGTACCCCACTCTACTCTACTGTATGCCAATCCGCTGTACCTTACTCTGGTGTACGCTGTTCCACTGTTTGCCACTCCACTGTACACCACTCCCCCCTATTGCATTCAAGTCTACGATCTTCCACTGTATGCCACTACATTGTACCTCACTCCACTCTACAACACTCCACTCTATGCCAATCAACGGTGCGCTGTTCCACTGTACGCCACTCAACTAAACAATACTGCCCTCTACACCATTCAACTGTACGGTATTCCACTGTGTACCGCTATACTCTACGCCACTTCTTTCCATGCCACTCCATATGTCTTGCAACACTTTTGTCACTATGATGGCCATGGTCAATTTTACTGTTGGGCTGAAACGTCAACTGCTATTTAATTAATATAGAGTACCACAAAATGATGCTGTATTCACTTTCTTGATACTGTTTTATTCTTAGATTTAACTACCTGTATATCATTCTTTTTTAATTAATGGTAGCCATTTATTCTGTATACTTTGTATCAGCTTTTTATGCGTTGCCTCTTAATCACTGCCTCTGATGAAAGCTGGCTATGTCCGACCAACTTCTGACATCTCATGTGTAAAAATGCATGGCACAATTTATGGGTTGGGTTTAATGGGATAAGATGGACATTCTATGAATTATTTTTGCAACATTTTCTTTTTGGGTGTTTTTGTATGTGTTAGGCTTCATTAAGTGATTTAGGGCCCGATGTAGGTAAAAGCGATTTTCCGATTTCAAAATACCGAGGCGGTCCGAATCGGTATTCTGAAATCGGAAAACGAGATGTAGGGAAAAATAAGCGATTGAATACCGATTCGGTCGGCATCGGTAATGAGAATCGGTACGTTCCGAATCGGCACGGGCCGAATCGGGAAGTACCGAATCGGCTAACAACGAATCGGAAATTACCGATTCGGCTAACACCGAATCGGATAGTCCTGATTCGGCTAACACCGAATCGGTAAAAGCCGAATCGGTAAAATCCGATTCGGCAATCATAGATTCGTAGCCATGAAAACACACCCATGGCGAAAAAGCCCATAGGAATGCATTGAAGAAACCGATTCGGTAAAATACGAATCGGATAATACCGAATCGGATTTTACCGATTCGGTAATATCCGAATCGGTAAAAGCCGATTCGGCAAAAGCCGATTCAGCCAATGAGGTGGCTCCCCCTCCCCCACCCAAACAGGGAGTGGCAACCCTGGTAGGTGCAGCTAATTAAGAAGTTTCTGGAGAGCCAGCCTGAGCTCAACACTCACAGTTAGCAGCAGTGGGAGTAGGAGGTTGTCAACTGTAGTGAAGAACATGGCAGACCAGAGCGAGAGCCAGAAGTCCTCCCAGAAGAGGAAGCCGAAGTTCACCACCACCGAGCTTCAGGTGCTGGTCGAGGAGGTGGTGAGGGTGCACCGCCAGCTGTTTGGAAAGCTGTCCCTCAATGTGCCAGACAGCACCAAGAGGAGGATCTGGGCCAAAATCGCCCAAAAGGTGAATGCTGCGGGTGTCACCCCCAGGTCCGTAGAAGAACTCAAGAAGAGATTCTACGACATCCGCAGCCTCACAAAAAGGAAGATGGCAGAGATCCAGAGGCAGGCTGGAGGCACTGGAGGAGGCAGGAACCCGGCGCCACCCCTCACCGAGCTGGAGGAACTGGTCTCCAGCACCATTGAGAGGGAGAGTGTTAGTGGAATTGGGACCCTGGACAGCTCTGCGAGAGCTACAGCTACAGGTAAGAAGCATGCGCATCATGACACACCCTACCAGACACCTCCCCATTAGACACAATGCATAGGCAAACCCCAGCACAGTACTGTCACCAACATACAAGAGACCAGCATCATGGTACATGTAGTCAGCAGAAGTTAGCAAAATATGGCAGTGCAGAATCACAAGACAGGAAACAGTGTGACACAGTGTAAGGAGATGCAAGGACATGTGGAATGCTTTAATTGTACTGACTGTAATACATCGGCACTCAGTTTACAAATGCTTCTTTGTACCTAGGGGCCCCATCAGGCGGACCAACATTGTCATCAGAGGGAGCAGCACCGTCTGACACTGCACTCGCAGGGCCGAGCACCAGCCAGGCTGCCCAGGAGGAGGAGGAGGACGGAAACACCCTAGGGCTAGGTATGGAGGGAGACCTGGTGATAGACTTCGATGCACTGCACTCCCCACAAATGGCCAGCACACCCCCCTTGCAGTTCTCCCCAGAGAACTCCCCTACAAGGGACACCATTCCACCTACACCAGCTCCTGCCACAACCATGGCTTTGCCACCTGTACAACCTGTCCTGGGAGCAGGGGCTCAGGGACCGGCCAGCACCACACCCCCACCAGTGGCACCCCAGCCCACTCAGCAGGCCGGCAGCAGCAGTGCCCGGCGCCGTACCATCACCACCACTGCTGCACCAGCACGGGAGGGTAGTGTATTCCTGGGCCTCGAGGGACAGATGGTGAAGATACAGAGGCAACAGGCGAAATCCACGATGGCCTGCCAATGCCAGCTCCTGCAGCACAACCTGCAGATGGGAGAAATGGTAAAGGGATTTCAGGCCTTCGTGGAATTGAACAAGGAGGTGGCAGCAGGGTTAGGCAGGCTAACCACTGCCATAACCCAATCATGTAGCAGACAGGAGGAGCATGAGCTGGTGCGCAGGCGGGATGCCCGGGTGCTGAACCGCGCCATGAGCCGCCTTGCTGCGGCGACGGCACAACTGTGCCAGCGCAGCGCGAACATGGAATCTAGCCTGAGTCAGAATACGTCAGAGCTCACAAGGGGGATGGCCCGGATCACCACTGCTATGGAGGCCATGATTATTTCGAACACAGCCTCCAATCCTGCCCTGGACCTGGGTGATGCTGGGAACAGCAGCAGCCGCAGCAGCCCGGCCAGCGCTGCGTCTGAGCCACGTAGGAGCACCAGGCGCTCCGCAGATGCTGCTGGGCATTCAGAGGGGGTAGAGGGACACCCCAGTGGGCCTGGCAAGCGGGCAAAGAAATAGCCTTGCAAGGGCGGGTGAGGCAACCTGAACCTTGGACTTTTGTTTTTTTTCCTATACACCATTTTTTGTTGCACATCAGTGCTGTAACTGTGTTGCAACAGTATTAAAATTTGTTTTTCCCCAACCACCATTTAGCTGTCTTTGCATCTGTACTCACTCAGAAATAGTTCTCAGTAATCTCCTTACGTCTGTATCTGCCATCACTTGGCGTACACACCCCAGCTGGCTGTGTCAGTGGCACAGCTTCGTCGTCGTCATGGTCCTCGTAGTCAGACAACTCCACCTCAGTGCCCTTCTTCACCGCAAGGTTGTGTAACATTGCACATACAGCTATGATCTTGCAGCAGGTGATGGGGGTATACTGCCTTGCACCTCCACTCTTGTGCAGGCATCTGAATCTACTTTTCCAGATGCCAAAGGTCCGTTCGACAACATTCCTTGTGCGTATGTGGGCCCGGTTATACCTCCTTTGGCTGGGTGTGGAGGGGTTGAGGTAGGGGGTGAGTATGAATGAGCGGAGGGCATATGCACTGTCGCCTGGAAGAGAAAGGGGTTACATTACACACATGCATACATGTATTCCACCTAGCTACTATGTGTTATGGGGGTCTGATGATGTGTCTCACCTAGGAGGTATCCTTCACCAAATTCGCCAGCCATCAGCCGTGCATAGATGCCGCTCTGTTGGAAAATATAGGAGTCATGGGTACTCCCTGGAAATTTTGCTACCAGGTCTGTGATGGTGCACTTTGCATTGCAGATCACCTGCACGTTGATGGTGTGTGTAGACTTGCGATTGCGGTATATGTATTCGGTGTCCGCTGGTGGGCAAATCGGAATGTTCGTGCCATCTATGCAACCGATGATTTGGGGAAATTGTGCCATCTGGTAGAAGTCAGCTTTGGTTTGTAGCAGTTCTGCGTGGGTTGCAGGGAAAGAGATGTATTGGTCCATCCTGTGTATCATGGCGTCAAGGAATGTGTGGAAGAACCTTGACAGGCTGCTCTGGCTCACCCCTCCTGCTGCTGCTACTCCACTTTGATAGCTGCCAGACGCTAGCAGGTGTAGGCTGCATAGCACCTGGATGTGCGCAGGGATGGCGTGTGCCCTTGGGGTGTGGTGGTCCAAGAATGGCTTGAGATCCCTGATGAGCTCAAGTATGGTGTCAGAGTCCAGCCTGTATCTCTGTAGTATCTCTGCCTCTGTGAGCATGAACAGGGTTATCCTCTGTCTGTAGACCTGTTCATTTCTTAGCCATTCCCTCTGTCCTTCCTGCTGTAGCCGTAGCCGCCTCGCAATGACATAGAAAGCTGCCATCCTGCAAGTTGCAATGCATTTTGGGCCTGTTTATATGGGTTAGAGTTGGTTACCACCTGATTGCAATCCATGGTAAATACCGAGTGAATTCTACCGATTTTGAGCCGATTTCGGTGTTTCTGTGCCTCCCTACATCTCCCCATCTTTCGGAATCGGGGAATTTCCAGATCGGCGATTCATACGAATCGGCATGTTTTCCGATTCGGCTCATGTCCGAATCGGTCTATCTACCGAATCGGTACATGGACCGAATCGGTGCTTTTCCGATTCGGTGTCACTACCGATTCGGTACATGGACCGAATCGGTGATTTTCCGATTCGGTGTCACTACCGAATCGGTACATGGACCGAATCGGTGATTTTCCGATTCGGTGTCACTACCGAATCGGTACATGGACCGAATCAGTGATTTTCCGATTCGGTGTCACTACCGATTCGGTACATGGACCGAATCGGTGTTTGCATCCGATTCGGTGTTTTTCCGATTCGTTACATATCCGATTTTCGGTATGTACGTATCGGATTCTTTCCCATTCGGTACTCATTCCGATTCGGTTTTCACTCCGATTCTTTATGTTTTTTGTTCCCTACATCTCGATGGCTGTTTACCGATCGGTAAGGGCCAAAAATCGGTATTTTCGGCCGTTACCGATCGGTAACGCCCTACCTACATCGGGCCCTTAGTTTTTTCCTTATATGGGCTTTAACTTAACCACATAATGATATTACTCATTCATGCTAAAGCTATCCCAAGTGAACCACAGTCATTTGCAGAATAAAATTACCCTGGTTCTCCAGGTTACTGGATCAACCCATAGGGTGATACTAGTATTTTGACATGGGCAGTGATAGCCTGGGAACGGGCAATATGTGAATCAAGCTCCTGCTCCCAGTCTGTAACCACAGCTGCTTCCCTGGATTTCCCAAATATGTTGTTCCTTTGCTTCTAAACCCTCTATCTCCTCCACAAGTAATTACTCCTTAAAATGAGGGCCAAAGCAACAAACACATTCACTGACATAGTGAAGACTGACATAATTAGTGTGTGAGGTAATATTTTGTGTGGTCAGCCTGGATGTGACTTTGTAACGGATTTTTGTTTAAATGTGTTTCACCAATATAGGGGTGGTAGGGTTCAGAACAATCACCTATCAAATGTCTTGCAAGTATTGTAAGCCTTGTTATAAAATCCAACATGATTTGCTCTATTAATAATTATGGGGTCTTGCATTATTTTCTATGGGAGTGTTGTAGTACCTTTAAGTGGCCATGTGTGGTGCTGGAGGTACTTCCAGGCTGAGGTGGAGTATATATTCAATTGTTTGGGATATTTTTGGATGCAGTTAGTTTACAAGTGCTTTTTGTGAATAACAATGGGCTTACCCATTTATGAGTTGGTGTTTGTTCCTCCCTAAACCCCTCCTTAGTCCACCCTTAAATACTTCTTAAGTACATCTTATTTGGTTGCATTTCCTGTAGGAGAGTAGGGTCTGCTTCCTATGGTCACCCCACTTTTTGCTTTGCTTTACTGGTTTTCGACTTAGATATGGCTGTGGGCCTGCTAATCAGACCTACAGCACAGATGCACTCTCTCTAAATTTACACCATGTACTCTGGGTACATCCACAATTGGGAATTGGTTCACCTTGTCAGCCCCTGTAGAAGTGTACCCTAGGTACTCAGGGCATAGGTGTAACCAAGGCCTACCAGGGGCTGCAGCATGTATTATGCCACCCCTGGCTGGCCACTCAAATAGACACAACTGGCTGATCACTCAGCTGGGGCTAGGTTGTGAAATCACCCCTTGTTTAGGTGTAGTACCCCTATACCTACCTACCTATAGACACATAGTAACCTATAAGTCACTCCTATGGCAGGCCTTAACAATCCTGGAGGCAGTGTGCTTGGTTATGTGTGAGATGGTGCTCTAGCATGAGCTGAGCCTGTCTGCAGCTTTCGGAACCATGTCCTTATAGCTGTTCTATGATATTGCCATACCATATACTCGTATGTGCATTATAACCCTCATGGTTAATGCTAACTTTGGTTTGGCTTTATCCAAACATGTCGTGTAAGGTGTCATACGCTTTGGAATACTACCCCTCGCCAATTCTGGTGAACGGGGTAGCATTCCACCCTTCTAGAGGGAGAAGACATGTTAAGTCCAACGATCCCGTTTAAATATAACCAGAGCCCAAGCGTCACAAAATGGACGCTGCTGCTACCGACACAAGTCTGACCTCCTGCTGCTGGGAGTCCTTCCAGTCACAGAGGTTTGGACAATAGGTTTCCTGCTTGGGGAGGTGCGAGCACCACCCCAGACAGGAGGATGTTTTATTGGGACAGGGAGGCCTGAATTGATTGAGACACTGCCTGGAGCACACTAGGTGCTTCATGCATACCCCAGTTCAAACCGGTTGCTGGGACACTCCAGCCCCAGCTCTGGTGCAAAACTGAACAAAGGATAGGGGGTGTAACCACCCCCCCCTTCCTGGTCCCACCCATAGGAGGGACCTAGAAACTAATCCAGCCCCTTTTAGTAGTATAAAGGTAGGAGCTGTGTCCTTAGACTTAAGATTAATCCTGAAATCGACTTGAAACGAAACTCTGGACCCTTCGACATTCACCTGAGCTGAAGACTGAAGAATCTCCCTTGTGGCCAAGGAGTGACCAACCTGGGCAACCAGGCACCATCCAGCAACTCGACGGCTTCTTTGTCCCCATTCCCACCGGAACCCGAGCACAGAGCCTGACAAGACCCCAACTTCCAAACCTCTCTGACCCCACTGCACGACTACAGCACAGCTGAGCACCGTGGAAGGCATTGAGACACGTAGGACCGGACATCTCGGAAAGCCTGCAACTTGCTAACAGCGCAGCTCCTGAGGCATCCTCGAAGCTGTGCACTGGGGACTGAGACACCCCGACACCGAGCTCCACCTGCACCGAAGACCAGCCCTCCACACTCCACGAAATCTGCGTGGGGCCCTTCTGCTTGTGTTCTGCTCGACGCGTTGTCCGGTTGCTGGCCCGTTGGCTAGTAGCCCTGTGGCGACTATCCTTTTGATAATCCATCACTGGTCTGGTGCTTCCCTGAAAAGGTGAAGTACCTCAGACCCTCCTGGTCTGCACGAGAAGCCTTTTGTGTATCCTGCGTGGGTTGCCTTTGCTTAGGCTTGTTGGCTCTAATCTTGAAGTCGACCCCTCCATCTGCGAGAACCTTCGGGGGACAGCTTCTCTCCAGCACCTGGTCATCCTCAACGCCTCCTGGTCCGCGTGGCTGCAACGACAAGCTTCACGACAGCACCTGATTGCTCCTCGACGACGTCTGGTTTCTTCCTGGTTCCACTCAGTCACTGGCTAGTGACCTAGACTCTGTCCCCTCTGCTTTCAGGTCTTCTTCAACTCCGATCCACCCTTGGATCCACCCGGACATCTTCCTCCTGGTCGCCTGCAGCATCTTTTTCCAAGGCTCCATAGGAATCAACAAGGAAACCTGATACACATTGACACCTATGCACCCGCAGCCCGTGGGTGAGGTAACGCGAGTACTTCTGTGCTCCTGTAGGGATTGACTATCCTAGTGTCTAGTTTTGTTAGTTGTATCTTCCTAGTTAGACCGGAAATGTCCTAAATCTCCATTTACTTACCTTTTAAGTACCCATTGACTTTCTAGTGACTTTCGCATGAATGTACTGACACTACAAGCGCCGCCTGCGGGCCTCCTACTCCTACCCTAAGGGTCAGATAGTGTAGCCCCAGCGATTCCCTAGGCCCTAGGCCTTTTCCTTTCACAAGTCGTGGTTCTTATACCACTTACTTAGTATATGGTTTTATGCGCCCCTAGGGCCTAACTGTAAATTGTGCTATTTAAAGTATTTCTGAGAGTAACTTGTTATGTGCTTTTGCCTCTGACCTCATAAAGAGTTCAGAGGAGTGTGTTAGTAAATAAATACATATATATTTTATATATATCCTGTGTGGTGTCCTTTCATTTGGTATTCAAGCGGTTACATATGGTAAAACAGCTGGCTTTACACGCCCTCAAGAGTCTTTTAGACTAAGACTGTTCTGTCCACGCTACCTCTAGGATAGCTGGTCTATAAGGTTGACTTTACAACCATCACCATAAGGGTTGTTTGGACTGGGGCAAGGTGTTCACTAGAATAGTGAACATCACACACCAGGCCAACTTCTCACATTTGCCATTTTCCATTCTCTCCCACATTTATTAAAAATGTACATATGTGGAAATCTTTGCACATGAGGCGGAGATCTCTGCAAAGAAAAAATAGGAGAAGCAAAGGTTTGTGAATAGCGTTTTGTAGTATGAGAGGGGTACTACTAAACGTACCTCAAAGTGCAGTTTGTAAACAGAAGCCCACTCTTCATTGTACATTCTTCCATATCTTTCAGCCTTCATGTCAGTCACTCTGCATTTACTTGTTGTTTTTTTTTAAAATACTAAAAACAATTTTAACGTTCCTTCTACCCAAAGACCAAACACCACTGACTCAAGCTGCTATGTCTTTCAAGTACACTATGGAAATGTCATCTTACACAATATGCCTGAGTACTTTTTCTCCAGGCTAGAAGGCTTTCGAAATGCAGTAGTGCAGTTGCTTCATAATCCTCTTCTGTGTACCTCTGTAATGCCTCTGTTAAACAAACTTCATTGGCTCCCTATCCACCAAAACGTAAATTTAAGTTTATGTGCAATGATGCAAACAGCAGCCTATCAATCGGGCCACATGAATCTCCAATCTCGCTCTCATCCACAAGGCCCTTCTCACTTTCTCAAAATGTCTCCTCTACATCTACTGCAACTGCTCCAAATTCCGAATTTATTAAGAAAACATGCTTACACTGGATATAGGGAGCTGGCTCTCTCTATAGTGCAACAAAATAGTCCAAACGACCCTTACTGGTTTGTAGAGGTTATAATATTAATACCAAATGCTCTCTATGTGGTAGTGTGGCAAGCAGCTTAGGCCTATCAGAGGATAGTGTTAAGCATTTATTGCACACACAAAGTAAGTAAGACACACACTCAATAAAGAAATCTTACATAATTTACAAAAATAACACAGAATTTTAAATGAATTTAGGCACCAAGATCATTGTAACTGGGTCAGTACTTTTCAAGATAGTGATTTTTCAAGCAATGGAAACCTCACTGTATTGAATCTTTTAAACGGTATTGTTATCTTATGGGGGAAAAACATATACTGCGTTCGGACACTTGGCAACGACTTATGGGACTGTTCTTCAGGACTTAAGGTAAGTATGGGACAAGATCCAATGCAGACCCAACAGGTCACCTCGGTTGGCTCTGGGGCAGCTGGTTGCAAAGTTGCTTATCGGCATCAGGTGCCCCTTTTAAGCCAATGGCAAATGGTCCTGTTAAAAGGAGACAGCAAGTAGGGGGGCTCAAGACTTGAGGGTCTTGGGCATGCAGGGACACCGTCGGTCCACTTGAACTCAGGCTGGGGAGCTTGTGTGCAGTGGGGCTTTGTCTGGCGGGATTGTGTCACTGTAGACTCTTGTGGTTCTCAGTTCCTGCAAAAAGAGGCTGCAGGCGGTAACTGGGGGACCAGTCTGACTAAACCTAACTGTGGGCTCAGCTCTTGTGGGTCTCAAGACCACGTTGGCGCTGTTGCCTCCCTCGGTCTCAGGCTGTGGGGCGTAGGTGCAGGGGTGCTTAGAGGTGTTTGGTCGCAGTCGGTCATAGGCTTATTCTAAGTCTGGGTGAACTGGTAAAGATGGGAAACAGAGCAGCAGGGCCACTTTCAGTGCTGGCCTGATAGATCCTGATGTCCCTCGATGATAGGTCTTGGCTTTTGCTGTTGAAGATTAGACTGGACCACCAACAAGCCTTGGTTGATGTATCTGCTCAGGTACGCAGGGTATTGGTGCTGGGCGGTTCCTGGAGGTCCTGACATCTCCAAACTTGGCTAGGAGATGGATCTGACCTTCTGGAGCACGACAACCTTTCTCTTGCTGTACTGCTCTTCTGCAGGCAGCCTGGCAGGGTTTTGTGCAAACCTTTGTGAAGGTCTTCAGTTCTCACTCTCTTCAGTCCTTTGTCTTGCTTCCTCACTTCCCAGTAGTTTAATTGGATTTACTGGTGTCAGGTGGGTTTCTAAATACTCAATGTAGGGGTGTTAAGGGAAGTGAAGGGTAGTAGCCAATGGGCTACTTACCTTTGGGGTCACTAGAGCCCCTGGATGACCACTTCCTCTTGGGAGTGGGCATCACCCTTTCCCAGAGTTTCTAATTCCATTTTCACAAGATGGTGTAATTCCTATCTCTGTGCTCACTTCAGGTGGCCCTTTCTAGAAGTCTGTCCAGCCTGGCAGTGCAACACTCTTCTTGCCTAGCTAATTTTCCCACCTATCCTGGTGCCAAATGGGCCTCAGGGTAGGGGGTAACAACCTCCAGGTCTAGGGGAAGCCAGGCTTGCATATTAATGCAGTGTGCTCTTTGAAGCTCCCTGCCTTGACATGCTAATGTACTAGGCATCAGGATGGAGGAGGTGTACACCTCCTGCCAGAGCAGGCATGGATCCTGCCCTTTGAGAGCAGAGCTCTAACCTCCTAGGGTGTCAGAAATTCATCTGTAGTGGCAGGCTGGATAGGACCAGTCACCTAGCACAATAGAGGATAGTATGTTTCAGGGGGTACCTCTAAGGTACCCTCTGGGTGCATGCATTCATAAATCAATCACTGGAATCAGTGTTGGTTTATGAATATGAGGAGTTTGATAACAAACACCATAGGTATCAATGAAGCCATTATGTAGCTGGGAAACTCATTTTGACCAGTGCCCAGTACATACCTTAAGATAACTACGCTGCTCACTTGTAATATCCAGCAATGGAACTAGACTTAACAGGGGTATATCTGCTCATGCGTCCTCACATGTGCTATAAGGCACCCTGCCTTAGGGCTCCAAGGCTTGCTATTGGGATGACTTACATGTAGCCCATGCAGTGTCTTTGGCATGGCACGCAGGAGAGTGCCACATCATGTTTTGAAACATGGTTTGCACCCTCTTTAGTACCCATGCCCTAGGTACCAGAGGTACCATTTACTAGGGACTTACATGGGTACTAAAGTCATTTGCTAATTGTAGACCAATCAGATCTCACCTTGTTTTAAGGCATGAGCACTGGCGCTGAGGTCTGGTTAGCAGGCCTCAGTGCACTGTCAACATCTAAATTCAACATGTAGCAGCTAAAAAAGGGGGGAAAAGTGGGGGGACAACTGCAACAAAAACCCAAGTTTTCTACACTGGATAATGCACTTTTTAGCTTTGGGGCTGGTCAAGACCTTTTGATTTTTCTAAAATATATAAACATATATATATATATATATATATATATATATATATATATATATATATATATATATATATATATATATATATATATATATATATATATATATATATATATATATATATTACCTACTGGCGGTCTCCAGTAGGTAGTTATAGTTAGGACCTATTTTCCATTGTTGTTGTTCATTTGAACAGCATTGCTTCAGGAGGGTAGTTTCAGGCACTTGCCGTTTATGTTGGTTGTAAATATTGCTCCCTTTTGTAAATAACCCCTGTGTATACAATATTACTGCTTGCTACATTTTGTTTAATTAACAACATGCAACTATTTGGGACCGTGCGTTTTTCAGCATTTAACATCATTTGTTTTCTGTTACTTTGTTTCTATATAATGTTACTTTGTAGTCCATCTTTTGTCTCTATCACTGTGAGAAGGCGTGTAGCATTGGTTGTTTTCATTTCAGCCCTTTGTTTCTGTTTACTATTTAAGCACTTCTTGGTTTCTGGCACGCTGTGTGAACAAGCTCTCTTGTAGAGTGAAACGCGTCATCCTATAATAAAAACGTCTTCCCTGTTTTCCACTGGTGGATGTATTTTTTCGAGGCTATTTTTGACTGCTGGTTACGAGGTGCTTTGAGGTCCCGACCGTTGGTTCTGACATCTACTCGGAACCTGGACTGCTTTCTTCATTCAATCTACCCGGGATTGGCTGCTCCCGGTTTCTGGACCCTCCCTGTTCTTAGAGGCACAGTGTCGCCGCTGCTTCAGAGATGTTGCAACGCCTCCTCGTTTTTCCGAATCGTTGGATTCTGCCTTTGCTGTGCCCCCTGTCTACGCGCTGGAAATTCATATTAGCTGCCACGCACCGCGAGTGAGGAAGTTGTTGACCTTTTCGGCGTGGTGAAAGGCTCGCTCTGCCGGTCGGCTGACTGGGGGACAACCCGATACCGATTCCAGTAAGGTTTCTTCTTTTCTCCTCTGCCTTACGTGTGCTGCTTTGTTATACGTGCAGTAGCGGGTTTAGGGATTGCCTCCTATTTTCACCAGCATTCAGCCTCTGCACTAAAATACAGGGACTTGGACTGTTATTTTTCATCCGAGTCGGACGTACGTGTATTTCAACACGTGATTATGATCTCAAGTGACGTGCTAAGAAACAGAGAAGCCACAGCTGAGGCACGCTTTGACAGTCTCCCTGTTAACGCCCCTAAACAAACAAGTGAGGCGCCAGGAACGGCTGATAACGATGTGAAAAATCTACTAAGAACATTAGAAAAACTTCTCCGTGGTGAAATTTCCAAATGGTGGGAGAAGAAATCCCTCGAGAAATACAGGGATGCAAACAGAATACCGCGAGGTTTAAGAGTTCTCATTGCCCCTACTTATGAGAATCCGGACCCCCAGATGCTCAAAGAATGGGCGGAAAACAACTTGAAAAGCTCAATGAATATGTTACACATTCTAATCAAGTATGCTAAATCTGACCGCAACAAACTGCTACTTGAAATCGATCGAGTGAATGGTCTATTGGAAGCATCAGGTGAAACCGATTTAATTACCAAAACTAAAGCAGAGATTGATATACGGATAAAAAAATTGGAAGAAACCATCATTGAGCGCAAAATTACCAAATTTGCCAGAGACAAAAATGACTATGCCACAGGGAGAATTTTTACATTCTCTAGAAAATATGACAATTTAAAGCGAAAAGCAGTGGCCAACACAGGCATCGCTCAAGTCAATCAACCTTCGACCTCTGCCAGCACGGTACAACCTGACAATAGTGACAATCTCTCCTTGAACTCGCTCACATCCGGCAGTGAAGACGACACTACACAAGGGAGATCTGCAGAAGGTCTTTCCAACTGTGAAAACTTCACATTAGTCGATGAATTGAATTTTGTGAGCGAGGACCGGCGTTACTCCCTGTGCTCCCGGCAACCTCAGAACAAACCAGGCAATCAAACAGCCAGCGCAGGCACGCAAGGAGGGTCCTCTTCAAACGCAAATACCACACGCGGAAAAGCAAAAAAGAATTGGAGAAGATAACGACCACGGTAGAAAATACTGTCATCAATTTGACTAATTTCCCTCTGTCTACAAAAGAACAACAACTGCTCTCTCTAGGGTTGTCATATTGTCCACCTAACAGGTTTTCGTATAATCAAACTCGGATTGACATTTATAAGTTTATCCGCAAGATTAAACTTATCAAATACTTTAGACTTGAAGCCAAAAGAAATCAAACTGAGTCTACAACCGAGGTCAACACGATGACACCTGGATTACAAGTTCAAGATGCTGCGGGGCTTCAAAACTTACTGGATCTAGCTTTTGACAATGATTCACAACCCACTCCTACTGTGAGTCAGAGCACTGAGATGAGCCGCTCAGCTATCACCCCTTTCCGCCCAAAATCTACCTTTCTACCAATCATGCCCCGTGATTCGGTTGATGTTTTCAGCGACAGGGTGATTGTTGAATTAAAAGCACTCAATAGAAAAATTCTCAGTCAGAGGAATCAGTCCAATTACAATGATAAGCAATACCATCGACTTGTGAGCAAACTTCAAAAGAACAAAGACATTATAATAAAAAATGCTGATAAAGGAGGTAATACAGTGCTTTGGTCGACTAAGGACTACATCACTGAAGCCCAGAGACACCTTAATGACACCTCCTGTTATCATTTAATTTCCCAGTTTGCAATGAACAAATGCCATGAGTCTACGCGCAAACAAATCCACACATGGAAGAGTAAAGGTTTACTCACCAAAGATGAATGTAACTTTCTAGTGAATGATCATCCGATCACACCTGTATTATATTTTCTTCCGAAAATTCATAAACAGGTCATTCCAACCCCAGGTCGTCCAATCATAGCTGCCATTGGGAGCAGTAATGAAAACCTCTCCAAATATATAGACTTTTTTTTGCAGCCTTACATGCAGAACCTCCCGTCCTTTGTTAAGGACACCACAGACTTTCTCAACAAGCTCATGGTAGTGGAATGGAATTCGAGTTTACTATTTTGGTAATGGATATTGAATCGCTTTACACGTCGATACACCATCAGCATGGCATGCAAGCGTGTAAACATTATTTGGACAGAAGAGACATTTGTTTTCGAGACCATAACATCATGTTGATGGAAATGTTGAACATCTGTCTTACTACTAACTTCTTTAAATTCCAGGGTCAGATATACCAGCAACTCCGCGGTGTGGCGATGGGCTCGTGTTTCTCCCCCAGCTACTCATGCTTGCATGTGGGCTGGTGGGAGGAGCACGAGCTCAGAACCACACATCGCCGATGGTTGCCTCACATCAAACATTACTGGCGTTATATAGATGACGTCTGCATTATCTGGCAGGGATCAGCGGATGAGGCAGAAATGTTTGTTAAAGAGGTTAATACGAATTCCTTTAATCTCAAATTCACCTCTACCATCACGACTGACTCAGCAGAATTCCTTGATGTTAACATCTTCATCAAAAACAACCAAATTGAAACTTGCCTGCACAGAAAGGCCACTGCAGGCAATTCAATTTTGCATGCTCACAGTTCTCATCCTGCCCACACAATTCGGAGCATCCCCTATGGGGAGTTCATTCGAATCTGCAGAATATGCAGTGAAAATGACTCCCTTGAGAAATGTCTTAATGAATCTAAACAACGTTTCATCCACAGGGGTTACTCTGATTCCATCCTTGACAAGGCTCTACACAAAGCATGTGCTTTTGAGCGTAAAACATTATTGATGCCCAAAACTCCAAACATCTCTACTGCTGATAGCACTGTACGCTTAATCACTAACTACAGCACCCAGGAGCACAAAATCAGGGGTATCATTTCTTCTGAATGGCCTATTATCCTTACGGATGTCATTCTTGGACCTATACTACCCAAAAGTCCTAACATCACATTCAGAAGGTCTCCCAGTATGCGAGACGCTCTTGATAGACCCATGTCCGAAGATCCACCTAAAAATAATTTGATTACCAAATCTGGGTTCTTCCGGTGCACTTCATGCCGAGCCTGCACTTTTGCCAAAAATAGTACGCATTATTTCACCGCATTTTGTTCCACACCTGTCCCTATTCGTGAATACCTCACATGCAGATCTGAATATGTCGTGTACAAACTCAAATGCACATGCAACCTGGAGTACATCGGAAGTACCAAACTTCCGGTACACCAACGGATTTTGCAGCACATCCGTGCTATTGTCAATAGCGACAACAACTATCCTGTCGCTAGACATTTTCGAGCTGTACACGATAAAAAACTGAGGGATCTCGAATATACAGTTCTGTGCTCATTACCTCAACCCGGACGGGGAGGTGACAGGATGAAACTTCTTCGGCAGAAAGAATCTCATTTAATTCTTGCCTTAGACACCAAGGCACCGAATGGTTTAAATTTGACCGAAGATTTGAGCAATTTCTTGTGAACTGTATTGTGACGGATCATGACGTTATTTTCTTTTATTGATTAATTTTATATATATATATATATATATATATATATATATATATATATATATATATATATTACCTACTGGCAATAGCCAGTAGGTATATATAATTAGGATTTTTTCTCTATGAAACTTTTGAAAATTCTATGTCTAATAACTTTGGCGTTTGTGGACGGAATCGGCTGAAATTTTCAGGAAAATGGCACATTTTGTTTCTGAGCAGCCCTTGCAAATTTGGGGGGTTTCGTCAAGGGGGGGCCGAGAAAAAAGGGGGTCCCAAAACGCGTTTTTCCCATGTTAATTTCCATAGGGCGTTTGGCCTCACTTTTAGCTCGAACGGCTGAATGGATTTGCACGAAACTTGGCAAAATTGTAGGGACTGTTAGCCCGATGTGCCTTTGCTGGGTCTCAATATATGTGCTCCAGTGGATTTTGAGAAATTAACGTTTTAAAAAATGTATATATCTGTGACAGCGTCCCAGATAGCGCTCCAGATCGCGTACTTTTCGCGTCACGGAGCTTTGCGAAGCGATGCTGATTGGCTCTCCGGTGTCTGTCAACATTCTAAACAGTCCGGTGCGGCCGCCATCTTGTCTCTCGGTAGGATCGAGAGACAAGAAGAGGTGAAAAACGAAGGGGGAATTTAATGAAAGGGGGCAAGGTAGACCCCTCTTGACCCCCTAGGAATGATGTTGGGGTTATTGAAGCGTCCCGTGGGGAAAATAAAAAAAAATTGATTTTTCACGGTAGAAGCGCTTCCCGGATCGCGAACCGGGCCGCAAACTGGTAGCGAAACGGGAATTCGCCATTTTGTGTTTCGGTTTAATTAAATTACAGGGTATAAGGGGGTACGGGAGACGTATCCTGATCCCTTATGTTTTTTGAGGGTGGCTGAGGAGGCTCATATATGTTGATACATGTCTTCCAGCGGCTGTGCGTGAGCGTTTTATTTTTTTTGCTGCGTGACGTCTGTTAACGTTCGATTCGATGGAAATCAGGAAGTGTTGACCGCCATTTTGTCACTGCGAGTAAATATTTTATTTGTTATAAATAAATCATTATTGATAAACATTGTCTGCGCCATCTTGCCTTTTTTGCAATGCCACACTTTTGTCGAGCACAGCAGCCATTTTAGATGCCTTGACCAGACCCACTGTCTGCACCCTCGCAAGCATCTCCCCCACGCACTGGTCACTCCCGCTCTCTTTTTCATGTATGGGCTAGAAACCTCCTCCCATCTGCGCTGTTCTTCTCTGAGAATCACACCCTCTGCCCGCCCGACACCTGCCTTTCACCCTAATCACTACTGCACCCTCTGACACTCCTCTTCCTCTGTGTCCGATTGTCCAGGCCCGTCCCAGGCTATCACCTAGCCCTGCTGATGTAGTTTATGGCCTCAACTGTAAAGAATCACCCCTCTTCAAAGAAGTTACAGTAGATCTAGGCCCCCACCCGATGAGATCCGTCACACTACACGCGTTCCTGCAATCTGATAACCATCCTGTATTGTGATTGGAGAGGGGATTCTCACTGTGAGGGTGTGTGGGACCGAGCCTGAAGCGGAAGATTCCAGGGATGCCTTTTTGTACATCAAAGTCTTCACAATTATGTGTCACATTAAAAATATATAGCACTTCAACAAAGTAGAAGGAAAATAACACTTTAATAACTTATAAATATATACATCGCAACAAAAACAGTAAACACCTTAAAACATTTTTTATTAAAACAGAAGCAACAATGGTTTATGACATGGGGAGCAGTAGTGATTTCCTGGGTGGGTGATGGAACTGGGTTTGTTAATGGAAAAACATCTACAGAGAAAACTATTGGTAAATTATACTTCTCCAGAAATTTTAAACTCACAAATGTTTCATTTGTGTAATCGTTTTATGAACATGTACATTAAAAAACTAAAAGAAATGCCAAGAACGTCCCATGTGAAAGTGAATTTTATCTGGCAATTTTTTTCTTTTCCTTCTCATGAAAAGAAAGTTAAAGCCAGGTTCGTTACCTGCCTCATCTGCAAAAAAAAAACTCTCGAGAGGGACCGAAAAAAAATAGCGCTATGGTAATCATACCATGCATCGGCACATGGAGAGGTGGCACCCTCTTAATTATTCTAAAGCACAACTTCGAGATTTGGGGGATAACCCCCGACCGGCAAAAACATCCACCAATGACTTAGCAATAAGTGAGTCAGAGGCAAGGGAAACGGTCCCAAATCTGCAAAAGAACTTTGGGCAGATGAGATTGACTTGTGTAGCATGTGGAAAATTAATTTCATGCGGAGAGATCAGTATTACTTCAATAAATACAGTAATCAATGATGCATTAGAACTTAATATCAATTCATTTTCCGAACGTGTAATCAGTACCTGTCCCATGTCAATTCATTGTTCGAACGTATAATCAATACCCATCCCGGATCAATTCATTGTCCGAACATATAATCAGTAAAAAGTGCGACAAGTGCGACAAAATCATATCGATAATTCATTGTGAGCAAGTACCAAAAGTGTCGACAATTCTAACCTTCAATAAATACAGTAATCAATGATGCATTAGAACTTAATATCAATTCATTGTCCGAATGTTTAATCAGTACAAGTCCCATGTCAATTTATTGTTCGAACGTATATTCAATACCCATTCCGGATCAATTCATTGTCCGAACATATAATCAGTCTTATCCCATATCAATTCATGTGCTAAAAACTGCATACATATCTCATGATATCAAGGCTGAGCAATCGGGGCACAATAGTTTCATTTGTACCGGCGCCATTTTGGGTGAGGTCTGGAAGGTCCAAGTATAGTCAAAATGTCTCCACCAACTTGTGGTTGGACCGGGACCTCTTTCGGCAGTCCAAAAGTTTTCGTTGAAGGGTAGTAGAGGGGACTGGCGACATGAACCATCAGTCAAAGAGGGGTGGGAGGCAAAAATCTCTCCTACCGGGTCATACTGGTGTCCCACCGGAACTGATCAAGTTGGTAGTCTTGCAGGATTTTGGTGATTTCAAGACTGAGGCCGGCGCCGGCATGAGCGCGCCGACGTCCCGCGGCTACGTCGTGGTCGTTCCGTGGGTGATCATGGCAGTCATTCCCCATCGGGGGTCGGGGGCCCCGTGGCTCTTATAGAATCTTCAAAGTTGAGGAGAACGTTTCTGGATGCAGGACTCATTTTGTAGTTGAACTCAGAAGCGCCGTTGCACCGCAACAGTGGACGAGACCCCCGCTGGGTGAGCGGAGCATCATTGCCTCGCAATAGTGGTCAAGACCTTTTGTCGGGTGAGTGCAGCGTTGCTGCATCGCAAGAGTGGAGGAACCCTTTTGTTGGGTGAGTGCAGCGTCGCTGCATCGCAAGAGTGGACAAACCCTTTTGTTGGGTGAGTGGAGCGTCACTGCATCGCAAGAGTGGACGAACCCTTTTGTTGGGCGAGTGGAGCGTCGCTGTATCGCAAGAGTGGACGAACCCTTTTGTTGGGTGAGTGGAGCGTTGGGGGTGCAGCTGAGGGGCCCCCACCTGGGGGGGTGGGAGAGGCTCGTTCGCGCCGCCTCTCCCTCCCAGCGCACCCCATGCCGACAGCTGGCGTTGATATCCGTGATGTCCGGACCAGGCGATAAGAGGGGGGGGTCGGAGGCAGAGGCAAGACATCCCCCCCCGTGGCCTGCAGGGCGCCGCTTCAGGCCCGAATGGGGAGCTCATATCAAGCCGGGGCCAGACCAGGAGATACGAGGGGGGGGTCGGTGGCATGTGCAAGACATCCCCCCCGTTGTCGCAGTCATTATCTAAGAAAGAAGAAGAATCCCGTCGGCCTCGGCTCCTCTCCTGGCCCACCTTACGGGATGACCTCCCCGGCCGACGGCTGCCAGCAGGACTCGCCCTACACGTGCCGAAGGCCTCGTCTTCCGGATGAGCGTAGCCGCGAACCTGTTGCACTTCGGGAGTTTCCAGAATGGGGGTAGGTATCTGCTGATTTGTATTTATTTCATGTTACCGGTATTGGGCGTGGCGGGCGGTGGGACAGACATGCTTGGAGAAGTGGGGGGGTGGCGGAGCCTAGCTACCTTGTGGCTGCCGTAACGTCAAGCTTGGCTTCTTTCACCACTTTCATGTTTCTTATTTCTAGCGAAGTCAAAAACTCATCAGAGGCCTACTGATTTTGTTCGATTTCTTTCCTTTCCTTTTTAAGTGTGTTTCATGCTAAAGTTTCTGTTTAACAGGATACAGGGATTACTTCGTATTTTACATATGTCGTCTTTATTAGGGGTTCTCTCCGGTTGAGTCAGATGATGTACCTCTAATAAATGGTCCGGGTGGAAGTAGTTTCTCAATCAGTGGGGAGTGACAGATTACAACGGGGGACAAAGGTCCGCATTACCCACCCTTCACTACTTGCAAAGACTAGACAGAATATTTCTATTCCACGTTATTTGCAAACAGAGAGTACCTCGAAAGAACTATTCCTTGAACAATAAATGTCCAGCCAATCAATCAATCAGGCATGACGGATTACAACGGGGGACAAAAGTCCGCATTACCTATCCTTCACTATCTGCAAAGGGAGACAGAATATTTCTATTCTTCTCTGTTTGTAGACAGGGAATATCTCAAACAGCAATAATCGATAAAAAAAATAGTAGGATTATAACACTTTAATAACTTATAAATATATACATCGCAACAAAAACAGTAAACACCTTAAAACATTTTTTATTAAAACAGAAGCAACAATGACAACTAACAGTAGTGATATCCTGGGTGGGTGATGGAACTGGGATTGTTAATGGAAAAAGATCTACAGAGAAAACTATTGGTGAATTATACTTCTCCGGAAATGTAAAACTCACAAATGTTTTTTTTGTGTAATCGTTTCAGGTCAAACGGATTGTGGGACAATGTTCACAATGGAAGAGTCACCAAAAGGCATTTTGATCGATGTTGCAGCAGGCTGTCATGTATATAGTTATTTAATAAAACGTTTTACCCTGTTACTTTGCTGGTGTGTTGTATATATTTATAATATTTGCATAGGGTTTGTCGTTATTTTGGGTGGGGTGGGGTGGGCGGCGGAGTCGAGCTGTCTTGCAGCCATCATGGTGTGGAGCTAAGTTCATCTTACTAGTTTCGTATTTCTCATGAGGGGTTGTTCTCAATCTTTCTATTTTAGCGAGGTCAAAAACAGATCCCATTAGTGGCCTACTGATTTTGCTCGATTCCTTTTGTTTTTTTAAACAATTTTTCACTATCTGCAAAGACTAAACAGAGTATTGCGACTCTGTGCTTGTTTGTAAATACAGAATGAACCAAAGAGAACCAATTCTAAAACAGTAAATGCTTGGATAGCAATCAATCAAATAGAGAGAGAAGCAGACACGACGGATTACAACGGGGGCAAAGGCCTGCGTTAACTACCCTTCACTATCTGCAAAGAGAGAGTACTGATAAGAGAAAAGAGGGGGGGGGTGAGGGGGGGGGGGTGAGGGGGGGCAGCGTTCAAAGCACATCAGCGTGCATAAACACGAAAATGTTTTTACCTATCATGTACTTGACATTTGACAGCATTTGATATTTGGTATTAAAAAAACATTGAAATTCACAGAAAAAACCATAGGTTTTAGGGCATATATAGTTAGGGATTTGCATTTACAAAACCTTATTTTACTCGCATAAAACCATTGAAATTCGCATATATAGTTAGATGCGCTAACTATATATCGCGCACCCGCAATCCACTGCTGATGATGTCACATATTACATCATTCATGACATGGTCAGTGACATCACTGATGACATCACTGATGACAACTCAAATGACAACTCAAATGACATCACTGACAACATCACTGATGACATCAATCATGTGATAATACGATCAACCTCTTCAGACTCTAATATAACCTTAGATACACTCAGAGTAAACAGACACTCACAGACTGTCACTCATTCATGGAGTTACTCACACACCTAGTCAGTCATGCACTGAATCAATCACACCTCCATATCCTCAACTATACAGTTATACACACCTTACTTATTCAAGCATATACTAACAGATATTTACTCTTTTATACAATGCCTGATACAAGTTCACAATGATCCATACATCCACTCACACATTCACTGGCTCTTATGCACAGTATTTTATATATGTGAACTCTCACATGTACTGTGTTTTACATATGTACTTACTTTGACATGTAGCACTGAGATATCCATTCACTCACCAATACACTCGTACACAGTCAACCACCCATACAGCTGTTTCCACATGCAGTTTTGAACCCATAGATCTAGTGAATAAACTGTTCACACATGTATGCACAGAGTCACACACCTCCCAGCCACCCCCACACACACACTCACTCTCCCATACAAATACTTGGACAAACAATCAATAACCCATACAGTTACTCATATAGCTACTGATCAACACATGTAGCAGTTCATAGAACAACAGATATAATGATGCACAAATTAAGATAGTTCAGTCACTAACCCATGCACTCAGTGAGACACATTTAATCACTCGCTCATACAGTCAGTCATGCACCTACTAAATCCTTCATCCAGACACTTATACATCCACTCATTCTTCAATATGTAAGACATATTTTAACCTTACAGAAACAGACAGCCACTGGATGATGTCATCAGTGATGTCATCAGTGATGTCACTGACCATGTCATGAATGATGTAATATGTGACATCATCAGCAGTGGATTGCGGGTGCGCGATATATAGTTAGCGCATCTAACTATATATGCGAATTTCAATGGTTTTATGCGAATAAAATAAGGTTTTGTAAATGCAAATCCCTAACTATATATGGCCTAAAACCTATGGTTTTTTCTGTGAATATATATATATATATATATATATATATATATATATAGATATATATATATTACATACTTATGGGCGCTTTTAGCTACCTGTCTTCAGCCATTGGTCTCTTGTTTCATTAATATTTTTTTCTACCCACTACAGATTACAGCGTGGAGCAGTGGGTCAGTCCGCTTCGGCTATTGGCCAGCTACACTGTGAGTGACAGCATTCTTTACATTTACAAGAAGCATATCCTCACACAGTGTAGTTCTCTTCAGTGCCAGGGATTACTATTACAGCAACTACCCCACCAATAATAACTGTTTACAAAAACCACAACAACAAAAAAGCACTGTCAAAACCAAATATAGGCAGCCAAAGCTAGGGATATTGGCTTCCCAATGCTTGTTCTGTTTGTCATGTTCCTTTGGATCTGCGTTTTCATCCCAAACTCCTTATTTTTAGGACAAAACCTTTAAAATGTGGTATTGAAAAAGAAACTTATTTTTACCAGTGCTCCTTGGTTTGATATATTCAACACCAAAGTCCCTTTGTGTCAAAAGGGTCATGGTAATCCCTATAGCGGTGCCTCCGCAGGCACCGCCTCCATTGCAGGGATTATGCTCTGCCCGGCGCTCCGCTGGGCTCCTTTTGCCTGTAAGAGGCGTCGGTCGGTCCCTGTGGCTGCTGCGCTCCGACCGCATCATTATTCGGCAGTCAAACCACAGGCTCACTATCCGTCCGACATTATAATCGGGCCCAAAGTGTTAGTTAACCTTTGATGTCAGAGGTAATTCTTGGAGGGGGAGATTGGAGCTTGCTTGACAGGCATCAACATTTTAATTTTGGCAGTTTTACAAAACTCTGAATCAGGTTTCTGCATGCAGGAACCGGGGAGCGGGAGACTAGCCTGCGCCTGACCCAAGACCACCTCTCCTTCAGGAAGAAGCTGAAGACCTGGCTGTTCGAGCAGTAGCGGCACCCCCCCCCCCCCCCCCCCCCCCCCCAGCGCCTTGAGACCCTACGGGTATGTAGCGCGCTTTATAAGTGTCACTGATTGAAATCGGTAGCTTCCTGTTTGAATCGGAAGGGGTGCCATATATGGCATTGGCGCATGGCTGTTGATGGTGCGACAACGTAGGTAGGGAGGGAGCATAATTTAGTGGGCATGGTGCAGTCCTGCTGTCTCCAATGTACGCAACACAGTGCAGAAACTCTACTTGCTGCCCCCGCGTTGCGTCAACTCTTTGTTAACATGGGCTGCAGTGTTTCCCTGATCAGTGCAACCCGGTGTAAAACGCATTCACTCTTTGATCACGTTTGCATATTTTAAAATTAATTAGGTACTGTTTAAGACGTTTCTGAGCGGGCTGTTTATGTCACCCTGGGTAGTTCAGCTAGCTATGTGAGGTTTCTTTTTATGCAATTCTCTCATGAAGTGTAATTTTGTAGGTGTGAAGCAGATGTAATGGGAAGTGTTTGTTACAAAAATAAGTTGCGCGAATTTGACATTTGTATATTTATATAGTTGCATGACTTCATTGGAAAAACAAAGTCATGACAACAGTGCACTCTAGTGGCTAACTTTTGAATAAACCACGGAGGAGTGGTGATGGCCTCTTTAGTTTTTTTTTTAATTATATGAACCATAAAATACTATAAATGTTGTCGCATTTTTTTTTTTTTTACTATGAGAGATGTATTTATTTTGACCCAAATCGTCTCTACATACAGTACAATTAAAAAGTCTCCAATTTGTGAATCACACATGCAAGATTTAAAAAAGTACTTTTATCACTGTAATGCAATAATGCTGTATTGACACACTAGAAGGGATTGATTGCCAATGTTGAGAAAGCTTACGGATAAATAGAATTGGAACAGCTGTGCACATGTGATTTGTCGCAGGTTGACATGTGCTTTGCTGCCTTCTCTGTCAGTTCCGGGATTTCCGATCCCCCCAGGAGAGGGCAAGTGATTCTGTTACTAAGATTAATGCTGTTGGTGCAAGGCAGATGGGTGTATGACCAGTGCTGTCTTAACGCATGAGTACGCTGGGCAGTTGCAGGGGCCCCCACGAGCATAGGGCACCATGCAGACCAGAACTTAACACTAATTTTCCGTTAAACATTTTGATTCCTGTGAGTGGGTGTGTAGGCAGGGCCCAGTGCACTACTTTGCCCGGGGGCTTATAATGCTATTAAGACGCTCTGGGTACGACAGAGCAAAACAACTTGTTTAACCTTTTGCCTTAGCAACAGATTGAGAAACTATGAGAGCCACTGGCTGTAACTTGTTGGGCTGATCTTCTTGGTGATGGTTGTAATGTATTGGCCCTAGGCCCACATTTTGAAGTTAAAGTAAGTGACCACACGGACACTAGTGATATGAGGAATAACCGGTCCAGGGCACGTGCGCCCGGCCCCTTATATTAGCAGAGTCACCTGACAGGGATGCCTGTGATGGATGGGTTAGGGGTGGGTGTTAGCATGGCCCCTAGGGAAGGGCTGCTACATGACGTGTCTTGCAGGACAATACATTGCTTTCAAAATCCAAAAGAAAAACAACATGTCCAACCTATGGAAAAAACACAATAAACTGGATAACACATGGTCCATCAGACTTTAGAGTCAGTCAACAGGACAGCAGTGGACATATAGGCTGATGACACAAGTTGCAACAGATTTGCAAAATAAAAGGAGTTAGGTCCTGGGACATGTAGTTGGTTGGACCATATGTATATATATATATATTAACTTTTTCCTACAAGTTGCAACAGGACATCTAATTCATAATTTAACCGGAGTGGGTCAGGACACGAACGCTGGCTCAGAGATGTCAGGGCCCTTCCGGCTGCATGCTGGTTGAAGGAGTTGGCCTACTCTACTAATGCCCCAGACGATTTGTGGTTAGTGTCAACAGTTCAAAAATGGGGTGCTCCAGGAGAATTGTTGAGTCCACTGTGAACCATACATCATGAAGCATGCTCTTGTGATGTGGCTTGGCTCGTTGAACACGTCTGCAACCTAATGAGGTCACTGTTGCAAGGCCATATCACCTTCTGGTATCCAACAGTAGGGCAGTGTCAAGTCCATCTCTCGCTCGTGTAGAGTCCCTTGGATGGGTTGCCATGGGACTGCATGTGGTCTGTGCTGGGACTGCATATGTGCCACATCTGGGCCGCTGCTAGACCGCTGAGGAGCCACTCCCTAGTCACTCATACAACCTCAGGTGTGGATGGGTCTTGGTCAAGGCTCGCTATCGCCAAGGGGGATCAGGGTGCAGGCAGGGTGAGCAGGTAGTTAATTTCTGGTTGACTGACTCTTCCAAGCTTTATGTCTATAGTTCTGATAGCAGTTTTGTCTCCACTTGGGGTGTTCAATGCTCCAGGAATGGTAGTGATAATGCACATGACTGCCTGTCACGCAAGCTCCCACTCCAAGCATGATGGGGCTTCCAGTTGTGTGGTGAACCTGTATGGGCAGGTGGCAACGATTTGTCTTGATGGTCACAGGCATTCATTCTTGGGTCGTCGACAACTTAGAGTGATGGTGACCAGGTGCTGATGTTCTTTCTTTGTGGAGGCACTTGTATCCTTCAGCCTGGATACTCTGTGTTACTGAGCTACCGGGACAATGGCAGGATGCTTATGCTAGAAAGCGCGGGGGAGAGACTCAGTTTGGGCATGCTTGCAGCTTACTCCTGGTTCATCCGCTGGACTTAGGACGGAGACTCGATTTGCACATGCCTGCAGCTTACTCCCAGTCCTCCCGCAATGCTGTCACCAGGTCGTTCTTGTGTAACCTCAGTGGTTTCTTTGTGCGGATAAACGCCTCCTGTCCATGGCTCAAGTCCTCTCACATGTGCACTCCAGGCCTGCCAATTTTGATCCCCCCCCCCCCCCCCCCCTTCTGGGCTTGGTCAGTCATCAGGTTTCACAGTGTGAACTGACAGGTTGCACTTCCTTCTCGTCTTTCTCCTTGGTTCACCTTCGTTTTGCAGTTGAGACTTCTCTTTGTGAGTCTCTTCTTCTGGGTGCAGCGGTATGCTCCTTCTTCAGATGTCGGCCAATAAGGCCTAGGAAAACCAAAGGAAATGATGGACGGAGCGTTGACAATACAAGCACTCACCCCCAGTCAACTGATCTGGGTTTAATCCATCACCGTTCTTTAGCACACTCTGCCACCCCAGTTCAGACATGGCCATACGCAAATCAGTCTCACCCTGTGCCTCATGGGAACAGTCTAGCCCGAACTGCCAAGCCATGCCTTCCCTGGACCGGAAACAAGCTACAGAGGACCGGTTTCTGGCCAATAAGGCCTATCCATGGTTGACTGTTGCTGTAGTCCGACAACTGGCCTCTGGTGTTGGCCTCTGGCTTGTGTGATGATCAGGGCAGTTACTGATTCCATTCTTCTTGTCTCCGTTGGTGCTGTATCTCACCACGTGTTGCATATTCCCTCTTCCGGGACCTTCTTGCAGCTCCCACTCTGGAGGTGGATGTGTGAAGCTGGCCCTCTGCTTCGAGGGTCTTTCTGCTGCCTGAGACTTCTTCTCTGGGTTGGTGTGGTATCATGCCAAGTGGTGCATGTGCCCTCCTCAGAGGCCTTCTTTCGTGGAAAGTGGGGAGCTGTGTTTCTACCTCCTTTCACTTGGTGATGCAGGACTTGCGCCTTGAGGCATCAATGCCAGTGATTCGGGGGATGTGTCACAATGTGCCTAGGGGTTGCAGGACCGTGAAGTCCTAATGTCTCGGTCTTGGTCACAGCTTCGTGTGCTTCTGTCCAACTTCTCCAGCCTCGCTTACCTTAGAACTTCTCCTTCCTGGGGTGGTGGCCCTATGGAATACGGGGACAACCAGTGTGATTTCTTAGGGGTTCTCTTATATATCTATATATATATATATATATATATATATATATATATATATATATATATATATATATATATATATATATATATATATATATATATATATATATATATATATATATATATATATATATATATATATATATATATATATAGATATATATCAGCTCCGCATGCTGACATGCCTCTTGTTTTGGAGCTCCTCATATCGCCGGCAACCCAGTGGACCCCGTGCATGGACTGCAAAATGCGGCACCCCCCCAGCCTGGATATTGATGTTGGCATTGGGGAAAGAGCAACAGATGGACTGTTGATGAGTTGCACTTTGGCGATGAAATCCACCAGTGATCGTGCATAGTAAAAGGAACAGGTCACTTGAGGCTGACTAAGTCAGGGCACAAATGTATGCACAAGCGGGTCACTGTACCTGGCTCGCGTTTCTAGTGTTCCCTGTCCCTTAAGCATGATCGGTGCACTGGAGGAACCTTGGATTCAGAGAGGGGAAAAGTACTTACTTATGGAACTTTTCCAGTCCTCTCTCTGTGGTTACATCTATGGTACAATGGAATTACTCACCTGGTCTTTTAAACGAATTGCCAGCGAAAGTCTTTTATTTCTGAACTTTCCAGCACACAACCAGCATTGATAAAGGCATCTGCCGAACCGCGTCTGCCAAGAGCTGTGAGAGAGGACATCCCGATATGTAACAGTGCTGTATGGTGGCATTAAATTCCTAAAGTGCAACCCAAGCATGTGTCAGACCCATGCGGGATTGGTGGTGTATATATATATTCACTAAAAAAACCATAGGTTTCACACCAGTTATAGTTAGCTGGAAATTTTACTGACATAAAACCATTGAAATTCCCACGTTATAGTTAGTTGGACTCACTATAACTTGTCATGAGTGATGTCACTGACCATGTCATGAGTGATGTAATATGTGACGTCATCAGCAGTGCATTGCTGGCGCGCAAGTTATAGTGAGTCCAACTAACTATAACGTGGGAATTTCAATGGTTTTATGTCAGTAAAATTTCCAGCGAACTATAACTGGTGTGAAACCTATGGTTTTTTCAGTGAATTTAATAGGTTTTTTAAATGCTAATTCCTAACTATAACTGGTGTGAAACCTATGTTTTTTTCAGTGAATTTCATAGATCTTTTAAATGCTAATTCCTAACTATATATAGGGCCTCAAACCTATGTTTTTTCAGTGAATTTCAAAGGTTTTTTAATAGCAAATTTCTATAGCTATGAAATGTAATATTTTTTATAATGAATCCTATATTGTATATTTACGTAATACTGTTTTTTTATGTATATTGTTCATGTTTTTTTTATTTTTTTTGCCCCGGAGTGCTCCCGATGCGCGTACCGGTGAGCGCACCGGTAAGCGCAGTCTTCCGGCGCGCCCCGGTGCGCGTACCGGTAAGCGTCCCATTTGCGCTATTGCCGCGAACGAAAACATCATTGTGACGTATCGCGTAGCCGCGTCCGTGTGATACGCACGGCGTAAGCGCACCCGAGCGCATACGATCGCGCTACGTAAGCGCCCCGGGGCGTAGCGTAAGCGCGTCGGGTCATGTGACCTGAAAATAACACTTTTCATTGGTTCAGGACAGTTTTGGTTTCCAAATGATAAAGCCCGGGTCATGTGACCTGAAAATAACACTTTTCATTGGTTCAGGACAGTTTTGTTTTCCAAATGATTAAAGCCCCCACCTTTTTTCCTCATTCTCTCTTTTTACTTTGACTGAGGAAGACCTGTTTGCAGACCTATTTGTACCTATTTGTACTGAGAAATGGCTACAGTAGCAGCAGCAGCAGGAGCATCTCAACCACCACCACCACCACAAGGACCACCACAACACCACAGTGGTGGAGAAGAAAAAGAGGAGGAGGAGGAGGAGGAGGAGGAGAGGCGGTACCTGCCTGAAGATACTACCACCTATAAGCCAAAGGAGCACATTGTCTGGGAGTTTTTTAAAATCCCAAGGGGCCTCAAGAAAGTTAATGCGCCAAAGGTTACTTGTCTGATCTGTGGCACTGTACTTTACAGGGGGAACCCTGCCAAAAAGTATTCTTTTGGCAACAACAGAATGATTCGCCACATGCAACGCCGGCACCCAAACAACTATGCTGCGGCAGAGGTCAGAGAACTGACCAGAAACCCTCCCCAATCTTCTCGCAGCACCTCCCAAAGTAAACAACCCACTCCATCGGGTCCAGAGACAAGTGAGATGGTCCCAAACATCCAAACCCAGTTTGGAGATTTCAAAATAGTTTGCAAATTTTGTGGAAGGACAATTTGCTATGGAGAGCAAGGTATTAAACTGATTAACCATGCTGGAGACTACCACAAGTGCAAAAACAAACCTTAATTTTTTCCTGTTTTTTTTTGCTCCAGTTGAGCCGTTTACAATTCCCTGTTTTTTGTTTGTCCCCATAAAAATTACAAAAAATATATAAAATTGTTCATAAAATTGCCTGCTCTTGGTTTCTATAAGCGCTGGGATGCCCCATGGTAACCGTGCGCGGTACAAAATTCAATAATAATAATAAAAGCCAAAAAAAGTCAAAAATGTTCCAAAAAACAATAAAAAAAATAAAACAACAAAAAGAATTAAAAAAACTGTTCTTTTTAGAACTACCTCCAAATTATAAAAAATGCTACATTAAAAAAAAACTCTGTCATTCTTTTTTCCCCATGGTACGCTCCCCGGTGCGCCCCCCGCGCGCTCCCCCCGCGCAAATCCCTTTGTTTTTGCCAGCTCTTGTGTCTCGATCCTACTGAGAGCCAAGATGGCGGCTGCTCCGGACTGTTTGGAATGTTGACAGACACCCGAGAGCCAATCAGCTTTCCGCTCGCGAATCGCGTAGCGCGCTGGAGCGCGCCCCGGTGAGCGTACCGGGGCGCGCTTATAGATATATATATTTTTTTGAACCTAAATTACTCAAAATCCACTGGAGCACATATCTTGAGACATAGCAAAGGCACAGCGGGCTACCAGTCCCTACAATTTTGCCAAGTTTGGTGGAAATCCATTCAGCCGTTCGGGCTAAAAGTGTGTCCAACCGCCCTATGGAAATTAACATGGGGAAAACACTTTTTGGGACCCCCCCTTTTATCTCGGCCCTCGCTTGACAAATCCCCCCCAAACTTTCAGGGAAGAAGCGGAGCGCAGCGAGGCAAATTTAAGGAAAATTACAGGCAGATTCCTCAACTGGCGCCAAAGTTATTCCCAATAGAATGTTGCGGATTTCCTATGGAAAACAATCCTAACTATAACTACCTACTGGCGACTGCCAGTAGGTAATATATATATATATATATATATATATATATATATATATATATATATATATATATATATATATATATATATATATATATATATATATATATATATATATATATATATATATATATCCACAGATTACTCCGACCACTTCTAGCTAGCACCTGGCAAAGAAGGAGACTCAGGCCTCTGCAGCAAAGTTTCAGGCAAGAAATCTTTATTAATTCACGCCTTACGACAACGCGTTTCAGGCTATGCAGCCCTTGATCACAATATATATATATCCACACAAAAAGAAATCGTGGCACTCTTCTTGATAGTCCAAAATTGTATTGTATTTATTTATTTATTTTTTCAGACTATGCAATTTTTTGAACTATCAAGAAGAGTGCTACGATTTCTTTTTATGTGGAAGTAATACGAGACCCTGTCCTGGTCTCGACGTGGGCACCAACATACAGCGCTCCCTCTGCGACAGGACAATTTGCTGAAACTTTAAACAAAAAAATGATCTTCCACCTTAGCTCATCACTGGAAGGTTTTGGGGAGATCCGTCAAGTGGGGCCCCAAAAGAAGGGAGTCCCAAAACGTGTTTCGCTGTTCAATTTTTCTATAGGAACTTTAGACACAGCTACAGCCGGTATGCACCTGTTACAACGCATTCGTTACTCCGCACTACCATTACAACGCGACTTTTACAACGCATACCATTACAACGCATTGCGCTGGGGGGCGCTATAGGATAGGGAATAAGTATAATTTACTATCCAACACCTTCCCTAGGGTCCACGGGGACTGGAGTTAGAATAGTAAATTATACTTACCACTATCCAGCACCCCAAAGCGCTATGCGTTGTAATGGTATGCGTTGTAATGGTCGCATTGTAATGGTAGGTAGTTGTAACGGTATGCGTTGTAACATGGTACATCCCTACAGCCTAAACAGATGAATAGATTTAAACCAAATTTTGCAGAAAGGTAAATCTTGGTACAGAAAGAGTGCTTTTTGTGATTTGTTGTAATTCTGTTAATTTGTTTTTGAGTAAATAATCATAACATTTCACACCGCGGAGGATCCATGGACCCAACAGATTTCATGCTGAGATCTGATTGGCTTCCACCATAGCAACAATGATGTTGATGTGGTGGAAGTCATCTTAGGACCGCATGCTCAGCCCTAAGTCCTATGAAAAAATGTTAAAAAAAGACATACGGGGGCAGAGTAGAGATAAGCCTGGTAATGGGGTCGCTGAGGGACCCCGCCTCAGGCCAAAAATGTATTTTTTTACTTTGCTGCAAATTCAGAGATGATCCGCAAATCTGTGCTATAATGAAAAGAAAAATGGACCCAGTGGGGATGGTGCTTTATATTTACAGGGGAGGGGGACATGTGTCCTCCGTCCCCAAGCCTCCAAGAGTCCATGGGGTCACCATCCCTCGGGCCATTCAATAAAATGAGAGGAGGGGGCCCATGGCCACCTCACCCAGAGTTTTGATAGGCTTCAGGTGTAGCACCCTCCTATGCCTGGGTAGCAACCAATAACTAGACAACACATAGAGCTTAATATTACCTGTCTTTATTCATCTGAGTGTAACTGTGAACTAAGCATTCTAAAACAAGCTTTCATTGCATTCTGCTCTGAAACCTAAGTCACAGCTACGTCATGTGCTATTGGCAGGGGCAGGCGCGGTCCTACGGCGGTCAGACTGCCAAACTTGTAATAAGGCCCCTAGAGTTTCTCTCAGCATTCGTTGTCTGAATGAATCTGCCAAGCATCCATCAATAACTCGAAAGCGCATTGCTTCTTCATCATTAAATAATTGAACTTGCAGTGTTTGATGAGTATATCAAGTCTCTCCACAAATGTGTCAATGGTTTCACCAAATGTTTGGCATTTGTGACTGAAAATGCATCTTTCATAATCAATGTTTGGTACTACTGAATTGAACTTGAGATTCAGCGTTTCGTTAACCTGACAGTATGTCATTTCTTTGTCATTTCACTGCATTTTCTTTATGACTTATTTCACACCATCCCCAGCAAGAATTTTGAGATACTTGGTAATCTTTTTGTTATTAGTCTCTTCAAGTGCATCAATGAAATCATTAAATGTCTCTATCCAAGCAGTCCATCTATCATCAATATTTTGCCTGTCTGTGGTATCGAAAGGTGGTGGTGGTTTCAGGAATGCAGCAGCATTGTGGATCTGTGTGGAACTTCATGACACCGGTGGTGGATCACTGTGACTAGGTTTAGGCAACTCATTTGTGAGACCTTGTGATGTACTGGCGTCTGAATCATCTTTAATGATAGCTGGAAATGTGACCTTCTCTGCCATCTAAAAAATGTCATTATTCCGAGAGTTGCTCTCAGCTCTTTATTCTTCAAAGATCTGTTAAGTTGTTCTGAGCCCCACTCTACAACTTTGTAAATGAACCACTTTAGGTATGGGTGGCTCTGTTAGCACAACCCCAAACACTTCTCCTTGATTTCACAGAGTGGTGTGGTACGATGACTCTCTTTATTGCATTCAGTAAGTCATTTATTTCTTCTCTTCTAGATGTCGATTTACATTTTCTCACACTTGATTGATCTCCACCTTGTAGAGCTTCGGTTCGTAGTGTTATTTTGCAAGTTATTATTATCAGCGGCTGCACTTCATAAACCAGGTTAAATACGCCTTCAGCGTTAACACTTAATATAATGTACAACTTTATCTTGTGTTGCAGCACTGTACCTATATGTATGGCGTGACCAACAGGTTCTCGACCACTGACATGTAGATTCTTTGCCACACCTTTGTTGTCTTCACCTGCTTTACAGCGGCTGGAGCTACGCTTTGACTCCACATGCATGAAGTGTTGATTCCGTACTTCAACAGCAACACACGTGACATGCACAAACTGTTTGCTTGGACCACAGGCAAACTCTCTGGGAGAGAATGGTCATTCTTCAGGTTATTTATCCTCTATCTCATTGGCAATTGTAGCGTCCTCCCCAGCCTGTGTACCCACCAATGACTACGCAACACACTGAGCCCAATATTACGCGTCTTTATTCGCCTCTGTCTAAATGCAAACTCAATTTTCAAAAACAAGCTTTCATTGCATTCTGCTCTGACACATAAGTCACAGCTCTACAGAGTCCATTAGAAGCCAAAAGGGTTCCTTCATAAAACTCCCAAGACACTACACCAGGGAGAGGACCCCTTCCTGAGTCATCCCCATCCTCTAGGCCAGCTACCCAAGCATTAATTTAAGGGCTCAAACGGAACTGATCCAAGAGAAGGTAACAGAGGATTGCAATGAGACCTCCTTTTTAGTCAGTGTAGTCACAGGTCTAAGGCACATTTCAAAAATTGATACAAGATGGAGGGGTGTGGAAGGAATGAGAAGGCCCCATTCAAGTGCCTGGGACCGTTAGGACAATCAGCCTTATTATATTGAGAAATCAGTTCAGTTCAAAGACTTTATTACGGTTGGATATAACCGTAAAAGCACATTCATTTTACAACAATTGCAGATTCAAGGTAATTGCAAATGTAAAATAATAATATACATTATATTTGTATCTAATAAAATAGTGTAAATCTTTAAAAATCATTGTGTGGGAATAAATTTAAAACACACTATAAAGGGTTTAAGTTAAATATACCGATATAAAAATAGTAAAAATATCCCTCTAATCTACTGATCCCAAGATGCATATCACAAGATCACCTCCACCCAAACTAAAATAAAAGCTCCACGAATTTACCTTTTTACTGATGGTGGAATTCTAAGCTTTATTTAGCAGATTCCTACGAATTGTCCACATAGAGAACAGAAACTTTGCTATAGCAGCCACGTAGACTGGGTCAGTATCTGTCTTTAAGATCCTAAAAAAGACAAGGTGATTCCTAATACCCAAATTCTTACAAAGTTGGATAATCCATTTCTGTCTAATTCTTTTAAATGCCGCACAGAAGAGCATAATATGAACTACAGTTCCCTCCTCCGTGAGGCATCCAGGACAAAGACGATTGGAGACTCCCGCCCAACTATTTGTGATTGCATGTAGCGGGAGAGTTCCATATCTAAATTGAAGGAACAGCTTTTTCGCTAATGTGGGTTGTATAGAATCTATCACCTGTTCAAATTCATATTAAGACTTAAAGTCCAAGAACCCATACGTAAGTATTTACTGACCGATAAACTTTCATTAGATTATACTCTTTTATCGTATTTGCCAGAGTTTTCTTAGAGGTGGCTGGACAGCATACCTCTGGATTAATCCAAAGGTTCTCCATGCCAATTACACTAAGAGAGTGCCTTACAAATAATAACCAAGGAATGCTGCCTGCCCCTAGTGATGCCATTACCGCTTTTAATTCTTCCCTATAGCCAACCAGCTCAGGGATACTTGCATCTTCGTCAGTAGTAATAGGTGGCACAATACCATTAAGGGGTTCATAATGGCAGTTAAAATCTCGACCGATTAAAAAAAGCACATCACCAGAAAGAGAATTCAAAAGGTTTATCAAAGAATCCAAGGTCTGGGATGTCCCACCATACCGCACTGGCCGGGAATAGATGTTAATAAGTGCCAGTTTTTAAAGTTTTGTGTGGGTCAGTAGGATGCAAATTAGATCAGGGCAGTTGGTGTCAACTCTTTTCACCGCAAATCCAAGGTGAGTTCCCACCTAGATACACAGACTCCCTGATGGTCTGCCTTTAGGGCCCTTACCAGCTGGCTCATAATATGTGGCAAACCCCACTCTATGGACAGGGTTTCCGGCCTAGGTCTTGTGGAAAAGGCAGATCCTGTGGGAGTCGACAAAATCTCCCCACTCCGGTAAATCCAATTTGCCCGCAAGACCCGCAGTATTCAAGGACAGCACTTTAAGGCCACCATTTGAACCCACTAACCCACTCCCCGTGCTTGGCTGAGGCCCTATACTCTTCAATGTACCTACATGGTCAGTGTACAAGCCGGGATAGGATAAAACTTCAAGGGCTAATCTAGTTTTACTGGGTATGATGACTATATCCTTTAGTGTCGCTTGGGTTCCAACCTCTACCTCAGTGTCGACTAAAGATAATCTTCCATTATCGCTCACTCCTGCTTCCTTAATTATTAAGTAATCTTGTATCTTTGCCCCAGCGGACCCTCCTTTATTTTTGGTCCTCTGCTTCTCTAGTGAAAGGAGTGCAGGTGGTGGGGAGGACGGTGGTAGTCAGTCTACCTGATCTAATATACTATACCTATTACTTACTGGAACACCTAGCAAGTACTGATTACCCCACATACCCTCTCCATAGCTCCTACTCTCATGTTGGATTTTCCGTCCACTGATATTTCCAAAGTGGGCTCGGATAGGAGTATGGGTGGGTGGCGGGTAAAAATAGCTTAGATTCAGGGATTGAATTGTCGATTGGGTGCTTTTGAGAAAACCTCTACAAACATGTTCAACTACCCTACAGTCCTTGAAATTAATAACAATACAATCCCCATCCACATCTTTAGGTCTCTGTCCCACCCAACCCACTCTTCTGGCAAACAAAATTTGACATTGCACGTTCCTAGGTGGAGGTCTATTGTTGTTCAGCCAGTGAATCGATTTGTTTTTTAATTCAATGTATGATTCAGTTCTGTTAGTGTCCAATTTAGGGACCCAAGCTAGAACAACAACATAGGATGCACTTTCCGGTGGTAGATCAATATGAGGTAAATCAGGCTTAGATTGGTCGGCCTTAAATTGATTCGGTGGATCTCTGTCTGAGGTTTTCATCTTTGCCGCTCCCGAATATTGTGGTGCATTAGTTATGTTGTTAACAGCCATTATCAAGTTGTTGTCTGATTGGTCAATGGTTGGTTGATGAGTGGGAATAACTGAGGGGTTTAAGGGGCAATTACTAGGGTACATAGGGTTAATAGATGGAGACCCATCTGCAACAGTTATTGCTTGAGTTTGTACAGGGTTCACTATTTTGTCCTTCATATAGTCCAGATTCGTCCTAGCTAATTCCTCTATTTTAGATAACCTTTGTTCTATTAGTAACAATCTTCCTTCTAAAGGCTGTAATGAAGACAATATGACAACACTCAATTTCTTCAACAACGATTCTTCAATTGAGGGAGTTATGGGTGAAGTATTCACCACATCAAGAGGAATGTTCGCAGGTAGAGACTCAGTCACTATTGTTTCAATGATAGTAGTTCCCCTGGGATTATTGAGCTTTGGCTGCTTTGGCTTACCGCCCCGAAGTGGTGCTTCCGTCCGCTTCCTTTTGGGGATAGCCCCTCCACTATGACCATGTGTCTCAGAGGAAATTTTAGGCCCTTCTAGGCTGGGTGCTACTATATTTATCTCATGGTTTAAAGGTAGGTGATCAATCAGTTCCACCCAATTTATCGACTTTCTAGTCAGGGGGTTTAGGCCCACCAGGTAGCCCAACTGCGACAGCCCTTTGTTGTAAATGCTCCCGTGTAAGGGCATTTGCCAGAGGGCCCAACGAAGATCTCTTATTGAATGCCGGGTCCAAGGAGAGGCGGCGCTCCATTAGAGCTAGTTCATGCTCCAAAACGGACGACGCCCGCATAATAAATTGATCTAATGTCCCGGCTACATGCCCTCCCGTCGTCGCTTTCATTTCCCTGCCTCCGCGGCCCACCATTGTCCCAGGTAAGTGTGGTAAAGGGTTTTGAAGGTACTTACAACTAAGGCGTTAGAGGATGAGCTGAACGGGTCTCCTCCGGGCTACAACGGGCTTAAACGGGCCCGCCCTTGGCCCGGGCTTCGCCCGGCACGCGCCCGTGCGCGTCCCGGAGTCCCCAAACAACAACAATGAAGGGTAAGTTCTCCTCCAGTCACCACCAAACGCTGCGGCTCCCTCGGATCGGGAGCAGCGAGGTTATTTATTGCGACCAGGTACGGGCGTGCCCAACAGCCCTCTGCACAGCGAGTCCCCAAACAGCAACAATGCAGGGTAAGTTCTCCTCCAGTCACCACCAGACGCTGCAGCTCCCGTGAAGCGGGAGCGGCGAGGTTATTTGTTGTGGCCAGGTACGGGCGTGCCCAACAGCCCCCTGGGACAGCGAGTCCCCAAACAGCAACGATGCAGGGTAAGTTCTCCTCCAGTCACCACCAGACGCTGCGGCTCCCGGGAAGCTGGAGCGGCAAGGTTATTTATTGAGGCCAGGTGTGGGCGTGCCCAACAGCCCCCTGGGGCAGTGAGTCCCCATCAGCAACGATGCAGATTAAGTTCTCCTCCACTCACAACCAGACGCTGCGGCTGTATTTCTATATTGAGAAATACAAAACATATACACATCAAGAATACTAGCTTAGAGAAATGGTGAAGTATCCGTTTTGTTGATGTTTCACATTTTTGTCATTCGTAGCATTATTACTGGCAAGGTGTACTATTTTGCTCACCGTAGGAAGTTTATCTGTATAGCCATCACTTTTACACAAGTTACTCTAATTTTACAGGGATTCAGAAGGGGACTGCCTCCCCTCATAAGCCTATATCAGTTACTCATTCATCGACCAAGAACCATTATTGTTGCTACTCCTTAGTGGTCCCTACCTTGCAGATCGGTTTCCATTATCTCAGCCAGTATGTATTCTCTTACTTATACCTTTCAATGTAATCCAATCCGTGTCCACATGACCCTTAATCTATGCCATTTCTTTCTTCCCCAGACCCCAAGCAATTTTAGTCCTGATGAGACACTTTTACTCTTTCAAGGGTCGAAACGCAGTCGACATAAGTACATTGACAGACGGGTTTTCATAATTGTAATACAATGATTGGATGTATGTCAGTACAAAGCGAACCTTTAGATCGCGGTACTTTACAACGCGGTTATTACAACGCAAGTCGTTACAACGACTTGCGTTGGAGGGCGGGGATTGAGGAATATTATAATTTTATATTCCAACACCAGTCCACGTAACAGTAGGGAAGGCGTTGGAATATAAAATTACAATATTCCTTAACCAACAGCGCCATCCAGCGCAAGTCGTAGTAACGACTTGCGTTGTAATGGCAGCGTGGTAAAGGTTGTGCGGTGTAAACACTGTGTTGTAAATGACGTTTACCCAATGATTCATTCCTTGTGTCTTTAAGTATACTAATAAAAACTGCTGTCTTTTTATATAAAGCAACCAATATACTATGTATGTTCACATTGTACTTCACTCTCCTGTCCTTGAATTTGGTTTAACTTTTTACCTGAGGTGCATTCACTCTTTCCTTTCTCCTTTGAGAAACACCTACAAGTTGTTCTTCTAAATAATTTTCATTCAATAAAACTCTGTTCAGCTGAACTGCAGTTGTTCATAAATAGTGGCTGTGCTGTAATCTTTCTCACAATTCCTTATTCAGGATTACTGTTTTATTCTACAAGAAAGATCTGTGCAACAAATTTTTTTCTAAGAATGAGTTCCATGTGAACGCTTGTTCCAAGGATTACTTGATACCCCTGTTTGCATAGACATAAAGGTTGCTCTTGTTTTTGTTAACATATTCCTAATACAAAAGAGCAGAGTATCTCGCTATAATTTGAGGACAACTTCAAATCTCCAAAGAGCCATGTGAATCGAAATCATACATTCAAAGGGCCATCAATAATGAGATAAACATCTTATTTATTTACAAACTCATCAGGATTTAATACAAAACATGTACAAAATGTATATCCATAAAATATATATATATATCATTTCTATCTATATAAGAGTGTATTTCAGTCGGGATATCTCCTGTTCAGTACATTCTAAGGTGACCCATCCCTGGGATCTGCTCCCCTCATTACAAATTTTGGAATCTTATATCTGAGCTCCCTGAGGAAGTTGTGACGCATATTGCGGTCCTAAAGGAAACACTCATCAATTAATCAATCAGTACATTTGTAAAGTGCACTACTTACCCGTGAGGGTCTCAAGGCACTGGGGGGGAAGTGCTGCTACTGCTCGAATAGCCAGGTCTTGAGGAGTCTTCTGAAGGTTAGCAGGTCTTGGGTCTGCCGTAGGGGGATGGGGAGGGTGTTCCAGGTCTTGGCTGCGAGGTGGGAGAACGATCTGCTGCTGGAGGTCACTCTTCGGATGCGGTGGACTGTGGTGAGGGTGAGGTCGGCAGAACGGAGCTGGCGTTTGGGGGTGTAGAAACAGAGTCGTCTGTTAAGGTATGCTGGTCTGGTGTTGTGGAGTGCCTTGTGTGAGTGGATGAGGAGCTTGAAGGTGATCCTCTTGTTGATGGGGAGCCAATGCAGGTCTCTTAGGTGGGGTGTGATGTGGCTGCAGCGAGGGATGTTGAGGATCAGGCGTGCAGAGCATTCTGAATGCGTTGAAGTCGTTTCAGGAGTTTGGCCGAGGCTCTTGCTTAGAGGGCGTTTCTGTAGTCCAACCTGCTACTGACGAGGGCCTGTGTGACTGTTCTTCTTGTTCGGTGGGAATCCACCTGTAGATCTTGCGAGGCATGCAGAGGGTGTTGAAGCAGGAGGATGAGACGGCGTTGACCTGCTTTGTCATTGAGAGGGTAGAGTTGAGGATGAACCCTAGGTTGCGTGCGTGGTTGGTGGGTGGTGGAGCTGTTCCCAGTGTGGTCGGCCACCAGGAGTCATCCCAGGCTGAGGGGGTGGAGCCGAGGATGAGGACTTCCGTCTTGCCCGAGTTTAGCTTCAGTCGGCTGGTCTTCATCCACTTGGCGACGTCTTTTAGTCCTTCGTGGAGGTTGGTTTTGGCGGTGTGGGGGTCCTTGGTGAGGGAGAGGATCAGCTGGGTTTCGTCGGCATAGTAGATAACGTTGAGGTTGTGCAGACGGGCAACGTGGGCGAGCGGTGCCATGTAGATGTTGAACAGTGTTGGGCTGAGGGATGAGCTCTGGGGTACGCCGCACAGGATCTTGGTGGCTTCGGAGTGGAAAGGGGGGAGGTGGACGCTCTGGGTTCTGCCGGAGAGGAAGGAGGTGGTCCAGTCCAGGGCCTTCTCTTGGATCCCAGTGTCATGGAGGTGTGTACGTAGGGTGCAGTGGCAGACCGTGTCGAAGGCAGCTGACAGGTCCAGGAGGATGAGGGCTGCGGTTTCTGCATTGTCTAGCAGGGATCTGATGTCATCGGTGGCGGCGATGAGGGCAGTTTCGGTGCTGTGGTTGCTGCAGAACCCAGACTGGGACGGGTCCAGGATGCTGTTTTCCTGGAGGTAGAGGGTCACTTGTCTGTTGACGGACTTCTTGATGACCTTTGCCGGGAACGGGAGCTGGGAGATGGGCCGGAAGTTCTTGAGGTCCTTGGAGTTGGCCTTGGGTTTTTTGAGTAAGGCGTTGATCTCGGGGTGCTTTCAGCTCTCCGGGAAGGTTGCTGTCTTGAAGGAGATGTTGATGGCTTTCCAGAGATGGGGTGCGATGGTGGTGCTGGCTTTGTTGAAGATGTGGTGTGGGCAAGGGTCCGACGGAGATCCGGAGTGGATGGTGTTCATGATTCTGATGGTGTCGTCGTCGTTTATGTTGGTCCAGGAGCACTGGGGGTCGTTGCGGATGGTGGCCGTGGGGACGGAGGTCTCAGTGGTAGTCTGGGTGGTCGTGAGGTTGAAGCTGTCGTGGATGTCTGCGATCTTGCTATGGAAGAAGGTGGCAAGGGAGTCACACAGGTCTTGCGAGGGTGGGATATCGTTGTTGTTGGAGCTGGGGTTGGAGAGTTCCTTCATGATGTTGAAGAGCTCTTTGCTGTTGTGTGTGTTGTTGTCTAGGTGGTCTTTGAAGGAGGCTCTTTTGGTGGATCTGATGAGGTGATGGTGTCTGTGAGTGGCGTTCTTGTGGGCTGCCTGGCTGTCCGGTGTCCGTTCATGTGGCATTTCTTCTTAAGTTTTCGGCAGGTTTGCTTGGAGGCCTGGCGTTGGCATTCGCGGGGGCCAGGGGTTCTGGCGCTGGCCGCGGTCTAGGCGCAGACGGGCGCAGATGGGCTTGCCTTAGGCGTGCCTTTGGAGCGCCAGCGGCGCGGCGGCCTAAAGAAGGGGAGGTGGGAGGGAGGAGGCGGCTGGGAGGAGGGAGCAGACTAATGGGGGAGCGGGGAGCAAGGCTGCAGGGGACTCAGCGGCGGGAAAACGGGTTCAGGAACGGCGAAGGAAACAGACAGCAAAAGGGCACAGGGCACAGAATTAAACGGGGAACAGGGAGGGAGAAACAATTAACAGATAGGGCAATACAATTACGAAGGAAACAGAAGTCAAAAGGGCACAGAATCAAAACGGGCAACAAAGAGTAAGAGACGATAAACAGATAAGGCAATACAATTACAAAAAAGGGCACAGAATCAAAACGGGAACAAGGAGGAAGAGACAATAAACAGATAAAGCAATACAATTACGGCAAGACAAAACCTATGGTGGTGCTGTGCGGTGTGCGGAGCGACCTGTCTAAGAAGGGTCAAGGGTCGCTTTCCTCACCGCTCAGCAGCCGCCATAAGATGGGGAGGTGGGAGGAAGGAGGCAACTGGGAGGAGGGAGTGGACAAAAGGGTGAGTGGGTGGCGGGCCGCAGGGGACGCAGCGGCGGGAAAACGGGTTCAGGAACGGCAAAGGAAACAGACGGCAAAAGGGCACAGGGCACAGAATTAAACGGGGAACAGGGAGAGAGAAACAATAAACAGATAGGACAATACAATTACGAAGGCAACAGAAGGCAAAAGGGCACAGAATCAAAACGGGGAACAAGGAGGAAGAGACAATAAACAGATAAGGCAATACAATTACAAAAAACGAATCAGAAGCAATACAATTACGGCAAGACAAAACCTATGGTCTACCACTGGCCACCAGGGATGAGGCACAGGTGGCAGCCTGCGGTTGGAGGAGGTACTCAAACTCTCCTCAGCAGTGGCAGCTGGGGCTTAAGGTTAGGACACACAGGCAGTGCAGTGCGGAGGCGGAAGCGACCATTGGCGCATACCAAGAATAGACACATAAGAACCATAAGATGCAATTGAAGTGCTGACATTATCATGTATTGAACTGAACATTGTATTTACACAAGTGGACTAAGAACCCATATATACAGATTAAAATGTACTGAGTTTAAAACTTGATTTGTATAGGTTGAACTAAGACCTTCACCAGCTACCTACTTATATTGTCATTTAGAGAAGTGGGGATAGTTCCATGTTCGCTCTTCTTTGATTGTTTTTTCATTTTTGATTGTTGATATTTATTGATGTGCGAAGTATGCTAGCGGAATATGTATGTATGTGGTGAGTATGATCTGTATGTAGTTGTGATGCTTGAGATGGAGTGATGGTAGGAATAAATTCCTTGAAGATATCAGATTGAAATACACTCTTGTATAGATAGAAATTATATATATGTTTTATGGATATACATTTTTTTACATGTTTTGTATTAAATTCTGATGAGTTTGTAACTAAATAAGATGATTGTTTCATTATTGATGGCCCTTTGAATGTATGATTTTGAATCACATGGCTCTTTGGAGACTTTAAGTTGTTGCCAAATTACAGCGAGATACTCTTTTGTATTAGGAGCCAGGTTGTCTTTTGTTGTTTATGAAAAGATGCTCTGCTCAGGTCAGGGAGTCTTTGGGGTTTCTCCATCCCGGCTGTTCAATACAGCCAGGTTAGAGAAACCTAAGTGCGCATTTGTGTTTGGCAGGCCTGAGACGACCGTCCAAAACACAAGGGCACTTAGAGAGTGCTCATACCACTCCTCCCCCTCCCCCTTCCCATGCCGCAGCTCTGCCCCTCCCTGCACACGCTGGCTGAGCCAGCTGCTGAAATCTAAAACGATAATGAAATATTTTATTTTTTAGCTGCTGGCTCTGATCCAGTGGGGCAACGCTCCTCAGCCATTGCAGAGGAGCTGCCCCTGCCTCCAGTGCTGAAGTACCTTAGGCTGCCTGCGCCAATGCAGACTCATGACACCATAGTGCAAGGATGTTGTGTTATGTCAAGCTTAGGTGCCATTTCAGCACAAAATGTGATGCGTTGACACAGTTTAACACAACCACTCTGCATGTGTGCTGAATGGTACAATACACATGCAAAGTTGGAGAAAATAAATCTTGCCCCCAACTTCATGCCTGCCTCGAGGAGGCATAATTTTTTCATGCCAATTAATTTCTACAAAAATTAGTAGATAGGGATTAGTGTAAAAATCCATGGGTTAGTGCATGGCAACGTCCATGTGACACCAATAGTATGCCTCCTTGTCGTAAAGTAGCTCCTTGTTCTACCTTGTGTTACTTTAGGGCTATGGTCAATGCATTTTGGATTTGCACAGAAATGTAGGCCCCAAAACAACTCTTTGGAACAGGTTTTGTGCTGTATGTTAGACCTGTCAGCCCTTTGGGTAGCCCCTCCTTATTTTTTCTCCCTTTTTGCCTTCCAATTTTGTGTCCACTGTGATTTTTGGGTGTTGACCTTAGGTCTCTGGGCACCTCATTATTACTAATTAGTAATGAGGTGCAGGTGCTCTTGTAATATGGAGGGAAAGTAGAAGCTCCTTTACAAAATTGTGGCCTGTCAACTGCCACCTCAGAGCCTTGGGCCATAGGGTGACAAGAGGGGTTCCAGAACCTTCTGGTCCACTCTAGTCACTCTGGGACCAGGCTATAAATAGAGGAGGGCTGCGTCGGCCATTTTGTGAGGAGTGGGGTTAGTCAGGAGTTAAGGCTTCTTGGTGGAGAGGTTGGCGCACTATAGGGGGGGTTTGACTGTCTTCGGGCCTGCTACCCTTCTCTGCTGACACCCCCCTGCCTGATGACCTTGCCCTGTCTTTATCCTTTACCCCGGGGCCAGCTTCCTCTTTTGTACCCCCTCATAAAAGAACCCTGGTTCAGCCTGGTGAGCTGAAGACCTTTGAGCCGGGAGTTGAAGGGTGCGAGTGGTTGCCACGATAGGGGCCCAAGTCCTTGCCCTAATTCTCCCCATCCTGGCTGCCGTCCAGAACCCTGATGGGACTGCCTTGAGGCTGTACTCCTAAGCCTGCCATGGTATTGGCATTGCAGAAGTTTTATTGAGACAGACCCTGGGCTGCGCAGCGCTTTTAGCGCCTGTTTGCACTCACCGCCACTTGCCCGATATCTGCTGCTGAGGGGAGCGCGCAGTCTGGGCCTCCCTGTGCTGAGAGGCGACCGGCATCGGCGTGAAGCAAGAGAGCTGCTTCCGCGATGGTTGCCAGGTAACGGAGGCCTAGCCAAGCTCCGGCCGACGAGTCAGGAAGAGGCGAGGCGCCGGAGGGTGAGGGGCGGGCTGAGAGGAGGCCGGGCCTAATCGGAGCTCTTCCCTGTGTAGAAAGCTGAGGGAAAGAGAGTCGTGGAAGTAGGGGGAAAGGCCAGAATCGACCCCCTGACAGGACTTTGGTGCGGGAACAGCCTCCGGAGTCCTACAGTCAGCGTGGAAACATTAACAGGAGTCCGAGGCTCGGTCGAGTGCACCGCACGTTCTGCTGGGTTATCTGACAGACTTGCCATCACTAAAGTAAGCTGGGATTTTGAGGTGGAGGGAGGAGACTCAGCACGCCATAACCTTTGCTGGACTGTATCTTTGTTCATTCTATCTGGCCCAGTGGAAATCTTGACTGAAGGGCCTGATAAATAAACCCAGCAGATCTACAGCACAAGCAGGGGTTCCTAGTTGGTAACATTGCAGCAAGGGAGTGCACTGTTTATTTACAGCCATCCTAAGTGAGCCCACAAGCCAGTGAAAGATTGAGAGCATGGTTGCTTGTTGGAGGAAATAGATAGCCATGCCTGACTAGGAGCAGGAACCCTACAACAAAGCTGGAATTGAGTCCTATTTACCTTAAGTGGAAGTGTATACATTCAATTTAAATCCTGATTACTTAAAGTATTGGTAACAACAAATTGAGAGAGAGGGTAAAGGGCACTCTTAGTCCCCCTAGTCAATCTTATTAAACAACAAAAGAGTGTCGTGAAGGAAAAGTGTATGAGCACTAGACACAGAGAAGGAAAAATCACCCTGAATAAGTCACATTGGAAATCAGTAGGGATTTTTCACGAAGCCCTCACTCACCACCCTGGGTGGTGACATGCTTCATCATCGGGCCCACCAGGAGAAGCCGAATGCCTCTCTGGTGTGCTACAAAGCCAGATTACTGCGGAGCTGGTTCTTCGTGGCAAGGGTGTCAAAAAGAAATGTGATTTAAAAATGTCAAAAACTATACCATACAAAAAGTTTATTCAATGGTCAATTTGACATGGATAAAATATGTGTGGGAAATCTACCCATTAATGGCTTGGTTGTTTCCACTTAAAGTGGGGTCAACATGTTTCTGCCCATCTATGTGTCATTTACTGGGCTTTCCTCAGGACCGTAAGATTGTGTACCTCGGCGGTATGGGCACGCTAAGGCCCACCCTTACCTGAGGACGTGAAAGTTAAAAGCAGGTGTAGAAAAATTTATTAAAGTGCAAAAAACAAACCATCAAGTAGTGGGTTACCCTCAATTTAGAGGTACCTGTATAGTTTGTAATTTACAAGATCCACACCCCATAGGTCTCGGGAGGGGGTGGAGGCAACAATGGCACACCGCCCGCAACGCCTGTCACCCGTTCAGCACCTAGCGTCTCCTACTACCGGACCTCGTGGATCAAAGTATTGACCTGCCTTCCTGAGATATATGTAGTACGAATTAAATGCTTATATGACATATCGTTTTTGGCCTACCTTCGTCATTCTAGGCATTCTACTGCATGATTCTGCTCAAAAGTGTAATTACTGCGGAGCTGCTTGTGGAACCTTTACCTCTCTCTTTTGTAATACAAATGTGTTCTTTAGGGTAATGTAATTCTTACACCTACCTGCTTATGACTGTTATGATTAGGTAAGGTCCGCTAATGTAACTAGATCTTATGCTATTTTCATGAGTTTACAAAAGAATGTAATTTAATGGTAATATCTAAAATGCAGAGTTATCAAATGCTGAGGTAACGGAAAATCTAATTGAAAGGAAAGATAAAGCTTTTCTACCTTTTCTAAATACGGTGTGGTGTCATTTTTAAGTGGAGGGTGCGCTGAGTTACTGTGCTGAGTGTGTCGCAAGTAAAACACAGAAGTCCTGGAGTTAGGGCTTTCCACTTGGTGCCAGGCTACCCTAGGTGGACTGGTGATCCCGAGTCCAACACTGTAAACCAAGCGTAAACTCTGGGGTGTCATATTAATTAAAGTTGTATTGCTATCCAAAGGAATTCTTTTTAGTAAATTTAGAATACGTGAGGGGAAAAACAATAACATATGAATGTCTTTCAATTTGCATGCAGTGCTTTGATGCCAGTCCTTAGGTCAATGTGCTATATTAGAAGGCTAATTACTTATGAGCTCCAGGTAAGAATAGGCTCTCCTTGCCAAAAGCAATAGCCCCCTGAGCTAGCGCCATAACTTACTAATTTGTTATTTGCCTGTCAAACATTGTGCTTTGCAGCAGGAACATTAATATTTTCTGTGCTACTATATCATGAGTCAACACTGTGACTAGACACATCACAGATTCTCCATCAAGTGCCGTTACAGGAAGAGTTAAAATTTACAATGCTGTTGAAATGATCCCCTGAAAAAAGCCAGCGGTAGCTGCTCTTATCTGGGTTCAGCCCGTCAAACAGAGGGCGTCCCCTTAACCTTGGCGCCCGGTGGGACAGCATCCGTCGCACATCCCTAACCAGCACTGGCCTAAAACATCGCAGTCATGCACTAAACCTTCAGTGCCTTTACAGGAGCCACAATGGCGACGGCACGTATGAACGCGCAGGGCCACCGCCAGGCCAGTGGTCATCTCAAAATATGGCGGCATTTTCAATTTCATCCGTCAGGGTGGCGGACATAATATCCTCTGCCACCTTGAAGGACAGATTAAAGGCCACCGAGAGCTAACTGCCAAAGGAAATAAGGGCTAAATGTAAATGTAGCAGCAGCAGTATGAAGCGTGGCCACTAGAGACCGCTCCTGCATAAAACAAAACAACTGAAAACAATTAGTAGTAAACTGCTTGGTCTTACAAATGCTGTCAAGGTGGAGGCAAAGTCAGTTACTTTGCAGACTGGTTAGCCAAATGCTCCCACGTTTCTGGACAACCAGGCCACTGGTTTCACGGTGAGAAACACCTAAAAGACCAGTTCCAACTTTACAGGATGCTGACGTTTTTTTCTGTTCACTTTTATAGCCTCTCACACTGCTGGCAGAGCCGGTCCTAGGCCTTCTGAGGCCCCGGGCGAAAGGGAAGATGTGAGGCCCCTCTAATTGCATATTGCGTCGCAAGAAGTGACATCACAGAAATTGACTTCGCAGGACTTTTGATCTTAGTTATTTGGCATCACTGAAGCAAACTAATGTGGATATCAGTAACATAGACAAAAAGTAGAGGGAATGGAAAACAGGTGAGCAAATATCCAGGTGTGCAACACTTGCCGGCTCCTTGAATGATTAGTTGGACATGCCCCAAATTCCCGCCAAGATCACTCCGCTCGGCTACGGCACACAATCTGGTAGTCCCTGAATTTAAAAAGTCTTGAACGATTGCGGACATTTTGAATATTTTGCCTTTCTTTTACCCCTTTTCTTGTGTGGTCAGACACTTAATCTTCTAAGATTTTCCAGGTGTCCAAGTCCGGGCGGGGGCACTTGAGGTAAAACAGACTCCCAGAGGGCCTCCTGACGCTAGGCCTCTGCAGGCAGGCCTTTGTATTGAAGAGTCTCTCATCACAGGGGCCTTGCCGAAGCCACCATGCCTGGCGAGACTGGGAGTGGCCAGGCTTTAGCAGCCTAGCTGATTTCAGAGCCTTGCCCGGTGTGGAGGCCTGGACTGCTTTCAACTTGACAGACGGCCATCCAGAGAGGTATTTTTGGCTGCTTGATGCCCTGAGAGCCGAAAGATCACCTGGCCTGACAGAAATCTTTGTGGGTTTTCAGAAATGCTCTTTTATAGAATGTGAGGATATGTGGTGTAATGGCCTAAACTGCCACCTCTGAAACTGGGGAACCAGGTTCGAGTCCCAGCGTCCGCTCAACATCCTGTGATTCTAGGCAGATCACTTAATCTCCCCTTGCCTTATAATAAACCTTAGTCAGCTGCAATATTTCCAATTTCTTTTTTGAGCTTACCAAACGTCACTAGTTATTGACTCGACGCAGGTCAAAATTAGGTCCCCTAGCTGGCCTTAACAATCAATTATGCTCAGAGTGAAGAGTGTGGTATTTCCAGCATACACTTCGACTCTTGCACAAATTCTGAATCGGGAGCAAATGAAAGTTCACACTTGATTCAGAATTATTCACTTTACTATTGGGCAACCCGTGTTGTTTTACCACAAAAAAGTAGTAGGTAAAACGTTTGTGAAATGTTTGCTAGTACACAGCATACATTTCAGGTTTTGAGACACAGAATGAATGAAAGCTAATGCAACTGAAGTAATCAGGGTTCCCAAGGCCTACATGTTCCGAAGATAACCCACTTACATTCAAGAACTGTTGGCACGGAAACTGTAAAAGTCAAAGAACAAGTTTATTAAGACCCCATGGGGTGGTGGTACACTCATACAGCACCCTTTGGTAATGCAAGAGGTATCACACCGAACATCGGTGTGACCCTTTCTTTTATATGATTCTACAGGTAATAAAACGTACACGCGGCACAAAGTTGCAGGACATTATGTACATATAAGGGCATATTTTGGAATACTGCCAGCTCATTGGAGGGTTTCAAACCCACTGGTCAGTTTGCGGCACATTCCTGAGGAGTGACTGGTCAGTGTGAACTGCGCATGTGTGAGCTTGACCAATACTAAAAATAGCCTGTTGCTGGGCAGACTCGAGTGGTCAATGGAACGGACAAAGGACTAAAGGACACGCCGGCCACGAGGCCGCTCATGATCTAAGATGGCCGCCAACACATACAAAATGGCGTTTCTACGTATAGCTAATTTAAGCGGGAATCGTGTAGCAAAGCTAAGCGCTAACCCAGCCATCGTCAAAATACGACAGACGACCCTTTTAGCGTTTAGCTGAAGCTACCTCATAGTGGACATAGTCAGGGTGTTCATCTTCTATGTCAATTAGCATTATTTGTGTTACTTCTTTATGAAGCATCATTTTGTCATGAGCAAGAGCTCGTCTCGATGGTACACAAACTGACAAGCACATAGAACAAAAAACTGGGCCACACTGGATACATAAGCAAATGGAAAACAGAATCCCCACAATAACACACAGAATCGTTAACAGTTTCCATCCCCAGGTGGTGAGTGTTGACCAGAACCATCCTGACAGAGTCCAAGTACCATTATCTGGATGTATTTCAGCTGCTATCTTATGTAGTTTAGTGATAGCATCATATACAGATGGTGAATTATCAGGTATGTAAACGCAACAGCTACTTCCGATGATTCTACATGCCCCCCCACGGTCAGCTAACACTACATCCAGAACCATCCGATTCTGAAGCGCAACAATTCTAGAAATCTGTACTTCTTCAGTGATATTTCCAAGTGCAATTGCGGTATCATTAGCCACAGCCTCAACAACACGAGTTAGTCGTCGGATCTTTCGACTGTTCAAAGCTGCCCCAACGAAAGAGAACAAACCCAAATTGAAGTCCACATATTGTTGCAAGGTAGTGTCTGTTTGATCAACATCGTCCAAGACAAGGGAGCGTTTATCACGGTTTAAAACAAAGTCGTGATAGAGGATGTAGTTGTTGTGATACATTGGTGGGGCAATGAATACAGGCGGCAATACAAAAGACACATAGCAAGTGCCTGACCATCCCAAAGGAAGCTGATGATAACCCTTCGTTTCACAGATGAAGTAAGTATTTCGGGAGGTGACAAACGATATACCAGTAGGACTATCAAACGTGAGTGTGGTGTTACATTCACTTCTCCCAACAGAAATTACACCTTTATTACGTATACATAGGTCTGCTTTGGTAGCGATAACGTTGATAACATGCGCATTCGATACATTGACATTTCGCTGGTTGCTATACATTCGTGAAGCAGACACATTGTCAGGGCGGTACTCCTCATATTCAAATCGAGTACCCTCCGCTTGAGGATACCCATCCCGATCATGATGACACAGTTTATTTAAACGGAAAAGCACTCCCCCTTTTGTGGGCCATCTCAAAGTAAAGAGGAGAGTATAAAATGCATTACAGGACCCATTATGTGAAAACGGGAGAGGGATGAGTGGAGTACCCCCTTTCTTCTGATGCCCAGGCAACATCCCGCACACCCAGCAATTTGAAGTATTTGTCATATTGTGTGTATGATGTAGGATCTGAATAAAACTATTGTTCAAATAAGTCTGTCGGTGCCGTTCTTCATGATAAGGCAGGGTGAAATGGAAATGTTCAGATGGAGCCGGGGTAGTCGGCAGCAAATGTTCACGTGCAGGTACCACAAGTTCGACTACCCAGGCTATTACCGCAATCACTACAATAGTCAGGACAAAGAGAATGGCACCCAAGAGTCTCTTATCTCGTGCTGCTGATAATGCCATAGTTCTGAAAACCTTTGCTGAGTCTCAATAGTTCGATTTAGTCACAAAGTTTCACATACACATGCGTGTATACCTAAAAAAATAAAAATGTGGTGCTGAACTCCGAGGTAGCCGTTGTTTTCTTCTCCGGGCCAAGACGGGTGTCGCTACACTGGCAGAACTGATCCCCCCCCTTGGAATTCCCGGTTTCCGTTTCACAAACCTGGAGCGGTAACCAACCAGTCATTAAAAATACAAAAATCTTCTTATCGAGGACGCAAGTTATAGCGTTCTTGTCCGGCAACAGTGTGGTCCGGGAAGGCTCCCTCAACTTCGGCCGACGTCACAGCTGGGCTCTTTTCTTTCTCCAAGATCTCTTTCTAGTCGGTCAGCACAGCAGGAGTCACCAGGTCCGGAGAGACACAGCGGCAGTGTGTCGAATGCACCCACCGCTTCCTGTTGGTCACTCGTACAGCGGTTCGGGTTGCAAGGAGGACCTGTTCGGGACCCTTCCACCTGGGCTCCAAACTGCTTGCTCTCTCAAACGACCGAATCATGACGTGGTCCCCAGGACGGAGATCATGGCCCTCTCCAGTAGAGTTGTCAGGGAGCGCTTCTCGAACCTGTTGATGAATAGAGAGTAAATAATTTGTTAATCGTGCCAAATAATCATTCATCATAACACAAGGCACATCATGTATTAGTCGCGGCTTAGGCACCCCCCAAATGTTCATGGGGCGCCCAAACACCACCTCATAAGGCGTAAGGCCAGTTCGTGAATGGGGTACTGATCTAAGAGAGAGTAGTGCTAGCGGCAAAGCATCTGGCCACTTCAACGATGTAGACGCCACAATTTTGGCCAGTTTGAGTTTCAACGTAGCATTGTACCGCTCGACCAGACCTGCTGACTGAGGGTGGAATACAGCGTGGAACTTCTGCTGAATCCCTAACCCCTTCAGTACATATTCCACAATCTTCCCAACAAAATGAGGCCCATTATCGCTCCACAGAAATTTACAAACTCCAAAGCGAGGAAAGAATTCCTTAAGCAACACCTTAGCTGTTGTCAAAGCCGTATTGTCTTTCGTGGGGAAGGCCTCAACCCATTTGCTAAAGGCACATACCACCACTAGGACGTACTTCAGGTTGTTGCAGCGCTCGAGTTGGATGTAATCCATTTGGAGTACCTCGAATGGCGCAGAAGGTGGAACGAACCCTCCTTTCGGAGTATGGGTCCCCTTTCCAGGATTGTGTTGTAAACAAACCAGGCAGGTCTGCACTACTCTCTTCGCAGTATTAGCAATCTCGGGATGTTCCCAAACTCGTGTTAAAAGCTGAGTGATTGCAAGAGCTCCGACATGCGCCAGTCCATGTGTCATCTGGACCATCGCCTGCAAGTAAGCTGTAGGCAATTTCCACTTCTCCATGTCTTTGCTTCTCCAACAACCCTCGTCATCTAGTACCCCATCTGCTGCCCATGCCGCAAGTTCAGATTCAGTAGCTGATTTTTGAATATCCAATATTTCTGCTCTAGCATCACTCCATCGCTCAGCCTGCGATTGTATCACGTACATGGGGGAGCTGGTTCGGGACATAGCCGTTTGTCTCGCTATGCTGTCTGCAAAGGCATTTCCTTGACCCACTTTATCCGTAATCTTTTTGTGGGCACTGCATTTTACTATCGCTACTTTCTTTGGGCCTAGCAGCGCATTTAGGAGATCACGCACTAGTTCTCCGTGCATAATGTGCTCTCCGTGAGATGTCAAAAACCAACATTCTCTCCAGAGTAGCCCAAAGTCATGTGCCACTCCGAAGGCGTACCGGCTGTCCGTATATATGTTCACACATAAACCAGCACTCAGTTCGCAGGCTCTTGTTAAGGCTATCAGCTCTGCTGCCTGAGCCGACTTTTGTGGTATCCTAGCTGTTTCTACCACTGTCTTAAGTGTCGTGATCGCATAGGCTGCGGAAGTCGTACCATCTGGCAGCCTTAAACACGATCCATCAACCCACAGTTCCCCATCCACATCTGGAAGTGGGACATCCTGTAAGTCGACACGACCCTTTGTCTGTTCCTCGGTCAGGAAAACACAATCATGATGTTTTTCTTCCTGACCCTCCTCGGCCGGATAGGGCAATAAAGTGGCAGGGTTCAAAGTAGCGCATCTTTTCAGTGTAATATGTGGCGCCAAAAGTGTCAGCTCATATCCTGTTAGCCGTGCACTCGTGAGGTATTGGGTCTTTGTTTGGTTTAGCAGGGCATCTACTGCGTGAGGAACTAATACCAACAGTTTGTGTGATAACACTATTCCCTCACTCTGTTGTATGGCCACTGCTGTTGCTGCTACCGCTCGAAAACACCCCGGCAACCCTCGTGCTACAGGATCCAGAATGGCAGAGAAGTATGCACATGGTCTCTGCTTATCCCCGTGTAATTGCACTAATACTGACAACGCGCACCCATCATTCTCATGCACGTACAATGTGAAAAGTTTAGTGTAGTCTGGTGTGCCTAACACGGGTGCGGAACAAAGGGCCTGCCTCAACTGTTCAAAAGCCTTCTGACATTCATCTGTCCACTCAAGGGGCATTGGTGTGGCTTTGCACAATAACGCCAGCAACGGTTTTATGATATGTGAAAACCCCATAATCCATTGTCTGCAGAAAGACGTCAACCCTATGAAGGCACGCACATCTCTCTGCATGCGGGGGACTGGTGTGTCTAAAATTGCTTGAATTCGATCAGATGTTAATGCACGCCCCTCCTTAGACAACAGATGACCGAGGTAGGTCACCTGAGGTCTACAGTATTGAAGCTTCTTCTTCGAAACCTTATGATTGTTCTGTGCCAAAAAGGAAAGCAACGCAAGTGTACTCTGTTCACATTGTGCATAAGAGTCAGCAGCCAGCAGAAGGTCATCCACGTACTACTGGATGAGAGCAACGCCAGACTGCAATTTAAAGGAATCCAACTGCCTTTTCAAAGCCTGGCTATAGATGCTAGGACTTTCAGTATATCCTTGGGGAACACGACAAAATCTATACGATTTATTATTTAGCGTAAAGCCAAACAGGTATCTGCTATCAGGATGAACAGGGATGGAAAAGAACGCATTCTTTAAATCAATTACACTGAACGTGGTGGCCGTTGGTGGAACCAGAGTAAGCAAGGTCGTAATATCGGACACCACCGGGTATTGGGGAATGACAATTTTGTTGATCTCTCGCAAATCAATAATAAAGCGATAGACTTTGCCGTCAGTATCTCTCTTAAGGATCGGAAGAATAGGGCTGTTGCAAACATTATAAGGGACCTCCTCCACAACCCCTGCAGAAATCAAATCCTGAACAATATGTGTCAATGCAATTTCACCTTCTCTCGAAATCTTATATTGTGGCACTCGTGGTAGAGGGGCCCCCTCCTTAACAGTAATATGTATCGGTGGAATACGCATCTCTCCCACATCCGTATCTGAGATCGCCCATAACGTATGCGGTAGAGAGGCCAAAGCTGAAATATCTGAGATGGCGTAAAACCTGTCGGGGTCAGGATAATTGTCATTCAGGATAACCCGCACTCCCTCAGGAGCGCAACGAATTGTTGCTCGAAAATATTTAAGCAAGTCAATACCCAGGATATTGTCTGGAGTATGGGGTGATAACAAGAATTGACCAAAACTAAAATATTTGTCAAGACATAGTGCAAGGGGCTTGGACAATGGGCTGGGGGAGGGTGTGCCATCAAACCCTACACATGTAATCATTTCGCCAGACAGGGGAGCCCTCGGAACCAAGTTTTTCGACAAAGCGCTACGTGTAGCTCCTGTATCGACTAGAAATTGATCAGTAGAACCCAGAATACCCGCTGTTACATATGGACCCTGCTGATCTACCGGCACTTCAACTGATTCCTTACCCCATCCTACGCAGTCCTATGCATGCACATAATCCTGGTGTTCCACATTCTCTCCCTCCAAAATCTGATATTGATTCCGCCTATCAAACATATTTCGTTCATCCTGGCCACGGCCCCTCTCCTCAACCTTTCCACGATCACTTCCGCCACCTCTCGCTCCCGTATAACCTCCCCTTGACCTTCCGCCTCCTCGACCACGCTGACTACGCTGCTCACGGAGTACCGGACAATCTTCGGCCCAATGCCCAAACTCCTTACAATAAGCACACTGATCCTCCGCTATGTCCGTACGACCATACGACGTATTTCCTCCACCCCGTCTACCTCTATCATTCCCTCTACCCTGTGTTCCCCGAACCTGCGCCAACATCACCTTCGTTTTCAATTCCTTCGCCTTTTTCTCTACACTTTCTTTAGCCTCCAATTCCTGCCGCTCATAGTACTGAGCCATAGTTAACAAAGACGCTGGGGTCGCCGTGGCCCAGGAACTTTCACTCGACTTCAATCTTTTTGCAATCTCCGGTAGGAGATTAGCCACATACTTATCTACAAACAAATGCCGACCCGTATCGTCTGTCAAAGATTGACCACTGTAATCATGAAATGCCTCCTCAAAGCGTGTAAAGAAGTCTGAGACCGTTTCATCGGGTTTCTGTTTGCACGACGTCAGCATAGTCCAATCAATCTTTTTAGAGGGAACAAGCGTCTTTAATTTAATCCAAATAGCTGCCGGGAGATCTAGAATTAACTGACAAGGCTTACATGCTGGTTCCCTGTCTAAATCTGCAGCATTAATTTCTTTCCAGGTGCCCCCCAATGTCGTTTCATCATTATTTTTACGAATTTGTCTCCACATATCAGGTGGTAGAATTAACCCAAAAAACAAATCTATATCCACAAGAGTCATCACACAAGATGAAATAGCCCCTTCCACCCCTTCATAAAATGCCGCCGGGTTTTTTCGAAGGTCAGGTAAAGAGTTTTTCAAAGCCATAACATCTGCTCTATTCCAAGGCGTATATACCCAGTTATATACAAAATACCCTTTCGCATCCTTCGATGATTTATCATCATCTGTACCTTCCCCTTTAGGTGGAACATACAAAGGCGCGGCTTCACGCATAGGCATAACATGCAATGCAAAACTCTTATCTGGACCCCGGAGAGAACACTCCTTAATCTGCCCGTTATTTTCCGATTCGGACTCCTTTTGCCTCCTTTTCCGCTCCTCCCGCAATCCAGTTGTCTCGTCTCGCAGCTGGATCAGTTGCTTGAATAGGTCGTCAACATCTGCAAGATCAAATACACCTTTAACCAAATTCTCACGATACACTGACAACGATTTAGGTTCTAACGTGTCTGAAAGTTCACGATACGAGGCAACCACTTCATCCGCCAAACTAGACAGAAAATACATTAATTCAAGATCTGACCACGCCCTCTTCTCCACAAGCAACTGATCCTGAGAAACACATTTCTTATTCACTTTACGAGCCCAACTACGTAAATGCGCGGACCTCTCTGTGGTAAACCTGAGAGCAGTTATACCCTTCTTTTCCGACTTATCCTGCCCATCATCACCCGAATCTTCAGCTGGAGCCGTTGGCGAAACATACGGAGGCGGTGACCGATCTAGCAATGAAAAATCATCAATTTCATTATTAAGGACAGGATAAAGCGGTCGACGAATAGGGAATTGACCCGTCGTTTGCAATTTATGTTCCCGTTCCTCCCTCTCACTTTTCTCCTGAGCCTCCTTTTCCTCAAGCTGTAAAGCCTTATCCCGAGCAGCCTTGCGCTGCTCTTTGTCCGCCAAGGCAACTTCACGTTTCATTCGCTCACGCACCGCTTTCTCCCACATTCGCACACAATCAAACATGTTTTGTCTAGACCTGCGTTGAAACAAACATTGCTCTACAAACTGTACTTTACGTAAATCGAACGACCCATGTAGAGGCCATTGCAATTCAGGATCGGCCTTTGTATACTTATGCCATAATTTGCTGTACATAATAGGGGGAAGGCCATGTTTAATATACATTTCGCGATTTGGTGTTCCCTCTGGGGGAGCCGGCTGTGATTCCGCTAACCTAATTGTGGTACCATTTCCAAGACAACACATCCCTCAAAGTGTGCTAAAAACAGGCATGTTCAAAAAGTATCACAAAGCGTGACACCGTATAAAAAGGCACTTACAGTACTTCACATAAATGTGCCACTCAAAGGGAAAAAAACTATATTTGAGAAACATCTCTACATGCCTGCCTATGTGAAGTGCACTACACATATAAGTTCAAAGTTCACAAATTCACAAATTCACAAATGTTAGCTAACTCAAATCATAGGTCATAATTCGGCAAGCGTCCAAGGACTACCTTACCGATCACAAAATCATAGAACTTAAGTAAGCGTCCGCAGACTACCTTACCGATCACAAATCTTACCCAAATTCTCAAAGGTCCAGATTCCAACTGCCAAGGTCTTGTAAGCCAAATCAGCCAAACGGCACTTTCTCAGCAACACAGACACTCGAAAACTCAGTCGGAGACCGGCGCCACCTGGAAGGTCAGATCGGAAGGGAAGGAAGAAACACCGTGGCAGCCAAGACTCGGGTCACTCGTGGCAGCGCGCGTCCATGGCGAGTTTCCAAGCCTTCGTCACGACCTCTCCTTCGGGCATCCGAGTCGCCGATGAGTCCCTTCGTGGTCGCCAATTTGAAGTAATCAGGGTTCCCAAGGCCTACATGTTCTGAAGATAACCCACTTACATTCAAGAACTGTTGGCACGGAAACTGTAAAAGTCAAAGAACAAGTTTATTAAGACCCCATGGGGTGGTGGTACACTCATACAGCACCCTTCGGTAATGCAAGAGGTATCACACCGAACATCGGTGTGACCCTTTCTTTTATATGATTCTACAGGTAATAAAACGTACACGCGGCACAAAGTTGCAGGACATTATGTACATATAAGGGCATATTTTGGAATACTGCCAGCTCATTGGAGGGTTTCAAACCCACTGGTCAGTTTGCGGCACATTCCTGAGGAGTGACTGGCCAGTGTGAACTGCGCATGTGTAAGCTTGACCAATACTAAAAATAGCCTGTTGCTGGGCAGACTCGAGTGGTCAATGGAACGGACAAAGGACTAAAGGACACGCCGGCCACGAGGCCGCTCATGATCTAAGATGGCCGCCAACACATACAAAATGGCGTTTCTACGTATAGCTAATTTAAGCGGGAATCGTGTAGCAAAGCTAAGCGCTAACCCAGCCATCGTCAAAATACGACACAACGAGCACCTTCCCCTCCTCCCACTTCCCATTTGGAGGTGCAAAACTCAGAAAAAGTGCACAAGGAAAATGCTGCACCTGCCAGTATCACAAACTGCAGATATGCTATTACCACAATTGTATTTGAAAATAGGAGCCCGTGTGGAATCCAAATTATGCTTCACATTTGTAAGCATTTGTTGATTTCGACCCACAAAAAGGAGTGCAATATACGTGCTAGAAACCAAAGTCCTCCACAGCAGTGACTGCTACAACACGCTAGTCTTGCTGGCTGCTATCTGTAGCCAGATTTACTTAGATTCCACGCAACGTGGCATCCGAATTTGCTGGGATGGGCTGTGCAAATGACAAAACACAACCTATAGCCAAATAGACTCAAATTGGCTAGCTGTTCTTTTAATCGTGTGTGCATTAGGTGTTTTATTTATTATTATTGTTATGAATATTATTCTGCAATGTTTTACAATATTGGTGATGAAATCGTATTTCAATACATTTGGGAGGAGGCTAACTGCTGATGAGCGGTGCAGCTTTGCACCGTGCACAGAATCACGCCATAGTGCAAAGGCCCTTGCAAAAACAACAGGTGATGGACCGAATGTGGATCAATGTCACACATTCAACCCAGTCCAAAGATCTGGGCCCAAATCCATCGTTTTTTTGCACTCCACACCACCCGGGGTTAGACAATGGCGATATGCAAATCAGCTCTGACCCTGTGCCCCATGGGAACAGTCCAGTCCGAACTACAAAAGCCATGTCCTTCCCAGAACGGAATCAAGCATCCGAGGACCGGACCGGTTTCGAGGTAACACCTCTCATCAGCCCGGCTAGCTTGACTCCAAGTGGTGTGGAGTGCCTGGGACCCACGTCTGGGCATCCCCAGCGCACTTAGGGCGGCAATTGCAAAAACAACAGGTGATGGACCGAATGTGGATCAATGTCACACATTCAACCCAGTCCAAAGATCTGGGCCCAAATCCATCGTTTTTTTGCACTCCACACCACCCTGGGTTAGACAATGGCGATATGCAAATCAGCTCTGACCCTGTGCCCCATGGGAACAGTCCAGTCCGAACTACAAAAGCCATGTCCTTCCCAGAACGGAATCAAGCATCCGAGGACCGGACCGGTTTCGAGATAACACCTCTCATCAGCCCGGCTAGCTTGACTCCAAGTGGTGTGGAGTGCCTGGGACCCACGTCTGGGCATCCCCAGCGCACTTAGGGCGGCAATTGCAAAAACAACAGGTGATGGACCGAATGTGGATCAATGTCACACATTCAACCCAGTCCAAAGATCTGGGCCCAAATCCATCCCTAAGTGCGCTGGGGATGCCCAGACGTGGGTCCCAGGCACTCCACACCACTGGAGTCAAGCTAGCCGGGCTGATGAGAGGTGTTACCTCGAAACCGGTCCGGTCCTCGGATGCTTGATTCCTTTCTGGGAAGGACATGGCTTTTGTAGTTCGGACTGGACTGTTCCCATGGGGCACAGGGTCAGAGCTGATTTGCATATCGCCATTGTCTAACCCAGGGTGGTGTGGAGTGCAAAAAAACGATGGATTTGGGCCCAGATCTTTGGACTGGGTTGAGTGTGTGACATTGATCCACATTCGGTCCATCACCTGTTGTATTTGCATATTCCGCCCTAAGTGCGCTGGGGATGCCCAGACATGGGTCCCAGGCACTCCACACCACTGGAGTCAAGCTAGCCGGGCTGATGAGAGGTGTTACCTCGAAACCGGTCCGGTCCTCGGATGCTTGATTCCGTTCTGGGAAGGACATGGCTTTTGTAGTTCGGACTGGACTGTTCCCATGGGGCACAGGGTCAGAGCTGATTTGCATATCGCCATTGTCTAACCCAGGGTGGTGTGGAGTGCAAAAAAACGATGGATTTGGGCCCAGATCTTTGGACTGGGTTGAGTGTGTGACATTGATCCACATTCGGTCCATCACCTGTTGTATTTGCATAGTGCAAAGGCCCTGCACACTGCAGGGTTTGTACTGGAAGCAAACCCTTCCAGTACACATTTCTATGTAAAACACCCGTAGAAGGGTCCGATGAACTGGAAGTGCGCGGTGCACCGCAGCAAGCGTGCAGTGTGGGATTCAGAGGGGGTGGGGGGAGGAGCGGCATTGTTTCCACTAGGCGGTGATTCATCCCCAAACACACCTCTTTGAGCACCAAGTAGATTTGCCTCTGTGAAAAGGCCACGTTTCCAAAGCAAAACACCTTTTGTGTGTAAAAGTGAATCCCTGTCGCCACTTTGCACTGCTATGCACCACTTCCATGGCGCTTGTACCAGCACAAAAGCATTAGTAAATCTGGCCGTACATAGCTATGTAGGGGACAAGTAGTTCTATAATATTGCTCATTATTAATACCGCGCCTCTCTGCTGAGAAAGTCCAGAAGTGTTGATGCTTTGACGTAATATATTCTGGCACTGAGAAATGCAAACACACAAGGCTAAACCTTTTGTTTGACAAAGTGTAAATAATGTGTGAAAACACATTATTTGGCAATGCAGCCAGAAAGAACAGGAAAACTAGTTCACGGTTTTCACACTGCCTCCTCCTGGCCCACACACAGAACGACATACATAGCAAACATGCATGTGAGAACTAGAAATACCTTAGACATGGCCTGGAATTTAGTGCCTAGCATCATAATCAGAAAAGAGAATGCAGTATGTTCAAGCATAATATTTTTAACTAGTCCAATAAAAGGTATATATAATACTGTGGACTCCCTCATCATGAATTAGCAAGGCTGGCCGCCTGCCGCCCGCGTACTGCGCACTTCACCACCACTAAGGCACCACCACCACCACCACCACTAAGCTAGGTGGTGGGGTGCGTGCGTCACGGTGCGTGCGCAGACAGTGACAGACTAGTTCCCTTCTTCCCTGCCTCTTACTGCCTCTCGCGAGCGCGAGAGTGCTGTGCGCAGCACTTTTCCTATTCATTCCCGCAACTGCGGGGCCGGCGCCATGGTGGGGCCCCCTGAGCACGAGGCCCTGGGCAGCTGCCCATACCGCCCATGGCTAGGACTGGCCCTGACTGCTGGGGACATCTTGTAGGATACTGGGGCACAGATAGCAGTGGGAGACTGACTGAACCTCTCTAGTGAGACAGGCCTCCAGCACAAGCCCCATTTCCCACTCACCTGTTGGTTCTCTTCCAGAGATATGCTTCTTATTTTTAATCTCTCTGTAGTTTATGGAAGGCAAGCTTCCTTGATACTTTGAGAATTGTTTCCAGGGCTTGCTTGGGAGAGCAGGAGTCAAAACCTTATTCAACAGACAGTAGAAAGCAGTGGGACTTCTTCTCTTTATTTACTTTTGTATCCTCCATGCCCAGCAGTCCAGTAACCTTCTGTTTTCCATGTGGTAAGAGCCCCGGACACACCAGTGCCTCATCAGTGGTATACCTATCCTCACATAGTTCCCACAATGGGCCCTCCCAAAGTCTAATAGTTATCCTGACGTTATGAAAAAAATAGTCCCAGCAAGCACCATCGAGGGGTTTACCAAAAGGGCACAATGCCACTTCCGCTGCATGATCTGACCACTGACTTGATTCTAGGGACGATTTTGCATAGTCAATGGTCTACTGTGCCAGTGACCTGGCTCCACAGAACCCGCATTATGCTACTGACTTTAAACACTGATAAGGTCATGGCTACACTGGATGTCAGCACTGGGGGAGGAGTTCTGGGACCAAGACAGAACCCCTAATGCTTTTACAGGTATCCTGCAAACAGCGCCTTTGAAATTTTTGTTCGAGCCTGGACAGCGCATGCACTGCTCTGCGATGCATGCTGTATGAGAGCCCTGCCCACTCTCCACCCATATTTGTCATTGGCTTGTGTCATTGTCCTTCCTAAACTCTTTCTTCTGATTCGTTAATAGGCTTGTTAGTCCCTCCTTAGTACCACCTTGTCTTCATTCGTAACCTCCCATGAAGCTGGCCCTTTCACTTTGGTTGCTATATGGTATGTCTTAATTAGTCTGTAAGCACAATTTAATTGAATGAGTTTCTCCTACTGCAGGCACAACACGCTTTCCTGCAACATTCAGCGCACCATCCGTACTTTCACTTTACAAGAAGCCCGGGACAATGGCAACCGCTTCTTTGAAAAACAGATAAATAAAAGGCATTGTCATTTACAATGCCAATAGCTTAAACTCTCGCAAATGCAATGCTTGTTTTTAATAGAACTTTTGAATTGCAGTGAATGTCTTTACTATTACTTGCAAAGCAAATTTCTTTGAATAGGCAGGGCTCCTGTTGCCTGCCCAGCAATCACATAAACAATGTTTCTGACGGTCCTAGTTTCTATTGAAGACAAATAAAAGTTAATTGCACTAGATAAGAAATTGTTCAACAATTCTGTCCTAACGCAAGCATGGATGTGCCAAGGTGCAGTAAATTCAGAATCAAGTCTTGCCTTGAGCAAACATTGTCGGCCTGATTGCCTGTGGTGAAGCAAAGTGCCTGTGCATGAGTCCAACTACAGGCAGGCCTATGAAGAATCTGGAGCATGCAGGGCTTTGATTGGGGTGAAAAAACTGAAGGGTCTCTCAAAGGAAGTGGCCAATGCAGTTAAGGGCGTGGCTTAAAAGGAGTACGCTAAAAATCTCTGCTTAGAATAGTGTGCCACCCGATTGATATTTTGCTTCCTCTGTGATTGCATCCTGATATGTAATACAAAAAGTAACATGACACAAAGCCAGGGATTGGCTTTGCCAATGGCTGTTAGTTGCATAAGATAACTAAGCAGCAACTATGGTTTTGTGATATATAATATTGAAAATGCTTCCGTTTTGAATTGATGAGACTGTGATAGAACTATAAAAAGTCTCTTTGAACTTACCTCAAAGGTCGTGAAGTGTGGTATTGCTGCGGAATTAAGATTTTTTTTCACGCCATGGGTGAGGGCAAAAATGGAGAGCCCGATAGGGACCCCTCTCAGCACCTGCTTTTTAGAACTGCTAGTGCTGAGCACTGGCAGGACCCGGCCCGCTTAAACCCCTTGGAGCATTCATGAGTGTAGGAGTCAAAATCCACACTGCCCACAGTAACATGAGGGCTGCGCCGATGATGTGCTAGTTGAAAGGCCGCGTCACCGAATGCACACCGAGACTAAAGATGATCACAGAAACTGAAGAGTTGATGAAACAAGGACCTCTCTCCAAATAGTGCTCTCGAGACTGTTTAAGAGGTGATTTCTTGGGTGCAGTTTTCCCTATTGTTTCTTACCCACCTGTATACTCTCCCGCTTCTTTTGGTTTTGTTGGTCTCGGTGACCTGTTATAAAAAAACATACAATTGCTGATTTTTTAAAAAAATGGCAGAAGAAGAAAAAAGAAAGTTTCTCTTAAAAACTACCCAAATAGTTCCAACTATAAAGAGCTTGTGTTAATATTAACCAAAGCCTTTTCAGATAACATCAAAATACCATTACATATACCTAATAAAAAGGTACGTGTAAGGTAAGCCAAACATGTATGGTTGAGTTCCATGGTCTGCCATACAGTAGAATGGCGTGTCATACTGACAATTGTTGTTCAGTCGAGTGTTATTCACTCGTGGGTTGTTGAGTCAAGTCTTTTTCACTGGAGTATGTTTAGGTATACCTTTGAAATAGATTTGTAAGATAAAATAGATTTGCAAGAGAATACATGGATATACTGTTAAGAAATGTATTACAGTTAGCACTGTGTTTGAGAGTACAATGATGTATAGCGCAGTGTCATATACTACAGTCGTGTGTTGTATACTGTAGTACAGTGGAGTGGCGTAGAGTGGAATAGTTAAGTGTGTGATGTCGTAGTGTAGAGTGGCATTTGGTAGAGTTGAGTGAAGTGCATGTAGTTGAGGGCCATGCTGTTTAATGGCATTCTTTGTCCTCTGTTACAGTCTTACAAAGTACACCACAGCAGCATACAGTGGAGGGGTATATATACCTAAATGTGGCTTGTTAAAAGTTACCTGCAATGCTTGAAAATGGCAAGTTTATAATAAAGTACTGCAGTGATATCTGAATTTATGACATGAACAGAAATCCATTTTTGCTTTTCTTTTTATGTGTTTCTCAGACATTAGTAACTTTTATGTTACAGCATTATGTCATCATTTAGAACCTTTGCAGGTCAAGATGATCATATAGTAGTAGTCATCACAAAACACTGGGGAAAAACAAATCAATTGGATTGTGAAAAAGCCCCATATTTGCTGTGCATGTCCAACTTTTCACATATCTAAGTAATATATGCAAAACCATAGAACACACTTATACTTACAGTAGAATCCTTCAAATGTCATCAACCGTGCGATGCCACATAATGACATATCTACTAAATTATCTTAGTTCTACTCCAAAATACCTTTCTAATTTTATTACAGTCTTAACATGATGACTTACAATTTAGGTTATAAAATAAACAGGTAACTGTCTTGTAAATTTTGTGGCAGCTTGTGTTTAATAGTAAGGGCCATATGTATCGTTATTGGAAATAGCTATTACCTAATTGCGATTTTCTGCGACCACTGCATGCTCTGAAAAAACATTTTCGCTACCATTTCTAAAGGGGAAGGGGTTCCCTTGGGGACCACTTCCAATGTGTGACTGGATTACCATCTACTTGAAGTAGGTGGTAAAATGTGAATGTTTGCGACTGCTTTTCAGTCACAAAATATTCCTACATACCGCTGCAATTCGGTATTAGGAATGGGACACCCTGAACATGCCCCTTCCTAATACCAAATCTGTAAGTATTCGCAATTCCAAATTGCGATTCAGCAACATATTACCGAAACGCAAACTGGAATTTGTTAGACCTGGAACCATTGGCGTGGGTCTCCCTTCGATATTTTGCTGTTGCCTTATGTGTTTTTGCTGGTGTTAAATGCTTTGGGCACTGTGCCACTGCTGTACAGTGCCACAGTGCGAGTGCTCCCTACTGTAAACTGATGTATTGATTAGTGGTTCCATGATTGGATGTTTGGTTTACTGTCAGACCCTAGAACAGTGCACTGAGTGTGCCCAGGGCGTGTAAATCCAAACGCTGCTAGTGGGCTTGCAGCACTGGTTGTGCCACCCACAGAAGCGGCCTTGTGAAATGTGTCTAAGGTTTGCCTTTGCAGAGCCTGCGTGCAGTCTGGTACTGTCATGCTGACTGGGCAAGTGCATCCATTTGCCAGTCCCTAAACCTTCCCTTCTCTTCATATTAGTCACCCCTATGGTAGACCCAAGGGCAGGGTGCATTGTAAGTATAAGGTAGGACAAGCTCTGATGTGTGCGGCTTGTCATAATAGTGAATTACAGCCATTTTCGTTTTTCACTATGGCAAGGCTACCTGTTTTCCATAGGCCAGAATGAGCTGTTAGAATTATTACACTTTATAATCCTAGCAGACTCAGAGAACATGGTAGAAATTCGAGTTTAGTATGCCTGCACTCAGAATGATGAAATACATCTTTTAGTAAAGTTTATTTTAATATTCTGTGTTTGCAAATACCACTTTTAGAAAGTAGGTATTTTCTTGCCTAACCATTTGAGCCTGCCTCTGCGAGGTTGTGTGTGACAGGGCTGGGGAATTCCAGGAGACAGGCTGGGGCATCCCGGTGGTGAATAGGGAGATCTGCATCTAGACGGGAGGGAGGAGTTGCACCTGGGACCTGAATAGGCTGGGCCTTCCCTTTACAATGCTGGCTCCACCCCCTGTGGTGTGTCTGACGTCTCTGCCCTGCACCCTGAAAGAAGTGAAGGAAGACTGTCAACAAAGTGCTCCTGGACTGTACTTGCCTTCCACAATGCTGGCTCGACATCCTGTGGGGCATCAGATGTGCCTGCCCTGTGTGGTGAAAGGAAAGGAGAAGTCTGGTAAACAGAGTACTTCAGAACTGGCTTGAACTGGACTCAGGCCCCTCTCCCCTCAGAGAACAAAGGATTTAGGGGTATAAGTATTGGGACCCTGATCCCATAAAATTAGATCACTTCGGGACTTAACCTCTGCTGAGGAGAAGGAACCTGAAGAAACTGAGGAGAGACTATTCCCAAGCTGAAGTGCTGCTTGAGGGATTGGCCTGCAGTGGTTGCCTAACTGCCAAAGAGAGGAGAAAGAAGTTTGGACTTTTCTTTCAACTTGTGCAAAGATCTCCAAGGGCTTGGAAGAGAGCTTGAAGTCCCAGGACCAGTGGACTCCACCAGCCTTTGTGAATTGCTGCTGGAAGCAAGTGGCTACAGAGGCAGGGAGCTGTGACCGACTCTCACGACCGGCCCAGTGTCCTGTAGGCACCGCACCAAGCAACGTCCGCCTCGAACAACGCAAGCTCTGCGCTCACCGACTCCGTCTCGACGCAGTCAACGAGCCGTAGCCTGCACCGTGACTGGAAGGACACCGTGACGTGCAACGCCTCGCTACACCGAATCGAACTGGTCTGACCGACGCTGACACTGCTGCTGACTTCGAGTCCTGTGACTTGGGCACCGCCTCGCACGCTTCGCGACGCACCGCCCGACTCGCACCACTATCTGGACTGACCGATGCCAGCTCCCGAACTCTGGCTCTTTCGCCGCACTGTAAAGCTGGAAGCACCACAACGAGCAACTTCCGCCTCGAACAATGCAAGCTCTGAGCTCACCGACTCCATCTCGAAGCTGTCAACGAGCTGTAACCTGCACCGCGACTGGAAGGACACCGTGACCTGCAACGCTTTCTTTTCCTACACCACAACGAACCCCGGAACCGGCTCGCACATCCGTGTCGGCCGCCTCAAGGAAAAGGTACTGTGACTGAGTCTGTCGACATTTGAGAGGGGCCGGACTGCTGCGGTCCGCTGGATTTGTTAGACTCTGTGTTCTTTTCAGCAACACTGTAGCCGGACAAGGCTACCGACTCGCACAGAACCTTGAATTAAGCCTTTTTAACCTGAACTCTTGAAACCTAATAGTACTGTGGATTCTTTTTGCCGTTTATTGGTCTTGTGATAACTCTATATAAAGTATACTTATTTTTTACATAAAACCTGTGTGATGTCCATTTGTAGTGTTGTCACTGGTTACTGTATGTGGTCACAACTGCTTAACTTACATCGCCTGTGAAATAAGCCTTGACGGCTCGTACCAGGCCGCCTAGAGGGTGAGCAGGGGTTATTTTGAGAGAGTATTTCCCTTGCCCTGACTAAAGGAGAGGGTCCCTGCTTGTCACAAGTACCTACCTGTGCCAACCTGAGACCCCCAATTCTAACAGAATTCATACATACCAAAATGCATTTTATCGGTCGCAAACAGGCTGATTCTGTGAATTGGGCTTTTTACGACTGGTAAATTGTATGATATATGTGGCCCTTATACTGTTACCATCATGTGCGCAACCTGTGTTGTTGTTTAAGTAGATGTATAGTGTCCTAGTGATGCAGTCTCTCAATGACGAATAATAATAGCACTACTTGTAAAAGTGCACCCTCAAATAGAAAGTTGTGAAGTAGTATTGATTTGCTGTCAGGTATTGGTATATACAAAAAAAAAAAAATTCTGGAACAGGGGAGATTCAATACAGGCAATGTAAGCATTCATGTACCCAAGAGTAGCTCAGACGAAAGAGGTCAGAAGTCCGGCGAGTCTCGTTAGCTATTGTTTGTAGAGCAGCCATGCAGAATTCCTGAGAAGTTCAGTGAAATTATTGAGACTTTATACATCGTTGAAGAATCTATGGGTGACTTACTTACAGACGATACGTTTTACTATGATTGAAAGCGTTGTTCTATTGCTGAGAACCATTCTGCTCATTTCAGAAATATGTGTTGTATATTTTTACACACTATGGAGGTTTGTTATAGGACCTTGTTGTACATGCCTTATCAGTGACTAATGTATAGATATGAAGCAGATGACTTACAATTTTTGTCAAATGAGGTATTTAAAAGGTACATCTCATTAAGGTAAATAATTACTAAATACTCTTTTGAAACGTAATCCAGGATTAGTAATCTACTGATCACATTAATGTCTAGAGAGACATTACTTTTCTTCTGCATCTGAATACCACCACAAAAAGCATAATGGCTGCTACATGTGGGTGTTTTCACAGATCTGCTCCAATGTCCCACACAATGTGAAAGGTTACATCGATTAGCACTACAGAGGTGATAGATAATGGGTCTTTGTGAAGATCATTGAAATGCTCCCAGTATGAAAGGGTATATCAAACTGTCACCTTCAATGAATGTTGTCATCAGTGATGTTATCAGTGATGTAATTGAGATGTCATCAGCGATGTCATCTATGATGTAATGTAACATGTGAGTAATGTTATATGTGAGTTCATAAGCATTACAATGCAGGAGCACAGGTTACAGTTAAATCACTAAAATAAAACTAGCAAACTTTGATTTTTTTAGTTTTTGAAACGTTCGTTTATAATTCATTTTAACACCTAAAAATAATGCCACTTTCACCTTTGGTTCTTGAATTGCAGTTTTTTTAATGTAAGGAAAGATCATACCATACCTATCTATAATGCCTCCTAATTGCTGTTTTTTTAACATATTCAGCCAACACACCCACTGCGCAAGGCCTTTGGCGGTAGGCCTAGGGCCAACTCCATGTATGTAGTTGGCTGTAGGGGCGGCCCCTGTGCTCACCCTCCCAAGGGCACCCGACTCCCCATTGTGCACAGCGTTCAGCTTTGGTCAGTTGTGCATTGGCCATTTGCCCTCCACTGTGCACAGCCTATGTCCTTCCCAGTGTTGCCATTCTCGTCTACCCTCCATGGTGATTTGCAGCCCACCTTCCCTCTTTTGTATGTGTGCTGCCTCTGCCCCGCCCACCTGCCCTCTTTTGTATGTGTGCTGCCTCTGCCCCTCCCGCCAGCCCTCTAAGGTCAGCTTGATGACCCCTCCTGCCTGCCCTCTGTGAGTTCTGAAACTCCCAGCAACACTAGAAAAAAAACATAAGTCTCCTCTGTCATTGAAACCATGACCCCAGGAGAACTTACCATATTTTTAAAAAACATTTTCCAGGCTGGAGGGTTTGCTCTACAGCTGAGACATCAGTGCGACCAACAGGCCGGCTGCATGATTGCATTTTATGGTTCAAAACTTTTTATTGGTGTTTCAATACAGTGCCAATTTCAGTAACACTGACCTCTCAAGAACTCGAGGGGTCGCTCATAAATGCCAACATATCTAGTAAAGCAATGATATATAGATATATATAGCTTGGCAAACATGCCCATAGCCCAATTCCAACAAACCCTCCCCTCCTCTCTCCCCACTCAGTTCATATGCTTAAACAAGCATTTGATGACCACAACTATTTCTTACTGCCTGGTAATTCAGTTAGGGCTATATGTCAGTCTCCAGTAGTCTTAGGAGGTGAAGATACTTAGGGCATGTCAGTTCCCATAAGTTTTGTACAAGCAAAGATAGATAAGAAGGCCATACGTCCCCAAAAGAAGCATCCTGGTTGGCTAGTGTGAGTCAAATCTTTTGCATACCTAGGATGTGCCATAGCTCATGAAGCCATCCAGTGTGGGTGGGGCTCTGCGAAGTGCCCCAGTGAAGAATTATATTCTGGATAGCTGCCTCCGGTAACAAGCCAATCTGTCTTCCACGCCTGGACATTAAGCGGAACGTTAATGGGTTAGGCAGCCCCTAGAATGTACAAGCAGGAAACCTTGGCAGTTGTGTGTTGAGATGTAGATCTATGTCATCAAGTACCTTTGATCTGTATATTAGTAGGTGCAGACGGTCCCACAGTAGATGGACCAGGGTTCCCTGCGCCCCTCACCCCCACCAGCATTTTCCGCTCTGAGCTGGATTGTCTCTATGTAGGCGTTCAAGAGTATAGTACCAATACATGAATACTTTAGTGAGTGTTTTGTTGAGAGACACGTAGCAGACTGTGTGCCTAGCTCTGTGATTTATATATTCCCATTCTCTGTCAATGAGCTGTCTCTCCAGGCCCTTTTCCCATCTAGCCTTGTTGGCTTTGTATATGTGTTTGTTACTTTGGTACAGAAATGAGTATATCTTGGAGATGTCTTTTACCCGATATTTTAGTGATAAGCCATTTCTCATACTGTGGTGTCATTGTGCGTTAGCTCTTTTATATGGATACAGTATCCAGTGCCATAATTGCATGTAGTTGAGGCGGACAGTTTAAGGGAAGCTGTAGTCTGAGCGCAATTGGGTAAAGGACATCACTCCTTTCTCGTCGAATAAGTGCACCATTGTACGACAGTCTGACTGCCGCCATCTTGCTAAATTCTCCGGTCCCACGCCTGGAACGAAGTCTGGATTGTTCAACAGTGGGATCATTGTTGAGGGATTGGAGGTCAGTCCGTACTAAACAGAAGTTCGGTCTAGTGCTGTCATCATCACCTGTGTGATGGGAGACATGTAAAGATTCCAAAGTCTATGCATTTTCTTGAGAAAGGCCCCCTGATTTACCGGCCTCCCGGCCCCCTCCAAGACTTCTCACTTCAACTAATGGAATTAATTTCCTCACATGTCATTTCTACAAAAAAGTTTGTTCTTCTGGGTGACTTTAACATTCACAGTAAAGTCACCTCGAATCAGGATGCCTTGTCGCTCCTAACCGATTTAAGCACGTTCGATTGAAATAAGATCAACAATGGCCCCACTCACTCTGCGGGACACACGTTAGATCTTATTTTTACCAACTCTTCCAATATGTTGTGCGGAGCCACCTGCCTTCTCAGATGGACTGACCATTCACTTATAGAGTTCCAATATAGGGGGCCCAGAATACAGGTTACACATTCCTCAACCCCTGTGAGCTGGCGCAGACAGTGGCACAAAATTACTTCTGACCACTTTCAGGATTTAATTCCTACTTCTTGGAACCTCGACACAGAGAACATAGAGGTCAGCCTAGCCCGCGATAACTCTACTATCAAAACTGCCATTGACCTCTTGGCCCCTTTAAAGCAATGCACTAGCTCTGACCTCTGACAGGCACACTCAGACCGCATGGTTCTCTCCCAATTTCAAGATAGAAAAGAGTCTCTGTAAAAAATTGGAGCGGTGCTGGCGCCTTTCTCACAATGCACTAGATAAAGCAAACTATAAAACTGCTCTGAATAAATATCATAAAAATATTTTTAAAATGCTCGCAAAGCCCATATTGCACTGCAACTAGAGAAGGGGGGAATGCCCCCAAAACTCTTTATCAAATAATCAAAACTTTTACTCATCCAAAGGCATGTAACAATGAGGATGCTCCCTCTCAAACTTTATGCAACAAAATAGCAACACACTACACAAAGAAAATGTATCTAATCTATGATAAAATCACCCTAGATGGAAGTTGCCAACAATATCCCGTCGCTGACTATTCACCCTCTCTGTCTAACATGCAGAAGCTTGAATACTTCCCCTTGCTCACGCCCAATGCAGTGGAGTCCTTACTCAACACTTTAATCGGGCTCCCCTCTTGATATCATCCTGATCAAGACCACCTCACTGCTGTCCAAACAGCTTGCTACCCCAATCTGTTCAGTTCTTAGTCTTTTTCTGCGTAAAGCTCAAGTCCCTACTCAGTGGAAGGTAAGATTTCAGAAAAGGGTTTTTAGAATAAGGGGAACATTTATGGACGCTCTGCTTAGTAATAAACGCAAAGAGTATTAGAGAATAGAGGGTTATGGTTTGGTGTGAATGGGCGAGGGGATGAGCCCCATAGCCCCCCAAAATTGTGTGATGGGAGACCCACACACTGTGACTTGCAATAAGGTACCCACTGCACATAACACAATAAGTAGATCAAATGTGTGTCACTGTAGACACTTGTGAAGTACAATGCAAAGCAAACAGAAAAAACAAAATGTCTTAATGTAAGATGGAAGATTATAGGTCTTCATTTAATTCCCGGGAACAAGCCAGCCGACACGTGTTTTGTCGCGATGGAATGTTAATTCCGTGACTCCTTAGGGCTGTAGATTAGAGCAAACTTAACATGTAAGCCGCTCCGCCGGTGATAATTCCGACCCGGCAGGGTCCAAGACTTGAGGTTGTTGTTTCCGGAATACTGGGATACGAATCTAATAAGGGAAACCTCCGGTGTGGGCTCCCCAGACCTCTGGTATCAGGTGTAGAGGTTAGAAAGAGCGGCGGAGCCCAGGTTGGCTCAAACTTCAGTAAATGCAGAGCGATTACCTCATTGTACTTGTATCCCGCAGGTTGGTTGAAGGATGTTTTTTAAGGACGAGTGATCCTCAATTGTACAAGGCTGCTAGAATCGAGCAGCACTGACGTTAAAGGTCCTGTGGGTCGCTGTGTTCCTATTAAATTCAACAAGGGGTCCTATGTCTCGATCCCTGATGGTTTTTCCAAAGAAACTACCTGTTGAAAAAAAGGAATACTGAAAATGAGTTAAAAACCAGTTGATTTGTGACAACATTTTCATCTGTAACTGCCTATTTACAAAAGCAATATACCATTAAGTCTACTACTCCCTTCTGGTTTGGGGATATATAGAGTTTGTAGATTTTCCTAGAACCCAAGGTACCCAGAGCCAACAACTGAGCTGCACTGTACAATGGTTTTTCAATGTGTACTGAGTATAGACCAATTAATATGGTGAAATGTGTAGAGTGAAAAATGGATATCACGGAAACATATACATTTCTGAAATGGGCACACAATATGGATTTAGGATCAGTGATAATTTGTACATCTCTGAATTTGTGGGTACTCCTACTAGCATATGAGAGAGTATTTTTCAAAGTGTCTTCTTTTTACACACTAGCTTACCTTTGGAAGGCATAAATGTAGCGAAATCCAATTGTAAATCACAAATATCTTACTATTCTATACTCCCATATATCTTCTGATAAAAATGATACCTCACTTGTTTGGGTAGGCCTAGTGCCTGCAACATGGACACATCAAATTTTTTCACTCAAAACTAGCTTGTTTTTTGCAAAGTGGGCAGCTGTGGACTTTGGGCCCTAGCTCGGCCGGCTCCTAGGGAAACCTAGGAACCCTGTAAATGAAAACTAGACAACTAGAGGAATCCAGGATGGGGGTGACTAGCTTGGCTCTCACCAGGTTGTTTTACTCAGAATCCATTGCAAACACAAAATATGTTTTGACACAGAGAAAACACATTTTCCTCACATTTCTTTGATAGAAATTTCTGGATTCTTCTGGAGCCACAAACTTCCTTCCACCCAGCATTTCCCTCAGTCTTCCAATAAAAGTGATACTGCATTCAAGCAAACCAGTTTTTTGTAAAGTGGGTAGCAGTGGATTTTGGGCCCTAACTCAGGGTGCACCTAAGGTAACCTAAGACAGCTGCACCTTTTTATAAACTAGACATCTGGGGGAGTCCAAGGTGGTGAGCCTTGTGTGGATCCCACAAGGGCTTTTTGCTCACAATGCCATGCAAACCTCAAACTTTGCCCGAAATGGCACATTTTCCTTACATTTCTGTGATGGAAACTTCTAGAATCTGCAGGAATCTACAACATTCCTACCACATAGCATTGCCTCACTTGTATCGATAAAAATGCTGCCCAACTTCCGTGGTCAGGCCTAGTTCCCATACAGGAGTGAATCAACCGAGGTTAATGGGGGCCCTTTGCACGGGGACTCCTATTGACATCGGTTTGATCCGTTTCTGTAGCGGCCACTAGACCCAATCACACAAGTGTCACAGAGTTTTATCGGCACAAGTGAGGGACAATTCCTGCGGATTCTAGACGTTTTGTCACAGAAATGTAATGAAAGGTTTGATTTCAGGCAAAGTATGAAGTTTGGAGGGCATTGTGGGTAAGTGGGTAAAAAGTCCTCATGTGATTCACACAGGGCATACCACCCTGGAATCCCCTGGTTGTCTGCTTTTCAAAAATGTCTGTGGTTGGTAGATTTCCATGGGTGGTGGCCGGGCATGGCCCCAAATTCTGCAGCTAACCCTTTAGCTGATCTCGCCATGTAGCACTTTAGAGCCTTTTGTGTCAAGGTCTCTTGGCCCACCCACACAAGTGAGGTACCATTTTTATCGGGAGACTTGGGGGAATGCTGTGTGGTAGGAAATTCCAGATTACCCACAGATTCCAGACGTTTTCCTCACAGAGATGCAAGGAACATGTGTGTTTTTAGTGTACGTTTGAGGTTTGCAGGACATTGTGTGTAGGAAAATGGTGTGGAATGCATGTAAAGCACGCCACCCTGGACTCCCCCAGATGTCTAGTTTCCAGAACTGTCTGCGTGTGGTAGGTTTTTCCTGGTGGCAGTCTATCCAAGTCCAGAAATTGCAGATGTTCACCATCGCAAGAGGGGCGATATTGGGAGTTAGCCACACTCTCCTGGCCAATATTTAAAAACACCCAATAGAATCAAATGTCCTCTCACTTGCCTTAGGGATGGGATGCTTTTGACAGCAGAGGAGCAGAAAGACTGTTGATGTTTTAGGGGTGAGGGTGGGGCCTAATGTGAGGTTGGGCAAAACCCACCCCATTATTTTAATAAAAATATATAATGCTACCATACAATGGGCTTCTGCCCCCGGGGGGGCAGATCAGGGTGATTACCCTCTATATACTTTGCCATACCCATGCCTGGCAACCCTGCCCCAATTTTTTTAATAATCATTCCCTGGTGTCTAGTGGGTAGTGGGCTTTCTGCCTCCCCCGGAGGGGCAGATCGGGGATAATTATCCCAATCTTCCCCACTGTGTGGGGGGGGGGGGCAGAAAAACTGTTGCCCCATTTAGTTGGAGTGGAGGCATGCCCATGATGGGCAGCCTGTAACAACAACGAAGGAGTGCAAAGCACAGTGTTCAAACTCAACTAATATGCTAGAAAACACCATATGTCATAAAAAGAATTTGTGATGTGTCAGAATTAACAAAACAACACACACATATGTGTCTCACAGGAGTGGCAAACACCTAACCAGTTGGGTTGTGACTACAACTGTGTGTCTGTATCCCACTTTGTAAAACAGGACAGGGATCTCCCTGATGTAGAAGGACCCTCACTCACCACTAGCTGGTGACATGCTTCATCAGGGGGTCCCCGCTGGGGTGATCTAGTACCTCCCTAGCGTGCTACAATGCCTGTTTACAGCGGAGCAGGATGTGGTGGATGCAAAAGTGCCCAAATCAAAGTGTGGTGATAATAGGTGCAATTTTTAAAAAAAATACTAGGTTGTAGTCTTTATACCTATTTTAATAATGACCAACCTGTATTTATTAAAAACAAGTGAGCGGACTGTTAGGTTCTGTGTTAAGAAACCAATGTCCTTAATGATTAAACAAAAATGATGGTCAACATGTTTCTGCTGTTAGACTGCAATTTGCTCAGCATTCGTCAGGACCTAAAATTAGACCCCCAGTGGTATGCGCGCGCTAAGGCGCACCCTACTGTGAGGTTCAAAGTGTGAAAAAAATATACATATAACATATAACTATCACGGGCAGTCTCCGTGATGTGGGTCAGGGCAAAAATGTGCGGCCTGGCCAAAAAACCTGTGAAGAGAAAGAAGAGTTATTGTCATATGATGTACTATCTAACACTATACTAAGTGTAGAGACATGAGTTAATGAAGGAGCATCAGGGCAGGGCCAATACACTCCATCCTAGGAAAGCAATAATAAGGTGTCTCAGCGTCCCAGTATGACCGCGTGAGACCTCTTAGTCTATTACTTTTCAGCCCTTGTATGCCAATATGAACAAAACAAACTCAATTCTAGTTCGTAAGAATGAGGCAGATAAGTCTTCATTACATGCCTGAATTGTAAATACCGTGCCTATGGCTCGATCGTGATAAAAAAGCAGTACTGTCACAAATTACTCAAATAGTAATCACATGGTTGGTTCAATGGTGAGATCAGGGAAAACCAGAGTGATGCCGACTAAGTGAGCCTTTAAGTTCAACCAATAATCTGACACCTGTATAGAATATTAGGTAGAATGAGTGCCCAGAAGATCTATGGGTTAACACAGTGAATCATCATGGTCATGTTTAATATAAAAGCTGGAAAACCAATGTAAAAACGGAATGTAAAAACGGAAAGGCAGTTCGGCTTTAGTCACGCTGAGTTAGCTTGTGCGGTATTCCTGAAGGCACGAGAAGTAGATGGGAAAGCAAACCAATCCAATATACAATCGAAGTGCCTGAATTTTGCAATCTAATCATGCCGTAGGCGTAGTGTTTAAAACCCCCTTGAGTGCAGCGCGGCTTGGGTTTTGCTGTCGCTATACCCAGGCGCACTACTGTTGTATTACGAAAAAGCGCCTGAAAATAAGTCGCGTAAAAATACATTAAATATGAACCACAAGTAAGGCAACACACACTGAAGCAGCCCAGATGTTGAAATAAACTCACGCCATTGGGGCAGTATTAAATCCCCCTTAGGTGAAGACAGCGCGGGTACTCTTCATGCGGTAAATGTCTGAAACAAGAAGTACGCGTGGTAGTATTAGGTACGGAAGAAATGCCTCTCTGCTGCTTGTAGCAAAACATAAACAAACTTACTGCTTTACTCGCGGCTCCCTGCCTCAAACCTAGACTCAGGGCTGCCGTCTCACCCGGAAGGAAAACAAAGAACTTCCTGTCCCTCCTTAAATGTTAATGTGGCACGGTAGGGCTGAATGGCGTGCAGAATCGACACGCCCATATAACTATTAAAGCGGTACGTGCTAAATATCAGCAAAATAATTTATGGTTCGATTCCCTGTTCCCAAAGAAAGGTCAAAAAATGTAAATAGAGCATGATGGTGCCGGTGTTAATGGGAACATCATGCAAATAAACAAAACTCATAAATTGTCATGTTTGCAACTGACACGGAGCCTCAAGTCCTCCCATGTTGTGAGGGGGAAAAAAAACAGCCCCCACCATATATATATATATACACACATATATATATATATATATATATATATATATATATATATATATATATATATATATATATATATATATATATATATATATATATATATATATATATATATATATATATATATATATCCAACAAACAAGAAGCCCATTTAGGAGAGCCCACGCAGATAGCAGGAATTTCGTTTTTATTGGGAAGTTGAGGCACTCTGAATGCAAGTCTGTTCCAAAAGAAATTAAGCAGCCTGACGCGTTTCATGCTTCACACAGCATTTCCTCAGAGGCTAGAGTCCTTGTTAAGTGAAGCGCACTGCATTACTGAAATAGTCTCACCAGCTGCCCCAGTGGGCATTGGCTCTCGCTTAGCCTGCTGGTTCTTGTAGTGCCGTCCATATTACTACAGTGAGTTGCTTGCACTTATCAAAATTTGGACAGAAATGAAAACCCCACTGGGTCTGGAAAAGAGTCCCGCTCTCACCATGTTGCATCTTGTTGCCTCCCAAAATATGTATATTTATTTACATCCATGGTATCTAGTGAGCTTTCTGTCATGCTTGAGGGTCAGATCGCGGGTAAATATTTCCCTCTGCCCCGCAGGGTGGGCAGAAAGACTGTTTCATCCATTTGTTTGTGGTGCGGGCAGACCTGTTGGCTAGATCTCAACAGGTCTGGCTCCCTCCGTTTTCATCTTCGGCTAGACCACTCCGCACAGGGGTCCCGCAGGGCTCGACATTGAGCCCTTTGCTCTTCAATATATATCTGACCCCCCTGATTGAACTAGCCGAACATTGGGGAGCCAAAATTATTGCATACGCGGACGACACGCAGTTGTTGTTCACTTGGCCAGGTGAGGCACTGGATACAAAGCAGATCCAAAATTGTCTGTCCTCAGTCTTCAATTGGCTAGCGTCATCTCAATTGAAGTGCAATGAGGACAAGACGGAAATCTTGCTCTATGGCCAGTTTCCCCCTGACTTTAGGTCACTATTGTGGCCAGATGGCTTCCCCATGCCAGGTGCTTCAAACACCTTGGCCAAGAACCTCGGGGTCTGGTTCGGGGAGGACCTCCGTTTCGAGGGGCACATTAAGAGGCTCACTGGAAGCTGCTTTGGGACCCTGAAGTCTCTTAGAAGGTTTTTTCCGCTTCTGCCGGCCTCTGCTCGCGAGTCAGTCGCGAGAGCTTTAATTCTCTCGCGCCTGGACTACGCGAACGCTCTGTTTAGTGGCTCTCCGGCTTACTTGATAGGGCGGCTCCAGGTTATTCAGAACGCCACCGCCAGATTGTTGGGGAACATCTCCAAGCGGATCAGCGTTAGGAGTTACCTGGAGAGCTTGCATTGGCTTCCGGTGCAGCATCGAATTACTTTCAAAATCTTGACTTTGGCCCATAAAGCCATCAATGGGCGTGGCCCCGCCTATCTGATGAAACGATTCCTGCGGTACACTCCCAATCGAGATCTGCGCTCAGCATCTCAACACCTCTTGCAAGTACCGCGTTTCCGGTGCACCCGGCTGGGTGGGCACTCTGTGACAGTGAGAGCGGCGCGAGCATGGAATGCGCTCCCAGTCTTTTTGCGCAGCACGGTGGACTTCACGGTTTTTAAGAAAGCACTAAAAACCCATTTGTTTAGATTAGCTGTGTAAATTGTTATGTTATTTCAGGGCTCGGCTGCTATACTTCCCTTGTTTCCTTCTTCCGCGCCAGGATACTCCGGCAGTAATTGTGCGCGCTATAAAACAGCTTAACATAACATAACATAACATAGACCTTAAAAAAGGAAACCCTGGTGTCTAGGGGACTTTCTTCCCCCCTGGGGGGCCAATTGGGGTAATTGTCCCTATCTGCTCTCCCCGGGGGCCGAAAGACTGCATTATAAAAGTAAAGAAGGGGGAGCAAAAGCACTTGCCAATGGGGCAGTTCCCCATACCTGGAAGATAGTGGTTGGAACCCTGTTTGGGGATTGCTCTCTTGTGCCTCTGGAAGTGGGAGATTCTCTCCTTTCCAACAATACCTCTCCTGTTAGAATAAGTGCTCAGGGGCCTGATATAGCCCTCACAAGCACTGACTGTGAAAGTAAATTAAGCACATCTGCTCGTTTTACTTTCACTTTTTCTGTCATAATGTCGGAGCAATCTTGTGTGTCGATCGTTATTACAATGAAAACAAAAATAAAATTCAGGCTGCTCAGTCCGCTCTTCCCAAGCAGTCTGCTCTAAATGTTTTTTTTATAAAGGACTCCTCTACATACCTCCCCAGTGTCGTCCAATGGTTGACGCACACCCTGGGAAGGTTGTGCCGGTGTAGGCCATTAGCCGACACCCGCACTTAAAAGGTTAAGGTAAAAATATCTCAGACTATTTATTTTCACATTTTCTGAACTCAAAATGTAATAATAAAAACTATCTAAAAAGAAAGAGTCACAAACATGTAGTTTAGCAAAAATGTATGCAATATTTTTAAAGTAATCAATAATAACATTTCATTGTGTGCATTATTGAAATATACATTTGACTAACAATATTGGTACTTTTTTAACAAAGATGATAGAGCTGCTTTATATATAGAGTAATGAGTGTGGAGTGCAGTTAGGGGGAGTTTGGCTGCCTGAGAGGAGGGGGGGGGGCAGCCAGAGAGCCTCTGACGAACACCTCGCACATCCAAATGACCTGTGCAGCGTGGGGTTGGCTACCAGTTGTGGGTTGGCCACAGGACCTGGTTACAGGCCAGGCTCTTTGCCCAACCCCGCTGCAGACAGCCAAACGCCTTGCTCAGCGGGGAGCAAAAGCCCTTGCCAATGGGGCAGTTCCCCATACCTGGAGGATAATGGTTGGAACCCTGCTTGGGGATTGATCTCTTGTACCTCTAGAAGTGGGAGATTCTCTCCTTTCCAGCAATACCTCTCCCATTAGAATCAGTGCTCAGGGGCCTGATATAGCCCTCACAAGCACTGACTCAGTGAAAGTAAAATAAGCCCATCTGCTCGTTTTACTTTCACTTTTACTGTCATAATGTCAGCGCATCTTGTGTGTCGATCGTTATTACAATGAAAGAAAATGCTATTCAGGCATTTGGCTTTACTTATGGTACTAAAATATTGCTTTACGTTAAAAAAAATGAAATTCGCTGAAAAAAACAAGCGTTAAAATAACGGAATAGTTAGGTGAAATGTTAAGTAACAACATAATATTTTAAACTCTAAAAACCATTGAAATTCACCAGTTATGGTTATCTCAAGTAACTATAACTCATGCCCTAAGGTAACTATAACTTGCGCCCTCGCCATGCACTGCTAACTACCCCACATATTACATCACTCATGACATCTTCTATGACATTATTGATAATATCGCTGCAACATTTGCAAAGAATTTCTTGATGAGAAAACTGCATTGCGGGGGCGCAAGTTATAGTTAACTTAGAGCATGAGTTATAGTTACTAGAGATAACTATAACTGGTCAATTTCTTTTGTTTTTAGAGTGTAAAATGTTATCTTGTGTTATGTTGTTACTGAACATTTCACCTAACTATAATGGCACGTAAACCTTTGTTAATGGGGCTTCCTGGTGCACTACTGGTTTGAAGATGATCTCCCCTTGGCTGCTGGCAGCCAGGAACCCCTACTGTTGCAACAAACAAGTCCCACACAGTGGGATTGCTGAGACCATGTCTTTTCTCAACCACTCTGTGAAGGGGCCTCCTGGCACATTACTATTTGGGGGATGAACTGCCCTTGATTGCTGAGGGTAGTTGGTGGCCAAGAACCCCTATTGTTGCCACAAGTAAGTCCCCCACAGTGGGATTGCTGAGACCTTGTCTGAAGCCCCGCCCCCTTCTCAACCACTCTGCAATGGGGCCTCTCTCCTGGTACACTATTGGTCGGGTGATAAAATCCACTTGTCTGCTGAGGGTCACTGGGGCCAAGAACCACTATTGCTGCCACAAGTAAGTCCCCCACAGCGGGATTGCTGAGACCTCATCAGAGACCACGCCCCCTTTCTCAACCACTCTACAAAGGGGACTCCTGGTGCATTTCCGTTTGGGGGATGGAGTCCCCTTGGACGCTGAAGATCCTTAGGCGCCAAGAACCTCTCCTGTGACCTCCAGTAAGCCCACACAGCAGAATTGCTGAGAGCTCATAGGAGGCCCGCCCCAATAAGGGAATGCAGACAATCAATATATACCAGCCTGTGTGTATTGCTCTTCTATCCTCCAAATTTAATTGCCTCTACGAATACATATTATAAGAAATGGTGCAAATCATTATTTGTATTGATGCCCATAATCACAGTTCTAAGTCTGCATATCCTCTTGCCTCTGCTTGTCTTAGTGACGTTTCTCTATTGCCTTCTCTTGTATTGTGTTCGGTCTGTTCCAAGGCATGAAACCAATTCTCTGAACTTTACAGATTGACAGTAAAGATGTGTGTTGCCACTGGATGTCTGTCATCACAGTTTTTTAAATCATCTTTATATGTTCTTGGATTCGTGTTTTAAGTTGGAGCATATTTCTGCCTATATCTTCTTACAAGTGCAACTCAAGACATAATCAGTAAAAAGGGTGTTACAATTTATGAAGGTATTTATAGTATAACCCTTCTTTGTATTGTAACAACATTTCCTCATCGTATTCCATTCTAAGTTACATATTCCACAGACATAAAATCCATCAGGTTTTGTCGGGATCCAACTACTCTGTATTTTTTTAATTTGTAACTTTCACATAACTAGGTCATAGGAAGTTCTTAAGGGTTACACCCCTTCGATATCTATTTGGGGTGTATCTGGTACGATGCCATCAAGCGGAGTAGTAGCCTTAAGTGGGTGCCAGTGTTTCCTCAATAGGTTGAAAATGTGTCTACTGTAAGCATTATATTTAGGAATGGAGAATATTTCTCCAAACTACTTGGCTGTCCTGTTTCGAGTATGGAGTAAAGTTTGTTTACGTTCCAATTTACGTGCCCTGTTCTCAGCACATTGTATGCACTTCTTATCATACCTTCGCTTTTTAAATCCCTGTTTTATTTGGGGTAGTCTCTCATTAAAATCCAAGTATTGGCTGCAATTTCGTCTGGCTTGCACCTTTTCTCCATACGGAATGTCTTCTATCGTGGACTTCGGATTTTAGCTAGATACATGTAAACACCAATGCACGTTGTTTTCTTAAAAATGTCACTTTTAATACTATTCTGATGTGTCAATAGTCTAAGGTCAAAAAAAGTCGATCTCACGTCTGTGGCATCAGACTGTCAATATAATAAACTAATATATAAATTATTAATCTTAAAAATCTAAACCTCACCAACCAGAAAGCTCAAATAACAAACTCAATACGTTATGTTAAATAATTACAATATATAAAATACAAATTTCCAAGTAACACTCACACAATACTTACATTAATAATAAAATATAACATTTTCACCCAAAACAAATGAATAAAATATGACTTGCTGTTCTGTAGCTGCACATCATCCTGTGTATCCACGAAACGCCAAAAATCTATCCAATAGAGATGACCTCAAAGCAATTCAAAGTATCTAGGCAACGTGTTTAAATTAAGAGACACCCATGGAAACCCCAAAACACAGGAAATCAATGTAAACTGATAACTATCTTATCTATCTATCTTATCTATCTATCTATCTATCTATCTATCTATCTATCTATCTATCTATCTATCTATCTATCTATCTATCTATCTATCTATCTATCTATCTATCTATCTATCTATCTATCTATCTATCTATCTATCTATCTATCTGTCTATCTTTATAAAACAAAAGAGATTTCCTTTTAGTTGCATTAGGTTCCTTTTGTTGTTTCTCCCCTCTATGGTGGGCCCTTTCTGGAGTTCCGACGGAATGCATTCACAGCGCGGGGACGCACTGTTCTTCTGTGTAACCATGCACTTAATAAATGTTTTTTATTATTTTGAAAAAAAAGGTAAATCCACATGCCAATACGACACATTCAAAGAGAAAATCCTGCAAAGTAAAACTGGAAACCCACCCACAAAAAACATTACATTCCCAAAAATATATAGACATTCCACTTAGTGCCTGTTCACATGTGTGACACATATGGAGACATGCCTTGTGCACCACGTACCCCATTGCTGGAGTGTGGCGATATGTGCACAGTCTAGTCAATGGGTATACATGCCAACTGAGGACTTACCTGAATTCCGCCGTGCACAGGACCATCCACTTCGGGGTGCAGCTGCTGAGGTGTAGAGGGGATCTGGAGGAAGGGATCCACACCAGAGTCCACCAGTGAGATAGGGAATTGGCTGAATATTTACCCCTCTTCTTATGTTTCTGGCAATTCGAGGCAGCTGGTTGCACTGCCATGGTCAGGTCATCGTAAAACCACATCATAATCCATACGGCGATCGGAGATCCCTGTACAGCTACCTATGGAAGCTGTTGGAGACTGTGCTTTTTTAGCCAATGGTCGGTGTACACGATGCATGCATCGTAATCCGGTGGCTGGACTGACCGCTTCCAAAGAGACCTTCGACAGTCTGCCCGCCTCAGACAAGACCGCAGAATGCAATCCGACCAGCATCCTAATCAGGCCCTCTGTTCCAAGTTTCAAAATAATACTGAACCTACCTTTATCCCACTATCTTAGGACATTTACACCTCTAAGGGCTACGACGACTTTACTATAGATAATCCTGCCTTTAATAGTCAGACTATCCTCAGAGTAATCCAATGAAACTCAACAGACTGCTCGACAAATTCTTTATGCAAATACAATGGCCAGCTCCAAAGACCACCAGGCAACATTGTCGAATAGCATCTGGAAAACCCATAACTCTGCACTAGGTACTTGTAGGCACAAAGATGTTCCGTGTATTTGTCACCATATTGTAGAAAGTGGATGAAGCCACAAAAGTCTAAAGTAAGCGGTAACTCCACATTTAGGGCCTCATTATGATGGAGGATTTTCCGCCTCCTCCGGGCCGGGGGAACCCACCTCTGGCCCGGAGGAGGCGGAAAATCCTCTGCGGACTCACCAAAGACCCACCGCCGCATTACGATGGCTGGTGGGTCTTGGTTACTGTCCGCTGCTTTTACGCTGCGGTCGGATTACAACCGCGGCGGAAAAGCTCTCATTTGGCTGGCAGTGTCTATCAGACACCGCCAGCCAAATTAGGAAGCATTTGTAAACATGCTTTTCCGCAGCGGTTTTTCCGCCGTGGAAAAGCATGTGTACTTTTGATTTTGGGGGCCCGTTGCGGGCCTCCAGGGTGTTGGCGGTTGGGGGGTGCACATGGGGGGTACCTATGGTACCCCCCAGCATTTACTTGCACAGAGCGGCAGGCACCGCGTGGTGCCAGCCGCTTTGTGCATGTAAATGTTAAACATGCACTTTTAACATTGCGGCGGGTGCTGCTTCAAGCAGCACCCGCCGCAATGTTAAATATCCAGGATGTGACCGCCAGGGTGGCGGTCACATCCTAATCGCACATGAGGGAACGCCGCAGCCCATGCGGACGTTCCCTCATCCTCTGGGGTCGCGGACGGACGCAAGTCCGTCCGCGATCCTAATGAGGCCCTAATTGTCCAAATTCAGGGAGCCTGGGTAAATGGATGTGCACAGAAATCCTAGCTGTCTGCCACTACCATCCATTTGAATCCCAGTTAAATTTCTGAGCAACATTCCAATCGAGAACACAGCCTCCCTTCCAAGGTGTACAAGTAAAGAAGCAAACCCAAAAGTGACTTACAAAAGAGGTAACATAAAGTAAATAAGCCCAAAAGTACAACCAACATACAATAGCATAAACGTGTAAGCTTCTTGGCACCCACTTGGAGTTCCATCAAGGGGAGAGCTGTCAGCTTTACGTGGCAGTCGTAGCATCTGCTACCACATTTCCAATCTGGCCCTTGGCATTTCCTCCAAACTTCTCAAAGTCTGCAGCATCAGCTGTTAATGGAGTCTGCACGGAGAGTAAAAAGCCTGCAGTGGAGCACAAATGGAGCCATGGGCCAGGACCTGTGTACAAGGAGTGCACAACTGATGACTGGGGTACTATTATTAGTAAAGAAGAGGCATTTCCTAACAATTGCTGCTTTGGCAGAGATCGCATGACAGCTGGAACAATGTTCTGTAGCATCACAGTTACAGAGAGATCAGTGGTTGCCACAGTGATTGTTGTATTCATCATGGAGTTGTAGCATCCTGAATATAGCTCATCATCTTTAAGGTAATGATGGTGTTTTAAAGTTCTCATGAAAGGTTCCATCTCTTTTACTTTTCGCCATCATTACATTAAAGGTGAATGGATAGATACACTGCAGATATTACAATTCCACATTTCCAAATTCAGGACCAATCACTGTATTAGGCTTTGGTAGTAGCTATGACATACACCGAATGCTCACCTTGCATGACACATCAAAACACTGTTCCTGGCTGCCAAGACTTCTTTGTGGCAGCAGCGGCTGCAAGAGGCTCTGCCTCTGTAGAGGGCAACACCCATGCAGTGGCCACGCACGTGAGTCCATGGAGGAGGCAGCAGGCCAGCCTAATTTGGCAGTGTGATGAACTACACCCTTGTTGGCTACAATTCAGGGTAGAGCCTCTTTTGCCTAGGGAATGCCTAACACACAGAGGAAACAATCTGCATGTCATAACTGATAATCATCTCCGAACGACTATAATGTGGGTGGATCCAAAATATGAAGAACACTTGCAAGCAGTGACTGAACGTGACTGACCCATCGCGCTCTATGCAATATTATGTACTGATTTCATAAGGTCTGACACAGAGAAACCAGTCTCAGACAGACCTAAAACATGTTATGTATCAGGCCGGTATTTACTTTTGCGCACAAAAGTCTCAACAGAAAGCACTTAACCCCTGTGTTAGACATGACATCCTTGGCCTGACATATCCTCAAACCTTTGCCTTCACTTCTCTTGTTTGCTGAATTTTTTTTTATTGGTTTTAGGAATTTGTGGTCTTTACCACTGCTAACCAGTGCTAAAGTGTTTGTGCTCTGCCCAACAAACATGGTTAAACTGGTTTACACCTAATTGGCACATTTAATTTGCTTGTTAGTCCTGAGTAAATAGTACTATATGTACCCAGTGCCTGTAAATTAAATGCTACTAGTGGGCATGCAGCACTCGTTTTGACCTTCATTTCAGTAGCGCTGTTAAACATTTCTCAGGCCTGCCATTGCGGCCTTTAATATAATTTTAAGCTACCATTTCGACCTGGCATAATAAACCTTTTGCCAGACCGAAAGCTTCCTTTTTATTACTTATAAGTCATACCTAGGGTAGGCTCTAATGACTTACAGGGCAGTATGTTTAAAAAGTAAGACATGTGTTAAATGTCCTGGCATTGAAAAATTCTTAAAGTTGTTTTTATGTTGCGCATTCAAGACCTTTGTATATACTTTAGTATATACTTTAGTACATATACTTTAGTATATACTTATTTGTGTATGTACTTTGTGGGCTCTAGAGATCAGCCCTAGGACTTGTCTGCTTCAGCTTAGGGCCTTTTTTATGTTCAACTGCCTCTATTTCACTGTCTTGTCAGAAAACGACCAGCAGATGTCAGTAAAATACCAGAATCACTTTAGCATTCTTCAGATTCCAGTCCATAGAAATTGTCTTCCACGACCACCCGTAGACAATAATATTTTTTTCAAATCTTGTATTTCAGTGATATGAGCACCGAAGACCCTGCTTTTATATTAAAACCAGAGCTTCGGGCTATACCATTTCCAGCTGAAAGGCAATATTTCTCTCCATGTGTTCCCATACGTGGTGTGTCACGCAGTATGGTACTTACCTTCCCTCCATTTTAAAGAACAGTAGATGTTTCAGCACCCAGGCTAATATGCTGCATAGCTAAATACATATAAGGTCCCAAAGGCGAGACCAATTCCATTGCAAATGCTTGTTTACTATTGTAAGGCCTATCTCTCCCTTTGACTAGCACTGGGTTACCTCACTACATTTAATAACGGCCTACTTTAGTTTGGGATCAGATAGAGATTTACTGCTTACACTCAAATGAATTGTAATTTAACACCTTTAATGGTGAAGTCGGATTTTAAGTTACAATTAAAAAAATGCTACTTTTAGAAAGTTGCTGTTTTCTTGTCTCTTAGCATCTGTGTCTTCTGCCAGTGTCCTGGGTCATATGACTGTAAATGGTAGGATGACTGGGGATGGGCTGTACTCAGCCCCACTTACACTTAAAAGGGATTTGCTACCTGCACACACAAAGGGGCATGGCACCAGGCCTGTTCTGCCTTTTGTCACCCCAGGTGTTTGGAGCTTAGACAGAGGAAGACAGGAGAAGGGGAAGAACTTTCCAGAACCAGGTGTGAGAGTAGGAAAGGAAGGGAGCTATCCCCCACTAAATGGCTGGCACCAGGTGTAAATATCAGATCACCAGAACCACTCATCAGAACACTCATGGACCTGTGGAAGTTACAGAAGAAAGACTGTCCTGCTATCAGAGGACTGCTCTACTGCTTGAAGGACTGCCCTGCTGTCTTTGAGAAGGAAGACTGTACCTGCTGTCCATCATCACAGGCTACCCAGAGTAACTCCAGAAGTCTGTTGGCTGACCTCATGTGTGATCTGCTGCACACAACAAGCTTTAGAGACATCCCTGCCTTTGCCCAGCTGACCTGCTGCAACTGGACCCTCCTGGACCTGCATCTGGACCTACCTGAGCCCTCCTGTTGACCACTTCTGGGATGTTCCTAATCCCCAAAACATGACCCCCTAGGCCCTGGATGCTTGACTGGCATCAGAGTGTATGCCTCTGTAGTAAGGTGACTTTTCCTGTTCTATCTTTGCTCCCTCTTTCCCCTTGCTGTTCAGCCTTAGTATGTGTGGAATGTTGATGAGGTCATGGAATGTTGGGGCCTGATGTGAGGCAGTTGGTGTCAGCAGGCTGAGCATCTAGGAGGCTGCTCCTGGTGGGGTGTACATATTGTCCTTCGTATCATCTTGGCTGTAATCTAAAGCTTCTGTAACTTCCACCTGAATAAAGTTACTTCTTGGAACCACAAAAAAGGGACATAATGCGGCTGACCACGGTTCAGCACTTCAGTTCCTAAGTGGAAAAGAATAATTAAAGAGTCTGTGCAACAGCTTCCTGAGTTTGCCGCACTTTCACTCCACTGGAGACCAGATAGGTACATTTGTATATATGGGAAGGTGCACCAGAATGAAGTCAGAGAGCACCAAATATATTCAAAATATCCTTTATTTTGCTTGAAGTTAAAACATTGGACATCAGCCAACACGTTTCGTTCTGGAACTTCGTCATGAAAGAACATATAAATAAAACACTGAGTCACACTTAACATTAGATAAGACACATTAAAATTACATACAACATATATATATACAAACTATACATAACCTTTGAGTAACATTTATAGAACAACTCCACAACATTATGACTTCATATCATATTTCCATATCCAGACGAATATATATCCCAATAGGGATATATATTCGTATATATTATATGCATATATTAAGAAAGCATCATAATTTGTCTGGCATAACACAAAACAGTAAAGACTTGACAACATCTTCATTTAGAAGTCCCAAAGTGCATACCAATGCTATACTCTATACATTGAAACAACATAAAATGACAAATGAAATCAATTTTCAGAATAGTTGATATAAAATCATCATAAATTATAATCAATATCGATCTAACTAAAAATTAAAAGAAAAACAGAATATGTGAAAGGATCACAGTGATCTTAGGAAAATATAATGAATGAAGGAAAATAGCAAAGAAAAGAAAAAGCCAGAGAAAACCAAAAAAATCACAAATCCACCTATGCGCCTCACCTTAATTAATTCAATCCTGGTCCGAGGTTTGTGTACATAAATCAATGTGACCAGAGATCCAACCAAGTAAGAACAATACCAAAATCGAATAAGTGAAACAAGAACATAAGCCAAAATATAAACCAAAACCAAAGGGTTTTTATACCTGTGCGATGTGGAGTATATGTCCTATGGGTAGAAATAAGACTTTAATGTTTTGCTATAACAATTCCCAATGGTTTACAATAGGCCATTTCTTGATCTGTAATATCAAACATGTGGTCTATGTCCTAGGCTGCAGGTGTGGAATTATCTATGTGGCCAGTACTATTCGCTGCCTTAAGGTGAGAATACAGGATCACCGTCAGGCAATAAAAACAAGAGACGACAGATACCCCATTACGAATCACTACTACAGTGAACATCCAGATCATCTAACCTTCTGGTTTCATGCAATAGATCATGTACCTGTGCGAACTAGAGGAGGCAATAGGGAGCATCTACTTAGACAGATGGAGTCCAAATGGAAAACCACTGATGCAAAGCTACAGCAACTACCGTCCACGACGCCTGACTGGCACTTTGCGATACAGTGGTAACAGTCCGGAGTGTCTGACCTGCTTTTTGCGCTACAGCAACGACGCTCAGTCTCCTCCTCACGACCTCCTCCAGTGGGAATGGATATCTTTGCGATGGACTTAAAAGGTAACTTTTCAGCTGGATTAATGTGGTCCCTGTATCTGGCCCAAAGTCCATCACAGTTGACCTGAACTTTCCCAAGTTCAGCATAACCAGATGGTCACGAGTGGTGCTTTGGGTTTTTAGGAGTTATTTTCACTAAAAGCTGCTAAATTTATTATCTCTGGTCCTACTGTTTTTGTTCTGGCATAATTTTATTTATTAAAATGTACTCTAGTTTTCTAAATTGGTTTGGGATTTTTATTGTGCTGTTTTTTCACTTTATTACTGTTCGTGTGCTGCATAAATACTTTACACAATGCCTCTAAGTTAAGCCTGACTGCTTTTGTACCAGTCTACCAGAGGGATGAGCTCCAGAGGGTTGAGCACTGATTAATTTAGTGACTTTTGTGGTTGAACCTGACAAGGATTGTGGTTGTTGTGTGGGTAGGGCTTCCACCCCCTCAACCAATCTTAAGTTCTTTGTGTGTGGTGCCAATCGGAAGGGTCAAGGTGGTGTGGTCACACTGTCTGGGGTTCACCAGCAGACAATAGGTGCCACAAAGTAGGCTTCTATCCAGGCCTCAGTTGGGTTGGCCAATTGGGAATGCTTGACAAAATTGCTCAGTTCTTCCAACAGTCAGCTCCTCCTACAAGATTGATGCACTTCTCCCCTTTTGCTCAGGCAGGTCTCCTTGGTTCCCATTGTAGGCCAGCAATTTCTCCTATGGATCAAACTCCAAGTGATGTCCCCTCATCTCTGGGAAGCTTTATATAAGCAAGATACCAACCCTGGCTGCTTAATAGTCCTCTTGGTACTCTGGGGAGCACTCTCTCCTCAGTTTAATGGAACTAGAAACTGGAACAACAAATGGGTTAACAGCTTCCACTTTAATATAAATTTTGCAGACAGGAGCTGTGCATACTCTGTCTACCTTTACAGACCCAGTCATGGCCACTTTGCCTTTAATTTGTCCTTGCCAGGTTGTATTTAAGACTCAGCCTTTGTTGTGAGTGATGGCTTCACATCATTGCTGTTTCCAGTTTGGAACACCCACAAAAGAGGCACAAAGCATTGTGAGCGGTTGGCGTATTGACTTTCAACAGCCACATCTGACAGTAAAAAGGAAGAGAGAAAAGGGGCTTCTCATCTTCTAAAGAATCTTTCACATTGTGGCACAGATACTGCAACGAAAAACCAAAATAAACCTGGGGGTCTATTATTGAGTGAAATATATACTCAAAAACAATAAGACTAACTCCCAATTATTTGGTGCGAGGTAAACTACCTTCCAGTCTTGTGAGAAATTATCATAATCCAACACACATAACCACCAGTAACTGTAGGTGAGAACCAATGTCCAGAGATGGATTCCCATCAAAGTCTTGTTAATAATCAATATTATCATATGGTCATCCAAAGGTTGGAATGGTGCGTCTCTGGATCATTGAGACAGTTTCCATGCCCACCATGAAAGACAGGGTTTCGACCCGCAATTACTTGGAGACCATGTGTATGACCATTAAATGGGAACAAGTGCAGTGTAAACAAAAATATGAGTGTGAATATTAGTGATTAAAAATAGAATAGAGGACAAATAGCGAAAACACTTTAATAGCTATTGGTCTCTTTCTGATTAAAAACAAGAACAGCGCAAAAAGCAGTTTCAACAAATAGCTGCATAGGGGCCGACATATTTCTGCCAAAAAGGGGACAAACTCCTAAGGCTTTCTTCAGGGCCTCTGTTCTAAACAATTATTTTGCCACTGCATGTGCGTATTACGTATGAATAAACCATATAATAAATCGTGAATAAATCAAACTATAAAGGATATGTATTACTCAGACCCTCCAGCTTTTCGCGATTTCGCGAAAAAAGGTCTTCGGCAGGCAGCAAAAAAGATGGTGACATCTTATTGGCTGAACGTACCTACGTCACCACATGAGCGCGTACAGCCGTAATAGCCACACAACCAGCCGAGTTTCATTTATCTGTGCTCTCACCAGCACATGAACGGATGAATACACACAGCACATGCTCGACTCTGGCCCCCTGTTCCTTGGAAAGAAAGGGCTCCCGACGATACTGAAAGCAGAGCGTATTGATCGAGCAGCACGAGGAAAACTGGCAATTAGATGGCGTACTGGAATGAACCTATGTTTAGGATACGGTAATAAGAGACTCTATTGTCTCTTCACACACGCTGTGAGGGAGGGAGACGTGTCAAATGAAGAGTTCTTGTGTTTCCCATCCTACGAAATAAATATCTTCCGACCTTTTCGCTGTGAACAAGGTAAGAAATTCATAGCCTGGAGAAAATATTTCAGACGTGACAGGCGGAGGCCTCAAAGAAAGGCACAGTGTCTGACGCAGGGGAATTACTCGCAAAGAGATAGAATGATATTTTTAAACCAAGGGTGAGATTGCTTGGTTTGTTTGTCTTTAGGTTTCACTACTGCTTCTCCCCACGATCGCCTCGTCTTCAGCCACATCGAGGCGTTGGATGTTTAAAAAACAGTTACTTAACAAACGCAAACGCAGTCACGCATGAAAACAAATGCAAATGCACAAAACAATCAAATACAGAAAGACAAACACACAAAGGTACACACGTAGGAACTCCAACCCTCATTTATGCACACACACACGAAAACATTCAGATGCAGGACAGGCACATGTGCAAACACACTTTTATTCAAACCACGTAAAACCATTACGGTCTTCAGTGTGCACATATGTGCTCCAACCTTCACACTACCAATTAAGAAAGAAGGTTGCTGTATTCAACAGTAGACCGTAGCACAGATTGACTTCCAAATTTATAAAGTCGCAGGTTTATGAATGGTGCAGATTGTATGCAAATGCGTACACTGAAAAACACGTTACATATTGTGACGATGCACATAATGATGACAGCGTTTCACCAATGTACAATATTTACACCCCTCCTCCCCCACGAGTTAGATTACCACCACCAGGAAACATTTCCATAATATATACTCAGAAAAGCACATAAACCTGCAGTTGAATGAAGAGTTTGTATAGTTACAGAACCAGTAACCAGGAAACAGCTTCCGGAATCGTCCCTGCACAAGGTCATGCTGTGGGCATCCCCAGGGTAGAGCTGAAATGCAATTCAACACCCACCTCACTCTACAACGAGTCCCTGTGACTAGTTCAAACCTTCATCGATACTGTAAAGAAATTTCCAATGAAGTGGTTTTATGGCATAAAAATGATCTCTTTTTACACAATTACTGCCGCAGGGTGAGTAGGTCACGGGCAACTCCTCCTACCCACCACACAACACACTCCAGCCAAACGGTCTACTAATTGATCCTGTAATTCAGGGAATTGTACCCAACTCTGAAGAATTCTACCTAGGCAGCTATAAAAGTCAGTGTCTGATAGAAAAAGAAAGTGCCCTGCCTCCGGTTATAAGGAGAGTCACCCTTGTGCACACAGAACATAGACAATTCACAGGATAACATCAAGTAGAGTCATAAGTGGAGACCGGCGTGTCCTCAACCTTTTGTTTTTTTTCTGATCCAGAGTTGAAGAGGACAAAAGAGGATTACCTGGGAGACAGCATAGGTTTTTAAATCCCTTGCCAATCCCCCAGATGTGACACCACCCAGACAGAAATGACACTTTCCATAAGGTGATAGGGCTAATTAGGAATGGCTTGATGACCTATGGGGCTTGGGGGAATGCAGACTCCCTGCGCTCTGGATCCACTTCAGCTCATTAACAGCACCCCCTCTGCTCTCGCCATACATTCAGGAATGCAGACAATGGCTTTCTACACACACCCGGAGCACAATGGTCAATTTTTGTGTCAGAGCGGCAAAAAAACTGCCCTATCCTACAGAAAAAGTTACATAGTGTTCCCCTTAATGGGTTGCCAGGGTGCACTGTCTCCCAAAACCTTATGCAAGGGAGTTCATAGTATTGTAATTGCATTTATGTAGCACTTACTACCCCTGACGAGGCGTCAAATAGCTTTTTTGGCGCGTAGCACGCTACTCTGGAACCGAAGAAGGATTAGTGTTGAATTAGTATAGTGAAATATGAAAATAAATTGAGTGGTGGATAGGTTAGTCAGTTATTTGGATTCAGAAGGATAGCGGAGGGATAGAAGAGGAAAAAAGGTTTGCAATTATATAGCGCTTGTTACCCCTGCAGGGGTGCACACGTGGGCACTAGAACATCCCAGGGAGAAATACAGTTCCCTCCCACAAGGTTAGGACTGGAGCTGTGCTTCCGTAGGGATGCAGACACTTTAAACAGGCCTATTTCAAAGTGGAATACTCTGCTAAAACAGTTTACATTGATTTCAGGCTGAAAATGATGATTATTTGTAAAATAAAGTGCCGCAAAAATGCCGCTAAATTTCAATATTTGTGCCGCTAAATTTCCATTTTTGTGCCGCTAAATTTGCTAATCCATGCCGCTATACCCTGGGGGGTCTGTTTACTATTCCTCCATGTTAAATGGTTTATTGTTCACCTACAATAAACAAAAATGGTGTCAGTGCATTGGATATACCAGTATTCAAAGATATAAATTAGCATTCAAATTTACTTACTCACCCATAGTGACAGGGGATAGGACCTCACCTCACCTGGACCAGGCTCAGGATAGAGGAGGCCACGCGCTGTGAAAGTAAGGAAATGGGTGCTTGAAAAAAGAGTTGGACAACTAGTTCTCCTCCTTACTCCCTCAATCATCCACCTCTCCCTTTACTTAGCTTACACCCCCTACTGCTGCAACTCGCTATCAGGCTCACCCACCAACCATCTGAGTAAAACAGTTACTCAATCCCTTGCTTTAAAAATTATAAAGTTCAAGAGTGCATTAAGGTAAGGCAGCATATCTCAGTGCTCTCATTGTTAAAGAGCTCTCATTGTTAAAGAGTCACTGTCTTTCTTCAATTGAAAAAGCCAAGTCACAGACAACCTTACCTCTCCGTCGTTGCCTCAGACTGGACCTAAGTCTGGGGGAGGCAACGTGAGGAGGTAGGCAGGGCTTATTTGTAAAACGAGTCTACGAAAGCGTCAACTAATCGGGATGCTCCTGGCTCGATAATGCGAAAAGCGAACTGTTTGTAAGCATAGTCCTTTTTCATTTGTAAAGGATTAAGAACAAGTAGTTAGACACTAAAAACTTACTGCATGTTAGTTGATAAAAGCAGGATAGTTTCGGGAAGACTATCGTTCGTATGACATTGTCTCGCGGTAGGATCCAGGATCAAGATTCGATCCCGCGAGATGTATGGAACTTCAATCTGACGTCATCCCGAGCGCAATTGTAGTTCTAAGGGCTGCCAGTTGACTGTGTGAATTGTCAGGGGCTGTCAATTAAGTCCAAAGTGCAGGGCGATTGCTTTGTTCCTGAAAAGGGCAAATGCAAGAAACAAACCAAAAGCCAGCATTAGCATGATGTAGTTTCGCAATTAGATCCACGATCATAATTTGATCTCGCGAGATGTGTAGAACTACAATCTGACGTCATCGCGACTGGAAATGCAGTTCTGAAGGCTGCCAGTTCCTATTAAAAGTTGCCAGGGGCTGTCAATGGAGCCCATAGTAACGGTCAATTGATTTGTTTGTCATACGAACGATAGTCTTCCCAAAACTATCCTGCTTTTATCAACTAACATGCAGTACGTTTTTAGTGTCTAACTACTTGTTCTTAATCCTTTACAAATGAAAAAGGACTATGCTTACAAACAGTTCGCTTTTCGCATTATCGAGCCAGGAGCGTCCCGATTGGTTGACGCTTTGGTAGACTCGTTTTACAAATAAGCCCTGCCTTCCTCCTCACGTTAGGAGAGGTAAGGTTGTTTGTGACTTGGCTTTTGCAATTGAAGAAAGACAGTGACTCTTTAACAATGAGAGCTCTTTAACAATGAGAGCACTGAGAGATATGCTGCCTTACCTTAATGCACTCTCGAACTTTATAATTTTTAAAGCAAGGGATTTCGTAACTGTTTTACTCAGATGGTTGGTGGGTGAGCCTGATAGCGAGTTGCAGAAGTAGGGGGTGTAAGCTAAGTAAAGGGAGAGGTGGATGATTGAGGGAGTAAGGAGGAGAACTAGTTGTCCTACTCTTTTTTCAAGCACCCATTTCCTTACTTTCACAGCGCGTGGCCTCCTCCATCCTGAGCCTGGTCCAGGTGAGGTGAGGTCCTATCCCCTGTCACTATGGCTGAGTAAGCAAATTTGAATGCTAAATTATATCCTTGAATACTGGTATATCCAATGCACTGACACGATTTTTGTTTATTGTAGGTGAACAATACACCATTTGACATGGAGGAATAGTAATACATATCCTTTATAGTTTGATTTATTCACAATTTATTATATGGTTTATTCATACGTAATACGCACATGCAGTGGCAAAATAATTGTTTAGAACAGAGGCCCTGAAGAAAACCTTAGGAGTTTGTCCCCTGTTTGGCAGAAACATGTCGGCCCTTATGCAGCTATTTGTTGAAACTGCTTTTTGCGCTGTTCTTGTTTTTAATCAGAAAGAGACCAATAGCTATTAAAGTGTTTTCGCTATTTGTCCTCTATTCTATTTTTAATCACTAATATTCACACTCATATTTTTGTTTACACTGCACTTGTTCCCATTTAATGGTTATACACATGGTCTACAAGTAATTGCGGGTCGAAACCCTGTCTTTCATGGTGGGCATGGAAACTGTCTCAATGATCCAGAGACGCACCATCCCAACCTTTGAATGACCATATGATAATATTGATCATTAACAAGACTTTGATGGGAATCCATCTCTGGACATTGGGTCTCACCTACTGTTACTGGTGGTTATGTGTGTTGGATTATGAGCATTTCTCACAAGACTGGAAGGTAGTTTACCTTGCACCAAATAATTGGGCGTAAGTCTTATTGTTTTTGAGTATATATTTCACTCAATAATAGACCCCCAGGTTTATTTTGGTTTTTCATGTCAGTTATTAGGGGATTGTAACCTGGGTAGGTCTTAAAAAACTTCCCTTTGTATACAGATACTGCAACCCCACTCTTCAACCCTGCCACTCACCAAATGCTAGTTTCCTAAAGACTAATTGACAGGCTTCTGTTTTAGCAAATAGCTAATCGAATGCCTAAGTTCAAGCCTGTCTCTTTTTTCTTCACTTCAGGTTTTGGGCCACCCCCTCTAGTCTCAGGGCTATCAGCAATACACTTCCACTCTCTGGGAAAGCAACCTTGCCTCCATCTTGTGCACATGAACAGGCCAGGGGCTTCCAGACCTCAGCACTGTGGCACTCTGGTTTACTCAGACATGCATGCACTGCATACCATCTCCACTAGCATACATGCATATTCCAGGTGCACAGAATCTTGACACTAGGATTCCTAGTTCCCCGTTTGCAGCAAAACTTTGGATGAATGGGCAAGTAGGCTCTCATTCGCATGTTGCAGTTAAAAAGACCTGATCAGACTATAATTACTGCAAGTATGGTTAAGTGCAACCAGAGCGCCACACATGTGAAACCCATGACAGAGACAGTTGTACTGCCATCTTTGTGAGGGCTCACTTGGTGCACCCCAGCAGGTCCAGGACAAGTCTAGAATCCATTGTAAGTTAAGGGTGGTCCTAGTCCTTCATGCACACACTGCATTACTGTGTGGCAGTGTTCGAAATCAAAAATCAAAAATAACAGATACAGTTTGAGCACGCAGGGCAGGGGGCACGACTATATACCACACAGGGGATATTCTGGTCCCATAAGAGTATTCTTTACTTCTCAAATCTATTACTTCAGGAGAGACAGAAAGCAAACAGATGAAATAAATCATTAAGCAATAGCCTCAGAAAAGGCAGTGTCCTGCTTATTTGTGGCCATTCGTCATAGGAATAGCCAAACAGACATGTAGTAAGCAATGCATCATAGACAAAGATATTCACACTGTGCCTCGGGCCAAAGCACCTATTTAAATCTGGATCTTGATAGTGGAAGTTTACTGAAAAATAATGCTAACATACAAGAGTGTTCCCTGTGTTGGAAGTGTGGCCCTTGACTTCCACGACAATAGTATTCCACCAGGGATAGAAGAATTCACACAATGAATTATAGTAGTATAATGCAATATTTATATTTTTTTAAGAAAGAAGGTGCTCCTAAAAAAATAACGGTGCAGTGAGAGTGATATATGGTGAATAAAAACTGCAGACATGCTATTTATAAAAAATATATACATGTGGCTGATAAGGATAACAGAATGTTTGAAGTCAACACCTGTAAAAACAGTGAGCCTTCAATTTCTTAAAAACACAGTCCACATTTTTAACTGTTTTTATAGCAGAGTCGTCATCAGGATGCAAAATATATACAGGAGACACCAAAGATTGGGGCAGGAAGTCCCACAATCAACAAATGCCAAACACTATTTCTTGAAGTAACTTCAAAATGGGTAATCGTGTAATTGCGTACCCATAAATATTGCATTATGCTGCTAAAAATAAATCATGAATATTTAATAATGGGATATGTATAAAGCCTATGGAGGATCATCTAAGAAGGCAGTTAACCAGAAGGACCAATCTAAACAGATGTTGTTAGCATTCTCCGTTGCCTAAACTTCTCCATACGCCTCAGATAATTGTAATAGCTGTCCTACAGACTCTCTATCCTTTTATCCTTTTCCATTTGGTCCCTTTCACTTTGTTGCACTCTATACCACTTATATCCTCTCACCATTCCAATCAAGAAAATGACACAGAGGATGATAATCAGTATAGGCCGAACAATTTATCCAAACAATCTGCTTCCCAGGTTTGCAGACCACTTTCCATCTGTACTTAATCCTGTCCTACTTTATCCCAAACACATTTGGTGGCTAGGTCCTTCAGTTCTTGATGTAAGTCTGTTATGTTATTAATGTACCTCTGCAAATCATTACTCTTGTCAGTGATATAACTACAGCACTGTTGGACCTCAAGCCTTCAACAGACTCCGCCATCTTTTGCCGGCAAAACATCTAGATCAAGTGGGTTCTGCCACTCAATTTAGTGTAAGCATTAAGGGTGTAATCACCCTTAGATAAATCTACATAGAGATGTAGCTCTCCATTAGCAGCAGAATTGTCAATTGATCCTAGAGCACCTCTTTTTGGGACCCCTGGACTAGGCTTAGCCTCCTCAGGGACAACTACCCTATGTCCCTCTTCCGAAGACCTAGAAGCTGACTCTACTACTAGTACCACTATCACTACCACTACAATAGTTAGAAGTGTGCCTATAAAACATTTCACCTACTTTTGGATTTCCAGACTCCATTTTAAACAGTTTCAGACCGAAATTCGAGTGAAAATACAGCAGCCACAGAGTCTCTCTTCTCTGTTAATTTCCGCTGTAACAAAACAGGAAACACAAAGTCTCTTAAGTGGGTCTTAAACACATTTTTTCTCCTTTCCTTTTCTTTTAGCGTTCTTTAGATTTTTCAATGTACACAAGTTCGTAAGACTTCCTTAACCCTGCTCCATCTTCTTCTAAGTGTAGTCCCTAATTTTATTATTCATCCACTCCGGCCTAGGTAATCTTCTTCTTAGGCGTTTCTAACAAAGTTAATAAAGTTCATTCAACACCTCTAATGAGTACCAAACCTGATCAATTGCAATAGATCAGCTCTTAACTCTGCTTCCTCCGCCGATGCTGGTTCCATACCCATATGAAGGGAAAGTGACATAATTCAGAATCAGATATCGTAGGCCACTCAACCTTGGTGGGTAGGGAATGGGCAATAAAAGAAGAGCTTGCGGGGCGTGGCTTGGGTAGCCAGCATGGGGAACGCAGCCTGATCTGGCTCTGTCCACCCACGCCAGAATCCGACAATTATCCTGCCCAGAGGAGCTGTAAAATACCTTAACCAATGCCCTGATCATCTGGGGGCACGGCGCTAGATTCATCCCTGGAATCGGGGCATAGATGTGGTGTTTCCAGCCGACGAAAAACCAGAGGGTGAGACGTGAGCTGGGACTTTCCCCGGCGGCCTGGCTGTGTTGCAGCGTGGGGACCTGAGCATGGCTCCCATCAAGACCCCGCGTGAAGTGCCGGCCCGTATCATGAGCAGGGATGCCCGCCTTTGAAGTGCGGCCAACACCCGTGGATCCGGTTGGCCTGAAGATTGTTGCGGCACAATGGGAGCCGCGTGTAAGGCCCCGGAAGACCGCTGCGGGCCTGAATCAAGTTGAGGCGTGGTGGCCGGCAGACTGGATCCCCCCTCCCACTGGTGAGTGAGGCACCTGGGCATGGGGACCGGCTGGGGGGTCTGCCCCTGCTTCTCGAGGGGTTGCTGCAAGACATCTGACGGTCCCCGCTTCAGTGGAGAGTGCGGCGGGTACCCCTCCCCCCTTACAGGTCTCCATTTTGTGGCATAGTCGGCATGGGAGGAGACCTGCATTCAACCGACCTGCGTGGACTGAGAGGTGTTGGTCCCTGCGGCTCGCGGAGTCGACCTGCTGAGTGGAGATCAGAGAGCGTGTGTCTCACTAGCAAATTCACCAGGTGGGAGTGACATTATACTTGATTCTGCGCTGCTCCTCACTGCTGCAACTGACCTCCCCTCGCCTTCCTCTTGCACTGGTGGCCACACGCGTGGGGAGCATGGCCAGCCGCCCCAACGCTGTCTGGCCGCTGTTAGACCCTCTGGAGGTCGGGATCCGGAACGCTGTTAATGCCCTGGCAGGGACCCAGATTGGGCTGAGATGGCATAGGACCGTTGATTTATCGAGAACCTATCCACACCTCTGCCGCCTGGCCTGGCCTGGTCTTGTGAAGACCCGGGAAAAGATAGCCCATTTATTCCCTCAACCCAAGCTTGCGGACCCGCACCTACCGGACTTGACGCCTTCCCTGCCCTGGTGTTATTATATGACGACTTACGAGGGTGCCCTGAGAGACACGTGGAGCTTCACTGCCATTGACACTGCCTGGCCTAAGACCTCAGCCGAACTCTCCACCGTTTCCCCTCCCCCCTGTCCAGGGCCCTCGGAGACGGGCAAGGGCAGACCCGGGGGCGCCGGTCCCAAACAGGGCACCATTGTCCAATTCACGACGCCCGCTGGGGGGGCCACAGGTGGAAATGGGGGCGCTGCTGCTCCCGACAATGCGGCCCTCCTGGCAGCAATCAATCATGCAAGGGACACCCTAGATGCCAAGATAGGCGCAGTGGGGTCTGAGGTCTCCTTTCTGCACCAGGATCTCCACAAAGTAGTGGACTGTATTACTGAAGCAGAAATCCGGGTCTCGACGGTGGAGGACACGGTGTCTACCCTCCAAAAAAAGTGAACAAGCTCACTGGGGTGTCGCAAGAGCTGGCCTCCGGGGTAGAAGATGCAGAGGGACAATCTACGCTTTGTGGGCCTGCCGGAGGCATGCGAGGGTGGCTCAATGACCAATTTCATCGCCAAATGGCTCACAGACATTCTGCCAAAAGATCTCCTCTCATTGTCCTTTGTAGTGGAATGGGTCCACCGAGCCTTCACACAAAAACCTCCACCAGGTGCGGCCCCTAGGCCGTTCATCACCAAAATCATGGACTATGCTGACCAAGATGCGATCGTAAGGTTTGCAAGAACTCACAAAGACGGCCTCCAGCATGACTCTCACTCTATCATGGTGTTCCTGGATTACACGCGCCTGGTTCAGCAACAGCACCAATCTTTCACAGCTGCAAAGCGCTGAACTTACAATACATGTTACTAAATCCAGCCAGGATGCGTGTGATCTACAACTCCAAATCCTTCTTCTTTAACACTCCAGAGGCCGTATTTGCATGGACAGATGAGCGCCCCCAACTGAGACCTAACTCTCCGCCTGTAGTGGACTCAGACTCCTCTCGCAGCTCACGCAGTCAACGTCTACGGCCTTGGGACTGCGAAGCCACAGACTTATTGGGTCCCTTTGTTGTGTATGATTGTGGAGTGGGAAGGGATCCTTTGGTGTGGATATCTGGGCCCCCCCCATTGGGGGTCATCAATGTCGCACACCACCACAGATACTCCTATTTTTTGGCAGTGTCGGGTGGGGGGGGTTTTATGGAAATTTAGTTTTATTGTGTTTGAGTTAATATGTTCTTTTTCGCAGACAGGCCATGCTCTCCGTCCTCCTCTTTTTGTATTTGCAATTCCAATGGGTATTAATGTCAGGTGAGACTACTCTGGTTGGGGATCTAACCGTAGTGTCTTGGAATGTCAGGGGTCTTCTCAACAAGGTGAAAAGGGGTGCAATCTTGTGCCAAGCAAAAAGATATGGGGCTGATATCTGACTCTTACAAGAAACCCATCTATTAGGCACTAAGATGCCCAGCCTAGCTCGATTTGGTTTCCATCATGTGTACCATGCTGGTTTCACTCGGGGTCCAGAGGGGTGGCTATTCTTAACCATCGCAGGGTCCCATTTCAATACATTACACATCGGGTGGATTTGGAAGGCCGGTTCCTCTTCGTCACATGCACATTGTCTGGAGAGCGGGTCACCATAGACAGTATTTACGCGCATCCTCCTCTGGGGTCTGTATTTATTGACAACTAGTGGCAACATGTGGTGAGGTACAGGAGAACCTGAGCCTACTAGGGGCGACTGAAATGACACCATGGGACCACTGGACCGTCAGCGTAGCCCAGACAGCACACCTTTACAGGGCCAAACTATGCTGCATCCCTTAGTCAATACCTTGGGATTGGCTGATGTATGGTGCAAATATCATCCCACCAAACTAAATTTTACCTATCTTTCTGCGGTGCATGGGTCTCACTCATGACTGGACTACTTCTTTGCCCCACGAATACATCTTCACAGGTTCTCCTGTGTGACTCACCTGTCCTATGGGCTTTCCGATCACTCTCCGCTTAGTCTACAGTTCCACACCCTCTCCGGTAAAGCCCCCTTCCGGTGGCGAATGTCACAGTGGAACCTATGGGACCCGGCGTACCAGGATATGCTTCACACAGCGGTCACTACATACTTAGAGGATAATTGCAATGCGGCCCCCTCTTGGACTATTCTATGGGATGCCCTAAAGCCGTCTGTCCGCGGTGTGAGATTAGTTATCACACAAATGAAAAGCAGGCGCGACGGGAGCAGTTGGAGGCTCTAGAGTCAAGTCAAGAGACATTCGCCTCACAGTTCAATACCGATGCTAATCCTATTATTTGATTAAATCTGCTGCAGGCGCAACAGGATCTTCGGCAACATCTTATGGGCGAAGCAAAAGAGATCTGGTAGGCATCACAGCACCACATCTATCAATGGATCAATAAGTCCAGTAAGATGCTCCATAAACTGTGCCAGGCAGATGTGTCCCTGGCGGTTGTCCCTGCCATTCGCGGCACCGATGGGTCCCTCCACATGACACCACAGGGAGTCGCTGCGGAATTTGCTATGCACTTTACTATCCTCTATACTAGGCACAAACAAATTTTGCCGTAACTGATTGCTGAATTCTTGATAGATATTCCTCCCCGTCGTCTCCCCTATCATCTCCGTGAACAATTGGACGCTCTTATTACAACTGATGAGCTCACTGAGGCCCTCAATGTGCTCTATCCTGGCTGCGCTCCCAGACCTAACGGGTTCCCAATGGAATTCCCAAGGCCGAACATACACATGTTGGGGCCACATCTATTGGCGGCCATCCAAGAAGCTGCGGAGTCTGCCATTCTGCCAAAGGACTGGCGCAATGCAGAAATTGTGCTCTTTCACAAGCCCGGCCGATCCCTGGATGACCCTTCCTCGTATTGCTCCATCACCCGTATACATTTTGAACCAAACCTATTGGGGAAGGTGTTAGCGGAGCGCTTGCGGAGTTGCATCAGTGAATTGATCCACCCGGACCAGTCGGGCTTTATGCCACACAGGGATACTCGGCATAATATCCGACGGGTGTACAATGCCATGGCGGCAGCCCCGACGCTGGGTCGACCGGCAGCCCTGCTTCTTGCCAGCATAGATAAGTCGTTTGACTACCTGAGCTGGGTGTATTCATCCCAGCTCCTCGGTGCGATGAACTTTGGGCCTCGCTTCTTGGCTTATGTGCGCCTGCAATACACGGAGCTAACAGAGTCGGTCCGTGTTGCAGGACACCACTCACAGCCTTTTTCTATCCAGTGGGGCACTAGACAAGGCTGTCCCCCTCCCCATTATTTTTTGCTCTTCCGATTGAGCCCCTGGTGGGTTGGGTTAGGAGTGACCCGGTCCTTAGAGGGTTCGACTGGTCCCAGTCGCGCTTGGAACGCATAGCTTTATATGCGGACAATGTCCTCTTTTTTATGACTGATCCCTGGTACTCGGGACCCTGTATATTGGAAATCCTCAGGGTTTTTAGGGGAACTTCGGGCCTCTCTGCTAACCCCGCCAAATGTATATAATTCCCGGTGTGCGGGCATCAGCGACGTGACACCTGGGCATCGCAGCTTTCCCAGCGGACGGATGGCTTCAAATATCTTGGCATATATAGCTCTCCATGCCCACAAGTCTCCTGGGCATGCAATAATACTCCACTATTGGCTAGCCTTAACAGCGAAACCACCATGTGGTCCTCTCTCTCTCTCTCCCTATACAGGCACTCAGCCATTTTTAAAATAGTGTCGCTGCCCAGTATTCTGTATCGCCTCCAGAATTACCCAAACCCCATTCGGCGCTCATGGTTCGCGCAAGTCGCAGCCATACAAAATAAATTCATGTGGGACGGTGGGGTGATCGAAGTTGCGCTCCATACAAGTACACAACCCAGATATGGCGGCGGGATGGCCGCAGCAGATATTTATGCCTATTATGTAGCATCCCGTATTCTGGTATTAAACGAATGGTGATATAGCTCCCCCACAGATCCAGCATATTCGGCTGAACATGCTGCTATGGATCAGGTCCAGCTCCTCCACCTGTTATACACTGCAGTTCGTCTCGATCATCTCCAACTGGCTGGCAGAGTGGTGATACAACTCTGGTGGGCAAAGTCCCGACAGATGGGCTGGTAGGGGACACTTACTCAAATGACTTACTTATGGCAGGGCATAAACCTCCGGGCCGTGACAACATTAAAAGGGTTTAGAGGGTGGGACCGCGTCGGGCTCTCGACCCTCGGTGAACGAATGCGGGGCACCACAGTACAATCTTTTCAGCAATTACTGGATGATTTTAATTTACACAAATCATAATTCTATAAGTTCCTTGAATTCCGACACGCACTTCTGCCCCAGATCCACACATTAGAATCCCTCCCGGAGTTTCAACCCCTAGAGGGCCGGTTGATTACAGGAGAGCTAGGACCCCACAAGATCAAACAGGTCTATCAGACACTGACAACCCATACAACCACCACACTGGACAAGACATGCGGCGGTTTCCATTTCCGGCTTATTAAATTCAAGTACATACATTGTGCATATTACACTAGGTTATGCCTATGGCGGATGGGCATTATTCAGTCTCCCATGTGCCTGAGGTGTGATAGGGAGGAGGGGTCATTTCTGCACACGGTCTGGAGCTGCTCTGCGTTACAGCCATTTTGGCGCCGAATCCGTTCATGTCTCCATCAGGTGCTGTCATGGGATCTCCCACTTGATCCCTGCGTTTTCTTGTTACATTCAACAGAGGACATTGGGGGAAACAGGTATAAGCAGCACCTCTTGTTTTTAGCTCTCACGGTGGCCAAGAGGAACATAGCGCAAATGTGGAAGGCAACATCGCCCGACCTTGGGAAAATGGAAAACTAAGCTAGATAAATGTATGGGGACCGAGATGGCTGTTTTTGAGGCCCGAGGGTGCCCCGCTAAACATTGCAAAAGCTGGACTCGATGGACAGACTATCGTGGTATCGACCTTCCCCCCTTGCCCGAGTCGGACCCCTGAGACCAGATCGTTTTCTTTTTATGTGCTGCTATATATTCCCACTGTAAGTTCTAAAATATGTTTATGGATATGTTTAATGTTGAACACTATGACGAATACACCGCTTGCACGAATATGAAGACCGGAACCTGTCTGTAAGTTTTTTGTTTATGTCACCTACATGTTTGGTGGGTGTTGTTATAAATCAGAAATATCGTTGTTGCACAAGCTAAGTGTACATCTGCCATGGTGGGACTGCGACCCCTGCAAAATAACCAAATAAAACTTGTTTAAAAAAAAAAAGAAGAGGTTGCACTTAAGTGCCGGGAATCTTCAACAGGACTTCGATTATCGGCACTGATGTCCCGTAACTCGCCCTTGTTGGCAGTGGCAGTCACATAAGTCCACTCAAGGGAAGAGAACCTCCGACAAGGCACTCTAACTCTCTTAGAACTCCTTGAATTTAGTCTCTCACCCTCAGCGTCACTTAGTTCAGATTCAGACATTTCAGCAATTGGTGCAAGGCCTCTTTCAGTTGCGAGCCTCGGGTTCCTTCTCCGTTGTCTTTCCGGCCAGGTCTCAATCAGGCCCGTCCTTGATTTCAACTGCACTTGCCCCGTACCTTCACTGGCTACTTCGTCTGGGTTGGATTTTTGTTCAGACACCTCTGTTCCATCTCCCTCGGAGGCGACTTCAGCGTCCTGTTCAACTGGCCAACTCTCTAATTGCTCAAGTTCTGTCCAGCTTCCACCACTCCCTCTAAAGCTTGGCTTACCCCCTGTGGCAACTCTCCGGTCACGGTTGTCAACTCTTCAGACAGTGGAGCTGGGTCTTCAGAGGGATTGGGTACTCTTTGCATGTGGAAGGCATGGGCCCAATTTGAAACTCCACCACACTTTACAACAGTCATAGTCACCAGTATCATATGATATGGTCTACGCCAGTGGTGTTCAAGGAAGTTCTCTCTCATGTGTCTTTTTATGAGTACCCCGTCGCCAGGGGCCAAATTGTGACAGAGATCTCTATTTGTTGGTGCAGTCGCTGGTTCAACCTGATGAGATTTACAGAACAAACTACTTCAGCCAGTCCTTTAGAGTAGTCAAGAACCAGATCATCCATCATGTTACCAAGTGTAATGGCAGGCACAGCAGGAAATCTTATCGCTCTCCCCATAAGAATCTCATGAGGGGACAAGCCAGTCCTTCATCAGGGGTACTGCGCAAACTCATCAGCAGAAGAGACAATGCATCGGGCCATTTCAAATAAGCTGAAGCACACACTTTTGCCAATCTAGATTTCAGAGTACAGCTGACCTGCTCAACTATTCTTGATGCCTCAGGCCTATAATGGCAATGTAGTCTCTGTTCCATCCTCAAGGTGGCACACAGCCATTTTAGGACCTCATTTTTTAAGTGAGTCCCTCTGTCTGACTCCAATGTGTTTTGGAAATCTGAAGCTTGGAATGAGTTCCTTCTACAACAGCTTAGCAACCGTGAGACTGTCACATCTACATGTTGGGTAGGCTTCGAACCATAAAGAGAATAGATACACCACCACCAAAATGTATCTCAATCCATTACACACATGCATCTCAACAAAGTCCAATTCAATCCTGTTGACTGGCTCTCCTGATCTCCCTATATGGATTAGTGTAATGACAGTCGTCTTCCCTGCATTAATTTGCTGACAAGTCACACACCAATGACACAAAGCCTCCGCAACCATTCGAAACTTGGGATTAAACCAAGTCTACCTAAACACCTTTACCATTGCATCTCTGCCTATGTGTGCTGCACCATGAACCTGTGTCATTATAGGACACAATGAACAGACGGGCAAAACCCCTCTCTCATCTGTTGACACCCAAGTATTGTCTTCTCCTTTCACACAACCTGCTCGCAACCAAACTGACTGTTGCACCACAGCCAACATCACACTGAAATCGGTCACTTCTGCTTCCTCATTTTTGCATTCGTCATTGAATGTACAAGCATTCAAAGCACAGCAGTGACACAACACTCCAGAAATGGTACAAACAGCAAAAGCTGCTCTCAGATTTCCTTCATTGTCCCTTAAGCATGAGCCATCAACAAACAGATAATAATCAGAATTGGGCAGTGGCTCATCGACAATGTCAGGACGTGGTTTGGTACACAATTCAGTGACATCAAGACAGTCGTGGTCTTCATTCTCCCCCCCCCTCTGGATTTGGCGTAGGTAACAAGGTAGCAGGATTCTACATAGAACAGTGTATCAATGTGACATTAATGGCCGGCAGAATTATCTGCTCATATTTGGTCAACCGATTATTTGTCAAGTGCTGCCTGTGTGTTTTGGTTAACAAAATTTCCACTGAATGGGGAATATACACAGTTAGTGGGCGACCCATCACGATGCTCTTGCATCATTCAATACTGACACCTGTGGCAGCAATGGACTTGAGACAGCCGGGCAACACTGATCTAAGGGTACTTCCATGCAGCTGTGTGAGGATAGAGAGTGCGTACCCTTCTTGTTCATGGCAGAATAGCAAAAACACTTTGTTGTAAACAAGCAGTCCTAAAGCCAAAATGCGACACATGCCCTCTCTCAGCTCCAGGAAAGCAAGCAACCATGGCACTGGATAGGACACATCCTTGTGTCAGAGGCTGCAAGGGTTTGGCCAACAGGGAAAAATTTGGGATCCATTGTCGGTAGTAGCCCACCATTTCCAGTAACATCCTGCCCTCCTTTTGAGTGCGCAGCAGATTCATTTGCATGACTGCTGACATTCATTCTGGTGACACCTTTCTCTTGCCTCTCTCAGTTCGATGTCCAAAGCACTGTATCTCATGCAGACAATACTGAAGCTTACTCTGGGACACATTAGGCCTATTCTCGGCCAGGTGATTCAGCAGTGCAATAGTTTCATCTCTACAAGCCTCTCTTGCATTCGATGCAATCAAGAGATCATCAATTTTTGAACCAAAACTGAATTTTGAGTAGGCCTAGGGATTTATGGTTCTTTTTCGAGATCTGATTAAAAATAGATGGACTTTCAGTATACCCATATGGGATATGACACCATGTTAAAACAAGATCTCCCAGCCAGAAAGTGAATACAAATTGCTTTACTCATGTAGTGAGATCAAGAAAAAGGCCTGACAAAGGTCGATAACTGTAAACCACACAGCATGCCCAGGATTTGGAACAGTATCACTGATGGATTTGGTACCACAGGACAACAAGGAACCACAATTTTACTAATCTTTCGGAGATCCTGAACAATACAGTACTTGCCACCTCGCTTCTGCAAGCCCTGAAATGGAGAGTTACATGGACTCCCCAGAATCTCCCTCAGAATTCCTTGTTCAATCATGGAGTTGATCTTGGGGTTAATAGCCGCCACCGTTTCAGGGGTATAATTATACTGCGCCATTCTTGGGAATTCAGCATAAGGCTTAACATGTACCTGAACTGGTTCAACCTCCCTTGATACGTTCTATTTCTTTACTTGTGAAGTCCCACACTGCCATTGAGACAGTGTCCCTGAGATCTATGAGCATATCTTCCACTGTCAGCATGGGAAAGATGGAAACATAGAAATTCTGGTTTCCCAGCTTGAAAGCGATGTCTCCATCATGCGTTTGCAGTTCTATTCCCTTTGGGGTACAATATTCATAGCAGAACATGACCCAATAGACATACAGGACTTGAATCACACACCACAAACTAGTGTTAGTCCTCAAAGGAGTGAATCTTCGCAGGTATCTCCTCAGTCAATGGGTTAGACATTCTCTTGTTTTCAACACCTACAACTTGTATTGATTTTCCGGAGAAGGCTAGGTTTAGAGTCTCTGCTGTTCTCACAGTAGAGTGGATAGCACTAGTGTTGATTAAGAATGCTATTGGATGTCCATCATCATCTGTATCTATGCATAGTCCTTGCTGGTCTACCACCAAGGCTGCGCTAAGTGTACAGTCTTCCCCCTCAGGCACAGTCATAAGGATGGGTCTAAGTTGAAGTTGTCAACTGACTCCATTAAGGCCATCTGATGGTAGGTTAGATTTCCCTGAGACATCACTGGAGGTTGAGGCACTAGCATTGTATGACCTTGGGTCCCCCCATATTCTGGGATCTTGGTCTAGTTGCAGTCTGTATCAGTGCCACATCATTTATTTCCCTGGCTGAATCTCCCAGGTTGCGCTTGGTTTGAAGGGTTGAGACAAAATTCACGTTTCCAATGCCCGACCTTATTACAAAAATAGCACATTGTAGATCTCTTCAAGGTAACCACATCCATTCCCCTCCTATGGCCTATAGAGCTCCCTCTACCTCTCCCTTGTCCTGATATGCCTTCATTTGTCTGCATCTGGGCTCCCCCGAGGTTAGTTCCCTGTACCCGAGGAGCGTTTCCAGCAGTGGCTTGTACCTGCCCCCTCTGAGCATTCCGCATCTGTATTAACATCAGCTTCTCCTTCAATTTCTTATGCTTGGAGAGAACCTCATCACTACAATACCTGGCATAGGGCAGAATTTCATCCACCATTTTATTTTGCAAGCAGATCAAGTGTTGTTGTATCATGTGGCTAATCTCAGGTCTCAACCCAATTACGAACTTGGACACAAATTGTCCCATATCTTTGGGGTCAAGTGTATCTAACCTGTTCTACTGTTTAAAAGCCTGCAGCAGCTTTTCAAAGTACCCATGAACAGTTTCATTGGGCTCTTTTCAATTTTGACCCAGTCAATATCCTGCTGGGCTAATTTAGATTGTAACCACATCATTACCTGACTATATTTCTTCATCACCACCGGTGATGGACCATGTGTTACTGGATCCCTAGCTAGTTCCTTTTCAGGCCACTCTATGGCTATCTTACACACAGACCACAAATCACTCAGTACAACAATCTCAAATAAGGTATTCAGATCAATCTAGAGCGCCTTCGAGATCTTCAAAGCTGATCAACCTGTTTATACTATTCAGCAGGTTTCTCAAACTTTGTGAAAGCAGCAAGATCCCCTTGACTCCAGGGCACATGCACAAATTCCCCACTAGGCATTTTTCGTTAAGTGTATACCTCTATTCCTACCATCTTCGCTCTGGTCAAGTCTACATTATACCTTTGAGCCAGTTCGGTCAACATCTCATGCGCCTGTCTTGCCCTCCTGGCAATTTCTTTCACCATGAACAGCAACTCGTCTGGTTCATATGTCTCTACCCAATCAATTGACAGATTTCCGTTAATTGTCTCATTCAATTCAGCGTTCATTTTTACCACATCCACCAGTTTAGCCTTTATGACAGACTTTGTAGTATCCTGACTCGCCGGTCTGTTCTTGTTCTTCTTGGTACTACTGTGATCCCTAACCCTAAGCCATGACTCTAAGTCTGAGATTTCAAAAATGTGCTGGCTGCCAGATGTTTGCTGCCTTTCTCCCTCTTCTTGAAGTGTGCTACTTTGTACTCTAGGAAGGGTTCCCACATCGTCAAGTTGGCTCACTGGTTAGAGGCGGCAGACCCGAGAGCAGAGGACGGCCCGGGACCAGGGTTCGATTCCCGGCGCGGCAGGTTTCTGGACCAGGGTCAGCGGACTCGACAATTCTCTCGCCTCGGTGCCCACTCTGATCAGCGATCACACTCAGCAACTCTGGGCATTAGCTTGCCTCATCTTCACTAACGGCCCCACCAGACCGCCGGGGATGCCTGGTCTCACCCTGGAGATACCCATTAAGGGACCATCTCTCAGGGAAGCCAGGAAGGGTTTCGCAGCGGTCGAAGCGCCTTGGGACCCTACGGGTAAGTTTTGCGCTATATAAATGCCTATACATTTACATTACACACATTTACAAGTTGGACTCAGTGCTTCTCACAGGTCAGGGCCTCATAATATGCTTTGATCTACCGTAGTGTCCGCCGTTGCTCCATACGGAATACTCAGTTTACAGGAGGGCCACGGAATGAAACCCCCCTCAACATTCACTGACACCCCTCACGATATTCCTTCGACCCCCACATATTGTTGTTGCTGGCTGTCATTTCCTGTTGAGCTTGGGTTGTAAATGGGAACAACAGGCCCAATCATGACTGGCACGGTAAGAGCCTCTGGTAGCCTCAAAGCAACATTATTAGAGTTACTGTGGTCCAAGCTCTTTATTGAAACTCTTCCTGCCTCTCCTCTTCCCTCCACTAATCTCGCTCCTATCGATATTCTTCCCACAACCCCAGGACCGGGGGCAATTGGGGCGAAGCGCTCCCAGTGTGCACAGTCCCCTCAGGGGTTCTCTCCATCCCATCCTGCTGTGGGCAAAAAGGTGGTGTATGCTCTGCCAGCAGGCCATTCAACAAACTATCATCAGAGCACTGTCATAATTTCCATCTGTATCTTTTCTCCGATCTCTTGTCTCCTCATCCTTCATCCTTCATCCTTCATCAACGCTAGGTATAATCTCTCAGACTCGTCCACCCTCTATCTCTTTAACCTAGCCTCCTACTGGGACTCTTGGTAAGCTCGCGTTGGTTCCCTCATCTTTCCCTGGTAGCGCTCTCTCTGTTTAGCATCAAGTGCTTCAAACTGTGTAGGTCTGTGTAGGCCTAGGTAAAGGTTTCATTGCAAACATCGCTCCCCTCAAGTGGTTTAGTATCTCCAACTTGATGGTGCCATAGCGTGGAAATGCTAATGCTCCCTCCTTCTCAGTGATCTTGTGCCAGTTTTGAAGCCAAATAATAGTATGGAGTCCTACGTTGGTTGCCATATAATGAGCCGGTGTTTCTTGCTGTAGCGCTTCTTCACCCACTCTTGTGACAATGCCCTCATCCCCACAAAACAAATCTCAGAACCCTAAAACAACGCATGGTTCTCCTGTTTACAACTCATCAATTTCCATTTAACGTGATGATACAACCTCAAGCACTCCAGATGCAGTAACCAATTGTGAACCAAACCTAGCATGGTATTACGCCAACCAACCTATCCCAGCGCAACACAATCTGACATTGCCTTCGCTCCTCGCAGCGGCTCACCTTCCTTCACAATTTCTCCGTACGCATTCACTCACACAATCGTCTTTATAATCTGCAATTGTCTGCCTCTCTAAAAGATCTGTAGAATTCAATCACTCAAGAATGACCATTCGCTATGAAACCTTGAGCAGCGGGGAATCACCTGGATAAATATAGTTCACCCATTGCAGTCAGAGTCCACTTCACAACCTGCATTCGTCCCATTCACACAAAGTTCCCTGTCTTAGGTGGAGCCGTCCACGACATCTCACTACAAACTCCTCAACTCTTCGGTCAGACAATCATAATCTAGGTGTCTTATACACCTTTAAATATCCTGGAATCTTAGGCCACTTAGGGATCTGATAACCATAAATCAACTCCTTGGATCATGTGGGACCCAAAAACCACATTCACTCAATTCTCGCTACAACTCCGCAAGACATTGAACAATCAAACCGTCACTGCAATCTAACACACTCCCCATATACCCTATTAATACTCACTCCTTCCACCGCCGCCTTCGCCACGCATCGGTGAACTCTGTCCTATCCGATTTTCGATCATTAGGGTTCTGCTTTGGGACTTTTGGGTCAAGGGTCTAGACTATTCTATTTTCGGGTTCTACATTCTCCCCTCGCTTCATGTGCAAACCATCCGACTCTGCTACCAACTGAAGGAGACTGAGCCCACCTTTTATATTGAATCCAATGTCGGATCCTCAATGGGAAACAGAAGAAAGCTGAAACTCCTGAAAAGATTCACCCAGTGGAGCATGAAAAGAACAAAAAGTTTAATAACGATTATGCATGAGCTGAGGAAACAAAAGCTTGTCTCCTTGTATCGACACTTCTTCTAACTTTCCCTAGTCTAACTATAAAATGACATCCCTAAGTTAAGGCACAAGCAAAGGATTTTAGAGAGGAAAAGGTGTTCGTGGGCAAAGCCTTCCTAAGAAGTCACTTCGTCATAGGATGGGTTGGGGCATGAAGCCAAAGGTAAAGGTATAAAACACAGCAGCACGCGAGTGCTCTCTGTCAGGAGGTCATGCAGGAATGAGGTTCGCTGTCCCTCTCTGCAAGGTATCATATACATAAAGTTGTATTCCCCGAATGTCCCATGGTGCTTTTCTTATAGGCTTCACAATAGGCTCAGCCACAAACTTTTCCATGACTTCGACTCCCTTCATGACCTTCTCCACGCGCACGCCCCTCTGTAGCAGCTCATCCTGTTCCTTCCTCATTCTCCCACGTGAAAACACCTCTCACCACCTTATCTCCTGCGGCAAGCTAACTGTAACTCCTTCATTTCGCAACCTTATCTAGTAAAACAATACCCCTACTCTTCACTAGTAACGTCCAACTGCAAAGCAAACATGAGACAGAAACATTCTATGAATTTCACATAAGAGCTGACCATTACTTTCAGAAACGAGGACACTCCAAATGCATTACAAATTCAGGCCTACGAGTTAAACTAAATTAATATTGTGTAGTTTGGGAAAATGAATTGTTCATTAACATTCGAAGAAAACAATAATTGACTGGATTAAAACACATCATGCATCTAAGCCCTTCATTTAAGAAAGAAATTATCATAATTAATACATAGGCTGGTGTTGGAATAGTAAATCATACTATTCCTAAGTCCAGTGCACTCCAGCGCAAGTCGTTGTAACAACTTGCGTTGTAAAAACTGTAATGTAACGTACTCCAATCGTTTTGATCGTGTTGTAACTTTACATATTCAAAAGGCACTATTAAAAATTGTAGTTCAATTAACTGAAATGTCCCATCACTAAAATCAGACCTTTCTTGCATCTCACCAACACACACTCAGCAATACATTTTCTGTTAAGCGTGATTTTTTTTCAGGAGACACAAGCGCAAAGGTGATTGTGAAATATTATTATGGTATTAAGTGTCTGTACACTAAAAGGTCATTCTGATGAGGTGTGGCGAGGGAGATTAGAAACTCAATGTATTTGAGTATGCCTTTCTACATTAGTTTACACTTTTAAGTCCAGCTTGATAATGCAGCTGTCTGAAGATCTTTTGTGATCAACCTATAAAAGAGCTTTAAAGAGAGCTACAGAGAGCACATTTGACTCTGCATGTTGGTGGACAATAATTTAATTTTGACTGGGTAAAGATTGTATGCTTTCACAGAAAAGTGCTTACCCTCCCAGAGCTGAAATGTTCATTTGTTTATCAAGTAGTGGGAGCCAGAGCTCCTTATTAAGTCTGGCTATTATATTACAGCAGAGTTTAACCTTTAGGTCAAACGCATGCTACTGAAATCCTATATGCGTCCTAGATAATTAGGTAGTTATGTTGTTTGTTCTTCTCTGGCAGTAGCACAGATAGAGGTGAGGCCAGTGAGGAAGAATGTGTTGCTGCATTACAGCTCCAGCCACCTCTCCTCTTTCTATCATCAACTTCAGAGATACCTTAATTTGGCACTCCTTGAGAGAATGGTGATTTTTATTTCTCTGGACTTGAGACATTTTTTTAATTACTCGGCTCACAAAATTTAATTCAATGAATAATTGTATTTACCATTTAATTTGTAAAATTTACATTACTAATATGTTATTTAATTTACTTAAAATGTTATATTTGTATATATTAAATTATTGTACTGTCATTTTTTATTAGCCTTCCATGAATCTTAAAAACGCCTCACTCTTACTTACGCCGTTACCATTCACTGAACTCGTTAAACTTTTGCGACCTCTTAATACTACCCCTTTCCCTGGACCCTAAAAGCTGTTTACTATTCCTTAATGATACATTTCCCTGAACCTTGCAACCCTCATACTACTCCATAATGCTGCTTTTACTTGAACCCTAAACATTTTTACTACCCCTATATTCTACCCATCCTTCATTGAACCTTAAAACCTTTTACTATCCCTTATGCCTACCATTCTCTTAACAATAAACTCACCTTGCTACCACTTAACGCTACCCTTCCCTGATCCTTAAGACACTTACTGCCCTATAATGATACCCTTCCCTGAACCCTATAAACCCTTCTAGGCTACCCTTCCCTGAATCTTAAAACCCTGTTAATAACCGTCAGTGCTAACCATCTTTGAATCCCAAACATTCCTTACTACCCTTTAATGATAGCCTTCTCAGAACCCTATATGCCCCTTAAGATCCCTTAATGCTTCACTTTCCTAAACCCTACAAAGTACTTACTACTCCTTAACACTCACTCGGGAACTCTGCCCGCTGAAAGGAAAGAGAGCCTAAGAGTGAAGTGCTGGGTAAAACTGGGAATCAAATTACTGATTCCCCTGTAATTCCTCAATTCTAGGGTGACCCCTCATGGTCCCGCTTGTGATCCCTGTTATTTCTGTAGCCACCTACCTTCCCTTAGCTAGCAATGCCAGAGTATGAGGAACTCTGAGGAGCGGTTAACGGGTGATATTAGGGACGTCCTTAGTGGTGTTAAGCTGCACGAAAATTCTTACCTCTTCAAAGAGTTGGAAGAATTCTTATCTCTTTAAAGTGGCAGGAATTGCTTTTAGGGCAGAGGTGGAAGCACTTTCTCGGCTACATTCTGCTGGGGCTCTGCCTCATTACCCTTTGGGATAAATGAGCAACTTCCCACTAATGGAGTCATTTACAGAATGTTTTACTCTTATACCACAATTCGGCAATACTGTTACTGCAACCAGTTAGCGTGGAATTACCACAAATTTAGAGACAAGTGTACAAGTTTTGTTTCTGTCACTCTAAGTGCAATTGTAGCTCCAGCTTTGTGCTTGCTACAGGACACTGAAAGAAGTACTTTTGTTTCAAAGCAAAAATGCATAGAATGCATGCAAACAACATTTGTGTATGCATGTGTTCACATTTGTTCGTACATTTCGGCCAGACCTATTAGCTTTGCGAATGGTTGCTACAAATTTCCTTCTGCTCAATAAGAGGTATCTGCGAACTCCAGTGCCACCTTATTATTTTTCCATCTTGCAAAACAATAAGCTGACCATACAATGTATTAGCAATCAGTGATACATCTATAGCTCTTTCTTCTCTTTGTAATGTCTGTTTAAACCGAAACGCACCTCTGACCTTAAATCAATAATTAAATTATGCAACCATACAGTTCCTCTTAAGAAACTAAAATAAATCATTTATAGCATACCACTTACAAATAATTTAGCATTTATTAGACTCAAATATCAATAAATTAATGCTGGGGACATGATAAGTGCAAGTTTTAGGGATACATGTCCCCCTGTCAGTTTTTAAGAATACTTGATTGCGGTGAATAATCTGAAGTAGGAAAATAACGTAATACATTGATATTTAGGGGCTTATTTTCAAGTGTCACTTTTAATATGGGAAAAAGTGACGTACCGGCGGCGCAAGGGGCTTGTGAATAAGCCCAATAATCTTTTAAGGGTCTTGCTCGAGTATGAAAAAAAAGCTTGGGGGGAGGGAGGAAGCGAAGCAGATGAAGGTCGCCTACAGCAATGGCCTAAGTCATAGTGTTAAATTTAGACCAGGGGAGATTAAAGCCTTGGTTATATCTCAATGCTAGACAACATCGCACTTAAGTTACTGACATGGGTCAAAAATAAGAGTCGTGCACAATATAAGCTTTTTATTTTTAGTTTCTGCATTGCTTATTGTTATCACTTAACGGTTTGCATCCCTCTCAAAACGTCCCTTCGGCCTATTTTTCTGGAACCTGTCCCAATGCAAATGAAAGATGTAATCAGCAGGCATACAACTGGCACCCAGCCATGCATCCAAGCTCTGTCTGACTGCTGTCGGGGAGGGGAGGGTCTAAGGGTCGGTGATGGAGTGGACTGCGAAGAAAAACCTTGGGCCCTTGCCTGCTCTTGTGTGTTTTTTTAAATTTTTTAATTTATGCAAAAGGTTGGCCTGTCTGAAAAACAGTAGTCTTCCAAACATAAGCAGTTTTTTAAAGTGAATTTCAGGTGGCCTTGTAAAGACACTATGAGAAACCAAAATTACACATCTCAACCTAACGCGAACCATCTAAAGTAAAGGGTCATGTTTGGTGGACCGGCTGTGTAAATATAGAAGACAATGGGCCATATGTATCAACATATTTCCCCATAGACGCAGAATGGGCAAAACCCCTTGATACATCTGGCCCAATATGTGAATGCAATCTATGTTTGCGTGTATATTCAATCTGGGCATTTACCCTTCTATCTTTTTTTTTTGTTTTTGAATATTTTAATTAATACATTTTCTTTCTTAAAGAACATCAAATTTAACTCTGGCAGATGTTCATCATCTGATCATAGGTATCTTGCGTATTCGTTAACATCAACATGCGTCTTTCTTGGTTAATGCATATTATTAGTTATTGGGCATCAGCCTCTCCCATCCCAACAGGTGCATGCGTGTTCGGGCCCCTCCCTCCCCGGGTTGCGTTTGGGGTTTGTGGATCGCCTTGCACATCGCTCTATTCCTGTCCATAGTACCTGAGCCAGGGGCGCCATATCTTTAAGAATTTTTGGGGGCACCCTCTCATTTTGTATGTCACTTCTTCTGCCCCCATATACATGTCCATCCCAGCTTCCCACTCGCGCAGTGATGGAGTCTGCGGTGCCTCCCAATGTTTGGCTATGTCCCTCTTAGCTAATACTAGTCCCAAGTTACAAAAGATGAGGGCATGTCTGGGTAAGTTTATTTCTAAGGGTATGCCCAACAGGGTGTACTTGGCATCTCATGGTAGCTGTGTCCCTACTATCGCGCTAAGCTCCCTTGTTATTTTGGCCCAGTATCTTTGTATGGAGCACAATCCCATAGGGTCTGAATATATGTACCACTTTCCGTTGTGCAGCGGATGCAGCCAGGGGAATCTGCCCTTCCCATTTTGTGGAGGCGGGATCTTGTCGTGTATGCCCTATGGAGGATTTTAAACTGAATTAGACATAACCTTGATTTAATGGCCACTTCCCTCGGGGGGCTTCCCAATCTACGTCCTCTAATTCTCCCAAGGTAGATTCCCAGCGTGTCCTCAGGCCTTTCAAGTTGTCTGAAACGTTGTTTATGAGGGCCTTATATGTCCAGGAAATGGCCTTCTCTACTATTTCCCCTCGAAGGAGTCTTCCCTCTAACGGTGCATATTCAAGTGTGTTCACTATGTCTACTCATGCAGCGTTCCAAGCGTGCTGCAGTTGCTTGTATTTGTACCTTTGACTGCCATTCAGTTGGGAGGCTTTGTCGCAGGGCGTCAAATGTGATCAGGGTACCGTCTTTTATTAGGTTGCCTAGTTTGGATATTATGATTGTGTCCCAATCTTTAGATCCCTGTAATTTCCTTATTTCTGGGGGGCACGTGCCTTCCCATAATGGGGTTTCCCTCGTAACTTCCCTATCCCAGCCCATTTGTTTTTCTGCACCCTTCCACACCTCCACTGTCCTTTGTCTGGCTAGTAGTAAGTGTCTTTTGGTAATAATTCCAGATTGGTCGGTATGTATGAGGGAGGTGATGACTGAGGCCAGTCTCTTTCCATTTTGAGGAGTTTGCTTTCAAGGGCCACAATTTCCTGTGACTCTCTCCTGCTCTTGTGTGCGATCGCATTTTGGGCTCTATCTCACAGCATTGCTTTAAAGGCCTCGCACAGGACCACCGCTGATGGCACTGAGCCGTCATTTTCAAGAAAGTACAGTTCGGAGTCTACTCTCACTTCCCTTGTTACCGTCTGAGATCCCTGTTATCTTGATATATATGAGTTGAGACTTAATAAATGTGTTCCAAAGAATTGGTCTACAATTTTGTAGTGTTTCAGCTCTTTCTTGAACCACCTGATAGTTCTTTAAATTAACCATAGATAGTGTGGAGCTTATTTAGAAAACCTCTTGCGCTAGCAGTGCGGCACTTTTTGTGATGATCCTGTAGAGCGAAGTGCAGACAGATATCTAAGAGGCCACGCAAAGCCACTTTGCGTGGTGTCTCCTGGCCGCTTAGATATGGCGTAAGGCAATGCTGAGCAAGTCACTGCATTGCCTTACACTTTCCTTCCAGGAGTCGTATGTCTCCTATGTTCAAGGAAAGCACACAGCTTTGTTAAAATACCCCTCACCCACCAAAAGGGCACTTGGTGGCATGGTTCATCATCGCGGTCTTCCCGCCCCGCTGCGGGGCAGGCGTACTGCGAACTGCGACTGCATGGGAGAACTGATTTAAACAATACTATGTGTTGGACTTGTCCCTTTTGGCAGGTTCGCCCCTGAACTTTTTGCCTTAAGCTCTGACATAGTGGTAGTGATTTTTGGCCTCTGCGCACTTTAGCACTGTGGCCCAGTGTAAAGTGCGTGCGCTCTCTGAGTGCGTGTGGTGAGATTGGCCTGCCCTCCCATAGGAATGCATGGGGGATATGTGTGTCCACGGTAATTCCTGATATGAGAGGAGTGCAGGAGCGAGATTAGTATGTGTGAACTCGTGAGAATAAATGCTGCACAATGGTGTACGCAGATTTATGGTGACTGGTGGAGAAATGTCACTTTTAGAAGCTGGCATTTTTGTGTCCTGTGTGTCTGCCTACCTGATGTGAGTTGCATGTCTGGCTTGTGATTGACAGGAGCTGAGAGGTGTGGGTGGCTCCAGGAGACAGGGGGGAGTATGCCCAGTGGTGAATAGGGAGATCTGAATGTAGATGGGAGGGAGGAGTTGCACCTGGGACCTGAATAGGACTGTGCCTTCCCTCCACAATGCTGGCTCTGACCCCTGTGGTGCGTCTAATCCCTGAGTCCCCACCTGACAAAGGAGCAAGGAGCTGAGCAAAACAAAGTGCTCCAAAGCTCCCCCATACCAGTTTTAACTAGTATCCCTAAACACTGTGCTGTGACACAAAGGGAGTTGCTAATATAAATATAGGGGCTAGCTCCCCATGAAAATGTTCAGTGTTCCTGTTCTGTTCCTGACAGAGGGGGCTTGCTGCTGCTGGGGCCCAGGAGGGACTACCATGGGGGCTGCCTCCCTGCGGGAGGGCCCTGTGTGCTGGCCCCTGGGCCCAGCTCTGCCCCTGAATCCCTTCCTTGGACTTTGGTTGTTCACTTGACTGGAGGGGGGGCCTGCTGCTGCTGGTGCCCAGGAGGGACCGCCATGGGGACTGCCTCCCTTCTGGAGGGCCCTGTGTGCAGGCCCCCGCTATGCCCCTGAACCTCTCCTGGACCTTTTGCTGTCCTCTGCGCCCTGTGAGCGCTTTGTTTTATGTTGCTAGGAGCGCTCCCGTTTTGACTTGCAGTGCTGGGCCACAATCTCCTTAGAGGGAATCCCCAGCGTAGGGATTCCCCTGCATGGTGGCCTGTTGCGGGTGCCCACCCCGCTTATTTCTTTATTTACGGGGCGCAAAGCTGTTTGTGAGCTTTGCGGGTGCCCACCCCGCTTTGGTGTATTTCATGAGAGGTATTCCCCCGTCCTGCCTTTAAAAATACAGCGGGTGCCCACCCCGCATGTGGATCTTCATTGTGGGTGCCCACCAAGCTGTTTGGAATGCTTAAATAGCGGGTGCCCACCCTGCATTGCCGCGGTGTTGGAGGGAGCCCACCCGCATTCTTATGGCCATTGGAATCACCGCCGCGGCCCGAGCGAGGAGAGGTACCGCTGGGCCGCTGCCTAATGCGACCCTGAAGTCAGGCAGTCAAAGCCTGGTTGCGGGCGGTGCTTTGTGACGTAATTTCCCCTTCTCCCGCGCTGCCCAGGAAGGAGGCGAGACGCGGAGAGAAGCCAGCGGAAGCCTCCTGGAGCCTTGGGGACTTCACATCGAAGCCCTGGGTCCCTTGAGGGGGCCCGGGTGAAGAGAGGAGAAGTAAGGGGTGTGGCGACTGGTCGGCGGGGCTCGCATGAGCTCAGGGAGCTCTGCGGTGTCAGGAAAAGTGCTGCCGGTCCCCATCAAGCTAAGTGGAGACCGGAGCAGCACGGCGGGAAGAGTCTGAAGTCCTGGGTCCCAGGATGGGGCTCAGGTGAAGTCCAAAGTGGCGCCGGTCCCAAGGAAAGGAGCGGAGTCCCGAGAGCGAGCCCGGTGAGTAAGGGCTGATCTCTATGGGGAAGCTACAGTCATGGTGCAGAGTCCCCGTGGGGGCATTTCCCTGCACCCACCTGTGTAGTATTTAGTATCTGAGCGGCCCCACATGGTAGAGGGCTGCTCCAACGTGGGCCATATTTTGTTTAAGGGCCCCAGTGGGGGTCCCAATGGCAAGTGGTGCCCATGCTGCCACGTGTAGGAGTGCATGTTTATTTTTTAGAGCCTTTGCGTGGCTCCATCGGGGGCATGCTTATTTAAAGCGCCAGTGTGCTTTAAATTGGGGCAAGATATTTGAAAGGTCCCGTTGTGTGGTAAATATTTGATTTACCGTCTTAATTTCTATGCAGGTAAGTACTTAAACAGAAATAACTCAATCGGAACGAAAGAGGCAGAGTCCGTGGTGTTAGAGTTCTTAGGGGTTTTATTCCTTAAAAAGGAATGGGTCAGGTACTGGATATCGGGTTCCTGCCACCACTGGGGTGCAGGAAGGGATAGAGCATAGTTTATTGACATTACATTACTTTTATAGTTAATATACACAATAGAAGTCAATGCAGAAGGCGTAACAGCTGAGAGAGACAAGATAAAGATACACACGTGTTGGCAATACGTAATCAGAAGGCGTGAACTAGGGCGTGCACAGAGGTGTGTTCTAGAAACGTCACATGTAAGTGTCAGAAGTGGGTGGCTCTATGACAGAATAGTGCAGAGTCAGCAGGAATCGTTAGCTAGGATGCACGCGCAGCTGCATGACGTGAGATTGACGTAAAGTTGGAGGGTGCAGGGGACTTGACATTTACACTAGAGGAAAGAGACAGAAGTCTGGCATGTCAGATCAACTCGTTCCTATATCATATCTGGTATCTGATGTTTGGGAACCATATTATCTAGAAGGAAAAGGTCTCTCGGACAGAAGCTATTCTATACTGACTGTGAGTGCGTGTATAAGCGTCTAGGTGTCTGCATGAGATGCGAGGGGGCATGGGCCTACCATGGTAACAGAGACTATGAATTACTTGGACGGAGACAGTGAGGCCGGGCCCTTTGCTCTGCAGCTGGAAGGATGTTTACTTAAACTAGTAGGCAGGAATGTATTTTCGAGGAGCAGAACAGATAATTCGAAGGTTGAATACAGTCTTGGCAGGCAACAGGCTGAGCTGAGCGCCGTGAGCCGCGCAGGAGTAAGGCAGAGGTCACGGGTACAGGGGCCGGCTCAGGCTGAGGCATTTCAGAATCTGAAGGCAGGAAAAGGCTCGATGGCAGAATTCAGGGCCTACTTCGCCTGGGCTGGAAAAACGTGTAAAGTACACCACAAAAAGACGTTGGCAAGGCATACTTAGAAACGGACTATTCAACCCGTTCAGGGTGGGTCTGAAAGAGGACATGTTAACGTTGGACGCAAATGTGTTTGCGTCTTCATAGCTGGCACAGGAGGGAAGTTACATGCACTTTAAGTTCGTACATGGAGACGGTGGGGTACACGTTAGGGAACATTTCTTGACCATAAAATTTATATTTCCTCATTCCCTCCTTGTTCCCTACGGACCCTTCATGATATATCGATCCTCATGAACCGATCAGTCTGTTCACGTAACATCATTTGCTCTTCTTTCTTCTGTTCACGTTTTGCATGAAAACTGGAATGCGGAATACATGACGTGGCGCACAGACCGCAAATCGCTGGCCCACATTGTAGACATAAGCAACAACTGAATACTATGAGAAGGGCTATGCCTAGGAAGGATAGGATCTTCCATCCCCAAGCAGTCAATGTTGTCCAGAACCAACCGGACCAAGTCCAGGTGCCTGGATTCTGATGTATCAAACTTGCAATTTTATGAAGACGTGTGATAGCTTTATATACAGTTGGCGCGTTTTCTGGAATGAAAACACAGCAACTTGACCCGATGACCTTACAAGCTCCGCCTCTATCTGCCAAGATGACGTCAATAACGAGACGATTCTGAAGAACAACAACCCGCATGGCGGACTGTTCTTCTGTTAAGTTGCCTAGAGCGGAGGTAGTTTCATTCACTACTGCTTCGAGGGTTCTAGTTAGTTTGCGTATCAGTTTACTTTTGAAAACAGCACCTAAGTAGGGGAAGAAACCTTTATTAAAGTCTGTATATTGCTCCCATGCCGTTTCAGTATAGTCGACAATCGGGAGATCTCTTCTGAGTCTACTGTTTACTAGATTTGTATTTCTGTGATAATCAGGAGGAGCTAGGAAAACAGGGGGCAGGAGGAAGGCAATGTAACAGGTACCATCCCAATCTAGAGGTAAGTGTATGTATGCGGTATGGCCACAAACAAAGTAGGAATGACGAGTAGCTCTAAATGTAGACCTGCCCTGATCACTGAATTCGACCACAGTGGTACATTTACTATGACCTAAGTGTACTGAACCCTTCTTTCTGAGACATAAGTCACCAGTGACTGGTAATACTGACATAGCAGGGAGAACTGGTGCAGCTTCGGATTCAACAGTAAGAATCATGAGGTTAATTGTGTAATTACCTAATCCATATACTTCATTTTCTAGATCAGTTCCTGTCCTAGTGGGAAGTCCCTTCTTGTCAGGGTAGCAGGCGTTAAGCAGAACTAAGTTCAGGTTTCCCCAAACCCAATTCCCTTCGAAAATAGCAATATCAGAATCTAAAGAATTCATTAATCTGAACCATGCACCACAGGAGCCATTGTGAGTGAACGGGTACGGAAAAAGAGGCAGAACTCCCTTGTATTTCTGGTAGGGAGGGAGTCGGCCACATATCCAACAGTTGGTAGCATTGTTAGTCTGATGGGAGTGATGTAACATACTAATGAATGTATTGTTGCGCAGCGCAAGTCTGTAAGATAACTCATGTAATGGTAATTCACTAAAAGAATGTTCGGCAGAGACATTGTAAGCAGATTGTGTATGCTTGAAGATAGGGTAATATACAGGCAGCAATATACTAGCAGCAATAATCAGAATGCTCAGAAAAAACAAAATCAATAATGTCACTATACAGTGACTACGGAGTGATTTACAATATGCACGTTTCTTGAATTGTCTCTCTCTCTCTCTATCTCGATCTAGGGGATACATGTCAGAAACTAATTTAACCGATTCACCTAGGGGAGGACTTAAACAATTAAACTGTCTGACTTGCTAGATCGTAATTTAGTTCTGTACTCTTCTTGCGGAGTTTTCTCTCTTTTAGGTACTTTAAAGTCACTAGATTCTAGGCAGTCCTTTGAGGGGGTGGAAGAGTCAGTTTCGGGTAAAAGTTCATTACATTTTTTTATATGACTCGTGTGGATCCACCCTTTGCGGCCTTCAACCTTGATAGCGGTCCTCGTGGTCAGAAGGACGAGCTTCGGCTCCTGCCAGCGGGGCTCCAGCGGACTCCTCCTATCGAAGTTGCGGATCAACACCGTGTCCCCTGGACGGACATCGTGTGGCTTTACATCAGTGTTGTCGGGAAAGGCTGCAGCAACCTGTGAACGACATGATTGGAGTGCAGACATCAAGGAGGCAAGGTAATCTGTCAGCATATTGCAATCAACATCAGTTATTTTCTTAGGCATGGGCGTCCCCCACATATTTGGTGGCCTGCCAAAAACCACCTCATACGGGGATAGCCCTGATCTCGAATGAGGAACCATCCTCATGTAGAATAATGCAACTGGCAGGGCGACTATCCAGTGGACCCCTTTCTCTTTACAAACTTTGGCAAGACGGGTCTTTAATGTCTGATTATGCCTTTCTACAAGGCCAGCTGCCTCGGGGTGTCGGACGCAATGGAATTTCCACTGGTATCCTAGCAGAAGTGAAACCTGCTTCATGAGCTCGGACGAGAAGGGCTGTCCGTTATCTGAGTACACGATACGAGGCAAGCCGTACCGTGGGAAGAATTCTCGAACCAGCTGCCTGGCAGTGGTCGGAGCAGTGTAGTCTGGGACTGGATATGCTTCGGTCCAACGGGAAAGTGCACAAACAATTACGAGGACATACTTAAATCCTCGACATCGGTCCATCTGGATATAATCCATCTGGAGGACTTCAAAAGGGTGATCGGGAGGATGAAATCCACCTTGCTCTACAGGGACACTTTTACCTGGATTGAACTGACAACAGATCATGCAAGTACGCACTTTCTGTTTTGCTGCTGCTCGTAAGTGTTTGTTGTACCAGAGATTCTGTAAACTGTCTAACATGGCTTTTTCTCCTAGGTGAGCGGGACTATGTGCAGTATTTATTATGACTTGAACCATAGAATCGGGGAGAAACCATGTAGATTTTCCCTTCGTCATCCATCCCTGATCTGTCTGGATCCCTCCTAGTTCAGTCCATTTCTTGATTTCATCTGGAGTGGCATGTGTCTGAATATCGATTACATCTAGTGTGGGATCCTTAACAGTCATACAATGTGTCGGTACTATAATCTTTGTCACCTCAGTTGTCTGGGTGTGAGTCAATGCTGTATGTTTTGCTGTTTGATCTGCCAGGTCATTACCCTGTGAAACAGAGTCTGTAACTTTAGTATGTGCTTTACACTTCATGATGGATATGCCCGAAGGCAGATGTATTGCTTCTAACAGTGCTTGAATGAGAGGACCGTGTTGAATCTTGGCTCCGTGGGAAGTCAAGAAACCTCGTTCTTGCCATAACATTCCGAAGTCGTGTACGACTCCGAAAGCATAACGAGAATCAGTGTATATGTTAACATTTCTGTTCTTGGCTAGTATACAGGCTCGGGTCAGAGCGATGAGCTCTGCTGCTTGAGCGGACAGTGTGTCAATACGGTGTGTTTCTTTGACTTCAGTTTCAGTGGTTACTGCGTATGCTGCCACTTACTCTCCTGTACTTGTTCTCATGCATGAACCGTCCACATAAAGTGTCAGGTCTGGGTTGGTCAGTGGAACATCTGTTAAGTCTCGTCGGGGCTTTGTTACTGCATTAATAATCTCTATACAATCATGCGGGGCTGAATCTGTTATGATCGAGGGTAACAATGTGGCAGGATTTAGAATGTTACAGCGTCTGATTTCTATGTGGGGCTGGAATAGTGGTAATTCATAACCTGTCAATCGTGCTATAGTCAAGTGTTGTGTCTGGGTTCGGTTTAGAAGGACCTCTACAGAATGTGGAACTTGTACTGTCAATGGATGTCCTAATACAATTGAGTCGCTCTGTCTGATTGCTAAGGCTGTCGCTGCAACTGACTTTAAGCACGCAGGGAGTGCCTGGGCTACTGAATCCAATGTACTCGAAAAATAAGCGCAAGGCTTATGTGAACCTGCTTGGTCTTGAGTGAGGACAGACAACGCTGTACCATCACGTTCTGTAACAAAAAGTGTAAAAGGTTTGCTGTAACATGGTGTCGCTAGAACTGGTGCTTGACATAAAGCTTTCTTTAATTCCTCAAAAGCCTGTGTATGTTCCTGAGTCCAAGGAAGGGCAGTCGAAGTCGCTGCCTCCTGTGTTGTCAACTGAATGAGTGGTTTAGCTAGAAATGCATACTGGGGAATCCATTGTCTGCAGTACGAGGTGAGGCCTATAAAGGCCCGCACTTCCTTTTGTGTCTGGGGTTGTGGCATATTTACAATTAACTGGATGCGGTCAGGAGTGAGCTGTCTCCCCACTTTGGACAGCAAGTGACCCAAGTACACAACTTACTAAACACGGAATTGTAGCTTCGAAGGAGACACCTTGTGTCCCTTGTCGGCCAGAAAATGTAAAACTGTCAGTGATGCTTGTTCACATTCGGGTTCACTTCGTGCGGTGATCAGCAGATCATCGACGTACTGTAATAAGGCAGTGTTAACTGGCATTTGGATACAATCAAGTTGTCTTTTCAGTGCTTGACTATAGATGCTGGGGCTTTCTGTGAATCCTTGAGGTGCGCGTGAAAATTTGAAACTTCGTCCATTTAAACTGAATCCGAAGAGATATTGGCTCTCCGGATCGATGGGTACACTGAAGAAGGCGTTCTTGAGGTCAATTACAGTAAAGAACGTTGCTTCTGAATCAATAGCAGTCAATAAGGATGAGATGTCGGGAACCACAGGGTACTGTGGAACAATGCATTTATTCAGTTCTCGTAAATCAATCACCAGCCGATATACTGGCGGTGCATTGGGATCAGTTCGTTTAAGAATCGGAATGATAGGGGAATTACAGATATTGGAGTCGGTCTCTACGACCACTCCTTGGGCAATAAGCTCTTCAATGATTTCCAGTAAAGCCACTACAGCATCGGGTGGTAACTTGTATTGTCTGATTCGTGGTAAAACAACTCCTGGTTTGAGTGTAACACGGTATTGTGTAATGTGCATGCAACCTACATCGGTTGGGCCTTGTGCCCACAGGTGTTCCGGTACATTTTTCAATCTGACATCAAAATCTCGTAATACATAGTGACCCTTAAAGTCACGCAGGAAAAGTCTAACTCCTTCCGGAGAACAACATATCACAGCTCCTAGAGCCTTCAGCGTCTTTATTCCTAACAAGTTTTCTGGACATGATTTCGTGAGTAACAAGTCTGTAACACGTGATAATGGACCTACTGCTAGGGGGACGGGTTCTGATACTTCATTTACAATAGGCTTTCCTGAAAAACCAAGGGAAACATTCTGTGAGCCTGAGAGGGGTGCCCCTGGGACTTCATCATGGCTGATTGTTGTGCGGCTTGCCCCTGTGTCAATTAAAAACTTTCTGTCTTTTCCCAATACCTGACTATGTACGTAAGGACCCTCTTGATCTACAGGAATCTCGATAAGGGGCAAGCCAACCTCCCTCTCTAGGCTGTTTCATGTGTATCGCTGATAATCGGGATAATCAGATTGGGCATACTGATACATTTGCTGTGAAACTTGCTGAGTCGCAGCAATGGGCTGTGGCTGTGATACCGCTACGGTCTGGGCGGTGTGTGATGAAGCATGCATAGGCTGTGTATTCTGTGAAGTCTGTGGCTGGACCTGGTCTTGTCTAGGCTGACGCGTCTTTCTTTAGTTTTACCTGTCGCTATATTGTGTTTCAGGACTGGACATTCATTTACGTAGTGGCCTGGCTGCTTGCAGTAGTTGCATGTCCCTTTAACGGGAGCTGCTGAGTTACTTGTCTGCGTCCCACCCTTTTTCTGACCGTCAGCTGGGACTGTCTGGGCGACTAGTATTTTCATTTTCGTGTCTTTCATACGTCTTTGTTCATGTTCTTGTTCTTCTCTAATTCTGTTCTGATGATATTGTAACATTTGTAACATCTGGGATGGCGTATTTGCTTGCCATGTACTTTCGACTTTATATACTCGATTCTTAACCTGCGTTAGGGAATTCTCTACTAATTTACTTACAAAAAGGTGTGGGTATGACTCGCTACTTGGTTTCAGGCCACTATTAATAATGAAACATTTCTCGAATCTTGAATAGAAGTCACTAGTATCTTCGTCGTGTTTCTGTTTACAGGCTGAGATCGCGTCCCAGTCTTCCTTCTTAGTCGTCAATAATCTTGGCAAAACCTGTACTACTAAACCTGGTAATGCTTTAGCTTTCTCCCCAAGGCCTAGCCCTGGAGTACGAATTTTTTCCTCGTCTTCTATTTCAGCCCATATAATCTTTTTATCTCCCACCTCCCATTCTTTTTCTTTGAGTTTCTCATAAATGCCAGTAGGCAACAGTACTTTTAACAATTTCATAATATCCGTATATGTGTAGTCTCCCATGAGTAACATATCCTTAAGTTCTCGGTGAAAACCTGCAGGGTCTTTATCGTGACAGGGTACTAGTTTCTTCATTTCTAACAATTCTAACTTTGTCAAAGGTGTGTACACATACACGCGTTTCAGGGTATTATCGGTACCCATTACTGGGTGTACTTCTCGTAAAGGATTCTGTCTGTCCAAATGTTCCATATGAAACATTTTTCTTTCTGGGGGCGGAGCTGAAACATGTTGAGGGCCTAAGAAAGCGTTATATCTGTGTCGTTGCTCTAGAATTATTTGAATCAACTTGGTACTTAGGCCTCTCCATCTATTCATAAGTAGTGCTTCTAATGTATCAGGTAAAGGACCTGGGTCCGAATGTTCGTTTCTGTATAACGTGAGAAGATGCTGAATCATGTATACACTCGCTAATTTCTGCTCGTCTGGGGAAAGGTTCAGAAATGTCTGTGCTACGGTATCATCATTGTATATGCTAGGATTGTCAGCCCATAGTACTGCTGACCGGGCTAGTTCTTGTTCATCCATAGAATTGAGTACATGGTACCCCATTCGTTCTTGAAGCATTTTATCGGTATCTTGAAACAGATATTCAGAAGAATTCGGTTTTGATATACTGGACAGAAAAACTCTCTTGCTTTCTGGGCGAATACCTTTCCTAAGGTAGTTTCCCTTACCTACGTACGCTATCGTTTCTTTAGGTTGTTGTTCGGGTTCCTCTCGGTCTTCCTCCCCGGAGGAATCAAGCCTACCCTCATCTGTTTCCCTTTCTTGTTTCTTTCTTTCATGTATCTCTATTACCTCTTTCCTGATCTTTTTGTACATACTTGCTATACAAGTCTGTTTATCGTGTTTTCCCTCGGCTATGTTCTGGCCCCACTTGTTTAGTGCATCCAATTCGTCCTGGTCTACCCCAGGCCTGTCTCGTTCTCTTATTAGACAGTTTATGAAGAACCGTAATATACAACCTTGAGTGTCAGTTTTCTGGTAAGCCAGGGCCTCTTTAATACAGTCAGGATCTTCCCCAGTCTGGATAAAATGGTATATTCTATCTAGATGATCAGTCATTCCTGGGAATAACATTAAGTAATCTGTGACTTTTCGTAAATGAAGGGATGCTAATAACATCCTATCGTCTTTACCGGGTACTGGATCATATCTGCAAACCGGAAGGGGTTCTTTAAGCATGTCAAAATTTGTGGTTCGGGGTGTACGGTTCTTTAATATGTCCCTTATGTTTAACCTATGTTGTGGTGGCGGGGTCTGGTGACCTCCTGTCGCACCTCCAGAGGCGGATGCTTGAGTATGACTTGTCTGTGGGGACTGTGTAAGTAACTGAACTGGTGTTCTTCCAGGGTCAGGCCTAAACGGATTCAGAGTATCCATCTTAGGTGTAGGAAGTGGTGGGGGAACAGGTGGAACAGGATTCCGGACAGGTGAACTTTGTTGTGGTAAGGGCGGGACATGGTCTTGGGGTGGGTTGCCACCTCCGTCACCATCAGTAGGTGGTACCTGGGCAGGTGGATTGGTGTAAGCGGGAGCTACATCGTCTAGATAGGAGGCAAGGAATATGTCCTTTGTAGTTCGGTGATTTACTTTAGTTGGAACCAATGGCGGTGGCAGATCTTTCGGTATTTCTGAAGTGGTTTCAGACGAACCCTCGGTCACTAAGTACATGCCATTTACAAGGTTATTTCGCATACGGTCTACTTGTTCTGCCTTTACTCGGATCCCCTCATTAACTAATTTGTTTTCTCTGGCTTTATCCGACTCTTCTCTATGTCTGTCTTCTCTTCGGAGTGCATTTTCGGCACGTTTATGTGATTCTTTACGCCAAAATTCTATGGCATCTTTCTGAGATTGTCGGGCTTTCTTTTTCCATAGCGCTTCTTCTACTTTCAGGATGCACTCGGCATCCCATGTTCCTGTAACGGGCCATCTGTGTCTTTCTTCTAGATGCTTAGTATAATCGGCCCATAAATCTAGTTACAGTATGGCATCTAAGCCATGCTTATGATACATAAAATTTCCAGGAGTGTCCCTAGGGGGGATAGGAATTTCTTCCTCTAGCATCCCTTTCCTAGTTCCTATCTGTCTTAGCTTATTGAAAAGCGGCATCTTGTTACTTAGTACTGGATACTCGATACTTGTTACCTACTTCTGGACACAGCTAGTTACACAAAAACACAGTAATGTACACAAAACAGTCACTCATACCACGACATTAATCACATAAAACATTTTGAACATATATTACTACCCTTTACACTAGATGTACTGCTAAACAGCACAGATACACTGTTGGGAACAGTGCAAGAACTTGTATGCTAGATGTACTGCTAAACAGCACAGATACACTGTCTAAAACAGTGCAGACCGCGTTTGCGTACCCAAACCCGTCTTTACCGGATACATAATAATGCACCTGTCTAGATGCGTCCCCAGCAACGGTACTCACCGGGAAGCACGGAAACAGAAGGCCTCGGAAAACTCGACTGGACTGGACCGGACTGGACTCGACTCGACTCGATACGTGAATACTTCGGAACTTCAGAACTGGTGGGCCTCTTGACACCTCGGACCTTGCTTCTTTCGGCTAGGCTCTGGTCGGGATCCTCCGCACTCCTCACCGCCTCGTCTGGGTGCTGATCGCAGTCTCCGTCACCTCCGTAGGCCTGAGGGAGATACAGGAAATCCTGCGGGTACGCGTAGTGTCCGTCACGACTGTGGCAGGGGACCAAAGCTGCAACGCACCAACCGGCGCGTGGGGTGGGGGAGGGGTCCCTATTCGGGCGCCAGAATAATGTGGTAAATATTTGATTTACCGTCTTAATTTCTATGCAGGTAAGTACTTAAACAGAAATAACTCAATCGGAAAGAAAGAGGCAGAGTCCGTGGTGTTAGAGTTCTTGGGGGTTTTATTCCTTAAAAAGGAATGGGTCAGGTACTGGATATCGGGTTCCTGCCACCACTGGGGTGCAGGAAGGGATAGAGCATAGTTTATTGACATTACATTACTTTTATACTTAATATACACAATAGAAGTCAATGCAGAAGGCGTAACAGCTGAGAGAGACAAGATAAAGATACACACGTGTTGGCAATACGTAATCAGAAGGCGTGAACTAGGGCGTGCACAGAGGTGTGTTCTAGAAACGTCACATGTAAGTGTCAGAAGTGGGTGGCTCTATGACAGAATAGTGCAGAGTCAGCAGGAATCGTTAGCTAGGATGCGCGCGCAGCTGCATGACGTGAGATTGACGTAAAGTTGGAGGGTGCAGGGGACTTGACATTTACACTAGAGGAAAGAGACAGAAGTCTGGCATGTCAGATCAACTCGTTCCTATATCATATCTGGTATCTGATGTTTGGGAACCATATTATCTAGAAGGAAAAGGTCTCTCGGACAGAAGCTATTCTATACTGACTGTGAGTGCGTGTATAAGCGTCTAGGTGTCTGCATGAGATGCGAGGGGGCATGGGCCTACCATGGTAACAGAGACTATGAATTACTTGGACGGAGACAGTGAGGCCGGGCCCTTTGCTCTGCTGCTGGAAGGATGTTTACTTAAACTAGTAGGCAGGAATGTATTTTCGAGGAGCAGAACAGATAATTCGAAGGTTGAATACAGTCTTGGCAGGCAACAGGCTGAGCTGAGCGCCGTGAGCCGCGCAGGAGTAAGGCAGAGGTCACGGGTACAGGGGCCGGCTCAGGCTGAGGCATTTCAGAATCTGAAGGCAGGAAAAGGCTCGATGGCAGAATTCAGGGCCTACTTCGCCTGGGCTGGAAAAACGTGTAAAGTACACCACAAAAAGACGTTGGCAAGGCATACTTAGAAACGGACTATTCAACCCGTTCAGGGTGGGTCTGAAAGAGGACATGTTAACGTTGGACGCAAATGTGTTTGCGTCTTCATAGCTGGCACAGGAGGGAAGTTACATGCACTTTAAGTTCGTACATGGAGACGGTGGGGTACACGTTAGGGAACATTTCTTGACCATAAAATTTATATTTCCTCAGTTGGGGTCAGAGGGAATTGTAGGGCCAGGGCCCCTTTTCATAACTCACAGCTGCACTGCATCAGGAGGGCATTTGCAACCTTGTTCCAGATGGCACCGTGGTGCCAGGCCCCATTTTAATATTCCCAGCTGCCCAGCAAGTAGTGGGCAGCTGCATCATTTAGGCCCTCATGTGATATTCCCAGCTGCCCAGCAAGTGGTGGGCAGCTGCCACGTTTAGGCCTGCGCAGATTGCGCACCCTTGAATCTCCCTGCACAGGCAGCGCTCCCTGACTCTTGGGACATAGGGCATTTGAGCCCCTTCTTGAGATGGCCAGTTGGCCAGGGGGACTGAGAGGTTTGTAGGGCATCAGGCCCTAATGTGATTATGTGGTGCTAGGAAATGTAATGTATGTAGTATGTTTTATGCACCCTGTGATATACCTCTAACTGTGTTTTTTATGATTATGAGGTTGTTTTGTGTGAGAAGTTGGCCTGGTATATAATGCTCACTAATTCTAGTGATCACTTTGTACCATGCCAAGCAACCCTTATGATGATTGGTTGTAATTCAACCTTGTAGACCAGTTATCCTAGTGGTAACGTGGACAAAGCAGTCTTAGGCTAAACTCTGAAAGGCATGTGAAGCCAGCTGTATTACCATACACAACCCCCTTGAATACCAAATGAAAGGGACACCACACAGATATATATTGAAAATATATATTGATTTATTAACTATAAAATCCCCTGGACTCTTTATGAGCACAGAAGCACAAGCGTTAAATCACAAGATAGTTTAAAATACACAAAAGTTGCACAATATGGATGAGCCCTAGGGGCCACCTAAACCATATACTAAGAAAGTGGTATAAGAGATACCAATCAGAACAGGAACAGGCCTAGGGCCTTGGGAATCGCTGGAGCTATTCGAGACTAGCAATGACTAAGTCGGGAAAGGCCCGCGAGACTCGGGTGCAGTGTCTAAAGTGGACGCACTTTCCAATGTTAAGTCTATGGTGCGTAAAAAGTACAAAGTTAGTTAGTTCGGAACCTTCCGAGTGACCTAGAACGCTGAAACTTAAGACACAGGCCCTTGAGATCTGTACCAGTGTAGGAACACCGGCAGAGCTGAGTTACCTCACCCACAGGAAGCGGGTGCACAGGGTCGAAGTAGTGTCGGGTTTCGTCACGCTGGTCGATGGTGCTTGGAGCTGAAGATGCTGCAGGTGGCTCGATGTGAAGAGTTCCAGTGGATCCAAGGGTGGATCTGAAGTTGTGAAGACCTGAAAGCAGAGGGGACAATGTTCAAAGTCACTAGCCAGTGACTACCGTGGAACCAGATTGGGACCAGGCGATGTCGGGTGCAAACAGGCGTTGAGGTGTAGCTTCTCTCTGCAGCCACGTGGACACTGGGGGTCGAGGACGTCCAGGAGTCGGTCACGAGCTGTCCCACGCAGGCTTCTCGCAGTTGGCGGTCTCGGCGACCTGATCAAAGCAAACAGGCCTTGGCTAATGCAAGCCACGCAGGAATCGAAAGATGCTTAACACTCGGACCAGCAAGGTCAGAGCGAGTGCTCCTTTTCACAGGAGCTTGGGCAAGTCTGGAGCAACCAGACCCGCTGTGTAGTTTGTCGGTTTCATTGCCAAGATGGCCGCTGACCACGTGGATAGTGGCCGGGATGGCGTGTCGAGTGGCACAATGCAAAAGGGCCCCACGCAGATCGTGGAGATGCTGGGGGGCTGATCTTCGGTGCAAGGGCTGCTCGGTGGTGGGGATTCTCAGTCCCCAAAGCACAATGTCGAGGATGCCTCAGATGCTGCGCAGTCAGCTTTTTGAGTGTCTTCCAAGAGGTCCGGTCCCACGTCACTCGGTGCCTCCACGGGTCCCTTCTTTGCAGGGACTGTGGATCGGGCTGTGAGAGGTCTGGGAGTCTGGTTCTTGTCGGGCTCTGGGCTCGGGCTCTGGCGGGAGGTGGCGGCAAAGCAGACATTGAGTTGCTGGTTGGTGCCTGTGTTTACAGGATGGCCACTCCTAGGCCACAAGGGAGATTCTCTTCAGTCTTCTGAGCAGCAGAATGTCGAAGTCCAGTCTTCTTCTGTATTTCAAGTTGATTCAGGATGATCTGCTGTGCAATGACACTGCTCCCACTCTTATTCCCAATCTGAGGGGTGGATCACCTACTAGGTCCCTCCTCTGGGAGGAACCAGGAAGGGGGGCGGTTACACCCCCTTTACTTTGTCTAGCTCCTCGCCAGGCCTGGGTCTGGAAAGTCCCAGGACCGGTTTGGACTGGCTTATGCACGGGGACACCTTGTGTGCCCCGGGCATGTCTCAATCTATTCAGCCCTGTCCTACCCAATACACAAAACCCTGTCTGGGGTGGTTCTTGCACCTCCCAAGGCAGGAAACCCTTTGTCCAAGCCTCCCTCAATGTAAGGAGTCCCAGCAGCAGGAGGTCAGACTCGTGTCTGTGGTGGCAGCATCCATTTTGTGATGCTGAGGCTCTGGTTAACTTTAACCGGGGTTAAGGCTACACACATGTCGTGTCCCTCTAGAAGGGTGGAATGCTATTCCCGTCGACAGAACTGTTGAGGGGATAGTATTCCAATTCGTATGACACCTTACTCGACATGTTTTGATAAAGCCAAACCAAAGATAGCATATAACCGCGAGGATTATAATGCACTTAAGAGTATATGGTATGGCAATATCCCGGAACAGCTTAGGGAGTGGTTCCCGACAGCTGCAGACAGGCTCAGCTCATGCTAGAGCACCATCTCACATATTTCCAAGCACTCTGCCTCCAGGATTGAAGAGGCCTTCCATAGGAGTGGCTGATAGGAACATATGTGTCCAGTTTAGGGTTAGATATAGGGATACTATATCTAAGTAAGAGGTGATTACACCAACTTACCCCAGCTGAGTGATCAGCCAGTTGTGTCAAATATGGAGGCCAGGCCAGGGGTGGCACAATACATGCTGCAGCCCCTGGTAGGCCTTGGCTACACCTATGCCCTGGGTACCTATGGTACACTGTTACAGGGGCCTATAAGGTGAACCAATTCCAATTGTGTTATGCACCTAAGGTACATGGAGTCCATTTTAGGGAGAGAGCAATCAGCCTGGGGCCCTGAATAGCAGGATCCCAGGCCAACTAAGTCAAAAACCAGCTAAACACCAGGCAAAAAGTTTGGGGGTAACCATAGTCAGATATCCACCTTCCTACATAACCCCCCCCCAAACGAAAGGAGATAAGGCTATCCTTGACCAGGTAATCCTATATTGCCTAAGTGGCCATATAAGGAAGTACCAGCTCTGGCTTGGTAACCCCCTGTCTCATGGTCCACTAAGCAATCCCTCACCCTAAGGGCATCTGAGGGTCTCCACCATAGGGAATCTCTACCTGTGGTGTGTCTTTGCAAAGTCAAAGGCTGGTGTTGAGATGGAGTACTGAAGTGAGTTTCCTCTGTAGGGCTCAGCTTCCTCCAATCACTCTCCACCATGTGTGCCTTTCTTTCTCTGACTGAGTTGCACTGTGCTCTCAGGGTCAACCTCTGGCTACCTAAAGCTGGAGGCTGAGTCCCTCTGTTTGGCTTACTGGAGGGACAGTTCAGGTTTGGGCCCTTAGGGTCCCAGGTTTGTCTGTGCCCAACAATATCCATCTGGGGGAGGTCCCTAACTACTTTTAAGGGGGATCCCTCAGGAGTTTTTAAAGCTTGCACCTCACTAGGGCTACTAGTTTCGGTGCCCCTAATCTGCTGATGGGGGTGCTTTATTTGACAGGGGGCCCTTTGGGTCTCACTGTCCTTCTTGTCCTCTGCAGCCCTGGGCTGAGTAAGGCAAGGTAGAGAGGGGCAGGTTACCTGCTCCAGACTGGGTCCCACCTGAGAAGGGTCCACTGCCATCAGAGGCTCTGTTAGGTCAGGCCTAACAACCTCTGGGACAGTTCCTTCATCAGGGGAAAGATCAGTTCCCTGAGGAGGCTGGTCCTTTCCTAAAGTCTGGTGGGAGGGAGATTTCTCTTCCTCCTCAATGCTCTCTGTTTGGGTGGAGTGATCCATCATTTCAGGCTTCACTACCCATGTATCAGTTTGAGTTTGGGCTGTGGTCATCACAGCCCCACCAACCTTTTCAGGAGGAGACTCAGTTTGGGTATGGGCTGTTACTAGTACAGCCCTGCTACTCTTTTCAGGAGGGAAGTTATCTAAAGATGGGGCTGAGGTTTGCTCAGCCCTACCAACCTTTTCAGGAAGGACATCTTGGATTGGGGCTGTAGCCATCACAGCCCCACTAACCTTTCCATTGAGATTTACCATTTTAGAATGGGTTTGTTGTTCAATCTCAGCCCAGGCTGAGATTTCCAAATCATTACCCAGTAGGCAATCTACAGGCAAGTTTGCTGACACTGCCACTCTCTTTGGGCCAGTGACACCTCCCCAGCTAAGATTGACTACTGCCATGGGATGATTGGTTTCTATGCCATCAATGTTTGTCACCTGATATCTGGCATCAGGTAAAAGTTGCCTTGAGGGGACTAGACATTCAGCCACCATGGTAATGCTAGCCCCTGTGTCTCTGAAGGCCTCAACTTTCAAACCATTGATGAGGGGCTCCTGCCTATACTTGCTCAAAGTGTTTGGGCAAGCAGTGAAATTGGCAAACCCCGTGCCAGTCTCATAGACAAGAGTATCTGAGTTAGGGGACCTGGATAGGCCAGAGTCCACCTGTCCTCCAAAAGTAAACCCACCCAAATTCTTGGGGGTTCTCCCACCACCTGGGGGACCACTGCTAACAGTGACAGGAGGTGTTGGAGCCTTACCTGGAGGTATATTCTCTTTATTGCCATTCTTGGGACAACAGCTATCTGTTTTGTAATGCCCCACCTGTTTACAGGTATGACAATAAGGCTTTTTCTGGGTTGAAGAACTGTCTTGGGACCCACCCCCATTCTTGGAGTTTTGGGGCCCTGGGGAAGTCTTTTCCTTACTTTTATCCCCACCCTTCTCTTGAGGCTTGGTAGTCTCTTTCTTTTGGTCACCACCCTGGTTCTTAGGCCTGATCCTGGTTCTGACCCATTTGTCTGCCCTCCTACCCAATTCTTGTGGGGAGGTCAGATCAGAGTCAACCAGGTGCTGATGTAGAAGCTGATTTTGACAATTACTTAAGATTTGCTCTCTCATAATTAAATTATACAATCCTGTATAGTCAGTAACCTTACTTCCCAGCAACCAGCCTTCCAGAGCCTTAGTGGCACATTCAACAAATTCAGACCAGTCCTGAGTCTGTGTCTTCTGGGTATCTCTGAACATAAACCTGTACTGTTCAGTGGTTAAGCCTAACCCATCAATCAGAGCACTCTTCAGGACCATGTAGTTTCTAGAATCCCCATCACTAACTGTGAGGAGTCTGTCTCTGCCTCTACCTTCAAAGGAGAGCCACAAGATTGCTGCCCACTGCTCCTGAGGGATCTGCTGTACTCTGCAGGCTCTCTCCATTGCAGTTATCCATTTATGGATATCATCCCCAGCTTTGTAGGGGGGCACAATCTTACTTAGGTTTCTGTTATCAAAAGACCTGTCTTTATCCTTGTGGATATTGCTGCCACCAGTGGGTTTTAATACCCCACTCTCTCTAGGCTGTCTTGCTCTAGCATGTTTTTCTTGGGCCAGGGCAACCTCTAACTCTTGTCTCTGGATCCTCAATTCAGCCTCTCTCATTTTGGCCTCATGTTCCCTTCTCTGAGGGCTAGTCATCTCCCTTCTGGAGTGACCATGAGAACCTCTAGAAGCATGGGAGTTGTTAGAGTCACCTGAGTGAGTCCTTCTCCCCCTAGGCTTCTGGTTAAGTCCACCTGGGGGTCTGAATGGGTTGTTACCAGATTCAGTCCCAAATAGGCTTAAGTTAGCCTGGTTCAGTCTACTGACCAGCACCTGACTATTTCTGTCATCATCTGACTCACTGCTCCCCCCTTCTGTCTCTTCTTCCTCTTCCTCTTCCTCCTCATCTACCTGAGGAGCTCCAGTGATGGGGGCTTCCTCATCTACCAGGATGATAGGGACAGGGGTGTCTACAGTGTCATCCTCTGAAGGATGGCCTCCATCCGCATTCCCAGTGGGGTCTGCCTTAGAGGGCTTTAGAGTCTCAGACTGGTCTAAGAGCTCTCTTAGGTGGTCTGTAGTAGGGGAAGGCCCTGTCTTCAGACCCCTTAAGACACAAAGCTGTCTTAGGGTCCGATGTAGGTAGGGCGTTACCGATCGGTAACGGCCGAAAATACCGATTTTTGGCCCTTACCGATCGGTAAACAGCCATCGAGATGTAGGGAACCAAAAACATAAAGAATCGGATAGAAAACCGAATCGGAATGAGTACCGAATGGGAAAGAATCCGATACGTACATACCGAAAATCGGATATGTATCGAATCGGAAAAACACCGAATCGGATGCAAAGGCCGAATCGGTCCATGTACCGAATCGTTAGTGACACCGAATCGGAAAATCACCGATTCGGTCCATGTACCGAATCGTTAGTGACACCGAATCGGAAAATCACTGATTCGGTCCATGTACCGAATCGTTAGTGACACCGAATCGGAAAATCACCGATTCGGTCCATGTACCGATTCGTTAGTGACACCGAATCGGAAAATCACCGATTCGGTCCATGTACCGAATCGGTAGAAAGACCGATTCGGACATGAGCCGAATCGGAAAACATGCCGATTCGTATGAATCGCCGATCGGGAAATTCCCCGATTCCGACAGTTGGGGAGATGTAGGGAGGCACAGAAACACCGAAATCGGCTCAAAATCGGTAGAAATCACTCGGTATTTACCATGGATTGCAATCAGGTGGTAACCAACTCCAACCCATATAAACAGTCCCAAAATGCATTGCAACTTGCAGGATGGCAGCTTTCTATGTCATTGCGAGGCGGCTACGGCTACAGCAGGAAGGACAGAGGGAATGGCTACGAAATGAACAGGTCTACAGACAGAGGATAACCCTGTTCATGCTATCAGAGGCAGAAATACTACAGAGATACAGGCTGGACTCTGACACCATACTTGAGCTCATCAGGGATCTCAAGCCATTCTTGGACCACCACACCCCAAGGGCACACGCCATCCCTGCGCACATCCAGGTGCTATGCAGCCTACACCTTCTAGCGTCTGGCAGCTATCAAAGTGGTGTAGCAGCAGCAGGAGGGGTGAGCCAGAGCAGCCTGTCAAGGTTCTTCCACACATTCCTTGACGCCATGATACACAGGATGGACCAATACATCTCTTTCCCTGCAACCCACGCAGAACTGCTACAAACCAAAGCTGACTTCTACCAGATGGCACAATTTCCCCAAATCATCGGTTGCATAGATGGCACGCACATTCCGATTTGCCCACCAGCGGACACCGAATACATATACCGCAATCGCAAGTCTACACACACCATCAACGTGCAGGTGATCTGCAATGCAAAGTGCACCATCACAGACCTGGTAGCAAAATTTCCAGGGAGTACCCATGACTCCTATATTTTCCAACAGAGTGGCATATATGCACGACTGATGGCTGGCGAATTTGGAGAAGGATACCTCCTAGGAGAGACACATCATCAGACCCCCATAACACTTAGTAGGTAGGTGGAATACATGTATGCATGTGTCTAATGTGACCCCTTTCTCTTTCAGGCGACAGTGCATATGCCCTCCGCTCTTTCATACTCACCCCCTACCTCAACCCCTCCACACCCAGCCAAAGGAGGTATAACCGGGCCCACATACGCACAAGGAATGTTGTTGAACGGACCTTTGGCATCTGGAAAAGTAGATTTAGATGCCTGCACAAGAGTGGAGGTGCAAGGCAGTATACCCCCATCACCTGCTGCAAGATCATAGCAGTATGTGCAATGTTACACAACCTTGCGGTGAAGAAGGGCACTGAGGTGGAGTTGTCTGACTACGAGGACCATGACGACGACGAAGCTGTGCCACTGACACAGCCAGCTGGGGTGTGTACGCCAAGTGATGGCAGATACAGACGTGAGGAGATAACTGAGAACTATTTCTGACTGAGTACAGATGCAAAGACAGCAAAATGTTGATTGGAAAAAAGCAAATTTTAATTGTGTTGCAACACAGTTACGGCACTGATGTGCAACAAAAAATGGTGTATGGGAAATAAAATAAAGTCCAAGGTTCAGGTTGCCTCACCCGCCCTTGCAAGGCTATTTCTTTGCCCGCTTGCCAGACCCACTGGGGTGTCCCTCAGCCCCCTCTGAATGCCCAGCAGCATCAGCGGAGCGCCTGGTGCTCCTCCGTGGCTCAGACGCAGCGCTGGCCGGGCTGCTGCGGCTGCTGCTGTCCCCAGCATCACCCAGGTCCAGGGCAGGATTGGAGGCGGTGTTTGAAATAATCATGGCCTCCATAGCAGTGGTGATCCGGGCCATACCCCTCGTGAGCTCAGCTGTATGCTGACTAAGGACAGATTCCTGGTTGGCGCTGCGATGGCACAGTTGTGCCGTCGCCGCAGCAAGGCGGCCCATGGCTCGGTTCAGCACCCGGGCATCCCGCCTGCGCACCAGCTCATGCTCCTCCTGCCTGCTAGTTGAGTGGGTGATGGCAGTGGTTAGCCTGCCTAACCCTGCTGCCACCTCCTTGTTCGATTCCACGACGGCCTGGAATCCCTTGACCAACTCTCCCATCTGCATGTTGTGCTGCAGGAGCTGGCGTTGGCAGGCCATAGTGGATCTTGCCTGTTGCCTCTGAATCTTCACCATCTGTCCCTCGAGGCCCAGGAATACACTGCCCTCCTGTGCTGGTGCAGCAGTGGTGGTGATGGTACGGCGCCGGGCACTGCTGCTTCCGGGCTGCTGAGTGGGCTGGGGTGCCACTGGTGGGGGTGTGGAGCTGGCCGGTCCCTGAGCCCCTGCTCCCAGGACAGGTTGAACAGGTGGCAAGGCCATGGTTGTGGCAGGAGCTGGTGTAGGCGGAATGGTGTCCCTTGTAGGGGAGTTCTCTGGGGAGAACTGCAAGGGGGGTGTGCTGGCCATTTCTGGGGAGTGCAGTGCATCGAAGTCAATGACCAGGACTCCCTCCATACCTAGCCCTGGGGTGTCTCCTTCCTCCTCCTCCTCCTGGCCAGCCTGGCTGGTGCTCGGCCCTGCGACTGCAGTGTCGGACGCTGCTGCTCCCTCTGTTGGCACTGTTGTTCCGCCTGATGGGGCCCCTAGGTACAAAGAAGCATTTGTAAACTGAGTGCCGATGTATTACAGTCAGTACAATTATAGCATTCCACATGTCCTTGCATCTCCTTACACCAGGTCACACTGTTTCCTGTCTTGTGATTCTGCACTGCCATATTTAGCTAACTTCTGCTGACTACATGTACCATGATGCTTGTCTCTTGTATGTTGGTGGCAGTACTGTGCTGGGGTTTGCCTATGCATTGTGTCTAATGGGGAGGTGTCTGGTAGGGTGTGTCATGATGCGCATGCTTCTTACCTGTAGCTGTTGCTCTCGCAGAGCTGTCCAGGGTCCCGATTCCACTGACACTCTCCCTCTCAATGGTGCTGGAGACCAGTTCCTCCAGCTCGGTGAGGGGTGGCGCCGGGTTCCTGCCTCCTCCAGTGCCTCCAGCCTGCCTCTGTATCTCAGCCATCTTCCTCTTCGTGAGGCTGCGGATGTCATAGAATCTCTTTTTTAGTTCTTCTACGGACCTGGGGGTGACACCCGCAGCATTCACCTTCTGGGCGATTTCGGCCCAGATCCTCCTCTTGGTGCTGTCTGGCACGTTGAGGGACAGCTTGCCAAACAGCTGGCGGTGCACCCTCACCACCTCCTCGACCAGCACCTGAAGTTCGGTGGTGGTGAACTTCGGCTTCCTCTTCTGGGAGGACTTCTGGCTTTCTGACTGCTCTGCCATGTTCCTCAGTTCAGTTCAGTTGGCAACCTCCTACTCCCACTGCTGCTAACTGTGAGTGTTGAGCTCAGGCAGGCTCTCCAGAAACTTCTTAATTAGCTGCACCTGCCAGGGTTGCCACTCCCTGTTTGGGTGGGGGAGGGGGAGCCACCTCATTGGCTGAATCAGCGTTTGCCGAATCGGCTTTTACCGAATCGGTAATATCCGAATCGGTAAAATCCGATTCGGTATTATCCGATTCGGTAAAAGCCGAATCGGTTCCTTCAATGCATTTCTATGGGCTTTTTCGCCATGGGTGTGTTTTCATGGCTACGATTCTCTGATTGCCGAATCGGATTTTACCGATTCGGCTTTTACCGATTCGGTGTTCGCCGATTCGGGACTATCCGATTCGGTGGTAGCCGAATTGGTAAATTCCGATTCGTTGTTAGCCGATTCGGTACTTTCCGATTCGGACCGTGCCGAATCGGAACGTACCGATTCTCATTACCGATGCCGACCGATTCGGTTTTCATTCGCATTTTTTCCCCTACATCTCGTTTTCCGATTTCAGAATACCGATTCGGCCCGCCTCGGTATTTTGAAATCGGAAAATCGCGTTTACCTACATCGGGCCCTTAGTTCCTTAAAGGAGAAAATAGCAAATTTGGATGGTGCCCTTGGAGGGTCACTCTCAACAGGGATGTTCCCAGTGGAACCCTCTGCTCCAGACATTGCTCAAGTGTGGGTGGATGTGTTGCAATCTACCTACACTGGTGTTTACCTACTAAACCTATCTAGTAGTTGTAGTCAGGGTGTGCTACTCCCTTTGCTCTACAACAACTAAGTGCAGTAGAACTTAAGTATACTAGTCTTGTTTTATATGTACCTAGCAGGTACCTGTATGATCTTTCAAATGATAATCTCAGAGATTGTAATGGTAAAACAACAGCAAGCTCAGATCCCAATCCGCTGCTCACCAATGTGAGAAGTTGGCCTGGTATATAATGCTCACTAATTCTAGTGATCACTTTGTACCATGCCAAGCAACCCCTATGATGATTGGTTGTAATTCAACCTTATAGACCAGTTATCCTAGTGGTAACGTGGACAAAGCAGTCTTAGGCTAAACTCTGAAAGGCATGTGAAGCCAGCTGTATTACCATACACAACCCCCTTGAATACCAAATGAAAGGGACACCACACAGATATATATTGAAAATATATATTGATTTATTAAATATAAATTCCCCTGGACTCTTTATAAGCACAGAAGCACAAGCGTTAAATCACAAGACAGTTTAAAATACACAAACGTTGCACAATATGGATGAGCCCTAGGGGCCACCTAAACCATATACTAAGAAAGTGGTATAAGAGATACCAATCAGAACAGGAACAGGCCTAGGGCCTTGGGAATCGCTGGAGCTATTCGAGACTAGCAATGACTAAGTCGGGAAAGGCCCGCGGGACTCGGGTGCAGTGTCTAAAGTGCACGCACTTTCCAATGTAAAGTCTATGGTGCGTAAAAAGTACAAAGTTAGTTAGTTCGGAACCTTCCGAGTGACCTAGAACGCTGAAACCTAAGACACAGGCCCTTGAGATGTGTACCAGTGTAGGAACACCGGCGGAGCTGAGTTACCTCACCCACAGGAAGCGGGTGCACAGGGTCGAAGTAGTGTCGGGTTTCGTCACGCTGGTCGATGGTGCTTGGAGCTGAAGATGCTGCAGGCGGCTCGATGTGAAGAGTTCCGGTGGATCCAAGGGTGGATCTGAAGTTGTGAAGACCTGAAAGCAGAGGGGACAATGTTCAAAGTCACTAGCCAGTGACTACCGTGGAACCAGATTGGGACCAGGCGATGTCGGGTGCAAACAGGCGTTGAGGTGTAGCTTCTCTCTGCAGCCACGTGGACACTGGGGGTCGAGGACGTCCAGGAGTCGGTCACGAGCTGTCCCACGCAGGCTTCTCGCTGTTGGCGGTCTCGGCGACCTGATCGGAGCAAACAGGCCTTGGCTAATGCAAGCCACACAGGAATCGAAAGATGCTTAACACTCGGACCAGCAAGGTCAGAGCGAGTGCTCCTTTTCACAGGAGCTTGGGCAAGTCTGGAGCAACCAGACTCGCTGTGTAGTTTGTCGGTTTCGTCGCCAAGATGGCCGCTGACCACGTGGCTAGTGGCCGGGATGGCGCGTTGAGTGGCACAATGCAAAAGGGCTCCACGCAGATCGTGGAGATGCTGAGGGGCTGATCTTCGGTGCAAGGGCTGCTCGGTGGTGGGGGTTCTCAGTCCCCAAAGCACAACGTCGAGGATGCCTCAGATGCTGCGCAGTCAGCTTTTTGAGTGTCTTCCAAGAGGTCCAGTCCCACGTCACTCGGTGCCTCCACGGGTCCCTTCTTTGCAGGGACTGTGGATCGGGCTGTGAGAGGTCTGGGAGTCTGGTTCTTGTCGGGCTCTGGGCTCGGGCTCTGGCGGGAGGCGGCAGCAAAGCAGACGTCGAGTTGCTGGTTGGTGCCTGTGTTCACAGGGTGGCCACTCCTTGGCCACAAGGGAGATTCTCTTCAGTCTTCTGAGCAGCAGAATGTCGAAGTCCAGTCTTCTTCTGTATTTCAAGTTGATTCAGGATGATCTGCTGTGCAATGGCACTGCTCCCACTCTTATTCCCAATCTGAGGGGTGGATCACCTACTAGGTCCCTCCTCTGGGAGGAACCAGGAAGGGGGGCGGTTACACCCCCTTTCCTTTGTCCAGCTCCTCGCCAGGCCTGGGTCTGGAAAGTCCCAGGACCGGTTTGGACTGGCTTATGCACGGGGACACCTTGTGTGCCCCGGGCATGTCTCAATCTATTCAGCCCTGTCCTACCCAATACACAAAACCCTGTCTGGGGTGGTGCTCGCACCTCCCAAGGCAGGAAACCCTTTGTCCAAGCCTCCCTCGATGGAAGGACTCCCAGCAGCAGGAGGTCAGACTCGTGTCTGTGGTGGCAGCATCCATTTTGTGATGCTGAGGCTCTGGTTAACTTTAACCGGGGTTAAGGCTACACACATGTCGTGTCCCTCTAGAAGGGTGGAATGCTATCCCCGTCGACAGAACTGTCGAGGGGATAGTATTCCAATTCGTATGACACCTTACTCGACATGTTTTGGTAAAGCCAAACCAAAGATAGCATATAACCGCGAGGATTATAATGCACTTAAGAGTATATGGTATGGCAATATCCCGGAACAGCTTAGGGAGTGGTTCCCGACAGCTGCAGACAGGCTCAGCTCATGCTAGAGCACCATCTCACATATTTCCAAGCACTCTGCCTCCAGGATTGAAGAGGCCTTCCATAGGAGTGGCTGATAGGAACATATGTGTCCAGTTTAGGGTTAGATATAGGGATACTATATCTAAGTAAGAGGTGATTACACCAACTTACCCCAGCTGAGTGATCAGCCAGTTGTGTCAAATATGGAGGCCAGGCCAGGGGTGGCACAATACATGCTGCAGCCCCTGGTAGGCCTTGGCTACACCTATGCCCTGGGTACCTATGGTACACTGTTACAGGGGCCTATAAGGTGAACCAATTCCAATTGTGTTATGCACCTAAGGTACATGGAGTCCATTTTAGGGAGAGAGCAATCAGCCTGGGGCCCTGAATAGCAGGATCCCAGGCCAACTAAGTCAAAAACCAGCTAAACACCAGGCAAAAAGTTTGGGGGTAACTATAGTCAGATATCCACCTTCCTACATTTTGCATATTCTGGTTTATGCTTGTGAGATTATGTTTTACTGTGTGATTTATGCCCCTAATGTGAGTTATGCTTAGGAGTTTAAGGTCTAATGTGTTTAGACCTATGAGAGGATTGCATAATGTGTTTATGCTGGTGAGGTTGGCGCAGAATGTAATTCACGCCTGATGTGATACTGTGCATAATGTAGTTTATGTTACAGGCTGATGCTAAGTACAGTGATTATCAGTAGTTACTGGTTGTACATTTATGACATGTTTTACTTTTACTAAGTTTGCTTTGTGATGGTTCTGACAGTGGTCAAGTGGACCTGTCATGTGTAAATAATTCCATTGTAAATATGACCCAGTGCCAGGTGGCACCATGTATATTATGATAATTATGTCATGTAATATTTGAAATATTTTTATGATGTCCTTGTTCTTCCAGACCCATAACAAGAAAACAATACCTAGAAGGGTATAGTATCAGAGTGCATGTTTAATATAATGTGCAATAATTAATGATTTTTAGATATTGGATTTATCTTCAATCACCAGCATTTAGAGTGTTGAAGGGGTATGTCTAGGTCCTGATGAGAAGCCAGGGGAGGGCTTCGAAACATGTCAAAAAAGGAACTACAGCCCATTAAAGCATAGTACCTCCGCTAATCCCCACTTTTAACAATACCAGCTTATAGGAACATTAAAGTTTATTTTTCCATCTAGCCAGGTATTTTTTTAACTATCTATCACTTTCACTTATTCACTGCTGACCCTTCCACTCACTCCTATACCACACATAGTGTTAGAAAAGGGATCTCTGGTTGGCTAAGACTTGCGCCAAAGCCAGGCAGAGATCCCCACTCTAGTCAGGGAAAGGGAATTACACGCCAAAGATAACCCTTGCTCACCCTCTTGGTAGCTTGGCACGAGCAGTCAGGCTTATCCCTGAGGCCATGTGTAAAGCATTTGTCCATGCACACATCAAAAACATCCCAGGCATACTACAAAAGGAACTCCACACATAACAAAAATAAAAATAGCCTTTGTATTCCCAAAACACATTAGAATAGTAAATACGTAATACACAGGCTCATGGGGCAATTGATGGACATAATAAATATACATCTAAAAATAATAGTGCAAAGGGGTACTTTCCTTTCCCTAAATACAAGGCAAACTATGTACGATGTCATGAGGACATGGATACATCCACTATGGTGCATATGTGAGCCTCAGCTTATATAGAGTGTGTGGTTTATGTTTTATGTTGGTGCGTCTTGTACTGTCTACACCGCTGTTAGCACACACCACGCAGAAATATATATCACCACATAAAAATATATCACGTTTTTTTCAGATTATCATCACAGAGGGTTTGGATAATTATATCATGTATTATTTGAAATATTTTTACGATGTCCTTGTTCTTTCAGACCCATAACAAGAAAACAATACCCAGTAGGGTATAGTATCAGAGTGCATGTTTAATATAATGTACAGTAATTCATGATTTTTGGATATAGGATTCATCTTCAATCACCAGCATTTAGAGGGTTGAAGGGACCGCTCTAAGTTCTGATGAGAAGCCAGGCGAGGGCTTTGAAACATGTCAACAAAGGAAGTACAGCCCATTAAAGCATAGTACCTCCGCTATTCCCCCGTTTTAACAATACCAGCTTATAGGAATATTAACGTTTATTTTTCCACCTAGCTAGGTATTTTTTTGACTATTTATCCCTTTCACTTATTCACTGCTGACCCTTCCACTCACTCCTACACCACACATAGTATTGTTTAAATCAGTCCTCCCATGCAGTCGCAGGTCGCAGCATGCCTGTGCTTGATACGATGAATTTCGCTGCGAGCACTGCATTGCCAAATGCGATGCAGTGCACGCAACAAAATTCGTACTATTTATTTTTATGTTTACTTACCTGTATTTGGCAGTATTCTGTAGTTTACTAACCCTCACCCTGCCCCTCCCACCGCTTAACGTCATGGCCCGGCTGCACTGCCACCACCGATTGCTACTGCTTCCACTACCAGACATGTTTCTGACCTCATGGGGTAAGAGCCAGTGCTCTCAGAAGACAGAGACAAAATCTGCTCTGGGAGGAGGTTTTCCACACCTCCTCCAGGGTAGGATGGCCTTCCTGGGCGGGAAACTTCAAAGGCCATCCCACCTTGAAATCCAACCCAGGCATTTTCACATAATGGGGGAAGCAAAGCTCCCTTTCCTACTCCACTTTTGGTGGGAGCAAAGGCTAGAACATTGGTAAGATTAGGAGGAGGGTCCCCACTTAACTTAAACCACCCGCAGGGCAGGTGATGTGAGCCCCTCTGATTGAAATTGTACCATCTGGGATGGTGGGAAAACATCCTATCAGTGCTAGGGTAGTGCCTCTTCCCACAGGAAGAGGTCACTAGATGGTGTAGACCCCCTAATGGTAGGTAGCCCATTGACTCTTCCCTGTCTCCCCTTGTAACACCCTAAATTCAGTATTAAGGTGTCAACCCAAGACATGAACATAAGATTTGACTGACAAGAGAACACAAGGACAAAGAAGACCAGTTGAATGAGAATTGAAGCCCTGCTGCAGAAGAAAAAGGTGCCAAACCCTGCCTGCTGCTCCCAGGACTCAACAATCGCTGCTGCTGTTTCGTCCTGAAACCCAAGAGGACTCCCAGAACGCTGGAGCGCTTCCAGTCTTCAATACATTTCACAAAAGCTCCTTTGGAGTGAAAGTATCACTCCCCTGTACACTGCATGCACTAATCCTGTGAAGTCCGGTTTGTCGACTTGCTGCTCCCTGACAACCTCGACGCAGAACCAAAGCTAGAGAAGGTACGACAGCTCCAGAGGGTCGGATCTGTCTCCCCATCAAGTTTGAGATGCCAGGACCTACCGGAACCAAGGCATACCAATACCCGGGGTACCGGACCCCCAATGGAAAACACCAAGAAGAAGAGTACCCCCCCAGACTCCCAAAGCACCAGAAGCTAGCACCCATCGAGGGACGCAAAGACACCCAAAAATTCACTTCCTGAGTGGCCCAGCTGTCCATGTGCCTGCTCCGGACCGTGAGGACCTCATTACGCATGACCCTCGGCTGACCTGCTCATTCTGCACCCAGACCCACCGGCCCCAGCACCAACTTACCAGCCCTGCTCCTGTGGTTCTTAGACCCTTGCGACCTCATCCCTCTAGGAGACCCACCTGTGCATGCAATGCATTTTCAAGTGGCTCCCATCGTCTTTGCACACCAGCTTCCAAGACCTCAGCGCTCTGCTCCTAGCTGATGTGGGACGCTTCTAAACTTCTCCTGCTAAAACTTTGGACCTGGTTCCGACATTGACCTAAAAAGAGAAGGTGAACTTCGTGAAAGCATTACCTGAATTTCTATGCATTTTTCTGCTTTTTCCGCATTGTTTCCTGTAGTGCGTAAAAGCGCATAGATTTGATATATTTATCAAACTTTGTAAAATCGTATCTCCGAAAGTACTTACCTAAGAACTGTATTCATGGCCTTAAAAATTATATCAAAATCCATTTTATTTTCAAAAATTGATCTCAGATTTATTCTTGAGTGTGTGTCTCATTTATTGCCTTAGTGAGTTCAACAAATGTTTAGCACTACCCTCTTATAAGTCTAAATTGCGCACCCACACTACCACAAAAAGAGAGTTAATATTATCTACTTATACCTCTGCATACCCATTGGGGATTCCACGGACTCTCTACATAGTGTACGTCTTATTCGTACACTGTACAGAGAACCAGTTTCCTACAACAGAGCAGCAAAAAGACTTGCGTCGCTGCCCTACGCCAGTTCATTGTAAACGAGGCCCTGTTTTGTGTAGATGGACGAGTCACTAAACACTGTAAGCATTAAGAGGCCTATTTATGAACAAGTCACGCAGTGCAGCGCAACAAGTCACCTTGCTGCGCTGCACTGCTTGACAGGGAAAGGGCAGAAAGGCTCAGTATTTAAGTCAATAAGACGCATTCCAGACTTTTCCTCTGCGCTGGCGCTCTTTTGGCAGCCTAGCTCCAACGTAGGCACCCATGAACTACTGTGCAAGGGTGACTGAGTTGCAAGCAGGATTGATTTTGTGCAGGAAGGGATACCTCACTGCACAAAAACAATCCTGTGAGGCATATTCCTATATGTGTGCTGTATTATGCAGCACTCATAGAAAGAGGAAGAAACAAGGAGAAATTAAGATATTGGTCCTTGTTACGCCTCTCCTGGGAAGGTGCATATTTTTGTGCAGTCCCTGGTAAAAATGGGAATGCATCAAAAACTATGGAAGTTCCCACGCAACGCCCATGAAATAAGTAGTAAGACAACAAAACGATTTGCACTGCGTTGCCTTACTCCAGATTTATAGAGTCACTCAGCGCCACGCAAAATGGCCTTGCGCTGCTTCACGGCTTACGGCTTGGGTCGCTCTTGCACCACGTTGCGTGGTGCAATAGCAACGCTAATCAGCTCGTAAATTGGCCCCTCGTGTTCTTGTGACATGATGTGGTTTACAACATTCCGTCCTTCATCTTGTTTGTTTTGCTGTTCACCCTATGTGGGAAGGGTATGTCCAGACGTGGGTCCCGTGCTCACTAAGCCACTGGAGTCAAGCTATCCTGGCTGAAGACGGCTGATAGCCAGAAACCGGTCCTAGGATGCTTGATTCCGGTCCAGGGAAGACATGGCTTGGCAGTTCGGTCTGGACTGTTCCCATGAGGCACAGGGTCAAGACTGATTTGCATATGGCCATGTCTGAACTGGGGAGGCTTGGTGAGCAAAATAACGAAGGATTAAACCCAGATCTGCGACAGGGGGTGAATGTTTTGCCATTGTGCAACATTTTGTCCATCATCTTGTTTGTTTTGCTGTTCACCCTATGTGGGAAGGGTATGCCCAGCCAAACGTGGGTCCCGTGCTCACTAAGGCACTGGAGTCAAGCTATCCTGGCTGAAGACGGCTGATAGCCAGAAACCGGTCCTAGGATGCTTGATTCGGGTCCTGGGAAGACATGGCTTGGTAGTTCGGTCTGGACTGTTCCCATGAGGCACAGGGTCAAGACTGATTTGCATTTGGCCATGTCTGAACTGGGGTGACTTGGTGAACAAAATAACGATGGATTAAACCCAGATCTGTGACTTGGGGTGAATGTTTTGCCATTGTGAAACATTCCGTCCATCATCTTCTTTGTTTTACTTTAAGATGCAACAGTTTTTTTCAGTTACTACATATCGATGTGTACTTGGACCACAGGTCGTCAATTTCGTTCTTCTTTGGCATAATACCCACCTTAAAGTACTTCTCTCCTTGTACAGTATTTGTAAGTAATACAACACCGTAAACTGAAAATTATAATTGTGTTTATATAGCGCGTACTCTTACTAAATTCAGATTGAGAATTCCCCCCTCGACCACATGAGGGCATCCTCACCAAATCCTGCTGCCGTTTGAATGGCAAGCATCGTAAATTTACAGAGCCCCCCCCCCCTTTAATTCGATCTAATGAGAAATAATGTCCTTTTAAAGCGCCCCTATAGGTTTTAAAACACTGCTACTACACCTTAAAAACAGTATGGGGGATATTTTATCAAAAGTACCCCGAGAGAGAACGGTAGCTCTTTCGAGGCACTTTTACAGTGGAAGCATTTCTCTAACCAGGAAAGAGGCGGGGCAGGTTCAGGTTAGGCATGTGAAGAATTGTGATTTACAATGCAGGGTGCAATTAGCCCGCTTGCGGAGTCAATCACTGTATGAATGTAGCAGGCCTGAGCTTGCCAGTCCCGTGACACGCGGGAAACCCTGACGACGTACGTGATAAATGCGCATGCCTGGCTGACTAGACGTGTTGCAAAAGTGGTGGACAAAAACAGTTAAAGCAAACGTGTCTGGAACGGGGGCTTGGATGGCAGACGATATTGGAGGTCTGGCTCCAGGCTTTTCAGGCAGGTGGTGCAGTCAAGGGACTGCGTAGGCGTCAGGAGGGGCGGGGCTAGCGAGCGAGGTTAATGTGTGAATGTCAGCCTTGTCTTCTGGGTCGCGACCCGTCGGCTGCCAGGAGAGTAAGCGTGGTTGTTGGTGGAATGTCAAGAAGTCGTCGCTGATGAGCTGGCGCAGCAGAGGGCAGGGTTACCGTTTGTTGTGGGGCTTAACATAAGGGCAGGCGGATCAGCTGAGGGTGATAATTAGGGAGTTGGGGAAGTTGAGAGTTCATTGTTAAAGAAACGGAAGGCATAGGTAAGTTACGAAGTTGCATTTTGCAGGGTAGGACTGTGGGTAGAGGGCAAACTGATCAAATAAAAAAGTTGGATACAAGGTTTTTGACATGAGAGTGAACTCGCCTTTTTTTCATATTGGTCAACTATCATCTTGGGACGTCATTATATAGCTCTTCTGCTCTGCTTACAGATGAGCACAAGGCACTCCATTCCTACAGGTTTATTAATGTCTCTGTGTTTGTATATGCGCATCCATACAGTTTTTCCTTTCGCATCTTGACTTTTTGATTTTGGAAAATAAATGGTTCCTTGTGTTTTACCAGAAACATTTTTTTTCCAGTACAGTAGACAACCCTTTGACATCGACCACACTGCAGTGGGCTTCAAAGATACATCCACTGCACTGAAGTGGTTAAAGCTATTTTCAGGGTAGTCCCCTCTGTCAGAACCCCTTTCAGAGGTCCGTGGGGAGATGCAGGGTTACTGGGCCCAATCGTAGTGATTGAGGCCTTTTACTCCTGATCTACTGTTGCCCGCATTACTAAGCTTCCTATGCAACTGGACCAAGTACCCCTTCTGCACTTGAATCTGGGTCCTAGATATGGTGGAACAGTTCAAGCCTCCCTCTGGGTGGGGGGGACTGTCAATACAATTAAGTGAACACGACTCAAAACTTACAGAGTGCACAGCAATGTCAATAAATCAATGTCCAGTCAAATACTTATTTTCATAGTAAAAATAAGTATTTTGTTTCTAACACTATGCAGTCAAGTATCAAAGTATTATGACATTCATAAGCAATAACACAATCCCCATGAGGCTGCAGTGTTTCACTGGAAAATCCCTGTCCTACCTGCTTCTCATAATGTGGTCGGGGTTAGTCCCCATTCCCTGGTGGCGGCATCCAGGGAATGCTTAAAAGGAGGCCTTACTCAAGGGTCCACTCTGACTCTTAGAAAGTAATCAGAAGTGTCTGAAGCACCTCTAGCAACAAGTACCCTGGTGCCTGATAGGGCTGTTACAAGTCTTACCGGCTTCAGCAGCGAGATAGTATTCAGTGCTCTTGTCCTGCTCGGTTGAGTCAGGCTGCATGTGCGATGTGCGCTGCACCCAGCAGGCGTTAGCTCTCCTTGAGCATGTGCCGTCAGCTCCAGCAGTGATGGGAGGTGCTCCTGGGTTTTCGTCTGCAGGGTAAGTTCAGTGCTCCCCATTAGGGGAGGGGGTGATCCTGGTGCTCCCGTTCAGGTCCCAGCAATGTAGCAAAGCACACTTGGCATCCTCCTCATTCCACGAGACAGGTCCGGCAGTCCTTTATGCTTGTCCCATTGGTTTTAGCTTCCCAGGTCTCTGGGAGGTAGCCTGAACTTCGCTACTCACACTGTTCCAGCAGCCCCTCCTGACATACGTGGTTAAAGCAGTACTTGCTAACAAGGCATCAGTCTCCTCTGTATAGCAGTCTATACCATGGCAGGCGCTCCTGGCATATGGGGTCCCTTCTAAGGCCCCCACAGGTCTTGGCACTTGTCGCCAGTGATAGCTTACACGGGGGCCAGTCCTGGCACACGGTGTCACAGCAGTGATGCAGTATGGGTTTCATTCTCCCCACACAGCATACAGTTCAGAGCTGACTTCAAGGCTGCCCTCTCCAGGCATGGGGGGAGTTTACGACCTGATTCTGCACATGGGCAATGACCTGTTCATTGCAGCAGTCGTCTCCTCACACCTTGTACCGGGATTCCTCTCAACAGGGCTCTCCACTGGACCTCGTTCCCTCCAATGCTCTTTTCTCCCTCGCAGGGCACAATGGTCCTGGCAAGCAGGCAGGTGCTGGTGCTCCAGGATGCACAGCAGGTGGTCTAGGTTTCCTTGGGTGTATGTCCCCTCATCCAGCAGGTAGAGCAGCAGGCCTTTGCCCCTGGTCCTGGTCACAGGCATAAGTCTTGTAAAGCTTTCCCTCCTCACACAGCCCGTCTGACTGTTTGCCAGATGACAAATGTTTGGAGTCTCCATCTCCCATTCTTATTGTCCATTTCCAGACACCAAATGGGATTTAGGGTCTGGGTCCTTGGAGTTTTGTATTGGGTCCATGTATTCTTTTGAAATGTACACTTTTCCTCTTGAAAGGCTGTCTGTCATAGCAGGAGGGACTTTGAATCTGATAGTCCCACAATACAGGCCAGTTCACACTTAGATGTCAGCCACAGTGACATGTGCATGAAAAGGTTATTCAGGGGTTCCCAGCTCTACTCTTCATCATTCCATTATCAGCCCCAGCTACTTCCTGAGATGTGTCTCGTCCCCTTCCTTGTGGTCTTTCACTAAATCAAAGAGCACCATTTGAAACGTACAGGGGGCGTCTCCCTCTCCATTTTCCTGTGTGTCCCACCCAGCTCACAGGAATGCAGCAATACACAATTATGTCTGGGGGGATTTCTCTGCTCTACATGTCTTCAACATGCACACTTGGGTCTCTAATATTAGAACCCAGTATCCTCCATATAATATACCATAGCAGGAACACTCGCACTCAGTGTACATGCAGATATTGTCCAGGACTGCCACCTCTATGTATTGTGCCACGCCAGGCACAAAGACATTCAACATACACAATCACTGTGTGAACTGCTCAGTACTGTGTCCTTTCTGCATGTGACATGGTGTGCTACATACAAACACACCCACTGCTAGTACACTTATTCCCTATGCAAGCACTGCACAACACTTCACCCATATGTACTGTTCTTCTCGCAAGCACACATACACCCAGCTCATGGTTTCACTGCACACACACACTGCACAGCACTACATCTCTCATGTAATGTATTCCATTCCGGTATACATAGACCTATTACACACAAACACCATGCATGCACTGCACAGCACTGCTCTATCCCTGTACTGTATCCTTCCCATATACACATATATCCAGCTCAGAGCCACCACTCCTTTGCTGCGCAGAACTTTACATCCAACTAATGTACGTCAAGGGTGAGTTAAGCACACAGCAGCATAACTTTAAAAGGGTTAGTGAGCCTATAGGCCTCACTCCAGTATCAAAAATTCTAAAAAGGACATGATCAATCCCACTGATCACTACCCGGTATGCTACCACCAACGCGCTCGTGCTACTTCACTGTTGCGGAAGGCAGTAGCCTTTCACCATTATGAGGGTAGCTCTTTGGGCACCCTTCCCAGTCCAAAACCGCAATCCATGAGACAGGCCTGTGTCATGGCGCGCTCATGATCTCTGTTTGCCTATGACAATAAACATCAGAATTCGGGATCCAGACAACAGTACAGGTGGGCACTCAGGGCAGGGGTACAATTCCATTACTATGCAGAGGACTTTTCCATCCCAATACCCTACCATAATAAAGAGTGTTGAGCTTTCTCCAAATGTTGGAAGAAAGATTGTGGTACCACATGGAGTTTGATCTGTAATACGTAAAGTAATTTGGGAAGGGTGATATTTTTAAAGACAACTGCCATTTTAGGATGTGCCTGTGCCACACATCAGCATGAAAGGTCCTACAGCAGCACTTCTACCTTGCGTTTTAGAAACATAGCTTTTCTTTGGATTATTTCTGTCCCCACAAACCTGGACTCATCTGACAACCCTTTAATGTGTTGTAATAACACCCATTCTGTGTTTCAGTCATGGATCTATAGTATGGTGGATTAAGGCCTGTTTATTCAGTTTCCCAAGTAATTTCTGAATGCCTGAAAAAGGTAAAGTATTGCAGGAATCATTTTTTGTGGGGACTGATGCGTAGAGGACTTCACCAACATATTGTAAGATTTTTTATTTTTATTTCTTTTTTATTGAATAAGAAAGACAACACAATAACATTTGACGACAACGTGACACTGTGCATTTGTACAGTTGTAATCATGTTGTTACAATAGACCAACATCCTCCTTACATTACTTACAGTTGTCTCTACTTTGTGAACGCTTATATCCAAAAATGTCCTCATTCCTATGGGGAAGAATCATTAAATGGTGTACACAACATTCCTCTACTTTTGTTCCATGCCCCCCAAAACTTGGTCCACTTTTGTGGGCATCCTATCCCTTTGTATATCACCTATCAACCCATGCACATACCGAATGCCGAGAGCCGCAGGCAGGGACCGAACTGCAGCGAGTAGCCTTCTGCAATCTTACAGAAGAATATTGTTCTGCGAGTATTGAAACTCCTGTTTTGGAATTTTGACAATATGGAAACAGTTGTATTATACGCTGCATTTGTGTAAATAGCCTTGAGAAAGCCCCGGCGCAACTCGCCAGTAGGGGGCGAAACACGTGTCGGCTGTCTATGTCTCACAACACAACTATAAAGATGTCACACTGCAACTCGAAGTAGTCGTGTCTTTTATATGAAAATCTGAAAGAACGGGTATTCATCCCAAAAAGCACAATACTGACTCTCACGGAGTACACACTCTCCTTTTCTCAAACTCACTTATCCTTACGAAGTTCAAGAGGTCCAGAGCTTTGAGTGTGTCTCCATCTACCTATGAAACCAGCTTATTAAGCGTTGTTTAGCCTTGGAATCAATGGACCTTCCCTGCCTTGTCAGTAACCCTCTCTGCCTGCATACACCAATCCATATCTATCTCCCAGTCATGAAACGTAAGGCCTGTGAATCCCTTCCAAGTTCTTGATATATTGTGTTTTGCCACCACACATCCAAGGGAGACCCAGGCCCTCTCTTTTGCCGTCAGGTCAGTTGCATCGCATATGTTGAGGAGGCACCATCGGGGCGTGACCTCCATAGTTTTCCCGCAGACTTCCCACATTTTCGATGTTATATTCCCCCAGTATGGCTGCAAAATCAGGCAATCCCACCAGTGGTGTAATTACATCTCCACCTGGCCACACCCTCTAGGGCATAGTGAGGAACTTAATGTACCCATTTTAACCAGCGCTACACTGGTATAATATGCTTTGTGTAGGAGCTTAAGCTGAATTCATTTGAACCTGGACCGAACTGCCACCTCTCAGGGGGATGCCAGCCACTCCTGCCATTCTTCATTGTTTAGGTCACTCACATCTTCAACCCACAGTCCTACAAGGAAAGCTGCCTGTTCCACCTCCCCATGCATCTATGTATGAGCAAAACCCGTCATTTGTGACCCATATTTTGTTCCCATCTAGGACTCCTTCTACCACCTTCTACCACCTGAGCCAATCCAGGAGACATCTTACTTCATAAATGTTGTCTGCGTTTTCAGGTAGTGTGTTCTTGCTGCGTTGTTTTTTTCAGCTGCGTTGTTTTTTTCATTTTTGTATTCCCTCTGGAGCAGTTCTAGATGTCAAGGTTCTATTGCTGTTGAGGGGGTTGTCATTGATTTCTCAAGACCTATTTTCTTTTTTTCTATAGACAATATTTTTCTCTCTCTGGCTCTCTGCTTTTACCTCATCCTATTCTGGGCACTATCTCTAAGTACTGTTTTATAGGCCATCCAAAGTTTACCAGGGGGTTGTATTGGCCAGATATAATATCAGTATCCCTAAGTGCCCATTTTACCTGATGCCTCTGGCCATTACAAGGGATAAGTAGTATGATATGACCATCGCCAAGTAGTTTATCTCATTGATGAGAGACATTTTCAGTGTAGGGATAAATAAATATTCAAGCCTGGAGAGCAAACCATGCGCCTTGAGGAGATGCAAATACTGCCTAACTGAGGTGTCTCTCACTGTACAGATATCTGTCAGCTTAAATGCTCTCAAAAATTGTGCCAGCATGGTGGATGATAGAGATGTGGGTGCTGCAGCTGTTGATCTCTCTATCTCAACTGATAGTACATCATTGAAATCTCCATGTATTATGTGTAGGGATGAGTTCTTTTTTGATTGGTAGTTGACCAAGTTTGTCAAGTGCAGCCGTTTATAGTCTCTGTAGTCCATAGAAGCTAAAGATGGCTAGGCCGAGTAGGCTAGGTTCCCTGAACTCCCACATAGCAGCCATATGAATCTATCAAGTTTTTCTGAATCTGGAAGATAGGTAATTTTTCAGATTAGCTCGTCGTGTCCTGGAAGCCCTATGTGACACCAGCATAGGCCAATGAAACACATATCCCCTTCCTAAGACCTTTTGTTTTTAACCTTTTATTTATCATTTTTACAATGCATACATAGTGTAACAATGCAATACATAAAAGAAAAGCTCCATGTCTATACATAATACAAGGCGGCCAGTTACATAATGACGAGTCCACATCTATTACAATGGATATCGAAAATTAATCAAGCAAACATGAAAAACAATAGCTCACCAGTGCTTTGCTACAGGTAGGTGCGAGAGATAAAAAAGGATTGCCTAGTTTGATGCCGCGCTGGTCAGGAACCACAGGGGGAAGGGAACAGAACAAATAAGGCCATGCTAGACAGGGGTGCACGGGAACCAACATCGCGGACCGCCGGGGACCCAGGGCCGGCGGGGAGCACGGGAGAGGCAGTCCCAGTAGGGATCAGCAGGCAGCGCGATAAGGGACGGGGAAGGTGAGGGCAGTTAGGCGCAATCATCAGCAGTGGCCACAATGGGCCCGGGCCCAGTGGGAAGTGCAGGAGAGGCAGCTCTACCAGAGGGGGATCGTGAGAGGAGATAGGCAACTAGAGGGCCCCAGATATCAACCGGGCGTGATCTGGCTGGCAATAGGTCCCAGAATTCAGATAAGAGCGTTTGACAACGGGAGGCGTCCTCCAGCCAGGCCCCGACTTCAGGAGCACAGCACATAGCCAGTCTTCGTCTAGCCAGCACCAGGAGCATGGTGATTAGCCTGCGGGAGACATCGGGACAAAATTTCACAAAGCCGAGAAGACAGATGGTAGGATCCGGGCGTACGTCCGCGCCGGTAATGGCAGAAATAGTGGAACAGGCCTCTATCCAAAACTCCTGCACCTTAGGACAGAGCCAGCCAGGACAGGTGAGCGAAGTCCGCGGTCGGCGCTGAGCAGCGCCTACAGGAGTCCTCCGGGCAGAGTCCCGAACGGTGAAGATATGCAGGCGTGCAGTAGAACCTATGTAAAAATTTAAAATGGATCAAGCGGAGCCGGTAATTCGAGGACAGCTTGGTAGTCTGGTTAGAGCAGTAAAGCCAGTCGGCGTCCGAGATCTCCACGCCGAAGTCCGCACTCCAAGCGTCGCGCGCACGAGAGGAGGAAGCGGTGGAGGCCAGCAGTGTGAGGGCGTACAATCTGGTAACTAGTTTATGTGGGGAAGCCGAAGTGCATACATAATCTAAAGCTGGAAAAGTAGGCGGAGAGCACGGGAAAGTTGGGTGCAGTTTCCGGCAGGTGGCGCTTAGCTGATAGAACAGGAGCGTGTCCATCAGGGACGGGGACTCCAGATGGGAATAAGGAGTCACCCGGGTACAGATCCGCTACGGTCCTTAGGCCTAAGGACGCAGCCTGTAACTAGTTTACGTGGGGAAGCCGAAGTGTATACATAATCTAAAGCTGGAAAAGTAGGCGGAGAGCACGGGAAAGTTGGGTGCAGTTTCCGGCTGGTGGCGCGTAGCTGATAGAACAGGAGCGTGTCCATCAGGGACGGGGACTCCAGAAGGGAATAAGGAGTCGCCCGGGTACAGATCCGCTATGGTCCTTAGGCCAAAGGACGCAGCATGGCGAGACATAGCAGAGGACTGCAGGGGAGGAAAATCCGGGTGATCGACAATGGGTGCGGCGTTGGCGGATAGGAGAGGGAGACCGGCGAGGCGACTCAGCTGCAACCATGCCCAGCGCAGTGTCTCCACAGTGTTCACCTCCACTCGGGGCTGGACAGCGGGCGCAAATATGGCCGTGGACGGGGGCCAGGGGGTGGCAACATCCGATTCCACCGCGACATGGGGCTGGAAAGGGGTGGGATGCAACCAGAAATGAAGGAAGCTGGCTCGAGCGCAGAGGGCATATCTCCTGAAATCCGGGGCACCCAGACCACCCATGGACATGGGAAGCATTAGAATTTCATAAGCAATCCGGGCCTGCCACCCGGCCCACACCAACGACACCGCCAATGAGCGTAGCCGACGAAAAAAATGAGCTGTCAGGGGAATGGGTATATTGGAAAATAAATAGAGAAATTTGGGGAGAACTACCATCTTGACGATAGCGATCCGGCCCGCCAAGGAGAGTGGTAGCCAGCTCCAATGAGGAATTCTGGTCTCGAACCAGTCCACCGCACAGCCAAAGTTGGAGCGCCAGAGCTCGTCCGGGTCCCTGCTTAACCAAATCCCTAGATAACGCGTGGGGCCCGAAGCCCACTCAAAGGGATAGTCAGACGCGAATGGGCGAGTGGCGTCCGTTAAAGGAAAGAGCACAGATTTATTTCAATTAATCTGGACTCCCGAGAGGCCGCCGAATCGAATGATCTCGCGCACCAGGGGGCTGAGGTTGTCCTGGGGGTGGCGAACATAAAGAGTAACGTTGTCCGCATACATGGATACCAGGAGCGAGCGCGAGGAAAAACCGATGCCCCTATGGGTGTGGTGCTGCCGCAAATGAGCAGCTAGGGGCTCCATAGCGATCGCGAAAAGCATGGGCGACAAAGGACACCCCTGCCTGGTGCCGCGGGATATGGCAATGGGATCAGACACTAGTCCATTAATGTGGAGCCGGGCAGTGGGATTAGTATATAAAAGTTGAATATTCTGCAGACAATGGTCGCTAAAGCCCATGTGCAACAGAACTTGGAATAGGAAAGGCCACAACAGGGTATCAAACGCCTTTGTGACGTGAAGCAGTGCTGCTACGGCTGGGAGCTCAGGGTTTATTTGGTGTAAAACGGAGAAAATGGTTCGGAGATTGTGGGAGGTGGCCCTGCCGGGGATAAAGCCAGATTGATCCGGGAGGGCAATGGTGGGTATTAATAGTAAGAGACGAGAGGCGATTAACTTGGCGAAGATCTTATTGTCTATGTTAATAAGAGAGAGGGGGCGGTAAGAATTGCACCGTTCCGCTGGTTTATCAGGTTTGAGAAGGAGGGTCAACGAGGCCTCGCGAAGGGATGGTGGAAAAGAGCTTGTCTCAGAGTATTCATTGTACATGGCGGCTAAGTGCGGAATGAGAGAAGCAACAAACGTTTTATAAAAGGAGGCTGGTGGCCGACGAGGCCCGGCGCCTTATCACATGTTTATCGCCGCCTGTATTTCCTCCCTCGAAAAAGGTTCATCTAGGAATTTACGTTGATAATCCGCTAACCAGACTAGGGCTATAGACTTAAAATACTGGTCAAAGTCCACCGAAGGGGGAGGAGAGCCGGCAGAGTAAAGAGTAGAGTAGAATGCAGCGAACCGGGCACATATCTCCCCAGTGGACGTGGTGCGATCTGGACTCCCGTCACACAGGGCGGTAATATAGGAAGCAGCCCGAGGTGGACGCAGAAGGTTAGCAAGGGTATGCCCCGGGCGGTCCCCCTCCCCGAAGCAACGAGCCCGACCTCCCCTGCCCAAGAAAGAGAGCTCGTGGCCAGCCACGTCGGAAAATTCAGTGTGCTTCTTGCGCAGAAGCGCCAGCAGATCAGGACCAGGATTCGAAAGCAGAGCGGCATCCAGGTCACGTATCTCTCTCTCCAAACCAGCCAGCACGGACCGAATAGAGCGAAGAACGCCGACTGCTTAGAAATGCACTCCCCTCGAATGTACGCCTTGAAACTCTCCCAGAGGACAGAGGCCGAGGCCACTGACTCTGCGTTAAGGTCAAAAAAGGTAGTGATGGAGGATTGAATTTCATCACAGAAAACGGTGTCCCTGAGTGCACCGGGGGAGAGTCGCCAGGAGAAGGCCCCACGCTGAGAGAAGGGGGGTTTAATGATGGATGTACGTTGTTATAACGCATGCTTTTACCATGCATGCTGTTACAACGCAAGTTTTAAAACGCATTCCATTACAACGCATTACACTGGGGGGTGCTGGATAGTGAATAGTTTAATTTACTATTCCCACACCAGTCCCCGTGGACACTAGGGAAGGTGTTGGATAGTAAATTAAAACTATTCCCTATCCTAGAGCGCCCCCCAGTGTAATGCGTTGTAATGGTTTTCATTTTAAAGTCTGCGTTGTAATAGCACTGCGTGCTAAAAGTTGCATTATAAAGGTTGTTCCCCTTTAATGATAAGTTGAACTGGCGTGTGATCAGATAGGGTGCGAGCCATGTGGGCAGCATCGACCGTCCAAGACAAACCGTCAGGTGAGGTTATCCAGATATCAATTCTCGACCAGCAGCCGCGCGTACCGGTCACACAAGTCCCCTCGCGGGCCTCCGGGCGGAGATGACGCCAGACATCGAAGAGTGAATTGTCGCCCAGGATAGAGGACAGAGCGCTGGCGGCCCTCGGGTGGGACCGGTGGGCCCCCGAGCGGTCCATTGTCGTGGAGAGAGCCACATTAAAATCCCCACCCCATATCACCTCAGCGGGGCCACAGGAGTAAATCAGATGCCACACGTTGTGGAAAAAATTGGGATCGTCAGAGTTCGGGCCATAGACCGCAGTGATGGTAACTGGCTGGGCGTACAAAAGGCCGTGCAAAACAGCGTATCTGCCCTCCGGATCGATTAGGGCATTAGAGGTCCGCCAGGGGAGACCGCGGCGCAGCAAAATGGAGACCCCCCTAACATAGGCGGAATAGGTAGAGGAGTGCTCCTCCCCCCAGTAACGCGCATGAAGCCTGGACAGCGAGCTGGGAAGCAAGTGAGTTTCCTGCAATAGGCAGATGTCTACACAGGTGAGCATGAGTCAGGCGAGCTTTACGAAAGTCATTAAGACCCCGGACGTTCCAAGTCCTGCACGTGATATTAGCCATATAGGGAGGGGACAGAAGCAGCGCAGCGCGGGGGTTCCCACCAGGAAACTAATCGTGGTGCAACCCCCAACCCAGCAGGAGGAAGCAGAAGCACCCCGGGTGAGGAGAGCAGGCGGTGGCCCGTAGGTCGCTAAGTCCAGGCCGGGAAGGGCAGACGCAACGCCAGGGAGCCGGGGGGTCGGTGGTACAAAAAACGCGGCGCCTTGACATCGCTGAGGGGGTGGGAAGGGCATACGGTGGCAGGAGAAGATGAACGCCAGGACAGCAGTAGTGTACTCCGCCACTAGAGCGACATTACAGGGCCGTAAAAAGGATGTGTGGAGCGTGGAATGGAAGAGGCATGGCCAGCTGGGTACAGAAGAGCAGCAAGTAAGGCGCCAGTCGCCGGGAGGCAAAAAAACAGACATGGCACATCATGAGCATTGGAGCATACACAGAATGGAAAAATCACAACATCATGTGGAGAAAACACCCCCCCACCCCACCAGAAAACCTAGGTCCGCACCTAGTGGACCTGACCCAAAGCCCCCCGCACCCCACCCCCCACCACCCACACTAACCCCCCAATCAGGCTGAGAATACTACCCACCCCACCCCGGGAAGCCAAAACTAGGATCAGGAACCAAAAACAAAGAAGCTGGAATCATCCCGGATAGGGCATGGCAGGGCTCGGCGAACACCCCTGCGAGACAGCAGGGTGGCCAAGCTAAGAGAAAAAAGCAGCCTCCTGAAAAGAGAAACAAATCATATCACATGCCCAACAAGTCTGAAGCGGAGCCCCATGACAGCCAAGAAAGGGACAGGAGAATAGATGGCATAATAATAGCTGTGGGGGTCAGTAAAAACAACACATGGGGGCCATCCGTGAATCATCACCCCGGTAGGGGGAAGGAGAAGAAAAGACACACTACAACAAAAGGTATCCAGGAGTCACACCCATGTTTTAGTACTTTAGACTGACCACCATACGACCAATAAATTAAATTGTGAGTTAAATACCATTTGTATGTAAGCACCATTCAACCACTCATACATTTGGCATACAACCAAGGTAGGAATTTTTCCCATCAATTGCCGTTCTGTACCACCACTATCACATCATTTGGGTTCTCCTTACCCAGGAGTTAGTATGAAGGCAGTCACACTAGTTGGAAAGTGAGGACTGTGTGAGTAAGGAGACTGATGTTAGTTGTTTTACTGGGTGGTGTCAGTATGGTGTTGGTGTGATATTTACAACTGAGAAGAAGCAGTGCAAGTGAAAAAAAGGGTGTAGTGAGTAAAATTAGGTGGAACTGAGTAGAATAAGTATTTTATTGTTTTCTCTCAGACCCCTAAGTTTAAAAACAAGTGAATAGTGAAAAGTAGATTTAACATAATATCTACTCAGCAAGTGGTCGACATGTTTCTGCATGTAAATGGAATCAATCCTATGCATTCATCAGGACCTCGATGTTGCTACTGCTTGCATAACTTAGTGATAAAGAAATAAAAGACACAGCCAAAGCTGCAGGAATCATGCAGACAACACCTATGAACAGGCCACAGTACGCAGTGCATGGAGCATCTGCGGGCAATACAGAGGTAAGAAATAAGATTAGGAGATGTGCATGAATCATGGAGGCCCAACATCCATCATTAACAGAAGAAAAAACAAACAAATGGTACCCAGCTCAGACAGTCAGTCATTGTCACTTAGCTGATTGGTGTCTTCAGAGGGTGACCCTGAGGGGGACTTTCTGGAGTCTTTGTCTAGGCGTTTGGCAAAAGCGAGCGCCCCCCTCGGGTCGGGGAAGATCAGCGTCATGGTGCCCTGGCGGACTCGCAGTTTCACCGGGTAAGCCAGGGAGTATGATACATCATGCTTTTGGAGGATTCGCTTGGCAGGCAAAAATTCTCTCCGCGCGGCCTGCACAGACATGGTGTAGTCTGGATAGAAGGAGAGGGTATTGCCCTGGTGCGTGATGGTGCCCCTGTCCCTGGCGGCCCGGAGGATGGCATCTCGGTCTCGAAAATTCAATATGTTGGCGACGATGGGTCGAGGTGGCATTCCAGGACGAGGACGGGGACCCAGGGAGCGATGCGCACGCTCTACCACAAAGAAGGACGAGAGGACATCCCCGAAAAGTTCCTTGAGGAGGGTCTCCAAGAAGTTCTCCATTTTGGAGATGTTGGTGGACTCGGGAAGGCCCGTGAGGCGGAGATTGCTCCGACGAGAGCGCGCCTCCAAGTCCTCGTTTTTTTCACGAATGGCCGCCAGGATTTTGTCCATCTGAAGCATCTTCTGCCGATCTTGAGTGGCCGCGTCCTCAGCATCAGAGACCCTGGTTTCGACGTGAAGGAGCCTGTTGTCGTGGGAGTCCACCCGGGCCTTCACCGAGTCGGGGCGAGCCGAAAGCTGCTCCAGTTGAATGGCGATCCCAATGACCGCTGATTTCACCTCCAGCATTGTATGTGTATTGGCATTTATATAGCGCACTACTTACCCGTAGGGTCCCAAGGCGCTTCGACCGCTGCGAAACCCTTCCTGGCTTCCCTGAGAGATGGTCCCTTAATGGGTATCTCCAGGGTGAGACCAGGCATCCCCGGCGGTCTGGTGGGGCCGTTAGTGAAGATGAGGCAAGCTAATGCCCAGAGTTGCCGAGTGTGATCGCTGATCAGAGTGGGCACCGAGGCGAGAGAATTATCGAGTCCGCTGACCCTGGTCCAGAAACCTGCCGCGCCGGGAATCGAACCCTGGTCCCGGGCCGTCCTCTGCTCTCGGGTCTGCCGCCTCTAACCAGTGAGCCACACTACTTTGAGATCATTGTCACGGCCAGGAAGGGCGTCGGGAGCCCCGGCGGAGCCCGCCACCTCCCAGCCCGCACCATCTCGGCAGGAAGATCCGTGGAGCTCAAAAGCTACCTTGGGTTGCTTGGGGTCCGACTTCCCCTTGATGACGTCACCCGCAGCAGGGCCGGCGGATGGGCGAGAGACCCAAGCAGTGGAAGAGGAGTGCAGCAGGAGCCCACTGGAGGTCCAGGTGTCTAGGAGAAAAGCACAGCAACAGGCCGCAGAAACACGCCACGTGGCGCGACCATGCAGGTCAGCCACTCCTCAAGCCCCCCTCCGTGGTGAGGAATAGATATAGTCAGATGCCAGGGGCTGGCTGGATGGCCCAATGAACAAGCCCACCGGCCTCGGGCGATTCAAAGAGTAGGCCCCCGGTCCTCAGAGCCCAGCAGAGGTCCGGCAGGTGGGCGGCAGAGCAGGTAGCGATCCCCGAAGGCCCCGGGGCGAGCGATCGAAGGCGGCCCGACACTTGGCCTCTCAGGCGGGGGCACCCTCAGGTGAGTAGAAGTACAAGGAATGTGAGAACAGCCGCCCACAAATGAAGCGCCGGCGTGGATGGGGAGTCAGCAGTAGCCAGTGGGGAGACAGGCACCAAGGTCGGGCGTAGCAGGCCGCAACTCACCCCAGCCACGGGAGACGACCATGGGGTAGCAGAAGGCAGGAGGCGGGGGAAGGAGACGACAGGCACAGGCTGTAGCTAGCAGCAGGCAGGTGGAGAACGTCTCAGGATGTAGGCAGCAGCGGAAGGAGATGCTGCACAGAAGCAGCCAACCGGACAGCACCGAGGTGAGGTGGGTGCTCAGCGAAGGACGGGCGCCCCCCGCAGCAGCGCAACGCGGCGCACCCTCAGCCGGCGCCAAGCCGGATCCCACGCCACCAGAAGGAGAACACTCCGGCCCAGCCCGGCCAAGGTCTGGAGGAAGCAGGGGCCCACGGCCCGAGGGGAAGAGGGCGCAACCAGGGAGGCCCGACTAGAGCCCCTGCGCCGCAGCGCCACACCCCAGCAGGCCGCCACACCAGCCGGGACCCGGCTCAGAACCCAGGCCGCAGCCGAGGCAGTAACCAGGCCCGACCAGGCCGCAGCACACCAAGCGAAGGCCGGACAGCCCGGGAGCCCCAGCCTACCAACAGCAGCCCCCCCCCACGGGACCCCACTCACCTCCAGGTATTCAGCGCCCGCCGCACTGCCGCAGTGCCCCACGAGCACCACAGAGCAGGAGTAATGATGCCACCGGAGCTCCGTAGGAAACACGGTAGAGGCCCGGCGCCAGCCCGGGACCCAATCTGCTGTCCGGCAGCGTCGGAGTCTGTCGAAGAAAGCGGCAGGCTGCTCCCCGCACCCTCACGGGAAAGGATTTGGTGTAAAGGGGCAGTTAGGATAGTGCAGGCTGCAGGATCGTGGCAGATATAAAGCTCAGCCGGCAGAGCCCACTCAAGGTGCGGTCATCTTGCAGCCTGCCAAGCCACGCCCCTCCCCTTCCTAAGACTTATGTTCAGGACTCATCAGGTGTGTTTCCTGTACAGGAAATTGGTAGTATTTGTGGCAGTGTAGGTACTGCATTACAAGCCCACTTTTAGTTTTACTGCCCAAGCAATTTCCATTCCATGATAGGATTTTAAGTTGTTCACCCTTCGCCAACCATCCTGGCATACTTACTCATCTCACCTTGAACATTCTGGTATCCCCTTCCTACTTTGCTCTACAAGCTATTTAAACAAGTAAACACATAGTTCAACAAACCTGTTGTTAGCCAAGATCCTACCGTCCCCCCTCCGCACTTACGACAGACTTTCAACCACACACCTCCCCAATATTTAAGGTCTTTTCCCCACTGCCAAACTCTATAATTCGAGTGAAATGAATAAGCAGATATACATTTCAAACATCCTCTATAAAGTAGTGTAACTGTATTTCAAATGTATCCTATTGAAAAGTGTTTTCTTCCAGAGGGGCCACACAGGGCACCATTCATCAGATACTTTATTATAAAGGTTATAGGTTTTGCAGTCATGTTGCAGTCTCAGAAAATGGAGGGATCGCTGGTCCAGCTGTGCTCCCAGTCTGAGCATGAGTTGTTAGTTACAGGTTCTTCTCCATTATTTTCCTGAATTGACATTTTGTCACCTTCTTTTTCTCCCGGACTTTCAGCCGTTTTCCCTCTGCATCTCCATCAATAGGTCTGTGGCAACCTGACAAAAAAGCTCTCCCTCATCACTCAGGTTTATCCATTTCACAACATAGCTCCAAGTTGATTCTGGTGTGTCTAGGAATTTGGAGTTGTATATCACCTTGAGTCTGGCTGAGAACAGGAGCATGTATTACAGTTGCACTGCTCTTATTTTCTTCTTCAATTCTTCAAAGGATTTAAGTAGTTTTTGCACCAGTATGATAATGTCTGGGAGGAATGTGATCCGAGCTGATTCAAAGCTGGTGTTTCTCTTATCCTGGGCCATTTTCAAGATAGTTTCTCAGTCTCTATATTAAGGAATTTGGCAATAAGGGTGTTAGGGAGGAGTCCCCAGAGGAGGCCTCTGTGTCAGAGCTCTGTGAGACTGTTCAATTACAAAGCAGGTAGATAAGTCCCCTTCCAGGATCATTGTCCAAATCCAGTCCTGTAGGAACTTTTCCAGATATTTGCCCTCAGTTCCTTCCAGCATGTCCATTATGCACAGGTTGTTTATGAAAGGCCATCCTTCTGCATCTTTCATTCGGTTTCCCAATGAATGGGGCATCTTGTCAATTTGGGGACTGTAGTCCATATTCTTCTTGTTTCATCCTACAATTCTGACACACAGCCTTTGACCTCTGTTATAGAGTTTACTGCTGTCCGTAGATCTTGCTGTAGCAGTGCCATGTATATTCCCACTTCTCCAATGTTGGTCTCTATAGCAGTGTGAGTGTCTGATGGCATGCACGATATCTTTATATGTTGCATCTGGTGTATGTTCCTCCATCCCCAGGGCAGTTGTTGGGAAGGTTTTAGTACACCCTCCATTAACTATTGCTTTGGTATATTTGTCCATGTTTCCGTGGTTCGGCATCTTTAACCTTCTTCATCGTGTTTATAGTAGAAAGCAGTGCAGAAGGCTGTTTGTTATGTGTGAGGGAGCTTCCTTTCAAAGTAGAGTACCAACCTACCATCAGGCATGTGTGAAAAATATGTTTACCGTTTTCACTATTGTGTTGTTTGCGGTGTGGTCCCCTGTCACAAGAGATTGAATCCCAGGATCAAGTGTATCTCCCTCTGGGATTTTGAAAAGCGAAAACACCGGGCACAGTGTGTTGTACATTAAGCTGACATATGAACTCTAGACTAAAATAATTACACATACAATGGAGAAACAAATGCTAACCAAAGGATACATTTATGATAAACAAGCAATATGCGGCTGACCACGGTTCAGCACCTCAGTTCCTAAATATAAAAAATTAGAAAGTCTATGTAATTCGCTTCCAGAGTTTGCCGCACTTTTACTCCGCTGGAAACCAGATCAGTAAATTCATAAGGAGTAGGAAGGTGCACCAGAAAGAAGTCAGTACGTTCTAAATATATCCAAATAGTATCCTTTATTGTAGCAGTAGTTTAAAATTTGGACATCAGCCAACGCTTTTTGTTCCGAATGGAACTTCGTCAGGGCTATCTCAGGGTCTCACCTCCAATATCTTAAACACTGTCCGATGACGTAGTGTGCGTGGGTCAATATTTCCCAGAATGTATTCAAGGCAAATGTAGGCCTTGGTTCGTAAAAGATAATGACTTATGGACTACTCAATTCCAGTGTCCCACAATCATCCAAATTGGAAGGCCCCAAGTATTCGCCCAGTTCCTCCATATACCACGAAAAGTGGATCGCAAGAAGTAATTGTTTTCAGTATTTCAAAATCCCAAGGGCCAGTATAGCGGCCACTCGTCCTGGTCAGTGCAGAATCCCACCGGATCGGTCCCTCATCCGGACATTCAACATGAAAACAAGTGCTTCTATTATATAGAGAATATAATATTTAGAGTTCATATGTCAGCTTAATGTAAAACACACTGGGCTGCTTGTCTGTGTTCACAGACACCTACATCCTTGGCATTCTCTCCACCTTGCTTACCGGTGCACAGCCTACTCTTGAGATGCAGATTCGGAATGACTGCGTGGTTTACGTTACGACCGTGAACTTGTAATCGGGCGATCAGAATGTAAACATACCGAGTCGGTCGGAAGGGTTCCGGAGCGTTGAGGAGATTTCAACTGTCCGGCCGAGGCTTTCCGCCCGCCATCGTAATCGGCCCCTAGAGTAGAAACCTCAGCAATAGTACGCTTAAAAAAGAAATTGCAATTTTACATTGAAGGTTTTTTTTTTGTGCCACTGTCATATGCCATTTTCATTGGGATAATTATAATAGAAAGAGCTGAGAGTTGAAATACTCCACAGCGTATGTTAGTTTGGCTTTACCAAGCTGCACTCTTTTAGAGCTGCTGAATAGGAAAGCCTGCTCGAGTGACTGGATGCGTTATCACTGCAATGGCTCGACTTTCTAGTAGTGCTATGTGTTAGTTTGTTGATCTGTTAACAACTGTTAAGCTAAATACTTCCAGTGGGCATACTTTATAGTGTGGCTGGAAGTTTAGGCCAGTGGGTTAACCATTTCACAGTAAAGCAAACTGCTGATCAGGCATCTAGAGTTCGAATACTTTAAAGGGTGATTCATCCTTACCTTCTCGGTTTTTTACACTGCCTAGGGCCGAATTGAAACAGGTTATTATTATTAGAAATCTTCAATTCCGGTTTGGTCAAATGAATTGAACAGTATGCAGAAGTGATGGGTTTTTACAACAAGAAAACCCTTTGACAGGTTTGTCACTCCATGATGTAATTTTCCTTTCTAATTTTCAAAAGTGAAAGTTAAAATAAGGGTTTCATTTTAAAATATTTTTACTAAATATGATTGGCATGTTAAGTTTCAATGATTCACGTAAGCTCAAAATCGTGTAAACGTAAGCTTTAAGATGTATAAAACACACAACACTTCTACAGAGAAAGGTGTTTATAAAGTTATGTTGGTCCTTTCCTCATTCTTGTTGTCACGTGCAGTTACTACATTATTTACCCTTTCACATTACTGATATTACTGCACCCTAAAGAGGTATCTTTAATGTCAATGGGTCTGGCTTCAAAGTGTTTATGCATGTAAACCCAAACAGGCAAGATAATGCAAAATGTGTTGTAAAATGCATGTATTTGTTTGCATGTTTTAACACTTTAAAATCAGACCTACTGGCATTTCCAATGCTTCTTTTAGTTTATTGCTGTACTCACTTCCGAGGTGGGTTTCCTCCCATTTTCCCCTTTTAGTAATTCCATTCAATAGGAAAAAAGCACTATTGTAGCCTGAAACATATTTTGGTTGTAAGCTGATGTCAACAGGCACAATGGAGCGTTGCTCCTGTTGCAAGTGTAACACAATCCCCAAAATTCTGCTCCAGATGCCTTGCTTCTGCAGCTAACATGTGGTAGCCTTCTTTAGTTAACCAGTTACAGAAGTAGAAAGTAAAGTTTTTTTTTCCATCATAGGTACTTTCCCTGCGTGCTACTAAACCTCCCTATTCATTCGTTTGCACCACCACTTGAGCTTTTCTTCTTCACCATCCTTTTGGTTTGATGAGTTTCATCTTTTAAATACTAATATCAGGGTACTATTTTTAGGTTGAGCTTGGGCAGCGCAAGTGCTGCTGCGAGACATGCAGTTTTGGAGTCTGGCTTTGAAGCCCCGCCCACTCTCCGCCCATATTTGCCGTTGGCTTGTGTTATTGTCCTTCATAAATGCTGGCTTGCAAGTCGTTATTAGGCTTGTTAGTCCCTCCTTGGTACCGCCTTGCTTCATTTGTAACCACCCATGGGGACTGGCCCTTTTACTTCTGCTGCAACACGGTATGTCTTATTTACTCTGTAAGCACTTTTCTTTAATGGGGTTCTTCTACTGCAGGCACGATGTGCTTTCACTATCATGCAGCCTCAGACAATGGCGAACACTTCTTTAAAATGAAATAGGTCTCGCATTTACAAGAGTTTGAGCATTTGCCATTGTAAATTACAATAGCTTAAACTCTTGTAAATACGAGACCTATTGCATTGCAAGTGCTTGTTTCATTTGGCTTTTAGCACTACATGCGAGAGCATGGATTCTCTCTCCATCCCCTCCATTATACGTCTGCGGATACTCAATTTATAAAAAGATAGGCCTCGCCTATCTTTTTATGTGTGGAGTCTCCGCAATCGTAAAATTACTATTAGTAAAAATAAACTTAAAGTTCATGTGTACCAAAAATATTGTACATTTATACGAAAGAGTAAGTTTACCTATGTGAATCAGGCCCTAATTAACTGCAGAGATTAAATCCAGATTCAAACTAGGCCTTCTGTTAGATGAATTCTATAATGTTTGGGTATAACCATTGTTTCAAATCCCAAATTTTACAAGTGCATTTTTTCTGCAAGTCAATTATTTTGTTTAGTTTATGGGCACTGCATACGTCCAGAACATTGATGTTTAATTTGCCCCCATTACCAATGGGAAAGCACAAATGCATTACTAGTGATGAGTCTCCGGAGTAACTGATACTCACTTTGTTTCCCAGAATTATTTTATTATTGGTTACTTCTGATTCAAAGGCACCCCATATGATATACATTCATATTCATATGATTTACATTAGCGGCAGTAAACACTGTGATATATGTATGTCTCAGTTAACTTTATCACACGTTGAAAGCTATGTCTAAATTCAGTGTCAGAAATGCCAGCTGTCGGAGCAACTGTGTTTTGGAAACTTTTCTAATACCAGGAAATAGAGAGAAGCAAGCAGCTTCCCATAGGTCAGCCATGTATAGCAATGCACAGTGCTGGATTCCAATCAGCCTTGATTCCTCTCTCAACAGGTCTAAAATTACATGCAGAGGTGTCCAGTAAGTGGGCATTATCAGTTTGACATCTATGCCAAATGAATACAGTCATTAGCAGGAAATAGTTTCCATCAACACCGTACATTTAGCCATCGGCGGACTGGGGCAGAAAATAGGCCTGGGCGCCAAACTAAAAGTGGCACCCATTAGTGAATCAGCTATTTTAAAAAAAACTGTACCACATATGGATATCAGGACGATTTTGAACTTGCACAGACACGCTTTTTAAGTTGTTTGCAAGGTATGGAAGACTCCATTGATCTGATCCTATGTAGGCAATGTTTATTTAATATCATGGAAATTAGCAGTAAACAACGGCACAGCAGACCAGACTAGAGGCCCACAAACAGCCACAAAAAGCCCCCACACACTGACCTAACAAACCAGCCCATCGGGCTCTGCCTAATTGCTATATAGACCAGTCCAATATTCATTTAGTTCTATGTGTTCCTAAACAAGTGGCTAATAGTACTGCAGTAGTAGAACTCTTAACTTAAAAGTGCAAAATTTGGATTAATTTCCAGCATAAATATTTCAGCATGGTGAGGAGCTCGTTACCAGTGAGTTTGCAATTTAAGAATTGTAAGGTAGTGCTTGCCCATTTGGGAAACCCAATTCCATTCTGGTAACTCGACATTTGCATATTAAAAGCACACTGCATGATAAACATGGATATTATGAAACTACACTTTTCTGATACTTTCGAAAGTTAAAACATGTGGGTCAGCTGAGTGTCTGGCCTCATACTCTGAACCACAAAAATGTAACATGCCATATGTAACCGTTGGGCGTGGGAAATCCCTAGTCTTGGCTAGGAAATCTTCATAAATGTTTTTCCGTTTGTTGACATTGATAGTAAGTACGCAGCTCCAGGTCTAGGAGCACAGGTACAGTTCTTTGCCGTAATTGTAAGATCCTCATATGCACATTACAAATAATGGTAATACTTTATGCTGTACTGTTAATTCAATCATTCCTGTATATACATACAAATAAAGACGAAAAAGGATAAAAGTGGGGTTAATTTCTTGGTGCTGGATGAGGTAATCAGCTTGGTACTGTTAAATAATTGTTTTTTTTTTTATCAAAGGGGACAACCCTGAGCGTGGCTTGGTCAGTAAGATTGAGAGGGTGTGAGCTTCAGATTTCCCAACTATATAATGTTAAAATACATTATAAAACAAGTAGGGTGCATGAGAGGGTCTTAAGGGACAGTGAAAAGGTAGAGAGAGGAATGCAGATTGGTAGGGCTGGTAAATGAGAGAAATCACAATATTTGGTAAAATAACCACACGTTTTCAGGACCTTAAAAACAGAGAGAGGGAGATAGTGTGTATGCGCATTTGTCTATATGTGGTAAAAAGTCCTGGTGAAATCTGACAGACACCTCACCAAACCTGACTGAAAGCACCTGTACTCAATTATTTACCAGAAAATACATTTATTAGAGGGGTGTAACACCCTGACCCCTTAAGCCACAACCTTGAGGGCAACCAATGCTTTCACAATTTTTTTTTTGTAACATCGTTTTTATTGCATCACCAAAATAAATGTACAGACAGTAATTTCACAGTACAATCAGATAGCATAACAAGAAGATACAGTGATGATTGTTGTCCCCCATCCTGAGTGGCACGTCCCCATAAAGAAGACAGTGCTGCCTTTGCCATTAGGACATTTCTTGCCGCATACTTCATTGTCCGACATCATTGTTGCAAGAAAAAGTGGGTTGCTTTTGTGATTTTCACCCCTCCCCCACCCCTAAACAAACACTCTCCCCCCATCACCCCAACAGTTCGAAACTCCCCTCCCTCCCCGTGGCCGCGCTGTGCAAAATTACTAGTCAGAGTAAAGTCTGGTGTGTTGAAGGAAGGTCTTATACATTCGCTAAGGTGTGTCCCCGGGTAAGTTAGCGGGGTTAGCTGCCCCTACTGCTTCCATCTCTTCACTCCCCTCGTCAGCATCATCTCGGAGTGCCTGTACCATCATTTCCCATGCAGTCGCCCTCTCCATAGCTTTCTCATCATTCGTTCTCCAAGCCACCTGGTACCTCAAGGTGCTTTCGCATGCCGCCCACCGCAAACATTCACCATACCATCGCTTAAATGTGGGTCCCGCTTTCGACTTCCAATTTCTCGTGATCTCCCGCTTTGCAAGGATCAGCCCCAGATCTATAAATTTACTGGTATTTTTATTCTTAGACGTGTGCGGAAACCAATGTAGAACCCCCACCGCCTTGGTGAATTGTATGTCCCTATCCGTTGCATTGTTCAGAGCCCTCCCAATCTCCTGCCAGTAATCCCCCAGGGCAGGGCAGTCCCACAGCATGTGACCCAAGTCCGCTCCAACTGTATTACATCTGGGACAGGCTGCTTGTTCCACCCCAAAGTATTGCCGTATTTTCCCCGGTGTGAGGTATGCCCGATGAATAATGTAAAAATGTATTAGCTGAAACCTGGCGTTTCTCGAACTTTTCCGTGCCCGTCGCAGCAGCTGACCCCAGGTCGCATCAGGGATCTCCATTTGGAGGTCCAACTCCCACTTGGCCTTCAAAGCCGCGAGCGGCTGCAAAGCCTCCCGCAACATCCTGGAGTATAAACAGGTGACAGCCTTAAAGGTCCCGGCCGCCATCATCGTATATTGGCACGCCAAGGAGATCCCCGGTTCCTGTAGCCCTTCTCCCCAATGGTCCTGCATAGCGCCCGTTACCGCCGCATGCAACAAGTAGTCGCCTCGTGGGAGGTCGAACCGCTCCTGCAGTTCCTGAAACGGGAGCAGCACACCATCCTCGTACAAGTCGCCCAGCATTTGGACTCCAGCCTCTTCCCAGCCCAATAAACGCGACCAGTCCCCTCCGTGAGAGAGGGCCGTAACCATCCCCAACGGGATTTCAGGAGCATACATAAGGCGGACCCCCGCTCGTTTGCGCGCCCGATTCCAGCAGAGCCGAAATGTCTGTTCCTCCACTGTCAGGTCTCTCACCAAGAGCTTCTGATGCAATGTAATGTACGCCAGCACATGCCGCGGGGTGCCCTCATCTCTAGCATGCTCCGGGCCTCTATATACCCTCGCGACCTCCTGAGTGAAAGCCTGCAACTGAGCTGCTAGATAATAACCCTCAAAATCAGGCACCGCCATGCCTCCCTCATCCTTGGGCCGCAAAAGGGTATCCAGCGCAATGCGCCGCCTCCCAGTGCCCCAGAGAAACGCTATGACCAGTGACCTCAGGCGCCGGAAAACAGAGCCTGGGATCCATACCGGGAGCGTCCTAAAGTAGTACAACAGCCTGGGCAGAGCCACCATCTTAAGTAGGGAGATCCGACCAGCCAGTGATAGTGGAAGAGTGGACCAAAAATCCATACTCCCTCTCAGGGCGGTAATGCAACGGTTGATATTACCATCCAGCATATCCGTTGGGGTATGGTAGACGTAAACTCCTAGATAATGCAGACAATGCGGCTCCCACCGGAGTTCCTGCGCCTTGAGAGGGCACGGTTCTCCTGATCTCAGGGGGAATAAACAGGATTTAGGCCAATTGACCTTCAGGCCCGACACTCGTCCAAACCGCTCCAGCAGCCGTCTCGCCCCTAGGAGCTCTACGTCCGCATCGGCCAAGAACATCAGCAGGTCATCTGCATACAACGAAATGAGATGCGGCCTGTCCCTATACATCAGTCCTGCATAGTGGCAGCCCGATCTGGCCTCCACAGCAAAGGGTTCCATTGCCAAAGCAAACAGGAGGGGAGAGAGGGAGCACCCCTGCCTAGTGCCTCGTCGCACGGAGTACTGCTTCGAAATCAGTGAGCCAACCCTGACTCTAGCTACAGCTTCGGTGTACAGGACTTTGGTCCAGTTGATGTATCCGTCCCCCAGCCCGAAACGCCGCATTACCTCGTACAAATAACCCCATTCAAGACTGTCAAAGGCCTTCTCGATGTCTATAGAGAGTACAAACGGAGTAATGGTATCCGACCAGTGGGCCCCCATCAACCTGGTGAGCCTGCGGATATTGTGGGTGGTGTTACGTGTTGGGATAAAGCCGCACTGATCCTTGTGAACCAGACCGGTCATGTGGGCCAGTAGTCGATTCGCCAGGATCTTACTCAGGATCTTGTAGTCCGTTGTAAGCATGGACAACGGACGGTAGGAGGATAGAGCAGCGCCCTCCCTGCCTGGTTTTAATAACAGGATCATAAGGGCCTCACACATGGAACCTGGGAGCCGGCCACGCGATTGCGCTTCATTATAAACCAATTGTAGTTGCGGGGCTAGGTACTCCAAATATTTACTATAAAACTCAATCGGGAGACCGTCAAGGCCCGGAGTCTTATTCCTGGCCATCTGCTTCACTGCACTCCCTATCTCCCCGATCGTGATGGGCCTACCTAACTCCTCTGCCTCCGATTCCTCCAATCGCGGTAGCTGTAACCCGCCTAGAAAGGCACCCAACTCATCCGCCCCGCCCGTCTCTCCCCTCTCGTACAGACATTCATAGTATGCCCGGAACCTATCCAGTATCCCGGCTTGGGTGTGGCAAGGCTCCTCCCCCACCTCCTGGATCATCATGATTGGCACTCCCCGCCTGGTCGGGTTGGCAAGCCACGCCAGCATTGACCCCGCCTTATCACCTTCCGCATGCGCCTTTGTCATATACGTTTTATGGTCAAAGCTATGCAGCCGTTCCAACTCCACCGCTAGCGCTTCCCTGGCGCCACTAAGCCCCTCTTGTAGCTCGGGGTGATTCGGGCGTCCCCTCTCCTTCTCCCTCAACCGCTCTTCCGCCTTCTCAAGATCATCCAGCAAAGTCCTGCGGGCCCCCGCAGCGCTCCCAATACAGTGCCCCCTGACCACCACCTTAAACGCGTCCCACTCCACTGTCCTAGTGGAGGCGGAGCCACTATTCTCCACAAAGTAGCGCTCTATTCGCTCCCCAAGGGCCTCCCTGAAAAGCAAGTCATCCAAGGTGTCAGGTTGCAGTCGCCATGTTGGCACACAGTTAACTTCCACCATCCAGTTCAGGGACAACAACAAAGGATTGTGGTCTGACATCGTTCGAGCCAAATACTCCGCCCCACCCACCCTGGAGAGCATATGTGATGAGCACAGAAAAGCATCTAACCTAACATGCAGATCATGCAAATGCGAGTGAAAGGAGTAGTCCCTAGTGGTGGGGTGCAGTGTCCTCCAGGCGTCTCTGAGGGTCCAACTCTCCTGCCATTCTAGCCTGCGCTTAGCCATCCTATGTGCTGGGGATGCGCGCAGCGGGGGATGGGACCTGTCCAAATCAACATCTACCACCGAGTTAAAATCCCCCCCCATGAGCACCGGCCCTGCTAGATAACTCGCCAGTTTGCCCGAGAGTGTGGATAAAAACGCAGGCAAATCCACATTGGGGGCGTACACGCTGCAGAGGGATACCGCCCTACCCCTCAGTCTCCCCTCCACCGCTACATATCTGCCCTCTGGGACCACCAGCGTTTTAGTGACTTGGAAAGGGACCCCTGCACGTATCCAAATCAACGTCCCTCTTGCGAAGGCTGAACACGTCGTGTTAAACAGTTGCCCCCTCCACCTCCTCTGTAGCGCAATCCCTTCCTGCTTGTTAAGATGTGTCTCCTGTAGGAACGCTATATGCACACCCCTACGCTTGAGGTACGCCTGGACCTTGTGCCTTCGTGCCATAGTCTGCATACCCCGCACGTTCCAGGTCACACATTTCAGAGCCCCCGTACTAGCCATATCCCTTCACACACACAGATAGAACAATAGAAGTCATCGACCATGCGCGTTTGCCAACCACGAACTGCTCACCCCTCCCACTCCAAACAGAAGAAACCCCCCCCTCCCCAAAACAACCGGAGCAACCCCAACTACTCTCGGTTCCCACCCCCCCAGGACAGGCCCCCCCACAATTGGAAGCAACCCCATCCAAACTGTCACACCCAACTACCCCTCAAAGAAAGGCACTAGTGTTCGCAGTCTCCACTGCGATGACCGTAAGGGCCAGTAGGGCGCGGATCGATGTCGAAAGGTTCGTCAAAGCAAATCAATCCCGCACATTCCGCCCCACAATCCCCCCATCACAGAATCACGAAACCCCAAATAACAGTGTTCTGCGCTCACGGGCATAGCGCCCCAGTGTCTGACCAGTAGGCCGCTCCCTCCGTCCAGCGTGTCATGCCTCAAGGATCTCCCCAGAAGTTTGCGGTGTCACTATAGGGCCTTTGGCTCCACCAAATTCCGAAAGTCCCGTCTCCGACCCCGTGCCCGGCTCATCAGAGTCCGTGCCCTTCCCAGACTGGCTCCTGGTTGCGCTAGATAAGTCCACGACTGCCTGCAGAGCCGCCTTCCTCTCCGTCTCTGTTTGTGACACAGAGGGTTTGCCAGTTCTCCGACGATTTTTCCGAATCCGTTGGGATTTCCTGATCGGCTGCGCCACTCTAGCCTCCTCCGCCCTGGCTTTAGCTCCATCCGTTCCTGCTTTATAAGTGTCCCACCAGGCCCAGGCATCCGCCGAGGTCGTAAAGAAAAGTGATTTTTCATCCACCACCACTCTCAACTTCGCCGGGAAGAGCAGGGAATATTTTATGCCCTCACCACGGAGCTCACGCTTGAGGGACAAGAAGTTGGCCCTGAGCCTCTGAGTCTCTGGTGACTCTGTTATTATCCACTTGAAAAGGCCCCACTTCCCTCGCCCTCTGCAACAACCAGTCTCGGTCCCTGTAGTGGAGCAACTTGAACACTACCGGGCGAGGTGGAAGGCCCGGGGCTGGCGGCCGAGCTGGCACCCTGTGGGCCCGTTCCAGGGAGAAGAAAGGAGACAGTCCCTCCGGCGCCACCTCAGTGCGTAACCAGTTATCGAGGTAGCCCACCATATCGTCGCCCTCGATTTTTTCCGGCAGGCCCACGAGGCGAACGTTATTGCGCCTACTCCTGTTTTCCGCATCCTCGGCCCTCCTCTCCAGCACCTTCAGCCGGTCTAGTGCGTCCGCCATCTGCGCTTTCACCGCTGCATGGTCCGGGGCCAATTCTTGAACTGTAATCTCCACAGATTTCACTCTGTCCTTTAGCTTGTCGTGATCTGCTTTCAGGAGGCCCAAGCCCGTCGCCACCTGGGCTATGTCCTGCTGCAGGGCGTCTTTTGTGATGGAGATGGCCTCCAATATACGGTCTTGCATGCGCTGAAGAGCAGACTGATCACGATCCGCTCCTTCTGCAGCCTCAGTGTCGGTCGCTCCTTCCCCCTTCCCTTTCGTCTTCACCATCTTGACTGCAAAGAATAACGGCCTCTAGGGTCACCTCGTCACCCCCACTCCACTCTTTGTAGGGCTCCACCACCAGGAAATTCTCCGGACAATAAGAGCAGGTAGTCCTGCTGTGCTTCGCACCTCGGGCTCCGCTCCAAGCACTCTGGGTAAAGCCTCTAGGGTCCGGTGTCTCCGATGAGCCGTTTGACGTCGTCTGATGCCAGTTTGTGCTCAGAGAGCCGGGGCCATCGTTATAGAGCCGTCGCCATGTTGTCCCTTCTTCAGCGCATCCACTTGTGGTCCTGACGCCCAGCAGCTCGCATCAGCGCGAGAAAAGGTCGCCCGAGTTCACCGAATTAGTCAAGAGGGGCCTTTCAATCCATCCAACACCACCAGCAACAGGCCAGTAGAAGAGTCCGGCCTCGTGCTCCCGTCTTTTCTTTGTCTCAGGCTCAGGACGCCATCTTAGCTCGATAGATTCACGCCCGATGCCAACTTTCAAAATCAAAGTTTGGGTCGGGAACAGCTTTAGGCCGTCCGCTGTGAGCGCCGTGCCCTCCGTGATGCCTTCAGATTCTGGATTTTCCCAGTTTCGCCGGGATCCGTTCAGATAATTAGGATGATATTCGGGATCGGGCGCGGAGCTCCGGGCTCACGCTGCCTACCTCCTCGGCATCCAAGCCACGCCTCGGCCAACCAATGCTTTCACAATGATGCAAAAAGAAAAGAAAAGATAATGGACGGAATGCTGAACAAATCAGACACTCACCCCCAGTAACATATTTGGGTTAAATTCATCATTGTTTTTGCTCACAGGGCCATTCCAGTTTGGACCCAGCCATATACAAATCTGTCTTGACCCGGCTCCCCATGGAAACAATCCAGCTCGAACTACCAGGGCAAATCCTCCCTGGACAGAAGCATTTAGGAACCGGTAATAAGGTATCACCCCTCACCAGCCAGGCTAGCTTGAATCGGGACCCATGTCTGGGCATACCCCTTAAACTTAGGGAAACAAATGCAAGAACAAAAGATGATGGACGGAATGCTGAACAAATCATGCATTCACCCCAGTCACAGATCTGGGTTATGGCCATTGTTTTTTTTGCTCGCAACGCCATTCCAGGTTGGACCCAGCCATATGCAAATCAGTCTTGACCCTGCTCCCCATAGGAACAGTCCAGCCCGAACTACCAGGCCTGGTACTGCCTGGACCGGAAACAAGCATCCTGGGACCGGTTTTGGGTATCACCCCTCATCAGCCAGTCTGCTTGAATCTGGTGGCACAGCAAGCACAGGACTCACATCTGAGCATACCCTGTCCACTTAGGGCGACAAATGCAAAAATAAATGATGATGGTTTTAACCCAGATCTGTGACTGGGGTGAATGTTTGATTTGTTCAGCATTTCGTCCATCATCTGTTCTTTTTACATTTGTTGCCCTAAGTATAAAGGGTATGCCCAGATATGGGTCCGTGCACACTGTGCCACTGAATTCAAGCTGCCCTGGCTGATAAGGGTAAAACCAGTTCCAGGATGCTTGCTTTCAGACCCAGGGAGGACTTGGCCTGGCAGTTTGGGCTGGACTGTTCCCATTTGGAACAGGATCAAGACTGATTTGCATATGGCTGAGTCCAAACTGTTGTGGTGTGGCATGCAATTTTTTTTATTTAACTCAGATCTGTGATTGGGGCTGAATGCTTGATTTATTCAGCATTCCGTCCATCATCAGTTCTTTTTACATTTGTCGCCCTAAGTATGAAGGGTACGGCCAGGAGTGGGCCCTGTGCTCGCTGAGCCACTGAATTCAAGCTACCCTGGCTGACGAGGGGTGAACCCCAAAACTGGTCCCAGAATGCCTGTCTTCAGGTCCAGGAAGGACCTGGTCCAGGGAGGACCTGGCCTATCAGCTCAGGCTGGACTGTTCCAATGGTGAGCAGGGTCGAGACTGATTTGCATATGGCTGGGTCTAAACTGAGGTGGCGTGGTGAGCAAAAAAGCAAATGATTTAATCCACATCTGTGACTGGGGATGAACATTTGATTTCTTCAGCATTCCATCCATCATGTGTTCTTTTTACATTCCCTATGAGGCAGGCACCGTTCACTTAACTTTTGACTTTAGTTTTGCAGCAGCAACTTCCATAAGTATAGTAAATCTGATCATAACATGCGATTGCTCACCCTTTAAGCAAAATAGTATGGATTATGGATGTCTGCGGACTTTAAATTAATTAAGAAATTCATAGAACAATTTCTTGCATAAGTACTGAGCGCTAGACAGGTGCACAATGTCTATGCTGGTGACTCCCATTAGTAAATACATCGTTTGCCTTTGCTTGGGTTTGGGGGTTGACTGAGCACAGCTTGGCAGAAAGTCTAATGTCAGGAAGAGTCTGATCTTCAAATTCATAAGTTTATGTTTATAGTAAACACAAACCGGGTCACCGAGGTACCGTTGTCAGTAAACTTGTTTATACTGTCCAGGAATGAGACCTTTTGTTGAAGTTTGTTTTATTTTCAAATACTTTTTGTATATGTGTATTTACTCTATGTATATAGTGAGATGTCTGCTGTCTGAACCTGTCCAGGAAGCAAGAGAGGGCAGTAAGAGGGCATTGGACATGCTGGGTAAAGAATCTTTTGACACTGTGTATAATTATGGTAAGGGGGACAGGTAGTGTAATGCTTTTCTGTGGAAGGGATACTTAATGAAGGTTAGTTAATGAGGTCATCTTTGAAGAAATTAGCCTGTTTTCAACTTGCAAAGTAACAAGTTGCCCCTGTAATGCAGAGGATTCTGGATGTATAAATGGTGCTTTCCTCCTGGTCTGTTTTTCTACATTTATTGATTTCAACTCTAGTGATATGGTGCCCACAAGGTAGTCCATGGAGGACAACTCACAGAAGCCTTCGAAATGAGGACCAAAGTCCACCAGGTTGCTTGCTCTCACCTTTTCTCTTCCTGTTGGCCATAGACTGGATCATGAAGATATTTACAGCACGGAAAATAAATTGGATCCAGTGGACACCTTGCACGCAGCTCTATGACCTGGACTTTGCAGACAGCCTGGTCCTACTTTCCCATGCCCATCTGCAGATGCAAGAGAAGACCAACAAAGTAGCAGCCACATCAGCACAATTTGACCTCAACATCTATAGGGGAAAAACCAAGATCCTGAAGGCTAACATGGCCAGTACAACTGTAGTCACTCTTGCACGCAATGCACTGGAAGAAGGTGAAGCATTTACCTACCTGGGCAGTGTCATAGACAAGCAGGGCAACACAGATGCTGATGTCAAGGCAAGAATCAGCAAAGCAAGGCTGCCTTCATTCAGCTAAAGAAGATCTGGATCTCCAAGGAACTAATGCTGCAAACCAAGATCAGGCTTTTAAAAACAAATGTAAAATAGGTCCTTCTGTATGGAGCAGAAAATTGGAGAACAGCAGTGACCACCACAAACAAAGTCCAGACCTTCATCAACACCTTCTCCAATTCTGCTAGCCAAATACCATTAGCAACAATGACCTATGGCAGTAGACTTTCCAACTCCCTGCTTATGAAAAAATCATGAAAAGACACTAGGGCTGGATAGGTCACACCCTCCACAAGCCCACATCAAATACAACCAGACTAGCCCTCACCTGGAACCCTCAAGGGAAAAGGAAAAGAAAAAGAGGAAGGCCATGAAAAACCTGGCATTGAGTCTGACTGCAAGGAGATAGGTTTCACCTGGAATCAGAGTAAAAAAAAGTAAGTAGGTGAGTAAAATTGTGTCATGATTTTTATTTACCATTCAGGTTGAGACACTAGTAGTTACTGCCCAGTGTGTGATGCAGTATGTCCTGAAGATGACACAGACTATAAATGGTGGCATGTGTATATCAATCAGGGTCAGGTGATATGTTCGTAGCTCTTCAACCCTTTCTCCTCCACTGGATACATATCAGAGCTTTAATGGTGTCAACATGGAATTGGAGAAGCCAGCGAGTATGGCATGGCCACCACCAAGGTAGGATATGACTTGAGTCTGGACCGTGGATCTTAAACCTTCGGCCAGGAATGATTTCATATAGTGCAAAAGAGTGCGAGCTGTTACCAGACAGCCTTCTATCTTTTCTTGGCAATGTGTGTGTTACAAGAGATGCCACTTTCAAAGATGAAGCCATTGATTTGGTGTCTGTGGAGAGAACTTGGTATCTAGTTTCATATTTGGGAGACATTCCTTTGTTTGAGTTTATTTTTGTATTGATTTTATAGATGATCAATAAGAATTAATTTTTGTTCAGTTTAAGCTTGCCATAGGTGACGGACATCTAGGCCTGGCTGAAGGATACACAATCTCTGAGATGTTGAAAGCCGTTGATTGATGAGGCCATCAGGTAGCATTGCATATTTGTACTGCTAGAATTTGATCCTGCAGCTGGTAGGTCAGACTCCCCTGAACTTCTTGTGGATAATCAAGATGATGAAGGAGAATTTGAAGCATCATTGAATACCGCAGCCTCTGGGATATGGAAGTGCCCAGCTGCTGTTGGTTAGCTAGGTATGACGTTAACGGGAAACATCCTTTACGACGCAACTTTTTTTACCACAAAGTACCTATACAATGCAGGTTTTTCAACGCAAGTCATTATAACGACTTGCGCTGGGGGCCGCTCTAGGATAGGCAATAGTTTAATTTACTATCCAACACCTTCCCTACTATCCACGGGGACTGGAGTTGTAATAGTAAATTAAACTATTAACTATCCAGCACCCCCAACGCAAGTCGTTGTAACGACTTTAGTTGAAAAACCTGCGTTTTAAAGGCATGCCTGGTAAAAGCATGCGTTGTAACAATGTACATCCAGGTTAACCTCTTATGCATGATATCAGTGAATACATAGGGCATAGTGACGTAAATTGCGAAAGGTGGCAGATGTGTTGAGGAGGATAAGGAGGCAGTGATCACTGTTGTATGTCATGAAGAGTGCATTGTTTATGTTCATGTACTCCAATGTAAAAGCTTTGGGAACACTTTGAGCTTCTATAATATTTCTTACACAACAGGAGGGAGCACAGGTGAGAAACTGTAATTTTCATACTACTCTCCTGGAAGGCCCTCGTTTCGAAAAATTTCACAAAAAGTACTGTCCAATTGGTGCTTTGATGCCACCAATCCAAGACAGGTGGATTTAAAGAGGAATGTACTTCTGCCTAGCTTTATCCTTCTCGAACACAACAAGTTAGGTAGTTGGGCGTTAAGGAGGGCAAATACATTAAAATATTAAGAGGCCGATTCTGATCTCGCTCGGAATGGCTCCAAACGCGATCCGGCCTGGAAAAGTAGGAGCCAGACACGTGTTTTCAGACCGACTCGTACAACTATACGAGCGAGCAAGTATAATGCGTGAAACATGAAATCGCAGACTAAGACGTTTCCGGGTCTGGATCACTCCGTACGTGTCGACCGAAAACGAACTGTGCCGTGCAATAGAAGCGATTTCCAACGGAGCCAGTCCGATGCGCGATTCGGACAGTGGGATCGAGACAGAGTTTTCGACTCGTAAAAGCTCCAGTAAGCGGACTTCGGGGGTCCGTGCCGGACCCCCCTTCACCCATAGCCGTAGTAGTTGGTCACAGGGGGGGACCCAAGGGTCCCCCCAACATGTGCATGGCATGTACGGTGCGGGTGGCACAGACGCCTCCCCACTACAGGGGGCGCCTTTTTGCCCAACGTACCTTTTTCGCCAATGGAAGCCTATGTACGCGTAGTACAACAGGCTCCCATTGATTTCAATGTGCCTCCGAGCGACCCATGTCCGTAAGCGCGTGTTCGCATCGTACTCGGGCGTTCGGAGCCGCGGCGTGCGAGTCAGCTGGAAAACACTCCGGAACAGACTCGGACAGAGGGCTTTCCCAACGAGATCGGAATCAGCCCCTAAGTAGAATGAGCATAGATAAACAGTAAGCAGACTACTTAATCAATCCATCTGAATAAATTGTAAACAACATTATATTTACACATACACTGCAACCTGCTAAGTTCTCATTATATACATGCAATATCTTTGAATATGTGGATGCTTTTTGACAGGGCATTATTCAGTTATTTATCATAAGCCGAAGTAAGCCTGTGCATTTTGGGAAGAGGTACATGAACTGACAATTCACCTTCAAATAATATCCCCAAAAATCTATGGACCAATTTGCAAGGTTTTTGAGTGAGCTTGTTTATTCACAAGGTTCTGCATATGGAAATTCTATAACCATGATAACCACTCAGAGGCAGAGATTATTTGTGCTGGCAGATCGGATTTAGTCTTGCAGCTTATCTGCTAGTTTTGCAGAATGAAAGTTGCAGTACCTACCCTATATCATGGATAGAATTTCTTCCTAGGAGGTTGCATGATTGTCAATTCACCAACATACCAGGGGCAGCAGAAATGACATCACACTTCATTGAAACTTTATTTTCACTAACACACGCATGCTTACACATGCACACACATTCACACAATTGCTCTTACAAAACACACTCTAACCCACAAGCACACTCACAACATTCATTTAAAAGTATTTTTACTTACCTCAGCTGACAGGGAAACTCATATCAGCTAATTTTAATCCATTCTTTATTACACTGATAGTGAATATTAACCTACTTTTCACTATCAATGTAATACAAAATGTACAGAAAACAAGGAAAGGGGAAGCCAACTTATGACAATAAAGAAGAGCTGCCCTTGAGTTCATAGTACTGATTGTGCCACCTCCGAAGCCATGGGTTGCAAAAGCAGTGTCAGGGGTCACAAAGGGCAAGTCAGGGGTCGATGTGGCCACCCCTGCAGACCCCAAAATGATATCCATGGAAGACTGACCAGCAAATACTTGGTCAAGTCCCACAAATGTGAACATTTGTTTAAATTCAGAAAGCTTGTAGTTTTGTCATTGCTGGAAGGTGCTTTTTAAGTAGGCGAAGGTTTGTACCTACAGCTAGTTATAACAACACAATCACAAATAAGGGCCAGTCAAGTAACAATAACTGAATCCCTATTCAGCCCTTGGTACCTTGGCTCATGAGCAGTCTGGCTTAATTCAGGAGACAGGTGTGTAAAGCATTTAATATCACCAAAACAGTAAATAAGTAAGACACTACACACACAAATAATCCCAAAGCACTGTATAAAAATAGGAATATAAATGTATCTTTAAAATGACACAAAAACAACAAAAATCCACTGTAGGGAACCGAAGATATGAATTCTTAAAGATAAAATATAAAACTGTGCTTTCTAGTGCTTAAAAGCACAAAGCGCTGAGAGGTGTGGCTTGAGCGCCGACGCAGATGAGGGCCAGTTGATACCACTCTGGACTGATTTCGAGGGAGCCTATAAACGTTGACCGATGGAGTGGCCCCACGACAGGCTTGAACTGAAGTTTTTGCCTGTGGAACTTCTACTGCGTCAAAGGATACCTTTTTTGTGCTGCGGTAAGCCCGCATTTTCACTTTCTGATATGCGGCGTGCTGTGTGACTAGACCGCGACCGCCATCTTTTGCTCTCCGTAGCTTTTGCCTCACGTAGCGGTCACCACCTCATAAGAATGCTGCTTTGACTAAACCGTTTCAGACACTAAAGGGCACCTTTTGTTTCCTCTTGCGCAGCCCACTTTCCTCTCCGGTATGCAGCGCGCTCCGTGAATGGACGCGACCGCTACTTTTGTGTTCCTCTTAGTGGTTTGTGTAGGAAGGTGGATATCTGACTATGGTTACCCCCAAACTTTTTGCCTGGTGTTTAGCTGGTTTTTGACATAGTTGGCCTGGGATCCTGCTATTCAGGGCCCCAGGCTAATTGCTCTCTCCTTAAAATGGACTCCATGTACCTTAGGTGCATACACAATTGGAACTGGTTCACCTTATAGGCCCCTGTAACAGTGTACTCCAGGTACCCAGGGCACAGGTGTATCCAAGGCCTACCAGGGGCTGCAGCATGTATTGTGCCACTCCTGGCCTGGCCTCCATATTTGACACAAATAGCTGATCACTCAGCTGGGGTAAGTTGGTGTAATCAACTCTTACTAAGATATAGTATCTCTATATCTAACCTTACTGGACACATAGTAACCTATAAGTCACTCCTAGGGCAGGCCTTAACAATCCTGGAGGCAGAGTGCGTGGTTTCATGTGAGATGGTGCTCTAGCATGAGCTGAGCCCGTCTGCAGCTGTCGGGAACAACTCCCTTAGCTGTTCCGGGATATTGCCATACCATATACTCTTAAGTGCATTATTATCCTTGCGGTTATATGCTAACTTTGGTTTGGCTTTATCAAAACATGTCGAGTAAGGTGTCATACGATTTGGAATACTATCCCCTCGACAGTCCTGTCAACGGGGATAGCATTCCACCCTTCTAGAGGGACAGGACATGTACATAACCTGAACCCCGGTTAAAGTTAAACTCGAGCCTCAGCATCACAAAATGGATTCTGCCACCACAGACACAAGTCTGAGCTCCTGCTGCTGGGAGTCCTTCCAGCGAGGGAGGCTTGGACAAAGGGTTTCCTGCCTTGGGAGGTGCGAGCACCACCCCAGACAGGATTTTGTGTATTGGGTAGGACAGGGCTGAATAGAATCAGACATGCCCGGGGCACACAAGGTGTCCTCGTGCATAAGCCAGACCAAACTGGTGCTGGGGCCTTCCAGCCCCAGTCCTGACGCGGAGCTGGACAAAGGAAAGGGAGTGTAACCGCCACCCTTCCTGGTCCCACCCAGAGGAGGGACCTAGCAGGTGATCCATCCCTCAGATTGGGAATAAGAGTGGGAGCAGTGCCATAGCACCTCAGATCATCCTGAATCAACTTGAAAATAAGAAGACGACTGGACTTCGACATTCTGCTGCACAGAAGACTGAAGAGCATCTCCCTTGTGGCCTAGGAGTGGCCACCCTGTGAACACAGGCACCATCCAGCAACTCGATGTCTGCTTTGCCGTCGCCTCCGGCCAAAGCCCGAGCCCAGAGCCTGATGAGTCCCAAACTCCCACACTTCTCACCACCCGATCCACAGTCCCTGCAAAGAAGGGCCCCGTGGAGGCACCGAGAGACTTGGGACCGGACATCTCGAAAGACCCCGAGAAGCTGACTGCGCAGCACCCGAGGTACCCTCGATGCTGTGCTTTGGGGATTGAGAAGCCCCACAACCGAGCAGCCTTTGCACCGAAGATCAGCCCCCTAGCATCTCCACGATCTGCGTAGGGCCCTTTTGCATCGTGCCAGTCTACGCGCCATCCCGGCCACTTGCCACGTGGTCAGCGGCCATCTTGGCGATGAAACCTACAATCTACACTGCGGGTCTGGTTGCTCCAGACTTGCCCTCGCTCCTGTAAAAAGGAGCACCCGCTTTGACCTTGCTGGTCCGAGTGAGAAGCTTGCATCGATTCCTGCGTGGCTTGCATTAGCCAAGGCCTGTTTGCTCCGATCAAGAAGCCAACACCGCCAGCAGCTAGAGCCTTCGTGGGACAGCTCGTGACCGATGCCTGGGCGTCCTCGACCTCTACGTGTCCACGTGGCTGCAGAGACAATCTTCACCTCATCGCCAGTTTGCACCCGACATTGCCTGGTTCCATCCTGGTTCCTCGGTAGTCACTGGCTAGTGACTTTGAACATTGTCCCCTCTGCTTTCAGGTCTTCACCACTTCAGATCCACCCTTGGATCCACCGGAACTCTTCTCGTCTCAACGCCTGCAGCATCTTCAGCACCAAGCACCATCGACCTGCGTGACGAAACCCGACACTACTTCGCACCTGTACACCCGCTTCCTGTGGGTGAGGTAACTCAGCAACGCCGGTGTTCCTACACTGGTACACACCTCTAGTGCCTAGTTCTAAAGTTTTGTCCTTCTAGGTCAGCCGGAAGGTTCCTTAATAACTAACTGTGTAACTTTTACGCACCATTGACTTTACATTGGTATATGCGTGCACTTTCCGCACTGCACCCGAGTCCCGCGGGCCTTTCCCGACTTCTTCACTGTTAGTCCCGAACAGCTCCAGTGATTCCCCAGGCCCTAGGCCTACTTCCTTTCAGCTAGGTGGTTATCATACCACTATTTTAGTATATGGTTTAGGTGGCCCCTAGGGATCATCCATATTGTGCGACTTTTGTATTTTTAAACTGTGTTTTGTTTTAACGCATTTGCTTCTGTGCTCATAAAGAGTATAGGGGATTTTGTAGTAAATAAATATATATATATATTTTCATATATATCTGTGTGGTGTCCTTTCATTTGCTATTCAAGGGGATTGTGTATGGTAAAACAGCTCGCTTCACATGCCTTTACAGAGTTTAGCCTAAGACTGCTTTGTCCACGCTACTAGGATACCTGGTCTATAAGGTTGACTAACAACCAATCATCATAAGGGTTGCTTGGCATGGTACAAGGTGATCACTAGAATTAGTGAGCATCACATACCAGGCCATCTTCTCACATTGGTGAGCAGCGGTTGGGATTTGAGCTTGCTGTTGTTTTACCATTACAATCTTTGAAAGTATCATTTGAAAGATCATACAGGTACCTGCTAGGAACATATAAAACAAGACTAGTATACTTAAGTTCTACTGAACGTAGTTGTTGTAGAGCATAGGGAGTAGCACACCCTGACTACAACTACTAGCTAGGTGTAGTAGGTAAACACCAGTGGAGGTAGATTGCAACATATCCACCCACACTAGAGCAATGTCTGGAGCAGAGGGTTCCACTGGGAATGTCTCTGTTGAGAGTGACCCTCCAAGGGCACCATCCAAATTTGCTATGCTTAATTTTAAGGAATTGAGGCAGCTTTGTGCCTCAAGAGGTCTCAAGACAGGGCCAACCCCTACTACAGACCACCTTAGAGAGCTCTTAGACCAGTCTGAAGCTCTAAAGACCTCTAAAGCAGACCCCACAGGGAATGCTGAAGGAGGCTCTCCCACTGAAGATGACAATACTGATACCCCTGTCCCCATAGTCCAGGTAGATGAGGATGACCAAGTCACTGGAGATATTCAGCCTGATGAGGAGGAAGAAGACGAGGAGACAGAAGGGGAGAGCAGTGACTCTGACGATGGTAGAAATAGTCAGGTGCCAGCCAGCCGGCTTACCCAGGCTAACTTAAGTGTATCTGGGACTGAAGTAAGGATGACCTTACCCAGGCACCCAAGTGGACTTAACCAGGAGCATAGGAGGAGGAGGAATCACTCAGGTGAATCCAATACCTCCCAGGCTTCTAGAGGTTCTCATGGTCACTCCAGAAGGGGGATGACTAGCCCTCAGAGAAGGGAACATGTCGAGTAAGGTGTCATATGATTTGGCATACTATCCCCTCGACAGTCCTGTCGACGGGGATAGCATTCCACCCTTCTAGAGGGACAGGACATGTACATAACCTGAACCCCGGTTAAAGTTAAACTCGAGCCTCAGCATCACAAAATGGATGCTGCCACCACAGACACAAGTCTGACCTCCTGCTGCTGGGAGTCCTCCCAGCGAGGGAGGCTTGGACAAAGGGTTTCCTGCCTTGGGAGGTGCGAGCACCACCCCAGACAGGATTTTGTGTATTGGGTAGGACAGGGCTGAATAGAATCAGACATGCCCAGGGCACACAAGGTGTCCACGTGCATAAGCCAGTCCAAACCGGTGCTGGGGCCTTCCAGCCCCAGTCCTGATGTGGAGCTGGACAAAGGAAAGGGGGTGTAACCGCCCCCCTTCCTGGTCCCACCCAGAGGAGGGACCTAGCAGGTGATCCACCCCTCAGATTGGGAATAAGAGTGGGAGCAGTGCCATAGCACCTCAGATCATCCTGAATAAACTTGAAAATAAGAAGACGACTGGACTTCGACATTCTGCTGCACAGAAGACTGAAGAGCATCTCCCTTGTGGCCTATGAGTGGCCACCCTGTGAACACAGGCACCATCCAGCAACTCAACGTCTGCTTTGCCGCCGCCTCCTGCCGGAGCCCGAGCCCAGAGCCTGATGAGACCCAGACTCCCAGACTCCCAGTCCCTGCAAAGAAGGGACCCGTGGAGGCACCGAGAGACGTGGGACCGGACATCTGGAAAGACCCCCGAGAAGCTGACTGCGCAGCACTTGAGGTACCCTCGACGCTGTGCTTTGGGGATTGAGAAGCCCCACAACCGAGCAGCCCTTGCACCGAAGATCAGCTCCCCAGCATCTCCACGATCTGCGTGGGGCCCTTTTGCATCGTGCCACTCGATGCGCCATCCCGGCCACTTGCCACGTGGTCAGCAGCCATCTTGGCGACAAAACCTACAATCTACACTGCGGGTCTGGTTGCTCCAGACTTGCCCTCGCTCCTGTAAAAAGGAGCACCCGCTCTGACCTTGCTGTTCCGAGTGAGAAGCTTGCATCAAGTCCTGCGTGGCTTGCATTAGCCAAGGCATGTTTGCTCCGATCAAGAAGCCGACACCACCAGCAGCTAGAACCTTCGTTGGACAGCTCGTGACGGATGCCTGGATGTCCTCGACCTCTTCGTGTCCACGTGGCTGCAGAGACAATCTTCACCTCATCTCCTGTTTGCACCGGACATCGCCTGGTTCCATCCTGGTTCCACGGTAGTCACTGGCTAGTGACTTTGAACATTGTCCCCTCTGCTTTCAGGTCTTCACTACTAGAGATCCACCCTTGGATCCACCGGAACTCTTCTCGTCTCAACGCCTGCAGCATCTTCAGCTCCAAGCACCATCGACCTGCGTGACAAAACCCGACACTACTTCGCACATGTGCACCCGCCTCCTGTGGGTGAGGTAACTCAGCAACCCCGGTGTTCCTACACTGGTACACACCTCTAGTGCCTAATTCTAAAGTTTTGTCCTTCTAGGTCAGCCGGAAGGTTCCTTAAAAACTAACTGTGTAACTTTTACGCACCATTGACTTTACATTGGTATATGCGTGCACTTTCCGCACTGCACCCGAGTCCCGCGGGCCTTTCCAGACTTCTTCACTGTTAGTCCCGAACAGTTCCAGCGATTCCCCAACCCTAGGCCTACTTCCTTTCAGCTAGGTGGTTCTCATACCACTATTTTAGTATATGGTTTAGGTGGCCCCTAGGGCTCATCCATATTGTGCGACTTTTGTAAATTTAAACTGTGTTTTGTTTTAACGCATTTGCTTCTGTGCTCATAAAGAGTATAGGGAATTTTGTAGTAAATAAATATATATATATTTTCATATATATCTGTGTGGTGTCCTTTCATTTGCTATTCAAGGGGATTGTGTATGGTAAAACAGCTCGCTTCACATGCCTTTACAGAGTTTAGCCTAAGACTGCTTTGTCCAAGCTACTAGGATAGCTGGTCTATAAGGTTGACTTACAACTAATCATCAAAAGGGTTGCTTGGCATGGTACAAGGTGATCAATAGAATTAGTGAGCATCACATACCAGGGCAACAGTTTTCCTCACAGAACAGTTTCTCTTCACATTATGCCTCTCTAAAAGGAATGTGTGCTGCATGGAACAACCCCTTCTAGTTTTCAACGTTTAATCTTTTTAGCTTCTGGAAACCTGCTCTGGTATGCAGTGAGCTCTCTGATTGATGTGTGGCTGCCATCTTGTGGTCTATCTAGCGTTTTACCTAATGCTGCAGCTTCTCTTCACATAAATGCAGTTTTTCATGGAAGTGCTTTATGTTTGATAGCCTGGAGGAGGGTCTTTCCTTCTATATGCTGATTACTTCATAACAATCTCATTTATGCATCATTCCTTTTCACTTTGTGGTCTACAATAATTGTTTCTCAATTGCTGGAAGATATCCTATAATTTGACCACTATTTCTTAAATAGGATTACTATTTCTGCTGTGGTCATTCTGAAATATCTGCACTTTTCCATTGGGAACTTTCAACATTTTATTCTACAACTCCTTGCCTACTTTTTTCTCTCATGTCTATGGGGAAACCAGAGGGGGATGAAGCAACATTTCACCCAATTTGTCTATCTCTCGTCCAAAACCGACCACACTACCTACCGCCAACCCTTTTTCTGTCCTACAAGACGACATGGAAGACCCTACGCAAGCAAATATTCCTCATCTCGCTGAAACTTCGTCCACCATGTCCTCTCTTGTACCCACTTCTGGCTCTCCTCCCTCTTAAGTCAATATTAAGAATACACCTTAAGCGAATCTTCGTCGTCACTATCCTCCATCAAACGAGTCAAAAGGGATCCTCCTACACCTACAGTCCTTCCTCCACCTCCCTCAATAGAACTGCTTCTGGATGAAATACGTGCTCTTAAGCCGTACATTGTAGCAACAAATACTCGTCTACAAAGCTTGGAGGATAATTGGTTCTCACTTCAAAATAAAATTACTTCTGTGGAAGGTCAAATTGAGTCATTGCAAGTTTCTTCACAACAAATCTCCCCTATGAAAGCTGAAATCTTACAACTTCAGAAACAGGTTGAAAACCTTGAAAATCGTAGTAGACGTAATAATCTACGTATTTATGGCTTATCTGAAGGGTTGGAAGAATCCAACCGTTTAGCTTTCTTTCAGTCTTTTATCCCACAATTACTTGATACTCTAGATTCCCCCCCTTTGAATATACAAAGAGCTCAAAGATTAGGCCGTCCTCCCTCTACTTCTTCATCTCAGCTTGAACCAAGAGGTTTCTTGGAATATACTGAATTGTTGAAAGTCTTGCAGGCAGTCAGAATCAAACGTCGTATCTCCTGGCAACGTTCGCAGCTATTTTTCTCAAGGATTATGCCAAAACCACTGCTGATAAAAGGAAATGCTTTCTTGTAATGCGACCAGCACTACGAGATTTAAATGCCAGATTTGGTTTGATACACCCTTGCCTCTTCAAAGTAACGTATACAAATAAAACAACCACATATGAAGATCCAGCTTTACTGCTATGTTTTCTTGAACACTGCAGAGAGGAATCTATGGATTTTACTGGGCCTTCTTCTTCCTAAGAATTGTATTATTTTTTCTATGTCAAGTTGTAGTCATGTATTTATCTTCTGTCTTTCTTGCCCACAAGAATTTTATTAATTTTTTCCTTTTCCCTATGTTTTCCATTTTAGGTGTCGTCCCTCCTGTTCTTAACCTCCATTGTTTAATATAGTCTAAACCATTTCACGTTTTTCCTGCAAACTTTCTTATTTTTTCAATGTAATATTTGTAGTCACATATTTATCTCATGTTTTTCCTTGTCCATGACAAATGAATGAATTTTCTCTTTCTTCCCATGTCTTCCTTTTCAGGTGTTCTCTCACTCCTGTTTTTATCCTCCTTTATTTAATATGGTCTAGAACATTTCCTTCCTCGTGATCTCCCCCGGAAGTGTTATGCTGGTTCGTCTTCTCGTCCTGTTGCCTCAATATCCCCCATTAATGTTTGAGTCTCTGATATGTTTGGATGTTTTTTTTCTATCTTTCTTCTATATTTACCTCTTCTATTCTTCCTTTTCTTTCTTCCCTGTTCCCCTTTCCTCTTTTCGTTACTTATCTCTATTTCAACATCACTCTCCATTCTTCTTTTATATTCCAATTCAATCTTTATCTCAACATCATTTTCTTTTTTCTTTTATATTCCAATTCAAGATCTGATTACTATTCTTTTCTCTTTAATTATTGCGGATTGTTTATTGCATTTGTATTTTTGCTATTATATTGTAAGAGTTCTATTTCATATTGTTGATTAATGACTTTGCGTGTTATCTCTTGGAACGTTAAAGGTTTGGGTACACCTATTGAAAGACAAGGGGTACTCTCCCACTTATCTAATCTTAAATCAGATATTGTATTCTTGCAAGAATCTCATCTAATAGCCTCAATAGTTCATAAGCTTAAGAGACAATGGGTATGGCATTTTCTTTCTTCACCAGGCACTAGCAAAAGAAATGGTACTGTTATTCTTATTCATAAAAAACTTAAAGTTTCTCTTCCTTCTCAAGACTTAGATAACGATGGTGGATGGCTAATTATTCACCTCAAAATTAATGATGTAAATGTTACTTTATTTAACATATATGCACCTCCCAAACCTGACAATACTTTCTAGCCACACGTTTCCTCTCTTATGATGTCTATTGATACACCATATGTTATTTTCGGTGGAGATTGTAATCTAATTGTTGACCCTTACATTGACCGTACATCTAAAACACATTTTATTCCTAAACCAATGCACCAACAATTCACCAATCTCATTTCTCACAGATCCCTTGTTGACTCTTGGAGACTCTGCCACCCACAACTTCAAGAATATACTTTCTTCTCCCCCACTCACCTTTCGCAATCACGCATAAATTATTTATTTATCTCAAAGGCACTAACTCAATTTATTTTATATGCAGACATTGGATCCATTTTGATCTCTGATCATGCTCCTGCAATATTAGACCTAGAACTACTCCCTGTCACTAATTCTAAAAAGAAATGGCGCTTTAACACTTCTTTATTAGCTGACCAATCTTTCATTTCCACTTTTGAAGATTTCATTACTGAATTTTTTAAACAGAATTTATCTTCTGTTTCATCCTTTTCTATTGTTTGGGACTCTTTTAAAGTTTCAACCAGAGATTTTATTATTTCTTATGTTGCTAAAAAGAAACGCCAACATTCTCATAAAGCAAATGAAATTCTTAAATCCATTAAATTACTTGATTCCATTTATACATGAACTAATTCAGTAGCTGATCTTAATAATCTAATCAAAGAAAAATTTTAATACAATAAATTATCCACAGAAAATGCGTCGGCCTACCTTCGTAGAGGTAGTGCTTGTTACTATGGCGATCAAAATAAAGCGGGCAAGCTTTTGGCTTCATACCTCAAAATTAAAAAGGGCCGCTCCAATATCTATATATATATAAAAACGAATGTATGTTATTTTCGGTGGAGATTGTAATCTAATTGTTGACCCTTACATTGACCGTACATCTAAAACACATTTTATTCCTAAACCAATGCACCAACAATTCACCAATCTCATTTCTCACAGATCCCTTGTTGACTCTTGGAGACTCTGCCACCCACAACTTCAAGAATATACTTTCTTCTCCCCCACTCACCTTTCGCAATCACGCATAAATTATTTATTTATCTCAAAGGCACTAACTCAATTTATTTTATATGCAGACATTGGATCCATTTTGATCTCTGATCATGCTCCTGCAATATTAGACCTAGAACTACTCCCTGTCACTAATTCTAAAAAGAAATGGCGCTTTAACACTTCTTTATTAGCTGACCAATCTTTCATTTCCACTTTTGAAGATTTCATTACTGAATTTTTTAAACAGAATTTATCTTCTGTTTCATCCTTTTCTATTGTTTGGGACTCTTTTAAAGTTTCAACCAGAGATTTTATTATTTCTTATGTTGCTAAAAAGAAACGCCAACATTCTCATAAAGCAAATGAAATTCTTAAATCCATTAAATTACTTGATTCCATTTATACATGAACTAATTCAGTAGCTGATCTTAATAATCTAATCAAAGAAAAATTTTAATACAATAAATTATCCACAGAAAATGCGTCGGCCTACCTTCGTAGAGGTAGTGCTTGTTACTATGGCGATCAAAATAAAGCGGGCAAGCTTTTGGCTTCATACCTCAAAATTAAAAAGGGCCGCTCCAATATCTATATATATATAAAAACGAATGTATGTCTGTCTGTCTGTTTGTCCTTTATGCATTACTACACCATTCATCTGATTGGCATGAAACTATGGGAAGTTGTTGAGTACACTCCCGTGAGGATTTCTGGCAAAAAAAAAAAAATTGTTAAAAGTTGTTGAGTACACTCCCGCGAAGGTTTCTGGCAAAAAAAAAAAAATTGTTAAATATCGGCCCCCCGGCCCCCCAAGGCCCTCATAATCTTTCCAATACTGAACGTTTCCCGTTTCCGGTGCAACTCGCTTTTGCAATGACCATCAACAAAGCACAAGGACAATCGCTGAAAGTGTGTGGACTAGATTTGGAGAATCCTTGCTTCTCACATGGACAACTGTATGCGGCCAGCTCACGCGTCGGAAAACCTTCTGATTTATTTGTGTGCGTAACATTTACAGTTTCCGGTGCGACTCGCTTTTGCAATGACCATTAACAAAGCACAAGGACAATCGCTGCAAGTGTGTGGGCTAGATTTGGAGAATCCGTGCTTCTCACATTGACAACTGTATGTGGCTAGCTCACGCGTCGGAAAACCTTCTGATTTATTCGTGTACGCACCAGATGGAAAACCACAAAAAAAACGTGTACCAACAAGCACTCGAATAAATAACCAGACATTAAAAGAACACTTTAAAATGTTTTCCATATTAAAATGAATGTTTCAATAAAAATGACACAATGTAAATTGAATGTTATCATAACAAGTTTCCTTACATTTCCTTTTTTCTAAGATCGCAGCAACGCGCGACGGGTAAGCTAGTTGATTATATATTAAACTCTGCCTCTGCCCCAATTACTAAACATCTTGAGATTTTAGATGAATTAAAAAAAATATTATATTTCTCCATATACTCCTGAATCTTCTCCAGATTCTATAGACATACAAAATTATCTTGCTTCCATACAAAACCAATTTTCCACAGATGTTAACTTTTCTTTACTAGAATAAGATATCTCCATAAAATATATTTCTCAGGCCCTAAAACTTTTAAATAAGGGGAAAGCACCCGGCCCAGCTGGACTCCCTGTGGAATTCTATCCCATTTCTCCAAAGCCCTTCTTCCCTATATTCTCTCATTGTTTTCACACTTTATCTCCTCTAATGCTTCCTCCGGCACATTTCAGGATGCCCTCATTTGCTTAATCCCTAAAGAAGGTAAAGACCCTCATTTCTGTAAAAATTACAGACCGATATCATTGGTCAATTCTGACTATAAAATATTTGCTAACATTCTTGATCTCCAATGATGTCTTACAATCTATTATTTGTAAAGAACAATCTGGCGTTATTAAAGGACGGAATATCTCAGACAATACACGGACCTTCTTTAATATATTACATAAAGCTAACAAATATCCCCACTCTCTTGCAGCCATCTCTTTAAATGCTGAGAAAGCTTTTGACTGTATAGATTGGTCTTTTATTTTGCATACTTTATCCTGGTTCGGTTTTGGTCTCAAATTAATTTCTTATATCTTGTTATTATATACCTCACCCAAAGCCACCATTTTTACCAAAGGCTCTTTTTCTAATTCCTTTACGTTACAGAGAGGTGTTCGGCAAGGCTGTCCCCTTTCCCTTCTCCTTTTCATTTTATCTTTAGAACCATTTCTAGCTAAAATCAAACAAAACTCTAAAATACATGGTTTCCAGCATGATAAGATTCATGTTAAAATGGGTGTCTATGCAGAGGACATTCTCTTATTTTTATCTAAACCACAACTCCCCATTCCAGACTTCGTAGACGAAGTCAATACTTTCTCTTTACTTTGTGGTTACAAAATAAACCACAATAAATGTGAAATCCTACCCTTGAATATATTGTGTTTTATTACAAGATTTTCTCTCTACTCATTTTTCATGGAATCCCCAACAAATTAAGTATTTAGGTCTCTTGTTTGCTCCCTCTATTAAACAAACACTTTCCCTAAATATGACCTGTCTCTTCTCTACTCTATCTACTTCTACTTCTAAATGGCATCCTTTGTACTTGTCCTGGTGGGGCACACTTGATACCATTAAAATGATGATTGCTCCCATCATTTTTTACATGATCTCAGCTACTCCTCTCAATCTTCCTGCATACTTTAAAAACATGTAATTCTATTCTATCAATATTTTTATAGGACAAGAAAAAAACACACGTCTTTAATTAAGCTAAAACGCCCTAAATCACAAGGTGGAGTTAATTTTCCAGACTTTCAGCTTTCCCATCATGCCTTCCTTCTTAAGCAACTCTCTAAATCATTAAAGGACTCTACTCCTAATCCTTCTCCATTATTGAAGGACTTAGAACATTCCTTTTTATCCCCTTTCTCCGTTGATGAATCTCTCACTTTCACTCATAAATCACATTTTCTATCTTCACCCATACATACCACTACTCCTAAACTATTTAACTCCTTTTTCTATCACATCTATCAACTAAAGACCAATTTCTTAACTCATCTATTTGTTATAATAAATTATTTAAAATAAAAAATAAACCCATTTTTTGGAAGACTTGGCGAGACAGAGGTTTACTTTGGATCCATCAGTTATACTCAAACAATTCTTTCCTTACCTTCTCTGATGCACAATCACTCAATCAACTACCAAAATCCTTTTCTGTCAAATTTAATTTGTTGATCAAACATTTAACCAATTCTCTACTTCTTCTACCCTCTACACCACCCTCTTCTTTACCTCAATGTAACATTCTTCCCATTCTAAGTGCCCAAGCTAGTGCCTCATCCATTTACAAATTCCTTAGTGCACCCACTGTACACAGACCTAAAACTCACACTGAGCTCCAATGGGAATCTAGATTCCACTCTTCATGGCCTACTATACTTTGGTATAAATTATGGTTGAAACTCCGTGAGGCCTCAAGATCAGCTAGTACGACTCAAACACTTTTCTTTCTATACAATTGACTTATGTTTACACCACTGCCCTTACATAAATTTAAACCCACACTATCTTCAGATTGCTGGTCTTGTAATGCTTCTGATGTAGACTTATTTCAAATGCTCTTTTCTTGCCCCTTCACACATCAGTTTTGGTTGAAAGTATGGTCTCAAATGAATACTATTTGCCAATCTGGTTCCCTTTCACCCCATAAGCTGTATTTCTGGGCACATTAGCTGATCTTTGGCAAACCCTCTCTCATGACATGGATGTTGTGGATTTATTGATTGCAATTGCTTTCCAGCAAATATCAAAAAATTGTAAACTGTCCACACAACTTTCTTTTCAATCTTGGTGGTACAGTGCATGTTATAACCATCGGCTAGATCATGCCTTTGTTTCTCCTGTGTTTCCACTCTTAAAAAGAGAAAGCATATGGTCTCCTGTGACTTTCTACTTGGAAACTTCTGCACAAAGATCTACTCGTCATCGCCCTTTGTCGGAAGAAGTCCCCAAACCACCATGAATTGTTTATAATGATATATGGGCCCGATTCACAGAACTAACTTAAGACAAAATCCTAAACTTACTACTTTTGGTATTCACAGAAGTTAGGATTTTGTCTTAAGTTTGTCTTAAGACAAACTTAAGACAGACTTAAGACAGACTTAAGTTTGGATTTTGTCTTAAGTTAGTTCTGTGAATCGGGCCCATATTGTTGATTTATATTTGTAATTATATATTTTCTCTTTTTCCTTCATTTTAATTGCTACCACATTTTCATTTACAGCAATTCTTCCATACATTATTCGGTACCTTTTAAAGTATATATTACGCTTTTTTAGCTTCACATGTATTCATTCAATCACAGTACTAGTGTTTCCTTTACCCTTGTTTCTCCTTCCTTCCTCATTTTTTCTTTTTTCTTTTCTTCCATATGTCTTATAACAAAAGTTCTATATACAACTATTTTCAATTCATTATTTCTTGTTTTCACATTGTGTAAGTTTAGTTTACTCGCTTTTTTTATTGTCATTTGATATCTATTTGATTGCTCGTACTAGGTTGCATTTATTCAAAAAATTAAAACTATGTTTAAAACTAAAAAGCATAAAGTGCCCAGTAGGGACATCTGGTCTCGCTTGATGGGGACGAGTCAAAATTCCAGGAAGACCGCCATGGAGCACAGGTTGGATACAATGGGGTGGTTGGGGTCAGTCTAAATTTTACCTTCCCACTTAGTCAGTTTTTTGGTTCTTTCTCTCGACTTTGAGCATCTCCTTGCAGGCCGAGCTGCGTTTTGACAATGGCAGCTTGCTTCAGGGCAAGGCCTCATTGATTTCTGGAAGTCTTGT